>NC_135234.1:617656551-618950301 GCF_051348905.1 Ranitomeya variabilis | reverse complement strand
TTATTCTGCTATTAGTAAGCGGGCCTCTCTGTGCTAAACCTGGTTCATTTCTGTGTTTGTCATTTCCTCTTACCTCACCGTCATTATTTGTGGGGGGCTTCTATCCAGCTTTGGGGTCCCCTTCTCTGGAGGCAAGAAAGGTCTTTGTTTTCCTCTACTAGGGGTAGCTAGATTCTCCGGCTGGCGCGTGTCATCTAGAATCAACGTAGGAATGATCCCCGGCTACTTCTAGTGTTGGCGTTAGGAGTAGATATATGGTCAACCCAGTTACCACTGCCCTATGAGCTGGATTTTTGTATTCTGCAGACTTCCACGTTCCTCTGAGACCCTCGCCATTGGGGTCATAACAGTTTGCCAGGCCAGTATTAAATGTTTAATGCATTGCAGAAGAGGGATTATAAGAAAGAAGATTCTGAGTTTTTTTTTTTTTTTTCTTCTTCCCCTTTACCTCAGAGTGGCTATGCTTGCTGCAGACATGAATGTCCAGACCTTGATTACAAGTGTGGACCAGCTGGCTACTCGTGTGCAGGGCATACAAGACTATGTTATCAGAAATCCTAGGTCAGAACCTAAAATACCGATTCCTGAACTGTTTTCCGGAGACAGGTTTAAGTTTAGGAATTTCGTGAATAATTGTAAATTGTTTTTGTCCCTGAGACCCTGTTCATCAGGAGATTCTGCTCAGCAAGTAAAAATTGTTATTTCGTTCTTACGGGGCGACCCTCAGGATTGGGCTTTTTCGCTGGCGCCAGGAGATCCGGCATTGGCTGATCTTGATGCGTTTTTTCTGGCGCTCGGTTTACTTTATGAGGAACCCAATCTTGAGATTCAGGCAGAAAAGGCCTTGCTGGCTATGTCTCAGGGGCAGGACGAGGCTGAAGTGTATTGCCAAAAATTTCGGAAATGGTCCGTGCTGACACATTGGAACGAGTGTGCACTGGCCGCTAATTTTAGAAATGGCCTTTCTGAAGCCATTAAGAATGTTATGGTGGGTTTTCCCATTCCCACAGGTCTGAATGATACTATGGCACTGGCTATTCAAATTGACCGGCGGTTGCGGGAGCGCAAAACCGCAAATTCCCTCATGGTGTTGTCTGAACAGACACCTAATTCGGTGCAATGTGATAGAAAAACCGCAAATTCCCTCATGGTGTTGTCTGAACAGACACCTGATTTAATGCAATGTGATAGAATCCTGACTAGAAATGAGCGGAAAATTCATAGACGCCGGAATGGCTTGTGCTACTACTGTGGTGATTCTACACATGTTATCTCAGCATGCTCTAAACGTATAGCTAAGGTTGTTAGTCCTGTCACCGTTGGTAATTTGCAACCTAAATTTATTCTGTCTGTAACTTTGATTTGCTCACTGTCATCTTATCCTGTCATGGCGTTTGTAGATTCAGGTGCTGCCCTGAGTCTCATGGATCTCTCATTTGCTAAGCGCTGTGGATTTACTCTTGAACCATTAGAAAATCCTATTCCTCTTAGGGGTATTGATGCTACACCATTGGCAGCAAATAAACCGCAGTATTGGACTCAGGTTACCATGTGCATGACTCCTGAACACCGCGAGGTGATACGTTTCCTGGTTTTACATAAAATGCATGATTTGGTCGTTTTAGGGCTGCCATGGTTACAGACCCATAATCCAGTCCTGGACTGGAAGGCTATGTCAGTCTCAAGTTGGGGCTGTCGTGGTATTCATGAGGATTCCCTGCCTGTGTCTATTGCTTCTTCTACGCCTTCGGAAGTTCCGGAGTATTTGTCTGATTATCAGGATGTCTTCAGTGAGTCTGAGTCCAGTGCACTGCCTCCTCATAGGGACTGTGACTGTGCTATAGATTTGATCCCAGGCAGTAAATTTCCTAAGGGAAGACTGTTTAATCTGTCGGTACCTGAACATACCGCTATGCGTTCATATATCAAGGAGTCTCTGGAAAAAGGACATATTCGTCCGTCTTCTTCCCCTCTTGGTGCGGGATTCTTTTTTGTGGCAAAAAAGGACGGATCTTTGAGACCTTGTATTGATTATCGGCTTTTAAATAAGATCACTGTCAAATTTCAGTATCCTTTACCGCTGTTGTCTGACTTGTTTGCCCGGATTAAGGGTGCCAAGTGGTTCACCAAGATAGACCTTCGTGGTGCGTACAACCTTGTGCGCATTAAGCAAGGTGATGAATGGAAAACCGCATTCAATACCCCCGAAGGTCATTTTGAGTACTTGGTGATGCCTTTTGGGCTCTCCAATGCGCCTTCAGTTTTTCAGTCCTTTATGCATGACATTTTCCGGAAGTATCTGGATAAGTTTTTGATTGTTTATCTGGATGATATTTTGGTTTTTTCTGATGATTGGGATTCGCATGTGGAGCAGGTCAGGTTGGTCTTTAAAATTTTGCGTGAAAATTCTTTGTTTGTCAAGGGCTCTAAGTGTCTCTTTGGTGTACAGAAGGTTCCCTTTTTGGGGTTCATTTTTTCCCCTTCTGCTGTGGAGATGGACCCAGTCAAGGTCCGAGCTATTCTTGATTGGACTCAGCCCTCGTCAGTTAAGAGTCTTCAGAAGTTCTTGGGCTTCGCTAACTTCTACCGTCGTTTTATCGCTAATTTTTCTAGCATTGTGAAACCTTTGACGGATATGACCAAGAAGGGCTCCGATGTAGCTAACTGGGCTCCTGCTGCCATGGAGGCTTTCCAGGAGTTGAAACGCCGGTTTACTTCGGCGCCTGTTTTGTGCCAGCCTGACGTCTCACTTCCCTTTCAGGTTGAGGTGGATGCTTCGGAAATTGGGGCAGGGGCCGTTTTGTCGCAGAGAGGCCCTGGTTGCTCTGTTATGAAACCTTGTGCCTTTTTCTCTAGGAAGTTTTCGCCTGCCGAGCGAAATTATGATGTGGGCAATCGGGAGTTGTTGGCCATGAAATGGGCATTTGAGGAGTGGCGTCATTGGCTCGAGGGTGCTAAGCATCGTGTGGTGGTCTTGACTGATCACAAAAAATCTGATGTATCTCGAGTCTGCTAAACGCCTTAATCCGAGACAGGCCCGCTGGTCATTGTTTTTCTCCCGCTTTGATTTTGTTGTCTCGTATTTACCAGGTTCAAAGAATGTGAAGGCCGATGCTCTTTCTAGGAGCTTTGTGCCTGATGCTCCTGGAGTCGCTGATCCTGTTGGTATTCTTAAAGATGGAGTTATCTTGTCAGCCATTTCTCCGGATCTGCGACGTGTGTTGCAGAGATTTCAGGCTGATAGGCCTGAGTCTTGTCCACCTGACAGACTGTTTGTCCCGGATAAGTGGACCAGCAGAGTCATTTCCGAGGTTCATTCCTCGGTGTTGGCAGGTCACCCGGGAATTTTTGGCACCAGAGATCTGGTGGCCAGGTCCTTTTGGTGGCCTTCCTTGTCAAGGGATGTGCGGTCATTTGTGCAGTCCTGTGGGACTTGTGCTCGAGCTAAGCCTTGCTGTTCTCGTGCCAGCGGTTTGCTCTTGCCCTTGCCTGTCCCGAAGAGACCTTGGACACATATCTCCATGGATTTCATTTCTGATCTTCCGCTATCTCAGGGCATGTCCGTTATCTGGGTGATATGTGATCGCTTCTCCAAGATGGTCCATTTGGTTCCTTTGCCTAAGCTGCCTTCCTCTTCCGATCTGGTTCCTGTGTTTTTCCAGAACGTGGTTCGTTTGCACGGCATCCCTGAGAATATTGTGTCAGACAGAGGATCCCAGTTCGTTTCCAGGTTCTGGCGATCCTTTTGTAGTAGGATGGGCATTGATTTGTCGTTTTCGTCTGCTTTCCATCCTCAGACTAATGGACAGACGGAGCGAACCAATCAGACTTTGGAGGCTTATTTGAGGTGTTTTGTCTCTGCTGATCAGGACGATTGGGTGACATTCTTGCCGTTGGCTGAGTTTGCCCTTAATAATCGGGCTAGTTCCGCCACCTTGGTTTCGCCTTTTTTCTGCAACTCTGGTTTCCATCCTCGCTTTTCTTCGGGTCATGTGGAGCCTTCTGACTGTCCTGGGGTGGATTCTGTGGTGGATAGGTTGCAGCAGATCTGGAATCATGTGGTGGACAACTTGAAGTTGTCACAGGAGAAGGCTCAGCGCTTTGCCAACCGCCGCCGCGGTGTGGGTCCCCGACTACGCGTTGGGGATTTGGTGTGGCTTTCTTCCCGCTTTGTTCCTATGAAGGTCTCCTCTCCCAAATTTAAACCTCGTTTTATTGGGCCTTACAAGATATTGGAAATCCTTAATCCTGTATCTTTTCGTCTGGATCTTCCTGTGTCGTTTGCTATTCACAATGTATTTCATAGGTCCTTGTTGCGGCGGTACATTGTGCCTGTAGTTCCTTCTGCTGAGCCTCCTGCTCCGGTGTTGGTTGAGGGCGAGTTGGAGTACGTGGTGGAGAAGATCTTGGATTCTCGCCTCTCCAGGCGGAGGCTTCAGTACCTGGTCAAGTGGAAGGGCTATGGTCAGGAGGATAATTCCTGGGTGGTCGCCTCTGATGTTCATGCGGCCGATTTAGTTCGTGCCTTTCATGCCGCTCATCCTGATCGCCCTGGTGGTCGTGGTGAGGGTTCGGTGACCCCTCACTAAGGGGGGGGTACTGTTGTGAATTTGCTTTTTGCTCCCTCTAGTGGTTACTAGTTTTTTGACTCTGGTTTTTCTGTCATTCCTTTTATCCGCACCTGGGTCGTTAGTTAGGGGTGTTGCTATATAAGCTCCCTGGACCTTCAGTTCTATGCCTGGCAACGTAGTTATCAGAGCTAGTCTGCTGTACTCTTGTCTACTGATCCTGGTTCCAGTTATATCAGCTAAGTCTGCCTTTTGCTTTTTGCTATTTGTTTTGGTTTTGTATTTTTTGTCCAGCTTGTTGCAAATCTATATCCTGACCTTTGTTGGAAGCTCTAGGGGGCTGGTGTTCTCCCCCCGGACCGTTAGACGGTTCGGGGGTTCTTGAATTTCCAGTGTGGATTTTGATAGGGTTTTTGTTGACCATATAAGTTACCTTTCTTTATTCTGCTATTAGTAAGCGGGCCTCTCTGTGCTAAACCTGGTTCATTTCTGTGTTTGTCATTTCCTCTTACCTCACCGTCATTATTTGTGGGGGGCTTCTATCCAGCTTTGGGGTCCCCTTCTCTGGAGGCAAGAAAGGTCTTTGTTTTCCTCTACTAGGGGTAGCTAGATTCTCCGGCTGGCGCGTGTCATCTAGAATCAACGTAGGAATGATCCCCGGCTACTTCTAGTGTTGGCGTTAGGAGTAGATATATGGTCAACCCAGTTACCACTGCCCTATGAGCTGGATTTTTGTATTCTGCAGACTTCCACGTTCCTCTGAGACCCTCGCCATTGGGGTCATAACAGGTATCTGCCGCTCTTTGGTGTTCTCCACTGAACAAAGCAGTGCCGCCTGTTTACTCCTGTTACCAATTTTGAACTTTATTTTGCCCACTTTATTATTTGGGCCTACTAACTGTGTCTGCCTCTCATTACAGTTGTCCTCCACTGAACTAAGCAATGCCGCCTGGTTAGTCCTGTTGCCAATTTTAAACTGCATTTAGCCCACTTTATTATTTGGGCCTATATCTGTGTTTCCTCCTTATCCTGCCCATTGCCCAGCCAGTGCTAGATGACTCTTGTGGTACATTGACCCAGACCACTACATTCCCCTTGCACGCTACACAGCCACAATCTGACCCTGCTGAAAGTCAGGTTCCTCTTCCCGCATACTATACCACCTTACCCAGGGACAAAGAGGAAAGTGCAGATGAAAGTGCAGGTTCCTTCATCATGTGGGGGGGGCATACTCGTTGGCGACGTCACTGGCACAGGGCCCCTCATAGTACGCAAAAGTGTCGCTGCAGGTGGGAGGCGCCCCCGCCGTGCAAACACGCTGCCATACTTTGAGGGGCCCTGTGCCAGTGCCAATGTGAACGAGTGGGCCCCCCCTGCTTGCTCAGGATCACAGCACTTGCAAAGTTGAAATACTTACCTCTCACTGCTCCACCGCCGTGACGTAGTCCACGTTTCCTGGGCCCACTAAAAACTTGAACCAGCCCTACCCCCCACAACTTTAGCCAAATGACCCCCAATTTCCAATGCCTAACTATTATTATAAAGTAAATTAAGATTGACAAGCTTCAATAACAAGAATGGATGTTTTTGCCATTAAAATGGGCACTGTAGGTGTTTTCCTGGCCTCCACTCACTGCCGACTATGCTTCCCCATTGACTTGCATTGGGTTTCGTGTTTCGGTCGATCCCCGACTTTTGGCGATAATCGGACGATTTCACTCGACTCGACTTTTGACAAAGTCGGGTTTCGCGAATCCCGACTCGATCCTAAAAAAGTGAAAGTCGCTCAACCCTAGTGATGAGCGAATAGAGAAATATTCGGATTCAGGAAAATCAGTACGAATAATTTCTAATATCCATGTATTCATTCCGAAAAGAGATGAGTGAATATTTCAATGTTCGGTTCGGATTACGTTCGCCGAATTTGCAATATTCAGCCGATTAATTCGTCGAATATTCGCCGAACATTACCGAACACCATTCATGTCAATGGGAGGCAAAAACAAACGCATGCACAACACTTTATAACGGCCCCAAATGCTCCCAAAACACATCAAATGAGGAACAGACACCAGGAAAGCGGCCTCAATTCACCTACAGTACAGATTTTAGCATAGCACTGCAGTAATCAGCCAGGCATGAGGTATCGGGGTCTGGGACAGCATTTACAGCTTTCAATTGAACGTCACAGTAAGATGAGGTGGGTGAGGGATCGGTGTAGGGCCCCATTGCTGGGAGCCCTGTTACCACATGCAACACCTCTACCTGCTTTTATGCTGAGCCACACTCAGGTGGCACAAATATCAGTTTTGTAGACTACCATTGTCAGAAAAATTTAAGGAAAGTAACATGGGTAGTTGAGTCCAAGGAAGTGGAGACCTGACAGTCTCGGAGGCCTACTGCTACAGGCAACACACGTGAAGGAGACCCAACCAGGAGTCTACACATTTTAAAAAATTAGTGGCAGACACTACCAAAGTGGCATCAATTTCACCAAAGTAGAAATAGTAGAATAGGGACCGACAGGTCTTCCACTAGGCCCAATCCAGCAGATGGATACCCGACAAGGAGTGTTCACATGTAAAGAAATAAGGGCCTTACACCACCAAAGTGGCAACAATTTCACTACCGTATAAATACTATAATAGGGACCGACAGTTTTTACACTACATCCAGTCCAGCAGATGGACACCCAACCAGGAGTGTTCACATTTCCAAAAATTATTGCCAGACAATACCAAAGTGGCATCAATTTCACCACAGTAGAAATAGTATAATAGGGACCGACAGTTTTTCCACTACACCCAATCCAGCAGATGGACACCCAACCAAGAGTGTTCACATTTCCAAAAATTACTGGCAGACACTACAAAAGTGGCATCAATTTCACCAAAGTAGAAATAGTAGAATAGGGACCGACAGGTCTTCCACTAGGCCCAATCCAGCAGATGGATACCCAACAAGGAGTGTTCACATGTAAAGAAATAAGGGCCTTACACCACCAAAGTGGCAACAATTTCACTACAGTATAAATACTATAATAGGGACATACAGTTTTTACACTACATCCGGTCCAGCAGATGGACACCCAACCAGAAGTGTTCACATTTCCAAAAATTATTGCCAGACAATACCAAAGTGGCATCAATTTCACCACAGTAGAAATAGTATAATAGGGACCGACAGTTTTTCCACTACACCCAATCCAGCAGATGGACACCCAACCAACAGTGTTCACATTTCCAAAAATTACTGGCAGACACTACAAAAGTGACATCAATTTCACCACAGTAGAATTAGTATAATATGGACCGACAGGTCGTTCACTACTCCCAATACAGCAGATGGACACCCAACAAAGAGTGTTAACATTTAAAAAAATGAGGGCCTTACACCACCAAAGTAGCATCAATTTCACCACAGTATAAACAGTATAATAGGGACCGACAGTTCTTCCACTACACCCAATCCAGCATAGATGGACACCCAACCAAGAGTTTTCACATTTTCAAAAATTATTGGCAGACACCACAGAAGTGGAATCAATTTCACCACAGTACAAATAGTATAATAGGGACCGACAGTTCTTCCACTACACCCAAACCAACCAGGGGTGTTCACATTTCCAAAAATTATTGTACTAAGTAGTTTTCTTATTTTTTTTTTTTTGCAAATTAAGTAGTGTGACAGTTTTATAGGTTGTGTCATTCCGGATGTGGCAATAGCAAATATGTGGGTTTTTTTCGTTTATTTTTTTTATGTAAATAATATACTTATTTATTGTTTTTTTTTCAGTTTTTTGTTTACTTTATGATTTTTTTTTACATATTTACCTTTTTGTGTTATTTTTTCTATTTTTTTTACTTACTCCCTCTATGTCATTTTAACTTGCATAAGTCTGACCTCTGGTATAATGTATTGAAATGCACCAGATATACTGTACAATGCATTATAGTCAAGCCTCTTACAGGTGTGCTGTAGCTGGCTGAGCTGGAGATGATCATGACCTCGGGTTGCCAAGACAATAATCAGTCCCTCATGATGAAATTTCAGGGGTGCTGATCACTATCAATCGCAGCATTTAGGAGGTTAAAAGGCCCAAGGCGGTGCGGGCTCCGCTCCTGAGAGTGAGAGACGGAGCTTGGCCATAACTTATGAAACGCTCAAGGTGACAATGGGATGGACACAGCGTCTGTGCCCGTATGATTGCATCATGTAAATTTATGTAATTTTGCGGGAACCCCTTCCTGACCATGACGTAAACTTATGTCAAATGGTGAAAAGGGTTTAGGGCTTTCCATTCCTCTCTCTATTGCTGAACTGTGAACTTTGACAACCTCCAAAATCACAGTAAAATGGCTGCTACATTCCCTGCTAGTTTTTTTTGTACTATACAGCCTTCCTAATTTGTTGTCCTATAAAATAGCATCTAATAGATGTGCCTTTTCTGGGTGGCTGCAGGTTGCTATTTTTAGGCTGGGAGGGCCAATATCCATGGCTCCTTACAGGCCTGAGAATACCAGCCCTCAGTTGTCTGCTTTAGCAAGGCTGGTTGTCAAAAATGGGGGGAGAGACCCCATGCAGATTTTTTTAAATTATTTATTTAAATAATTAAAAAATATGGCATGGGGATCCCTCTATTCTTGATAACCAGACTTGCTGAAGCTGACAGCTGAGGGTTGCAGCCCCAGCTGTGTGTTTTGCCTGGCTGGTTAACAAAAATACAGGAGAACCCACACTGTTTTTTTTTTATTATTTATATACAGCGTGGGCACAGGCTGAGGAATACTCCCATCAGTCGCCCCTGCTCTCACTGTTATTATAGGCAGCAGCCATCGGTTGATGGGAGCAGTAGTTCCATGAGCTAATACCAGTGACCAGAGGTAAACTTTATACCTCCGATCACAGCTGTGCGCTCACGCTGTCTTTTGACAGCATGGGAACCATGGCTCTCTGACCGAAGGGGATGATTTCACTGCCAATCAGAAGCGGTGTTTGCCGTGCTGTCATGCACATCACACTAATGCCACACCAAAGATGATGCTGGCATTACTGTGATTGGCAAACAAATAAAGCACAAACATGCTGGGCTGGTCATCCGAATATATTGAGGCGAATACTAAATTACTCGCCGAGTAACGAATAGCCCGAATAGCATACTATTCATGCAAGTAACAAAAACTTCCAAATGTATTCGCTCATCACTACAAGATCCTTATGTTCAGTTTTGCAATTTTTTGCTTAGCAGCAATAGAGCAATGTAAAAGTTTTGGTTGTGTGGTTAAGTCTTTCTTTCTACAGTTATGTTGTACTTTTACACAGTCTATTGCTGGCTGCAGAAAAAGTTATAGAGGTCAGCCAAATAATCTTTATTTCACCAGATATGTTGGGGACTGTTAGCACCATGCCGGATCTCTGCTCTGACCGGCAGGGTCTCCGGCATGTCACTTCACTCACCCGCGCTGCTGTCTGTTCCTTCCTTCCCCATGCTCTGCATGCTTCCAGCTGGGCTCCCAGTCATGTCCTTAGAGTACACGCGAGTGTGCTCCCTCCCTCTTAAAGGGACAGCGAGTGCACTCGCTATTTCCTCCCCAGCCAATGGCTGTGGGGCATTATGTATATATTGCTTCCTCCTCACTGGGGAGGTGCCTTAGCAACCTTCCTGTTCTGCAGTCTTAAGTTGTGTAAGGTTGTGTAAGGTTGTGTACCAGTTCCTGCTGCACTCTGGTGCAGATCTTACCTGCTGCACTCTGGTGCAGATCCTGCCTGCTGCACTCTGGTGCAGATCCTGCCCGCTGCACTCTGGTGCAGATCCTGCCCGCTGAACTCTGGTGCAGATCCTGTCTGCTGCACTCTGATGCAGATTCTGCCTGCAGCACTCTGGTGCAGATCCTGCCAGCTTCACGTCAGTGCAGATCCTGCCTGCGGCACTCTGATAAGAACTCTGCCTGCTGCACTCTGATTCAAGCTCTTCCTGCTGCATTCTGATACCAACTCTGCCTGCTGCACCATCCAGTCTATCCTACTGGGTCCAGCTGCTGCGCGTCCATTGGTCTGTCCTGGAGTGGCACCTGGCATTCATCGGGAGCCGAGACTCACCTCAACATCAGAGACTCTAGTGAATAGTTGGTGCTCGCTTACTCATGCCCATCCAGGCTCTTTGCGTTCCGTGGCACAGTGGTTCCACAAACCACATCCGTGACAGGGACATGATTTTATGGCACTTATTATCATACTAGGTGGTGGCCCGATTCTAACGCATCGGGTATTCTAGAATATGCATGTCCACATAGTATATTGCCCAGCCACATAGTATATTGCCCAGTGACGTAGTATATTGCCCAGCCACGTGGTATATTGCCCAGTTACGTAGTATACAGCACAGAGCCACGTAGTATATTGCAAAGCGATGTAGTATACAGCACAGAGCCACGTAGTATATTGCCCAGCCACGTAGTATATTGGCCAGTCACGTAGTATATTGCCCAGCCACGTAGTATATTGCCCAGTGACGTAGTATATTGCCCAGCCATGTAGTATATTGCCCAGCCACATAGTATATTGCCCAGCCACGTAGTATATTGCCCAGCCACGTAGTATACAGCACAGAGCCATGTAGTATATTGCCCAGCCATGTAGTATACAGCACAGAGCCACGTAGTATATTGCCAAGTCACGTAGTATATTGCCCAGCCACGTATGTCACAGGTTAAAAAATAAAAAATAAACATATACTCACCTTCCGAGGGCCCCTTGTAGTTCTGTCACCTGTGGGCGTGCAGGAGGCAGCTTCCGGTCCCAGGGTGTGATGATGTCACGGTCACATGACCGTGATGTCATGGCAGGTCCTTCACGCATACCATCCTTGCCACCGGAACCTGCCGCTTGCATGGTGCGGTCACCGGAGCATCGCGAGGAGCGGGAAAGGCAGCGGAAGGTGAGTATATAACGATTTTTTATTTTTTTTATTATTTTTAACATTAGATGTTTTTACTATTGACGCTGCATAGGCAGCATCAATAGTAAAAACTTGGTCACACAGGGTTAATAGCGGCGGTAACAGAGTGAGTTACCCACGGCATAGCGCGGTCCGTTACCCCTGGCATTAACCCTGTGTGAGTGGTGACTGCGGGAAGTATGGAGCGGGCGCCGGGCACTGACTGCAGGGGAGTAGAGAGGGACTAATCGGACTGTGCCCATCGCTGATTGGTCGTGGCAGCCATGACAGGCAGCTGGCGAGACCAATCAGCGACTTGGATTCCATGACAGACAGAGGCCGCAACCAATGAATATCCGTGACAGACAGAAAGACAGACAGACAGAAGGACAGACAGAAAGACGGAAGTACCCCTTAGACAATTATATAGTAGATAAGTATAGCAAGTTTTTCTCCTGCTCTTGTATTGCAGCTTTCCTCACAGATGGCACAGATCCCCAGTCTATATAATAGCTACTTGTGAAGGAGCATGTGACCAGACCTGTGCATAAGCCTTGTCCAATTGAAAACCTCACATGAGACAGCTGATTTTCTAATGGAAGAGGCTGATGGACATGACTGGTCACATGCTCTTCCACCATCAGCGATTATATAGATAGGAGTGCTGTGCAGTCTGTGAGGACAACTACACTAACAAGAGCAGAAGAAGAACCTGTCATACTAATATTAGGGCTTGCTCACACTGGCATATAATAAGGAGGAACGCAATGCAAGAAAATCTCGCCTTGCACTCTGACCAGTGGTATCCAATGAGGCAGAGCAGATCTATACATTTTTTGTCATGCTTTTTTAGCATGAGAAAAAAATCACAGTGTGCTGCAATTGCCAGCGTATCTCCCACGGTGCGCACACATTCAAGTCAATGGGTGCGTGCTAAACGTCAGACTGTACTCGGATGTCATCCGAGTGCAGTCCGATATTTGTAGAGACAGGCAAAGTAGAAGATGGAGAAATTAATCTCTTCTGCTTCTTATCACCTGTGATTTGATTCTCGTAAGGCCGGAATCAGACATAACGTATAAAAAGATCGGTCCGATTTTGTCTGCCGAGAATCACACAAATGTTCTCCATATGGTGATCCATATGTCATCCGTGTCCAATGCGAGGATGAGACTTTCTCGCATCTAAGCATCTGTGTGACATCCGTATGGAGAGATTTTTTCGCCGGCTTGCGAAATGGACATATAATGGATCCCGGCCCAGAAAATCAAGAATAAATAATATGGAAGGCTTTTCATTGGCTCCATAAGTTCCATCCTACAAGCAAAAAAAATTGTGTGGTCTCCCGCACAATTTTCTTCACCAGAGAGGGAAAGGCAACGTCTGGGACTGATATTTGTAGCATGGGAAGGGGTTAATATCTATGGATCTTCTCAGTCTATGAATGTCAGCCCGCAGCTGTATATTTAGCCTTTATTGGCTATTCTAATATGGGTACCCCCCCAAAAAAATGACGTGGGGTCCCCCTATAATTAATAGCCAGGAAGCCTTTGCAGACTGCTTCTGGCTGATATTCATGGCCTAGGAAAGGGCCATGGATATTGCCCCCCCCTTCCCGGCTAAAAATACCAGTACCCTGCTGCCCCAGAAAAGGCGCAGCAGTTCTGGCACTTAGCCTCTCTCTTTTACCCTTCGCCACGACAGCACCCCACATGAGAGAGAGGGATCCGCCCCATAGGAACAGGAAACCTACAGAATAAAAGGAGGCGGTCCCCTCTCCTCCTCAGTTTAGGTTTCCTGTTCCTACAGGGACCCAGCTTACCTACAGATGAAGAGGATCCCTGGGCCATGCACCCGCCTGCGTCGGTATCTGAGGGAACGGCAGGGGCTGCGGTTCCAGAAGCAGCGGCGGGGGAGCCCCTGCTTGCAGCCTCCCCCCTCGTCTGGCCAAGCATCCACGGTCCGGGTCCGGTCACCGTGGGTCCGCCCGGCACCGTGAGGACGCGCGCGCTTCTGCGGCCGGCTTAATATCCCTAGCCGCCGCATGGTGAGTGAGAGCGGCGCGTCTAACCCGGAAGTCGCTGGAGCACTTCCGGGTTGGTCCGGGGAGGCAGGAGAATGAGCGGCAGATTTAAAAATGCAGCGCTAGCGTCGGGCCGGTGTGTGTAAGATGGCTTCACCGGCCGACGATGCGCACTTGCCCGCAGTGCAACAGCGTTCCCCTAGCAAGGAGAGAAGCGCTAGGAGCAGCACAAAGAGTGGTGGTCGACCTCCAGAGAAGGGTTCTACCACCAAACGAAATCCGCCTCCAGTACCGGTACCTGTCAGCTTCACTGGGTGAGTTTTGAAAGAGTCTCTTCCTATATGCTGATATATGTTCCTCCTGTATCTTTCCTCTAGACTAAGAAAAGTCCAAGCACAAGGAATGTGCTTTATGTACGCAGCCCCTCCTGGATGATTATGTTAAAAAGCTGTGTTCGGAGTGTATCATGCAAACCTTACGGCAGGAAAACATAATGACTCCATCAGATGTCAGAGCTATAATCCGGGAAGAAATGCAGGGGTTGGCGCAGACAAGTACCACCAGTACCCGTCAGCTTAGTAGGTCCAAATCGCCAGTCAGTTCACAGTCAGAGGATGTATGTATATCCTCAGGCGAAGCGGAATCCCAGCCGAGCTCATCCGAGACTGAAGGGGGACTTTGTCTTCCCAACAGCAGTGTGGACAATTTAATAAAATCTGTCAGAAGCACGATGGGGTGCTCAGATGAGAAAGAAAGTAAATCGGCTCAGGACATCATGTTCGCGGGGTTAGGACAGAGGAAACGTAGGTCCTTCCCCGTCATAAAAACTATTAAAGAAATAGTAAAAAAAGAGTGGGATAAGCAAAATAGAGGTTTTCTACCATCATCCTCTAAAAGACGCTATCCCTTCAGCGACGAGGAGCTAAATAACTGGTCAAAGGTGCCGAAGGTTGATGCCGCTGTAGCCTCAACAACCAAACAGTCGGTCTTACCGGTGGAGGATTCAGGAGTCCTGACAGACCCGCTGGACCGTAAAGCAGAAGCTTTACTAAAAAGGTCGTGGGAAGCCAACACGGGGGCGTTCAGGCCCGCCATATCTAGTACCTGCACTGCGAGGTCACTACTAGTGTGGATGGAGCAACTGGAGGAACAGATTAGAGGTAGAACTTCGAGAGAGTCAATCCTGCCGAAATTCCCTCTAATCAAAGAAGCAGTAGCATTCCTGGCTGATGCCTCGGTGGATTCGCTACGCCTAGCAGCCAGGTCAGCCGGCCTAGTGAACACAGCCCGGCGAGCACTCTGGCTAAAGAACTGGAAAGGGGACGCACAGGCCAAAGCAAAACTTTGTGCGATCCCCTGCCAGGGAGAGCCTTCAGAAGACGTCCCTTTACCATGAACAAGCCGTTCGAACAAAGGGAGCGATGGGAGTCGAAGGACCCGAAGCAAAAAGGTGCCTTTTTTAGCGGGTCCCATAACCCGAAACGCAAATACCGCTAACCATGAGGTGGGCGGCAGATTAAAATTCTTCCTCCCCAGATGGGAACAAATAACATCCAGCCAGTGGATTCTGGACATTGTACAATACGGCCTAAAATTGGAATTTGACCGAATCCCTTGGGATTCCTTTATAGTAACATCTCCAAAAGGTCAAGACCAACAAAGGGCTCTGGAATCAGAGATCCTATCTCTTCTGTCTAAAAAAGTCCTGATAGAAGTTCCCCAGGATCAAGAAGGGAAGGGGTTCTATTCCCCTTTATTCTTGATCAATAAGCCTGATGGTTCATTTAGAACCATCATAAATCTCAAGAGATTAAACGCCTTTCTGCGTAATCATACCTTCAAAATGGAATCCATTAGTTCAACCATAAAACTCTTGTTTCCTAGGTGTGTCATGGCCGGAATAGACTTAAAGGATGCCTATTATCATCTTCCCATACATGCCGAACATCAAAAGTATCTAAGGGTAGCAGTCACCCTGGAAGGACAGGTTCGTCACTTTCAGTATGTTGCAATGTCATTTGGGCTTTCTATGGCTCCCCGCATCTTCACTAAGGTGATATTAGAAGTGATGGCTCATCTACGTCAACGAGATACCTTGATAATACCCTACCTAGATGACTTTCTAGTGGTGGGAAACTCTATGCTTCAGTGTAAAACTCGTCTATCTAATACGATCTCGTCCCTACAGGAGTTAGGTTGGATCGTCAACTTCGAAAAATCCCGGCTGAATCCAGAAACCGTCCAGACATTTCTAGGAATCCAGCTAGACTCCGTAAGTCAGAGATGCTTCCTCCCCCAGGCTAAGAAGCTGACTATACAATCAAGGGTATCAGACGCAATACGCAACCCCTACATGACACTAAGGAAGGGCATGTCTTTACTGGGGTCATTATCATCATGTATCCCTGCTGTACCATGGGCACAATTTCATACTCGTCAATTACAGTATGAGGTATTGTCGGCTCAGGGAAAAGACGGACATCTAGAAAGCAGAATAACTCTTTCCAAAGATGTCTTAAAATCACTATCCTGGTGGCTAGACATGGACCACCTCTCAGAGGGTGTGCCATGGATAATAGACCCGTCTAAAATAATTACCACCGACGCCAGCCCTATTAGGTGGGGAGCACATATGAAAGACAGTCTGGCCCAAGATACTTGGGACCAGGCAGAATTGTCATGTTCCTCCAATTGGAAGGAGTTAAAAGCGGTAAAATATGCCTTAAATCACTTTCTTCCACAGATTCAAGGAGCAAATGTAAGAATTTACTCGGACAATTCCACCACAGTGGCATATGTGAACCGTCAGGGTGGTACAAGGTCAGGAAGTCTGATGACCATAGCAGCAGACATCTTCCAGCTGGCAGAGACTCATCTAACATCCCTAACAGCCCTGCACATCAGAGGTGTAGAGAACATCAGGGCAGACTACCTCAGCCGAAACGAGTTACGTCAAGGGGAATGGACCTTAAACAGATCCATATTCAGTATGATAACAGAATCATGGGGGATACCACAAATCGACCTATTTGCCACAAGAGACAACCGGCAAGTAAGAAGGTTCGCTTCCCTGAACGCCATGGATCACCCAGATATGTTAGACTCTCTCCACCATCCTTGGAGGTTCCAGCTGGCATACGCCTTTCCTCCGATGTCTCTGATTCCACTAGTGATCAGAAAGATCAGGAGGGAACAAGCAAGAGTAATCCTCATTGCACCATTCTGGCCGAAAAGACCATGGTTCTCTTGTCTCCAGACCATGTGCCTATGCGATCCATGGATTCTCCCATCAGACAAGAAACTGCTGTCCCAAGGCCCCTTTTTCCACCCGCAAGTGAAAGGTCTTCACTTGACGGCGTGGAATTTGAGAGGCAACTACTAAGATCAAGAGGGTTCTCAGCAGAACTAGTAAACACCCTCTTATTGAGCAGGAAAAGATCTACCACCCTGATATATAGTAGGGTATGGAATAAATTCTTAGACTTTTACACGGTACCGTTCACTAAGCAAGTTCCAGTCACACCTATTCTAGAGTTCTTGCAAAAGGCCGAGAGTTGGGGTTATCTGTAAATACCTTAAGAGTTCAGGTCTCGGCATTAGGAGCCCTATATGGATGCAATATAGCAGCTAATAGGTGGATCTCCAGATTCATAAAATCTTGTGAACGTAGTAAACCGGTCCATATTCCCCGTCTACCTCCGTGGGATTTAAATCTAGTGCTAGAGGCCTTAACCAGCTCCCCATTTGAGCCACTAGATTCAATACCTTTAAAAATCCTGACATATAAAGTAGCCCTCTTGGTAGCCCTAACCTCAGCTAGACGGGTTAGCGACATCCAGGCCCTATCAGTAGACCCACCCTTCTTACTGATATTCCATGATCGGATAGTCCTAAAACCAGACCCCTCATACCTCCCTAAGGTAGCATCCACCTACCACAGGTCCCAAGAGATATTTCTCCCTTCCTTTTTTGATTCACCTGTAACTCCAGAACAGCATAGATTCCACACCTTAGATGTCAGAAGAGCCATCCTGACCTATATAGAAAGGTGTCAGACATGGAGGGAGAGTAGGGCTCTGTTTATCTCCTTTCAGGGCCACAAGAAAGGACATGGGGTCACGAGAGCTACCATATCTCGATGGATTAGAGATGCTATCTGCTTGGCCTATACATCAAAAGGCGAGATTCCTCCAGCGGGTATTAAAGCGCACTCAACACGAGCCATGGCTTCCTCCTGGGCGGAACAAGCAGATGTACCGATCCATTTAATATGTAAGGCCGCAACTTGGTCTACACCTTCTACCTTTTACAACCATTATAGACTCGATCTATCTACATCTTCTGATCTGACCTTTGGTAGAGCTGTTCTTAATACAGTAATCCCACCCAAATAATGAATCTCTGAAAATCTCTCATGTGGGGTGCTGTCGTGGCGAAGGGTAAAAAGCCGGATTACTCACCGGTAATGCTCTTTTAATGAGTCCACGACAGCACCCGTTTACTACCCTCCCTAAGTTATGCACAGCTCTTCCTTTTTAATTCACAAATAATGGTTGTATAGAGTTTAAGATATTTATGTTGCTGAATAAGAATTAATACTAAAGCTTTTGCGGTTCCCTTTTTGTACTCTGTAAACTAAACTGAGGAGGAGAGGGGACCGCCTCCTTTTATTCTGTAGGTTTCCTGTTCCTATGGGGCGGATCCCTCTCTCTCATGTGGGGTGCTGTCGTGGACTCATTAAAAGAGCATTACCGGTGAGTAATCCGGCTTTTCCATTGCACTGTAGCAGTGGCATATGGAGTAATAAGGGGTTAATATCAACTTGCTATTGTAAGATGACATTATGATGACATTGAGCCTGGTTAATAATGGAGAGCTCTCAATAAGACACCTATCCATTATTAATCCAATAATATGGATGGATTAAAAAAAGCACACACATTAAGAATAAAGTCTTTTATTGAAATAAACACACAGGTTTTCTATCAATATTACACTCTCAATCCAAGAAAGCCCTCGTTCTCCTGTAAAAAATAAAAAAAAGCAACAATATCCTATACCTGTCTGCTGTACAGTCAAGTCCCACGCTGCAATCCATCTCAAGGGGTTAAATAGTTTACAATCAGGAGCGGTGCTAATGCTACCGCCCCGGGTGTAAACCACTGTGTAATGAGTGAAAAGCTGCCGGCGCAGCCTCCCCGCCTGACCGGACATGAACTCTTTAGTGTGGGAAAATTTCAGAACTTTTTCCCACGCTGCCGAGTTCACCCTAGGTCAGGCGGTGCTGCTGCGCAGCCTCAGTGACTACCACTGACGTCACTGAGCATGTGCAGACTCACAGCCTGACCTGAGGTGAACTCAGAAGCATGGGAAAAAGTTCTGAAACTTCCCCATGCTAAAGAGCTTTTCATTCATTACACAGTGGTTTACACCCAGTGCGGTAGTATTAGCACCACTCCCGGTTGTAAACTATTTTACCCCTTGAGATGGATTGCAGCGCTGGGACTTGACTGTACAGCAGACAGGTATGGGATATTGTTGCTTTTTTGTGGGATTTGTTACAGGAGAACGAGGGCTTCGTTTGGATTGAGAGTGTAATAAAGAAGGAAAACCTGTGTGTTTAATTATTTCATTAAAAGACTATATTCTTAATGTGTGTGTATTTTTTAACCCATTCATACTATTAGATTAATAATGGATAAGTGTCTTATTGACACCTCTTCATTACTAACAGGGCTTAATGTCACCTTACAATAGCAAGGTGACATTAACCCCTTATTACCCCATATGCCACCACTACAGGGCAATGGGAAGAGAGAGGCTAAGTGCCAGAATCACTGCATCTTACAGATGCGCATTTTCTGGGGTGGCTGGGGGCAGATGTTTTTAGCCGGGGGGGCAATAACAATAGTCCCTTTCTAGGGTATTAATATCTGCCCTCAGTCAATGGCTTTCCCTCTCTGGCAAATAAAATTGCGCCGGTGCCCACGCAAAATTTTTCAGTGAATAAATTTGTTAATTTAACACCTACATCTCCAAAATTTAACAAATGTATAGTAGTAACATTATTAGTCAGGGACATATATAAATCTAACTGATATGCAATGGTTTACTGTATGTAAACCATGTGTCACAACATGTCGGCTTCTGCAATGACATTACAGAAGCTGACAATTGAATTATCGGCTATTTTGCTGCCTAACTATCTATGAAATAAATATATATATATATATATATATGTGTGTGTCAATGACATATATATATATAGATGTATACTAGCTATTGAACCCGTGTGGCGAGCATGTATATTGGTATATGGTCTCCATCCTGGTATGTGCCGCTTCCATCCTGTGCCCTAATCTTGTCATCTGCTGCTACCATCTTGCTCCCTAATCCTGTTATATGCTGCTCCCATCCTGCACCCTCATCCTGTTTTGTGCCCCTCCATCTTGTCATGTGCTACTCTCTTCCTGTGCCCTCATCCTGTCATGTGCTCCCATCCTGCGCCCCAATCCTGTCATGTGGTGCTCGCATCCTGCTCTCCATCCTGTCATGTGGTGCTCCCATCCTGCACCCTCATCCTGGTATGTGATGCTCCCATCCTGTGCCTCCATTCTGGTATGTGCTGCCCTCATCCTGGTATGTGCTACTCCAATTCTGCACCCCCATCCAGTCATGTGCTACTCCCATCCTGCGCCCCCATCCTGTCATGTGGTGCTCCCATCCTGCATCCCTATCTTGTCATGTGGTGCTCCCATCCTGCGCCCTATCCTGTCTTGTGGTGCTCTCATCCTGCGCCCCCATTCTGTCATGTGCTGCTCTCATCCTGTGTCCCCATTCTGTCATGTGCTGCTCCCATCCTGCGCCCCCATTCTGTCATGTGCTGCTCCCATCCTGCGCCCCATCCTGTCATGTGCTGCTCCCATCCTGCGCCCTATCCTGTCATGTGCTGCTCCCATCCTGCACCCCCATCCTGTCTTGTGGTGCTCCCATCCTGCGCACTCATCCTGTCATGTGATGCTCTCATCCTACATCCCCATCCTGTCATGTGTTGCTCCCATCCTGCACCCCCATTCTTTCATTTGCTGCTCCCATCCTGTGCCCCCATGCTCTCATGTGCTGCTCACATCCTGCGCTCCAATCCTGTCATGTGCTCCCATCCTGCGCCCTCATTTTGTCATGTGCTGCTCCCATCCTTTGTCCCAATCCTGTCATGTGGTACTCTCATCCTGTGTCCCCATCGTGTCAGATGGTGCACTCATTCTGCGTCCCCATCCTATCATGTGGTGCTCTCATCCTATGTCCCCATCCTGTCATGTGGTGCTCACATCCTGTCATGTGCTGCTCCCATCCTGCACCCCCATTCTGTCATGTGCTGCTCCCATCCTGCACCCCCATCCTGTCATGTGCTGCTCCCATCCTGCACCCCCATTCTGTATTGTGCTGCTCCCATCCTGCACCCCCATCCTGTCATGGGGTGCTCTCATCCTGCATCCTCATCCTGTCACGTGGTGCTCACATCCCATCATGCACCCCCATTGTCTTGTGCTGCTCCCATCCTGCACCCCCATTCTGTAATGTGCTGCTCCCATCCTGCACCCCATTCTGTCATGTGTTGCACCCATTCTGTGCCCCCATTCTGTCATGTACTGCTCCTGTGCCCCATTCTGTAATGTGCTGCTCTCATCCTGTGCCCCATTCTGTCATGTGCTGCACCCATTCTGCACCCCATCCTGTCATGTGCTGCTCCAATCCTGCACCCCCATCCTGTCATGTGGTGCTCCCATCCTGTGCCCCCATTCTGTCATGTGCTGCTCCCATCCTGCACCCCTATCCTGTCATGTGCTGCTCCCATCCTGCGCCCCATCCTGTCATGTGCTGCTCCCATCCTGTGCCCCCATCATGTCTTGTGGTGCTCCCATCCTGCCCACTCATCCTGTCATGTGATGCTCTCATCCTACATCCCCATCCTGTCATGTGTTGCTCCCATCCTGCACCCCCATTCTTTCATGTGCTGCTCCCATCCTGCGCCCCCATGCTCTCATGTGCTGTTCACATCCTGCGCCCCAATCCTGTCATGTGCTCCCATCCTGCGCCCCCATTTTGTCATGTGTTGCTCCCATCCTTTGCCCCAATCCTGTCATGTGGTACTCTCATCCTGCGTCCCCATCTTGTCAGGTGGTGCTCTCATCCTGCGTCCCCATCCTGTCATGTGGTGCTCTCATCCTGCGCCCCCATCCTGTCATGTGGTGCTCACATCCTGCACCCCCATTCTGTCATGTGATGCTCCTATCCTGCACCCCCATCCTGTCATGTGATGCTCTCATCCTACATCCCCATCCTGTCATGTGTTGCTCTCATCCTGCACCCCCATTCTTTCATGTGCTGCTCCCATCCTGTGCCCCCATGCTCTCATGTGCTGCTCACATCCTGTGCCCCAATCCTGTCATTTGCTCCCATCCTGCGCCCCCATTTTGTCATGTGCTGCTCCTATCATTTGCCCCAATCCTGTCATGTGGTACTCTCATCCTGCGTCCCCATCGTGTCAGGTGGTGCTCTCATCCTGCGTCCCCATCCTGTCATGTGGTGCTCTCATCCTGCATCCCCATCCTGTCATGTGGTGCTCACATCCTTTCATGTGCTGCTCCCATCCTGCACCCCCATCTTGTCTTGTGCTGCTCCCATCCTGCACCCCCATTCTGTCATGTGCTGCTCTCAACCTGCTTCCCCATCCTGTCATGTGGTGCTCTCATCCTGCGTCCCCATCCTGTCATGTGGTGCTCACATCCTGTCATGTGCTGCTCCCATCCTGCACCCCCATATTGTCGTGTGCTGCTCCCATCCTGCACCCCCATTCTGTCATGTGCTGCTCTCATCCTGCATCCCCATCCTGTCATGTGGTGCTCTCATCCTGCGTCTCCATTCTGTCATGTGATGCTCCCATCCTGCACCCCCATCCTGTCATGTGCTGTTCCCATTCTGCACCCCCATTCTGTCATGTGTTGCTCCCATCCTGCACCCCCATCCTTTCATGTGCTGCTCCCATCCTGTGCCTCCATGCTCTCATGTGCTGCTCACATCCTGTGCCCCAATCCTGTCATGTGCTCAAATCCTGCGCCCCCATTTTGTCATGTGCTGCTCCCATCATTTGCCCCAATCCTGTCATGTGGTACTCTCATCCTGCGTCCCCATCGTGTCAGGTGGTGCTCTCATCCTGCGTCCCCATCCTGTCATGTGGTGCTCTCATCCTGTGTCCCCATGCTGTCATGTGGTGCTCACATCCTGTCATGTGCTGCTCCCATCCTACACCCCCATCTTGTCTTGTGCTGCTCCCATAATGCACCCCCATTCTGTCATGTGCTGCTCTCATCCTGCTTCCCCATCCTGTCATGTGGTGCTCTCATCCAGCGTCCCCATCCTGTCATGTGCTGCTCCAATCCTGCACCCCCATTCTGTCATGTGCTGCTCCCATCCTGCACCCCATCCTGTCATGTGCTGCTCCCATCCTGCACCCCATTCTGTCATGTGCTGCTCTCATCCCGCACCCCCATTCTGTATTGTGCTGCTCCAATCCTGCACCCCCATCCTGTCATGTGGTGCTCTCTGTTGTGAAATTGGATTTTGGGCTCCCCCGGTGGCCACTGGTGGAATTGAACTGGCTGCATCATCCTCTCTGTTCACCTGTTTCCATCAGGATGTGGGAGTCGCTATTTAGCCTTGCTCCTCTGTCACTTCCATGCCGGTCAACATTGTAATCAGAAGCCTTTCTGTGCATGTTCCTGCTGCTAGACAACTCCCAGCTAAGTTGGACTTTAGCCCTTGTTTGTTTTTGCATTTTGTTCCAGTTCACAGCTGTAGTTTCGTTTCTGTGTCTGGAAAGCTCTTGTGATCTGAAATTGCCACTCTGATGTTATGAGTTAATACTAGAGTCTTAAAGTAATTTCAGGATGGTGTTTTGATAGGGTTTTCAGCTGACCATGAAAGTGCCCTTTCTGTCTTCCTGCTATCTAGTAAGCGGACCTCAATTTTGCTAAACCTATTTTCATACTACGTTTGTCATTTCATCTAAAATCACCGCCAATATTTGTGGGGGCCTCTGTCTGCCTTTCGGGGAAATTTCTCTAGAGGTGAGCCAGGACTATATTTTCCTCTGCCAGGATTAGTTAGTTCTCCGGCCGGCGCTGGGCGTCTAGGGATAAAACGCAGGCTACGCTACCCGGCTACTGTTAGTTGTGCGGCAGGTTTAGTTCATGGTCAGTTTAGTTTCCATCCTTCCAAGAGCTAGTTCTTATGTTTGCTGGGCTATGTTCTCTTGCCATTGAGAACCATAACAGTTTGACCGGCCACAAAGGGTTAAATTAATTGACAGAGAAAGGAGAGAAAAGAGAAGTCTGCTGAAGATTTTTTTTTTTTTTTTTTTCCTTCAGTTCTGAGTGTGCTTGTAATTGAATCTCTTGCAAGTCTGCCTATATTGCAGCCTTTCTCTCTCTCTCTCCTTCTAATCCTGGAATGGCTCTGTGTTCACCTGTTTAAAATGGATATTCAGAGTTTAGCTGCAGGTTTGAATAATCTCACCTCGAAAGTTCAAAATTTACAAGATTTTGTTGTTCATGTTCCTATATCTGAACCTAGAATTCCTTTGCCTGAATTTTTCTCGGGGAATAGATCTTGCTTTCAAAATTTCAAAAATAATTGCAAGTTGTTTTTGTCCCTGAAATCTCGCTCTGCTGGAGATCCTGCTCAGCAGGTCAGGATTGTGATTTCCTTGCTCCGGGGCGACCCTCAGGATTGGGCTTTTGCATTGGCTCCAGGGGATCCTGCGTTGCTCAATGTGGATGCGTTTTTTCTGGCCTTGGGGTTGCTTTATGAGGAACCTCAGTTAGAACTTCAGGCGGAAAAGGCCTTGATGTCCCTATCTCAGGGGCAAGACGAAGCTGAAATATACTGCCAGAAATTCCGTAAATGGGCTGTGCTTACTCAGTGGAATGAGTGCGCCCTGGCGGCGAATTTCAGAGAGGGTCTCTCTGATGCCATTAAGGATGTTATGGTGGGGTTCCCTGTGCCTGCGGGTCTGAATGAGTCCATGACAATGGCTATCCAGATCGATAGGCGTCTGCGGGAGCGCAAACCTGTGCACCATTTGGCGGTGTCTACTGAGAAGACGCCAGAGAATATGCAATGTGATAGAATTCTGTCCAGAAGTGAACGGCAGAATTTTAGACGAAAAAATGGGTTGTGCTTCTATTGCGGTGATTCAACTCATGTTATATCAGCATGCTCTAAGCGTACTAAGAAGCTTGATAAGTCTGTTTCAATTGGCACTTTACAGTCTAAGTTTATTCTATCTGTGACCCTGATTTGTTCTTTATCATCTATTACCGCGGATGCCTATGTCGACTCTGGCGCCGCTTTGAGTCTTATGGATTGGTCCTTTGCCAAACGCTGTGGGTTTGATTTGGAGCCTCTTGAAACTCCTATACCCCTGAAGGGGATTGACTCCACCCCATTGGCTAGCAATAAACCACAATACTGGACACAAGTAACTATGCGGATTAATCCGGATCACCAGGAGGTTATTCGCTTTCTTGTGCTGTATAACCTACATGATGTGTTGGTGCTTGGATTGCCATGGCTGCAATCTCATAACCCAGTCCTTGACTGGAAAGCTATGTCTGTGTTAAGCTGGGGATGTAAGGGGACGCATGGGGACGTACCTGTGGTTTCCATTTCATCATCTATTCCCTCTGAGATTCCTGAATTCTTGACTGAATATCGTGACGTTTTTGAAGAACCTAAGCTTGGTTCATTACCTCCGCACCGGGAGTGCGATTGTGCCATAGATTTGATTCCGGGTAGTAAATACCCTAAGGGTCGTTTATTTAATCTGTCTGTGCCTGAACATGCTGCTATGCGAGAATATATAAAGGAGTCCTTGGAAAAGGGACATATTCGTCCTTCGTCATCTCCCTTAGGAGCCGGTTTTTTCTTTGTGGCTAAGAAAGATGGCTCTTTGAGGCCGTGCATTGATTATCGGCTTTTGAATAAAATCACGGTTAAATATCAATATCCGTTGCCACTGCTGACTGATTTGTTTGCTCGCATAAGGGGGGCCAAGTGGTTCTCTAAGATAGATCTCCGTGGGGCGTATAATTTGGTGCGAATTAAGCAGGGGGATGAGTGGAAAACCGCATTTAATATGCCCGAGGGCCACTTTGAGTATTTGGTGATGCCTTTTGGTCTTTCAAATGCCCCTTCAGTCTTTCAGTCCTTTATGCATGACATTTTCCGTGATTATTTGGATAAATTTATGATTGTGTATCTGGATGATATTTTGATTTTTTCGGATGACTGGGACTCTCATGTCCAGCAGGTCAGGAGGGTTTTTCAGGTTTTGCGGTCTAATTCCTTGTGTGTGAAGGGTTCTAAGTGCGTTTTTGGGGTTCAAAAGATTTCCTTTTTGGGATATATTTTTTCCCCCTCTTCCATCGAGATGGATCCTGTCAAGGTTCAGGCTATTTGTGATTGGACGCAACCCTCTTCTCTTAAGAGTCTTCAGAAATTTTTGGGCTTTGCTAACTTTTATCGTCGATTTATTGCTGGTTTTTCTGATGTTGTTAAACCATTGACTGATTTGACTAAGAAGGGTGCTGATGTTGCTGATTGGTCCCCTGCTGCTGTGGAGGCCTTTCGGGAGCTTAAGCGCCGCTTTTCTTCCGCCCCTGTGTTGCGTCAGCCTGATGTTGCTCTTCCTTTTCAGGTTGAGGTCGACGCTTCTGAAATCGGAGCTGGGGCGGTTTTGTCGCAGAGAAGTTCCGATTGCTCCGTGATGAGACCTTGTGCTTTTTTCTCGCGTAAATTTTCGCCCGCCGAGCGGAATTATGATGTTGGGAATCGGGAGCTTTTGGCCATGAAGTGGGCTTTTGAGGAGTGGCGTCATTGGCTTGAGGGGGCTAGACATCAGGTGGTGGTATTGACTGACCACAAAAATCTAATTTATCTTGAGTCCGCCAGACGCCTGAATCCTAGACAGGCGCGCTGGTCGTTGTTTTTCTCTCGGTTTAATTTTGTGGTGTCCTACCTGCCGGGTTCTAAGAATGTTAAGGCGGATGCCCTTTCTAGGAGTTTTGAGCCTGACTCCCCTGGTAATTCTGAACCTACAGGTATCCTTAAGGATGGAGTGATATTGTCTGCCGTTTCTCCAGACCTGCGGCGGGCCTTGCAGGAGTTTCAGGCGGATAGACCTGATCGTTGCCCACCTGGTAGACTGTTTGTTCCTGATGATTGGACCAGTAAAGTCATTTCTGAGGTTCATTCTTCTGCGTTGGCAGGTCATCCTGGAATCTTTGGTACCAGGGATTTGGTGGCAAGGTCCTTCTGGTGGCCTTCCCTGTCTCGAGATGTGCGAGGCTTCGTGCAGTCTTGTGACGTTTGTGCTCGGGCCAAGCCTTGTTGTTCTCGGGCTAGTGGATTGTTGTTGCCCTTGCCTATCCCGAAGAGGCCCTGGACGCACATCTCGATGGATTTTATTTCGGATCTTCCTGTTTCTCAGAAGATGTCTGTCATCTGGGTGGTGTGTGATCGTTTCTCTAAGATGGTCCATTTGGTTCCCCTGCCTAAGTTGCCTTCTTCTTCCGAGTTGGTTCCTCTGTTTTTTCAAAATGTGGTCCGTTTGCATGGTATTCCGGAGAATATCGTTTCTGACAGAGGTACCCAATTCGTGTCTAGATTTTGGCGAGCATTCTGTGCTAGGATGGGCATAGATTTGTCTTTCTCGTCTGCTTTCCATCCTCAGACTAATGGCCAGACCGAGCGGACGAATCAGACCTTGGAGACATATTTGAGGTGTTTTGTGTCTGCAGATCAGGATGATTGGGTTGCTTTTTTGCCTTTAGCGGAGTTTGCCCTCAATAATCGGGCCAGCTCTGCCACCTTGGTGTCTCCCTTTTTCTGTAATTCGGGGTTTCATCCTCGATTTTCTTCTGGTCAGGTGGAATCTTCGGATTGTCCTGGAGTGGATGCTGTGGTGGAGAGGTTGCATCAGATTTGGGGGCAGGTAGTGGACAATTTGAAGTTGTCCCAGGAGAAGACTCAGCTTTTTGCCAACCGCCGGCGTCGGGTTGGTCCTCGGCTTTGTGTTGGGGACTTGGTGTGGTTGTCTTCTCGTTTTGTCCCTATGAGGGTTTCTTCTCCCAAGTTTAAGCCTCGGTTCATCGGCCCGTACAAGATATTGGAGATTCTTAACCCTGTGTCCTTCCGTTTGGACCTCCCTGCATCTTTTTCTATTCATAATGTTTTTCATCGGTCATTATTGCGCAGGTATGAGGTACCGGTTGTGCCTTCCGTTGAGCCTCCTGCTCCGGTGTTGGTTGAGGGCGAGTTGGAGTACGTTGTGGAAAAAATCTTGGACTCCCGTGTTTCCAGACGGAAACTCCAGTATCTGGTCAAATGGAAGGGATACGGTCAGGAGGATAATTCTTGGGTGACTGCCTCTGATGTTCATGCCTCCGATTTGGTCCGTGCCTTTCATAGGGCTCATCCTGATCGCCCTGGTGGTTCTGGTGAGGGTTCGGTGCCCCCTCCTTGAGGGGGGGGTACTGTTGTGAAATTGGATTTTGGGCTCCCCCGGTGGCCACTGGTGGAATTGAACTGGTGTGCATCATCCTCTCTGTTCACCTGTTTCCATCAGGATGTGGGAGTCGCTATTTAGCCTTGCTCCTCTGTCACTTCCATGCCGGTCAACATTGTAATCAGAAGCCTTTCTGTGCATGTTCCTGCTGCTAGACAACTCCCAGCTAAGTTGGACTTTAGTCCTTGTTTGTTTTTGCATTTTGTTCCAGTTCACAGCTGTAGTTTCGTTTCTGTGTCTGGAAAGCTCTTGTGATCTGAAATTGCCACTCTGATGTTATGAGTTAATACTAGAGTCTTAAAGTAATTTCAGGATGGTGTTTTGATAGGGTTTTCAGCTGACCATGAAAGTGCCCTTTCTGTCTTCCTGCTATCTAGTAAGCGGACCTCAATTTTGCTAAACCTATTTTCATACTACGTTTGTCATTTCATCTAAAATCACCGCCAATATTTGTGGGGGCCTCTGTCTGCCTTTCGGGGAAATTTCTCTAGAGGTGAGCCAGGACTATATTTTCCTCTGCCAGGATTAGTTAGTTCTCCGGCCGGCGCTGGGCGTCTAGGGATAAAACGCAGGCTACGCTACCCGGCTACTGTTAGTTGTGCGGCAGGTTTAGTTCATGGTCAGTTTAGTTTCCATCCTTCCAAGAGCTAGTTCTTATGTTTGCTGGGCTATGTTCTCTTGCCATTGAGAACCATAACAGCTCTCATCCTGTGTCCCCATCCTGTCATGTGTTGCTCACATCCTGCGTTCTCATCCTGTCATGTGGTGCTCACATTCTGTCATGTGCTGCTCCCATCATGCACCCCCATTGTCTTGCGCTGCTCCCATCCTGCACCCCCATTCTGTCATGTATTGCACCCATTCTGCGCCCCCATTTTGTCAGGTACTGCTCCTGTGCCCCTATTCTGTAATGTGCTGCACCCATTCTGCACCCCATCCTGTCATGTGCTGCTCCAATCCTGCACCCCCATACTGTCATGTGGTGCTCCCATCCTGTGCCCCCATTCTATCATGTGCTGCTCCCATCCAGCACCCCCATCCTGTCATGTGCTGCTCCCATCCTGCGCCCTATCCTGTCATGTGCTGCTCCCATCCTGCGCCCCAATCCTGTCATGTGGTGCTCCCATCCTGCCCACTCATCCTGTCATGTGATCCTCTCATCCTACATCCCCATCCTGTCATGTGTTGCTCCCATCCTGTACCCCCATTCTTTCATGTGCTGCTCCAATCCTGTGCCCCCATGCTCTCATGTGCTGCTCACATCCTGTGCCCCAATCCTGTCATGTGCTCCCATCCTGCGCCCCCATTTTGTCATGTGTTGCTCCCATCCTTTGCCCCAATCCTGTCATGTGGTACTCTCATCCTGCGTCCCCATCTTGTCAGGTGGTGCTCTCATCCTGCGTCCCCATCCTGTCATGTGGTGCTCTCATCCTGTGTCCCCATCCTGTCATGTGGTGCTCACATCCTGTCATGTGCTGCTCCCATCCTGCACCCCCATCCTGTCATGTGGTGCTCTCATCCTGCATACCCATCCTGTCATGTGGTGCTCACATCCTGCGGACTCATTCTGTCATGTGGTGCTCACATCCTGTCATGTGCTGCTCCCATCATGCGCCCCCATTGTCTTGTGCTGCTCCCATCCTGCACCCCCATTCTGTAATGTGCTGCTCCCATCCTGCGCCCCATTCTGTCATGTGCTGCACCCATTCTGTGCCCCATTCTGTCATGTACTGCTCCTGTGCCCCTATTCTGTAATGTGCTGCTCTCATCCTGTGCCCCATTCTGTCATGTGCTGCACCCATTCTGCACCCCATCCTGTCATGTGCTGCTCCCATCCTGCACCCCCATCCTGTCATGTGGTGCTCCCATCCTGTGCCCCCATCCTGTCATGTGGTGCTCTCATCCTGCGTCCCTATCCTGTCATGTGCTGCTCCCCCATTCTGTCATGTGATGCTCCCATCCTGCGCCCCATTCTGTCATGTGCTGCTCCCATCGTGCCCCCCAGTCCTTTCATGTGCTCCCATCCTGCACCCCCATTCTGGCATGTGCTGCTTCCATCCTGCACCCCTGTCAGGACTCTGAACATTTTTTATTACTTTTCGTGCATTACTGTCCTTTTCCAAGATGGCGTCTTTGGTCTCATGTGCACTGTGTCTTCCTGCTATTAAACTCCACCCCAGCCTTCAGTCTGGGCTAGAGTATTCTGCCTTGCATCCAGCTCCTGACTCTGATGACTCCTTGGCTATATACCTGCTCCTGTGAACCTGTGTGGTGATCCTGCTACTCTGCTCTGAGTTCCTGCTGCATATACCAGTTTCCAGTAATCCTCCATCATCTGCTGCTCGTGTTTACTTCCATCTGCATTTGCTGGACATGTAAGTTGTTGCTGCTCTGCAAAAACCTGAGACTATTACCCAGGCCTCCCTGGTTGAGCTAAGATATTATTTGAACTGCATTATAAGCATATCTATCTGTGTTTGGACTAAAACAAGGACTTATTCGTGTCAAGAATCTATTCGTGAAAGAATAGACTTTCTGCGTGATTGCATTTTCCTCTGAAGTTTCCTATAGACTGCTAAGCTACGTTTAATATTTACACCAAGTGTTGTGGACTTGAGTTTCTCTCTGCACCTGTTTGAATCACTGTGTGATAATATAGACTTTACCACTTATAAAACTGTGTCCTGTAGTTGTCTTGTTCCATGCAAAGAAGCTCCTGAGTTATCCCCTATAATTATTACAGGATACTCTAGCCACAAAATAGGAGACTGCTGGAACAATGACTGCAGAGAGCAGATTAGAGCAGGTGTTTTCCATAATTAGATCACTGCAGAAAGATGTGGAAGGTCTGCAAAAGAAGCTTGGAAGCTTTGAACACAATCAACAAGTGTTTGGACAGACTTTGCAGGACTTAAGCACCCGCATGGCAGCCCAGGAAAACAAACTTGCTGGCATAGAGTCCCAGTATGGACGGGCTTTTCAGGACATAAGCACGCAAATAGCTGGACAAGCGACTTTACCCTCTGGGCAACTGCCACCAGCTAGCCCACCTAAGTTGCCCCTATTCAGATTTAATGGTGATCGCGGCAAATTTTGTGGCTGTGTCAATCAATGTATGCTATATTTTGATGTGCATGCTGACCGTTTTCCTAATGATAGATCCAAAGTATTGTGTGTAATAATGCTGCTGACCGCACAAGCGCTCGCCTGGGCGAATCCAATGATTGAGTCTCGTGACCCACGGTTAAATAACTTGGATGATTTCTTGGCCGCTATGGCATTAAGGTTTGATGACCCTAATCGCCGTGCAACCGCAGAATCTACTTTATTGTCTTTACGCCAGGCTAAACGTTCTGTTATTGAGTATGCTACTGAATTCAGGAGATTAGCGGTAGATACCAATTGGGACAGTTATGCACAATTGCCTATTTTTAAAAGGGGTCTGTCTAGTATTGTAAAAGATGAACTAGCTCACTCTGAGTCACCACAAGAGCTAGAGACCTTTATACAGCATTGTGTGTGCATAGACATTCGCCTTACTGAGCGTAGGCAGGAGAAGTTTGCTGCATATAACCGTATTTCTAACTTTTCCCTTCCTTCCAAAGAGCCTGCAGGTAAAACATCTCGGGAGGAGGAGGCGGTGCCCATGCAAATTGATTCCATTCAGAGGCGTGAGATCAATGAGCGTCAGGAGCATCGCCTTCGTGAAAGTCTATGTTTCTACTGCGGCTAGTCTGACCACTTCTTGATCAATTGTCCTAAGTGTCCTAGACGACCTAACAAGGTGCTAGCAGCAGTAGGGGAGTATGACAACTGTGATGATGAATCTGACATCTCTGAATGTAGCCTGCCTTTAAACGCTGTATTCCATTCACTTTCTATGACTTAACCCCCCAAGGAGCTTAAGGAAAAGAACTCTCACTGTTCTCTCCCTATTAAGATCCTGTGTTCAGGACAGTGGATTTCCAGTGCAGCTATGATTGACTCTGGTGCAGGTGGCAATTTCATGGATATCGCATTTGCCAAGGAACATGGTATTGAAATTCAGCAAAGAGCCTCTCCAATTACCATGGAAACCGTGGATGGGTCACCTTTAATCTCTGGGCCTGAGGATCAGGAGACCGTACCCCTTGAAATTGTGTTGGAGCGTAATCATCAGGAGCAACTTTCTTTCTTGCTAATTTCTTCTCCTCATTTTCCTGTGATTTTAGGCATTCCTTGGTTGCATTCTCAGAACCCAATTATCAACTGGGAGACCAAGGAGATTATCTTTCCAACAAGGAGCAACTCAGCGTTAACAGAAGCTGTCCCTGAGTCCACGGCTACGGAACCACATGTACAGGTATTTTCTTTACCTCCAGCATATAAAGAGTTCTCTGACATCTGTGACAAGAAGAATGCAGATCAGCTTTCTCCACACAGGCATTATGACTGTCCCATTGAGCTGCTTCCTGGGGCAGCTATTCCTTTTGGTAACATATACCCTTAGGTGGCACCTGAGCTTCAAGCCTTAAAGGAGTATATTGATGAAAATCTGGCCAAAGGCTTCATATGTCCTTCTTCCTCACCAGCAGGGGCACCTATATTTTTTGTAAAAAAGAAGGATGGGACCCTGAGACCCTGTGTTGACTATCGGGAACTCAATAAGGTAACCTTACGAAACCGTTACCCTTTGCCGCTGATTCCCGAATTACTGGAAAGAGTCCGCCATGCTAAGGTGTTCTCTAAACTGGATCTTCGTGGGGCTTATAACTTGGTGCGTATTCGTCCAGGGGATGAGTGGAAGACAGCATTCAGATGCCGATATGGACACTTTGAATATCTTGTGATACCCTTCGGGCTTTGTAACGCCCCTGCAACATTTCAACACCTTGCTAATGACATTTTCAGAGATTTGTTGGACCAGTTTGTGGTGATCTATTTGTACGATATACTAATCTTTTCTGACTCTCTACTGGAACATGAAGAACATGTCAAAACTGTTTTAAGACGTCTGAAAGAGAACCATCTGTATATTAAGCCGGAGAAATGCGAGTTCCATCATTCTGAGATACAGTTCTTAGGTTATATCATCTCTCCCCAGGGGCTGAACATGGAATCTGGTAAGATTCAGGCTATCCTTGACTGGCCGGTCCTCAAGAATGTTACGGAGATCCAACGTTTTATTGGTTTTGCAAATTTCTACAGACGCTTCATTCGAAATTTTTCTGATATTGTCCATCCCATTACTTCCTTGACAAAGAAGGAAAAGCCCTTTAAGTGATCATCACAGGCTCAAGAAGCTTTTGATCGGCTTAAGATCTGTTTCACATCAGCACCGCTGTTGATACACCCAGATCCAACACTTTCTTTCATTGTGGAGGTGGACGCTTCTGATAATGCTTTGGGGGCTATTCTCTCTCAAAGAACTGGAGAGAAGGGTCTGCTACATCCTTGTGCTTTCTTTTCCCATAGACTAACCACAGCAGAGAAGAATTATGATGTGGGAGACAAGGAATTGCTGGCTATTATTGCGGCTTTCAAAGAATGGAGGCATCATCTGCAAGGAGCTGCACAACAGATCATAGTGCTAACTGACCATCGCAATTTAGAGTTCCTTAGATCCACTAGATGTCTTTCTCCTCATCAGGCTCATTGGAACTTATTTTTAAATCAATTTAACTTTGTTAGCACGTACCGTCCAGGTTCTCGTAATGGGAAGACTGATGCTTTATCCCGAATCTGTACCTGGAGCCCCGTCCAAGACCATTCTATCTGATGCCAATTCCATCAGAGTTATCCACAATCAGGACTTGTGGAAGGAGTGCAGGGAGGCCTATGACGGTGATGTATTTCTGGCCAACCCACCTGTGGATATTAATCTTGTCTTTAAGGGTGGCATGTGGTTCAGAGATCAACGTATCTACGTCCCTGAGGTCATCTGTCTGCAGATCCTCAAGTTGGTACATGACTCCAAGTTGGCTGGACACAGGAGGGTACAGAAGACACAAGAGTTCCTGAGCCGATTCTTGTGGTGGCCAACTTGCCTGAAGGATACCAAGGACAATGTTCTCTCCTGCGAGGTATGTGCTCATTACAAGACTCCTCATGTGGCACCTACGGGTCTTCTACAACCATTACCTGTTCCATCCTGCCCTTGGGGGTCTATATCAATGGACTTTATTGTGGAGCTGCCTACATCGGGGGGCATGAATACAATCATGGTGGTAGTTGATCGCCTGACTAAAGCTGCTCATTTTGTTCCATGCACCAGCCTCCCCTCAGCTAAATATACAGTGAACTTGGTTATGCAGAATGTCTTTCGGTTGCATGGGGTTCTGGATGAGATCATCTCTGACCGTGGAGTACAGTTCACTTCAAGATTCTGGAAGGGGTTTTGCTCTGCACTCAATATTAATGTCTGTCTCTCTTCCACTTATCATCCCCAGACAAATGGTCAGAATGAGCGGACCAACCAGATGCTGGAACAATATCTAAGATGCTCTGTCAGCCATCTCCAGGATGATTGGTTGGAGTTGCTGCCATTAGCCGAATTTTCATATAACAATTCTCAGCGCCTCCACTAAATTTGCACCTTTCTTTGCCAATCTGGGTTATCATCCGTGTATCATATGTAGGTCTCCAATTACTGTAATTCTCCAGTTCCGGCAGTGGAAGAAAGGCTGACTGCGACGAGGAAAAATCTGGAGGTTCTGAAGGAATCCCTGACCACAGCTCAAGAACGTTATAAGGGATCGGCTGATAGATTCCGTAAACCTGCACCCATGTTCAAGGTAGGAGATTCTGTGTGGTTAGCAACTAAGAATCTGAAGTTAAAAGTTCCTTCACAAAAACTTGGACAGAAATTCATTGGCCCTTTCAAGATCAACGGTATTGTGAGCTTTGTGGCCTGCCGGCTGAAGTTGCCTAGGACTATGAAGGTACATCCAGTTTTTCATGTATCTTTACTAAAGCCTGTATCTCCTAATACCTTCCAGGGACATGTTGTGCCACCTCCGCAGCCTGTGGTGATTGATGGGCAAGAACAACTTGTGGTGGAGGAAATTGTTGATTCCAGGATTTGCAGGAATCGGCTCCAATATCTGATAAGATGGCAGGGATATCTGTTGTGAAATTGGATTTTGGGCTCCCCCGGTGGCCACTGGTGGAATTGAACTGGTGTGCATCATCCTCTCTGTTCACCTGTTTCCATCAGGATGTGGGAGTCGCTATTTAGCCTTGCTCCTCTGTCACTTCCATGCCGGTCAACATTGTAATCAGAAGCCTTTCTGTGCATGTTCCTGCTGCTAGACAACTCCCAGCTAAGTTGGACTTTAGTCCTTGTTTGTTTTTGCATTTTGTTCCAGTTCACAGCTGTAGTTTCGTTTCTGTGTCTGGAAAGCTCTTGTGATCTGAAATTGCCACTCTGATGTTATGAGTTAATACTAGAGTCTTAAAGTAATTTCAGGATGGTGTTTTGATAGGGTTTTCAGCTGACCATGAAAGTGCCCTTTCTGTCTTCCTGCTATCTAGTAAGCGGACCTCAATTTTGCTAAACCTATTTTCATACTACGTTTGTCATTTCATCTATAATCACCGCCAATATTTGTGGGGGCCTCTGTCTGCCTTTCGGGGAAATTTCTCTAGAGGTGAGCCAGGACTATATTTTCCTCTGCCAGGATTAGTTAGTCCTCCGGCCGGCGCTGGGCGTCTAGGGATAAAACGCAGGCTACGCTACCCGGCTACTGTTAGTTGTGCGGCAGGTTTAGTTCATGGTCAGTTTAGTTTCCATCCTTCCAAGAGCTAGTTCTTATGTTTGCTGGGCTATGTTCTCTTGCCATTGAGAACCATAACAGTTTGACCGGCCACAAAGGGTTAAATTAATTGACAGAGAAAGGAGAGAAAAGAGAAGTCTGCTGAAGATTTTTTTTTTTTTCCTTCAGTTCTGAGTGTGCTTGTAATTGAATCTCTTGCAAGTCTGCCTATATTGCAGCCTTTCTCTCTCTCTCTCCTTCTAATCCTGGAATGGCTCTGTGTTCACCTGTTTAAAATGGATATTCAGAGTTTAGCTGCAGGTTTGAATAATCTCACCACGAAAGTTCAAAATTTACAAGATTTTGTTGTTCATGTTCCTATATCTGAACCTAGAATTCCTTTGCCTGAATTTTTCTCGGGGAATAGATCTTGCTTTCAAAATTTCAAAAATAATTGCAAGTTGTTTTTGTCCCTGAAATCTCGCTCTGCTGGAGATCCTGCTCAGCAGGTTAGGATTGTGATTTCCTTGCTCCGGGGCGACCCCCAGGATTGGGCTTTTGCATTGGCTCCAGGGGATCCTGCGTTGCTCAATGTGGATGCGTTTTTTCTGGCCTTGGGGTTGCTTTATGAGGAACCTCAGTTAGAACTTCAGGCGGAAAAGGCCTTGATGTCCCTATCTCAGGGGCAAGACGAAGCTGAAATATACTGCCAGAAATTCCGTAAATGGGCTGTGCTTACTCAGTGGAATGAGTGCGCCCTGGCGGCGAATTTCAGGGAGGGTCTCTCTGATGCCATTAAGGATGTTATGGTGGGGTTCCCTGTGCCTGCGGGTCTGAATGAGTCCATGACAATGGCTATCCAGATCGATAGGCGTCTGCGGGAGCGCAAACCTGTGCACCATTTGGCGGTGTCTACTGAGAAGACGCCAGAGAATATGCAATGTGATAGAATTCTGTCCAGAAGTGAACGGCAGAATTTTAGACGAAAAAATGGGTTGTGCTTCTATTGCGGTGATTCAACTCATGTTATATCAGCATGCTCTAAGCGTACTAAGAAGCTTGATAAGTCTGTTTCAATTGGCACTTTACAGTCTAAGTTTATTCTATCTGTGACCCTGATTTGTTCTTTATCATCTATTACCGCGGATGCCTATGTCGACTCTGGCGCCGCTTTGAGTCTTATGGATTGGTCCTTTGCCAAACGCTGTGGGTATGATTTGGAGCCTCTTGAAACTCCTATACCCCTGAAGGGGATTGACTCCACCCCATTGGCTAGCAATAAACCACAATACTGGACACAAGTAACTATGCGGATTAATCCGGATCACCAGGAGATTATTCGCTTTCTTGTGCTGTATAACCTACATGATGTGTTGGTGCTTGGATTGCCATGGCTGCAATCTCATAACCCAGTCCTTGACTGGAAAGCTATGTCTGTGTTAAGCTGGGGATGTAAGGGGACGCATGGGGACGTACCTGTGGTTTCCATTTCATCATCTATTCCCTCTGAGATTCCTGAATTCTTGACTGAATATCGTGACGTTTTTGAAGAACCTAAGCTTGGTTCATTACCTCCGCACCGGGAGTGCGATTGTGCCATAGATTTGATTCCGGGTAGTAAATACCCTAAGGGTCGTTTATTTTATCTGTCTGTGCCTGAACATGCTGCTATGCGAGAATATATAAAGGAGTCCTTGGAAAAGGGACATATTCGTCCTTCGTCATCTCCCTTAGGAGCCGGTTTTTTCTTTGTGGCTAAGAAAGATGGCTCTTTGAGGCCGTGCATTGATTATCGGCTTTTGAATAAAATCACGGTTAAATATCAATATCCGTTGCCACTGCTGACTGATTTGTTTGCTCGCATAAAGGGGGCCAAGTGGTTCTCTAAGATAGATCTCCGTGGGGCGTATAATTTGGTGCGAATTAAGCAGGGGGATGAGTGGAAAACCGCATTTAATACGCCCGAGGGCCACTTTGAGTATTTGGTGATGCCTTTTGGTCTTTCAAATGCCCCTTCAGTCTTTCAGTCCTTTATGCATGACATTTTCCGTGATTATTTGGATAAATTTATGATTGTGTATCTGGATGATATTTTGATTTTTTCGGATGACTGGGACTCTCATGTCCAGCAGGTCAGGAGGGTTTTTCAGGTTTTGCGGTCTAATTCCTTGTGTGTGAAGGGTTCTAAGTGCGTTTTTGGGGTTCAAAAGATTTCCTTTTTGGGATATATTTTTTCCCCCTCTTCCATCGAGATGGATCCTGTCAAGGTTCAGGCTATTTGTGATTGGACGCAACCCTCTTCTCTTAAGAGTCTTCAGAAATTTTTGGGCTTTGCTAACTTTTATCGTCGATTTATTGCTGGTTTTTCTGATGTTGTTAAACCATTGACTGATTTGACTAAGAAGGGTGCTGATGTTGCTGATTGGTCCCCTGCTGCTGTGGAGGCCTTTCGGGAGCTTAAGCGCCGCTTTTCTTCCGCCCCTGTGTTGCGTCAGCCTGATGTTGCTCTTCCTTTTCAGGTTGAGGTCGACGCTTCTGAAATCGGAGCTGGGGCGGTTTTGTCGCAGAGAAGTTCCGATTGCTCCGTGATGAGACCTTGTGCTTTTTTCTCGCGTAAATTTTCGCCCGCCGAGCGGAATTATGATGTTGGGAATCGGGAGCTTTTGGCCATGAAGTGGGCTTTTGAGGAGTGGCGTCATTGGCTTGAGGGGGCTAGACATCAGGTGGTGGTATTGACTGACCACAAAAATCTAATTTATCTTGAGTCCGCCAGACGCCTGAATCCTAGACAGGCGCGCTGGTCGTTGTTTTTCTCTCGGTTTAATTTTGTGGTGTCCTACCTGCCGGGTTCTAAGAATGTTAAGGCGGATGCCCTTTCTAGGAGTTTTGAGCCTGACTCCCCTGGTAATTCTGAACCTACAGGTATCCTTAAGGATGGAGTGATATTGTCTGCCGTTTCTCCAGACCTGCGGCGGGCCTTGCAGGAGTTTCAGGCGGATAGACCTGATCGTTGCCCACCTGGTAGACTGTTTGTTCCTGATGATTGGACCAGTAAAGTCATTTCTGAGGTTCATTCTTCTGCGTTGGCAGGTCATCCTGGAATCTTTGGTACCAGGGATTTGGTGGCAAGGTCCTTCTGGTGGCCTTCCCTGTCTCGAGATGTGCGAGGCTTCGTGCAGTCTTGTGACGTTTGTGCTCGGGCCAAGCCTTGTTGTTCTCGGGCTAGTGGATTGTTGTTGCCCTTGCCTATCCCGAAGAGGCCCTGGACGCACATCTCGATGGATTTTATTTCGGATCTTCCTGTTTCTCAGAAGATGTCTGTCATCTGGGTGGTGTGTGATCGTTTCTCTAAGATGGTCCATTTGGTTCCCCTGCCTAAGTTGCCTTCTTCTTCCGAGTTGGTTCCTCTGTTTTTTCAAAATGTGGTCCGTTTGCATGGTATTCCAGAGAATATCGTTTCTGACAGAGGTACCCAATTCGTGTCTAGATTTTGGCGAGCATTCTGTGCTAGGATGGGCATAGATTTGTCTTTCTCGTCTGCTTTCCATCCTCAGACTAATGGCCAGACCGAGCGGACGAATCAGACCTTGGAGACATATTTGAGGTGTTTTGTGTCTGCAGATCAGGATGATTGGGTTGCTTTTTTGCCTTTAGCGGAGTTTGCCCTCAATAATCGGGCCAGCTCTGCCACCTTGGTGTCTCCCTTTTTCTGTAATTCGGGGTTTCATCCTCGATTTTCTTCTGGTCAGGTGGAATCTTCGGATTGTCCTGGAGTGGATGCTGTGGTGGAGAGGTTGCATCAGATTTGGGGGCAGGTAGTGGACAATTTGAAGTTGTCCCAGGAGAAGACTCAGCTTTTTGCCAACCGCCGGCGTCGGGTTGGTCCTCGGCTTTGTGTTGGGGACTTGGTGTGGTTGTCTTCTCGTTTTGTCCCTATGAGGGTTTCTTCTCCCAAGTTTAAGCCTCGGTTCATCGGCCCGTACAAGATATTGGAGATTCTTAACCCTGTGTCCTTCCGTTTGGACCTCCCTGCATCTTTTTCTATTCATAATGTTTTTCATCGGTCATTATTGCGCAGGTATGAGATACCGGTTGTGCCTTCCGTTAAGCCTCCTGCTCCGGTGTTGGTTGAGGGCGAGTTGGAGTACGTTGTGGAAAAAATCTTGGACTCCCGTGTTTCCAGACGGAAACTCCAGTATCTGGTCAAATGGAAGGGATACGGTCAGGAGGATAATTCTTGGGTGACTGCCTCTGATGTTCATGCCTCCGATTTGGTCCGTGCCTTTCATAGGGCTCATCCTGATCGCCCTGGTGGTTCTGGTGAGGGTTCGGTGCCCCCTCCTTGAGGGGGGGGTACTGTTGTGAAATTGGATTTTGGGCTCCCCCGGTGGCCACTGGTGGAATTGAACTGGTGTGCATCATCCTCTCTGTTCACCTGTTTCCATCAGGATGTGGGAGTCGCTATTTAGCCTTGCTCCTCTGTCACTTCCATGCCGGTCAACATTGTAATCAGAAGCCTTTCTGTGCATGTTCCTGCTGCTAGACAACTCCCAGCTAAGTTGGACTTTAGTCCTTGTTTGTTTTTGCATTTTGTTCCAGTTCACAGCTGTAGTTTCGTTTCTGTGTCTGGAAAGCTCTTGTGATCTGAAATTGCCACTCTGATGTTATGAGTTAATACTAGAGTCTTAAAGTAATTTCAGGATGGTGTTTTGATAGGGTTTTCAGCTGACCATGAAAGTGCCCTTTCTGTCTTCCTGCTATCTAGTAAGCGGACCTCAATTTTGCTAAACCTATTTTCATACTACGTTTGTCATTTCATCTATAATCACCGCCAATATTTGTGGGGGCCTCTGTCTGCCTTTCGGGGAAATTTCTCTAGAGGTGAGCCAGGACTATATTTTCCTCTGCCAGGATTAGTTAGTCCTCCGGCCGGCGCTGGGCGTCTAGGGATAAAACGCAGGCTACGCTACCCGGCTACTGTTAGTTGTGCGGCAGGTTTAGTTCATGGTCAGTTTAGTTTCCATCCTTCCAAGAGCTAGTTCTTATGTTTGCTGGGCTATGTTCTCTTGCCATTGAGAACCATAACAGATATCCCCCTGAGGAAGACTCTTGGGAACCTGTGGAAAACATCAATGCCCAACAGAAGATTTCTCGTTTTCATCAGAGATTCCCTGAGGAACCAGGTCCAGGATTGTCCTGAGGCCGCTTCTAAGGAGGGAGTAATGTCAGGACTCTGAACATTTTTATTACCTTTTGTGCATTACTGCCCTTTTTGCAAGATGGCGTCTTTGGTCTCATGTGCACTGTGTCTTCCTGCTATAAAACTCCACCCCAGCCTTCAGTCTGTGCTAGAGTATTCTGCCCTGCATCCAGCTCCTGACTCTGATGACTCCCTGGCTATATACCTGCTCCTGTGAACCTGTCTGGTGATCCTGCTACTCTGCTCTGAGTTCCTGCTACTCTGCTCTGAGTTCCTGCTGCATATACCAGTTTCCAGTAATCCTCCTTCATCTGCTGCTCGTGTTTACTTCCATCTGCATTTGCTGGACATGTAAGCTGTTGCTGCTCTGCAAAAACCTGAGACTATTACCCAGGCCTCCCTGGTTGAGCTAAGATATTATTTGAACTGCCTTATAAGCATATCTATCTGTGTTTGGACAAAAACAAGGACTTATTCATGTTAAGTATCCTCAAGAATAATTGTGCTTCATAGAATTTCTGCGTAATTCCATTTTCCTCTGAAGTCTCCTATAGACTGCTAAGCTGCGTTTAATATTTACTCCAAGTGTTGTGGACTTGAGTTTCTCTCTGCACCTGTTTGAATCACATTATCGTGTGATAATATAGACTTTACCACTTATAAAACTGTCCTGTAGTTGTCTTGTTCCATGCTAAGAGTCTCCTGAGTTATCCCCTATAATTATTACACCCCCATTTTGTCTTGTGCTGCTCCCATCCTGCCCCCCCACTCGGTCATGTGCTGCTCCCATCCTGCACCCCCATCCTGTCATGTGGTGCTCACATCCTGCATTCCCACCCTGTCATGCGGTGCTCACATCTTGTCATGTGCTGCTCCAATTCTGCACCCCCATTCTGTCATGTGCTGCTCCCATCCTGCACGCCAATCCTGTCATGTGGTGCTCTCATCCTGTGCCCCCATTCTGTCATGTGGTGCTCTCAGCCTGCATCCCTATTCTGTTATGTGCTGCTCCCATGCTGCTCCCCCATTCTGTCATGTGCTGCTCCCATCCTGCGCTCCAATCTTTTCATGTGCTCCCATCCTGCACCCCCATTCTGTTATGTGCTGCTCCCATTCTGCACCCCCATTCTGTCATGTGCTGCTCTCATTCTGCACCCCCATCCTGTCATGTGGTGCTCACATCCTGCATTCCCACCCTGTCATGCGGTGGTCACATCCTGTCATGTGCTGCTCCCATTCTGCACCCCCATTCTGTCATGTGCTGCTCCCATCATGCATCTCCATTCTGTAATGTGCTGCTCCCTTCCTGCGCCCACATTTTGTCATGTGCTGCACCCATTCTGCGCCCCCATTCTGTCATGTGCTGCTCCCATCCTGCGCCCCCATTCTGTCATGTGCAGAACAAGTCACTGGCTTGCTGCACTGACGTATTTTCTATATATATTCAGTAGAAAGTGGCCGAATTGCTCCGCAGACGTATTTTATATTTAGATTCAGTATAAAAATGATGCCGGAAAGCGCGGACTACGCAGGCGACGATTCTGGTGCCACAACCCTCCTGGGCCACAGTCCTCATCCCCGGATGCGTAACTTACAAAATGGCATTTGAAGTGCGCTATACGCATGTGCCATTTCCAACAGAGGATTCATGTCCCGGCCATCCTGCCCGAAGAGACCCTGCGGCAATATCGGATAGGTACCATATATACTCGAGTATAAGCCGACCCGAGTATATGCTGAGACCCCTAATTTTTCCACAAATAACTTGGAAAACTTATTGACAAAATATATATATATATATATATATATATATATATATATATATATATATATACAACATACGCCCATATAATACTCCATAAAGTTCATGATGGGCCCCATAAAATGCTCCATATAGTGTATGATGGGCCCCATAAGATGCTCCATACAAAATACGCTCCATATAATGCTCCATAAAGTTCATGATGGGCCCCATGAGATGCTCCATACAAAAATATGCCCCATATAATGCTGCACAAAGGTTAATAATGGCGCTATAAGATGCTCCATATTAAAATATGCCCCATATAATGCTGCGCAAAGGTTAATGATAGCCCCATAAGATGCTCCATAGAATAATATGCCCTATATGCTGCTCCATAAAGGTTGATGCCCCATAAGATGCTCCATAGAATATTCCCCATATTATGCTCCAAAAAGGTTGATGGCCCTGTAAGATGCTCCATAGCATAATATGCCCACATGCTGCTCCATAAAGATTGATGGCCCTATATGATGCTCCATAGCATAATATGCCCCGTATGCTGCTCCATAAAGGTTGATGGCCCCATAAGATGCTCCATAGCAAAATATGCCCCGTATGCTGCTCCATAATGGTTGATGGCCCCATAAGATGCTCCATAGGATAATATGCCTCGTATGCTGTTGCGATAAAAAAAAAATAAAAATGACATACTCACCTCTCATCGCTGGATGCCGAGTGCTGGAGGGGACACCAGTGCGCTATGGGGGTCAGGTGCCGGTGTCACCGCTGGCTCAGGCCCCCGATACTTGTGATATTCACCTGTCCCCGTTCCACCACCACGCTGTGTCTTCCGGGTCTCTGGCTGTGACTGTTCAGGCAGAGGGCATGTACTAATCATGTCATTGCGCCCTCTGACCTGAACGTCACAGCCAGAGGATGCAGAAGACACAGCGCGGCGGTGGAACGGGGATAGGTGAATATAGCATGGCTCACCCTCCCCCGTCATACTCATCCTCCTGGCATGTCCCTGCTTCTCCATTGTCCCAGGCCGTCAGCTCTTTCCAGTGCTGAGCAGTCACATGGTACCACTTATTAAAGTAATGAACATGCGAGCCACGCCTATGGGCATGGCGTCACGTCCATATTCATTACTTTAATGAGTAGTACCATGTGACCGCTCAGCAGAGGTGAGGAGAGCTGCCAGCGCCGGGACAACAGAGATGCAGGGACAGAGATGCAGCGACGGAGGGTAAGTATAATGACAGGAAGAGATGCGGACGCCAGAGAGATCGCGGCATGCTTTCAGTGCTTACGCATACCACCATCTCCTGGGCTACATCACTCTGTGGGGTCCAGACTGCACAGTCTATAAAGGCTTCGGACAGAGTGACGCTCCCAGCCTTATATTATAGACATATATATATATATATATATATATATATATATATATATATACTATGTGTATACATTTATTTCATCTATTCTATTTTAACCTGTCAGTGTGATTCTACACTACAGCGCCCTGAATTGTCGGCTTTTCTAAAGGACACCGGTGCGCATTTCTCGCAAGTCACACTGATGGTCCGTGTGGTGTGCTAATTTCTATCGCATCCTAGATTTTCATTGGCCAGTCTTGGCCTATATACAGTGCAAATCGCAGCATGCTGCGATTTCACTTGCACATATAATACAGCCGAGAAAAAAAACGGATGATGGGAGCTGCCATCTGGCTCCAACTCGCTGTCGTTTACCGCCCCCCCAGGGCCAGCCACCACCTTCTTTGACCACTTCACCACCTGGCTACTTAATTTCCTTTCCACGGACATCCCCACTATCATCATGGGCGACTTCAACATCCCCATTGACACATCCCTGTCAGCTGCCACTAAACTTCTATCTCTCACTTCCTCCTTCGGCCTCACTCAATGGTCTTCTACAGCCACCCACAAAGATGGTCACACACTGGACCTCATCTTCACCCGCCTCTGCTCCCTATCTAACCTCTCTAACTCATCTCTTCCTCTCTCTGACCACAACCTTCTCACATTCTCTTCCTTCTCCACTCCATGTCTACAATCCCCACCCCACAAACTTTCACACCCTCACAGAAATCTTAAACATCTTGACCTACATTCATTCTCTGAATCCCTCCTCCCTCTCACAGATATAGGTTCCTTACACAATGCGGATGACGCTGCTGCTCTATATAACACCACAATAGCTGTAGCTTTGGAATCTGCTGCCCCACTTACACATACCAAAGCTCACAAAATCAACAGACAGCCCTGGCACACCAGCCTGACCAAAGAACTGAGGCGAGCTTCCAGGGCTGCTGAGCGCAGATGGAAAAGATCCCACTCCAACGAGCACTTCATCGCATTCAAACAGTCCCTCACTACTTTCAAGACCACACTCGCCACAGCTAAACAAACCTACTTCTCATCTCTCATAGCCTCCCTGTCTCACAACCCTAAACAGTTATTCAACACCTTCAATTCTCTCTTCTGTCACCCAGCACCTCCTCCCTCCCCACTTATCTCATCTGAAGACTTTGCCTCATTTTTCAAGAAGAAGATTGATAACATCAGAGACAGTTTTGGTAAACAACCCCCAGAGCCCTTCCTCCCGACTTCCCAGCCCTCCACCTCCAAAACCAACTACTCCACCATTACAGAAGATCAACTCTCCACTCTACTCTCAAGATCGCATCTCACCACCTGTGCACTTGACCCGCTCCCATCCCACTTCATCCCAAACCTCACCACAGTCTTCATCCCAACGCTAACCCATCTCTTCAACCTATCACTAACAACTGGTGTTTTCCCCTCAAGCTTTAAACATGCCTCCATCACACCTATCCTCAGAAAGCCTTCTCTTGACCCATCCTCTGTATCTAGCTATCGCCCTATATCACGTTTCCTCTATGCCTCCAAACTACTGGAACAACACGTCTACCTTAAACTGCCCTCCCATCTCTCTTCTTGCTCCCTCTTTGACCGCTTACAATCTGGCTTCCAGTCACACCATTCCACTGAAACTGCCCTAACTAAGGTCACCAATTACCTCTTAACCGCCAAGAGCAAGCGACACTACTCTGTCCTCCTTCTCCTCAACCTGTCGGCTGCCTTTGACACAGTCGACCATTCCCTATTATTACAGACCCTCTCATCCCTTGGCATCACAGACTTGGCCCTATCTTGGATCTCATCATACCTAACAGACCGGACATTCAGCGTCTCCCACTCACACACCACCTCCTCACCTCGCCCCCTATCTGTCAGAGTCCCACAAGGCTCAGTTCTAGGGCCCCTGCTCTTCTCCATTTACACCTTCGGCCTGGGACAGCTCATAGAATCTCATGGCTTTCAGTATCTCCTCTATGCTGATGACACACAGATCTACATCTCTGGACCAGATATCAACTCCCTACTAACCAGAATCCCTCAATGTCTGTCCACTGTTTCATCTTCTTCTCCGCTCGGTTTCTGAAACTTAACATGGACAAAACAGAATTCATCATCTTTCCCCAATCTCACGCGACCCCCCCATAGAACCTATCCATTTCAGTAAATGGCTGCCCACTATCCCCAGTCCCACAAGCTCTCTGCCTCGAGGTAATCCTTGACATTGATCTCTCCTTCATACCACATATCCAAGCCCATTCCACTTCCTGCCGACTTCAACTCAAAAATATTTCACGAATCCGTACATTCCTCAACCAAGAATCTGCAAAAACCCTAGTCCATGCCCTCATCATCTCTCGCCTTGACTACTGCAACCTCCTGCTCTGTGGCCTCCCCTCTAACACTCTCGCACCCCTCCAATCTATTCTAAACTCTGCTGCCCGACTAATCCATCTGTCCCCCCACTATTCCCCGGCCTCTCCCCTCTGTCAATCCCTTCACTGGCTCCCCATTGCCCAGAGACTCCAGTACAAAAAACTAACCATGACGTACAAAGCCATCCGCAACCTGTCTCCTCCATATATCTGTGACCTTGTCTCCCGGTACTTACCTACACGCAACCTCCGATCCTCACAATATCTCCTTCTCTACTCCCCTCTTATCTCCTCTTCCCATAATCGTATACAAGATTTCTCTCGCGTATCACCCCTACTCTGGAACCCTCTACCACAACACATCAGACTCTCGCCTACCATGGAAACCTTCAAAAAGAGCCTGAAGACCCACCTCTTCCGACAAGCCTACAACCTGCAGTAACCACCGATCGACCAAACCGCTGCATGACCAGCTCTATTCTCGCCTACTGTATTCTCACCCATCCCTTGTAGATTGTGAGCCTTCGCGGGCAGGGTCCTCTCTCCTCTTGTACCAGTTATGACTTGTATTGTTTAAGATTATTGTACTTGTTTTTATTATGTATACCCCTCCTTACATGTAAAGAGCCATGGAATAAATGGCGCTATAACATTAAATAATAATAATAGCTGCCCCATAGTTTAACATTGAGCCGAGTGCTATGCGATTTTTTATAGCATAGTACTCGTCCATATTATACGGTAGTGTGACTCCGGCCTATGCAAGAGGATCGGTTCACAGTAAAATGACACGCTGCTTACGCTTGCATCAGAATTTGAGCTACTGTCATTAGCATATCACACCCAATACTAATGCTCATTTACTTGTAAAATAATAATTAAAATGTTAAATATTAATTAATGCATAAAAATTTTGCACAAAGCATATCATCACATACAGTACTTACACAATTCAATTAAGATATGCATGATATTCTACAGTGTACTTACAAGCATATTGACACAGCAGACAGTAATCATGACTCTCTTGTACCAGGTCTTCTCTTTGTCCCTTTGGCTGGATATGAGTTTGGTGCTGGGGCTGATTGTTCATGACATGAATACCTAAAATCAGGGTTCCCATTTAAGTCAACATGTACACACGTGGTCAAAATTGTTGGTACACCTCATTTAATGACAGAAAAACCCACAATCATCACAGAGATAACTTGAATCTGACCAAAGTAATAATAAATTTAAGATCTATGAAAATGAACAAATGAAAGTCAAACATTGCTTTTCAACCATACTGCCACAGAATAAAAAAAATAAAATAAAACTCAAGAAATAGGCCTGGACAGAAATGATGGTACCCCTGAAAATAATGTGACAAAAGGGACATGTTAAATAAAGGTGTGTTCACTAACTAGCATCAGAGGTGTCTACAATCTTGGAATCAGTGAGTGGGCCTGTATATAGGGCTATAGATACTCACTGTACTGTTTGGTGACATGGTGTTTTTCACACTCAACATGGACCAGAGGAAGTGAAGGAATGAGTTGTCTCAGAGATTAGAAAGAAAATTATAGTCAAACATGTTAAAGGTAAAAGTTATAAGACAATCTTCAAGCAGCTGATGTTCCTGTGACTACAGTTGCACATATTATTCAGACATATTCAGACATTTAAGATCCATGGGACTATAGCCAACCTCCATGAATGTGGCCGCAGGAGGAAAATTGATGACAAATCAAAGAGATGGATAATACGAATGGTAACAAAAAAGCCCAGAAAAACTTCTAAATAGGACTAAAGGTGAACTTCAAGCTCAAGGAACATCAGTGTCAGATCGCACCATCCGTCGCTGTATGAGCCAAAGTGGACTTCGTGGGAGACGACCAAGGACACCATTATTAAAAAAAAATCATAAAAAAGACAGACTGGAATTTTCCAAACTACATGTTGACAAGCCACAAAGATTCTGGGAGAATATCCTATGGACAGATGAGACAAAAATGAAACTTTTTGGCAAGGCACATGCCCCTACAATGAAACATGGAGGAGGCTCTGTTATGTTCTGGGGATGCTTTGCTGCATCTGGCACAGGGTGTTTACAATCTGTGCAGGGTGCAATGAAATCTCAAGACTATCAAGGGATTCTAGAGAGAAGTGTGCTGCCCAGTGTCAGAAAGCTTGGTCTCAGTCACAGGACATGGGTCTTGCAACAGGATAATGACCCAAAACACAGCTAAAACACCCAAAAATGGCTAAGAGGAAAATGGAGTATTCTGAAGTGGCCTTCTTTGAGCCCTGACCTAAATCCTATTGCGCATCTTTGGAAAGAGCTGAAACATGCCGTCTGGAAAAGGCAACCATCAAACAGGAGACAACTGGAGTAGTTTGCTCTTGAGTAGTGGGCCAAAATACCTGTCGAGAGGTACAGAAGTCTCATTGATAGTTGCAGGAATTGTTTGATTACAGTGATTGCCTCAAAAGGTTGTTCAACAAAATATTAAGTTAAGTGTACCATCATTTCTGTACAGGTGTTGGAATCTGATTAGTTTGTGACTATCCGCCATTTTCTTGTGGTGTTCTAGCTGCTGGTCTTTTTCCTCTGGCGCTGGGTTTGTCTTGAGTCAGGTGTTTGCTTCACTCTTTATTAACCAGCACCTGCCTCCCAGTCCTTGCTGGACAACAGTGTTTATCTGCTTGAGCTCTAGCTTGGTGCTTTGCTTTGTCTTCTGTGTGTGTTATTTGTGCAGTGCTGGTACCTCTGGTTCTGCTAGCCTTAGTTTCTGTTTTCTATTGGTTTCTGCAGCTTTCTCTTTGCTTTCTATTAGGAGCAGGGCCGGCGTTAGGGGAAGGCAGACTAGGCAGCTGCCTAGGGCCCCCGCTGCCCTAGGGGCCCCCAGCCAGTGGTGGACATACTGCTGATGGCACTGCTCCGGGGCCCAGAGGTGGAGGGGGGCCCCTGCAGGCAGGCCCGGTATCATGCAGGATCGGGCCCCTCTCACTCCCTCCTGTAATCATGGAACACTGAGTGCCAAGGAGAGAGCGGGGTGCGAAGTGCAGGAGATCAAAAAGGGGGCGTGTCATGCAGGGAGAGACGCTGGCCAATGAACGCTTTCCTCACTAGACTGAGGAGAGCGCTCACTGGCTGCCGTCTGTCCTGCTGCATGGAGCGTCCCAATGGTGAGTGCTCACCTACAGTCAGGGGCCCCAGGGCACAGCACATAGAGACAGCAGTGGAGGAAGAGCAGGACTTACAGGGGGTCTTCTGCTCCCTGCACTGTTCTAATCAGAGCAGGCTTCAGAGTCTCCTCACAGAGAAGAGATGGGGGAGGAGCTCACTGCACGGGACAGCATGGCAGCACCAGGGGGCTGATATCAGTCCTGTGTGCTCTGTGCCCCATCCCCCACAGTAGTGGGTTCTGCAGCCCTCTCCAGCTGAACTATGTGACCTCATCCAGGGCTCATCTGATCACCTGATATCACAGATTAGTATGTGTGTATGTATATGCTTGTATGTGTATGTATGTATGTATGTGTGCATCTGTGTATGTGTGTGTATCTATGTGTATCTTTCTATCTGTGTGTGTATGTACGGTATATGTGTGTATGTATGGTATATTTGTATGGCTGTGTGTATGCATGTACAGTATGTGTATGTATGTACAGTATATGTATGTGTATCTGTGTATGTGCAATAAATTTGTATATATGTATGTTTATGTGTATGTACATACAGTATGTGTATGTATATGTGTGTGCGGTATGTTTATACTATATGTATATACTGTGTTTATGTACGGTACATGTATGTGTATCTGTATGTACGGTATATGTGTGTATCTGTGTGTATGCATGGTATATCTATGTACGGTATGTGTATGTATGTACGGTATACTGTATTTATGTGTATTTGTGTATGTATGGTATATGTATGTACGGTATGTGTATAAAATATGTGTATATAACTATATATGTGTATGTACAGTATGTGTGTGTATGTACAGTACGTGTATGTGTATATGTATGTACAGTATGTGTGTATGTATGTAAGGTATATGCATGTATATGTATGTATGGTATATGTATGTGTATCTGTGTGTATGGTATGTGTGTGAATGTACGGTATATGCATGTGTGTATGTACGGTATGTGTATGTATGACGGTATATGTATGTGTATCTGTGTGTATGTATGGTATATGTATATGTTTGCATATACAGTATTTATATGTGTATCTGTATGTATGTACGGTATATGTGTGTATGTTTGTACAGTATATGTAGAGCAGATACCAGACATATCGTGGTTATGTAATCTACTAGATGGTGGCCCAATTCTAACGCATCGGGTATTCTAGAATATGTATGTGTGTATATAGCAGCCACATAGTATATAGCAGACACGCAGTATATAACACAGGCCACGCAGTATATAATACAGGCCACGCAGTATATAACAGTGGCCACGCAGTGTATAACACAGCCCACGCAGTATATAACACTGTTTACGTAGTATATAGCACTGCCCTCGTAGTATACAGCAGCCACGCAGTATATAGCACAGCCCACGTAATATATAGCACAGCCCACGTAGTATATAACACAGCCCACGCAGTATATAACACTGGCCACGTAGTATTTAGCAGCGACGCAGTATATAACATAGCCCACGTAGTATATAGCAGTGTGGGCACCATATCCATGTTAAAAAAAATTATTAAAATAAAAAATAGTTATATACTCACCTTCGGCGTCCAGCGAAGCTGTTCCGATGCACGCGCTGCTGCCGCCAGCTTCCGTTCCCAGAGATGCATTGCGAAATTACCCAGATGACTTAGCGGTCTTGTGAGACCGCTAAGTCTTCTGGGTAATTTCGCAATGCATCTCTGGGAACGGAAGCTGGCGGCAGCCGCGCGCGCATTGGCGGATGACGGAAGGTGAGTATAGCAGGTTTTTTGTTTTTTTTATTATTTTTAACATTAGATCTTTTTACTATTTCTGTGTGATGTGCAATATGTTAGTATTTGGGGCCCCATTTTAAACTTTTGCCTAGGGCCCCACTTTGCCTAAAACCGGTCCTGATTAGGAGGTGACCCATTTTTGTACCCAGTCCTTAGTTCTTTTAGGGAACCCCTTCCCTTTATCTATAGGTCTTCACTTGAGATTAACCTAGGATCGTCGGTGGGTCTATTCGCAAGGAATGGGTCACCCACTCCATTGTAGTGTTTCAGCCTAGTCATAGTGCAGGGTCAGTTTTCCCCCTTCTATCTTAGTCCTGTGTTGCAGATCCGTAACAGTTTGTCCAGCCAGAAAGAAGTAAAAAAATAAATAAATAACACCTCTCCCGGATTTCTGCAAAATGAACAGCATTCAAGATCTTGCTCAGTGTCTGCAAGAGTTAACGTTGGAAGCTGCCAGCTTACAACAGCACGTGAGTAATTGTCCTGGAATCCACTCTGAAGAACCTCAGGTGCGATTGCCTGAATGTTTTTCTGGTAAACGGCAGGAATTTTTTTGTTTAAAAATGCATGTTTACTTTATTTTCGGCTTAGACCCAGGTCTTCAGGGGCTGAATTACAGCGTGTGGGGATTATTATGTTGTTATTGCGAGGTGAGCCACAAGTTTGTGCATTTTCATTGCGTCCGGATGACCCTTGTTTGATGTCAGTAGAAGCGTTTTTTTCTGCAATGGGGGTATTATATGATGATCCTGATCAGGTCACTACAGCCGAGGCAGAACTCAGGCAGCTGAAACAGGGTTCTGGCGACGCTGAGAGATATTGTACCCAGTTCAGATGATGGTCTGCAGAGGTCAGCTGGAATGATCCAGCTCTCAAGAGTCAGTTTTTAGCAGGTTTGAATGACAGGGTTAAAGATTTCCTCATTGCATATCCTGCACTTGCTACGCTTGAGGCTGCAATGCTATTAGCTATCCGGGTGGATAGAAGATTGAGAGGTAGACAGAATGAGGAGAAGGTTTCAATTTTTGCTGGAGAGCCCCACTGACTGTGGGGAGCCGATGCAACTTGAGGCGATGTCCTCTCTTTCCCAGGAAAGGCAGAGAAGAATCTCTGAGGGGCCATGCCTTCCCACAGGACGCAGGAGCGCTATCCCCCATCCACTAAGGGTACTAAGCCTACATGTCCACCAGCAAGACGCAGTTGCGCCGCTGTTACCCCACTACAAGGCTTTATCCAGAACTGGCAAATCCATTAAACCACATACAACTTACCAGCAATTTAAGGCTGATACATTGGCACCTGCAAGAAAGGTTGTCTCCAGTGACATACCAACTTTCTATTTGAATCGCATATGCAAACAGCAGCAAGACGCTGATGCACCGCTGCTATTCCTCAGCAAGTGCGACTTTAGAGTAAGACCCGGGAGGGTCGAAACGTCAAATCACTCAGTCGCTTATACTGCCTACTATTTGATCTGTCACATTTGATTTTCTGTTTTTCACTTGAATAAATTAGCAAATTTAAAAAAATCCTTTTGTTTCTAAGATATTCCACACAGGGAGTGCGGTGGATTTCAATAATACTGATACTAGACCTTACAGTCTGTCTCACCAGCACCCCGATCTAAATTTAGAGTGCAGGCCAAATTATATTTACATTTCCATAAGGAGAAACGTTACCCCTTAGACCCCCAGTCCAGAGCCTCTCACCTAGCCAAATCAGATCTCATGCTTCGCACTGACGAGGGCCAACAGCCCGAAACACCGTGTCTGCGAATTGAGATACTGATTTGGCTTTAATCCTAAGTCATATTGCACGACTCATTAAAGGGTTGATTGTGACTTGTAGGATCGCTACTTCCAACAGGTGGCGCTATAGAGTTAAGTCCTCTTTTTCTCAGAAGAGGCAATTTGCATATTGTAGTAAGGCTGACATTTTTATTAAGCAATGTGAAGGATGCATAAACAAGGAAAAGAGAAAAAAAAAGGTCAATCAGAATAACCCTCCCTTTCGCATTGCATTTTTACGGTCGGCAGGAGTTTCTTTTTCTGGTAGTTCTACCTGTCGTGGTCATTCGATTGATTTTCAAGTGGTGGTGGACTGTGGTTCTGCACTTAATTTGTTCGATCGACAATTTCTAGACAAGTATAAGATTGATTCTGTGCCTTTATCATGCCCTTTTCCTGTAGTGGTGATTGATACCACTCCTCTAGATCATGGGTGCGTTTCTCGAAAGGTCACCGGGTTTCCACTCACTGTGAATGTGGAACACCAGGAATCTTTAGATTTGTTTGTACATGATAAATTGCCTTTTCCAGTTGTCCTGGGGTTACACTGGTTAAAAATGTACAATCCTGTACTGGACTGGTCATCAAGTACGATAAGATCCTGGGGTCAAGAGTGTTATGGGAAATGTTGTGATGTACACATTGTGGCTGTTGTGAAAAATGAGCTACCTGAAGCCATTCAGGAATTCTGGAAAGTATTTTCAGAAGTGGAGTCACAAGCTCTACCACCTCATAGAGATTATGATTGCGCTATTGAGTTTGTCCCAGGTGCTACTCTCCCTAAGAGTCGGTTATTTAATCTGACGATTCCCGAGAGGGAGGCCTTAAAGGAATACCTGCAGACTAGTCTTGCTGCAGGTCATATAAGACCCTCTAAGTCCCCTGTGGCTGTGGGGTTCTGTTTTGTAAAAAAAAAGATGGGGGTCTTAGGCCGCGTCTGGATTTCAGGGAGATTAATAAAATCACTGTGCACAATCCTTACCCCTTGCCGCTAATTCCCGATTGGTTTAACCGATTAGTTGGAGCCAAGTGGTTCTCTAAGATCGATCTCCATGGGGCATATAATTTGCTGCTGGTTAAAGAAGGCGATGAATGGAAGACAGCCTTTAATACCCCGGAAGGTCATTTTGAGTGTCTAGTTATGCCTTTCGGCCTTACAAATGCTCCGGCGTTCTTTCAAAATTTCATTAACGACATCCTGAGGCCGCTGATCGGTAGGAGTGTGATTGTTTATTTGGATGATATTTTGATCTATTCGCTTGATCTGGAGTCACATTGGCAGAGAGTTCGTGAGGTTCTGCAGATCCTGAGAGAAAACACACTCTTTGTTAAACTGGAGAAATGCGAGTTTGCGGTACAGAAAATTAGTTTTTTGGGGTACTTTGTTTCCAGTGATGGTTTTGAGATCGACCCGGTGAAGGTTCAGGTGGTATTGGAGTGGCCTAGACCTGAATGCTTGAAGTCGATTCAGAGATTTTTGGGGTTTGCTAATTATTATAGAAAATTACAAAAATAATTTTTCTGTTCTCGCAAAACCCCTTACTGATCTTACTAAGAAGGGTTCCAATACTGTCCAATGGTTCCCTGAGGCTGTTAAGGCTTTTGAGCATCTCAAGGAGCGGTTTAGCTCTGCTCCTGTTTTGATCCAGACAGATGAGACTAAGCCCTTTCTGGTAGAGGTGGATACCTCATCAGTAGGAGTGGGGGCTGTTCTGCTCCAGGGGGGAGGATGGGGTGCAATCCTGTGCTTTCTTTTCTAAAAAATTTTCAGAGGCGGAGCTCAGCTACGATGTTGGGAACCGAGAATTGCTGGCTATTAAGCTTGTGTTTGAGCATTGGCGACATTTTATGGAGGGCGCTAGACATCCTATACAAGTCTTTAATGATCATAAGAACCTGATCTATCTGGATGCTGCTAAACATTTGAATGCCCCTCAAGCTAGGTGGGCATTGTTTTTTGCCCGGTTCCATTTCTCTGTGACATATATTCCTGGGACAAAAAATGTTAAAGCTGATGCTTTGTCTTGAAGTTTCTCCCCTGCGGTTAATACTGAAAAGGAAGAATCTATCCGGCAGAGAAGGGTGGTGGTGGCAGCATTAGGTTCTGAGTTGGAAAATAGCATTCTTAAATCCCAGGATGCGGCACCAACTAACACTCCGTATGGGAAATTATATGTGCCTAAAGCCCTGAGGATAGCTTTGTTTATGGAATGTCATGAGTCTTGTTTGGCAGGTCATCCAGTGATTGCCGAAACAAAAAAGTCGATCAGTCGGAGTTTCTGGTGGCCGGGGTGGCTAAGAGAAACTGTCAAGTGTGTGCGTCAGTGTACCGTGTGCGCTAGGTCTAAGGCTTCTCATGCTCCAGCGGCAGGGTTGCTTTGCCCGTTAAAGGTTCCTAGTTCTCCATGGACGCATCTTGCAATGGATTTTATCACCAACCTGCCGGTCTCTGAGGGTTTTTCTGTTATCTGGGTTGTTGTGGACCGGTTTAGTAAGGTGTGCCATCTGGTCCCGTTCAATAAATTACCCTGCGCTAATACACTTGCCAGGGCATTTGTGAAAGAGATTGTCAGACTCCATGGTGTTTCCACGGACATTGTCTCCGATAGGGGACCACAGTTTGTGGCTCGCTTTTAGCATGCCTTTTGTGACAGACTTAAGGTTCATTTGTCATTTTCATCAGGCTATCATCCGCATTCCAATGGACAGACCGAGAGGAAGAACCAGGACGTTGAGCAGTTTTTGAGATGTTTTGTAGCTGACAATCAGAAGTGGTCAGAATATCTACCATTAGCTGAGTTTGCTCTCAATACGACTTCTTTGGCTGGGTGTTCTCCTTTCTTTTGTTGTACTGGGAAGAATCCATCTTTCGGTCCTTCTAGGATTGAGGCAGCGGTGCCTGAGGAGGAGAGGTTTTCTGGAAATTTGGAAAGGGTTTGGACCAGTGTGCACCATAATCTTAAACAGGCTAATAGGAGGTGTAAGAAATTTTTTGACAAGAGAAGAAGGAAGGCGAGGTTTGTTGTTGGGGACATGATTTGGTTGTCCTCTAGGAATCTGCGTTTGAAGATCCCTTCTAAAAAGTTGGGGCCAAAGTTTGTAGGACCTTTCAAAGTGGTTCACATTGTCAATTCGGTAGCGGTGAGATTAGACATTCCTTTGTCCTGGAAAATTAATTCAGCTTTTCATGTATCTTTGCTGAAGAAGGTTGACACGCCAGATAAGGTGGCTATGCCGTCTGCTCCTCCAGTTGATGAGGACTGCGAGTTTGAGATTTCACGCATTTTTGATTCCAGGTGGCATAGAGGAGGGTTATAGTATCTTGTGTCCTGGAAGGGTTTTGGTCCCGAGGACAATTCCTGGGTGAAAGCTGTGGATGTCTCAGCCTCAAGGTTAATTAAGGCTTTTTACAGGAGATTTCCGAATAAGGCCTGGCCTAGAGGATCAGGGGGATCCTCGTTAAAGGGGAGGTACTGTTAGAATCTGTTTAGTTTGTGACTATCTGCCATTTTCTTGTGGAGTTCTGGCTGCTGGTCTTTTTCCCCTGGTGCTGGGTTTGTCTTGGGTCAGGTGTTTGTTTTACTCTTTATTAACCAGCACCTGCCTCCCAGTCCTTGCTGGACAACAGTGTTTATCTGCTTGAGCTCTAGCTTGGTGCTTTGCTTTATCTTCTGTGTGTGTTATTTGTGCAGTGCTGGTACCTCTGGTTCTGCTAGCCTTAGTTTCTGTTTTCTATTGGTTTCTGCAGCCTTCTCTTTGCTTTCTATTCGGAAGTGACCCGTTTTTGTACCCAATCATTCTTTTAGAGAACCCCTTCCCCTTATCTATAGGTCTTCGCTTGAGATTAACTTTGGATCGGGTCGCCCATTCCACCGCAGGGTTTCAGCCTAGTCATAGTGCAGGGTCAGTTTTCCCCCTTCTACCTAAAGGTACCTTCACACTGAGCGACTTAATAACGATATCGCTAGCGATCCGTGACATTGCAGCGTCCTGGAAAGCGATATCGTTGTGTTTGACAGGCAGCAGTGATCAGGATCCTGCTGTGACATCGTTGGTCGGAGCTAGAAGGCCAGCACCTTATTTCGTTGCTGGATCTCCCGCAGACATCGCTGAGTCGGCGTTTGTGACACCGATCCAGCGATGTCTTCACTGGTAACCAGGGTAAACATCGGGTTACTAAGCGCAGGGCCGCGCTTAGTAACCCGATGTTTACCCTGGTTACCAGTGTAAATGTAAAAAAACAAACAGTACATACTTACATTCCGGTGTCTGTCCCCTCGCCGTCAGCTTCCCGCACTGACTGTGAGCGCCGGCCGGCCGTAAAGCACAGCGGTGACGTCACCGCTCTGCTGTACGGCTGGCGCTGAGACAGTGCAGGGAAGCTGAGGCCGGGGGACAGACACCAGAATGTAAGTATGTACTGTTTTTTTTTTTTTTTACATTTACAATGGTAACCAGGGTAAACATCGGTTTACTAAGCGAGGCCCTGCGCTTAGTAACCCGATGTTTACCCTGGTTACCAGGGGACTTCGGCATCGTTGGTCGCTGGAGAGCTGTCTGTGTGACAGCTCTCCAGCGACCACACAGCGACGAAACAGCGACGCTACAGCGATCGGCATCGTTGCCTATATCGCTGCAGCGTCGCTTAATGTGACGGTACCTTTAGTCCTGTGTTGCAGATCCGTAACACCAGTCCTATTTCATGAGTTTTATTTAAAAAAAAAATCTGTAGAAGCATGGTTGAAAAGCAATGTCTGACTTTCATTTGTTTATTTTCATATTTTTTTTATTTATTATTGCTTTTGTCAGATTCAAGTTATTTATGTGACCATTGTGGATTTTCCTGTCATTAAACGAGGGGCACCAACAATTTTGACAATGTGTGTGTGTATGCTGCAAAATGCCTCATGTCAATTTCCACACAGAAAATTTCTGCAGCATTGTGGAGGAAATTTAAGCATCATCTACTCTGGTTGAACAGAAAAGTAGTCCATCATGTACTCTGCAGATACTATATTCCACTGTGGATTTTCCACCTGAAAAAAATCCACAGCATTTCCACTACATGCACTGCCGTATTTGGCGTTCATGATGTCCTAGGCACTTTAATTAAGTGGTCATATCCCCTACAGGTAAGTCAGACAAAGGGTATATGCACACAAAGTCTATTTTTTAGGCAGTGGTGCTCTGTAACCCTGGCAGCATGTATCAGGTACTAGCTGTATAAACTTAGCCAGGTATGTTTAACTCTGAAACACTGCTGCATTTTAGAGAAAAACATACTTTAAGAGCTGCCGGTGACTGAGTCTCGCTGGAGTCAGACAGGCAGGTCCTCAGAGGCTCCTCCCCATCCTCTGCCTGAGAGTGACAGGTCTCTGCCTATATGCACACGGAGACCTGTCACTCCAGGGCAGTAGGTGGGAAGAAACCACCGTGGACCCACCTGTATGACTAGTCAATACTGCGACTTGATTCCAAGCAGCTACTAAAAGTATGTTTTTCTCTGAAAGCACAGCACACCTGGCTGAGTGAATACAGTCAATGCCTGATACATGCTGCCTACGGATTGGGCAGCATGTATCAGTTGTCAGGTTCTCTTTCAGTATGATTCTTCCTCGCAGCTCATTGTCTTGTGTAAACATGCGCTGCTGAAAACAATGCTATTCTAGCGGAACAGAATGATCATGTGAACAATTGCTCTGCACACATAAAAGAATTAAAGATAGGTCACATCACATCGTGTGCGAAAACAAATGAATGCTAAGAACTTCTGACCCAGCCTCCCTGACCCCTTGTCAACAAAGACCCAATCCAGCAGTGGAGGGGGAAGTTTAAAAAAAAAATGTAAATGCATTTGGAAAACAAGTTCCATCTTGTAACCCGCCGACCTTGGCACCGGACCTCCAGTGTGTAGTGGAAATTACATCCCTGACTACATGTGTACTCTCCCTTATACCACATTCACTCATCTGAGCACGCACCATGATGCATGGACTTTCCCTGAGTCTTCCGAAACATGTACATAAATGAGGCAGTCAAATTTAGGTTGGGAGACCCATGGATAGTACATGCATCACAGTCTGTGCTCAGACCGTGACACACTGATGTGTGAATGTGTCATTAGTCACAGAGCGCTACAGAAGAAAATCAGATAACAGAGTAATTGGTTTCATAGGGCAGTTGCTCTTTAGCTTTTTCAGCTATATCATTTTCATGCAATTGCTCAAGAGGGATTATCCACATAAGCATCCACTCGTTATGCATACTATGCAACTCGAAAACTCGGTCTCCTTATTATAATTTATCATTTTGGTTATTGCCTTGCAAGGAAACTGTGAAATGAAAATATGTTACAGTATGTTGGGTGCTAATTACACTGCCAGAATTAATTGCAGGCTTTGATATTTCCATACAGCTCTCCTGCATCATTGAGACTACTGCTCAAGGGTGTAATGCTATTTTACTGTTTTCAGTTGCATTACTTTGTGTTTCTCAATAAAAAGTAATATTTATGGCAGCAGTTGCGACAATGCGCCATCACTGACATTGATAACATGCGCCACTTAAAAGAGAACATAATTGTTGGTTTATATGAAGGAGCAATAATATAATTACTGTATTTTTTATCCCCTAGAGGAATACAATTATCCTGCCAGTAGTGCTAGGTTTCGAGTTCTAAGCTGACATCTACATATTAAATGCTATTTTCAAACACTGAACTCTATTTGTATTAGAAATGGAAGTATACATAAAGAAGACAGATCACATGCATTGCTTCTAGTTTATTACTCTTACTGTGCCAGAAGCGCAATTACGTTTTTCATTAATTGGAGCTAATATGAAACAAATTACTTAAAGTAAAATGTCCCTTGAGTTGTGTGCAATTCCAATATTAATATTTGAAGTGATTTCTAATTACATTTTTCACGGAAAGTACATGCAAGCAGGTTCTGATTTAAAGCATCGGCTAGACAGGGCTGTGTTTTATTGTTAAGAGTTCTCTCTGAAAAGTGTGAAGTTACCATAGTGCTGACATTTCAGGATGATAATGAGCAGAACACGACTGATTTTCAACACTTAAGACTGATGGAAATGTGGAGCTGGTACTGCAATGGTAATAAAACTGCTGATTAGCCACATCTGTTTTCTGTAGAAACCTTTTACAACCATTGTAAGCTCAACTTCTACACAATATTGTCAAAATGTACAGGACAATGTGAAAAGAATAGTTTTTGCAATATATTTTAGCTATTTACTTATAACTGGTGCCCTGCGCTTTACTCGGTATCCAAAAGAGAAAAAAAAAATCAGTTACCGTAACTTTTGTGTAAGGAGTCTTGTCCATAGCATTGCATTATGAAAACGCCATAATACTGGACAACATAGTCCATTGGTATGCCATGTAATGTAGAGTAGAGGCATGTACTTGTTTTCATGATGAATTATTTGTTAATCCATGGTATGCCGAACCAAACTTATTCTTCTTAGAGACATTGCTTCTATCAAAGATGCCTTCACAGTGCAATTTTTTAGGGTTTCACCACATAGCAGCATCTACAGAAACTATGGCTTCGTACCACAGAGCTCGATATGCTTCCATGTATACGATGATGTAGATACAATTACATGATTACGTGGCATGTGCTGCAGCAGAGAAAAGTAGAAACCTTTCTATTTCAATTTTTCCCCCTGTTTCTGGTAAGGCCTGTCAGGTAGGTAAAAACAATATATGGATGAAATATTTTTGAAAAGCATTTCTTTCATAATAATTAATATTGTGTAAGATGGGGACCTATACTTACAGAGCCTTAACTGTATATAGTTCAATATCAGACAATCTGTACCCATGTTACAAAAATGGTTTGGGATAAAATATGGTCAATATGACAAAATATTACAATGTCACTCACTCTGGATTTACAGTAATTATACCCTTTTAACTAAAATCCCTTTTGTGAAACTTTTTTTCTAGTGGTTTTAGACTTTCCCATCTGAAAGTGGCAGATTAATATGTTGTTATAAACATACTAGATGGTGGCCCAATTCTAACGCATCGGGTATTCTAGAATATTCTGACTGACAGAACGTGTTCAGTGAATGTGACTGAACTATGTCGCACTGTGACTGATAGAACGTGTTCAGTAAACATGACTGAACTACGTGGCACTGTGACTGACAGAACTTGATCAGTAAACGTGATGAGTGAACTACGGCCTGACTGCGCCTGTCGCTGATTCGTCGCGTACTGCTGGCGCAACTAATCAGCGATGCAAGATTTCCATTACAGACAAACAGACAGAATTAGACGATTATATAGTAGATTAGGGCTTGAAAAGTAGAACCTTTTTCCTTTATTTCCCATTACTTGCCAAATAACCAGCACATTCGAGCCCAGTGATATTTGAGTGATAACTGAGTATCACCAAGCACGTTCGCTCATCCCTACCTATTAGTAAAACCATCAGGTCCTGGACTCTTGACTAAAATAAAAAAATGTTATAGCATCTTGGTGTGAGGAAGCTGTTGGGTTTAAGAATCTTCTCCTAGAATCTGATGGTGGCAGTTTCTACTACATATGTATCCACCAAGGTTATAAAGAATTTATGCATGGGACCTTTTAGCTTATACAAGGATTCAAAATAAAGACAATGTGTTTCCTCAGGCAACCATTATGTTACACACCTGGCACTGCTCTCTTCTCTTGGGTATGCTGCACTTTATCATGCTTCACATCAGGTCATGCAGGTTGCCAGGCATGGAACAATGACATCATCTCCCTAAACCTATTTAAGATCCATTGTCACACACCTGCGTCTAGTGTTCCTTGATTGGTATTCTCCATCAATTACACTACTGTGTTTTAACTCATATTCATCCCTGCTGGTTTTCACTTCATCTACCGGTCTGATCCTGAGTTTCCATTTAGTTTATGTCCCCATGTTTCAACATGTTCTCTAGTAGCATCACCAATGTTTGGAGTCTGTGTGCTCACCTGGATCAGAGGATTTAGTGATCTACCTCACCCTTTGAGCCCTGCCCCTCACACATTAATCATCTCATTGATATCATTCCCAGGTGTATAACTGCCTGCACTTCTGCATATCATGCCCACACTTGATACTGAATAAATAATAATGTTTAAAAAATGTTATTTCCATTTTCCATTACGTCCCTCAGGACAGCACCATGGAGGACATCCTTCCTTGACCTATAGCGGGACAGGATCTTAGAGAGGTTAAAAGGACCCTCCCACCTCCACCCTCCAGTGTTTTTTCCTGTCCATACAGGGACGGACGTATGAGAGGTTGCTCCTAGAGCGAAGATAGCCTGTAGATTCTTTTCCTCCTATCAAGTGGTCCGTGGCCGACACCTAACTGGGTAGAGGTCCCTCAGCTACCAGTGCTGTACCAGATCGACTCAGAGTTTGGAGGTCTCAACCTTCCCTTTTCCTGGTCAGACGGACCGTGGCCGACTCCTGTTTGAGAGGTTCCTCAGCCAACAGTCAGCCTGTGCAATGGGCTTAGGGGGATCGTGCGGCAGGTCCAATCCTTCCCCCTGTCAAGTAGCCCAGGGTGGAAACTCCCCGGTGGGGAGTCCCTCAGCCCCAGAGACCAGTCGAGTGGACGGGCTCCTGGGTAGAGCCGCTTCCTCCCGGTGGGGGGCTCTCGGCTCGGACGCCGACCGGCAAAACACCGCTACTCCTGAAAGTTGTGTGGTGGAGAAGTCCATTGTGCTTCTGGTGATGTCAGAAAGGGGCGCTGGCACATAGGATTGGCGTGTGTTCTTCAATGGAACACGGAAGGGGGCACAGGCAGTAATGCAGCATTCCTGATGGGACGCCGCTTCCTTCCACGGTAGGCTCTCGGCGTTAAAAGCTCCCCCTGTCTTCTAGCAGGGATGGAGCCAGCACAGGTGAGTGCATGGTTTAATGTTGCATTGATGGCCTGGGCCTCTGGGCTGACTCTAGTCTCATGCCTTTGTGCCAAAGCTGTACCTGGAACCCATTTACAGCTAGGCCTTGGACCTCTAGGCTATGGTAGGGCCATATGTCCAGGCTACATCTCATGACTGGACTTCAGTTAGTTGCAGGTCTTGTCTGCACAGAGCCTTATGATTGGGCTTCAGAGTGACTTTTTGGAAGCATGCTTTCCATTTTCTGGTTCAATAAGCAAGTGTTTCACTTTTCTTTGCAACCTAACTACTCCGTCCATAGGAGGACACAAGGTGTTAATTCAGCACATTGTCTCCATGAAGACTGCCCTCCAGCTGCTGCTCATTAATTAGCCTTCAGGTGGAGTCAGTCTGACAAATGAGATGTACTGTTCAGAGTGGATATTTATCTGGAACTCTGATAGATGGCTATTTTGCTTAAAAGTGTAAGTCATACTGCTTCTATGCATCATATTGAGTGCCTCCATGCATAATACTGCATCATAGCGCCTCTATGTATTATATTGAGTGCCTCCGTGCATAATACTGCATCATTGTGCCTCTATGCATCATATTGAGTGCCCCCGTGCATAATACTGCATCATAGTGCCTCTATGCATCATATTGAGTGCCTCCGTGCATAATATTGCATCATAGTGCCTCTATGCATCATATTGAGTGCCTCCGTGCATAATACTGCATAGTGCCTCTATGCATTATATTGAGTGCCTCCGTGCATAATACTGCATCATACTGCTTATGCATCATATTGCGTGCCTCCATGCATCATACTGCATCATAGTACCTCCATGCATCATATTGAGTGCCTCTGTGCATGATACTGCATCATTGTACCTCTATGCATCATATTGAGTGCCTCTGTGCATGATACTGCATCATAGTGCCTCTATGTATCATATTGAGTGCCTCCGTGCATCATACTGTATCATAGTACCTCTTTGCATCATATTGAGTGCCTCTATGCATGATACTGTTTCATATTGCCTTTGTGCATCAGATTGCTTCATAGTTCCTATATGCATCATAGCGCTTCATAAGTTGCTTCATGTATCATATTGCATTGTATTGCTTCATGGTTCCTATATGCATCATAGTGCTTCATTATTCCTATATGCATCATAGTGCTTCATATTGCCTTTGTGCATCATATTGCATCATGGTTCCTTTATGCATCGAGTGCTTCATATTGCCTTTCTGCATCTTATTGCATCATAATGCTTCATGGTTCCTATATGCATCATAGTGCTCATATTGCCTTTATGCATCATATTGCTTCAAGGTTCATATATGCATCATAGTGCTTCTTATTGCCTTTGTGCATTATATTACAGCATATTGCTTCATAGCTCCTATATGCATCAGAGTGCTTCATTGTTCCTATATGCACCATAGCGCTTCATAGTTACTTCATGCATCATATTGCATCATACTGCTTCATTATTCCTATGTGCATCATATTGCATCATATTGAATCAGACTAATAGTGCCTTTGGACATCATATTGCATTATATTGCTTCATAGTTCCTATATGCATCATATTGCATCATAGGGTTTTGGTGCCCTTTGCCTCAGGGGGTATTATTAGTGTGTCGGGCTTGGTGCCTTTTTCGCCTCTGGCTGCGAGCCACTGGGTCAGACCTTCTGTCTGGTGCCTTGTTGTGTGGCCGCACATTGTATCATCGGCATACCACTTCACATTTTTGTCTTGGGCCTCAACTCTGGATATGGAGTCCTTGTGTTTTGGACCCAGATCCAGCTTCTGCTACTTCATTCTTTACAACAGGGCTTAGTCAAGCAAACAGATATGCTTGAATTGGCTTAGTAAAATCTGCATTTCTTCTGTTTGGAACAGATTTCTCAGGTAGATTCTACTTTGAGTGCTAAAGGCAAGTCTATTACATAATTAGAAAAAAAGATGACATACGTCATTTTGGTACATCCCATAAAAGGACATACTACTGTCCTGGGAGCAGAAAATCCCACAAGTTGAAAGAAGGGACTCCTTCAGCCTTGGAATGCTTTGCCTTAAGATATTAGCACTATCCACTATTTGCATAGTTTTGGGGGCACCCTCAGGGCACTTTTGTTCAGAGCGGCCTATCACGTTCCCTAATCAGTCATTTTATGTTTGTGTGTGTAGCCCATTCACTATCTCCATCTATCCCCACCCCCTGAAGATGGCTGGACCATCATTGTAAATACATCATTGTAAATACACACCTGTACTTTGTATCTTCCCTGCCTCATTGTAGATTGTAAGCTCTCACGAGCAAGGTGGTTTTATTTTGCTTTAATTATTATATGGTTGTTACTTATGACTGTTGTGTTTGAGACTGTCAAACTGTAAAGTGCTGCGGAATATGTGGACACTATATAAATAAAAGTTTATTATTGTTATTATTATTAATCCTTCCCAAACTCCACATTCGGCAATCAGATAGACAGACAGATTCTTGTCCCATAAGTCTGTTGCGTTTTGTTTTCCAGGGACATCAGCACTGCCTTCTGTACCTTGTGGTGAAGCAGCAGCACTGTGTCGTGTGGCAGAGGATCCCATACTCGCGGCTCTTACAGCAGTCACGGCTCCTAAGATAAATGAAACTGTATCCAGGGCTCTTACTGTTAAGACCCCATAGTCTCACTGCCTCACAGTATAATATCTCCCTCCATAATGAGGAAGAAACCTACTTTTTCTCTAGCCATGGAATACGGTTACTCCCACAATGGCAGTCTGGGTGTATAAAGATCCCTGAGAAGATTGCCTCTTGGGATATGTATGAGCGTAATATGCATATATGGACAAATAAGTTGACATACTTATAATGTCTGGACTAATGACTCGTATAAATGCAGTTTCGAATAATTTCAAGTGTTGGAAGTTTTTTTACTAGCACTACCACCACCACCTTCATTGATTCAGAGTCTGGACACCCTGTGTCAAACATCAAGTAAAATGGGAGTGATGATCCACGTTTCTCTTTCAGCGCTTCTAATTAGAAGCCCGACGTTGGTAATGGCAGGAGATATTACCTGCCGGATGGTGTATTCCTTACTTTCAATAATATCCAACCCTTCCTGGGGTTAGACATCTAAGGATTTGGAATAGACGTGATCTCCTGGATGAGTAATGTGCGTACATCCCAATGCTCTGCCATTATCCATGTACTAACTGTTATTGGTTTGATCTAACCGCAGTCCAGGACCTCTGTCCTGCAGGTCTCCTTGTAGTACGGTAAGCTGGTCTGTAACCAAGGCTTAACCTGAGCCCAGAAGGTCCGATGAAGGAACAGTCCTGTTATAAGCACATGCAGCTTATTATTGGTCGGTACAGTCCTCATTGTGTGGTGGCTGTGACTTTCACTATATTTTGCTGGGCAATAAGGTTCTCTAACCCTATTCTGGGGCTGCGATGTCTATAAGTATCTATCACAATAAATAACTTGCTGTGGTTCTTTATTGGTATTGGAGTACAATGGGTGTATCTCACTCTCTGCTCCTGATGCTTATTTCATTTACCACATTCATACTGAAATTGGCCATTATAGATGTATAACAGGCACTCACTACGGTGATTTTCTTTGCAGATCTCTTTAGATATCTATGTTTTTTCTGATCTTTCAGATCCTTTATATATTTAGTCTGGTTTTTGCCTGGGACTTTGATTCCTGGGCTTCTGTACCCACCCTGGGAGAGTTTCTTTGGTAATCTCCATGGTGCTGTCCTGAGGGACGTAATGGAAAAAGGGAAATTAGACTTACCGGTAATTCCATTTCCAGGTAGTCCCTCAGGAGAGCACCCATAGATCCCTCCCTTATGTTTCTGTTTTAGGATTGTTCCGGATTAATCTACCGGCAGATCGTTCGTCCTTTGGGTCACCATGGTTTATTAAATAATAATAAATTAATAATAAATTAAGATGAAGCATTTTAATGGTTATTACAGACATGTTTGTAAGGGCACGTTTAGACCATTTATTTCCATCCTTCAGTGGTACTTTGAAAGAACACTGGAGGGTGGAGGTGGGAGGGTCCTTTTAACCTCTCTATGATCCTGTCCCGCTATAGGTCAAGGAAGGACGTCCTCCATGGTGCTGTCCTGAGGGACTACCTGGAAATGGAATTACCGGTAAGTCTAATTTTCCTTTTTTTCATCATTTGCATATAACTAAAATGTCAACTGATCCTGTGACTAGTGTTGAGCATTCCGATACTGCAAGTATCGGGTATCGGCCGATACTTGCTGTATCGGAATTTCCGATACCGAGATCCGATACTTTTGTGGTATCGGGTATCGGGTATCGCAACAACATTAATGTAATAATGTGTAAAAAAGAGAATTAAAATAAAAAATATCGCTATACTCACCTGTCATGATCTCAATGGCAAGAGAACATAGCATAAGCATATATAGGAACTAGCTCTTGGAAGATGGGAACTGAGCTGACCATGAACTAAACCTAACGCACAACTAGCAGTGGCCGGGTAGCATGCCTACGTTGATTCTAGATGCCCAGCCCAGCCGGAGGACTAAATAAAGCTAGCAGAGGAAAATATTAGTCCTAGCTCACCTCTAGAGAAATACCCCGAAAGGAGACAGAGGCCCCCCACATGTATTGGCGGTGAGTTGAGATGAAATAACAAACGTAGTATGAAAATAGGTTTAGCAAATTTGAGGTCCACTTACTACATAGCAGAAGACAGAAAGGACACTTTCATGGTCAGCTGAAAACCCTATCAAAAACTCCATCCAGAAATTACTTTAAAACTCTGGCATTAACTCATAACACCAGAGTGGCAATTCCCGTTCACAAGAGCTTTCCAGACACAGTAACGAAACTACAGCTGTGAACTGGAACAAAATGCAAAAACAAACATGGACAAGAGTCCAACTTATCTAGTAGTTGTCTAGGAGCAGGAACAAGCACAGAGAGGCTTCTGATAACATTGTTGACCGGCAAGCAACTAACAGAGCAGCAAGGTTATATAGCGACTCCCACATCTTGATGGGAACAGGTGAACAGAGAAGATGAAGACACCAGTTCAATTCCACCAGTAGCCACCGGGGGAGCCCAGAATCCAAATTCACAACAGTACCCCCCCCTCAAGGAGGGGGCACCGAACCCTCACCAGAACCACCAGGGCGATCAGGATGGGCCCTATGAAAGGCACGAACCAGATCGGAGGCATGAACATCAGATGCATTCACCCAAGAATTATCCTCCTGGCCGTATCCCTTCCACTTGACCAGATACTGGAGTCTCCGTCTGGAAACACGAGAGTCCAAGATTTTCTCCACAACGTACTCCAACTCACCCTCAACCAACACCGGAGCAGGAGGCTCAACGGAAGGCACAACCGGTACCTCATACCTGCGCAATAATGACCGATGAAAAACGTTATGAATAGAAAAGGATGCAGGGAGGTCCAAACGGAAGGAAACAGGGTTAAGAATCTCCAATATCTTATACGGGCCGATAAACCGAGGCTTAAACTTAGGAGAAGAGACCCTCATAGGGACAAAACGAGAAGACAACCACACCAAATCCCCAAAAGAAAGCCGAGGACCAACACGACGGTGGCGGTTGGCAAAAAGCTGAGTCTTCTCCTGGGACAACCTCAAATTGTCCACCACCTGCCCCCAGATCTGATGCAATCTCTCCACCACAGCATCCACTCCAGGACAATCCGAAGATTCCACCTGACCAGAGGAAAATCGAGGATGAAACCCCGAATTACAGAAAAACGGGGACACCAAAGTGGCAGAGCTGGCCCGATTATTGAGAGCGAACTCCGCCAATGGCAAAAAAGCAACCCAATCATCCTGGTCAGCAGACACAAAACACCTCAGATATGTCTCCAGGGTCTGATTAATCCGCTCGGTCTGGCCATTCGTCTGAGGATGGAAAGCGGACGAAAAAGATAAATCTATGCCCATCCTAGCACAGAATGCCCGCCAAAATCTAGACACGAATTGGGTCCCTCTGTCAGAAACGATATTCTCAGGAATACCATGCAAACGAACAACATTTTGAAAAAACAGAGGAACCAACTCGGAAGAAGAAGGTAACTTGGGCAGAGGAACCAAATGGACCATCTTAGAAAAACGGTCACACACCACCCAGATGACAGACATCTTCTGAGAAACAGGCAGATCTGAAATAAAATCCATCGAGATGTGCGTCCAAGGCCTCTTAGGAATAGGCAAGGGCAACAATAATCCACTAGCCCGAGAACAACAAGGCTTGGCCCGAGCACAAACGTCACAAGACTGCACAAAGCCTCGCACATCTCGTGACAGGGAAGGCCACCAGAAGGACCTTGCCACCAAATCCCTGGTACCAAAAATGCCAGGATGACCTGCCAACGCAGAAGAATGAACCTCAGAGATGACTCTACTGGTCCAATCATCAGGAACAAACAGTTTATCAGGTGGGCAATGATCAGGTCTCTCCGCCTGAAACTCCTGCAAGGCCCGCCGCAGGTCTGGAGAAACGGCTGACAATACCACTCCATCCTTAAGGATACCTGTGGGCTCAGAGTTACCAGGCGAGTCAGGCTCAAAACTCCTAGAAAGGGCATCCGCCTTAACATTCTTAGAACCCGGTAGGTATGACACCACAAAATTAAACCGAGAGAAAAACAATGACCAGCGCGCCTGTCTAGGATTCAGGCGCCTGGCGGTCTCAAGATAAATCAAATTTTTGTGGTCAGTCAATACCACCACCTGATGTCTGGCCCCCTCAAGCCAATGGCGCCACTCCTCAAAAGCCCACTTCATGGCCAAAAGCTCCCGATTCCCAACATCATAATTCCGCTCAGCGGGCGAAAATTTACGGGAAAAGAAGGCACAAGGCCTCATCACGGAGCAGTCCGAACTTTTCTGCGACAACACTGCCCCAGCTCCGATCTCAGAAGCGTCGACCTCAACCTGAAAAGGTAGAGCAACATCAGGCTGACGCAACACAGGGGCAGAGGAAAAACGGCGCTTAAGCTCCCGAAAGGCCTCCACAGCATCAGGGGACCAATCAGCAACATCAGCACCCTTCTTAGTCAAATCGGTCAATGGCTTAGCAATCTCCGAAAAACCAGCAATAAATCGACGATAAAAGTTAGCAAAGCCCAAAAATTTCTGAAGACTCTTAAGAGAAGAGGGCTGCGTCCAATCACAAATAGCTTGAACCTTGACAGGATCCATTTCAATGGAAGAGGGGGAAAAAATATATCCCAAAAAGGAAATCCTCTGTACCCCAAAAACACACTTAGAACCCTTCACACACAAAGAATTAGACCGCAAAACCTGAAAAACCCTCCTGACTTGCTGGACATGAGAGTCCCAGTCATCCGAAAAAATCAGAATATCATCCAGATACACAATCATAAATTTATCCAAATAATCGCGAAAAATATCATGCATAAAGGACTGGAAAACTGACGGAGCATTAGAAAGACCAAAAGGCATCACTAAATACTCAAAGTGGCCCTCGGGCGTATTAAATGCGGTTTTCCACTCATCCCCCTGCCTGATTCGCACCAAATTATACGCCCCACGAAGGTCAATCTTAGAGAACCACTTGGCCCCCTTTATGCGAGCAAACAAATCAGTCAGCAACGGCAATGGGTATTGATATTTAACAGTGATTTTATTCAAAAGCCGATAATCAATACATGGTCTCAAAGAGCCGTCTTTTTTTGACACAAAGAAAAAACCGGCTCCTAAGGGAGATGACGATGGACGAATATGTCCCTTTTCCAAGGACTCCTTTATATATTCTCGCATAGCAGCATGTTCAGGCACAGACAGATTAAATAAACGACCCTTTGGGTATTTACTACCCGGGATTAAATCTATGGCACAATCGCACTCTCGGTGCGGAGGTAACGAACCAAGCTTGGATTCTTCAAAGACGTCACGATAGTCAGACAGGAACTCAGGAATTTCAGAGGGAATGGATGATGAAATGGAAACCACAGGTACATCCCCATGAGCCCCCTTACATCCCCAGCTCAACACAGACATAGCTCTCCAGTCGAGGACTGGGTTGTGAGATTGCAGCCAAGGCAATCCTAGCACCAAATCATCATGTAGATTATACAGCACCAGAAAGCGAATAATCTCCTGGTGATCCGGATTAATACGCATAGTTACTTGTGTCCAGTATTGTGGTTTATTATTAGCCAATGGGGTGGAGTCAATCCCCTTCAGAGGAATAGGAGTCTCCAAAGGCTCTAAATCATACCCACAGCGTTTGGCAAAGGACCAATCCATAAGACTCAAAGCGGCGCCAGAGTCGACATAGGCGTCCGTGGTAATAGATGACAAAGAGCAAATCAGGGTCACAGATAGAATAAATTTAGACGGTAAGGTGCAAATGGAAACAGATTTAGCAAGCTTTTTAGTGCGCTTAGAGCATGCTGATATAACATGAGTAGAATCACCACAATAGAAACACAACCCATTTTTCCGTCTAAAATTCTGCCGCTCGCTTCGGGACAGAATTCTATCACACTGCATACTCTCTGGCGACTTCTCAGTGGACACCGCCAGATGGTGCACTGGTTTGCGCTCCCGCAAACGCCTATCGATCTGAATAGCCATTGTCATGGACTCATTCAGACCCGCAGGCACAGGGAACCCCACCATAACATCCTTAATGGCATCAGAGAGACCCTCTCTGAAAGTCGCCGCCAGGGCGCACTCATTCCACTGAGTAAGCACAGACCATTTACGGAATCTTTGGCAGTAAATTTCCGCTTCATCTTGCCCCTGAGATAGGGACATCAAAGTTTTTTCTGCCTGAAGCTCCAAATGAGGTTCGTCATAAAGCAACCCCAAGGCCAGAAAAAACGCATCCACATTGAGCAACGCAGGATCCCCTGGTGTCAATGAAAAAGCCCAGTCTTGAGGGTCGCCCCGGAGCAAGGAAATCACAATCCTGACCTGCTGTGCAGGGTCTCCGGCAGAGCGAGATTTCAGAGACAAAAATAATTTGCAATTATTTCGAAAATTCTGAAACCCGGATCTATTCCCCGAGAAAAATTCCGGCAAAGGAATTCTCGGCTCAGATACAGGTGCATGACAAACAAAATCTTGCAAATTTTGTACCTTCGTGGCGAGATTATTCAAACCTGCAGTTACACTCTGAAGATCCATTACAAACAGGTGGACACAGAGCCATTCAAGGGTTAAGAGGAGGTAAGAAGCAGCTAGACAGCAATTAAGGGCTAGGCAGCAAAACTCTGAGGGGGAAAAAAAAAAAAAAATTTCCCTTCAACACTTCTTTTTCTCCTGCTTCAGCCCAAACAATTAACACTTTGCGGGCCGGTCAAACTGTCATGATCTCAATGGCAAGAGAACATAGTATAAGCATATATAGGAACTAGCTCTTGGAAGATGGGAACTGAGCTGACCATGAACTAAACCTAACGCACAACTAGCAGTGGCCGGGTAGCATGCCTACGTTGATTCTAGATGCCCAGCCCAGCCGGAGGACTAAATAAAGCTAGCAGAGGAAAATATTAGTCCTAGCTCACCTCTAGAGAAATACCCCGAAAGGAGACAGAGGCCCCCCACATGTATTGGCGGTGAGTTGAGATGAAATAACAAACGTAGTATGAAAATAGGTTTAGCAAATTTGAGGTCCACTTACTACATAGCAGAAGACAGAAAGGACACTTTCATGGTCAGCTGAAAACCCTATCAAAAACTCCATCCAGAAATTACTTTAAAACTCTGGCATTAACTCATAACACCAGAGTGGCAATTCCCGTTCACAAGAGCTTTCCAGACACAGTAACGAAACTACAGCTGTGAACTGGAACAAAATGCAAAAACAAACATGGACAAGAGTCCAACTTATCTAGTAGTTGTCTAGGAGCAGGAACAAGCACAGAGAGGCTTCTGATAACATTGTTGACCGGCAAGCAACTAACAGAGCAGCAAGGTTATATAGCGACTCCCACATCTTGATGGGAACAGGTGAACAGAGAAGATGAAGACACCAGTTCAATTCCACCAGTAGCCACCGGGGGAGCCCAGAATCCAAATTCACAACACTCACCTGTCCGACGCAGCCGGGACCTCAGCGAGGGAAGCGGCAGCGTTCTTTGTTTAAATTTCGCGCTTTTACTTGGTTACGTGAAGTCCCGGCTTGTGATTGGTCAGGGCGGCCATGTTGCCGGGACGCGGACCAATCACAGCAAGCCGTGACGAAATTACGTCACGGCTTGCTGTGATTGGTCCGCGTCCCGGCAACATGGCCGCCATTAACCAATCACAAGCCGTGACGTCACGGGAGGCTGGACATGCGCGTATTTTGAAAAGCGCGCGTGTCCAGCCTCCAGTGACGTCCCGGCAACATGGCCGCCATTAACCAATCACAAGCCGGGACGTCACTGGAGGCTGGACATGCGCGCTTTTCAAAATACGCGCATGTCCAGCCTCCCGTGACGTCACGGCTTGTGATTGGTTAATGGCGGCCATGTTGCCGGGACGCGGACCAATCACAGCAAGCCGTGACGTAATTTCGTCACGGCTTGCTGTGATTGGTCCGCGTCCCGTCAACATGGCCGCCCTGACCAATCACATGCCGGGACCTCACGTAACCAAGTAAAAGCGCGAATTTTAAACAAACAACGCTGCCGGTTCCCTCGCTGAGGTTCAGGCTGCGTCGGACAGGTGAGTATAGCGATATTTTTTATTTTAATTCTTTCTTTTACACATTAATATGGTTCCCAGGGCCTGAAGGAGAGTTTCCTCTCCTTCAGACCCTGGGAACCATCAGGAATACCGTCCGATACCTGAGTCCCATTGACTTGTATTGGTATCGGGTATCGGTATCGGATTGGATCCGATACTTTGCCGGTATCGGCCGATACTTTCCGATACCGATACTTTCAAGTATCGGACGGTATCGCTCAACACTACCTGTGACTTCAACAATTCCATCATTTTTCCTTCTTAGTCTTGCAATTTCAATGTTAAGGAGTGTACAGTACAGACCAAAAGTTTGGACACACCTTCTCAATTAAAGATTTTTCTGTATTTTCATGACTATGAAAATTGGTAAATTCACACTGAAGGCATCAAAACTATGAATTAACACATGTGGAATTATATACTTAACAAAAAAGTGTGAAACAACTGAAAATATGTCTTATATTCTAGGTTCTTCAAAGTAGCCATCTTTTACTTTGATGACTGCTTTGCAAACTCTTGGCATTCTCTTGATGAGCTTCAAGAGGTAGTCACCGGAAATGGTCTTCCAACAATCTTGAAGGAGTTCCCAGAGATGCTTAGCACTTGTTGGCCCTTTTGCCTTCACTCTGCGGTCCAGCTCACCCCAAACAATCAGGTCATCTGGCATAGCACCCCATCACTCTCCTTCTTGGTCAAATAGCCCTTACAGAGCCTGGAGGTGTGTTTGGGGTCATTGTCCTGTTGAAAAATAAATGATGGTCCAACTAAAAGCAAACTGGATGGAATAGCATGCCGCTGCAAGATGCTGTGGTAGCCATGCTTGTAAAGTCTGCCTTCAATTTTGAATAAATCCACAACAGTGTCAACAGCAAAGCACCCCCACACCCCCAGCACCTCCCCCTCCATGCTTCACAGTGGGAACCAGGCATGTAGAGTCCATCCGTTCACCTTTTCTGCGTCGCACAAAGACACGTGGTTGGAACCAAAGATCTCAAATTTGGACTCATCAGACCAAAGCACAGATTTCCACTGGCCTATTGTCCATTCCATGTGTTCTTTAGCCCAAACAAGTCTCTTCTGTTTGTTGTCATTAGCAGTGGTTTCCTAGCAGCTATTTTACCATGAAGGCCTGCTGCACAAAGTCTCCTCTTAACAGTTGTTGTAGAGATGTGTCTGCTGCTAGAACTCTGTGTGGCACTGACCTGGTCTCTAATCTGAGCCCTGTTAACCTGTAATTTCTGAGGCTGGTGACTCGGATAAACTTATCCTCAGAAGCAGAGGTGACTCTTGGTCTTCCTTTCCTGGGGCAGTCCTCATGTGAGCCAAGTTCTTTGTAGCGCTTGATGGTTTTTGCAACTGCACTTGGGGACACTATCAAAGTTTTCCCAATTTTTTGGACTGACTGACCTTCATTTCTTAAAGTAATGATGGCCACTCGTTTTTCTTTACTTAGCTGCTTTTTTCTTGCCATAATGCAAATTCTAACAGTCTATTCAGAAGGACTATCAGCTGTGTATCCACCAGACTTCTGCTCAACACAACTAATGGTCCCAACCCCATTTATAAGGCAAGAAATCCCACTTATTAAACCTGACAGGGCACACCTGTGAAGTGAAAACCAATTCCGGTGACTACCTCTTGAAGCTCATCAAGAGAATGCCAAGAGTGTGCAAAGCAGTCAACAAAGCAAAAGGTGGCTACTTTAAAGAGCCTAGACTATAAGACATATTTTCAGTTGTTTCACACTTTTTTGTTAAGTATATAATTCCACATGTGTTAATTCATAGTTTTGATGCCTTCAGTGTGAATTTACAATTTTCATAGTCATGAAAATACGGAAAAATCTTTAAATGAGAAGGTTTGTCCAAACTTTTGGTCTGTACTGTATAATAGTAATACATAAAATTAATACTATATGCAAATAGAAAGCTATAAATGTGACTAGCTCAAATATCCATACATTATTTAGCAACATTAAAAAAATAGCCAAATACAAACCCACAGTCATGTTGAAAAGACATATTCTTTCTCCCTGATGTGCATCTGGGCTCGAACCATTGAGCCTGTGCTTGGCTTCTCTGTCTGCCATGTCACAGCAGATATGTTTTCTCCTGGTATTTAGTTTCTGAAATCCTTGTTTCAGTCTTTTTAGGGTAGCAGGTGTTTTCATTTATTCATTTGTCCGTCCTATCACCTTTTGGGTGCAGCTTTATATGCTTTCCCCCTGCTGGTATTTGCTGTTCATGATAGTCTCATTTAGATGTCCAACCATACTGCTGTAGTATAACCAGCCAGTGAAAAACCAGCTAGGGTTTATCTCTCTTCTGTTTATGTTCTTTACCCAGCACCTATCTTCTGTTTCTTTTTAGGAAGTATTTTCTTTTTAGGCATATTTTCTATCAGTATGTACTTAATCTTTTATTTTGTATTTCATGGTTTGTTTTATTCACTCTTGAATCTCTTTCTATTCCAGTACACTTTCCCTTCTGTAGGTATTTTGCACTGTGACTCTGCCCTCCAGTTCCTTAGGAGAAACGTCAAGCGCTAGATGGCCTTTCAAGTAGCGGTAGGTCTAAGTTGCCATAGTCTAGTCTATGGTTAAGGCTATCTCAGCTCATGCAAGAACCACTAGAGACTGCTGGGTCAGGATCTCTGGTCTATACAGGAAATGGCAGGGTCAGTTGCAGTTTTTCAGTGTGTTACCTATTTTCCTGAGTGAGTTGCTTCACTACCATGACACTCTCACACCAAGCATTCCAACTCACATTTCAAGTGCCACTTCCTCAGGGAAGCCTGTGTAGTCTCTAATCTGCAAATTGAGAACTCTCAATGTGTCAATGATTTTGAAAAAAATTAAGGATCCTTCATAAAACTATCATTAGAATTTATCAGTGATAAGCATTATCGAAAGAAGCATCAAGTCAGGTATCAAAGACTACATTAAAAACTCCAGCCACCACCACAAGGCACTCAGTGAATTTTTTATATTTAGTTCAATAGCAATGACACGAATTTGATCCCAGTTGGTGAAATTGGATGGTTATCACTTTACAACATACATTGATTTTCCGAAATAGATATCTAGGCACTCTGTCCTTCTCCTCGACCTTGGTATTACTTATGCCTTTTGATTTATATTTATTGTTGGCACTGTGATATCAGTTAGTGTAGCATCTTTCTCTTAATGCAGGTGTGTGACCTCTTGGGAAGTAGAACAAGAGCGACAAAAAAGCAGGTAGGAAAAAGAAACGCATGAAATATCAAAACAGTTTAAAGCAAAAAATGTAGCAACTCAATAAGATTAAGTTTCACTTAAGATAAAACCATGTAGGTCCCCTTAGTACATGATCTTCTGATGGCAATAAGAGATGTGTATTACAGGTGCATCTCACAAAGTTAGAATATCATCAATATGTTAATTTATTTCAGTTTTTCAATACAAAAAGTTAAACTCATATTATATAGAGTCATAACAAACAGAGTGATCTATTTGAAATGTTTATTTCTGTTAATTTTGGTGATTATGGCTCACAGCCAATAAAATCTCAAAATTCATTATCTCATTGAAAAAATGATTTTAAATTCCAAAATGTTGGCCTACTGAAATGTATATTCAGTAAATGCACTCAATACTTGGTCAGGGCCCCTTTGGCATCAATTACTGCATCATTGCGGCATGTCATGGAGGCGATCAGCCTGTGGCACTGCTGAGTTGTTATGGAAGCCAAGGTTGCTTTGATAGCAGCCTTCAGCTCATGTGTATTGTTGGGTCTGGTGTCTCTCATCTTCCTCTTGACAATACCCCATAGATTCTCTATGGGGTTAAAGTCAGATGAGTTTGCTGGCCAATTAACACAGTGATACTGTTGTTTTTAAACCCCGCATTGGTATTTTTGGACAGGTGCCAAGTCCTGCTGGAGAATTAAATTTCCATCTCCAAAAAGCTTGCTGGCAGAGGGAAGCATGAAGTGCTCTAAAATTTCCTGGTAGACGGATGCGCTGACTTTGGTCTTGATAAAATACAGTGGATCTACATCAGCAGATGACATGGCTCCCAAAACTATCATTGCTTCTGGATACTTCACACATGCTGTCCATTTCCTTGTGATCCTCCTAGAGATGGTTCTACTCCTTCATTGGAGACCCATTGTGTTTAATTAAACTGATAGGACTTGATGTGGGCTTAGAGCCGGAGCCCACATCAAAGGGAGGGTGTCCGATATCGGCGTTTTATTACGCCCGATGTAAGAAAGGGGTTAAAAACGGCTGTTCAGCATGTGAGCCATGAATAGGATGCATATCAGTTTGCCGAGCTTTAAAGTCGCAACCAAGTTACACCCATTATCGCACAAAACCAGTCCTGGTTGGAGGTTCAGCGGGGAGAGCCACTGATCAGTCTGTTCTTTTATCCCTTTCAACATCACCACTTGCCAAGGCAGTGCTGCAAATTTCCCAGCTGGGAAGTGATGGGTAGGTTCCGCTGAGGAGGAGGAGGAGAAGGAGGAGAGATGGGAAGTGGAATACGAGGAGACTGAAACCCTGATGGAAGTTGGGCCCGGTATTCTTGGTGTGGGTAAGATGTGTGATGTCCCAGCATCTGACTCTGTCCTAGACTCCACCAGGTTAACCCAGTGTGATTTCAGGGAAATGTATCATCCCTGTCGACAAGAACTTGTCCATGTGTTTATGGATAGGTGAACCTTCCCTGTGACTGCGTTGGCCAGAGCATGGCTGATATTGTGTTTATGTAATGCGGGGACGGCACACCAAGAAATATAGTGTTGGCTGGGAATCGAGTACAGTGGAGCTGCCGCCACCAAAAGGTCACAGAAACACCAAGGTTACTTACCGGTAGCCGGTTTTTCCGGAGCCCATGACAGCACACCTGAGGGATCCGCCCAGCCAGGACAGGAAACCTACTGAAAATAAAAGGGCGGTACCTCTCCTTCGCTTCAGTTGGTTTTAAGAGCATGAGAGGCCCCCCTGGTTATTTCACATGGCAAACTACCACCACATCATATTAATAAAACAAAAAACACCCAGCTAAAGTGCACACCAAAGGGTGAAAAAAAGGGGGGGAATATACAGGTGCTGTCATGGGCTCCGGAAAAAAAGGCTACCTGTAAGTAACCTTGGTGTTTTGCCTTCCCCCATAACAGCACACCTGGGAGATTTTTGGAGAAAGAAACACCTTAGGGAGGGACCACCACTTGCAGCACCCTTCTACCAAAGGTAAGATCAGTCGAGGAGAACAGATTCAGTTGGTAGTGTTTAAAGAAGGTAGATGGTGAGGACCAGGTAGCGGCCTTACATATCCGATCAATCGATACCTCCACTTTTTCTACTCAGGAAGTAGCCACAGCTCTGGTGGAGAGAGCCTTGATGCCTTCAGGGATCGGGGCGCCACATGCAGCATAGGACAAGCTAATAACATCCCTAATCCATCTGGCCATAGTACTTTTGGATACCCCATATCCCTTCCTGCTACCCTGTAAAGCTGCAAATAGGGACTGATCCTTCCTCCACTGCCTAGTCAAAGACATGTACTGTAACATGGACCTTCTTACATCTAATGTATGAAACTTTTCCTCCCCTGCATTCCTAGGATTATCACAAAATGAGGGTAATATAATCTCCTGACTCCTATGGAATTTAAGAACTACCTTAGGTAGATAGACCGGATCTAGTCTTAGAACCACCCTATCCTCAAATATCTGTGTGTATGGGGGGCATATAGACAGGGCAAGTCACTCACCCTACAGGCTGATGTCAAAGCTACCAGTAACACTGTTTTAAGAGTGAGAAGTTTTGCTGATAATTCCTCTAAAGGCTCAAATGGACTCCCAGTTAGAGTTTCTAAGACCAGATTTAAATCCCAAGGGGGAACTTTCTGAATTACCACCGGTCTAGATCTACTACATGATTTAATAAAGCGGGACACCTTCCTATTGGAGGCTAAATTACAATTATATCAGGCTCCTAAAGCCGATACTTGTTATTTGAGTGTATTAGTTGCCAACCCTAGTTGTAAACCTGCTTGTAGGAACTCTAAAATAGCTCCCACAGGAGCCTTGTCCCCCAAAGGTTGTCCCACAAATTCCAGGAACCTCTTCCATGTCCTACCATAAATTTTTGATGTGATCACCAGTTTTCTACTTTTCAACAGGGTGGAGACTAGCCCTGGTGAGAATCCCTGCCAACTCAGTAACACCCTCTAAAATCCCAGGCTGCCAGATGCAAGCCCTTCACTTGAGAATGGCATACTGGTCCCTGGGTAAGCAGGTCCGGAACCTCTGGTAGAATCCATGGATCGGTTACTGACATCTGTCTTAGGAAAGAGAACCATGGTCTTTTCGGCCAAAATGGAGCAATCAGAATCACCCTCGCTTGCTCTGATCTTTTTTACTACTACCGAAATCATTGCTATCGGAGGAAACATGTAAGCGAGGCTGAACTTCCACGGTATTTGAAGGGCATCCACTGCAAACGGCCTGTCTCTCGGATCTAACGAGCAGAAGCTCTTCACCTTTCTGTTGTGAACAGTGGAAAACAAGTCTATTACCAGTTTGCCCCAGGCCTGCACTATCTGTTGGAATACCCGGGGATTCAGAGACCATTCTCCCTATTTTAGCCTTATGTGACTTAGGTAGTGTGCTTTTGTGTTTTCAACACCCTTTATGTGAAGAGCTGTGAGGGCCAGTAGGTGATGTTCTACTAACTGGAGAAGGACAGATGTTGCCCCCATAGGGGAAAAGGACCTTCTTCCCCCTTGGTGGGTGATATAAGCTACCACTGCATAATTGTCCGACATGATTCTGGTATGATGACCCCGAAGGATAGGGAGGAAATGTTTTAAGGCTCTTTCTACCGCCCATAACTCTCTTACATTTGACATCTGATCTCTTTCTCATTGGGACCAGGAGCCCTGTAACGAGAGGGTCCTTAGATGTGCACCCCAACCCGTACCGCTTCAAGATCACATCCTCTATTGGAGTTAGCCATTGAGCCCCTGACGCCAAATGATCCTTTACCATCCACCATCTAAGGAATCCCTCACGCCCACTGAAAGGTGTACTTTTCCCTCTAAATGCCCTTTTAACAACTTTTGTGTCGACAGGACCTCCCACTGTAATGTCTCAGATGAAATTGTGCCCATCTCACAGCGGGTATACAGGATGTTAGTGATCCTAGCAGGGACATTGCTTTTCTTAGTGTCATTACAGGCTGCTGTATTGCCAACTCCACAAGACTTTGTATTTTGATTAATTTGTTCTCCGGCATGAGACAGAGCTGGCACTTGGAGTCCAGAACCTACCCCATGAAGGACTGAACTTTCTCTGGTGTTAACCTTGACTTGATGCCATTTATTTTCCATCCCAATTCTGCTAGGATCGGAGTCACTACTTCTATTTGTGCTAGACAGTGATCCACCGATTTCCCTATTATAAGGAAGTCGTCTAGGTACGGGACTATAACTATGTCTCGAGAACGGAGGAAGGACATGACTTCTGACATTGACTCAGTGAATATTCTTGGCTCTATAGACAGACCGAATGGGAGGGCAGCATACTGGTAGTGCCTGAGATGCCCTTGGACTCATACTGCTACTCTCAGAAATTTTTGATAGTCCTGATGGATTGGGACATGATAATAAGCGTCCTTTAAATCTATAACCACCATGAAGCAGTTCGGGAACAACATTTTTATCGCTGTATTTACCGACTCCATTTTGAAGGAGCAATTTACTACTGACCGATTGAGTTTCCTCAAGTTGACAATAGTCCTTAGTGAACCGTCCGGTTTCTGTATCAAAAAGAGAGGAGAATAAAACCCTCTTCCTTACTCTTCCCTCAGGACTTCTACTAGAACCCGTTTTAGCACTAGCTCCAATACCTCTGCTTCCAAGGCTAGTTGTTCTTCTGGGGATTTTCTGTGGGGTGTCAAAACAAAAGTCTGTCAAGGTGGACAAATAAAGTCTATTTTTAGGCCGTCTTTGATGACGCTCAATACCCAATGACTGGAGGAGATATTTACCCAGGTGGGGAAAGAGAGTCTTCCCCTACATCTGGCCTGGTGTCATTGGGAGGGCTTTTTTGCTGATGTAGAGGGTCCCTTAAACATGTACCCAGATCCTTTTCTGTCTCTGAAGTCCCAGTTCCTTCTATCTCCCAGGGGCAGCCTCTATTAAATTTTCCTCTCCGAAAAGAAGGCCTTCTAATATGCACTGGAACGCGAGGAAAACCCTTTTTCCTATCCCCTGCTTTCTCTATAATGTCTTCCAGCTTCTGACCAAAGAGGAATTGGCCATCACACGGGATGGAACAAAGTCTATTTTTTTAAGGCAAAAGTCGCCCGGGCACCCCTTTAACCACAAAAGCGCGTCTAGCTGCATTAGACAAGCCTGCTGCCCTAGCTGCTAGTCTTACAGAGTCTGCTGATGAATTCGCTAAGAAAGCTGCTGCTCCTTGTACCATTGTCATATTGGCTAGGACCTCTTCTCTTGGCACCTTAGCTTTCAGTTGATCCTCTATCTGTTGCAGCCAGACTATAAGGGAGCAAGCAATTCATGTCCCGACTATTGCCGGTTTTAGATCCCCTGTGGCCGCCTCCCAGGTGTTTCTTAAGAACCCATCCGCCTTTTTGTCCAATGGGTCTCTTAACATGCCCGAGTCCTCTAAGGGTAGGGATTAGTGATGAGCGAATATACTCGTTACTCGAGATTTCCCAAGCACGCTCGGGTGACCTCCGAGTATTTTTTTAGTACTAGTAGATTTAGTTTTCCTCACCTCAACTGAATGATTTACATATCTTAGCCAGCTTGATTATATGTGGGGATTCCCTACCAACCAGGCAACCCCCATATGTACTTATGCTAGCTAACAGATTTAAATCATTCAGCTGCGGTGATCAAAACTAAATCTCCGAGCACTAAAAAATACTCGGAGGTCACCCGAGCGTGCTTGGGAAATCTCGAGTAACAAGTATATTCGCTCATCACTAGTAGGGATGACTTTTTAGATGACCTAGCCACCGCACCAACAATTTTAGGGACTTTATCCCACACTTTTGAATCTTTTTCCTTGAAGGGATACCATATTTTAGAAGATGAGGGGAGGCTACCAGATTTCTCAGGCTTCTTCCACTCCTTCTCTACAAGTGCTTTTACCCTAGTGTTGACTGGGAATGTACACTTCCTTTTCTCCTCCAAACCTCCAAACATGACGTCCTCTAAGGATCTAGCCGCTTACTCATTTTTTAGGCCCATTGTAGACCTGACTGCTTTTACCAGTTTATCTGTGTTCTCAGTTAGAAAGCATGGTCGGCCCACATCGCTATCTGAAGAGGAGCCAGAGGACATGGAAGAGGAGGGGAAGGGAGACAAAAGTTCCTCCCGATATTCCTCGCCAGATTGAGAGACATCGGAATCTGTAATAGGTTCTAGGCTGTTGCTGCTCTTCTTTTTAAGGACTGATTTTAAAAAGCCTTTAACTTCTGCCCTAATCATGGCCCTAAGGCTAGAGGGAAAGTCAGGGGTTTCTTCCTGAACAGTCTTTTGTATACAGTCAACGCAGAGATTTTTCTGCCACTGGACTGCTAGCGGGACTTTACAGAGGACACATTAACTTGGCACTAGCCTTCCTCGGTGTCTGGCAAGTAAACAGAAAATGTAGCCCATTACCACCAAGGTGACATTCATGAAGATCACTCACCACTCGCTGATAATCAAGGGTACCAAATTTTAAGGCTGATCAGGAGCACGGACATCTCTCCTAGATGCTGAGGAGTCCTGTGACCTCTGGTCAGGGTGACTGCCGCTCCTTCCACTTGAGTGGCTACTCCTCTTAGTGTGCAGGTGACCAGGCATAGCACCTGGTAAGGGCTCCTGCTGCTGCTGTAAGGGCTGCTGCTGTTCCATACGATCCTCCATAATGGAGAGCTCTATAGATCGGAGCGATTCCTCTGTGGTTATCCCTACATTTAAGGAGGGACCCACTATGCTCACCGCCTCCTCCGGTTGTCAGGACTCTGAACATTTTTTATTACCTTTTTGTGCATTACTGCCCTTTTCCAAGATGGCGTCTTTGGTCTCATGTGCACTGTGTCTTCCTGCTATAAAACTCCACCCCAGCCTTCAGTCTGTGCTAGAGTATTCTGCCTTGCATCCAGCTCCTGACCTCTGGTGACTCCCTGGCTATATACCTGCTCCTGTGAACCTGTGGGGTTATCCTGCTACTCTGCTCTGAGTTCCTGCTGCATACACCAGTTCCAGTAATCCTCCTTCATCTGCTGCTCGTGTTTACTTCCATCTGCATTTGCTGGACATGTAAGCTATTGCTGCTCTGCAAGAACCTGAGACTATTACCCAGACCTCCCTGGTTGAGCTAAGATATTATTTGAACTGCTTTATAGCATATCTATCTGTGTTTTGGACTAAGCAAGGACTTATTCGTGTCAAGTATCCTCAAGAATAATTGTGCTTCATAGACTTTCTGCGTGATTGCATTTTCCTCTGAAGTTTCCTATAGACTGCCGAGCTGCATTTGATATTTGCACCAAGTGTTGTGGACTTGAGTTTCTCCCTGCACCTGTTTGAATCACCGTGTGATAACATAGACTTTACCACTTATAAAACTGTGTCCTGTAGTTGTCTTGTTCCACGCAAAGAGTCTCCTGAGTTATCCCCTATAATTATTACACCGGTACTCATTGTGTGCAAAGCCCCCCAGCACCGCGCCAGGACCCGCCAAAAGGCCCTGTATCCCAGCCGGCATCTGTGCCATGGGCGCCGCCATCTTGGATCCGATGCACAGCACTGGCGTTACGAGGGCATGCCCATTCCTAGCGTGCCTTGCGCGTGACACCTGCCTGCACACCCGGAAGTCAGGCCATGGAGCCGAAGGCGGCCAGCAGAGGGGGAGAGCGGCCCAGCAGCCACAGAAGAGCCCCAGACCTTGCTACGAATCCATCCCTCTCTGCACTGCTGTGCTCGCTAGGTGTGCAACCATGCCAGGTTGGATCAGTGGCCTCATCATCAACCACGTCGGCTTCCAATTCCTAAATCTGATCCTCCTTCTGAGCTGCGATTTGAGGCTGACCTGATGGCAACTGTGCAGCATGATTATCCTCCACCTCTTCAGACATCAATTCTCCAACTTGCCTTTCTCCTAGTCGTGGGTGCTCAAATGTTTGGGCATCACTGCACTCCAACTCCTCACGATCCTTTTTAATGGTGCACGTTAAGAGGCCTGACAAATTACAAAACAACGTAAACAGTTCCTCAGAGTGGTCTGCGTTGGGGTCACATGTCTCCTAGTACTCTAGATGGTGGGAGAAAGAAGAACTAGGTTGAGGATTCAGAGGCCCAGCCTATTTTCTACTGATACTGGACCGTGTGAAAGACTTTGTGTTGCTGCTTGTCAACACGCTGAAGCCTTTGTCTGCTATCCAACCCATAACATCCTGCACTTGTCTGTTTTCATTAGTGGAGTAGCGTGCTGACCACATTTTGACGAGAACCTAAAATGAGATACAGTCACCTTCGGATATGTCACACGGCCTTGGCGAGCACCACCACAACCACATCACACTTTCGCATCTTGAATGTGTTATGCTTACGAAACAAAAAAATTCTGGCTTTATTTTTCACAAGTACCTTTACAAAGGTCTTATGCACAAATTCACCATATCTAGCAATGTGTGGCTATTTTTATGAAGATCATCTTGCTGACACACTCCAAATGCAGAGTATTGAAGATTATTGCCCCTGATAAATTGCCCCTGATAAATTGTCACGTACCATTATCTCTACCCAGATTGTGCCAGCTGCATAACTGCTAGATAAAAATATGCTATTTTTTAGAACAATAGAAAATTAAGATTTTTTTAAATCGGCTTGCTATAACAGTGCAAATGCGCAGTAATGAAGATTATTGCCTCTGCTAAATTCTCACATAAGATTATCTCTACCCAGATTGCGCCAGTCGCCCAACTGCTAGACAAATATTAGGTATTTAAAGTGGAAAATTACAGAGAGCTGCAGCATGTACTTGCAATGATCAGAAAACCCAGGTGCCTGCCTTTTACCCACCCTCCCTCCTTTTCTCCTATTAAATCTCTCACTACTAAATCCCCACCTAACAAACAAAAACAAGTCATCTTGACAGTCTTCAGCTCTTAAAAGAGCTTTTTTGGAATGAATAGAGCTCACTATAACTTTCTTTCACTGTGCTCCTTTCACTCTCCCTATGTTCACACCATGCTCTCACTATGCTGTTTCTGGCTGCAATGTGTGCAATGAAGGTGCCAGCAGCGTTTAAATAGTCCCTATGATGCTGGAAGGCCATCCAATCACCGTAATGCCACACCAAAGATGGGGCCGGCATTACTATGATTAACAAGCCAGCCCACCATGTTGATTGGCTGCAAATAAAGTGCCAAACATGGCGGGTAACTCGAATATACTGAGGCGAATACCTAATTACTCGCAGAGTAACGAATAGCCCAAATACCGTACTATTCGTGCGAGTAACGAATAGTGTTGAATGTATTCACTCATGACTAATAGAGACAAAGAAGGATTAGGAATAATTAATTGGAGAGAGTCACAAACACCCAGAACACAGCTGCAGTTTTCTGGTAAGCATTTATTTTATCTGAGAGTAGGATGTACAGCCACACTGCTCACTACTGCTGCTGCATCCAAAACCTCATTGTGGGAACGTAGCCTAAGGGAGACATAATAACTACAAGTTTTCACCCACTGGCTGGGAGACAATGGAAAATTAGACATAGAGCCTGCAGAGGAGAAAACTGGTGTTAAATGCAGGATGCAAGTCATAAATGCCAGAAATTATGATATCCCTAATGTCCAAACTTATTCTAAAAAGTTACAGGTACACGTCAAATGTTGAGTCAATGTATTGCAGTATTGCTGCCATTTTACTGTCAAATGTTTTTTTAAAATACTACAAACACCGCAATGAGGTGACTCTCAAATTTCTACTCACAATTATATATATTTCAGGACATTAGAATCTTAAAGCTAAATAATTCTACTGAAAACTATTCTTACAGGATTTAATTGTTTATACTAAACCTTATATATATATGTTGCCTGTACTGTGAAGTAGGAATGTGGCTGGCACAACTCATATATAATTCTGCTATATGGGCGTTCATTGGACTTTACGTGTCTTGGCATTGCCATTTATAGAGTATATAGCTCTGAATTGATAATACAGGACTATTCATACTATGTTTTTTTTCTATAACTTTGAAGATATTTTTTAAAAAGACATATCATTATACTTTTTTTGTGCACTATGTCAAAAAACAATTCATTTTATTGGAGATAATTGCAGTTATGTCTCATTCCGATACATTATAGAATTATTACAGCTATGTGCATGAACTATATATTTGATGTCAAAGATACAATTCAGATCAAGGAAGCTGCATAGATTTTCTTTTAAAAAAAAGCTGACTTTATCTTCCAGGATGGAAAATAATAATCTCATTCTTGCCACTGTACATATAGCTCATAGATAGAGTTATAATAAAGCCTTGGGCATTAGCCGTTAGGCCAAATTCAAACAGATGTAATGATTTATTGAAAAAGAGCATACATAAGAGTGGGTTTTTAAAAATTAATAGGGATTTTATTGTAAAAACTAGAAATTTAAAAAAAAATCTGCTAAATGAAGTTTTAATGTTTACAATGTCAGTTATTACTACTGTCCATGTACAGGTCCTTCTCAAAAAATTAGCATATAGTGTTAAATTTCATTATTTACCATAATGTAATGATTACAATTAAACTTTCATATATTATAGATTCATTATCCACCAACTGAAATTTGTCAGGTCTTTTATTGTTTTAATACTGATGATTTTGGCATACAACTCCTGATAACCCAAAAAACCTGTCTCAATAAATTAGCATATTTCACCCGTCCAATCAAATAAAAGTGTTTTTTAATAACAAACAAAAAAACCATCAAATAATAATGTTCAGTTATGCACTCAATACTTGGTCGGGAATCCTTTGGCAGAAATGACTGCTTCAATGCGGCGTGGCATGGAGGCAATCAGCCTGTGACACTGCTGAGATGTTATGGAGGCCCAGGATGCTTCAATAGCGGCCTTAAGCTCATCCAGAGTGTTGGGTCTGGCGTCTCTCAACTTTCTCTTCACAATATCCCACAGATTCTCTATGGGGTTCAGGTCAGGAGAGTTGGCAGGCCAATTGAGCACAGTAATACCATGGTCAGTAAACCATTTACCAGTGGTTTTGGCACTGTGAGCAGGTGCCAGGTCGTGCTGAAAAATGAAATCTTCATCTCCATAAAGCATTTCAGCCGATGGAAGCATGAAGTGCTCCAAAATCTCCTGATAGCTAGCTGCATTGACCCTGCCCTTGATGAAACACAGTGGACCAACACCAGCAGCTGACATGGCACCCCACACCATCACTGACTGTGGGTACTTGACACTGGACTTCAGGCATTTTGGCATTTCCTTCTCCCCAGTCTTCCTCCAGACTCTGGCACCTTGATTTCCGAATGACATGCAAAATTTGCTTTCATCAGAAAAAGGTACTTGGGACCACTTAGCAACAGTCCAGTGCTGCTTCTCTGTAGCCCAGGTCAGGCGCTTCTGCCGCTGTTTATGGTTCAAAAGTGGCTTTACCTGGGGAATGCGGCACCTGTAGCCCATTTCCTGCACACGCCTGTGCACGGTGGCTCTGGATGTTTCCACACCAGACTCAGTCCACTGCTTCCTCAGGTTCCCCAAGGTCTGGAATCGGTCCTTCTCCACAATCTTCCTCAGGGTCCGGTCACCTCTTCTCGTTGTACAGCGTTTTCTGCCACATTTTTGCCTTCCAACAGACTTACCATTGAGGTGCCTTGATACAGCACTCTGGGAACAGCCTATTTGTTGAGAAATTTCTTTCTGGGTCTTACCCTCTTGCTTGAGGGTGTCAATGATGGCCTTCTTGACATCTGTCAGGTCGCTAGTCTTACCCATGATGGGGGTTTTGAGTAATGAACCAGGCAGGGAGTTTTTAAAAGCCTCAGGTATCTTTTGCATGTGTTTAGAGTTAATTAGTTGATTCAGAAGATTAGGGTAATAGGTCGTTTAGAGAACCTTTTCTTGATATGCTAATTTATTGAGACAGGTTTTTTGGGTTATCAGGAGTTGTATGCCAAAATCATCAGTATTAAAACAATAAAAGACCTGACAAATTTCAGTTGGTGGATAATGAATCTATAATATATGAAAGTTTAATTGTAATCATTACATTATGGTAAATAATGAAATTTAACACTATATGCTAATTTTTTGAGAAGGACCTGTAAATGAGCAATAAAAATATCTTGATCATGAATTAACCTATTTGTTTATACATATGCATGTAATATATGTTTCTCTGAGTTTAAATTCACTTGCGCTAGATTAGTCACAGAAGTCTCAGTGAATGAAAATTGGTTCCATCTATCATAAGAATGTAAATGTCAAAATTATCTTTGCAGCAAATATTCCACATGTGACAAAATGTAATGTTTTGTATGTTTAGTGTAAATCGAAATTTTTTGCCAGGTCTGTGATTGGACAATGTTGCAATATGAATAAAACCAATTTCGTTAAAAAGTCTGCACATTGATAATAATGATGGCACACTGAAACCATTAAAGAAGCTCTTCCATGAAGAATTTTTAAACATAAATATTTCAATAAATATCTGTATCCAGTGTAGTGTGAGTGTGCTATGATATTCCCCCCGTGGTGCCTTCTCTGGGATCCAGAGCAGTTCCGCTTCTCTTTTCAGTGACACCACCACTCTTCAGACTATGCAGCTTACATTATGCATGAGCCGGAAGTCTCATTCAGGGCATAGACATCCGTGTAAATTGGTCCGACATTAGACCGCAATGTACAGTCTGGCCACGGGTCTCCTGACACAAACGTGGTGTGACAGAAATATATGAAACTGTTACGCTTGTATCGGAAGACTCATGGCCAACCTGTGTATTGCAATCCAGTCTCAGACCAATTTGCACGGACATCTGAGAAGAGGACCAGTACGGCACTAGATCCCAGAGAAAGCAACCTAACTGCTATGTCCAGCTATCGCCCCATATCACTGCTCCAGTTTGCTTCAAAACTCCTTGAGCAGCATGTCCATGCTCAACTTTCCTCCCACCTCTCATCTAACTCTCTCCTTGACAACCTCCAATCTGGCTTCCGCCCCCACCACTCCATCGAGACTGCCCTGACAATAATTACTAATGACTTACTCACAGTCAAAGCTAACAGAGTTCTCCATCCTCCACATTCTCGACCTGTCCTCTGCCTTCGACACAGTTGACCACTGCCTACTGCTACAGATTATTTCTTCCCTTGGCATCAAAGACCTTGCCCTGTCCTGGATTGCTTCATACCTTTCCGACTGCACATTTAGCATTTCCCACTCCCACACTACCTCCTCATCCTGCCCTCTCTCTGTTGGAGTCCCTCAAGGCTCTGTCCTAGGACCCCTACTTTTTTCCATCTATACCCTTGGCCTAGGACAACTCATAAAGTCCTATGGCTTCCAGTACCACCTGTATGCGGACGACACTCAGATCTACCTCTCTGCCCCAGATGTCACCTCTCTGCTGTCCAGAATCCCGCAGTGTCTATCAGCCATATCCTCCTTCACCTCTCGCTTCCTAAAACTCAAAGTAGACAAAACCAAACTCATCATCTTTCCCCCATCTCGCATATCCCCCCTACCTGATCTATCTATTATGGTAAACGGCATCACACTCTCTCCCGCACCTGAAATCCACTGCCTCGGGGTAACTCTCGACTCTGCCCTGTCCTTCAAACCGCACGTCCAAATTCTTGCCACCTCCTGTCACCTCCAACTCAAAAATATTGCCAGAATTCATCCCTTCTTCAGCCCACAATCTACCAAAACTCTTGTGCATGCCCTCATCATCTCCTGCCTCGATTACTCCAACACCCTCCTCTGTGGCCTCCGCGCTACCTCTTGCACCGCTCCAGTCTGTCCTCAACTCTGCTGCCCAGCTAATCCACCTCTCTCCTCGTTACTCCCCTGCATCTCCACTCTGCAACTCCCTCCACTGGCTCCCAATTCCCCAAGTTCAAACTACTAACACTGATCTACAAAGCCATCCACAACCTGTCCCTTCCCTATATCTCTGAACTAATCTCCCAATATTTTCCCTCACGTAATCTCCGATCATCCCAAGACCTCCTACTCTCCTCCACACTTAATCGTTCCTCACACAACCACCTCCAAGATTTCTCCCGAATATCCCCCATCCTCTAGAATTCCATGCCTCAACACATCCGATTATCCACCACCCTCGGATCCTTCAGACGGAACCTGAAAACCCATCTCTTCAGGAAAGCGTACAATAACCATTCTACCACACCACCACCCGCTCTGCCGCCTCACCACCACCAGATCTCCCGCTTCACCGCCACCAGAGCTGCCGCACCCCCAACCTTCTGTCTCTTCCCCATTATCCCTGTTATGATCCAGTGACCTTGGAGCCACATGAGAGACTTTCTCAGGAGTAGGTGGTACCTGTACTGACCGCAAACCCTTAAACTAACACCACAACTAGAAGTAGCCGTGGGATGTACCTAACACGTCCTAGACACCACGACTGTTATGGTTCTCAATGGCAAGAGAACATAGCCCAGCATACATATGAACTAGCTCTTGGAAGGATGGAAACTTAAACTGACCATGAACTAAACCTGCCGCACAACTAACAGTAGCCGGGTAGCGTGCCTACGTTTTATCCCTAGACGCTCAGCGCCAGCCGGAGGACTAACTAATCCTGGCAGAGGAAAATACAGTCCTGGCTCACCTCTAGAGAAATTTCCCCGAAAGGCAGACAGAGGCCCCCACATATATTGGCGGTGATTTTAGATGAAAATGACAAACGTAGTATGAAAATAGGTTTAGCAAAATCGAGGTCCGCTTACTAGATAGCAGGAAGACAGAAAGGGCACTTTCATGGTCAGCTGAAAACCCTATCAAAATACCATCCTGAAATTACTTTAAGACTCTAGTATTAACTCATAACATCAGAGTGGCAATTTCAGATCACAAGAGCTTTCCAGACACAGAAACGAAACTGCAGCTGTGAACTGGAACAAAATGCAAAAAACAAACAAGGACAAAAGTCCGACTTAGCTGGGAGTTGTCTAGAAGCAGGAACATGCACAGAAAGGCTTCTGATTACAATGTTGACCGGCATGGAAGTGACAGAGGAGCAAGGTTAAATAGCGACTCCCACATCCTGATGGGAACAGGTGAACAGAGGGGATGATGCACACAAGTTCAATTCCACCAGTGGCCACCGGGGGAGCCCAAAATCCAATTTCACAACACACGACACAGCCGGAGGACTAAATACCCCTATAGATGGAAATGGGAATTCTATCTTGCCTCAGAGCAGAACCCCAGATGATAGGCAGCCCCCCACAAATATTGACTGTGAGTATAAGAGGAAAAACACACGCAGGCAGAAAAACAGGATTTAGCAAAAGAGGCACTTCTAGCTAAATAGAAAAGGATAGGACAGAATTCTAAGCGGTCAGTATTAAAATCCTAAAAATATCCACAGCAGATAATGCGAATATACTACATCTAACTAAAGACATAGAAAGTATATCTGTATCTCCTGAGGATCCAGCATGACTGAAAAATCCAAACAAAGTCTAAGCTGGACAAAAACACAATGAATAGCACTGAATTGCAAAGCACACTGCATGTGTGCACAGAGACAAAATAACCAGACACTTATCTTAGTTGAATTGGCAGCAGGGCATGAGGAGCCAGAGAGAGATGCAATCCCTCCAAGTACAATGGACAACTGGCATTGACTCATGGATCCTGCACACCTAAATACCTAATAGAGCTGCAATCAGCAGAAACACCTGCCCTGGATTACAACCCCATGACAACTGCACTACCACCAACAACCACCGGAGGGAGCCCAAGAGCAGAATTCACAACATATCCCATAGAATGTAAGTCCCCAAGGATAGGGTCTTCTCCCCTCTGTACCAGTCTGTCATTGTAAATTTGTTTACTGTAAACGATATCTATAACTCTGTACATAACCCCTTTCTCATGTACAGCACCATGGAATTAATGGTGCTATATAAATAATAATAATAATAACACACTAACACTACACTAAATGCACATATACACAGATTTGTTTAAGAAGAAAACCTTAATTTTTAGTGCTTCTTAAAGGGAACCTGTCACCCCGTTTTTTCGGTATGAGATAAAAATACTGTTAAATAGGGCCTGAGCTGAGCATTACAATAGTGTATTTTGTGTACCCCGATTCCCCACCTATGCTGCCGAAATACATTACCAAAGTAGTCGTTTTCGCCTGTCAATCAGGCTGGTCTGGTCAAAAGGGCGTGTTGTCTTCCCCCAGATTTTGCGTAGTTTTCCGTTGGTGGCGTAGTGGTGTGCGCATGCCCAAGGTCCCGAATCCTCTGCCAGGGGATTTAAAAGAGCGCGCTGTTCATTATTTCATTGGTGATCGGTGGGCGCGGCCATCTTCCTTTGGCCGCGCGTGCGCAGAAGCGGCGCTCTGCTGGCCGCGGCGCTCTGCTGGCCGCGGCTTCAGGAAAATGGCCGCCGCGATATCCATCTGCGCACGCGCGACATCCCGCGGCCATTTTCCTGAAGCCGCGGCCAGCAGAGCGCCGCTTCTGCGCAAGCGCGGCCAAAGGAAGATGGCCGCGCCCACCGATCACCAATGAAATAACGAACAGCGCGCTCTTTTAAATCCCCTGGCAGAGGATTCGGGACCTTGGGCATGCGCAAACCACTACGCCACCAACGGAAAACTACGCAAAATCTGGGGGAAGATAACACGCCCTTTTGACCAGACCAGCCTGATTGACAGGCGAAAACGACTACTTTGGTAACGTATTTCGGCAGCATAGGTGGGGAATCGGGGTACACAAAATACACTATTGTAATGCTCAGCTCAGGCCCTATTTAACAGTATTTTTATCTCATACCGAAAAAACGGGGTGACAGGTGCCCTTTAAATAGACATATTGCCTTATTTAGTAATTTAGTTCATGATTTACTGTTGGAGTCACACTAAAAAAACTCCACTGTCATTAGACATTTACTTGCACATCCTGCTGATCTCACTGCCATTAATCTGTTATCTTCTACCCATCTTTTCCTGAAATCTGCCCTCTATCTGTGTAAACCAGGGTCCCCAACCTGTAGCTCAAGAGTCACATGTGGCTTGTGGGTCCGTGATGTGTGGCTCACGGCTGTTTGTCTGTTTGGTCCAGTAGCATCAGGTGTAGCAAACACCTATTTAGAGCAGATCTCTAGATGGTGACTTTTGTGTATAGCCATGCACAGAAGAGCAGATCTGAATGAGGTTAAGATGGGAAATCCTGGAGCTTGGCCCACTGCCTTATACCAGTAATGGAGGCTCTGGGTGTCAATACTGTTAGTGGGGCAGGAGCTGGATGTGGCTCTCGACCCTCTCTTAGAGCTTTATGTGGCTCTCAAGGTCAGAAAGGTTGGGGATCTCTGGTGTAAGAAGTCTAATTCAGACCAAACAGCCTGGATCAAAATCCATATGGTGCAAACACATGCACAAGAGCTGGTTCTATAGCTCTTTACCGCTGTTGATTAAATAAATCTACTTGTCAATGATCCGTCTGTGCACATGTTGCCCAAGTCTGATGTTCTAGATCTAAATGCTTTTCTGCTTCCTAAACATCTGCTTACCAGAGGAGCCCTTATTTATGTTCTGTGAGGTCCCACTGTATATGTCCTATACATGATATAAACAGATGCATCACATGAAGATAATGAATATCTTGTGGCAGTAATGGAGACGTATTTCCTATACATAATTCTGCCTGAATAATACATAAACATTAATTAAAGTCTGGGTCATAGATATCCTGCTGTGCAACAAACTATTGCTGTGTGTGTTTGGAAAGTGCAGCTGTATAGCAGACTCATTTACAGGGAAAATTAAGTGCGCTACTGTGACATTTGTCCCACAGAGAGCTGTTCTATGTCTAATAACTCAAATAAGCAGGTCTCACAAGGTGGTGATGACATGATCCATTACGTGGTCACTGGCAGTGTAAGGGTATGTTCACAAGACATTATTTCAGTTGTTTTTTGAGTGGGTCCACTCCAAAGTAAAGGCACTTTACAAAAATACTTGAAAGACTCTTCCTATTCATTGCTATTTAAAAACAATTTTGTTTTACGTTCAGGTTTTTGAACGGCTTGTAAAGGGAACCTGTCACCACATTTGACCTATGTAAACTCTTAATATTGGTTATAGGATGTTTTGCCCCCAGCAGTTCGCCCCCGGGTAAATTTCAGCCACGCACATTTCGTCCCCATCATTTGGCCCCCAGGATGATACTTACTGGTCACAGCCGCAGCTCCTTGGGTCACGGAGTGCAGTCTAGTGGTTCCCTGTGACCTCAGATGGAAACAGTTGATTTAACATGTCACAAAAGTGCAGCACTCTGTATAGTACTTTTGTGAAATATGGATTGATGATGGATGGGAATTCATGAACCACAAGGACAAACTAGCGAAACATCCAAACACAAAATTCTGGGGGCAAAACAGGGTACAAGAGCGAAATGTACCCGGGGCGAAACATCCAAATCCCCTTTATTTGCATACAGGTTATAGAATGCTGAAAAAAAAAGTCCTTCCTGTATGCCTCATATCAGATGCCTTGTTGCTGAGAAATTATATTTTATTACTTCATATAAGTGACCTCTTTCAGGCTCTGGGGAGAATGGTGCCTGGAGATAACTCTGCCTCCAGAGCTTATTTTACACTAAGGGAAGTTACCAATGAGACAAGTAACTAACACAGAACAGGAGAACTGACGCATGTCTTCTTGCAAACACATTTTTTGATTCTCTCTCAGCTTTGCTGTATTGCAACAATATTGAAACTCTGTCTGCTTGTTAGATGTAAGCTGAGAGGAACCTGCAGATGTGTCAGGTATAATCACACAGAGCTCTGCAGGGAGATCAGAAGAGCAGAGAGTGGCCATTACACATCACACTGGTAACTCCCCCTTCATCCAAAATAATCTGTGGAGGCAGAGTTATCTTCCAGACAGCATCATCCCCAGAGCCTGAAAGAGGTCATTTATGTAAAGTGATAAAAGATGATTTCTCAACAACAAGGCATCTGATATGAGACACACAGGGAGGACTTTTTTCAGCAGTCTATAACCTGTATGACTATATTAATAGTTGAGATCGTTCAAATGTGATGACAGATTCCCTTTAATCATTTTAGGTTTCCAAAACGCCAATTGGTTTGGCCGGTTTCACATTAGCATTTTGAGGCGCTGCGGAGGGCTGCGGACTTCCTCCGTGAAGCCCCACCCTCGGCCGCACCTCCACCGCTAGCTCCGCCTACTTCTGCATGCGGCCTGCGTACCTATCTTTACCATTAGGTACGCAGGTCGTGCCGCTGTATGCGAATGCTTCCACACGCGTCGGTTTGACGATGCGGCGACCAGCATAGGACGCCGCTGGTTGCAATGTCTTTTTTTCTCCGCATCGTAAAAAAACTACCGCATGCGGAAGCATCCGCATACAGCCGCACGACCTGTGTACCTAATGTGAAAGATAGGTACACAGGCTGCATGCAGAAGTAGGTGGAGCTAGCGGCGGAGGTGTTGCCGAGGGCAGGGTTTCACGGTGGAAGTCCGCAGCCCTCCGCAGCTCCTCAAAACGCTAAGCCTTAAATGGTCATTACCTGACCATTTTTCAGGAGTTTTCTGCTATGCAAGTGCTCTATACTTTACAATAGACATGAATGAGAAAGCTTTAAAAAATGCATGGTAGATGTTTGGGTTATCTTTTTGAGCATTTGTAAGCATTTTTTCCTTAAAAAACACAGTTTATTTTTAGTTTTAGGTCATGTTCACAGTTTTATTGCTCAGATCCTCTCCAAATCCTTCTTAAAAACTGCACCATAAACTCTTGGAAAACTTTTCCAATTCATTTCTTTGGTAAATCCACTTTTCTGTGCTGTTCATATGAGTTTTTGAGCTCATTTTGCCTGTAGTGGTTTTGAATAATTACTGGTGGAAAAAAATGAATGTTACTTCTTTGAAGAGGATCCTGAATCATACAGCTGTAAAGAATGCCTCAAGAATAAAAAAAACACTTCCAATAATTTTCAAAACCATTTCAAAACTTCTTCTGAAAAGACTACTCCAAAAACTTACCAAAACAGAAGTTTCCTGAATTAGCTTCTGCTTTTAACACCTCAAAAAACTCAGTATGAATTTCAAAAAGCGTTCAACAATTTCCCCCCAATTGGAAAAATATATATTTTTCTTTACAAAAAAAAAGATAGTGACAGCAGTGATCTTTTGGCAAAAACAGATGTGATTGTAGTTGATGAGTACATTTACTATTCTGGCCTCCATCAATGAAGAAGAATTGTACAGCACTATACTTGACACAATGGACATGAAAGTTGCCAAACATTATATTTAATCATGAAAGGTTCAATATAGATGGTATAGAAAATTTATCCTTGACCACCTATGATTTTTTTTACAGAATAACTACTTTGTTTTTAAGACTAAGACACCCCTGACATTGATCTGCTTCTGGACTCGTTGGAGGATGCCATAGAGGTAGACTTAAAGGCAAATCTGTTAGCAGGTTTTTGCCATGTAATCTTAGGACTGCATGATGTAGAGGCTGAGACTCAGATTTCAGCAATGTGTCATTTATTAGGCTGTGTGCTGTTGTTTACATACAATGAAGGTTTCATCTCAGCATATTAGCACTGCTAAGACCACAGTGCATGTGAGCCCTGGTCTGACTGCACCCCTTCCTTTGATAAGCAACTAACTGTCAATAGACAATGTACACAGACAGCTGTGGTGGGGCATGGTTAGGTTTTTGGCTCTGCTGCATTCTACATCTAAGAGCTCTGATTGTGTCACAACTGCTGCACCCAGTAAACTAAGGGGTACATCACTGGAGTCAGGGACTCCTTTCCTACATTATGCTGCTCTTAGATGAGATAACAAAAAAAACCTGGTGACAGATTCCCTTTAAGATGGACCATCCAGATCCTATATAGGTTCAGAGATACAAAACACTAGTCCTATGGAATGTTACTGAAAGTTCCTTTTCAGAATTTGTTGAGAAATTGAATGACTGCAGCATATGAGAAAAATTTATCTTTGAAACGAAGAAAGAAACCTTAACCTTTCTTGACATGAGGATGAGAGAAAAAAAAAACAGATATGCCCCTTGAAACCAGGAAGCACAGAAAACCAACATTAAATTATCTGAAAGTGCTGATAAAATCATCACCCTGCCCCACTTAGGAAACACTTCTAGCTGGCAATAAGGATAATAAATAATTGTGCACTGGTTCAAAGTTGCAATGTACAGGCAAAGGATCTAAGAAATATATTCTTGGATAAGAAATACCAACTTAAAGTACTGAGTAAAGCACACAAATATTCATTAAAATCTGGCAGAATAGAATTATTAGTCCCCTGAAAAAGAGCCAATGAAACTAGACAAATTTGACTAATTGGCACATTCGATAAACAGAAGAATGTGGTTAAAAGGATACCTACAAAATACTGGATAATATTAAAAACAGACCCAGATGTCAGAGGAGTTACATTCTAACATCCGTCAGTGACTTTTAGAAAGTGAGAGCCCATCTTTACAATGCACATGGTTGGATCATAAAATCAATGGTATATTTAAATGTGGAACATGTAAAGCAGGGGTGGGAACTCCCCACTCCACCCCTGCTTTACATGTTCCACATTTAAAGATATCATTGATTTTATGATCCAATCATGTGCATTTAAAGATGGGCTCTCCCTTTCCCTCCCTTTTCCTCTCCCTTTTTTCTGCCAAGGGCCATATGGAATTTTATATTAGCGTTCGGGGGCCGTAAAAAAATATTAACTTATGGCCCTTTAAGAAGATTAATGCCGCATGATGCACCAGTAAAAATAGGCTCTGTGGCTTTAAGAATCCCTCCTTCATAAATGAAACAAGATGGGTCTGCTTATGTGTCACACACCACATTGCCAGCTAGGGTTGTTAAATGTTACAATGACATTTCCCAGTGAATGCAATTGTAGTGGTTGAAAGCAATGTTAAAGTTGAAAAATGCTTCAAAAACGCTGCGTCTGAACTAAGCCTAAGTGTAGAAGGAAATTTTCGGTCTGGGGTTAAATATTTGGCCTTACAGGCAAGTCATTAACCTGCAAAGGATGTACCTTGACATATTTCCAAGCAGAACCCGTTTTGGTTTCGTCTTCATGTGTTTTTTGTGGCACCGGGAAAAATGGCATGAATCTCGGAAAAAATTGTTTAAAGCTGTGAACTAGGAGTCAGGAATGCTTCCAGGGGTGATCCCCATGATGTCCCTGTGTCATTTGAGCAGTGTTTCCATCATTTTCAGACTTTTTTAGATCTTTAAAGGACCCCCGGGGGCATCTCGGTAAAAATACTGGGGTCTCCCATAGACTTACATTGGGCTCATTGTTCTGGCCGAGTACCCGAGTATTCCAATCTGCTCGACCCGAGCAACGAGCACCCGAGCATTTAATGCTCGCTCATCACTATTGTTTGTTATTTTTATTCTGTCACAGGAAACATTGGCTTCTCTGGACTGCGTGATGATATAAATATGGTTTAATTTAGATTAACTAAAGGAGTCTGTGTCATTCTTTCAATTAAAGGACTATATTCTGAGTGTGTAATTTTTTTATACAATATGACAATGGGGTTAGTAATGGGGGACTCTTATAGATGCCTCTCCATTACTAACCTCTGGACTTGATGTTACCTGTAGTGTTGAGCATTCCGATACCACAAGTATCGCGTATCGGCCGATATTTGCGGTATCAGAATTCCGATACCGAGTTCCGATATTTTCCGTATATCAGATACCGGAATCGGAAGTTCCCAGAATTCAAACTGCCCAAATTCAGCCAATGAGGACTGATTAGAAGTGTGGGCACATCCTGTTCTGCATGGTGGGCATGTAACTCCTGGCATGGCTGTGATTCGCTGCTGAAATGATGTCATGCTGCAGTTTAAAAGTCGCTGGCGCCATTTTGGGCTCACTCTGCTGTGAATTCAGTTAGGGACAGGACGCTGTGTTCTGACTGAGGGCCAGTTTATAGATAGCGATTTGCTTCATTGTGCTTTACCCAGGCTAATTTAGCAACCGCTGTGTGAGAACCTTGCTTTTGCCTTGCAGCGCTGTTCACAGCTGTCTGCAAGGTCTTTGTGTGAGTGCACATCGCTCTGTAGTCTGTGTGCAGACACAGCCAGTTGTATTCAGCTCAGGGTGCGTCACTGCTATCCATTGTCCTTTTTTGCAATTAGTGCAGCCTGCTGCACATTTTTTCAAATATTTCCTATTAGTGGCTTTCCACCCGTATCCAGCTAAATTGTGGAAAAACACTACATAGGATTACATAGAGGAGCTTTTTTTTGGCCTTGCAGCGTCGTTTACGGCTGTCTGCACGGTCTCCGTGTGAGTGCACATCGCTCTGTAGTCTGTCCGCAGCCACAGCCGGTTGCAGTAAGCTCAGGGTGCGTCACTGCCTCATACCGTTAAATCCATTGTCCTTTTTTGCAATTACTGCAGCCTGCTTCACATTTTTTCAAATACTTCCTATTAGTGGCTTTCCACCCGTATCCAGCTAAATTGTGGAAAAACACTACATATGATTATATTGAGGAGCTTTTTTTGGCCTTGCAGAGCCGTTTACGGCTGTCTGCACGGTCTGTGTATGAGTGCACATCGCTCTGTAGTCATTTCTGCAAAAAAAATAAATAAATAATAAAGTTCACCAAACACACCACTTTACAGTTGTGTAGGCCACATTAGCTCATATTAAAGTCTAGTCCACACTTTAGAAAATTAGTGTTTCTTATACCTGTTAGGAGCTGTTAAGCACACTAAGCCCTTAGTACTTTTCTGCTTATCTTTATCAGTCAACCAAGATGAAGAGGGCAGGGAGTAAGGCACGTGGGCGTGGGCATGGGCACGGAGCAGGGAGAGGACGTGGGGATTCTGTGCCTGCTGCAGGCACTGGTGACTCATCATCACCCAGTTTCAGCAGGGAACAGTCCTTCATGCGCAGCTTTGTAGGAGATCGCCGTACACCGCTGTTGCGTGAAGAACAAATTGAAGCCGTTGTCGGATGGATGGCAGCTAAAGCATCAACTTCAATTAGTGCCACATCCTCTCAGGCACAGAGCACTGGAGAGCACCCATCTGTCTCTTCACCACCTGCCAAATTGCCCAGGCAGTCAGAGAGCCCAGGACAGGAGCCATCTCTACTTCTGTTCTCTGAATCTCTTGGCTTGGAAACAGGGAGCCAGCCAAGCAGCATTGGAGAAATGGAAGAAGAGGCAGTGTGCAGTGATGCCCAACAGCTTTGTCTCTCTGACTCTGAAGAGGCGGGTGGGCCAGTGCCTCCGGTCACCACACCGCAGTACGCATCTGATGATAAGACTCAGGTGCCACTTTCTGGTGCGTACTGTGCTGCCGAGACTACCCAGGAGGAGCAGTTGGTGGCAGAGGGTAGTGTAGATGATGAAGTCCTTGACCCATCGTGGCGTGAGGTACAGGAAGGTGGTGGGAGCAGCTCTGAGGAAGAGATTCCCCTAACAGGCCAAAGAGGGAGAGGGAGGGGGAAGACTGCGGTTCCTGTAGCCTCCACTTCGGCACCCGTTAGGAGCATGCCTCTTCCAAAAGCCAAAATGGGCGCTCCCAAGACTTGCAGTGCCTGGTCTTTTTTTGACACAGTTGCAGATGACATTTGCTTTGTCAAATGCAAGGTGTGTCATCAGAAAGTCAAAAGAGGGAAAAATGTCAGCAACCTCAATACCACAAATATGTGGAAACATGTGCGGACCAAGCACGCGGTGCAGTTACAAAAACACACTGAAGACCTAGGCCAACCAACAGCGGCACCTACCACCTCTTCAGCTTGTGTTGTTGACTCTTCCTCCAGCTCAAACACAGCTGGTTCCGCTTCCTCACAGGATCGCCATGGAAGAACCTCTGGCACTGTTGTCCAGAGACCCACAGTAATTCCACCCGCAGCACCACGTTCCCAGTCATCCTCACACTCCCAGCCCAGTCTACAGCCATCGGTAGCACAGGCATGGGAGAAAAGGCGGCCATTCTCTGCAAACCACCCCGAGCACAGTCTCTGAGTGCTGGCATTGCAAAACTACTGTCCCTTGAAATGCTGTCATTCAGGCTGGTGGAGACTGACAGCTTCCATAACTTGATGGCATTGGCAGTCCCACAATACAATTCCTGCAAACGCCACGCAGACACAACAGTTATTAAACTGCCTCCAGTGCAGGCTTCAGGATGCACTCTGCTCCTCCTGCTGACCCTGGGCTCTAACACCGCCAGTTGGTGCTCGGAAGTGCTGGCTGCACAGAGAAAAACACCTGCCACTGTGTCAGTGGGGTTCAGTAACGCCAGCTGTTCCCCTGCTGTATAGCCGTCAACGTGTCCTGCAAACGCCACGCAGACACAACAGATATTAAACTGCCTCCAGTGTAGGCTTCGGCCTACACTCTGCTCCTCCTGCTGTCCCTGGACTCTAACACCGCCAGTTGGTGCTTGGAAGTGCTGGCTGCACAGAGAAAAACACTCTCCACTGTGTCAGTGGGGTTCAGCAACGCCAGCTGTTCCCCTGCTGTGTAGCCGGCAACGTGTCCTGCAAACTCCACGCAGACACAACAGACAATAAGCTGCCTCCAGTGCAGACTTCGGCCTACACTCTGCTCCTCTGCTACTCCTTGATTCCCTGGGTTCTAACACCGCCAGTTGGTGCTTGGAACTGCTGGCTACACAGAGAAAAACACTCGCCTTGCCACTGTGTCAGTGGGGATCAGCAACGCCAGCTGTTCCCCTCCTGTGTAGCCGGCAACGTGTCCTGCAAACACCATGCAGACACAACAGACACTAAGCTGCTTCCAGTGCAGGCTTCGGCCTATACTCTGCTCCTCTGCTCCTCCTGCTGACCCTGGGCTCTAACACCGCCAGTTGGTGCCCGGAAGTGCTGGCTGCACAGAGAAAAACACTCGACACTGTGTCAGTGGGGTTCAGTAATGCCAGCTGTTCCCCTGCTGTGTAGCTGGCAACGTGTCCTGCAAACGCCACGCAGACACAACAGATATTAAACTCTGCTCCTCCTGCTGACCCTGGGCTCTAACACCGCCAGTTGGTGCTCGGAAGTGCTGGCTGCACAGAGAAAAACACCCGCCACTGTGTCAGTGGGGTTCAGTAATGCCAGCTGTTCCCCTGCTGTGTAGCCGGCAACGTGTCCTGCAAACGCCTCCTGCTGACCCTGGGCTCTAACACCGCCAGTTGGTGCTCGGAAGTGCTGGCTGCACAGAGAAAAACACTCTCCACTGTGTCAGTGGGGTTCAGCAACGCCAGCTGTTCCCCTCCTGTGTAGCCAGCAACGTGTCCTGCAAACGCCACGCAGACACAACAGACACTAAGCTGCTTCCAGTGCAGGCTTCGGCCTATACTCTGCTCCTCTGCTCCTCCTGCTGACCCTGGGCTCTAACACTGCCAGTTGGTGCTCGAAAGTGCTGGCTGCACAGAGAAAAACACTCGCCACTGTGTCAGTGGGGTTCAGTAACGCCAGCTGTTCCCCTGCTGTGTAGCCGTCAACATGTCCTGCAAACGCCACGCAGACACTGCAACAAAAATTAAAGTGAACCTGCCCCCCCAGGCGTTTGTAACTAAAAGAGCCACCTTGTGCAGCACAAATGCTGCATTTGGACAAGGTGGCTCTTTTTGTTATACTCATTGCACACGCAGAACTAAACACTTATAAAATGTGTCCCCTGATACCGATTAACCGTCCTGGAGGTGTGACTTTCCTTCGTAATGACACGCAGCAACCCCCTTGGTGGCGTGCGCCACCTCCTCTGCGTTGTTTGAATCTGTCCCGGAGCCTGCGCTGTTATGTTATCCCTTGGCTATGCACGTTTAGCGCTGCCCGTCTTCTGACATCATTTGTTGTCAGGATGGCTGCGCCTGTGTGACCGCCCTGCCCAAGATCACGCCCCGCAGTGTCTTATTTATTCTCACTGCAGGCCTGGCATTCATGGGCATGTGCAGTGCATATCTTCGCCTCTCACTCATCTCCTTCTGCTTTCTTCAGACTGTGCGGCTTCACGGCCGTGGCATGCGATAAGGGATCAGCTGACGCCGCACAGTCTGAAGCAGGCATAAGGACATGAGTGAGAGGCGAAGATATTTACTGCGCAAGGCCATGAATGCCAGCCCCGCAGTGTGAATAAATCAGAAGACACTGCGGGGATGGGATTCATGGGCATGCGCAGTGCATATCTTCGCACCTCACTCATCTCCTTCCACCTTCTTCAGACTGTGTGGCTTCACGGCCATGGCATGCGATAAGGGATCAGCTGACGCCGCACAGTCTAAACCAGGCGTAAGGACATGAGTGAGAGGCAAAGATATTTACTGCGCAAGGCCATGAATGCCAGCCCCGCAGTGTGAATAAATCAGAAGACACTGCGGGGCTGGGATTCATGGGCATGCGCAGTGCATATCTTCGCACCTCACTCATCTCCTTCTGCCTTCTTCAGACTGTGCGACTTCACGGCCGTGGCATGTGATAAGGGATCAGCTGATGCCGCACAGTCTAAAGCAGGCGTAAGGACATGAGTGAGAGGCGAAGATATTTACTGCGCAAGGCCGTGAATCCCAGCCCCGCAGTGTGAATAAATCAGAAGACACTGCGGGGCTGGGATTCATGGGCATGCGCAGTGCATATCTTCGCACCTCACTCATCTCCTTCCGCCTTCTTCAGACTGTGTGGCTTCACGGCCATGGCATGCGATAAGGGATCAGGTGACGCCGCACAGTCTAAAGCAGGCGTAAGGACATGAGTGAGAGGCAAAGATATTAACTGCGCAAGGCCATGAATCCCAGCCTCGCAGTGTGAATGAATCGGAAGACACTGCGGGGCTGGCATTCATGGGCATGCGCAGTAACAGTGCATGGCCAAGGGATAACACAACAGCGCAGACTCCGGAACACAAAAAAACAACGCTCAGGAGGCTGCCCCCAGCACCAAGGGGGTATTTTTGACAGCTGTGCTTCGTCTCATTAAGAAGGAAAGTCCCGCCTCCGAGACGACTTCACGGTATGAGGGGCAAAGTTTTAGAAGTATTTCATTCAGCGTGTGCAAGGAACATAATTAAAAGAGCCACCTTTTCCTTGTGCAGCATTACTGCTGCACAAGGTTGCTCTTCTAGTTACTAACGCCTGGGGGGGTTTACAGTAAAGGTTCTTTTTCAATTTGCTCCAATTAGGCTTCGGCCTACAATCTGCTCCCCCTGCTGACCCTGGGCTCTAACACCGCCAGTTGGTGCTCAGAAGTGCTGGCTGCACAGAGAAAAACACTAGCCACTGTGTCAGTGGGGTTCAGTAACGCCAGCTGTTCCCCTGCTGTGTAGCCGGCAACGTGTCCTGCAAACGCCACGCAGACACAACAGACACTAAGCTGCCTCCAGTGCAGGCTTCGGCCTACACACTGCTCCTCCTGCTGTCCCTGGTGTTATGATCCGGTGACCTTGGAGCCGCATGAGACTTTCTCAGGAGTAGGTGGAACCTGTACTGACCGCAAACCCTAAACTGTCACCGCAACTAGAAGTAGCCGTGGGGTGTACCTAACACATCCTAGACACCTCGACACAGCCGGAGGACTAAATACCCCTATAGATGGAAATGGGAATTCTATCTTGCCTCAGAGCAGAACCCCAAAAGATAGGCAGCCCCCCACAAATATTGACTGTGAGTATTAGAGGAAAGACACATGCAGGCAGAAATCAGGATTTAGCAAAAGAGGCCACGCTAGCTAAATAGGAAAGGATAGGACAGAATACTAAGCGGTCAGTATTAAAACCCTAAAAAAATCCACAGCAGATAATACAAAAATTCCACCATCTAACTAAACACATGGAATGTATATCTGCATCTCCTGAGAATCCAACTTGACTGAAATATCCAAACACAGTCTAAGCTGGACAAGAAAAAACATTGAATAGTACTGAATTGTAAAGCACACAGCATGTGTGCTGCAGAAACAAAACCAGACACTTATCTTAGCTGATTTGGCAGCAGGGCAGGAGGAACCCGACAGAGATGCAAAACCTCCAAGAACAATGGACAACTGGCAAGGGCTAATGAATCCTGCACAGCTAAATATCCCAGTCAGAGCTGCAATCAGCAGGGACACCTGCCCAGGATTGCAACCCAGGGACAACTGCATTACTATCAACAACCACCGGAGGGAACCCAAGAGCAGAATTCACAACAGTACCCCCCCTTGAAGAGGGGTGTTGTGTATCCGCTTTTTGGGCTCCCCTGGTGGTTGCTGGTGGTACTGGTGACTTGTTTGCACTTTGCTTCTTCTGTTCACCTGCTTCCATCAGTGTTTGGGAGTTTCCTATTTAGCCTTGCTCTCCAGTCATTTCCTTGCCGGTCATCATTGTAACCAGAGCCTTCGGTTGCATGTTCCTGCTACTAGTCTGCTGATCAGCTAAGTGGACTTTGTCCTTTTGTTTTGTACCTTTTGTCCAGTTTGCAGTTTTTGTAATTCTCTGTAGCTGGAAGCTCTTGCGGGCTGAAATTGCCACTCTTGTGTCATGAGTTGACACAGGAGTCTTAAAGTAATTTCAGGATGGTTTTTGAAAGGGTTTTCAGTTGACCGTGAAGTCCTCTTTTGTATCCTTCTGCTATCTCGTAAGTGAACCTCTGCTAAATCTACTTTCATTCTGTGTATGTCTTTTCCTCTTAATTCACCGTTATTACATGTGGGGGGCTGCTATCATCTTTTGGGGTATTTCCCTAGAGGTAAGCCAGGTCTGTTTCTTCCTCTACCAGGCGTAGTTAGTCCTCCGGCTGGCGCGTGGCATATAGGAAGCCGTAGGTATGCTCCCTGGCTACTGTTAGTTGTGTGGTAGATTTAGCTCACGGTCAACTCGAGTTTCCATCACCCGAGAGCTCGTTCGTTACTTATGTGTTTTTTACGTTCCCTTGCCATTGGGAACCATGACAATATGACCGGCCGTCAAAGTGTTAATTGTTTGGGCTGAAGCAGGAGAAAAAGAAGTGTTGAAGGGAAATTTTTTTTTTTTTTTTCTTTCCCTCAGAGTTTTGCTGCCTAGCCCTTAATTGCTGTCTAGCTGCTTCTTACCTCCTCTTAACCCTTGAATGGCTCTGACCTTAGCTGTTTAACATGGATGTCCAGAGTTTGGCTGCAGGTTTAAATAATCTTGCTACGAAGGTTCAAAATTTACAAGATTTTGTTATACATGCTCCTATTTCTGAACCTAAAATCTCTACACCAGAGGTGTTTTCCGGAGATAGATCTCGGTTTTTGAATTTCAAATATAATTGTAAATTATTCCTTTCTCTCAGACCTCACTCCTCAGGAGATCCTGTCCAGCAGGTTAAGATTGTAATCTCTTTGCTGCGAGGTGACCCTCAAAATTGGGCATTTTCATTGGCACCAGGGGATCCTGCGTTGCTCAATGTGGATGCGTTTTTCCTGGCTTTAGGGTTGCTTTATGAGGAACCTAATTTGGAGATTCAAGCTGAAAAAGCTTTGATAGCCCTATCTCAAGGGCAAGATGAAGCGGAGATATACTGCCAAAAATTTCGTAGGTGGTCTGTGCTTACTCAGTGGAATGAGTGCGCCTTAGCGGCAAATTTCAGAGAGGGCCTTTCTGATGCCGTTAAAGATGTTATGGTCGGGTTCCCTGCGCCTACAGGTCTGAATGAGTCCATGACAATGGCAATTCAGATTGATCGGCGTTTGCGGGAGCGCAAACCCGTGCACCATTTGGCGGTATCTTCTGAAGAGACGCCAGAGAAAATGCAATGTGACAGAGTTATGTCCAGAAGCGAGCGGCAGAATTATAGGCGTAAAAATGGGTTATGCTTCTATTGTGGTGATTCTGCTCATGTTATATCGGCATGCTCTAAGCGTACTAGGAAGGTTGACAAGTCCATTTCAATTGGCACTTTACAGTCCAAATTTATTTTGTCTGTAACCTTGATTTGTTCATTATCAGTTATTACCGTGGATGCCTATGTGGACTCGGGCGCCGCTCTCAGTCTTATGGACTGGTCCTTTGCCAGGCGCTGTGGGTTTGATTTAGAGCCTCTGGAAGTCCCTATACCTCTGAAGGGTATTGATTCTACACCTTTGGCTTGTAATAAACCACAGTTCTGGACGCAAGTGACTATGCGTATGACTCCAGACCATCAGGAGGTGATTCGCTTCCTTGTGTTGTACAATTTACATGATGTTTTGGTGCTTGGATTACCATGGTTACAGTCTCATAACCCAGTCCTTGACTGGAAGGCTATGTCTGTGTTAAGCTGGGGATGTCGGGGGGCTCATGGGGACACTCCTATGGTGTCCATTTCGTCATCTATTCCATCTGAGATTCCGGCATTTTTGTCTGATTATCGTGATATTTTTGAAGAGCCTAAGATTGGTTCACTCCCTCCTCACAGGGATTGTGATTGCGCCATAGATCTGATTCCTGGCAGTAAATTTCCAAAGGGTCGTTTGTTTAACCTATCTGTACCTGAACATGCTGCTATGCGCGAGTATATTAAGGAGTCCCTGGAAAAGGGACATATTCGTCCTTCTTCATCACCTTTAGGAGCCGGTTTTTTCTTTGTCTCTAAAAAGGATGGCTCTCTGAGGCCTTGTATTGATTATCGTCTCCTGAATAAAATTACAGTCAAATATCAGTATCCGTTGCCTTTGCTGACTGATTTGTTCGCTCGCATAAGGGGGGCTAAGTGGTTCTCTAAGATTGATCTTCGTGGGGCGTATAATTTGGTGCGAATTAAGCAGGGGGATGAGTGGAAGACCGCATTTAATACGCCTGAGGGCCATTTTGAGTATTTGGTAATGCCTTTCGGCCTTTCTAATGCACCTTCTGTCTTTCAGTCCTTAATGCATGATATTTTCTGGGAATATTTGGATAAATTTATGATTGTGTACTTGGATGATATTTTGATTTTTTCTGATGACTGGGAGTCTCATGTTCAGCAGGTCAGGAGGGTTTTTCAGGTTTTGCGGGAGAATTCTTTGTGTGTAAAGGGTTCAAAGTGTGTTTTTGGGGTTCAAAAAATTTCATTTTTGGGGTATATTTTTTCCCCTTCTTCTATTGAGATGGACCCTGTCAAGGTTCGGGCTATTTACGACTGGACGCAGCCTACTTCTCTGAAGAGTCTCCAGAAATTCTTGGGCTTTGCTAATTTTTATCGTCGATTTATAGCTGGTTTTTCTGGCGTTGCTAAACCTCTGACGGATTTGACTAAAAAGGGTGCTGATGTTGCCAATTGGTCCCCTGCTGCCGTGGAGGCCTTTCGGGAGCTTAAGCGCCGCTTTTTGTCTGCCCCTGTGTTGCGCCAGCCTGATGTTTCTCTTCCCTTTCAGGTTGAGGTCGATGCTTCCGAGATCGGAGCGGGGGCGGTTTTGTCGCAGAAAAGTTCCGACTGCTCAGTGATGAGACCTTGTGCGTTCTTTTCGCGAAAATTTTCGGCCGCCGAGCGAAACTATGATGTTGGTAATCGGGAGCTTTTGGCCATGAAGTGGGCATTTGAGGAGTGGCGTCATTGGCTTGAGGGTGCCAGACATCAGGTGGTAGTTTTGACTGATCACAAGAATTTAATTTATTTGGAGTCTGCCAGGCGCCTGAATCCTAGACAGGCACGTTGGTCGTTGTTCTTTTCCCGGTTTAATTTTGTGGTCTCGTACTTACCGGGTTCTAGGAATGTGAAAGCAGATGCTCTTTCTAGGAGTTTTGAGCCTGACTCTCCTGGGAATTCTGAACCTGCTGGTGTCCTTAAGGATGGAGTGGTTTTGTCTGCTGTCTCTCCAGATTTGCGACATGCTTTGCAAGAATTTCAGGCGGATAGACCTGATCGTTGTCCGTCTGGTAGACTGTTTGTTCCTGACGAGTGGACCACTAGAGTCATCTCGGAAGTTCATTCTTCTACTCTGGCAGGTCATCCGGGAATTTTTGGCACCAGAGATTTGATGGCTAGATCCTTCTGGTGGCCTTCCCTGTCTCGAGATGTGCGTGTTTTTGTGCAGTCTTGCGATGTGTGTGCTCGGGCCAAGCCTTGTTGTTCTAGGGCTAGTGGGTTGTTGTTGCCCTTGCCTATTCCGAAGAGGCCTTGGACGCACATCTCTATGGACTTTATCTCGGATCTCCCTGTTTCTCAGAAGATGTCTGTCATCTGGGTGGTGTGTGACCGTTTTTCTAAAATGGTTCATTTGGTGCCATTGCCTAAGTTGCCTTCCTCATCTGAGTTGGTCCCTCTGATTTTTCAAAATGTGGTTCGCTTGCATGGTATTCCGGAAAACATCGTTTCTGACAGGGGTACCCAGTTCGTGTCTAGATTTTGGCGGGCAGTCTGTGCCAGGTTGGGCATTGATTTGTCCTTTTCGTCTGCATTCCATCCTCAGACCAATGGCCAGACGGAGCGAACTAATCAAACTTTGGAGACTTATTTGAGGTGTTTTGTGTCTGCGGATCAGGATGATTGGGTTGCCTTTCTGCCGTTGGCGGAGTTTGCTCTTAATAATCGGGCTAGTTCTGCCACTTTGGTTTCTCCTTTCTTTTGCAATTCAGGGTTTCATCCGCGTTTTTCATCTGGTCAGGTTGAATCTTCGGATTGTCCTGGAGTGGATGCGGTGGTGGATTGGTTGCATCGGATTTGGGGACAAGTGGTGGATAATTTGGAATTGTCCCAGGAGAGGACTCAGCAGTTTGCTAACCGTCGTCGTCGTGTTGGTCCCCACCTTCGCGTTGGGGACTTGGTGTGGTTGTCTTCCCCTTTTGTCCCTATGAGAGTTTCTTCTCCCAAATTTAAGCCTCGGTTCATCGGTCCTTATAGGATTTTGTAGATTCTTAACCCTGTTTCCTTTCGTTTGGACCTCCCGGCATCTTTCGCTATCCATAATGTGTTCCATCGGTCGTTGTTGCGGAGATATGAGGTACTGGTGGTTCCTTCTACTGAACCTCCTGCTCCTGTGCTGGTGGAGGGTGAATTGGAGTACGTCGTGGAGAAGATCTTGGACTCCCGTATTTCCAGACGGAGACTTCAATATCTGGTTAAATGGAAAGGCTATGGTCAGGAAGATAATTCTTGGGTAACTGCCTCTGATGTTCATGCCTCGGATTTGGTTCGTGCCTTTCATAGGGCTCATCCAGATCGCCCTGGCGGTTCTTGTGAGGGTTCGGTGCCCCCTCCTTAAGGGGAGGGTACTGTTGTGTATCCCCTTTTTGGGCTCCCCTGGTGGTTGCTGGTGGTACTGGTGACTTGTTTGCACTTTGCTTCTTCTGTTCACCTGCTTCCATCAGTGTTTGGGAGTTTCCTATTTAGCCTTGCTCTCCAGTCATTTCCTTGCTGGTCATCATTGTAACCAGAGCCTTCGGTTGCATGTTCCTGCTACTAGTCTGCTGATCAGCTAAGTGGACTTTGTCCTTTTGTTTTGTACCTTTTGTCCAGTTTGCAGTTTTTGTAATTCTCTGTAGCTGGAAGCTCTTGCGGGCTGAAATTGCCACTCCTGTGTCATGAGTTGACACAGGAGTCTTAAAGTAATTTCAGGATGGTTTTTGAAAGGGTTTTCAGTTGACCGTGAAGTCCTCTTTTGTATCCTTCTGCTATCTAGTAAGTGGACCTCTGTTTGCTAAATCTACTTTCATTCTGTGTATGTCTTTTCCTCTTAATTCACCGTTATTACATGTGGGGGGCTGCTATCATCTTTTGGGGTATTTCCCTAGAGGTAAGCCAGGTCTGTTTCTTCCTCTACCAGGCGTAGTTAGTCCTCCGGCTGGCGCGTGGCATATAGGAAGCCGTAGGTATGCTCCCTGGCTACTGTTAGTTGTGTGGTAGATTGAGCTCACGGTCAACTCGAGTTTCCATCACCCGAGAGCTCGTTCGTTACTTATGTGTTTTTTACGTTCCCTTGCCATTGGGAACCATGACAGAGGGGTCACTGAACCCTCACCAGAGCCCCCAGGCCGATCAGGACGAGCCAGATGAAAGGCACGGACCAAATCAGCAGCATGGACATCAGAGGCAAAAACCCAAGAATTATCCTCCTGGCCATAACCCTTCCATTTGACAAAGTACTGAAGCCTCCGCCTCGAAAAGCGAGAATCCAAAATCTTCTCAACCACATACTCCAACTCCCCATCAACCAACACAGGGGCCGGAGGATCAACAGAAGGAACAACGGGCACCACATATTTCCGCAATAAAGATCTATGGAAGACATTATGGATAGCAAAAGAAGCCGGAAGGGCCAATCGAAAAGACACCGGATTAATAATTTCAGAGATCCTATAAGGACCAATAAAGTGAGGCTTAAACTTAGGGGAAGAAACCTTCATGGGAACATGACGGGAAGACAACCAGACCAGATCCCCAACATGAAGCCGGGAACCAACACACCGACGACGGTTAGCAAAACGTTGAGCCTCCTCCTGAGACAATACCAAATTGTCCACCACATGAGCCCTAATCTGCTGCAACCTGTCAACCACAGAATCCACACCAGGACAGTCAGAAGGCTCAACCTGCCCCGAAGAAAAACGAGGATGAAAACCAAAATTACAAAAGAAGGGCGAAACCAAGGTAGCCGAACTAGCCCGATTATTAAGGGCAAACTCGGCCAATGGCAAGAAAGCCACCCAATCATCCTGATCAGCAGACACAAAGCATCTCAGAAACAGTAAGTTTCTAAAGTCTGATTAGTTCGCTCGATCTGGCCATTTGTCTGAGGATGGAATGCGGAAGAAAAAGACAAATCAATGCCCAGCTTAGCACAAAAGGCCCGCCAAAACCGAGAAATAAACTGGGAACCTCTGTCAGACACAATATTCTCCGGAATACCATGCAAACGAACCACATGCTGAAAAAACAATGGAGCCAAATCAGAAGAGGAAGGCACTTAAGGCAAAGGCACCAAATGGACCATCTTAAAGAACCGGTCACAAACAACCCAGATGACAGACATCTTCTGGGAAACCGGAAGATCAGAAATAAAATCCATAGAAATATGCGTCCAGGGCCTCTCAGGGACCAGCAAAGGCAAAAATAACCCACTAGCACGGGAACAACAAGGCTTGGCCCGCGCACAAGTCCCACAGGACTGCACAAAAGAACGCACATCATGTGACAAAGAAGGCCACCAAAAGGACCTACCAACCAAATCTCTGGTACCAAAAATACCAGGATGGCCAGCCAACACAGAACAATGAACCTCAGAAATCACTCTACTAGTCCATCTATCAGGAACGAACAGTTTCCCCACTGGACAGCGGTCAGGTTTGTCAGCCTGAAATTCCTGAAGAACCCGTCGTAAATCAGGGGAAATGGCAGAAAGGACCACCCCTTCTTTCAGAATGCCGACCGGTTCAAGGACCTCAGGAGAATCAGGCAAAAAACTCCTAGAGAGGGCATCAGCCTTAATATTTTTAGAACCCGGAAGATAAGAGACCACGAAATCAAAACGGGAAAACAACAAGGACCATCAAGCTTGTCTAGGATTCAGCCGCCTGGCAGACTCAAGGTAAATCAGATTTTTATGATCGGTCAAGACCACAATACGGTGCTTAGCTCCCTCAAGCCAATGTCGCCACTCCTCAAATGCCCACTTCATAGCCAACAACTCCCGATTGCTGACATCATAATTACGTTCAGCGGGCGAAAACTTACGGGAAAAGAAGGCACACGGTTTCATCAAGGAACCAACAGGATCCCTCTGAGACAAAACGGCCCCTGCCTGTTATGATCCGGTGACCCTGGAGCCGCATGAGACTATCTCTGGAGTAGGTGGTACCTGTACTGACCGCAATCCTAATACTGACACCACAACTAGAAGTAGCCGTGGGATGTACCTAACCAGGCCTAGACACCTCGACACAGCCGGAGGACTAAATACCCCTAAAGATGGAAATGGGAAATTCTATCTTGCCTCAGAGCAGAGCCCCAAAGGATAGGCAGCCCCCCACAAATATTGACTGTGAGTTTAAGAGGAAATACATACACAGGCAGAAAAAACAGAGTTTAGCAAACGAGGCCCTTCTAGCTAGATAGAAAGGATAGGACAGAGTTCTAAGCGGTCAGTATTAAAACACTAGAAAATTCCACAGCAGAAAATACTATTTACTACATCTAACTAAAGACATAGGATGTATATCTGCATCTCCAGAGAAACCAGCATGACAGAAAAATCCAAACAAGTCAAGCTGGACAAAAACACAATAATTTGCACTGCACATAAAAGCACACTGCAGGCGTGCTACAGAGAACCAAAACAAGGCACTTATCTTTAGCTGAAAAGACAGCAGGGCAGTGGAGCCAGACAGAGATGCAATCCCTCCAAGATACAATGGACAACTGGCAGGGAGTGATAGATCCTTCAAACCTAAATACCTAATAGAGCTGCAATAAGCAGAAACACCTGCCCAGCTTATAATCCAGAGACCACTGCACTACCACTAACAACCACCGGAGAGAGCCCAAGAGCAGAATTCACAACAGTACCCCCCCTTGAAGAGGGGTCACCGAACCCTCACCAGAGCCCCCAGGCCGATCAGGACGAGCCAGATGAAAGGCCCGAACCAAATCAGCAGCATGTACATCAGAGGCAAAAACCCAAGAATTATCCTCCTGGCCGTAACCCTTCCATTTGACAAGGTACTGAAGCTTCCGTCTCGAAAAACGAGAGTCCAAAATCTTCTCAACCACATACTTCAACTCCCCATCAACCAACACAGGAGCCAGAGGATCAACAGAGGGAAGAACGGGCACCACATATTTCCGCAATAAAGATCTATGGAAAACATTATGGATAGCAAAAGATGCCGGAAGGGCCAAACGAAAAGACACCGGATTGATAATCTCAGAAATCCTATAAGGACCAATAAACCGAGGCTTAAACTTAGGGGAAGAAACCTTCATAGGAACATGATGGGAAGACAACCAGACCAATTCCCAGACCCGAAGCCGGGAACCAACACACCGACGACGATTAGCAAAACGTTGCGCTTCCTCCTGAGACAACACCAAATTGTCCACCACATGAGTCCAAATCTGCTGTAACCTGTCAACCACAGAATCCACACCAGGACAATCAGAAGGCTCAACCTGCCCTGAAGAAAAACGAGGATGAAAACCACAATTACAAAAAAAAGGCGAAACCAAGGTAGCTGAACTAGCCCGATTATTAAAGGCAAACTCGGCCAATGACAAGAAAGCCACCCAATCATCCTGATCAGCAGACACGAAGCATCTCAAATAAGTTTCCAAAGTCTGATTGGTTCGCTCGGTTTGGCCATTTGTCTGAGGATGAAATGCAGAAGAAAAAGACAAATCAATGCCCAGCCTAGCACAAAAGGCTCACCAAAACCTAGAAACAAACTAGGAACCTCTGTCGGACACAATATTCTCCGGAATACCATGCAAACGAACCACATGCTGAAAAAACAATGGAACCAAATCAGAAGAGGAAGGCAACTTAGGCAAAGGCAACAAATGAACCATCTTAGAAAACCGGTCACAAACAACCCAGATAACCGACATCCTCTGGGAAACAGGAAGGTCCGAAATAAAATCCATAGAAATATGCGTCCAAGGCTTCTCAGGGACCGGCAAAGGCAAAAGCAACCCACTAGCGCGGGAACAACAAGGCTTAGCCCGCGCACAAGTCCCACAGGACTGCACAAAAGAACGCACATCCCGCGACAAAAAAGGCCACCAAAAAGACCTACCAACCAAATCTCTGGTACCAAAAATACCAGGATGACCAGCCAACACCGAACAATGAACCTCCGAAATCACCCTACTAGTCCATTTATCAGGAACGAACAGTTTCCCCACTGGACAGCGATCAGGTTTGTCAGCCTGAAATTCCTGAAGAACTCGTCGCAGATCAGGGGAGATGGCAGAAAGGACCACCCCTTCCTTTAGAATGCCGACTGGTTCCAGGACCTCCGGAGAATCAGGCAAAAAGCTCCTAGAGAGGGCATCAGCTTTAATGTTCTTAGAACCCGGAAGATACGAGACCACGAAATCAAAACGGGAGAAAAACAAAGACCATCGAGCCTGTCTAGGATTCAGCCGCTTGGCAGACTCGAGGTAAATCAGATTTTTATGATCGGTCAAGACCACAATACGATACTTGGCTCCCTCAAGCCAATGTCGCCATTCTTCGAACGCCCACTTCATAGCCAACAATTCCCGATTGCTGACATCATAATTACGTTCAGCAGGCGAAAACTTTCGGGAAAAGAAGGCACATGGTTTCATCAAGGAACCATCAGAATTCCTCTGAGATAAAACGGCCCCTGCCCCAATCTCAGAAGCGTCAACCTCAACCTGAAATGGAAGAGAAACATCTGGCTGACGCAACACCGGGGCCGAAGTAAATCGGCGTTTAAGCTCCTGAAAGGCAGACACAGCCGCAGAGGACCAATTCGTCACATCAGCGCCCTTCTTCGTCAAATCGGTCAGGGGTTTAACCACACTGGAGAAGTTAGCAATGAAACGGCGATAAAAGTTAGCAAAGCCCAAAAAGTTCTGAAGACTCTTCACAGACGTGGGCTGAATCCAATCATGAATGGCCTGAACTTTAACCGGATCCATCTCTATAGATGAGGGAGAAAAAATAAAGCCCAAAAAAGAAACCTTCTGCACTCCAAAAAGACACTTAGACCCCTTCACAAATAAAGCATTGTCACGAACGATCTGAAAAACCATCCTAACCTGTTTCACATGAGATTCCCAATCATCGGAAAATATCAAAATGTCATCCAAATATACAATCATGAATTTATCAAGATAATTCCGGAATATATCATTCATGAAGGACTGAAAAACAGATGGAGCATTAGGGAGCCCAAAGGGCATCACAAGGTATTCAAAATGGCCCTCGGGCGTATTAAATGCAGTTTTCCATTCGTCACCCTGCTTAATACGAATAAGATTATATGCCCCTCGAAGGTCAATCTTAGTAAACCAACTAGCCCCCTTAATCCTAGCAAACAAATCAGAAAGCAACGGCAAAGGGTATTGAAATTTGACCGTGATCTTATTCAAGAGGCGATAATCAATACAAGGTCTCAAGGAGCCATCCTTCTTGGCAACAAAAAAAAACCTGCTCCTAATGGTGAAGAAGATGGCCTAATATGCCCTTTCTCCAAAGACTCCTTAATATAACTCCACATGGCGGTATGTTCAGGCACAGACAGGTTGAAAAGTCGACCCTTAGGAAACTTACTGCCTGGAATCAAGTCAATAGCACAATCACAGTCCCTATGCGGTGGAAGGGAACTGGACTTGGGCTCATTGAACACATCCTGAAAATCAGACAAGAACTCTGGAATTTCAGAAGGGGAGGAAGAGGAGATTGACATCAAAGGAACGTCACCATGGACTCCCTGACAACCCCAACTAGTCACAGACATAGATTTCCAATCCAACACCGGATTATGTACCTGCAACCATGGAAAACCCAGCACAATAGAATCATGCAAATTATGCAACACCAAAAAGCGACAATCCTCCCGATGGGCAGGTGCCATGCACATGGTCACCTGTGTCCAAAACTGGGGTTTATTTTTAGCCAAAGATGTAGCATCAATGCCCCTTAAAGGAATAGGGTTCTCCAAAGACTGCAAGGGGAAACCACAACGTCTAGCGAATTCAAAGTCCATTAAATTCAAAGCGGCGCCAGAATCTACAAACGCCATGACAGAAAATGATGACAATGAGCAGATCAATGTCACAGATAACAGAAATTTAAGTTGTACGGTACCAATGGTAACTGAACTAGCGATTCTCTTAGTACGCTTAGGGCAGACCGAAATGACATGAGAAGCATCGCCACAGTAAACACACAACCCATTCTGACGTCTGAATCCCCATCGTTCAGCTCCAGACAGAATCCTATCGCACTGCATAGGCTCAGGTATCTGCTCTGAGGACAATGCCACAGCGCGCACAGCTCTGCGCTCACGCAGGCGCCGATATATCTGAATGGCCAGAGACATAGAATCGCTCAGACCAATAGGCGTGGGAAACCCCACCATAACATCTTTAACAGATTCAGAAAGACCCTTTCTGAAAATGGCCGCCAAAGCATCCTCTGTTCTGACCCCAATGGCAGAGGGTCTCAGAAGTACATACCAAGTCTGCAAACATCAAAAACCAGCTCATAGGGCAGTGGTAACTGGGCTAACCGTATATCTAATCCTAGCACCACAAATAGCAGCAGCCGGGGAACGTGCCTACGTTGGTTCTAGACGTCTCGCGCCAGCCGGAGAACTAACTAACCCTAGAAGGGAAAAGATAGACCTTTCTTGCCTCCAGAGAAAAGACCCCAAAAGTTGGATTCAAGCCCCCAACAAATAATAACGGTGAGGTAAGGAGAAAAGACAAACGTAAGAATGAACTAGATATTTAGCAAAGAGAGGCCCACTAACTAATAGCAGAATATAGTAAGATGACTTATACGGTCAGCAAAAACCCTATCAAAATTTCCACGCTGGATATTCAAGAACCCCCGAACCGTCTAACGGCCGGGGGGAGATCACCAGCCCCCTAGAGCTTCCAGCAAAATCAGGAATCACATTTAGTACAAGCTGGACAAAAATTAGAGCAATGCAAATAACCAAAAAACAAAGAAGCAGGACTTAGCTTAATTTAGCAAGAACCAGGACCAGCAGACAGGAGCAAAGAGAAAGGATCTGATTACAACGATGCCAGGCACTGGACTAAGGATCCAGGAAGTTTATATAGCAACACCCCTGGACTAACGACCCAGGTGGATGCCAAACTGAGGAAATACAATCCCAGAGTCATATCACTAGTGACCACAAGAGGGAGCCAAAAAGTCTAATTCACAACAGTACCCCCCCTTAAGGAGGGGTCACTGAACCCTCACCAAGACCACCAGGGCGATCAGGATGAGCAGCGTGAAAGGCACGAACTAAATCAGCCGCATGCACATCAGAGGCAACCACCCAGGAATTATCCTCCTGACCATAGCCCTTCCACTTGACCAGATACTGAAGCCTCCGCCTGGAGAGACGAGAATCCAAGATCTTCTCCACCACATACTCCAACTCGCCCTCAACCAACACTGGAGCAGGAGGCTCAACAGAAGGAACCATAGGTACAACGTACCGCCGCAACAAAGACCTATGGAACACGTTGTGAATGGCAAACGACACCGGAAGATCCAAGCGAAAGGACACAGGATTAAGGTTTTCCAATATCTTGTAAGGACCGATGAAGCGAGGCTTAAAATTAGGAGAGGAGACCTTCATAGGAACAAATCGAGAAGACAGCCACACCAAATCCCCAACACGAAGTCGGGGACCCACACCGCGGCGGCGGTTGGCAAAACGCTGAGCCTTCTCCTGTGTCAACTTTAAGTTGTCCACCACATGATTCCAAATCTGCTGCAACCTATCCACCACAGAATCTACCCCAGGACAGTCAGAAGACTCCACATGTCCCGAGGAAAAACGAGGATGGAAACCAGAGTTGCAGAAAAATGGCGAAACCAAAGTAGCGGAACTAGCCCGATTATTAAGGGCAAACTCAGCCAACGGCAAGAAGGTCACCCAATCATCCTGATCTGCAGAAACAAAACACCTCAAATAAGCCTCCAGAGTCTGATTAGTTCGCTCCGTTTGTCCATTAGTTTGAGGATGAAAGGCAGACGAAAACGACAAATCAATGCCCATCTTAGCACAAAAGGATCGCCAGAACCTGGAAACAAACTGGGATCCCCTGTCAGACATGATATTCTCAGGAATGCCGTGTAAACGAACCACATTCTGAAAGAACAAGGGAACCAGATCAGAAGAGGAAGGCAATTTAGGCAAAGATACCAAATGGACCATCTTGGAAAAGCGATCACATACCACCCAGATGACAGACATTCCTTGAGACACCGGAAGATCTGAAATGAAATCCATGGAAATGTGTGTCCAAGGCCTCTTCAGGACAGGCAAGGGCAAGAGCAAGCCGCTGGCACGAGAACAGCAAGGCTTAGCTCGAGCACAAGTCCCACAGGACTGCACAAATGACCGCACATCCCGTGACAAGGAAGGCCACCAAAAGGACCTAGCCACCAAATCTCTGGTGCCAAAGATTCCCGGATGCCCTGCCAACACCGAGGAATGAACCTCGGAAATGACTCTGTTGGTCCACTTATCAGGAACAAACAGTCTGTCAGGTGGACAAGAGTCAGGTCTACTGGCCTGAAATCTTTGCAACACACGTCGCAAATCCGGAGAAATGGCTGACAAGATTACTCCCTCTTTAAGAATACCAACTGGTTCTGCGACTCCAGGAGAGTCAGGCACAAAGCTCCTTGAAAGAGCATCAGCCTTCACATTCTTTGAACCTGGTAAATACGAGACCACAAAGTCAAAACGGGAGAAAAACAATGACCAACGGGCCTGTCTAGGATTCAGGCGCTTAGCAGACTCAAGATACATCAGATTCTTGTGATCAGTCAAGACCACCACACGATGCTTAGCACCCTCGAGCCAATGACGCCACTCCTCAAATGCCCACTTCATGGCCAGCAACTCCCGATTGCCAACATCATAATTCCGCTCAGCAGGCGAAAACTTCCTAGAGAAGAAAGCACATGGTCTCATTACAGAGCAACCAGGGCCTCTCTGCGACAAAACGGCCCCTGCCCCAATCTCAGAAGCATCCACCTCAACCTGAAAGGGAAGTGAGACATCAGGCTGGCACAAAACAGGCGCCGAAGTAAACCGGCGCTTCAACTCTTGAAAAGCTTCCACGGCTGCAGGAGCCCAGTTAGCAACATCAGAACCTTTCTTGGTCATATCCGTGAAAGGTTTAACAACGCTAGAAAAATTAGCGATAAAACGACGGTAGAAGTTAGCAAAACCCAAGAACTTCTGAAGACTCTTAACTGACGTGGGTTGAGTCCAATCATGAATAGCTCGGACCTTGACTGGGTCCATCTCCACCGCAGAAGGGGAAAAAATAAAACCCAAAAAGGGAACCTTCTGTACACCAAAGAGACACTTTGAGCCCTTAACAAACAAAGCATTTTCACGCAAAACCTGAAACACCATCCTGACCTGCTCTACATGCGAGTCCCAATCATCAGAGAAAACCAGAATATCATCCAGATAAACAATCATAAATTTATCCAGATACTTCTGGAAAATATCATGCATAAAGGACTGAAACACTGAAGGAGCATTAGAGAGCCCAAAAGGCATCACCAAGTACTCAAAATGACCTTCGGGAGTATTAAATGCGGTTTTCCATTCATCTCCTTTCTTAATGCGCACAAGGTTGTACGCACCACGAAGATCTATCTTGGTGAACCACTTGGCACCCTTAATCCGGGCAAACAAGTCCGACAACAGAGGCAAAGGATACTGAAATTTAACAGTGATTTTATTCAGAAGCCGATAGTCAATACAAGGTCTCAAAGATCCGTCCTTCTTGGCCACAAAAAAGAATCCCGCACCAAGAGGGGAAGAGGATGGACGGATATGCCCCTTCTCCAGAGACTCCTTGATATACGAACGCATTGCGGTATGCTCAGGTACAGACAGATTAAATAGTCTTCCCTTAGGAAATTTACTACCTGGAATCAAATCTATGGCGCAGTCACAGTCCCTATGAGGAGGCAGAGCACTGGACCTGGACTCGCTGAATACATCCTGATAATCAGACAAATACTCAGGAACTTCCGAAGGCGTAGAGGAAGCAATATGACACCGGTGGGGAATCACCATGAATTCCCTGACAGCCCCAACTTGACACAGACATTGCCTTCCAATCCAAGACTGGATTATGAATCTGTAACCATGGCAAACCCAAAACGACCAAATCATGCATTTTATGCAGAACAAGAAAACGAATCACCTCCCGATGTTCAGGAGTCATGCACATGGTTACCTGTGTCCAAAACTGCGGTTTATTTTCCGCCAATGGCGTAGCATCAATACCTCTAAGAGGAATAGGATTTACCAATGGCTCGAGAACAAAACCACAGCTCTTGGCAAATGACAGATCCATAAGACTCAGGGCAGCACCTGAATCCACAAACGCCATAACAGGGTAGGAGGACAATGAGCAAATTAAAGTCACAGACAAAATAAATTTAGGTTGCAAATTACCAATGGCGACAGGACTAACAACCCTAGTTAGGCATTTAGAGCATGCTGATATAACATGTGTAGAATCACCACAGTAAAAACACAACCCATTCTGACGTCCATGATTTTTCCGCTCATTTCTAGTCTGAATTCTATCACATTGCATTAAATCAGGTGTTTGTTCAGACAACACCACCAGAGGATTAGCGGTTTTGCGCTCCCTCAAACGCCGGTCAATTTGAATAGCCAGCGCCATGGAATCATTCAGACTTGTAGGAATGGAGAAACCCACCATCACATTCTTAATGGCTTCAGAAAGGCCATTTCTGAAATTTGCGGCCAGAGCACACTCATTCCACTGAGTAAGCACGGACCATTTCCGAAATTTTTGGCAATACACTTCAGCTTCATCCTGACCCTGAGAAATAGCCAGCAAGGCTTTTTCTGCCTGAATTTCAAGATTGGGTTCCTCGTAAAGCAATCCAAGCGCCAGAAAAAACGCATCAATATTTGCCAATGCCGGATCTCCTGGCGCTAGCGAGAAGGCCCAATCCTGAGGGTCGCCCCGTAAGAAAGAGATAACAATTTTAACTTGCTGAGCTGAGTCTCCAGATGAACGGGGTCTCAGAGATAGAAACAATTTACAATTATTCCTGAAATTCCTAAACTTAAATCGGTCCCCAGAGAACAGCTCAGGAATAGGTATTTTAGGTTCAGACATAGGACTCCTAGTAACAAAGTCTTGTATACCCTGCACACGAGCAGCAAGCTGGTCCACACTTGTAATCAAAGTCTGGACATTCATGTCTGCAGCAAGCACAAGCCACTCAGAGGTAAAGGGGAGGAACAAAGAGAGGAGAAAAAAAAAAAACTCAGAATTTCCTTTCTTATAATCCCACTTCTGCAATGCATTAAACATTCAATTTAGGCCTGGCATACTGTTCTGACCCCAATGGCAGAGGGTCCCAGAAGTACATACCAAGTCTGCAAACATCAAAAACCAGCTCATAGGGCAGTGGTAACTGGGCTAACCGTATATCTAATCCTAGCACCACAAATAGCAGCAGCCGGGGAACGTGCCTACGTTGGTTCTAGACGTCTCGCGCCAGCCGGAGAACTAACTAACCCTAGAAGGGAAAAGATAGACCTTTCTTGCCTCCAGAGAAAAGACCCCAAAAGTTGGATTCAAGCCCCCAACAAATAATAACGGTGAGGTAAGGAGAAAAGACAAACGTAAGAATGAACTAGATATTTAGCAAAGAGAGGCCCACTAACTAATAGCAGAATATAGTAAGATGACTTATACGGTCAGCAAAAACCCTATCAAAATTTCCACGCTGGATATTCAAGAACCCCCGAACCGTCTAACGGCCGGGGGGAGATCACCAGCCCCCTAGAGCTTCCAGCAAAATCAGGAATCACATTTAGTACAAGCTGGACAAAAATTAGAGCAATGCAAATAACCAAAAAACAAAGAAGCAGGACTTAGCTTAATTTAGCAAGAACCAGGACCAGCAGACAGGAGCAAACAGAAAGGATCTGATTACAACGATGCCAGGCACTGGACTAAGGATCCAGGAAGTTTATATAGCAACACCCCTGGACTAACGACCCAGGTGGATGCCAAACTGAGGAAAGACAATCCCAGAGTCATATCACTAGTGACCACAAGAGGGAGCCAAAAAGTCTAATTCACAACAATCCTCATTCCATTTGGTCAGCACAGACCATTTTCTAAATTTCTGACAATACAATTCTGCCGCTTCTTGACCGTGAAACAGGGTCAACAAGGTCTTCTCAGCATGATCCACAGAATTTGGTTCATCATATAATAACCCTAGAGCCTGAAAGAAAGCTTCTACATTAAAGAAGGCAGGATTCCCAGATTCCAGGGAGAATGCCCAATCCTGAGGATCGCCACGCAGCATGGAGATGACTATTTTAACCTGCTGAATAGGATCACCAGAAGAACGAGGTTTCAGAGCAAAAAACAGTTTACAGTTATTTTTAAAACTCAAAAATTTAGACCTGTCCCCAAAAAATAACTCAGGAGTAGGAATCTTAGGCTCTAAAACCGGAGTCTGAACAATATAATCAGCAATACCCTGTACTCTAGCAGCTAGTTGGTCTACACGAGAAGCTAATTCCTGAACATCCATGCTAGCACACAGCTCCTCAGTCACCCAGAGGAAAAGAGGGAAGGAAAGACAAAACAGACTACAGAAAAAAAAATGGCTCAGGACTTTTCTTCCCTTCTTCTGAGATGCATTTAACTCTTTGCTGGCCAGTTGTACTGTTAAGATCCGGTGACCCTGGAGCCGCATGAGACTATCTCTGGAGTAGGTGGTACCTGTACTGACCGCAATCCTAATACTGACACTGCATCTAGAAGTAGCCGTGGGATGTACCTAACCAGGCCTAGACACCTCGACACAGCCGGAGGACTAAATACCCCTAAAGATGGAAATGGGAAATTCTATCTTGCCTCAGAGCAGAGCCCCAAAGGATAGGCAGCCCCCCACAAATATTGACTGTGAGTTTAAGAGGAAATACATACACAGGCAGAAAAAACAGAGTTTAGCAAACGAGGCCCTTCTAGCTAGATAGAAAGGATAGGACAGAGTTCTAAGCGGTCAGTATTAAAACACTAGAAAATTCCACAGCAGAAAATACTATTTACTACATCTAACTAAAGACATAGGATGTATATCTGCATCTCCAGAGAAACCAGCATGACAGAAAAATCCAAACAAGTCAAGCTGGACAAAAACACAATAAATTGCACTGCACATAAAAGCACACTGCAGGCGTGCTACAGAGAACCAAAACAAGGCACTTATCTTTAGCTGAAAAGACAGCAGGGCAGTGGAGCCAGACAGAGATGCAATCCCTCCAAGATACAATGGACAACTGGCAGGGATTGATGGATCCTTCAAACCTAAATACCTAATAGAGCTGCAATAAGCAGAAACACCTGCCCAGCTTATAATCCAGAGACCACTGCACTACCACTAACAACCACCGGAGAGAGCCCAAGAGCAGAATTCACAACACCTGCCCCAATCTCAGAAGCGTCAACCTCAACCTGAAACGGAAGTGAAACATCTGGTTGACGCAACACCGGGGCAGAAGTAAATCGGCGTTTAAGCTCCTGAAAGGCAGAGACAGCCGCAGAGGACCAATTCGTCACATCAGCGCCTTTCTTCGTCAAATCGGTCAAGGGTTTAACCACACTGGAGAAGTTAGCAATGAAACGGCGATAAAAATTAGCAAAGCCCAAAAGTTTCTGAAGGCTCTTCACAGATGTGGGTTGAATACAATCATGAATGGCCTGAACCTTAACCGGATCCATCTCTATAGATGAGGGAGAAAAAATGAAGCCCAAAAAAGAAACCTTCTGCACTCCAAAGAGACACTTAGACCCCTTCACAAACAAAGCATTATCACGAAGGATCTGAAATACTATCCTAACCTGTTTCACATGAGACTCCCAATCATCGGAAAAAATTAAAATGTCATCCAAATATACAATCATGAATTTATCAAGATAAGTCCGGAAGATATCGCGCATGAAGGACTGAAAAACAGATGGAGCATTAGAGAGCCCGAATGGCATCACAAGGTATTCAAAATGGCCTTCGGGCGTATTAAACGCAGTTTTCCATTCATCACCCTGCTTAATACGAACAAGATTATATGCCCCCCGAAGGTCAATCTTCGTAAACCAACTAGCCCCCTTAATCCTAGCAAACAAATCAGAAAGGAGAGGTAAAGGGTATTGAAACTTGACCGTAATCTTATTCAAGAGGCGACAATCAATACAGGGCCTCAAGGAGCCATCCTTCTTAGCAACAAAAAAAATCCCGCTCCCAACGGTGAAGAAGATGGCCGAATATGTCCTTACTCCAAAGACTCCTTAACATAACTCCGCATGGCGGTACGTTCAGGCACAGACAGGTTGAAAAGTCGGCCGTTAGGAAACTTACAGCCTGGAATCAAGTCAATCGCACAATCACAGTCCCTATGCGGTGGAAGGGAACTGGACTTGGGCTCATCGAATACATCCTGAAAATCAGACAAAAACTCTGGAATTTCAGAAGTGGAAGAAGAGGAGATTGACATCAAAGGAACGTCATTATGAACCCCCTGACATCCCCAACTAGTCACAGACATAGACTTCCAATACAACACAGGATTATGTGCCTGCAACCACGGAAAACCCAGCACGATAGCATCATGTAAATTAAGCAACACCAGAAATCGACAATCTTCCTGATGGGCTGGCGCCATGCACATGGTCACCTGTGTCCAGAACTGGGGCTTATTTTTAGCCAAAGGTGTAGCATCAATCCCCCTTAAAGGAATAGGGTTCTGCAAAGACTGCAAGGGAAAACCACAACGCCTGGCAAACTCAAAGTCCATTAAGTTCAAGCCAGCGCCTGAATCCACAAACGCCATGACAAAAAATGATGACAATGAGCAGATCAAGGACACAGATAATAAAAATTTAGGTTGTACAGTATTGATGGAAAATGAACTAGCGATCCTCTTTGTACGCTTAGGGCAGACTGAAATGACATGAGAAGCATCGCCACAATAAAAACACAACCTATTCTGACGTCTGAATCCCTGTTGTTCCGTTCTAGACAGAATCCTATCACACTGCATTGACTCAGGCATCTGCTCTGAGGACAACGCCACAGCGCGCACAGTTCTGCGCTACCGCAAACGCCGATCAATCTGAATGGCCAGAAACATAGAATCACTCAGACCGAAAGGCGTGGGAAACCCCACCATAACATCTTTAACGGATTCAGAAAGACCCTTTCTGAAAATTGCCGCCAAAGCATCATCATTCCATTTAGTCAACACAGACCATTTTCTAAATTTCTGACAATACAATTCTGCCGCTTCTTGACCCTGAGACAGGACCAACAAGGTCTTCTCTGCTTGATCCACAGAATTTGGTTAATCATATAATAATCCTAAGGCCTGAAAAAAGGCGTCTACATTAAGCAAGGCCGGATTCCCAGATTCCAGGGAAAATGCCCAATCCTGAGGATCGCCACGCAGCAGGGAGATGACAATTTTAACCTGCTGAATGGAATCACCAGAGGATCGAGGTCTCAGAGCAAAAAACAGTTTACAGTTGTTTTTAAAACTCAAAAATTTGGACCTGTCCCCAAAAAACAAATCAGGATTAGGAATCTTAGGCTCTAAATCTGGAGTCTGAAAATATAATCAGAAATACCCTGTACCCTAGCAGCAAGCTGGTCTACACGAGAAGCTAATCCCTGAACATCCATGCCAGCACAAGGCTCCTCAGCCACCCAGAGAAAAAGAGGAAAGAAAAGACAAAGCAGGCTACAGAAAAAAAAATGGCTCTTTCTTCCCTTCTTCTGAGATGCATTTAACTCATTGTTGGCCAGTTGTACTGTTATGATCCGGTGACCTTGGAGCCGCATGAGACTTTCTCAGGAGTAGGTGGAACCTGTACTGACCGCAAACCCTAAACTGTCACCGCAACTAGAAGTAGCCGTGGGGTGTACCTAACACATCCTAGACACCTCGACACAGCCGGAGGACTAAATACCCCTATAGATGGAAATGGGAATTCTATCTTGCCTCAGAGCAGAACCCCAAAGGATAGGCAGCCCCCCACAAATATTGACTGTGAGTATTAGAGGAAAGACACACGCAGGCAGAGATCAGGATTTAGCAAAAGAGGCCACGCTAGCTAAGTAGGAAAGGATAGGACAGAATACTAAGCGGTCAGTATTAAAACCCTAAAAATATCCACAGCAGATAATACAAAAATTCCACCATCTAACTAAAGACATGGAATGTATATCTGCATCTCCTGAGAATCCAACTTGACTGAAATATCCAAACACAGTCTAAGCTGGACAAGAAAAAACATTGAATAGTACTGAATTGTAAAGCACACAGCATGTGTGCTGCAGAAACAAAACCAGACACTTATCTTAGCTGATTTGGCAGCAGGGCAGGAGGAACCCGACAGAGATGCAAAACCTCCAAGAACAACGGACAACTGGCAAGGGCTAATGAATCCTGCACACCTAAATATCCCAGTCAGAGCTGCAATCAGCAGGGACACCTGCCCAGGATTGCAACCCAGGGACAACTGCATTACTATCAACAACCACCGGAGGGAACCCAAGAGCAGAATTCACAACACCCTGGGCTCTAACACTGCCAGTTGGTGCTCGGAAGTGCTGGCTGCACAGAGAAAAACACTCGCCATTGTGTCAGTGGGGTTCAGCAACACCAGCTGTTCCCCTGCTGTGTAGCCGGCAACGTGTCCTGCAAACGCCACGCAGACACAACAGACACTAAGCTGCCTCCAGTGCAGGCTTCGTCCTACAATCTGCTCCTCTGCTCCTCCTGCTGACCCTGGGCTCTAACACCGCCAGTTGGTGCTCGGAAGTGCTGGCTGCACAGAGAAAAACACCTGCCACTGTGTCAGTGGGGTTCAGTAACGCCAGCTGTTCCCCTGCTGTGTAGCCGGCAATGTGTCCTGCAAATGCCACGCAGACACAACAGACAATAAGCTGCCTCCAGTGCAGGCTTCGGCCTATGCTCTGCTCCCCCTGCTGACCCTTGGCTCCAACACCACTAGTTGGGTGTTATGACCCCAATGGCAGAGGGTCTCAGAAATAATAACCAAGTCTGCAAACACAAAAAACCAGCTCATAGGGCAGTGGTAACTGGGCTGACCATATATCTAATCCTAGCACCACAAATAGAAGCAGCCGGGGAACGTGCCTACGTTGGTTCTAGACGTCTCGCACCAGCCGGAGAACTAACTAACCCTAGAAGGGAAAAGAAAGACCTTTCTTGCCTCCAGAGATAAGACCCCAAAAAGTTGGATACAAGCCCCCTACAAATAATAACGGTGAGGTAAGAGGAAAAGACAAACATAAGAATGAACTAGGTATTTAGCAAAGAGAGGCCCACTAGCTAATAGCAGAATATAGTAAGATGACTTATATGGTCAGCCAAAACCCTATTTAAATATCCACGCTGGATATTCAAGAACCCCCGAACCGTCTAACGGCCGGGGAGAGAACACCAGCACCCCTAGAGCTTCCAGCAAGGTCAGAAATCACATTTAGTACAAGCTGGACAAAAATAGAAACAAAGCAAATAACCCAAATAACCAAAAAGCAAGACTTAGCTTAATTTTGCAAAAACCAGGACCAGCGGACAGGAGCAAACAGAAGGATCTGATTACAACGATGCCAGGCACTGGACTAAGGATCCAGGAAGTTAATATAGCAACACCCCTGGACTAACGGCCCAGGTGAGTGCCAAAGTGAAGAAAGACAATCCCAGAGTCATATCACTAGTGACCACAAGAGGGAGCCAAAAAGTCTAATTCACAACAGTACCCCCCCCTTAAGGAGGGGTCACCGAACCCTCACCAAGACCACCAGGGCGATCAGGATGAGCAGCGTGAAAGGCACGAACTAAATCGGCCGCATGCACATCAGAGGCAACCACCCAGGAATTATCCTCCTGACCATAGCCCTTCCACTTGACCAGATACTGAAGCCTCCGCCTGGAGAGACGAGAATCCAAGATCTTCTCCACCACGTACTCCAACTCGCCCTCAACCAACACCGGAGCAGGAGGCTCAACAGAAGATTTCTGAAATGAAATCCATGGAAATGTGTGTCCAAGGCCTCTTCGGGACAGGCAAGGGCAAGAGCAACCCGCTGGCACGAGAACAGCAAGGTTTAGCCCGAGCACAAGTCCCACAGGACTGCACAAACGACCGCACATCCCGAGACAAGGAAGGCCACCAAAAGGACCTAGCCACCAGATCTCTGGTGCTAAAAATTCCCGGATGCCCTGCCAACACCGAGGAATGAACCTCGGAAATGACTCTGCTGGTCCACTTATCAGGAACAAACAGTCTGTCAGGTGGACAAGAATCAGGTCTCCCAGCCTGAAATCTCTGCAACACACGTCGCAAATCCGGAGAAATGGCTGACAAGATAACTCCCTCTTTAAGAATACCAACTGGTTCTGCGACTCCCGGAGAGTCAGGCACAAAGCTCCTTGAAAGAGCATCAGCCTTCACATTCTTTGAACCTGGTAAATACAAGACCACAAAGTCAAAACGGGAGAAAAACAATGACCAGCAGGCCTGTCTAGGATTCAGGCGTTTAGCAGACTCGAGATACATCAAATTTTTGTGATCAGTCAAGACCACCACACGATGCTTAGCACCCTCGAGCCAATGACGCCACTCCTCAAATGCCCACTTCATGGCCAACAACTCCCGATTGCCAACATCATAATTCCGCTCAGCAGGCGAAAAAAAGGTCTGTCTAGGCTGATGGATAACTGCCTGATGAAGGAGCTCGTTTTCAGCTCCGAAACGCGTAGGATTTTGGTCCTAGTGTCTTTCCATAGCCCGTCACGTGAGGCATCACGTGACTGTGACGTCACACAGGTCCTGCTACGGCAGAGTACCGAGCGGCTAAGCCAAGCAACACAGCATTACTGACCAACAGGAGAGTATAACGAGTGCAGGATTTTTTAACTGCCACCGGCCGGGGCAGTTCCTGCTACCTGTTACTCTACAGATAATATCCGGTAGTTCCTGGACCTCTCTCGTCTCACTTTTTCTCCCCCCTCCTTTTTTTCCCCGGGACACGTAAGTGTGAGGACTGCGGCAAGATCCTGCATCGTAAACGGCAGTTATCCATCAGCCTAGACAGACCTTACACAGTCTTGTTTTCATTTGGTCTCTGTCTGCAGGATTCTGCGAGGGGCTTCAACCACGGAAGATCACACTTTCAGATAAGAAATTCCATCAGGTATATTGATTTATTCCATGTTTACATTGAATGTAAAGCAATTATCCCTTGTAAGTCTCTACATATAGAAGGAACAATTGTAATCCAGCGCAGATAACTCTCTTTTATATCTTTGGACTATATTGTTTTTAGTTACGGATAGGAGTGACCGTAACATTATCTGCTGCAGGTTTACTAGGTTATAAGCGCTACTGGTGTTTTTAGCAGAATTAATTTAAAAATGTGTAAAAGAAAGAATTAAAATAAAAAATATCGCTATACTCACCTGTCCGACGCAGCCTGGACCTCAGCGAAGGAACCGGCAGCGTTGTTTGTTTAAAATTTGCGCTTTTACTTGGTTACGTGAATTCCCGGCTTGTGATTGGTCAGGGCGGCCATGTTGCCGGGACGCGGACCAATCACAGCAAGCCGTGACGAAATTACGTCACGGCTTGCTGTGATTGGTCCGCGTCCCGGCAACATGGCCGCCCTGACCAATCATAAGCCGGGACGTCACTGGAGGCTGGACACGCGCGCTTTTTAAAAAACGCGCAAGTCCAGCCTCCCGTGACGTCACGGCTTGTGATTGGTTAATGGCGGCCATGTTGCCGGGACGCGGACCAATTACAGCAAGCCGTGAAGTAATTTCGTCACGGCTTGCTGTGATTGGTCCGCGTCCCGGCAACATGGCCGCCCTGACCAATCACAAGCCGGGACTTCACGTAACCAAGTAAAAGCGCGAATTTTAAACAAACAACGCTGCCGGTTCCCTCGCTGAGGTCCCGGCTGCGTCGGAGAGGTGAGTATAGCGATATTTTTTATTTTAATTCTTTCTTTTACACATTTATATGGTTCCCAGGGCCTGAAGGAGAGTTTCCTCTCCTTCAGACCCTGGGAACCATCAGGGATACCGTCCGATACATGAGTCCCATTGACTTGTATTGGTATCGGGTATCGGTATCGGATTGGATCCGATACTTTGCCGGTATCGGCCGATACTTTCCGATACCGATACTTTCAAGTATCGGACGGTATCGCTCAACACTACCAAGTACTCAAAATGACCTTCGGGCGTATTAAACGCGGTTTTCCATTCATCTCCTCGCTTAATGCGCACAAGGTTGTACGCACCACGAAGATCTATCTTGGTGAACCACTTGGCACCTTTAATTCGGGCAAACAAGTCTGACAACAGAGGCAAAGGATACTGAAATTTAACAGTGATTTTATTCAAAAGCCGATAGTCAATACAAGGTCTCAAAGATCCGTCCTTCTTGGCCACAAAAAAGAATCCCGCACCAAGAGGGGAAGAGGATGGACGGATATGCCCCTTCTCCAGAGATTCCTTGATATATGAATGCATTGCGGTATGCTCAGGTACAGACAGATTAAATAGTCTACCCTTAGGAAATTTGCTACCTGGAATCAAATCTATGGCACAGTCACAGTCCCTATGAGGGGGCAGAGCACTGGACCTGGACTCGCTGAACACATCCTGATAATCAGACAAATACTCAGGAACTTCCGAAGGAGTAGAGGAAGCAATAGACACCGGCGGGGAATCACCATGAATACCCTGACAGCCCCAACTTGACACAGACATTGCCTTCCAATCCAAGACTGGATTATGAGTCTGTAGCCATGGCAAACCCAAAACGACCAAATCATGCATTTTATGCAGAACAAGAAAACGAATCACCTCCCGATGTTCAGGAGTCATGCACATGGTTACCTGTGTCCAAAACAGCGGTTTATTTTCCACCAATGGCGTAGCATCAATACCTCTAAGAGGGATAGGATTTACCAACGGCTCAAGAACAAAACCACAGCGTTTGGCGAATGACAGATCCATAAGACTCAGGGCAGCACCTGAATCCACAAACGCCATAACAGGGTAAGAGGACAATGAGCAAATTAATGTTACAGACAAAATAAATTTAGGCTGCAAATTACCAATGGCGACAGGACTAACAACCCTTGTTAGGCGTTTAGAGCATGCTGATATAACATGTGTAGAATCACCACAGTAAAAACACAACCCATTCTGACGTCTATGATTTTTCCGCTCATTTCTCGTCTGAATTCTATCACATTGCATCAAATCAGGTGCTTGTTCAGACAACACCACCAGAGGATTAGCGGTTTTGCGCTCCCGCAAACGCCGGTCAATTTGAATAGCCAGCGCCATGGAATCATTCAGACTTGTAGGAATGGGGAAACCCACCATCACATTCTTAATGGCTTCAGAAAGGCCATTTCTGAAATTTGCGGCCAGAGCGCACTCATTCCACTGAGTAAGCACGGACCATTTCCGAAATTTTTGGCAATACACTTCAGCTTCATCCTGGCCCTGAGAAATAGCCAGCAAGGCTTTCTCTGCCTGAACCTCAAGATTGGGTTCCTCGTAAAGCAATCCAAGCGCCAGAAAAAACGCATCAATATTCGCCAATGCCGGATCTCCTGGCGCTAGCGAGAAGGCCCAATCCTGAGGGTCGCCCCGTAAAAAAGAGATAACAATTTTAACTTGCTGAGCTGAGTCTCCAGATGAACGGGGTCTCAGAGATAGAAACAATTTACAATTATTCCTGAAATTCCCAAACTTAAATCGATCTCCAGAAAACAGTTCAGGAATAGGTATTTTAGGTTCAGACAAAGGACTCCTGGTAACAAAATCTTGTATGCCTTGCACACGAGCAGCAAGCTGGTCCACACTTGTAATCAAGGTCTGGACATTCATGTCTGCAGCAAGCACAAGCCACTCCGAGGTAAAGGGGAGGAAGAGAGGAAAAAAAAAAAAAAAACTCAGAATTTCCTTTCTTATAATCCCACTTCTGCAATGCATTAAACATACAATGTTGGCCTGGCATACTGTTATGACCCCAATGGCAGAGGGTCTCAGAAATAATAAACAAGTCTGCAAACACAAAAAACCAGCTCATAGGGCAGTGGTAACTGGGCTGACCATATATCTAATCCTAGCACCACAAATAGAAGCAGCCGGGGAACGTGCCTACGTTGGTTCTAGACGTCTCGCACCAGCCGGAGAACTAACTAACCCTAGAAGGGAAAAGAAAGACCTTTCTTGCCTCCAGATATAAGACCCCAAAAAGTTGGATACAAGCCCCCTACAAATAATAACGGTGAGGTAAGAGGAAAAGACAAACATAAGAATGAACTAGGTATTTAGCAAAGAGAGGCCCACTAGCTAATAGCAGAATATAGTAAGATGACTTATATGGTCAGCCAAAACCCTATTTAAATATCCACGCTGGATATTCAAGAACCCCCGAACCGTCTAACGGCCGGGGGGAGGACACCAGCACCCCTAGAGCTTCCAGCAAGGTCAGAAATCACATTTAGTACAAGCTGGACAAAAATAGAAACAAAGCAAATAACCCAAATAACCAAAAAGCAAGACTTAGCTTAATTTTGCAAAAACCAGGACCAGCGGACAGGAGCAAACAGAAGGATCTGATTACAACGATGCCAGGCACTGGACTAAGGATCCAGGAAGTTAATATAGCAACACCCCTGGACTAACGGCCCAGGTGAGTGCCAAAGTGAAGAAAGACAATCCCAGAGTCATATCACTAGTGACCACAAGAGGGAGCCAAAAAGTCTAATTCACAACAGTTGGGGCTCTAGGAAGACAATCTTGAATAGGTCCCCCTGGTTCCAGTACCGTCAGCTGGCTCCGGGCAGAGCCTTTGGCTTAGGTGCCTCCTTCTGGGTATCCGAGTTCCACCAATGTCAGGTGGTCCTTGGTAGTGCTTTCTGGCACGGGTACCTCCTGCTTAGTAACCGGGTTCCAGTAACGTCAGCTGGTCCTCGGTAGTTCCATTGGCTCTTGTACCTTCGGCTACCCATCCGGGTTCCAGTACCGTCAGCTGGTTCTCGGCAGTGTCTTTTGCTCTTTAACATTCTGCTCCCCATTCTGATTCCAGTACCGTCAGCTGATTCCGGGCAGAGCCTTTGGCTTAGGTGCCTCCTTCTGGGTATCCGAGTTCCACCAACGTCAGGTGGTCCTTGGTAGTGCTTTCTGGCACGGGTACCTCCTGCTTAGTAACCGGGTTCCAGTAACGTCAGCTGGTCCTCCGTAGTTCCATTGGCTCTTGTACCTTCAGCTACCCATCTGGGTTCCAGTACCGTCAGCTGGTTCTCGGCAGTGTCTTTTGCTCTTGTACCTTCTGCTCCCCATCCTGGTTCCAGTACCGTCAGCTGGTTCCGGGCAGAGCCTTTGGCTTAGGTGCCTCCTTCTGGGTATCCGAGTTCCACTAACGTCAGGTGGTCCTTGGTAGTGCTTTCAGGCACGGGTACCTCCTGCTTAGTAACCGGGTTCCAGTAACGTCAGCTGGTCCTCGGTAGTTCCATTGGCTCTTGGACTTTCGGGTAGCCATCCTAGTTCCAGTTCCATCAGCTGGTTATCGGCATTTTCTCAGCCTTCTTGTACCTTCTGCTACATTTCCAAGTTCAAGACCCTAAAGACGACGACCCGGAAGACCACCCCTAAGATGACGACGACACCAGAGACGACAACCACTGAGATGACGACGACCATGGAGACGATGACCCTGAAGACCACCCCGATGACGATGACCCCGGAGACGACGACCCTGGAGACGACGACGACCAGGAAGACCGAGAAGCAGAAGAACAAGAGGCTGCAGAACAAAGAGCAGAAGAACATTAAGCATAAGACTAAACATCAGAGCAAAAGATATTATCTAAATTATAAGCAGAAGAAGACTAAGCAGTGTATGGGGGTGAGTCCATTCCTCCTCGTGGTGCCCCTGGAAAAAGCCTGCTGATGCAGGCCTAACTGAACGCGGACAAATCCTGTTGTAACTCTTTTGTGACAGGCAGAATGGAAGGTGTAATCTTCAAACTGTTATAGATAACAACTACAGGATGCCTGTCACAAATAAGAATATGATGAAGAAGTAGAATATGAAGAAGAAGAATAGTTTAATAAAAAGAATATGAAGAATGTAACAAAAAAAAATAATAGGTAGAAGATGAAGAAGAAGATGAATAAGGTGAAGAAGAAGTTGATGTTAAAGATGCTGCTGCTGAAGATGATGAAGAAGACAGTGTCGGAGAAGTAAAAAAGAAGGTGAAGGGCATGGAAGTAGTGAAACATCAATATATAACAAAATAAAAAAAATCTTAACATAGTCAATATCTTTGTAACTCCGAACGTCTTAAAAAAATAAATAAAATTCCTGTTATTCTATTTGATTGGGCTAAACCTCTATGCCTTTAATGTCTCCGCCACCTCACCCAATACATCCTACATTATTCTTAGTTGTTTTCCTTCATGTAGAATGAACCTACAAGGAAAGAAAGGGTTTATTTTAATTCCGATATTTTGGTCCCATTGACTTGCATTGGTATCGGGTATCGGTATCGGCGATAGCCGATATTTTTTGAATATTGGCCGATCCAATCCGATACCGATACTTTCCGATATCGGGAGGTATCGCTCAACACTAGTTACCTGACAATACAAAGGTGACATCAACCCCCCCATTATCGCCCTACTTGCAACCACAACAAGGCAAGTGGGAGGAGTGAGGATAAGTGTCAGATTTGGCAAATCTTGTGGATGCGCCATTTCAGGGGCAGCTGATGATTTTAGTTTGGGAGGAGACAATATCCATGGCTCCTTCCTAGGCTATTAATATCAGCCCACAACTGACTGCCTACCCTTTGCTGGTTATTAAATATAGGAGGACCCTACATTATTTTTTGTGGTGATTCCCCCATTTTCATGATGAAAGGAGAAGTATACAGCTGTGAGCTGATATTAATCACCTGGGAAGCTTTATGAATATTGTCTCTTTCCTAGAATATCAACCACCAGCTATTGGCTTTCCCTCTGCTGTTGAATGCCAGAGTGTCTAATGTCAAAATTGCGGCCTTACATCAGTCCAGCACTGGCATTGCAAAGCAACAGAAACAGCTGCTAAGAACGCAGGTGACCTTACTGTTCTTGTTGACGATTAAAAAAGTAATTGAAAAAAAAACACGTTTGGTCCCCCACAATATTCATAATCAGCAGAAGGAAAGCCAATGGCTTGGGGCTGATGTTAATATTCTGGGAAAGAGACAATATTCATAAAGCTTGCCAGGCAATTAATATCAGCTCACAACTGTAGCACACACTGATCAGTGTCTCTTCTGGATGGCAGGCTATATAGTCGCATTATTCAACAATGCAGCCTGCCATCTAGCTGTAGCAGTGCTAGACCCGTTGCAGGACAAATGGATTATTATCTTCTCAGCGGACAGGTAAGGAATATTGTGCTTTATTATTTTAATTCTGTTACAGGAGCCCATGGCTTCTGTGAGATGGGTGATGATGTATGTATGGGTTAATTTAGTTTCTTTAAATGAGTCTGTCATTCTTTCAATTAAATGACTTTATTCTTATTATGTGTTTATTTACAATATAACTATAGGATTAGTAATGGATAGATGTTTTATAGATGCCTCTCCATTACTAACCCATGGGCTTGATGCCACCTGACAATACAAAGGTGACGTCAACCCCACAAATATGACCCCATTTTTCACCGCTACAGGGCAAGTGGGAAGAGCAGTGCAAAGCGTCATAATTGGGGCAACTCTTAGATGCTCCTTTTCCAGGGCAGCTGTGAACTGCTATTTTTAGGCTGAGGGGACCAGTATCCTTGGCCCCTTATCAGCGTGGGAATGCCAACCTCCAGCTGTGTGCTTTAGCTTGGCTGGTTGTCAGAAATGGAGGGGACAGCGCACTGTTTTTTTATTATGTACTTAAATAATTAAAAACTACAGCATAGGGACCCTTCTGTTCTTGATAACCAGCCTTGCTGAAGCTGAAAGCTGAGGGTTGCAGACCACAGCTGTCAGTTTTGCCTGGCTAGTTTTCAAAAATACAGGTAAACCCCAAGTTTTTTTTTTTTACTTAATTATTTATAGAGCAGCCGGCGGCTGATGAATACTCCCATCAGCTGCCACCTGCTCTCACTGTTAACAGTTGAATACAACTCTCAACATTGCCCCTGCTAGTGGTGATCATACCACGAGCAGGGGTCTGTGATATGAGCTCTCTTCACTTCAGCACCCGGCGCCGGGGAGCAGTGCGAATAGTATCGCTGATTCTCACAGGGATGTGTGCACGTGTGTGGGATGTTTAGCGGCTCGTGCTGGAAACATTGACATCTGAAAGCTCTTACTGAACTCGTTCATTTACCGAACTTTGGCTGACTTTTGATGATTTTTAGAAAAAATGCTTGGGAATTCTAACATGAATTCGAAAGAGCTATGTTCTTGCAGAATTTGAGATTTTCAAATGTTTTTCAAACATATTCACTCATCTCTACCCATAAGTTGATATAGGTCGAGGATAAGTGAAAGTGGCTAAGTATTTTTAACCGTAATTTTGTTTAATTCATGGAAATCGAGGCAAGGATGGAGACCACCATCCTTCTTTTTAACAAAGAGGAACCTAGCCATCACAGACTAGGAAGAAGAACAGATATGACTCTTCTGTAAACTTTTGTTTACATAGTCTTTCATGGCCATAACTTCAGGTTCCGTCAAATTGTATAGGCAAGTTTTCGGCATTAGAGGCAAAGATTTATAGCACAATCACAAGAATGATGGGGAGGTATTATCTCTGCCCCTCACTCCGAGAACACATATTTAAAGTTTTTCAGGTACACTGGCAGACCCTCCAGTCTACCAGGGCAATTTTGTAAAAACTAAGACATTTTTCATGACAATTGGGGCCCCACTTAACAATATCTTTCCGACACTAATCTTTAACAGAATGTAAAGCGCAAATGGGGTCTTAACCAAGTAGGCAGAATTGGTAAACATATAAGATATGCTTACCTGGTGTGGTTGTCCCGAACAATTAGTCTGTGTATTATAATGACCACATGAAATTAAGATGTTACTTTAATGCCATTTTACACTATATCACATGCAGAAAATGCAGAATACTCAGAAGAATGTGAGTACAAAGGTAGGGATTTTACCATGATGTTTCCACAGATCCAGTTCACAAACTTTGAATTTCAGTTTTCAAGACAGTTGTATCTTTCCCTCTTGAATCCAATGAACCATAAACCACAGTGAAATTATGGTAGAAAATATCATAGATTTAACAGTTTTGGTCTTTTTTAATTTTTAGTAGTGGAAAACCCCTTTAATCATTGAGAACAAGTCTGGAACCTACCACAGTAGCTAGTGGCTGTAGCATTATGTTTAATCATTGTAAGGTTGATATGTAGAAATTTCCACCATTATGCCATCTGGTCATGGTGCAGAGATAAGCATACAATAAAATAAGGCTCATATACTTCTTCTATCCATGCTATTTTACTCAGTTTAGTACATTTGCTGTGCCTCATTAACTCATTTCTGCCTTCAGGCAAGATGCATAAGAATTCATTTTTTTCATTTCTGCTTTTCTGTAATGAGTCACAGATAAAACTAATGATATGAATGTATTGTTGAAGATGTCATTTGATACATTATTATTTTAAAGAAATTATTAACTTCCATTTTATTGTCATTTGAAATGTCAGTTTCGATGACAAACATGGAATATTACCTATTCTAAATCTAGTTGTTTTTTAATATGCAACATAATTAATACCTTGTATGCTTATCCACATAGACACTGGAGAAGCAGACAGTTAGGGAGCAAACTTCATTGGTTGAATTATTCAAACTATAGAACGCTTGGAATATATTTTCCAAAATGTGCCTGGAAAATTAAAAAGAAAATGTCAGAAATGTGCCTACTTTTTAACACCCCTTCACAACTGGGCGAATTTCCTTTTTTTGTTTTTTTCCTTCACTTCTTCCAAGAGCCATGATTTTTTTTTCCCATGTTATTTTCCACATAACCATTTGAGGGCTTGTTTTTGAGGCACAAGTTGAACTTTTGAATATCACTATTAATTTTATCATGTGATGCACTAGATAGCAAGAAAAAAGTCTAAGTGGTTGAAATTGCAAAAAAATGTGCCATTTTACAGTTTTTTTTATATATATACCATGTTCACTATATGGTAAAACTGACCTGACAATATGATACTCCAGGTCAGTATGATTACACAGATAAACATTCATGTGTTGCCATTTTACTTGACCCATAAAGGTTTCAATTTGTGGGATATACAAGAAACATTCTTTAAAGATTTCCCCTGACCCACTCCTTATGGACTGAGAGCAATGAAACTTGGCACAGTTATTAGTCTTTCTTTACATAGGTGCCACCTATGGACACACATTTCTCCCATCTCTTTAAGCAACTGTTAGCACCTCGCTTGTAGAAGTCGACAGGTTGCTCCAAAAGCCATGTTGTGACTTCAGAAATCAGAGTCTCATCATTGTGAAGTCATGCATTGTCTTGCAGAAGGCGAACAGGTTTGGTGAGCATGCCACATCTCTTGGTTTTGATGGCTTCCCGCAATTTACACAGCAGTGAAGCATAGTATGACATAGTGATCATGGTACCCTTTGCTAGGAAATCCATAATTGCAATGGTCCCAAAATAATGTGAGCATGACCTTGCCTGCCGAGGGTTGGGCAAATGCCTTCTTTGGAGGCGGTGAGTCTTAATGCTTGTATCGACTGGACTTTAGTCTCAGGATCATAGGGATGGACCCAGCTTTTATCCTGTGTGATCCAGTCTGTTGAAAAAGTCCTCCTAGTTTCCACGGCATATCACCAATAGAGCCTGAGAGCATTCGACTCGTTCCTGCTTCTGGAAAGGTATGAGCAGCCGGGGAACCTAGCCAGCAGATACCTTATCCATGTGAAGACAATCTTGGATGATTTTTTCCATGGACCCCACACTAATCTTGACATTTTGGGCTAGGTGGAGAATGGTTATGTGTAAATTTTCCAAAATAGCGCCCTCCACTAGCTGTATGGTGTGTTCATCATGAATTGGCCAAATTATGTGCTAAGGGTCTCCATTTTTTCTTATTATCCAGAGCAGTAATGTTCTTCATATTTTATATATTACATATGTACATGCTTTAGCACTACAGAGTGCAACTTTATTAGTTTGTTAAATAATAATTTTTACAATCATGTTTTTACATTGATGTGTTGATAATGTATTATTACTGAATTATTTTGTTGTTTGATTTAACACACACAATCATTGCCACTGGACAAGTGTACAGGTGGATGTTACTTACCTGAATTTAAGGAAGCAGTAACATGCCTTTGCACAAGTAAACCTGTAGAAGCGTGGTAGTAATTGCGAAACAGCCTTCATCCAGTTTTCACACTCCACTCCCTACTGCCCACCACTCCTATCGATGTCTTTGACAAATTAAAGGACTGTTTTAATTAAGCCAGTGGTGAGTTCCACTTTTCTTCCTTTTTCCTTTTCACCAAATGCAATTGCAATAATCTGACTACTACATGCATGAACCAGCACATGCGCAATCAACATGCCTTAGTTTCGGAATCACTGAGCTAAAATGCGGAATAGCGGGCCTCGACGACCCCCGGCCATCCCATGAACCACTTATTCTGCTTTTTCCTCTTCCGCTACCATGCCAAGTGTTCTCACACCGGTCTCCGGTAACAGAAACTCTACTTGTTTAACCCCTACAGTCGGGGTGAGTGAGAGTCCGTCAGCTGTTTTCCCTAGTGGACATTCCTGCTGTTTTTGTTTCATAGAGCACAACATATCTTTCTCAATCCACCATAATGCAGCGCCCCAGAGTCCTGGTCGTTGCAGTACTGTGGCTCCGCCGCTAAGGGGGGCTATAATACGTCTGATGGCACTGAAGGAGTTCATCTGACCAGGTATCACATACACCAATACATTTCACAGTCTGGCCTCCAGGGGGAGCTAAGGGTACTATTCATTAGGCCACTCCTCACAGTCTGGTAAAACTGGGGGTTAGGCAGGAAGTTAGAGAGAACGCTGACTGGGTTGGAACCAGGCAACACCTTGTGGCAGAGGGTGTTGCAGGGGAAGATTCGGTAGGGTCCCTGTCAGGGGTGGGATCCTGACAGAGGCCTGGCAAACAGAGAGAAAGCTACGGGACCGCGCTTGCACTTCATAGCGGCGGTGCCCTAAGAAAGGACAAGAAGCGAGATTTATTGTGCTAAATGAGAAACGAGATCAAAGCAAGAAGGAGAATACCAGTAGGAGTCGTGCTGTAGGATCGAGGCAACATCCTACTGAGGCGTAAACAACTGGCGGCCGGAACGCCGAGGAGGTACAGAGCTCTAAGCCATACTGCAAACCAACGGCAGGACAGTCAGTCACAGGCGGGCTGTCTCGCCTAAATCACCTACGCAGACATAGGGGGCAACCTTTGGAGAGGGGCGACTCTAGGGTCCCGGAGGAGCTCCGAGCCTACCCGTCATACGGGTGCGTCCCAACCATAACACCTGGGAGGGACGGAAGATTAGCAGAAGATCATCTAATCGAGTTGTGAGGGAACACGAGAAACAGACACAACAGTTGTGGGGACTATCCCGTAAGCTCAGCAGGGGAGGACCACAACACATAGCGCTAGCAGGAAGGCACAGATTTCCACCTGTAAAGGGAACTCTGGAGGTGCCATCGGACCGGCCGGACTTGCGCAGCCCGGTTAACCGTATTCCGGATTGAGGACTTTGAGACCTTCAGTAAAGAGGTAAAGAGACTGCAACCTGGTGTCCTCGTTATTGACTGCGACCGGCACTACACTACCACCATCATCCACATCTATCACTGTGCGCCCCTCAGCAGGGTCACGGACCGGGTCTAGCCACCGTGACAACCCCAGAGCAGAGACTCAGAGGCCCGGTACCGGGTACCCCTCGGCCCTGCGGCAGTGGGGGCGCTACAATAACATCTCTGCCTGCACCTCACTCACAGTCCAGCAGTTTGTCCGGTACATCTTACTCCACCCTCTCTCAGCACAGCAGCCAGCCCCCATCTCGGAGTTGTAGTCACGTTAGAGAATGTTTACTCCTACACATGCCAAAGCTAAGTGCATGAACTCCCCCCATCTCCAATCTGTTGGCCACATAAATGCTGCCTTTCCGCCTGGTGGATACAGATGGTTTCCGAAAGTTGATGGTCAGTCACTATTACTTCTCTAAGAAAGTTGTGTCTGTGCTACGCCAGCATGTCACAAACAACATCGCCTGTTCCCTGAAAAGATCAATGTCTACCAGGGTGCATTTCACCACTGACACCTGAATGAAAAAACATGGGCAGGGGTGTTATATCTCACAGACTGGGCACTTGGTGACTCTGGTGGCTGTGGGGGCAGTCGGTCAAGGGGCTGCTCCACAAGTCTTTGAATCCCCAAGGGTTGCGAGACAAACCTCTGTATTTTATATAATAAAATATATCTAACCCTTCCTCCACTGCTTCTGTGTCCTCCTCGAGGGCCTCCACTTGTGCCCTCAACCTCTCCCTTAATGACATACATGTTCAATCAGTGCAGAGAGAATCCATCCCACCTCCATACTGCACAGCCAAGGCTCACCGCAATCAGGCAGTGTTTCAATTAATATGCCTTAGGGATAGCAGTCACACAGCTCAAGAATTGTGGACAGCTATCCAGGCCAAGTTAAAGCAATAGCTGTCTCTACTGAACCTGGAGCAAGGGAAGGCAGCGTGCAATAACGGTCCCAACCTGGTGATGGCCCTAAGCCAGAGCAACCTCACACACGTGCCTTGCATGGCTCCCGTCCTCAACATGGTGGTACCTCAATCTCTCTGCGACTACCCCGGCCTGGATGCGCAGCAGCAGAAAGCATGGCTGCTGTGTGCTCATTTCTGAATGAACCCCGCAGGTCATCAACTTGCATCTCTACAGAGGTCATTCGGCATACCAGTTAACCATTTGATTTGTGATGTTCTGGCATGGTGGAATTCCACTTTGCATATGTTGCTGCCACAGTCATTACAACAGCGATGAGCCCTGCTGCAGTATGTCCTTTTGCATAGCCTAGGCCAATGCAGTACGAATGTGGTGCAAATCACACTTGCAGAGTGATCACAGATGAAGGAACTATGCACCCTTCTGCACAGTTTTGAAATGGCTACTGAGATAGTTAGCGCTGATGATGCCATCATCACCATCAATATTCTGGTCATCTACAGTGCCTTGCAAAAGTATTAGGCCCCCTGGAACTTTTCAACCTTTTCCCACATATCATTCTTCAAACATAAAGATACCAAATGTAAATATTTGGTTAAGAATCAACAACAATTGGAACACAATTGTGAAATTGAATGAAATTTATTGGTTATTTTACATTTTTGTGGAAATTCAAAAACTGAAAAGTGGGGCGTGCAATATTATTCGGCCCCTTTAACTTAATACTTTGTTGCGCCACCTTTTGCTGCGATTACAGCTGCAAGTCGCTTGGGGTATGTCTCTATCAGTTTTGTACGTCGAGAGACTGAAATTCTTGCCCATTCTTCCTTGGCAAACAGCTCAAGCTCAGTGAGGTTTGTTGGAGATCGTTTGTGAACAGCAGTTTTCAGCTCTCTCCACAGATTCTCGATTGGATTGAGGTCTGGACTTTGACTTGGCCATTCTAACACCTGGATACGTTTATTTATGAACCATTCCATTGTAGATTCTGCTTTATGTTTGCGATCATTGTCTTGTTGGAAGACAAATCTCCGTCCTAGTCTCAGGTCTTTTGCAGACTCCAACAGGTTTTCTTTAAGAATGGTCCTGTATTTGGCTCCATCCATCTTCCCATCAATGTTAACCATCTTCCCTGTCCCTGCTTAAGAAAAGCAGGCCCAAACCATGATGCTGCCACCACCATGTTTGACAGTGAGGATGGTGTGTTCACGGTGATGAGCTGTGTTGCCTTTGCGCCAAACATATCTTTTGGCATTGTTGCCAAAAAGTTTTATTTTGGTTTCATCTGACCAGAGCAGCTTCTTCCACATGTTTGGTGTGTCTCCCAGGTGGCTTGTTGCAAACTTTAATTGACACTTTTTATGGATATCTTTGAGAAACGACTTTCTTCTTGCTACTGTTCCATAAAGGCCTGATTTGTGCAGTCTATGACTGATTGCTGTCCTATGGACAGACTGTCCCACCTCAGCTGTAGATCTCTGCAGTTCATCCACAGTGATCAGGGGCCTCTTGGCTGCATCTCTGATCAGTCTTCTCCTTGTTTGAGATGAAAGTTTAGAGGGACAGCCGGGTCTTGGTAGATTTGCAGTGGTATGATACTCCTTCCATTTCAATATGATCGCTTGCATAGTGCTACTTGGGATGTCTAAAGTTGTGGAAATCATTTTGTATCCAAATCCAGCTTTAAACTTCTCCACAACAGTATCACGGACCTGCCTGTTGTGTTCCTTGGTCTTCATGATGTTTTCTGTGCTTCAAACAGAACAGACTATCACAGAGCAGGTGCATTTATACGGAGACTTGATTACACGCAGGTGGATTATATTTGTCATCATTAGGCATTTAAGACAACATTGGATCATTCAGAGATCCACAATGAACTTCTGGAGTGAGTTTGCTGCACTGAAAGTAAAGGGGCCGAATAATATTGCACGCCCCACTTTTCGGTTTTTGAATTTCCACAAAAATTTTAAATAACCAATAAATTTCATTCAACTTTACAATTGTGTTCCACTTGCTGTTGATTCTTCACCAAAAATGTATATTTGGTATCTTTATGTTTGAAGCATGATACATGGGAAAAGTTTGAAAAGTTCCAGGGGGCCGAATACTTTCACAAGGCACTGTACATTCCGGAGCACACTTTGAATTGGCTGCGTGAGGTGGTGGTAGTCTCAGAGAAAGAGGTGGAAGCAGAGGAGGATGCGGAAGGGATAACAATATCTGATAGTTCCGGACTGTTGTTGCACAGGCAAGTGCCATGGGAGGGTGGATTACAGTGATGGCGGGTGGCTCATTGTACCAGACAAACTGTTACTGAAGGTGCAGGAGCCAAGGAGCAAATGGAAGAGGACAAGGAGGAAGAGGTGATGGGCTCACAACAGTCAGGAGATGAAGAGAATAATGATCCCCTCTCTGTTGTCCGTGGCTGGTGGGAGGGGACGGAGAAAGCAACCTTCAGTGCTACCCCACCACCAACTTGAACCTCATGGAAGCGCCCAACACATGAACGCCTTCTTTCTGCAATATGATACCCATATTGTTAGGATTAGAAATAATGCTGACTACTGGGTTTCCACTGTTAGACCCACAGTAAAAGAGTACATTTTGCCAGATGATTCACCCCCTGGAAAGGGACGTGCACATGCTGGATTATCGAAACATTCTTGTACTCAATCTTAAGAGTGGTTTTCCCCAAGACAGTAGTGAGTCACACAGTGTGCATCACAGTTCTAGACTTCCAACCAAGGGAATGTCAAGGAATCACTATAAAAAAAACATTAGCAGCAGCAGTGTAAGCCCATGCACCAGCAGAACAGAGTACAAGTCTGACACATTGTGAACAATTGGCGAGAATGATGCAGGAGTATCTCGAGGTCAATATAAATGCCATCAGTGGGAATTTTAACTCTTTTGCGTTTGGTCTTCAAAAAAGGAAGAGTGGTCTGAGCTTGCCTGTAATGCATTGGATGTTTTGTCATACCCGGCAGCCAGTGTTCTCTCAGAATGTGTGTTCAGTGCTGGTGGGGGTTTCCTGACTGATAAGTGAATCCGGCTGTCCCTAGAAAGTGTAGACCACCTATCTTTCATCAAAATGAACCAGTCATGGAACTCTAATTACTTTTGCTCCCCAGTCGCAGACTGGGCATACTCGGCAATGGTGTCATTTTTACTGTTATCCATTGATCTGACGTTATTGCAGTCTGTGACACACTTGTTGTGGCTTCTGTGCTTGCTGTTGCTACTACTGCTGATGTTAGAAACAATTATCAGGAGGACAATGAGTAAATAATATACCAAAGCAAATAATTCAAATTTAACAATTGTTTTTATTTAACCCCTTAGTGACAGAGCCAATTTGGTACTTAATGACCAGGCCAATTTTTACAATTCTGACCACTGTCATTTTATGAGGTTATAACTCTGGAACGCTTCAACGGATCCTGCTGATTCTGAGATTGTTTTTTCGTGACATATTGTACTTCATGTTAGTGGTAACATTTCTTCGATATTACTTGCGATTATTTATGAAAAAAATGGAAATATGGCAAAAAAATAAAAAATTTAGCAATTTTCAAAATTTGGATTTTTATGCCCTTAAATCAGAGAGATATGTCACAAAAAATAGTGAATAAATAACATTTCCCACATGTCTACTTTACATCAGCACAATTTTGGAACCAAAATTTTTTTTTGTTAGGGAGTTATAAGGGTTAAAAGTTGACCAGCAATTTCTCATTTTTACAACACCATTTTTTTTTTAGGGACAACATCACATTTGAAGTCATTTTGAGGGGTCAATATGATAGAAAATAACCAAGTGTGACACCATTCTAAAAACTGCACCCCTCAAGGTGCTCAAAACCACATTCAAGAAGTTTATTAACCCTTTACGTGCTTCACAGGAACTGAAACAATGTGGAAGGCAAAAATGAACATTTAACTTTTTTTTGCAAACATTTTGCTTCATAACCATTTTTTTTTATTTTCACAAGTGTAAAAACAGAAATTTAACCATAAATGTTGTTGTGCAATTTCTCCTGAATACGCCGATACCCCATATGTGGGGGTAAACCACTGTTTGGGCGCACCGCAGAGCTTGGAAGAGAAGGAGCGCCGTTTGACTTTTTCAATGCAGAATTGGCTGGAATTGAGATCGGATGCCATGTCACGTTTAGAGAGCCCCTGATGTGCCTAAACAGTGGAAACCCCCCACAAGTGACCCCATTTTGGAAACTAGACCCCTTAAGGAACTTAACTAGATGTGTGGTGAGCACTTTGAGCCCCCAAGTGCTTCACAGAAGTTTATAAAGTAGAGCCGTGAAAATAAAAAATCGCATTTGCTTACACAAAAATGATTTTTTTCGCCCACAAATTCTTTTTTTCACAAGGGTAACAGGAGAAATTAGACCACAAAAGTTGTTGTGCAATTTCTCCTGAGTATGTTGATACCCCATATGTGGGGGTAAACCGCTGTTTGGGCGCACCGCAGAGCTTGGAAGATAAGGAGTGCCGTTTTACTTTTTCAATGTAGAATTGGCTGGAATTGAGATTGGACGCCATGTCGCATTTGGAGAGCCCCTGATGTGCCTAAACAGTAGAAGCCCCCCACAAGTGACCCCATTTTGGAAACTAGACCCCTTAAGGAACTTAACTAGATGTGTGGTGAGCACTTTAAACCCCCAGGTGCTTCTCAGAAGTTTATAACGTAGAGCCGTGAAAATAAAACATCGCATTTTTTCTACAAAAATGATCTTTTTGCCCCAAAATATCTATTTTCACAAGGGTAACAGGAGAAATTAGACCACAAAAGTTGTTGTGCAATTTCTCCTGAGTACATCGATACCCCATATGTGGGGGTAAACCACTGTTTGGGCACACTGCAGAGCTTGGAAGAGAAGGAGTGCCGTTTTACTTTTTCGATGTAGAATTGGCTGGAATTGAGATCGGACGCCATGTCGCGTTTGGAGAGCCCCTGATGTGCCTAAACAGTGGAATCCCCCCACAAGTGACACCATTTTGGAAACTAGACCCCTTAAGGAACTTATCTAGATGTGTGGTGAGCACTTTAAACCCCCAGGCGCTTCACGGAAGGTTATAACGTAGAACCGTTAAAATAAAAAGTCGCATTTTTTTTTCAAAAATGATATTTTTGCCCCCAAATTTTTATTTTGACAAGGGTAACAGGAGAAATTAGACCACAAAAGTTGTTGTGCAATTTCTCCTGAGTGTGGCGATACCCCATATGTGGGGGTAAACCACTGTTTGGGCGCACCGCAGAGCTTGGAAGAGAAGGAGTGCCGTTTTACTTTTTCAATGTAGAATTGGCTGGAATTGAGATCGGACACCATGTCGCGTTTGGAGAGCCCCTGATGTGCCTAAACAGTAGAAACCCCCCACAAGTGACCCCATTTTGGAAACTAGACCACTTAAGGAACTTATCTAGATGTGCGGTGAGCACTTTAAACCCCCAAGTTCTTCACAGAAATTTATAAAGTAGAGCCGTGAAAATAAAAAATCCTTTTTTTTTCCTCAAAAATGATTTTTTAGCCTGCAATTTTTTATTTTCTCAAGGGTAACAGGAGAAATTGGACCCCAAAATTTATTGAGCAATTTATGCTGAGTAGGCTGATACCCCATATGTTGGGGTAAACCACTGTTTGGGCGCATGGCAGAGCTCGGAAGGGAAGGAGCGCCGTTTTGGAATGCAGACTTTGATAGAATGGTCTGCGGGCGTTATGTTGCATTTGCAGAGCCCCTGATGTGCCTAAACAGTAGAAACCCCCCACAAGTGACCCCATTTTGGAAACTAGACCCCCCCGGGAACTTATCTAGATGTGTGGTGAGAACTTTGAATGCACAAGTGCTTCACAGAAGTTTATAATGCAGAGTCGTGAAAATAAAAATAACATTTTTTTTCTACAAAAAAGATTTTTGAGCCCCCAAATTTTTATTTTGACAAGGGTAACAAGAGAAATTGGACTCCAAAAGTTGTTGTCCAATTTGTGCTGAGTACACTGATACCCCATGTGTAGTGGGGACCACTGTTTGAGCGCATGGCAGAGCTCGGAAGGGAAGGAACCCCATTTTGGAATGCGGACTTTGATAGAATGGTCTGCGGGCATTATGTTGCGTTTGCAGAGACCCTGATGTACCTAAACAGTAGAAACCCCCCACAAGTGACCCCATTTTGGAAACTAGAGCCCCCAAGGAACTTATCTAGATGTGTGGTGAGAACTTTGAATGCCCAAGTGCTTCACAGACGTTTATAATGCAGAGTTGTGAAAATAAAAAATATTTTTTTTTCCACAAAAAAAATTTTTAGCCCCCAAGTTTTTATTTTCACAAGGGTAACAGGAGAAATTGGACCCCAAAAGTTGTTGTCCAATTTATCCCGAGTACGCTGATGCCCCATATGTGGGGGTAAACCACTGTTGGGTGCACGGCAGAGCTCGGAAGGGAGGGAGCACCATTTGACTTTTTGAGTGCAAAATTGGCTGTGGCGTTTAGAGACCCCCTGATGTACCTAAACAGTGGAAACCCCCCAAATCTAACTCCAACCCTAACCCCAACACACCCCTAAGGCTTCTTTCACACTTCAGTTGTTTGGCGTCAGTCAGCTCCGACATAGTGACGGATCCGTCACAATTGTTGAGAAAACGGTATTTGTTGTGAACTATATTTCTTGGCTCCCTCTTGTGGTCACTAGCGGTATTTCACTTGGATCATCTTTCTCCAGGTTGGTAGCCACCTGGTTCGTTAGGCCTTGGGTGTTCCTATTTAGACTTCCTGGAAACTCAGTCTAGTGCCTGGAATCGATGTAGTCAGTCTATGTCTGTTTGCTCCTGACTCCTGGTCTCCTGTTCTTTGCATGATAAGCTAAGTCCTGCTTTCTTATTTTTGTTTATTCGCTTTGCTTCTATTTTGTTCCAGCTTGTTCATAATGTGATTCCTGATTTTTGCTGGAAGCTCTAGGGGGCTGATATTCTCCCCCCACACCGTTAGGCGGTGCGGGGGTTCTTGGATATTCAGCGTGGATATTTTTGTAGGGTTTTTGCTGACCGTATAAGTCTCCTTCCTATTTTCTGCTATTAATTAGTGGGCCTCTCTTTGCTAAATCTAGTTCATTCTTTCGTTTGTCTTTTCTTCTTACCTCACCGTTATTATTTGTTGGGGGCTTGTATTATAACTTTGGGGTCCTTTCTCTTGAGGCAAGTGAGGTCTTATTTTCTCTGAAAGGGTTAGTTAGTTCTCCGGCTGGTGCGAGACGTCTAGAATCAACGTAGGTACGTTCCCCGGCTACTTCTAGTTGTTGTGCTAGGATTAGATATACAGTCAGCCAAGTTACCACCTCCCTATGAGCTGGTTTTTGTGTTTGCGGACTTAGCTGGAACTTCTGAGATCCTCTACCACTAGGATCATAACAGGTATTAACGGATCCGTTTTTTTGACGGATCCGTTACTTGGGGGTTGTCTGGGAAAAGTATCTACTTTTTGGAGCATGCGCAATTGAAAAAGTGGATTGGGGCGACGGATCCGCCGAAATGACGGTAACAATGGATCCGTCGCCCATAGGCGGCCATTCTATGGAATGACGAACGCGACAGATCCGTCGCGAACCGCCATTTCGGCGCAGACAAAAAACGTTACAATTGCCGTCAATGTCTAGATGACGTCCGCCAAATCTCGATGTATCCGTCACATGGCGGATGGAATGGACGACCATCCGCCACAATCCGTCGCTAATGCATGTCTATGGGAAAATGGCGGAACCGCCAGAAAAAATGGCGGATCCGCTATTTGATGAAAATGTCCGTTTCAGACTGACGCCAAAAGACTGAAGTGTGAAAGAGGCCTAACCCTAATGCCAACCCGATCCATAATCCTAATCACAACCCTAAGGATAATCGCAACCCTAACCTCAAAACAACCATAACCCTAATCAGAACCCTAAATCCAACACACCCCTAATCCTAATCTCAACCCTAACCTCAAACCTAACCCTAATCCCAATACACCCCTAATCCCAACCCTACCTTTAACCCTAATCCCAAACCTAACCGTAATCCCAAACGTAACCCTAATGCCAACCCTAATCCAAACCCTAATTCCAACCCTAACCCTAACTTTAGCCGCAACCCTAGTCCTAACTTTAGCCCCAACTCTAACTATAGCCCTAACTTTAGCCCCAACCCTAACCCTAACCCTAAATTTAGCCCCAGCCCTAACCCTAAATTTAGCCCCAACCCTAACCCTAAATTTAGCTCCAACCCTAACCCTAAATTTAGCCCCAACCCTAACCCTAACCCTAACCCTAGCCCTAACCCTAACCCTAGCCCTAACCCTAACCCTAACGCTAGCCCTAACCCTAACCCTAGCCCTAACCCTAACCCTAGCCCTAACCCTAACCCTAACCCTAATTTTAGCCCCAACTCTTCTCTCCTGCCGGCCGGCAGATGGCAGCAGAGAGCGGGCGCACTGCGCATGCGCCCGCCATTTTCTTTCTATAGGAAGAAGCCGGCCGGCAGGAGAAGACACAGGAGGACCCAGGGACACCGGTAAGTATCATAGGGTCCCCGAATCCCCCTATTTCTCTGTCCTCTGATGTGCGATAACATCAGAGGACAGAGAATTACACATCACTTTTTTTTTTTTTTTTTTTTGCGATCGCCGGTAAACAGTTAATTACCGGCGATCGCAAAACAGGGGTTGGTAAAAACCGACCCCGATCATGTTCTTTGGGGTCTCGGCTACCCCCAGCAGCCGAGACCCCAAAGATCTCCCAGGTGCCGGCCGGCCATTTTTAAGATGGCGGCGCCCATGGGGAACCACGAGGAGCACCGGGGGAGACAGGTGAGTATCGGGGGGGCATCGGGGGCAACCGGGGACCCCATTTCTCTGTCCTCCGATGTGCGATCACATCGGAGGACAGAGAAATTAAATGGGAAATCGCGTTTTTGTTTTTTTTTTGCGATCGCCGGTAAGCGGTTAATTACCGGCGATCGCAACTCGGGGGTCGGTAAAAAACCCCTGAATCATGTTCTCTGGGGTCTCGGCTACCCCCGGTATCCGAGACCCCAGAGAAAATCCGACTCTGGGGGGCGCTATTCACTTTTTCCACAGCGCCGTTAATTAACGGCGCTGTGGTTTAAGTACCCTTAGCGGCCCCCGTTAAAAGGCGTATCGGCGGTCGTTAAGGGGTTAATAACATGAATTTGTTTACATTCTAAATAAGTACATAGGTCTTAGTTAAGATTTATGTGAATCACACCAGAGTGTTAGATGTGACACAGGGAGGGGCGTGCCAGACTAGGATTGCTAAATAAATACCAAGGGATCATTATAGTACTTTGTGCAAGGTACCGATGTGTCCACTGAGATAGGTAATCACCGGTTGCAAATGCTATCCCTCCTACTCATAACACAGTACTCACACCATATGCTGCAGATAACTGAGATAGGTACATCACCGGTTGCAAATGCAATCCCTCCTACTCATAACACAGTACTCACACCATATGCTGCAAATAACTAATCCCTCATTTGTATACATAAATAACAGCTATATTTACCCATGATAAGGTCCAAAGTCCGACTCCAGCCTGTGTCAAGAACCCCAACGCGCGTTTCGCGTATAAATAGTGTCGCTTCCTCAGGGGGCATGGTTTAAGTGATAGCTCAGTCCGGTTTAAATAGTAAGCCGTTCCGGTCACAAGACCGTACGGCTGCCTATCAATACTCGCGGACAGTGCGCATGCGCACCGCGTCTCGTCGCCATGTCAACCGGAGCCCGGAAAGGACGTCCCCCTGTGATCACGTGGGCGGGCCGGCGCCAGGCCTCGCACCTCGCTCACACAGGATGGACGGCCGAACAAGGGCCAGAAGAATGACTACCTGGGACACGGTGCGCATTATAGTGTGAAATTGTGCCTCAGTAAAATATACATAAATAAATAAACGTTCGTGCTAGGACATTGTTAAGGTGCTTTGTGCATATCGATTATAGATAATGGTCATATACAGCCATTTTCAAATAAGGTGCAATGTGCCAAAATATCTATGCAGTGTATAAAATATAAAATATGATATTAGAAGACCCTAAATGGGATATAGAAAGACCTTAAGTACCACATATAATGAATACAGAAAAATACACACAAATTATACACTAATATTGCTATATATGGACATATCAAATAAAGACTAAAGGAAAAAAAGAGAAAAAAGAGAAAAAGCAGCTGCCTGAGCCTACCCTAAATGGCCATACAGAGACCATGTGAAGGTGTAATTAAATATCACACACATCATAGTTCTAATAGTCCAAATATTTCGCGTATAATGGACCCCAGATTTTGGTTATCTTCCAATTGATGGTTGTCAATTCTTCAATGTTCCTCTTTTATTTTTTATTTTTTTCTTCAGAAACCAATACATGACTTCAGGTGTCTCTCATGGACCACGGGCATCCCGACCAGCCGCTCAATCACTTCCCCTCACCATATCACAAACAAAGGTAACTAAACTATAACAATACAATAAAATAAAGTTAAAATCACATAGACTAAACCACACTTAAAATCTGGAAGGTATATGACAAAGCTTCTGGAGAGGGGTAAAGGGACTAGAGAGTAGCTTTATCTCACTAGATACAGGGGTCATGCATATCTATCTATTTCAACCATGAGGAGAGATTCAAAGAAACGACGAAAATCCCTGACTCTCATTTAACCCTACAGGGGTCATGGTACCAAGGAGAGTTATCCATCGGCATTCTTTTTGTGCAAGGAGACGTTGGATATTACCTCCCCTAATCCCGCATTGTACATGTTCAATGCCTCTCACCAAAAAAGATTTGGGATTACATTTGTGGTATTGTTTGAAATGGCGTGGAACAGTTTTTAATTGGGAGAAATCCTCCTCTGTTTCTGCTGCCATAATATCACGGACGTGTTCCCGTGTACGTGTTCCCAGACGTCTAGAAGTTAGACCTATGTACACTTTGGGGCAGCTGCATCTCGCATAATATATGACTTGTGTTGTATTGCACGTAATGTGCTGTTTTATTGAAAAATTTCTCTTTCCATCAGTCGATTGAAAATCTGCTGCCCGACATATATTCTTGCAAGAGTTGCAGCTGCCACATGGGAAACATCCTAAAGAACAGCCACTTGAACCAAACACATTTTTACTGATTGGAGGCACGTAATGACTAGACACCAGGATGTCTTTTAGATTTTTAGTTCTTCTTGATGTCATCATAGGATATTTGGACAGAATTTTAGATAATGTGGAGTCAGTTTTTAGGACATCCCAATGTCTACTAAGACAATCTCTCATAGACGTCCACTCCCCATTAAAAGTTGATATGAACCGGACGGCTTCATCTTTATTGTCCTTACTCCTCTGTCTAGGGTACAGCAAAGCATCACGAGGTTGGGATTTCGCTCTCAAATAGCCCTTTTTTATGCATTCATTGCTGTAACCACGTTCCTTGAATCTCTCTCAGAGATCCAAGGCTTGGTTTTCAAACTTAGACTCAGAGGAGCAGATCCGCCTCATCCCGAGGTGCTGCCCAACTGGGATGGCCCTAATAGTGCTGTATGGGTGGCTTGAACTAGCATGTAGTAATGAGTTGACAGAGGTGGACTTCCTGTACATATCCGTTTGTAAATACCCATATTTATCCACTTCCACTTTAATATCCAGGAAGTCAACCCCAGCCCTACTCATGCTATACGTCAATTTGATATTGAATCTGTTGTCATTCAACTGCTGCATAAATTCATGTAGGTCCTTCTCAGACCCCTGCCAAATTATAAACAAATCATCTATGTAGCGCAGCCAGCACTGCACATGGTCCGCGGCCCGGACACCCCCCCCCCCGCCAAATATCTCCCTCTCCCAGTATCCGAGGAAGAGATTAGCGAAGGAGGGCGCACAGGCCGCGCCCATGGCAGTGCCACGCTGCTGCAAATAACAAACATCCTTAAACACAAAAAATTTTTTTGTTAGAATGAATGACAACAGTTCCATAACCAACCTGCACATAGGGCCATCCAGGTTGCCGGACCCCAGGAAGAAGCGGACCGCCTCCAATCCATCATCATGACAGATACAAGTGTACAATGATTCTATGTCTGCAGTGACAAGAATCTTATCCTCGTCAAGTTGAATCCCATTGATCCTACTCAGGACATCTGATGTGTCACGTGCATATGAGGGAAGTGACTCTACTAAGGGTTTTAGATAAAAGTCCACAAATTTGCACACTGGATCATTGAGTCCCCCCATGCCGGACACAATCAGACGCCCGGGGGGATCAATGGGATTCTTATGTATCTTAGGGATAAAATACAGAGTTGGTATTTTGGGGAATTTTGTAAGTAGACCCTCATATATTTTTGGGGGGATAATCCCCTGATCAAAAGCATCTTCCAAAATGGTTTCTAATTCAAGGGTAAACTTATGCAATGGATTATGGTCCAACCTCTGATATGTCACCCTGTTGTGAATCCGCTTTTTGGGCTCCCCTGGTGGTTGCTGGTGGTACTGGTGACTTGTGTGTGCTTTGCTGTCTCAGTTCACCTGCTCCCATCAGTGTTTGGGAGTTTCCTATTTAGCCTTGCTCTCCAGTCATTTCCTTGCCGGTCATCATTGTAACCAGAGCCTTCGGTTGCATGTTCCTGCTACTAGTCTGCTGATCAGCTAAGTGGACTTTGTCCTTTTGTTTTGTATCTTTTGTCCAGTTTGCAGTTTTTGTTATTCTCTGTAGCTGGAAGCTCTTGCGGGCTGAAATTGCCACTCCTGTGTCATGAGTTGACACAGGAGTCTTAAAGTAATTTCAGGATGGTTTTTTGAAAGGGTTTTCAGTTGACCGTGAAGTCCTCTTTTGTATCCTTCTGCTATCTAGTAAGTGGACCTCTCTTTGCTAAATCTACTTTCATACTGTGTATGTCTTTTCCTCTTGAACTCACCGTTATTACATGTGGGGGGCTGCTATCATCTTTTGGGGTATTTCCCTAGAGGTAAGCCAGGTCTGTTCCTTCCTCTACCAGGCGTAGTTAGTCCTCCGGCTGGCGCGTGGCATCTAGGAAGTCGTAGGTATGCTCCCTGGCTACTATTAGTTGTGTGGTAGATTTAGCTCACGGTCAGCTCGAGATTCCATCACCCAGAGCTCGTCCGTTATTTTTGTGTTTTGATGTTTCCCTGCCATTGGGAATCATGACAGTATGACCGGCCCGTGTTAAAGTTATTGGCAGAAGAAAGGAGAGAAAAAAGAAGTCTGTAGAATTTCCCCCCCCCCCTATGCTTGCTCCATAGTTGGATCAGTTGCATTTCAGCTCTAATTACAGCCTTTGCCTTTCTCTCCTTCTAATCCTTGAATGGCTCTGATCTCACCTGTTTAAAGATGGACCCTCAGAGTTTGGCTGTAGGTTTAAATAATCTTGCTACCAAGGTTCAAAATTTACAAGATTTTGATATACATACTCCGATGTCTGAACCTAAAATTCCTACACCAGAGGTGTTTTCCGGAGATAGATCTCGGTTCCTGAATTTCAAATATAATTGTAAATTGTTCCTTTCTCTCAGACCTCACTCCTCTGGAGATCCTGTCCAGCAGGTTAAGATTGTAATCTCTTTGCTGCGAGGTGACCCTCAAAATTGGGCATTTTCATTGACACCAGGGGATCCTGCGTTGCTCAATGTGGATGCGTTTTTTCTGGCTTTAGGGTTGCTTTATGAGGAACCTAATTTGGAGATTCAAGCTGAAAAAGCTTTGATAGCCCTATCTCAAGGGCAAGATGAAGCTGAGATATACTGCCAAAAATTTCGTAGATGGTCTGTGCTTACTCAGTGGAATGAGTGCGCCCTAGAGGCAAATTTCAGAGAGGGCCTTTCTGATGCCGTTAAAGATGTTATGGTCGGGTTCCCTGCTCCCACAGGTCTGAATGAGTCCATGACAATGGCTATTCAGATTGATCGGCGTTTGCAGGAGTGCAAACCCGTGCACCATTTGGCGGTATCTTCTGAAGAGACGCCAGAGAAAATGCAATGTGACAGAATTCTGTCCAGAAGCGAGCGGCAGAATTATAGGCGTAAAAATGGGTTATGCTTCTATTGTGGTGATTCTGCTCATGTTATATCAGCATGCTCTAAACGTACAAGGAAGGTTGACAAGTCTATTTCAATTGGCACTTTACAGTCTAAATTTATTCTGTCTGTAACCTTGATTTGTTCATTATCAGTTATTACCGTGGATGCCTATGTGGACTCTGGCGCCGCTCTGAGTCTTATGGATTGGTCTTTTGCCAGGCGCTGTGGGTTTGATTTAGAGCCTCTGGAAGTCCCTATACCTCTGAAGGGTATTGATTCTACGCCTTTGGCTTGTAATAAACCACAATTCTGGACGCAAGTGACTATGCGTATGACTCCAGACCATCAGGAGGTGATTCGCTTCCTTGTGTTATACAATTTGCATGATGTTTTGGTGCTTGGATTACCATGGTTACAATCTCATAACCCAGTCCTTGACTGGAAAGCTATGTCTGTGTTAAGCTGGGGATGTCGGGGGGCTCATGGGGACATACCTTTGGTTTCCATTTCGTCATCTATTCCCTCTGAGATTCCGGCATTTTTGTCTGATTATCGTGATATTTTTGAGGAGCCAAAAATTGGTTCACTCCCTCCCCACAGAGATTGTGATTGCGCCATAGATCTGATTCCTGGCAGTAAATTTCCAAAGGGTCGTTTGTTTAACTTATCTGTACCTGAACATGCTGCTATGCGAGAGTATATTAAGGAGTCCCTGGAAAAGGGACATATTCGTCCTTCTTCATCTCCTTTAGGAGCTGGTTTTTTCTTTGTATCTAAAAAGGATGGCTCTCTGAGGCCTTGTATTGATTATCGACTCCTGAATAAAATTACAGTCAAATATCAGTATCCGTTGCCTTTGCTGACTGATTTGTTTGCTCGCATAAGGGGGGCTAAGTGGTTCTCTAAGATTGATCTTCGTGGGGCGTATAATTTGGTGCGAATTAAGCAGGGGGATGAGTGGAAAACCGCATTTAATACGCCTGAGGGCCATTTTGAGTATTTAGTAATGCCTTTCGGCCTTTCTAATGCACCTTCAGTCTTTCAGTCCTTAATGCATGATATTTTCCGTGAATATTTGGATAAATTTATGATTGTGTATTTGGATGATATTTTGATTTTTTCTGATGACTGGGAGTCTCATGTTCAACAGGTCAGGAGGGTTTTTCAGGTTTTGCGGGAGAATTCTTTGTGTGTAAAGGGTTCAAAGTGTGTTTTTGGGGTTCAAAAGATTTCCTTTTTGGGGTACATTTTTTCCCCTTCTTCTATTGAGATGGACCCTGTCAAGGTTCGGGCTATTTGTGACTGGACGCAGCCTACTTCTCTTAAGAGTCTTCAGAAATTCTTGGGCTTTGCTAATTTTTATCGTCGATTTATAACTGGTTTTTCTGGCGTTGCTAAACCTCTGACGGATTTGACCAAAAAGGGTGCTGATGTTGCCAATTGGCCCCCTGCTGCTGTGGAGGCCTTTCGGGAGCTTAAGCGCCGCTTTTTGTCTGCCCCTGTGTTGCACCAGCCTGATGTTTCTCTTCCCTTTCAGGTTGAGGTCGATGCTTCCGAGATCGGAGCGGGGGCGGTTTTGTCGCAGAAAAGTTCCGACTGCTCAGTGATGAGACCTTGTGCGTTCTTTTCTCGAAAATTTTCGGCCGCCGAGCGAAACTATGATGTTGGTAATAGGGAGCTTTTGGCCATGAAGTGGGCATTTGAGGAGTGGCGTCATTGGCTTGAGGGTGCCAGACATCAGGTGGTAGTTTTGACTGATCACAAGAATCTGATTTATCTAGAGTCTGCCAGGCGCCTGAATCCTAGACAGGCACGATGGTCGTTGTTTTTTTCTCGGTTTAATTTTGTGGTTTCATACTTACCGGGTTCTAAAAATGTTAAGGCAGATGCTCTTTCTAGGAGTTTTGAGCCTGACTCTCCTGGGGATTCTGAACCTGCTGGTGTTCTTAAGGATGGGGTTGTTTTGTCTGCTGTCTCCCCAGATCTGCGACGTGCTTTGCAAGAATTTCAGGCGGATAGACCTGATCGTTGTCCGCCTGGTAGACTGTTTGTTCTTGATGATTGGACCAGTAGAGTCATCTCGGAAGTTCATTCTTCCTCGCTGGCAGGTCATCCTGGAATTTTTGGTACCAGAGATTTGGTGGCTAGATCCTTCTGGTGGCCTTCCCTGTCTCGGGATGTGCGTGTTTTTGTGCAGTCTTGTGATGTGTGTGCTCGGGCCAAGCCTTGTTGTTCTAGGGCTAGTGGGTTATTGTTGCCCTTGCCTGTTCCGAAGAGGCCTTGGACGCACATCTCTATGGACTTTATTTCTGATCTCCCTGTTTCTCAGAAGATGTCTGTCATCTGGGTGGTGTGTGACCGTTTTTCTAAAATGGTTCATTTGGTACCATTGCCTAAGTTGCCTTCCTCATCTGAGTTGGTTCCTCTATTTTTTCAAAATGTGGTTCGCTTGCATGGTATTCCGGAAAACATCGTTTCTGACAGGGGAACCCAGTTCGTGTCTAGATTTTGGCGGGCATTCTGTGCCAGGTTGGGCATTGATTTGTCTTTTTCGTCTGCATTCCATCCTCAGACTAATGGCCAGACGGAGCGAACTAATCAAACTTTGGAGACTTATTTGAGGTGTTTTGTGTCTGCGGATCAGGATGACTGGGTTGCCTTTTTGCCGTTGGCAGAATTTGCTCTTAATAATCGGGCTAGTTCTGCCACTTTGGTTTCTCCTTTCTTTTGCAATTCAGGGTTTCATCCTCGTTTTTCATCTGGTCAGGTGGAATCTTCGGATTGTCCTGGAGTGGATGCGGTGGTGGATCGGTTGCATCAAATTTGGGGACAAGTGGTGGACAATTTGAAGTTGTCCCAGGAGAGGACTCAGCAGTTTGCTAACCGCCGTCGTCGTGTTGGTCCTCGCCTTCGTGTTGGGGACTTGGTGTGGTTGTCTTCCCGTTTTGTCCCTATAAGGGTTTCTTCTCCTAAGTTTAAGCCTCGGTTCATCGGTCCTTATAGGATTTTGGAGATACTTAACCCTGTGTCCTTTCGTTTGGACCTCCCGGCATCTTTCGCTATCCATAATGTATTCCATCGGTCGTTGTTGCGGAGATATGAGGTACCGGTGGTTCCTTCTACTGAACCTCCTGCTCCTGTGCTGGTGGAGGGTGAATTGGAGTACGTTGTAGAGAAGATCTTGGATTCCCGTATTTCCAGACGAAGACTTCAATATCTGGTTAAATGGAAGGGCTATGGTCAGGAAGATAATTCTTGGGTAACTGCCTCTGATGTTCATGCCTCGGATTTGGTTCGTGCCTTTCATAGGGCTCATCCAGATCGCCCTGGCGGTTCTCGTGAGGGTTCGGTGCCCCCTCCTTAAGGGGGGGGTACTGTTGTGAATCCGCTTTTTGGGCTCCCCTGGTGGTTGCTGGTGGTACTGGTGACTTGTGTGTGCTTTGCTGTCTCAGTTCACCTGCTCCCATCAGTGTTTGGGAGTTTCCTATTTAGCCTTGCTCTCCAGTCATTTCCTTGCCGGTCATCATTGTAACCAGAGCCTTCGGTTGCATGTTCCTGCTACTAGTCTGCTGATCAGCTAAGTGGACTTTGTCCTTTTGTTTTGTATCTTTTGTCCAGTTTGCAGTTTTTGTTATTCTCTGTAGCTGGAAGCTCTTGCGGGCTGAAATTGCCACTCCTGTGTCATGAGTTGACACAGGAGTCTTAAAGTAATTTCAGGATGGTTTTTTGAAAGTGTTTTCAGTTGACCGTGAAGTCCTCTTTTGTATCCTTCTGCTATCTAGTAAGTGGACCTCTCTTTGCTAAATCTACTTTCATACTGTGTATGTCTTTTCCTCTTGAACTCACCGTTATTACATGTGGGGGGCTGCTATCATCTTTTGGGGTATTTCCCTAGAGGTAAGCCAGGTCTGTTCCTTCCTCTACCAGGCGTAGTTAGTCCTCCGGCTGGCGCGTGGCATCTAGGAAGTCGTAGGTATGCTCCCTGGCTACTATTAGTTGTGTGGTAGATTTAGCTCACGGTCAGCTCGAGATTCCATCACCCAGAGCTCGTCCGTTATTTTTGTGTTTTGATGTTTCCCTGCCATTGGGAATCATGACATCACCCTATCTCGGAGATGTCTCATTGCCTCTTTTTCATAAAGAGATTTAGGCCATAGCACGATGTTTCCCCCCTTGTCTGCTGGCTTAATCACTATATCATCATAATTCTTTAATTCTTCGAGCGCCTGTCTCTGTTTTGACGTCAAATTGTCATGTTGACGTCTAGTTGGTATATTTTCAAAATCTTGTATCACCAATCTGGTGAAAATCTCCACTGCTGGGCACAGAGACAAGGGGGGAAACCTCGTTGACCTGGGGTAACAGATGCTAGGAAACATACCTGTAAAGTTGGACGTTTGCTCATTCAGAAGATCCTCCAGCGCCTGCTGCGCCTCCCTCTCCATTCTATCATTAGTGGACTCATGTCCATCTTTTGCATATAGCTTTTTTAATATTAATTTCCTTGCAAAGAGATAGACGTCTTTGGTAGCTGTGAAAACATCAAAATTATTAGTAGGAGAGAATGTAAGTCCTTTTTGAGGGACTTTTATTTGGTCTCCAGTGAGAATGTGACTAGATAAATTAATTACCTCAAGACCTTTTTTATCCTTTTTGGTCTGTTGGCAATTATTGGAATTCTTTGGTCTCTCATTCTTTTTTTCTCGATTAAGACCTGAATTCCGTAAGTCATAATATCTCGGTCTAGTCTTTATTGATTCCTCACTGGAGGCCAAGGAGGTGGTGGAGGCTGACCTGGCGCGGGAGGATCCACGAGAGCGGTATGTTTTCCTGTTCCATTTATAAATGGTATTGGACTGCAGGTCCCCAATATCACGCTGAAATTTCTTTGCTTTATTCTCACATATATTCTTTTCCCATTTGGTAAATTCCTGTTCTAATTCAGTATTGAATGCCGATAGCGTCTCACTTGGTACATCCTGTTTCAATTTGATTTGAATTTCATCTATCTCTTTGTCCATCCCCTCAATGGCTGCTTGATTCAACTGTGCCAATAGTCCCATGAATCCCCTTGAACATGTGTTCGCCAGTTCTTCCCATCTCCTCCGAAAGACATCATCGTCCATTTCGAAGGAGGGGAATACCTGGACTCTCAGACAGTAGTGAGTCACACAGTGTGCATCACAGTTCTAGACTTCCAACCAAGGGAATGTCAAGGAATCACTATAAAAAAACATTAGCAGCAGCAGTGTAAGCCCATGCACCAGCAGAACAGAGTACAAGTCTGACACATTGTGAACAATTGGCGAGAATGATGCAGGAGTATCTCGAGGTCAATATAAATGCCATCAGTGGGAATTTTAACTCTTTTGCGTTTGGTCTTCAAAAAAGGAAGAGTGGTCTGAGCTTGCCTGTAATGCATTGGATGTTTTGTCATACCCGGCAGCCAGTGTTCTCTCAGAATGTGTGTTCAGTGCTGGTGGGGGTTTCCTGACTGATAAGTGAATCCGGCTGTCCCTAGAAAGTGTAGACCACCTATCTTTCATCAAAATGAACCAGTCATGGAACTCTAATTACTTTTGCTCCCCAGTCGCAGACTGGGCATACTCGGCAATGGTGTCATTTTTACTGTTATCCATTGATCTGACGTTATTGCAGTCTGTGACACACTTGTTGTGGCTTCTGTGCTTGCTGTTGCTACTACTGCTGATGTTAGAAACAATTTGAAATGTGGAGACTCCAAGTTGGGTCTCCATCTGTTGGTCTACCTGTAGTGGAAGGTGTGTCCAAGCCCTATTATACTGTCTCTGCTCTGTGGAAATTAATGCCACTTTAGTCGTGTGTGCCAATATTTTTTTTTAAATGTGGAGTATGCAAATTAGGTCTCCTTCATGTGTGTTGCCTATAGCAATAGGGCTCCCTGACCAGCAGGCCTGCACTTACTTTCACTCACCTACCTGTGTTACTATCCTTACATTTTCTACCAATAGCACTCTATGAAACTGATATACAGCTCTGGCAAAAAATAAAATGACCACTACATCAAAACCCTGTCATGGGCAGCTCATTCTCCAGACCTGAACCCCATTGAAAACCTCTGGAATATAATTAAGAGGATGATGGATAGTCACAAGCCATCAAAGAAAGAACTGCTTAAATTTTTGCGCCAGAAGCAGTGTGAAAGACTGGTAGCAAGCATGCCAAGATTCATGAAAGCTTTGATTAAAAATCATGGTTATTCCACAAAATATTGATTTCTGAACTCTTCCTGAGTAAAAACATGAGCATTGTTGTTTCTAAATGATTATGAACTTGTTTTCTTTGCATTATTTGAGGTCTGAAAATACTGGGTTTTTTTTATTTTGACCATTTTTCTTTGTCAGAAAAAAGTATAAGGCCATGTTCACACTTTGCGGTTTTTACCGCGGATCCGCGGCGATTTTGATGCCGCGGGTCTGCAGCAGTTTCCATAGCGTTTACATTAACAAACCGCAAACCGCTGTGCACATGCTGCGGGAAAAACCGCGCAGAAACGCAGCGGTTTAAAACCCGCAGCATGTCACTTCTTTGTGCAGAATCGCAGCGATTCTGCACCCATAGAAATGCATTGAACCGCTTACTTCCCGCATGGGGCTGTGCCCACGTTGCGGGAAGTAAGCGGATAATGTGCGGGTGGTACCCGGGGTGGAGGAGAGGAGACTCTCCTCCAGGCCCTGGGAAGCATAAATAGTGTAAAAAAAAAGAATTAAAATAAAAAATGATGTTATACTCACCTCTCAGCGCTGCCCGCGGCCGTCCGGTCTTTGGTTTGCTGTGCGAGCAGGACCTGTGGTGACGTCGCGGTCACATGACCGTGATGACGCCTCAGTCACATGACCGTGACGTCACGAAGGTCCTTCTCGGCACAGCATCTTTGGAACCGGACCGCCGGGTGCAGCGCCCAGGAGATCCGGACATCGGAGGGTGAGTATAACCAATTTTTATTATTTTTATCATTACTATTGATGCTGCATATTGCTGCATATGCAGCATCAATAGTACAGGAGTAATCCCGCAGCGGAAACCGCGGAACAAACCGCGATAAATCTGCAGGGATAACCGCAGCAGTTTTGCCCTGCAGATTTATCAATTCCGCTGCGGGATAAACCTGCAGAGCACAAGTGTGAACATGGCCTAACATTTCTTGCTTGGAACTTCGGAGACATGCTGTCAGTAGTTTATAGACTAAAGAACTATTTACTTTTACTCAAAAATATACCTAGAAGAAGATTTACACTGCTCCCTTATCCACTGCGTCTTAATTGAAACTTCAATTCCAAGCTCTAAATTCCGGCCCAAACTCTGATACCTCCTGCATGGCCCATGGCTGGCTACTGCTGTGCCATTAGCAAACTTCTACTGTGGGTCAATTGATGCCACTTTTCATGGTGTCTGCCCCTAATTTAGCTGGGAAGCTGTCTGTCACCCTTTAAGGTGTTTTGTATATGTTTTGCTTTGCCTCCCATTGAATTTATTGGGGTTTGGGTAATTCGACGAACATGTTCGGCAAACATCGGTACGTTATTGAATGGTTTGCTCATCTTTGGTGGCCAGAACACTTAGATGAGACACAAAATCTTAAAGTGGTACTTCAGAGAGATTGCTTTTTACAGCTCATGTTCCCTTTTCATGATGCACTACATCAGTAATTGAGCCTCCAAGTGGGTTTCCCCTTCTTGCATAATCCTTGTCCTGATTAAATCTGACACTCGCTTGAATCATGCTGTCTTGCTCAGTGGTCCCACTGTCGATCACCATATCTGAAGCATATTGATTCTGATCCATAGAATTTCATTGTGAAGGCATCATAGTGTAGGTCACCTAGTCTTCCCCCAACATATAACACTTAGCCACACAATCCCTGCAGTTGGTATGTCATGTGTTGCCACCTCTCAGGTACTTTGAACAGGGTATACATAAAAGAATTTACATTACTCTTTAACCCCTAATCCCTAAAAGACAAACCTGTACATCCACACTATAGTTCACACATGTAGAGGAGTTGATCTCATTCCGCAAGTGTTATACAGCGGGCATCTTTCTGTAACTGCAGCAACAGGACTTCAATCGGCTCCTGGTATCCATTTAGACAATGCAGTTAATGACTGATAGTGGCATTTAAATGGAGTAATCCCTGGAGGTCAATTTAACCATGTGATGTCATAGACACAGGGCCTAGGAGTAGGGACTGCAAATGATTAAGTGGAGGGAAGGAGACTGCACATGATAAAGTGGAGGTAGGGGGGCTGCACATGATGAAGTGGGGGTGACTGCAAATGATGAAGTAAGGGGGAGGGGACTGCACAAGATGAAGTGAGTGGGGGAGGGGTCTGCACATGATGAAGTGAGTGGGGGAGGGGGGCTGCACATGATGAAGAGAATGGAGGAGGGGGACTGCAAATGATGAAGTGAGTGGGGAGAGGAACAACACATGATGAAGTGAGTGGGGAGAGGGGGACAGAACATGATGATGTGAGTGGGGGAAGTGGGACCGCAAATGATAAAGTGAGTGGGGGAGGGGGACTGTGCATGATGAAGTGAGTGAGGGATGGGGACTGCACATGATGAAGTGGGTAAGGGGGACTGCAAATGATGAAGTGAGTGGGAGGGGGGATTTTGAATGATGAAGTGAGTGGGAAGAAGGGGACTGCAAATGATGAAGTGAGTGGTGAGAGAGGGACTGCAAATGACGAAGTGGGGGACTGCAACTGAAAAAGATGAAGTGAGGAGGGAGGGGGACTGCACATGATGAAGCGAGTGGGGGGACTGCAAATGATGAAGTGAGTGGGGTACGGGGGACTGCAAATGATGAATCGAAGGTGGGGGTGTGGATAGAGCAAATGATGACTTGGGGATAGCATATAATGATGAAATTTTAGGGTGGGAGGAATAAATGATGTATTGAGACTGGTAGATAGGGCACATTAAATGATGAAATGAGGGTGGGGGACCACAAATGATGATGAATTGAGGGTGGGGCAGCAAATAATGATACATTGAGGGTGGGGGAGTAAATGATGTATTGAATGTGGGGGAAGTAGTTGATAATGAATAGAAGGTAGGGTATGGAGAGAGGACATGACGTAAAGAATTGGGGCTGAAGGGGCATGTAAATATAATGAATCAGGGAATGGGAAGTACATAGTGGGGGCGTTGAGGATGCAGTGGTTGGTATTGAATTGCAGGAAAGAGCAAAGGGGCTAATTAATTTATATATGTATTAGGTGGTGAAAGTGGCTATTTATAGTTAGTGGGGACACAGTGGTAGATTATAATTTATATTTGGAATGGTGGGTTGCATAATAACTAGTTATACAGTTAGGTCCATATATATTTGGACAGAGACAACATTTTTCTAATTTTGATTATAGACATTACTACAATGAATTTTAAACAAAACAATTCAGATGCAGTTGAAGTTCAGACTTTCATCTTTCATGAACTCATGGACATCACCAGACGCTGTGTTTCCTCCTTTTTGATGCTCTGCCAGGCCTTCACTGTGGTGGTTTTCAGTTGCTGTTTGTTTGTGGACCTTTCTGTCTGAAGTTTAGCCTTTAACAAGTGAAATGCATGCTCAATTGAGTTGAGATCAGGTGACTGACTTGGCCATTCAAGAATATTCCACTTGTTTGCTTTAATAAACTCCTGGGTTGCTTTGGCTTTATGTTTTGGGTCATTGTCCATCTGTAGTATGAAATGACGACCAGTCAGTTTGGCTGCATTTGGATGGATCTGTCCTGTGTCACATGATCAATAAACACTAGTGACCCAGTGCCACTGGCAGCCATGCATGCCCAAGCCATCACACTGCCTCCGCCGTGTTTTACAGATGATGTAGTATGCTTTGGATCATGAGCTGTACCACGCCTTCACCATACTTTTCTCTTTAAATCATTCTGGTAGAGGTTGATCTTGGTTTCATCTGTCCAAAGAATGTTCTTCCAGATCAGTGCTGGCTTTTTTAGATTTTTTTTAGCAAAGTCCAGTCTAGCCTTTTTATTCTTGATGCTTATGAGTGGCTTGCACCGTGCAGTGAACCCTCTGTATTTACTTTCATGCAGTCTTCTCTTTATGGTAGATTTGGATATTGATACGCCTACCTCCTGGAGAGTGTTGTTCACTTGGTTTGCTGTTGTGAAGGGGTTTCTCTTCACCATGGAGATTATTCTGCGATCATCCACCACTGCTGTCTTCTGTGGGCGCCCAGGTCTTTTTGCATTGATGAGTTCACCAGTGCTTTCTTTCTTTCTCAGGATGTACCAAACTGTAGATTTTGCCACTCCTAATATTGTAGCAATTTTTCGGATGTTTTTTTTCCGTTTTTGCAGCTTAAGGATGGCTTGTTTCACCTGCATGGAGAGCTCCTTTGACCGCATGTTTACTTCACAGCAAAACCTTCCAAATGCAAGCACCACACCTCAAATCAACTCCAGGCCTTTTATCTGCTTAACTGAGAATGACATAATGAAGGGATTGCCCACACCTGTCCATGAAATAGCCTTGGAGTCAATTGTCCAATTACTTTCGGTCCCTTTAAAAACAGGGTGGCACATGTTAAGGAGCTGAAACTCCTAAACCCTTCATCCAATTTTAATGTGGATACCCTCAAATGAAAGCTGAAAGTCTGAACTTCAACTGCATCTGAATTTTTTTTTTAGTTCATTGTGGTAATGTCTATAGCCAAAATTAGAAAAATGTTCTCTCTGTCCAAATATATGTGGATGTAACTGTATAATAAAGTATCTGCAAAGTTACGCGGATTATGTTCAAACAGCAGTTTAAATGTTCACCACAATAAATATAAATTATGGTTCACCAATCTGGGGTAACCATCATTAATTAACCATCTCTTCACAGTTTCAGAAAATCTGTAATTTAAAATGTAATCACTTTTCATTTTATCTATTCTTCAGCCTTGCAAGAGTTAAACACCTTTTTAAACTCACCAACAATAAGCAATGCTTATTTCCTATTTGTGTTTTTTATATAGCAGTTTATTGATTGTTGGCTTTTATTTCTACAGCTCTGGAGTTGCCATTTTGAGCTCTCACAGTTTAATTGCGTAAATTTTTTCTGCATGCATCACAATATTTCTTCGCAATAATGGTTTAGCAGTCTGTAAACGGAGCATTGACAGAAGAATAACTATGTGATGTGTAATAAAATGAGCCATTAAATTGCAATTGAAGGAGGATGGTGATCTAACGCAAGAGTTCTCTTACTAACGGTATACTCTGGTATTTGCATATCTTATATTAGTGAATCGAGAGAGTTGCACATGTTGCCATTTCTCACTTCACGGAGGTTTATGCGACCGACATCATTCAAACATTGAGGGTATGTGCACACGTTGTGGATTTCTTGCAGAAATTTCCTGAAGAAAACCGGAAATTTTCTGCAAGAAATCCGCATTTTTTTTTTTGCGGTTTTTTTCAGTTTTTTTCGCGTTTTTTTTAGCATTCTGCAAGCGTAATTAGCTTGCAGAATGCTAAAGTTTTCCAAGCGATCTGTAGCCTGGAAAACTGACTGACAGGTTGGTCACACTTGTCAAACATAGCGTTTGACAAGTGTGACCAACTTTTTACTATAGATGCAGCTTATGCAGCATCTATAGTAAAAGATAGAATGTTTAAAAATAATAAAAAAAATAAAAAAATGCTTATACTCACCCAGACATCTCCTCACCGGCGTCCGTTCCTCTTCCTATAGCTGGTGTGTGCGCACAGGACCTTCCGTGACGTCACGGTCACGTGAGCGGTCACATGACCGCTCACGACCAATCACAGGACAGTGACATCATCGGCAGGTCTTTCATCGCACACCAGCTACAGGAACCGAAGCGACAGCGTGCAGTGGAGGCGGGAAGAGATCGAGGGTGAGTATAGGACTGTTTTTTATTTTAATTCTTATTTTTTGACCACTTATATGGTGCCCAGTGCGTGGAGGAGAGTCTCCTCTCCTCCACCCTGGGTACCAACCGCACATAATCTGCTTACTTCCCGCATCGTGGGCACAGCCCCGTGTGGGAAGTAAGCAGATCAATGGACTCCTAGGTGTGCGGAATCCCCTGCAATTCCGCATTTTAATGAACATGTTGCTTTTTTTTCCGCGATGCGATTTTTTCGCGGAAAAAAAGGCTACATTTGCACAAAAAATGCGGAATACACTTAAAATAATAGGAGGCATATGTAAGCGTTTTTTTTGCGTTTTTATCACGTTTTTATAGCGAAAAAACGCGAAAAAAACGCGAAAAATACTTAACGTGTGCACATGGCCTGAGAGTATATCCTGTGGCTGTTCCTTAACTGCCTTAAATTATTATTATTCATCTTTGATGGAAATACCTTATTATATAACAGTCATCGTATTTTGGCTCACATAGCAGAATATTGCTACGATAGTGTTGTATTTCAAAGCTATACAGCAACCTATTATATACTCTTATAGTTACAAGGACATATTAATTGAGTAATCACTTTCTCCACAGATTGCAAGAAAATATACCGTACATTTAACTTTGAAAAAATTTATTTTTATGTGGGCTAGAGGAAAAAAAGCAAATGAATGCTCATATGTCAACAAATAAAAACAGTGGTATTAAACATTCCTAGGACTCACAGCATATGGCTAGGGAATAGCTTTAGTATGAGGGCGGCACTGTAGTTGTTGTTGACTATTATTCACTTTACTTTTCTCTTAGACCTATCAGTGTATTACGTAGTGTAGGACACATATGGGAGGTGGGAACACACAACATCTGTTCCTCTCCTAAAATAATCAGATGATCATTGATGTATAAACAATATGCTTCAGATTTCACTGGTCAACATTTTCCTAAATATTCTGGAACACTTGTGTAAAGTATAAAGAGTTAGAGTCCTTTGTTTTGTTTTATTACCGTATTTTCTGGTGTATAAGACGACTGGGCGTATAAGACGACCCCCAACTTTTCCATATAAAATATGGAATTTGGGATATGCCCGCTGTATAAGACTGGGGTCATCTTATATGCCCAGTCATCTTATACAGCGTGTGGTTCCCAGGGTCTGAAGGAGAGGAGACTCTCCTTCAGGCCCTGGGATCCATATTCATGTTAAAAATAAAGAATAAAAATAAAAAATATGTATATACTCACCCTTCCGAGAAGCCTGGCTCTTACCGGTGTAAGCATCTGCCTCCGTTCCTAAGAAATGCAGCATGAAGGACCCTCGATGATGTCATGGTCAGGTGACTGGCCTGTGATTGGTCCGTGACCGCTCATGTGACCAGTCACCTGACCGTGACGTCATCGAAGGTCCTCCACGCTGCAATTCTTAGGAACGGAGGCAGACGCTTACACCGGTGAGAGCCAGGCTTCTCGGAAGGGTGAGTATGTACATATTTTTTATTTTTATTCTTTATTTTTAACATGAATATGGATCCCAGGGCCTGAAGGAGAGTCTCCTCTCCTTCAGACCCTGGGAACATCCAGGATCGCTCCCTGCACATGCCGTACCTGGCGTATAAGACGACCCCCGACTTTTGGGACAATTTTTAGGGGTTAAAAAGTCGTCTTATACGCCGGAAAATACGGTATATATATATTTTTATTGGCCTAACTAAAACATGATGTGTTATACAAGTTTTTTAGCCCCTTCACACGTAAGCGTGTTTTCACCTCCTCGACCAGGTCAATTTTTTCAATTCTGACCAGTGTCAATTTATTGTGGTAATGACTCCGAAAATCTTCAACGTATCCCAGTGAGTCTGAGATTAATTTTTTGTGACATGTTGTACTTCATGTTAGTGATAAGTTTTGGTCGATATGATTTTGCGTTTATTAGTGAAAATATTGACAAAAAATGTGAAAATTTCGCAATATTCGAACTTTCAATTTTACTTTCCTTAAATTAGTGACAGAGCCAATTTGGTACTTAATGACCGAGCCAATTTTTACAATTCTGACCAGTGTCACTTTATGAGGTTATAACTCTGGAACGCTTTATCGGATCCCGCTGATTCTGAGATTGTTTTTTCGTGACATGTTGTACTTCAAGTTAGTGGTAACATTTCTTCGCTATTACTTGCGATTATTTATGAAAAAAATGGAAATATGGCGAAAATTTTTAAAATTTTGCAATTTTCAAACTTTGTATTTTTATGCCCTTAAATCAGAGAGATATGTCACAAAAAATAGTTAATAAATAACATTTCTCACATGTCTACTTTACATCAGCACAATTTTGGAAACAATTTTTTTTTTTGTTAGGGAGTTATAAGGGTTAAAAGTTGACCAGCAATTTCTCATTTTTACAACACCATGTTTTTTTTAGGGACCACATCACCTTTGAAGTGATTTTGAGGGGTCTATATGATAGAAAATAACCAAGTGTGACACCATTCTAAAAACTGCACCCCTCAAGCTGCTCAAAACCACATTCAAGAAGTTTATTAACCCTTTACATACTTCACAGGAACTAAAACAATGTGGAAGAAAAAAATGAACATTTTACTTTTTTTTGCAAACATTTTACTTCAGAACCATTTTTTTTAATTTTCACAAGTGTAAAAACAGAAATTTAACCACAAATTTTGTTGTGCAATTTTTCCTGAGTACGCCGATACCCCATATGTGGAGGTAAACCACTGTTTGGGCGCACCGCAGAGCTTGGAAGTGAAGGAGCACCGTTTGACTGTTTCAATGCAGAATTGGCTGGAATTGAGATCGGACGCCATGTCGCGTTTGGAGAGCCCCTAATGTGCCTAAACAGTGGAAACCCCCCACAAGTGACACCATTTTGGAAATTAGACCCCCCAAGGAACTTATCTAGATGTGTGGTGAGCACTTTGAACCCCCAAGTGCTTCACAGAAGTTTATAACGTAGAGCCGTGAAAATAAAAAATCTCATTTTTTCTACAAAAATGATCTTTTTGCCCCCAAATTTTTATTTTCACAAGGGTAACAGGAGAAATTAGACCACAAAAGTTGTTGTGCAATTTCTCCTTAGTACGTCGATACCCCATATATGGGGGTAAACCACTGTTTGGGCGCACCGCAGAGCTTGGAAGAGAAGGAGTGTCGTTTTACTTTTTCAATGTAGAATTGGCTGGAATTGAGATCGGACGCCATGTCACGTTTGGAGAGCCGCTGATGTGCCTAAACAGTAGAGACCCCCCACATATGACACCATTTTGGAAACTAGACCCGTTAAGGAACTTATCTAGATGTGTGGTGAGCACTTTAAACCCCCAGGTGCTTCACAGAAGTTTATAACGTAGAGCCGTGAAAATAAAAAAAATCGCATTTTTTCTACAAAAATGATCTTTTTGCCTCCAAATTTTTATTTTACCAAGGGTAAAAGGAGAAAATGGACCCCAGAAGCTGTTGTACAATTTGTCTTGAGTACGCCGACACCCCATATGTGGGGGTAAACCACTGTTTGGGCGCATGGTTGAGCTCGGAAGCAAAGGAGCGCCATTTGACTTTTCAATGCAAAATTGACTGGAATTGAGATCGGACGCCATGTCGCGTTTGGAGAGCCCCTGATGTGCCTAAACAGCAGAAACCCCCCAAAAGTGACCCCATTTTGGAAACTAGACCCCCCATGGAACTTATCTAGATGTGTAGTGAGAACTTTGAATGCCCAAGTGCATCACAGAAGTTTATAATGCAGAGTCGTGAAAATAAAAAATATATATTTTTTAACAATAAAGACTTTTTAGCCCCCAAGTTTTTATTTTCACAAGGGTAACAAGAGAAATTGGACCCCAAAAGTTGTTGTCCAATTTGTCCTGAGTATGCTGGTACCCCATATGTGGGGGTAAACCACTGTTTGGGCGCACGGCAGAGCTCGGAAGGGAAGGAGTGCCATTTTGGAATGCAGACTTTGATAGAATTGTCTGCGGGCGTTATGTTGCCTTTGCAGACCCCTAATGTACCTAAACAGTAGAAACCCCCAACAAGTGACCCCATTTTGGAAAATAGACCCCCCAAGGAACTTATCTAGATATGTGGTGAGAACTTTGAATGCCCAAGTGCTTCACAGAAGTTTATAATGCAGAGTAGTGAAAATAAAAAATATTTTTTTTCCCACAAAAAATATTTTTTTAGCCCCCAAATTTTTATTTTCACAAGGGTAACAAGAGAAATTGGACCCCAAAAGTTGTTGTCCAATTTGTCCTGAGTATGCTGGTACCCCATATGTGGGGGTAAACCACTGTTTGGGCGCATGGCAGAGCTCGGAAGGGAAGGAGTGCCATTTTGGAATGCAGACTTTGATAGAATTGTCTGCGGGCATTATGTTGCCTTTGCAGACCCCTAATGTACCTAAACAGTAGAAACCCCCAACAAGTGACACCATTTTGGAAAATAGACCCCCCAAGGAACTTATCTAGATATGTGGTGAGAACTTTGAATGCCCAAGTGCTTCACAGAAGTTTATAATGCAGAGTAGTGAAAATAAAAAATATTTTTTTTCCCACAAAAAAGATTTTTTTAGCCCCCAAATTTTTATTTTCACAAGGGTAACAAGAGAAATTGGACCCCAAAAGTTGTTGTCCAATTTGTCCTGAGTATGCTGGTACCCCATATGTGGGGGTAAACCACTGTTTGGGCGCACGGCAGAGCTCGGAAGGGAAGGAGCGCCATTTTGGAATGCAGACTTTGATAGAATTGTCTGCGGGCGTTATGTTGCGTTTGCAGACCCCTAATGTACCTAAACAGTAGAAACCCCCACAAGTGACCAAATTTTGGAAACTAGACCCCCTAAGGAACTTATCTAGATATGTGGTGAGAACTTTGAAAGCTCAAGTGCTTCACAGAAATTTATAATGCAGAGTAGTGAAAATAAAAAAATATATTTTTTTCCAACAAAAAAGATTTTTAGCCCCCAAGTTTTTATTTTCACAAGGGTAACAGGAGAAATTGGACCCCAAAAGTTGTTGTCCAATTTATCCCGAGTACGCTGATGCCCCATATGTGGGGGTAAACCACTGTTTGGGCGCACGGCAGAGCTCAGAAGGGAGGGAGTACCATTTGACTTTTTTAGCGCAAAATTGGCTGTCGTGTTTGGAGACCCCCTGATGTACCTAAACAGTGGAAACCCCCCAATTCTAACTCCAACCCTAACCCCAACACAGCCCTAACCCTAATCTCAACCCGATCCATAATCCTAATCACAACCCTAACGATAATCACAACCCTAACCCCAAAACAGCCCTAATCTCAACCCTAACCATAACCCTAATCAAAACCCTAAATCCAACACACCCCTAACCCTAATCCCAACCCTAACCCTAATCCCAACCCTAATCCCAAACATAACACTAATCCCAACCCTAATCCAAACCCTAACCCTAATCCCAACTCTGACCCTAACTTTAGCCCCAACCCTAACTTTAGCCCCAACCCTAACCATAACTTTAGCCCCCGTCGTCACAAAAAAAGTTCACTGTAACCTTTTTTTTGTACGTCGCGTCCGCCATTTCCGCGGATGCGTGGCCGTAACTCTGCCCCCTCCTCCCCAGGACATAGACTGGGCAGCGGATGCGTTGAAAAACTGCATCCGCTGCCCACGTTGTGCACAATTTTCACAACGTGCGTCGGTACATCGGGCCGACGCATTGCGACCGCCCCGTACCGATGCAAGTGTGAAAGAAGCCTAAGGCTACTTTCACACTAGCGTCGTACTCGGCCCATCGCAGTGTGTCGGGCCGACGTACCGACGCTAGCGTTGTAAGCGCCGCACAACGGGTGCAGCGGATGCTGTTTTTTCAACGCATCCGCTGCCCCATTGTGAGGTGCGGGGAGGCGGGGGCGGAGTTCCGGCCACGCATGCGCGGTCGGAAATGGCGGACACGTCGCACAAAAAAGTTACATGTAGTTTTTTTTGTGTCGACGGTCCGCCGAAGCACGACGCATCCGTCGCACGACGGATGCGACATGTGGCAATCCGTCGCAATGCGTCGCTAATGCAAGCCAATGGAGAAAAAACGCATCCTGCAAGCACTTTTGCAGGATGCGTTTTTTCTCCAACGACGCATTGCGACGGAAGCCAAAAAACGCTAGTGTGAAAGTAGCCTAACCCTAACCCTAGCCCTAACCCTAAATTTAGCCCCAACCCTAACTCTAACCCTAACCCTAACTCTAACCCTAACCCTAACCCTAACCCTAACTCTAACCCTGTCATGATTCTCAATGGCGAGAGAACATAGCCCAGCATATATGAGAACTAGCTCTTGGAAGATGGAAACTATACTGACCATGAACTAAACCTGCCGCACAACTAGAAGCGGCCGGGTAGCATGCCTACGTTTTTTTATCCCTAGATGCCCAGCGCCAGCCGGAGAACTACCTAATCCTAGCAGAGGAAAAGACAGTCCTGGCTCACCTCTAGAGAAACTCTCCCAAAAGGCAGACAGAGGCCCCCACACACACCGGCGGTGATTTTAGATGAAATGACAAACGTGGTATGAAAATAGGTTTAGCAAAATCGAGGTCCGCTTACTAGATAGCATGAAGACAGAAAGGGCACTTTCATGGTCAGCAGAAAACCCTATCAAAACACCATCCAGAAATTACTTTAAGACTCTAGCATTAACTCATAACACCAGAGTGGCAATTTCCGCTCACAAGAGCTTTCCAGACACAGTAACGAAACAGCAGCTGTGAACAGGAACAAAATGCAAAAACACACAAGGACAAAAGTCCAACTTAGCTGGGAGTTGTCTAGTAGCAGGAACATGCACAGAAAGGCTACTGATTACATTGTTGACCGGCATGAAACTGACAGAGGAGCAAGGTTATATAGCGACTCCCACATCCTGATAGGAGCAGGTGAACAGAAGGGATGATGCACACAAGTTAAATTCCACAAGTGGCCACCGGGGGAGCCCAGAATCCAATTTCACAACAGTACCCCCCCCTCAAGGAGGGGGCACCGAACCCTCACCAGAACCACCAGGGCGATCAGGATGAGCCCTATGAAAGGCACGGACAAGATCGGAGGCATGAACATCAGAGGCAGTGACCCAAGAATTATCCTCCTGACCGTATCCCTTCCATTTGACCAGATACTGGAGTTTCCGTCTGGAAACACGAGAGTCCAAGATCTTTTCCACAACGTACTCCAACTCACCCTCAACCAACACCGGAGCAGGAGGCTCAACGGAAGGCACAGCTGGTACCTCATACCTGCGCAACAATGACCGATGAAAAACATTATGAATCGAAAAGGATGCAGGGAGGTCCAAACGGAAGGACACAGGGTTAAGAATCTCCAATATCTTGTACGGGCCGATGAACCGAGGCTTAAACTTAGGAGAAGAAACCCTCATAGGGACAAAACGAGAAGACAACCACACCAAGTCCCCAACACAAAGCCGAGGACCAACACGACGACGGCGGTTGGCAAAAAGCTGAGTCTTCTCCTGGGACAACTTCAAATTGTCCACCACCTGCCCCCAAATCTGATGCAACCTCTCCACCACAGCATCCACTCCAGGACAATCCGAAGATTCCACTTGACCGGAGGAAAATCGAGGATGAAACCCCGAATTACAGAAAAACGGGGACACCAAGGTGGCAGAGCTGGCCCGATTATTGAGGGCGAACTCCGCCAAAGGCAAAAAAGCAACCCAATCATCCTGATCCGCAGACACAAAACACCTCAAATATGTCTCCAAGGTCTGATTAGTCCGCTCGGTCTGGCCATTAGTCTGAGGATGGAAAGCAGACGAAAAAGACAAATCTATGCCCATCCTAGCACAGAATGCCCGCCAAAATCTAGACACGAATTGGGTCCCTCTGTCAGAAACGATATTCTCCGGAATACCATGCAAACGAACAACATTTTGAAAAAACAGAGGAACCAACTCGGAAGAAGAAGGCAACTTAGGCAAGGGAACCAGATGGACCATCTTAGAGAAACGGTCACACACCACCCAGATGACAGACATCTTCTGAGAAACAGGCAGATCCGAAATAAAATCCATCGAGATGTGCATCCAAGGCCTCTTCGGGATAGGCAAGGGTAACAACAATCCACTAGCCCGAGAACAACAAGGCTTGGCCCGAGCACAAACGTCACAAGACTGCACAAAGCCTCGCACATCTCGTGACAGGGAAGGCCACCAGAAGGACCTTGCCACCAAATCCCTGGTACCAAAGATTCCAGGATGACCTGCCAACGCAGAAGAATGAACCTCAGAGATGACTCTACTGGTCCAATCATCAGGAACAAACAGTCTACCAGGTGGGCAACGATCAGGTCTATCCGCCTGAAACTCCTGCAAGGCCCGCCGCAGGTCTGGAGAAACGGCAGACAATATCACTCCATCTTTAAGGATACCTGTGGGCTCAGAATTACCAGGGGAGTCAGGCTCAAAACTCCTAGAAAGGGCATCCGCCTTAACATTCTTAGAACCCGGTAGGTAAGACACCACAAAATTAAACCGAGAGAAAAACAACGACCAGCGCGCTTGTCTAGGATTCAGGCGCCTGGCAGACTCAAGGTAAATTAAATTTTTGTGGTCAGTCAATACCACCACCTGATGTCTGGCCCCCTCAAGCCAGTGACGCCACTCCTCAAAAGCCCACTTCATGGCCAAAAGCTCCCGATTCCCAATATCATAATTCCGCTCGGCGGGCGAAAATTTACGGGAAAAAAAAGCACAAGGTCTCATCACGGAGCAGTCGGAACTTCTCTGCGACAACACCGCCCCAGCTCCGATTTCAGAAGCGTCGACCTCAACCTGAAAAGGAAGAGCAACATCAGGCTGACGCAACACTGGGGCGGAAGAAAAGCGGCGCTTGAGCTCCCGAAAGGCCTCCACAGCATCAGGGGACCAATCAGCAACATCAGCACCCTTCTTAGTCAAATCAGTCAATGGTTTTACAACATCAGAAAAACCAGCAATAAATCGACGATAAAAGTTAGCAAAGCCCAAAAATTTCTGAAGACTCTTAAGAGAAGAGGGTTGCGTCCAATCACCAATAGCCTGAACCTTGACAGGATCCATCTCGATGGAAGAGGGGGAAAAAATGTATCCCAAGAAGGAAATCTTCTGAACCCCAAAAACACACTTAGAACCCTTCACACACAAGGAATTAGACCGCAAAACCTGAAAAACCCTCCTGACCTGCTGGACATGAGAGTCCCAGTCATCCGAAAAAATCAGAATATCATCCAGATACACAATCATAAATTTATCCAAATAATCGCGGAAAATGTCATGCATAAAGGACTGGAAGACTGAAGGGGCATTAGAAAGACCAAAAGGCATCACCAAATACTCAAAATGGCCCTCGGGCGTATTAAATGCGGTTTTCCACTCATCCCCCTGCTTGATTCGCACCAAATTATACGCCCCACGGAGATCAATCTTAGAGAACCACTTGGCCCCCTTTATACGAGCAAACAAATCAGTAAGCAGTGGTAACGGATATTGATATTTAACCGTGATTTTATTCAAAAGTCGATAATCAATACACGGCCTCAAAGAGCCGTCTTTCTTAGACACAAAGAAAAAACCGGCTCCTAAGGGAGATGACGAAGGACGAATATGTCCCTTTTCCAAGGACTCCTTTATATATTCTCGCATAGCAGCGTGTTCAGGCACAGACAGATTAAATAAACGACCCTTGGGGTATTTACTACCCGGGATCAAGTCTATGGCACAATCGCACTCCCGGTGCGGAGGTAGTGAACCAACCTTGGGTTCTTCAAAAACGTCACGAAAGTCAGACAAGAATTCAGGAATCTCAGAGGGAATAGATGATGAAATGGAAACCAAAGGTACGTCCCCATGAGTTCCTTTACATCCCCAGCTTAACACAGACATAGCTCTCCAGTCGAGGACTGGGTTATGAGATTGCAGCCATGGCAATCCCAGCACCAAAACATCATGTAGATTATACAGCACCAGAAAGCGAATAACCTCCTGGTGATCCGGATTAACACGCATAGTCACTTGTGTCCAGTATTGTGGTTTATTACTAGCCAATGGGGTGGAGTCAATCCCTTTCAGAGGTATCGGAGCCTCCAGTGGCTCCAAATCATACCCACAGCGTTTGGCAAAGGACCAATCCATAAGACTCAAAGCAGCGCCAGAGTCGACATAGGCGTCCGCGGTAATAGATGACAAAGAACAAATCAGGGTCACAGATAGAATAAACTTAGACTGTAAAGTGCTAATTGAAACAGACTTGTCAGGCTTCTTAGTACGCTTAAAGCATGCTGATATAACATGAGTTGAATCACCACAATAGAAGCACAACCCATTTTTTCGTCTAAAATTCTGCCGCTCGCTTCTGGACAGAATTCTATCACATTGCATATTTTCTGGCGTTTTCTCAGTAGACACCGCCAAATGGTGCACAGGTTTGCGCTCCCGCAGACGCCTATCGATCTGAATAGCCATCGTCATGGACTCATTCAGACTCGCAGGCACAGGGAACCCCACCATAACATCCTTAATGGCATCAGAGAGACCTTCTCTGAAAATCGCCGCCAGGGCGCACTCATTCCACTGAGTAAGCACAGACCATTTGCGGAATTTTTGGCAGTATATTTCAGCTTCATCTTGCCCCTGAGACAAGGACATCAAGGCCTTTTCCGCCTGAAGCTCTAAATGAGGTTCCTCATAAAGCAACCCCAAGGCCAGAAAAAACGCATCCACATTGAGCAACGCAGGATCCCCTGGTGCCAATGCAAAAGCCCAGTCCTGAGGGTCGCCCCGGAGCAAGGAAATAACAATCCTGACCTGCTGTGCAGGGTCTCCGGCAGAGCGAGACTTCAGGGACAAAAACAATTTGCAATTATTTTTAAAATTTTGAAAGTGAGATCTATTCCCCGAGAAGAATTCAGGCAAAGGAATTCTAGGCTCAGACATAGGTGCATGAACAACAAAATCTTGCAAATTTTGTACCTTTGTGGCGAGATTATTCAAACCTGTAGCTACACTCTGAAGATCCATTTGAAACAGGTGAACACAGAGCCATTCAAGGATTAGAAGGAGAGGAAGAGAGGAAGGCTGCAGTATAGGCAGACTAGCAAGTGATTCAATTAAGAGCACACTCAGAACTAGAGGGAAAAAAAAAAAAAATTGTAGCAGACTTCTTTTTTCTCTCCTTTCTCAGCCAGTAATTTAACCCTTTTTTGGGCCGGTCAAACTGTCATGATTCTCAATGGCGAGAGAACATAGCCCAGCATATATGAGAACTAGCTCTTGGAAGATGGAAACTATACTGACCATGAACTAAACCTGCCGCACAACTAGAAGCGGCCGGGTAGCATGCCTACGTTTTTTTATCCCTAGATGCCCAGCGCCAGCCGGAGAACTACCTAATCCTAGCAGAGGAAAAGACAGTCCTGGCTCACCTCTAGAGAAACTCTCCCAAAAGGCAGACAGAGGCCCCCACACACACCGGCGGTGATTTTAGATGAAATTACAAACGTAGTATGAAAATAGGTTTAGCAAAATCGAGGTCCGCTTACTAGATAGCATGAAGACAGAAAGGGCACTTTCATGGTCAGCAGAAAACCCTATCAAAACACCATCCAGAAATTACTTTAAGACTCTAGCATTAACTCATAACACCAGAGTGGCAATTTCCGCTCACAAGAGCTTTCCAGACACAGTAACGAAACAGCAGCTGTGAACAGGAACAAAATGCAAAAACACACAAGGACAAAAGTCCAACTTAGCTGGGAGTTGTCTAGTAGCAGGAACATGCACAGAAAGGCTACTGATTACATTGTTGACCGGCATGAAACTGACAGAGGAGCAAGGTTATATAGCGACTCCCACATCCTGATAGGAGCAGGTGAACAGAAGGGATGATGCACACAAGTTAAATTCCACAAGTGGCCACCGGGGGAGCCCAGAATCCAATTTCACAACAAACCCTAACCCTAACTCTAACCCTAACCCTAACCCTAACCCTAACTCTAACCCTAACCCTAACCCTAACCCTAACTCTAACCCTAACCCTAACCCTAACCCTAACTCTAACCCTAACCCTAACCCTAACCCTAATTTTAGCCCCAACTTGTCTTCTCCTGCCGGCCGGCAGATGGCAGCAGATGGCGGGCGCACTGCGCATGCGCCCGCCATGATGAAAAAGCCGGCTGGCAGGAGAAGACAGAAGAGGACCCAGGGACCCCGGGTGAGTATGATAGGGTCCCCGAATCCCCCTATTTCTCTGTCCTCTGATGTGCGATCACATCAGAGGACAGAGAAATAACTGATCGCTTTTTTTTTTTTTTTGCGGTCGCCGGTAAACTGTTAATTACCGGCGATCGCAAAGCAGGGGTCGGTGCAAACCGACCCCGATCATGTTCTTTGGGGTCTCGGCTACCCCCGGCAGCCGAGACCCCAAAGAACATCCGGGTGCCGGGCGGCGGGTGCACTGCGCGTGCGCCCGCCATTTTTTCCCGGAAAAAAGATGGCGGCGCCCATGGGGAGACACGAGGAGCACCGGGGGAGGTAGGTAAGTTTTGGGGGGCTATTGGGGGCCATCGGGGACCACATTTCTCTGTCCTCCGATGTGCGATCACATCGGAGGACAGAGAAATTAAACGGCAAAATGGGAAATCGCGTTTTTTTTTTTTTTTGTTGCGACCGCCGGTAAACGGTTAATTACCGGCGATCGCAACTCGGGGGTCGGTAAAAACCCCCCGAATCATGTTCTCTGGGGTCTCGGCTACCCTCGGCAACCGAGACCCCAGAGAAATCCGACTCTGGGGGGCGCTATTCACTTTTTCCACAGCGCCGTTAATTAACGGCGCTGTGGATTAAGTACCCTTAGCGGCCGCCGTTAAAAGGCGTATCGGCGGTCGTTAAGGGGTTAAACTAGATAGTTACACCACACAAAATAGTCAATAAATAACATTTAACACATGTCTATATTTCAACAGCAACATTTTTAAACATATTTGTTTTTTTTAGGAATTTAGAAAAGTTTAAAGTTAATCAGTAATTTCTCATTTAAAAAAAAAAAAAAATCCGCACCCCTCAGACTGCACATTCACAAAATGTATTAACCCTTTAGGTGCTTCATGGGAATTCAAGCAATGTGGAAGGAAAAAATGAAATTGTAATTTTTCTACCAAAAATATTGCATTAGCCATATATTTTGCATTTGTTGTGCAATTTCTCCTGAGTACAATACCCCATATGTGGTGGAAAAATACTGTTTCTGTGCATGCAGAGCTCAGAATGGAAGGAGCACTATTTGACTTTTGGAGTGCAAAATTGGCTGGAATAGATAGCGAATACCATGTCGCATGGGACATGTGGCATGATATATTATTCCCTGGGAAGAACAAGTTAAATGTTTTCTAATGTCACATTTTTTGTAACCATCCATGTTCGTGAAAGAACATGCCTTTTTCATACTTATACAAGCTTTGCAGAGTCCGCATGGAAAGAAACCATTTTGTAGGGGTCTACATCCAGATTGTGAGACCGGGTCATAATGACTGTGTACCAATAAATCCCTAAGGTTACGGCTTCTTTTAGCCACTAAAGAGGGAAATGGAGGAAGAATTTTTTCTAATATGGGGTCGGTCATAAGTATCTTCCAATGTTTTTTTAAAAGTTGATTTCATGTCCTCCCACTGATTGCTGAAAGTAGAAATAAACCTGACCTGATCATTGTTTTTTTCTTTACGTTTATTGGGTATGGAATACAGAAGATGTTCTCTAGATGCTTTTTTTGCTCTTCTATAGCCATTTTTTATACAGCGTTTACTGTAACCTCGATTGAGGAATCTATTTGTTAAATCTGCCGACTGATAATCAATTCTAGATTTTCCAAGCAGATTCATCTTGCTCTTAGAAATTGGCCTATTGGTATGGCCTTGATAGTTGTGGAGGGGTGTGATGAAGTGGCATGTAGTAAGGAATTAGTAGCCGTAGGCTTTCTGTACAAATTTGTGGTGACTACACCTTCTCTTGAGGCCTTGATTTTAAGGTCTAGAAAGTCAAGTTCCCTTCCGAACTTATAAGTAAGGGTAATGTTAAGATTGTTGATATTCAATTTAGTCATTAGATTGTGGAGACCATCTATTGTTCCTTCCCGCACAAACCACGCATCATCAATATATCTCATCCACCCTTGTACTAGATGTATTTCTGCTAAAGTGTCTCCCTGAAATATTTCTCTCTCCCATGCCCCCAGGAAGAGGTTGGCATAAGAGAGGGCACACGAGGCCCCCATGGCAGTACCTTGGGTCTGCCGATAGATTTGTTTGTTGAAAGTAAAGGCATTATGTCTGAAAACATAATCTAAAAGGGTGAGAACTACTGTAGATCAGACATCACAGGTTCCAGATTACTTGTTTGAAGGTACCATGCGGCCGCTTTGAGACCATCTTCATGTCTGATAGAGGTATATAAGGCCTCTATGTCAGCTGTAACCATTATCATGTGCTCATCTAAGCAGAGATGATTCAATTTTTTAAGGGAAGCAGTGGTATCCTGGATATAAGATGGCAAAATGAGTACTAGTGGCTTAAAAAATGAAATCAATGAAGTTGGAAATGACTTCACATAAACTTTCATTGCCAGAGATGATAGGCCTGCCCCGTGGGTAAATTGGGTCTTTGTGTAATTTAGGAATTAGATACAGGGTTGGAAGTTTAGGATGAAGGTTATGAATAGTCTCCACCATTTTTTTAGTGACAACGCCTTCTTCAAAAGCTTTTTCAATAATTTACTTTACTGGGTTTATTACTACTATTAATAACAGACTGTTTTTTGTCATTATTGAGTGTTATATATGATGCTAGTTATCCTCCCCCCTTTTTTGGAGGTCCCATACCCCTGTCTGTTTTATTGTTGAATTTTTTTACCTTGTATAAATAAAAATTATATTTTTTTATATTGAACTCCTTTTGCTCTACTTCACTTCTTTGTGTCTTTTGTGGCACCTTTTTTTCGCAATAGACTATGTTTATCATTTATCTACAGGTGTAGTGAGAACCTTGAACCCACAGGTGCCTCATAGAATAATTTTTTAACATTGAGTCATGAAAATAAAAAAATCAGGTAAAAATGTTGCTTTAGCCCTAAATATTTCAATTTTACAAGAGTAACAAAATATTACTGACTGTATAATTTGTACACCGATGCCCCATATGTGATGAAAAACTACTGTTTGGGTGCACGACATGGCTCGTAAGGGACAAAGCACCATATGACTTTTGGAGCACAAAATTAGCTACAAAAGATACAATGGGGAAAATAAGTATTTGATACACTGCTGATTTTGCAAGTTTTCCCACCTACAAAGAATGGAGAGGTCTGTCATTTTTATCGTAGGTACACTTCAACTGTGAGAGACAAAATCTAAAAATAAAAAAACAGAAAATCACTTTGTATGATTTTCAAATAATTAAATTTCATTTTATTGCATGAAATAAGTATTTGATCACCTATCAACCAGCAAGAATTCTGACTCTGACAGACCTGTTAGTTTTTCTTTAAAAAGTCCTCCTACTCTGCACTCATTACCTGTATTAATTGCACTGTTTGAACTAGTTACCTGTATAAGTGACACCAGTCCACACACAATCACACTCCAACATCTCCACCATGGCCAAGACAAAAGAAACACAAGATGACTGTCAAACCTCCTTGTTTTGTGCTCCATGCAAGATCTCGCCTCCTGGAGTAAGAATGATTCTGAGAAAGGTCAGGAATCAGCCTATAACTACACAAGAGGACCTGGCCAATGACCTGAAGAGATCTGGAACCACAGTCTCAAATATTACCATTAGTAGCACACTAAACCGTCATGCATTAAAATACTGCAGGGCATGTGTCCAGGCCCGTTTGAGGTTCACCAATAACCATCTGGATGATTCAGAGGAGGCATGAGAGAAGGTCATGTGGTCAGATGAGACCAAAATAGAACTTTTCTGTATCAACTCCACTCGCTGTGTTTGGAAGAATAAGAAGAATGAGTACAACCCTAAAATCACTGTCCCAACCATGAAGCATGGTGGGGATAAACATTATACTTTGGGGGTGCTTTTCTGCCAAAGGACAGGCCAACTGCACCGTATTGAAAGGAGGATGGATAGGATCATCATATATCATGAGATTTTGGGAGACAACCTTCTTCCCTCAGAAGACCTATATGGAGGAGTGGGCCAAAATCCCTACGGCAATTTGTGCAAACTTGGTCAAAACTACAGGAAATGTCTGACCGCTGTAATTGCGAACAAAGATTTATGTACCAAATATTAAGTTCTGCTTTTCTATTGTACTCTGTCTCTCACAGTTGAAGTGTACTCACTGTAAAAAGTACAGACCCCTACTCTTTGCAGGTGGGAAAACTTTGGCAGTGTATCAAATACTTATTTTCCGCATTATAGACGCCATGTCACATTTGAAGAGCCCCTGTTGTGCCTAAATAGTAGAAAACCCCCACAAGTAACCCCATTTTACAAACTACAGCCCTAAATGAATTCAGATAGGGGTGCAGTGAGCATACCATAGGTGTATCATATAACTTTATACCATTGGCCGAGGAAGAATGAATACGTGTTTACCATTAAAATGTTGTTTTAGCCCTAGGTTTTTAACTTTTAAAAGGGGTAATGTTAAAAAATGGACTGTACAGTTTGTTGTGCAATTTCTCTTTGTTGCGCCAATACCCTACATGTAATCTGTCAGACGCTTGATCTATCTGTGGGCTACAAATTTGGGCAGGCCTCCATTCCACTGTATTTGCTGTCTGTTACCCTGTTTCTATACAGCATTTTGGGGTCAAAAATGCAAAAATGCAGGCCACATATTGAGCATGGTGGTATCTTTGTCAGGCACCAGATCTATCTGTGGGCTACAAATTTGAGCATTTCAGGCCTCCATTCCACTGTATTTTCTGTCTGTTACCCTCGTTCTATACAGTATTTTATGTTTAACCCCTTTCTGACATTAAACATACTATCCCATCGAGGTGTTCTGGGCCCCTATGACCACTGACAGGATAGTACATCATCACGGATCAGCCACGGGGGGAGCGTGGCCGATTGCGGCAGGGTGTCAGCTGATTATCACAGCTGACATCCGGCACTATGTGCCAGGTATGTGAACTTTTTCTGAGGGTCATTTGGATGTTTTGGGTTGTCATTATGATTTAAAAAGAGAGAACACCGTAGTTTGACAATAAATGGCTTCACCCAACTCCTAACCATGACTGGAGAAAATGATTTGGTGTCATTCATATTCTCTGGAAAAAGGCCAAGAAAGCAAAAATCCTGCCGGGGTATGTAAACTTTTGAACACACCTGTAAAAATCATTATACTATAAAGAATATTTCTGAATTTTTTTTTCATGTAAGCTACAATTTGTTTTTTTCTTTCGATTTTGAATGTTTTTTGTCAGTCCTTAAAGTGGAGTAAACGTGTAATACTCCATTGTTCTCAACAGCGATCTGGGAGTCAGAGATGCTTCCAAGGGTCTTCACTAGGGTTGAGTGACTTTGACTTTTTTAGGATCGAGGCGGGTTACGCGAAACCCCACTTTGTCAAAAGTCAAGTCGAGTGAAATCGGACGATTATCACGCAAAGTCGGGGATTGACCGAAACACGAAACCCAATGTAAGTCAATGGGGAGCAAAGTCGGCAGTGAGTGGAGGACAGGAAAACACCTACAGTGCCCATTTTAATGTCAAAAACATCAATTTGTGTCACTTAAGCTTGTGAATCTTAATTTACCTTATAATAATAGTTAGGCATTGAAAATTAGGGGTCATTTGGCTAAAGTTGTGGGGGGGGTAGGGCTGGCTCAAGTTTGTCGTGGGCCCAGGAAACGCGGACTACGTCACGGCGGTGGAGCAGGGAGAGGTCAGTATTTCAACTTTGCAAGTGCTGTGATCCTGAGCAAGCAGGGGGACCCACTCGTTCGCATTGGCACTGGCACAGGGCCCCTCAAAGTACGTCGCCAACGAGTATGCCCTCCCCACCTGATGAAGGAACCTGCACTTTCATCTGCGCCTTCCTCTTTGTCCCTGTGTAAGGTGGTATAGTATGCGGGAAGGGGAACCTGAATTTCAGCAGTGTCAGATTCTGGCTGTATAGAGTGCAAGGGGAATGTAGTGGTCTGGGTCAATGTACCAGCAGACTCATGTAGCACTGGCTGGGCAATGGGCAGGATGGGGAGGAAACACAGATATAGGTCCAAATAATAAAGTGGGCAAAATGCAGTTCAAAATTGGTAACAGGACTAACCAGGCGGCATTGCTTTGTTCAGTGGAGGACAGCTGTAATAAGAGGCAGACACAGTTAGTAGGCCCAAATAATAAAGTGGGCCAAATAAAGTTCAAAATTGTTAACAGGAGTAAACAGGCGGCACTGCTTTGTTCAGTGGAGGAGAACACCAAGGAGCGTCAGACACCGTTAGTAGGCCCAACCAAACTAGTATCCCAAATGCAGTTTCATCTTAAAAATATAGGCCGAAAGCCTGAAGATTGAAGCTCAGGAAAAAAAAAACAGGAGAACACCAAGGAGCGGCAGACACCGTTAGTAGGCCCCAACCAAACTAGCATCCCAAATGCAGTTTCATATTAAAAATATAGGCCAAAAGCCTGAAGATTGAAGCTCAGCTCTGTTCAGTGGAGAACACCAAGGAGAGGCAGACACCGTTAATAGGGCCCAACCAAACTAGGAGGCCAAAAGCAGTTTAAAATTTTTAAATATAGGCCGAAGGTCTGAAGATTGAAGCTCAGCTCTGTTCAGTGGAGGAGAACACCAAGGAGAGGCAGACACCGTTAGTAGGGCCCAACCAAACTAGGAGGCCAAATGCAGTTTAAAATTTTAAATATAGTCCGAAAGCCTGAAGATTGAAGCTCAGCTCTGTTCAGTGGAGAACACCAAGGAGTGGCAGACACCGTTAGTAGGGCCCAACCTTACTAGGAGGCCAAATGCAGTTTAAAATTTTTAAATATAGGCCGAAAGCCTGAAGATTGAAGCTCAGCTCTGTTCAGTGGAGAACACCAAGAAGAGGCAGACACCGTTAGTAGGGCCCAACCAAACTAGGTCGCCAAAAGCAGTTTTAAATTTTTAAATATAGGCCGGAAGCCTGAAGATTGAAGCTCAGCTCTGTTCAGTGGAGGAGAACACCAAGGAGAGGCAGACACCATTAGTAGGGCCCAACCAAACTAGGAGGCCAAATGCAGTTTAAAATCTGATATCGGCCGAAAGCCTGAAGATTGAAGCTCAGCTCTGTTCAGTGGAGGAGAAAAGCAAGGAGCGGCAGACACCGTTAGTAGGGCCCAACCAAACTAGTAGGCCAAATGCATTTTAAAATCTGATATAGGCCGAAAGCCTGAAGATTGAAGCTCAGGAAAAAAAAACAGGAGAACACCATGGAGCGGCAGACACCGTTAGTAGGCCCCAACCAAACTACTAGGCCAAATGCAGTTTAAAATCTGATATAGTCCGAAATCCTGAAGATTGAAGCTCAGGAAAAAAAACCAGGAGAACACCAAGGAGCGGCAGACACCATTAGTAGGCCCCAACCATACTAGTAGGCCAAATGCAGTTTAAAATCTGATATAGGCCGAAAGCCTGAAGATTGAAGCTCAGCTTTGTTCAGTGGAGGACAACACCAAGGAGCGGCAGACACCGTTAGTAGGCCCAACCAAACTAGTAGCCCCAATGCAGTTTTCAAATTCCTATAGGTTGAAAACCTGACAGTTGAAGCTCAGCTTTTTTCAGGGGAGGACAGCTGTATTGAGTGGCGCAGACAGACACAGGTAGTAGGCCTTAAACAAAACAGTTGGCTCAATGCAGTTTAAAAAGGTTACAGGGGTACACAGGCAGCATTGGTGTGGTCAGCGGAGGACGATTGGAAGGAGTGGCGCAGACTTACTAGGCCTAAAATAAAAAAGTAGGCTCTATGCAGGCTTACATAGGTTACAGGGGTACACAGGCAGCATTGGTGTGGTCAGCGGAGGACGATTGCAAGGAGGGACCGCAGACAGACTTACTAGGCCTAAAATAAAAAAGTAGGCTCTATGCAGGTTTAAATAGGTTACAGGGGTACACAGGCAGCATTGGTGTGGTCAGCGGAGGACAATTGCAAGGAGGGACCGCAGACAGACTTACTAGGCCTAAAATAAAAAAGTAGGCTCTATGCAGGTTTAAATAGGTTACAGGGGTACACAGGCAGCATTGATGTGGTCAGCGGAGGACAATTGGAAGGAGTGGTGCAGATGTACTAGGCCTAAAATAAAAAAGTAGGCTCTATGCACACAGGTTTAAATAGGTTACACGTGTACACAGGCAGGATTGGTGTGGTCAGCGGAGGACGATTGCAAGGAGGGACCGCAGACAGACTTACCAGGCCTAAAATAAAAAAGTAGGCTCTATGCAGGTTTAAATAGGTTACAGGGGTACACAGGCAGCATTGTTGTGGTCAGCGGAGGACGATTGCAAGGGGGGACCGCAGACAGACTGTCATGTCGGACGCTGTTCAGAACAGGTCGTCCGACAGACAGCGGTAATTCCGCTTTTGACCACTATTTGCTCATTGGCGTCTGCTAGATTTTTTCTAGCTGTTCCGGGGTTAATTTACCTAATCATTGGATTGGAAGCTGGGCCATGCCCACTGCCTTTAAATAGTTCTCCTGATCTTTGGGCGTCGCCGATTATAGCTTCTGTCTTGTGCGTTGTTATCTCGGTCTGGTGAGGAGAGCTGGTGGTTGGAGATTCGTTGCTGGTGGTGTATTTTCCTTTGTCTTATTTACTCCTTCCTATATTTGTATTTATTTTGCCCTGCACATTTATAGTGTATTCCTGAGTGACTGCGGCTGGTGTATATTTTCCTTTATCCTTGTCTGTGCTAACTGAGGGTATTGGGGAATAACATCTTCACTGGGTGGTGGGCGGAGGTTTCAGCCTAGGGCTGAGCTCAGGAAACAGGGTGAGGTTCGAGGCCTGGACATGCACACCTTCAGTGTAAACTCCAGGTAGAGGGTCAGTCAGGATTTCCCAAGTCTGAGGGAAACAGCAGGGGCCCGGGTTATTAGCTCTCGCTCACCTAGTCTCTCCCTGACACAGACTTACTAGGCCTAAAATAAAAATGTAGGCTCTATGCAGGTTTAAATAGGTTACAGGGGTACACAGGCAGCATTGGTGTGGTCAGCGGAGAACGATTGCAAGGAGAGACTGCAGACAGACTTACTAGGCCTAAAATAAAAAAGTAGGCTCTATGCAGGTTTAAATAGGTTACAGGGGTACACAGGCAGCATTGGTGTGGTCAGCGGAGGACAATTGCAAGGAGGGACCGCAGACAGACTTACTAGGCCTAAAATAAAAAAGTAGGCTCTATGCAGGTTTAAATAGGTTACAGGGGTACACAGGCAGCATTGATGTGGTCAGCGGAGGACGATTGGAAGGAGTGGCGCAGACTTACTAGGCCTAAAATAAAAAAGTAGGCACTATGCAGGTTTAAATATTTTACAGGGGTACACAGGCAGCATTGGTGTGGTCAGCGGAGGACGATTGCAAGGAGGGACCGCAGACAGACTTACTAGGCCTAAAATAAAAAAGTAGGCTCTATACAGGTTTAAATAGGTTACAGGGGTACACAGGCAGCATTGGTGTGGTCAGCGGAGGGCGATTGCAAGGAGGGACCGCAGACAGAGTTACTAGGCCTAAAATAAAAAAGTAGGCTCTATGCAGGTTTAAATAGGTTACAGGGGTACACAGGCAGCATTGGTGTGGTCAGCGGAGGATGATTGGAAGGAGTGGCGCAGACTTACTAGGCCTAAAATAAAAAAGTAGGCTCTATGCAGGTTTAAATAGGTTGCAGGGGTACACAGGCAGCATTGGTGTGGTCAGCGGGGACGATTGGAAGGAGTGGCACAGACTTTTCTAGGCCTAAAATAAAAAAGTAGGCTCTATGCAGGTTTAAATAGGTTACAGGGGTACACAGGCAGCATTGGTGTGGTCAGCGGAGGACGATTGCAAGGAGGGACCGCAGACAGACTTACTAGGCCTAAAATAGAAAAGTAGGCTCTATGCAGGTTTAAATAGGTTACAGGGGTACACAGGCAGCATTGGTGTGGTCAGCGGAGGACGATTGCAAGGAGGGACCGCAGACAGACTTACTAGGCCTAAAATAAAAAAGTAGGCTCTATGCAGGTTTAAATAGGTTACAGGGGTACACAGGCAGCATTGGTGTGGTCAGCGGAGGACGATTGGAAGGAGTGGCGCAGAGTTTTCTAGGCCTAAAATAAAAAAGTAGGCTTTATGCAGGTTTAAATAGGTTACAGGGGTACACAGGCAGCATTGGTGTGGTCAGCGGAGGACGATTGCAAGGAGTGGCACAGACTTACTAGGCCTAAAATTAAAAAAAAGTAGGCTCTATGCAAGTTTAAATAAGTTACAGGGGTACACAGACAGCATTGGTGTGTTCAGCGGAGGACGATTGCAAGGAGGCACCGCAGACAGACTAACTAGGCCTAAATTTAAAAAATTAGGCTCTATGCAGTTTAAAATAGGTTACAGGGGTACACAGGCAGCATTGGTGTGGTCAGCGGAGGACGATTGCACCGAGGGGCAGACACAGTTAGTAGGGCCAAAAAAGTAATAGGCAAAATGCAGTTAAAAATAGGTTAAAGGAGTACACAGGCGGCCTAGCTTTGTTCAGTAGAGGACAACTGTAAGGAGTGTCTGACACAGTCAGTAGGCCAAAATAATAAAGTGAGGTTAATGTCTGGCAAAAAAAAAAATTCACAAATAAACAGGTGGCATACCTAGGTACAGGGGTGGGCTCCTCTGCTGACTTGCAGACAGTGGTAGTTGGCGCAAAGTATTAACTGGTGTAAATGTATGACAGGGCCCCTGAATATTTTTACTAGCATCAATCATGTCAACAAATTGGTATTGGCAGTGCCATTGAAGGATTTAACAGCACAGACTAAACAGTGGTGGAGCAGTGAGAGGTAATTTTGCAAGTGGTAGAGCTCTTTTTGAGCTGGGGGGGAACACTCTCTCGTGGGCGGCGGTACTGGCCCAGGGCCCCTCATGTTACGATGGTGTGTCTGACGTTGGCCACCGCCAGAGACACTTCATTGTACTATGAGGGACCCTGTGCCAGTGCCGTCGCCCAAAAGTGGGCACACCCACCTGTTCAGCCAAACGGCACTCGCAGCGGTGCTTGCGCCAAGTGGTGACCACGGCCCCGTGGGGGGGAGTCAGCCCATTTAAGGAGGTGTAAAAATGGCCTATGGTGGACATACAGCAGCTGCAAATGGAGAAATTGGAGCAGTCAGTAAGACGAGTCCAAAAGCAAGACCTTTTTACAGGAAAGCTAGGTGTCAGCAGGGAAAGGTGGGGCAAAATAATTAGAAATCCATGAATGGTTCATTTTAATGAAGGTTAGATCATCAACATTTTGGGTAGCCAGACGAGTCCTTTTTTCGGTCAGTATTGAACCAGCAGCACTGAATACTCTTTCTGATAGCACACTAGCAACTGGGCAAGCAAGCTCCTGTAAAGCATATTCTGCCAATTCAGGCCAGGTGTCTATTTTGGATGCCCAGTATTCAAATGGAAATGACGTGTGAGGGAGAACATCGATAAGGGAGGAAAAGTAGTTAGTAACCATACTGGACAAATGTTGTCTCCTGTCACTTTGAATTGATGCTGCAGTACCTGTCGTGTCTGCGGTCATTGCGAAATCACTCCACAACCTGGTCATAAAACCCCTCTGTCCAACGCCACTTCTGATTTGTGCACCTCTAACACCTCTGCCATGTGGCCCCCTGCAGCTAGTGTGAGAACCATCACCACCGCTGTGTGCTGGGAATGCCTGAACCAAGTGGTCTATAAGAGTTGCTTGTTTGGTAGCCAATATTTGCTCAAGGTTCTCATGTGGCATGATATTTTGCAATTTCCCTTTATAGCGTGGATTTAGGAGGCAGGCCAACCAATAATCGTCATCGGTCATCATTTTGATAATGCAGGGGTCCCTTTTTAGGATACGCATGGCATAATCCGCCATGTTGGCCAATGTTCCAGGTGTCAATTCACTGCTTGTGCTGGGTTGAGGAGAACTTTCTGGCAAATCAACATCACTTGTCTCCCTCAAAAACCCTGTACCTGACCTTGCAACGCCACCAGTTTCTATTGCCCCCTGAGAAGCTTCCTCCTTTCATAAATATTCATCCCCATCATCCTCCTCGTCCTCCTCCTCTTCGTCCGCCACCTCGTCCAGGAGACTTCCCTGAGCAGACAATGGCTGACTGTCATCAAGGCTTCCCTCGTCCTCGGCTGCAGACGCCTGCTCCTTTATGTGCGTCAAACTTTGCATCAGCAGATGCATTAGGGGGATGCTCATGCTTATGATGACGTCATCTGCACTAACCAGGCGTGTGCATTCCTCAAAACACTGAAGGACTTGACACAGGTCTTGTAGCTTCGACCACTGCACACCTGACAACTCCATGTCTGCCATCCAACTGCCTGCCCGTGTATGTGTATCTTCCCACAAATACATAACAGCACACCTCTGTTCGCACAGCCTCTGAAGCATGTGCAGTGTGGAGTTCCACCTTGTTGCAACGTCGATTATTAGGCGGTGCTGGGGAAGCTTCAAAGATCGCTGATGGTTCTACATATGGCTGGAGTGTACGGGCGAATGGCGGATGTGCGAGCAAAGTCTTCGCACCTTCAGGAGAAGGGCGGGTAACCCCGGATAACTTTTCAGGAAGCACTGCACCACCAGGTTCAAGGTGTGAGCCATGCAAGGAATGTGTTTCAGTTGTGAAAGGGCTATGGCGGCCATAAAATTCCTTCCGTTATCACTGACTACCTTGACTGCCTCAAGATGTACACTGCCCAGCCATGACTGAGTTTCTTGCTGCAAGAACTCGGCCAGAACTTCCGCGGTGTGTCTGTTGTCGACCAAACACTTCATTTCCAACACAGCCTGCTGACGCTTACCACTAGCTGTTCCATAATGGGACACCTTGTGTGCAACACTGGCAGCTGCGGATGGAGTGGTCGTGCGACTGCGGTCTGTGGACGAGCTCTCGCTTCTGCTGGAAAAGGAGGAGGAGGAGGAGGGGTGGCTAACGCCTACAGCCAACTGTTTCTTAGACCGTGGGCTAGGCAGAACTGTCCCAATATGGCTGTCTCCTGTGGACCCTGCATCCAGCACATTAACCCAGTGTGCCGTGATGGACATGTAACGTCCCTGGCCATGCCTACTGGTCCATGCATCTGTTGTGAGGTGCACCTTTCTACTGACAGATTGCCTGAGTGCATGGACAATGTGGTCTTTGACATGCTGGTGGAGGGCTGGGATGGCTTTTGCTATGAAGCCCCTAAAGATTTCTAGTGCAAGCCATTACTTTCATAAGTAACATGCTTATTGAACGGAAGTCCACCTGTGTGCAATCTAAGTGTCACATGATCTGAAGAGGCAATTTGCATATTAAATTTCCCAGAGGAGCATTCCAGAGGAGCATTGCATGGTGAATAAGCCTCCTTACCTTTACAAGCCGGAGCTGGTGTGTCACTCTCCACAAAGAGAAACCTTAAACCTTAGACCTCAGTCCAGAGCCTCTCACCTAGCCAAATCAGTTCTCATGCTTCGCACTGACGAGGGCCAACAACCCAAAACACCGTGTCTGCAAATTGAGATACTGATTTGGCTCTTATCCTAAGGCTGCCATCACACTAGCAGTATTTGGTCGGTATTTTACATCAGTATTTGTAAGCCAAAACCAGGAGTGGAACAATTAGAGGAAAAGTATAATAGAAACATATGCACCACTCTTGCATTTATCACCCACTCCTGGTTTTGGCTTACAAATACTGATGTAAAATACTGACCAAATACATGCTAGTGTGACGGCAGCCTAAATCATATTGCACGACTCATTAAAGGGTCGATTGTGACTTGCTGGATAGCTACTTTCAATAGGTGGCACCATAGAGTTCAAGTCCTCTTTTTCTCTGAAGAGGCAATTTGCATATTAAATTTCCCAGAGGAGCATTGCACGGCGAATAAGCCTCCTTACCTTGACAAGCCAGAGCTGGTATGTCACTCTCCACAAGGAGAAACCTTACTTAGGATCACTACTTCCAATAGGCGGCGCTATAGAGTTCAAGTCTTCTTTTTCTCTGAAGAGGCAATTTGCATACTGTCAGTATATACATACAGTACCTTTTCAGAAAGGCCACAGAGGATGTAACACATTAAAGCAAGAGACACCACTAGCCGAACACCATGAAGACTCAGGAGAGAGATATATATAACTGTATTCCTGCTCTGTTTTTGACATTTTTTTTAACAGGGAATAGTGTAAGTTTAGGGAAAATATTTTCCGTCTGCTTGTCTAAGGATTACACTATTTGACAGTGAAGCCCTGGAGAAAGATACACATCACTTATTCAAACTCATCAGCTACATTTTAGCAGAGATCAAAGAAAGGCCATCTTCATTAAACACATTAGCCCTTGACCCTCCATGCATACTGGAAAAAAGCTATCAATGAGCACTTAATGAGTGGCGTGTGAAGTGGAGCTTCAATGCGAGTTATCTGTTCTAAATCAAATTGGTAACACTAACAGTAACATGCATTCCTTCTTTCCAAACTGTATGTAAGTTTATCAAATCCTCATTTTTTGTGTTACTTTGACAGATTTTTATTTACAAATTCATTTTTTATCGATCAGTAGATAAAATACTTCAGCCTGTACACTGTCAAGGTTCAGTTCATAATGTAGATACTGTACTGATACTGTAAACAATAAAAGTGTATAATCAAACAAAAAGTCAATCATTATATGTCTGCATAGAATTTTAAATATTAAAAAGCCAAGCCTAACCAAGGATCCAAGGTTTAGCACTAGCTCAAAAAGACAAGGCATATAGTTAAGAAATGTCTGTGCAGGCACCAATTTAGATATTGATTTCACATCAACATAAATGGCCGACTAATAAAGGAGAGAATATGATAGAGATAGATATTTAATTAGGTGGGGAAACGTCAAAAGCAATTAATCCATACCTCTCAGAAATGAAAAATTGTTCATGAGCAGCATTCATAGGGTTCTCAATTTTTTCTTTGTACATCACAATAATGTGTGACAATGGGAAAAAATGACTATTAGTTGTATATGTGAGGTTGGTTGCTGAACTTATAAGGATGCCTGTCCTTAAATTCTCTATCATAGAACTATATCTTAATAAAGAAGGATCTTCGTTTCCATTAATTGACTGCATATAATTTAATAATACATTTCTCTAGTTCAATACTAGGAAATTAGTAATGCTTTGGTCTCGTATTTTGATTTATTTCAGTATTTGTGTTGTTATGAAATTGTATGCAAATTGCAGTCTGGTTTATCAAGTAAAGAGGTCAGACATTTATCTGCATTCATCACATCATTGCAAGGAGGCTTGGAAGCACTGATGCGTTGTAAATGAAGGACTCAGTTTCCCTATGGATAAGCTTCACAAGACATTATCATACTGATATGTGACATGATAGGACTGGAATGAAATTACCAAATCCACTTGCAGTGGAAGTACATTTTAGAAACAAATCAAGCATTAGTATTAAATATGCTTTACCGAAAACACTCATTTTTAGCTAACTAATATTCAGCACTCATATAAACCAGAAACATCATCGAATTTCAACTTGCATATAAGAAACCTAACCCTAGATGGGTCATAGGCCGTATGCATCTAAATAATTTATTAAAGCATTAATTACCTTAAAGGATATTAAATATGCAAATTGCCTCTTCTGAGAAAAAGAGGACTTAACTCTATAGCGCCACCTGTTGGAAGTAGCGATCCTACAAGTCACAATCAACCCTTTAACGAGTCGTGCAATATGACTTAGGATTAAAGCCAAATCAGTATCTCAATTCGCAGACACGGTGTTTCGGGCTGTTGGCCCTCGTCAGTGCGAAGCATGAGAACTGATTTGGCTAGGTGAGAGGCTCTGGACTGGGGGTCTAAGGGGTAACGTTTCTCCTTATGGAGAGTGACATACCATCTCTGGCTTGTCAAGGTAAGGAGGCTTATTCGCCGTGCAATGCTCCTCTGGGAATTTAAATATGCAAATTGCCTCTTCTGAGAAAAAGAGGACTTAACTCTATAGCGCCACCTGTTGGAAGTAGCGATCCTACAAGTCACAATCAACCCTTTAACGAGTCGTGCAATATGACTTAGGATTAAAGCCAAATCAGTATCTCAATTCGCAGACACGGTGTTTCGGGCTGTTGGCCCTCGTCAGTGCGAAGCATGAGAACTGATTTGGCTAGGTGAGAGGCTCTGGACTGGGGGTCTAAGGGGTTCATGATAAAGGATAAAGGATATTAGCATTTATGGCAGTTTTTGCAAAAAAAGCATCTTTTAATGTGTGACAGCAGCCAAACATAAAAAACCTGATATAAATCTGGTATCGCTGTAATCGCATCGATCCAAAGAATAAAGCCATCTAATCACCTATACCTCATGAGGAACGACATTAAAAAATAAAATAAAACCAATTCTTCACCTGCTGTTGATTTGTTCACTCTGCGTCCCAAAGATCGCCGTATGGCTCTTATCTTATCTTATCCTGCGCTGAGTGCATCCCCCCGGAGTTTCCATGTAGATCTCTGAATTACATGATTCAGATGGAACCCCCACCGGACTATTCCCTATAATAAGGCAGACGGAAATGCAGCGCCCCAGAGTCCTGGTCGTTGCAGTACTGTGGATCCGCCACTATGGGGAGCCATGGTGCGTTCGATGGCACTGAAGGAGTTCCTCTGAACAGGTATCACAGACACCAATATGTTTCACAGCAGGGCCTCCGGGGGGAGCTAAGGGTGCTATTCATTAGGCCACTCCCCACCATAGTGGGTAAACTGGGGGTCAGGCAGGAAGTTAGGGGAGAAGGCTGACTGGATTGAACGAAGCAACACCTTGTGGCAGAGGGTGTTGTGGAGGAAGAGACAGTAGGGTCTCTGCCAGGGGTGGGATCCTGGCAGAGGCTTGGCATTGGAAAGAACGTAACGGGACCGTGCCTGCTCAGAATAGCGGCGGTGCCCTAAGAAAGGACTAGAAGCGAGATAGATTGTGCTGAGTGAGAAACGAGATCAAGCAGAAGGAGAATACCAGTAGGGGTCATGCTGTAGGACCGGAGCAACATCCTACTGAGGCGCATTACCGGTGGCCGGAACGCCGAGGGAGTGGAATAGCATACAGCTTCAAGCCATACTCCGAACAGCGGCAGGGCAGTCAGTTTAAGGCGGGCTGTCTACCACATATCACCTATGAAGTCTTGGGGGGCAATTGCGGGAGAGGGGCGTCTCTAGGGTCCCGGAAGAACTCCAGGCCTACCTGACAAACGGGTGCCGTTCCAACCTGAATAACAGGGAGGGACGGAATACGAGAAGAACATCAGTTAATCGAGTTGTGAGGGAACTTAAGAAACAGACACAACCGTTGTGGGGTACTTTCCGTGAGCACAGCAGGGAAGGACTACAACACATAGCGCTAAGAAGGAAGGCACTGATTTCCACCTGTGAGGAGAACTCTGGAGGTGCCATTGGACCGGCCGGACTTGCGCAGCCTGGTGAACCGGATTCTGGACTGAGGACCGAGAGATCTCCAGTAAAGAGGTAAAGAGACTGCAACCTGGTGTCCTCGTTATTTACCGCGACCTGCACCCCACAACTGCACCGCTACACCACCGTTACTCTACCATCATCATCACTTATTGCACCGGACGTCCCCCACTGACAGACAGGGCCACGGACCGGGTCTAGCCACCGTGACAACCCCAGGACTGAGACCCAGAGGCCCGGCTCCGGGTACCCCTCGGCCCTGCGGCGGTGCGGGGGCGCTCCAAGACTTGGCGTCACGAACAGGATCTACTTAAGCCTGAAGAATCAGGTCATGTGTGCCTAGAGACTGTGATTTGTTGTGCTTGAACTGTACTTTATTGCAAAGACTGTGTGCTACCATTGACCAAGAGAAGTTCCCGCCAAAAGCCGCCGCCATTGCTACTTCGGAGAAGAAGGAGGGCGTGCTATGGGAGGAGACTACCAGAATGGCGCGAGAAATGGATACCGCCCCCTGCGCTTCTGGCTGCAAGGAGATGACCTGCCCCAAAGCAGAGGACAACCCCCTGATTTGCAACGGCGGGAAGCGGGTGATGGAGAAGCCCGACCTCGGAGAAATGGCGGAGTCAGATGCATGCATTGCCACCGATCAACAGATCATGATGAAGAACAGCGAGTACCGGAACGGGGAAGGAGCAGTCCCGGCTTACCCTCGTTCACTAGAGGTGGACCCGTGTCCTCTACAGCCGGCGGATCCGAAGCCTTTGGAACAGATAGCGGAGCCGAGTCACCCAATCCTGGCCTCGGAGTCAGCGGAGGAGGAACCACCGCGAGCGGAACAGCGTTTGGGGACCGCATCGGAGGAGCCGCGGTCCGGGCTGCGGCCGATTCCAGCACCCTTGTTAATGGACCAGATCGGCATCGATGGAATCACATCAGGCGCAGGTACGGAAAGCGCCCCTGCGCCCCCCCACGAGCCCGCTTCCACGATCGGCCCCCATCTCAGTGAGGGTCGACGCTTCTCGGCGGGGTTAATGGTATTACCCCCCGATGCCCTGGGAAGGATGGTGCCACCGCTGCCGACTAGAATGGGGGAACCCGTGGATGTGGGCCCAGACGGGGTAGTTCTTCGGTGGGACAACCCCTGGGTTGGGACAGATGGATCTCGGGAGAACGGGTTCACTCTTGCGGTGCTTACGTGGGAACAATATAGACAGTGCTTGATTCTACATTGGGAAGGACGGAAAGAGGTCGAGTTGATGGGTCCATCGAAAGTACAACAACCTCCTCCGGCATGGGATGACAGAGACGCGGTAAGGCGGGGGACTGTGTTGGCCTACCATGTAAAAAGGGGATGGGGCCTCATCCACGAGCCGGGATTGGAAACTGATGTTTTTGTTGCACACTGTAACGTGAGGGCTCCCTGCTGTGGCCGGAGCGGAGAACCGTTGCAAAAGGGGGATCAGGTGACTTACAGCCGCCACCAGAACCCGCTCGGGTGGTATGCACGGAATGTTCGGCGGTGTATGTCTGGAGTCGCGACACTTACTACCCCGTACCTGGTCCCAGGAGCCCCCGACCTTGTCACCATCGCAACGGTGCGCTTGGTAGCGGCCACTGAGTTGGCCAGTCGAGTTCATCTTCACGTTCGGGCCACGGGCGCTGGCGCCATAGCAGCCGGAGGCCCGGAGCCAAGGCCGCCTGAATAAGGATAAACCTCGGAAATCTGAAAATGTAAATAGTTACTGTTCCTGATTGTTTGTTGCTAAACCCGTCCAGGGTTAACTCTTTATGGATCCCTTAGTTGACCCGGGATCCTTATTGTTTGTTTTTCTACAAGTTTGCACAAGTTTTACAAACTGAGAAATCATGAACAGTGCATGATCCAAACTTTCTTGTAAATAGTTTGCACCTTATTAAAGGCGCTTCCTACTGGTTTTATTTAAAGACTCTTTGCGAAGATACCGTTCTGGAACCTTTGCTGAACAAAGACTGGTAGGCTGAGAAGACGAGCTACCTCAGAAAGACTTGATCCTCTTTTAAAGGGGATGTCCAACAGCGTACTTACGAGAGATACTGTTTTAGAACAGTAATGCCATGGTAATGTTGGAATGAGAAAAGTTGTATGTGTTTTAACTGGTTAAATGTGAAGAAATACTGATGATAATGCTCTGGAAGAAATGTAACTGTTTTGCATATAGGAAAGTTATGTGTGTTCAATTTGTTTAAAATGTGAAACCTAGCTAATGTTCTTTAAAAGGAAAGATGCAGAAAGCCCGTAGGGGTAGATTTAGAGTTCTGCTTAAGTGAAAGTAAGAAAGTAATAATGAAGGTGAGGATAGAAGGTAAACCCTGAGTCCCCATAGAAAGTTAATAATGTGTTACTAAGGACAGAAAGTGAACCCGTAGGGGTTAGTGAGTGAGTCCTAATAGGAGCCAAGTAGAGCCGGCTCCATGTTCTCTAATTGAAAGGAATGTTATGTCTATACCATGTATAGTAGAGAAAGGCAGTAGGCCCTGGCTGAACGGGGCGGTCCTGTAAAAGAAAGGAGAGGCAGTAGGTCTGGTGCCATAGGGACAGGCGGTCCTGCAGGTTCAAAGTAGGAGAATGAAAAGTTAACTTGCCCTGTAATGTGATTATGGGAAGGCCTTTAGCGAGCTAGGAGTGTATGTTCCTTGAAGGCAATGTTAAATTATTGTTCATTAAATTGCACTTAGTAGAATACCCGGTTGGGTAATGAGAGTTAATTGTAGCCTGTTGCTATGATATTTAATTATGTTTGTAACGTTAAAGTGTCCTCACCTCCCATAAAGGGAAGCCTGTTCAAGTATACTTATTGTTTTGCACTCAACAAAATTGTATGTCTTTTTGCTAACCTGTATTGTTGTTTTCTTCCCAGTCCCGGAGTACTGTGTTTAACCAGGGGGGAGTGCAGCGCCCCAGAGTCCTGGTCGTTGCAGTACTGTGGATCCGCCACTATGGGGAGCCATGGTGCGTTCGATGGCACTGAAGGAGTTCCTCTGAACAGGTATCACAGACACCAATATGTTTCACAGCAGGGCCTCCGGGGGGAGCTAAGGGTGCTATTCATTAGGCCACTCCCCACCATAGTGGGTAAACTGGGGGTCAGGCAGGAAGTTAGGGGAGAAGGCTGACTGGATTGAACGAAGCAACACCTTGTGGCAGAGGGTGTTGTGGAGGAAGAGACAGTAGGGTCTCTGCCAGGGGTGGGATCCTGGCAGAGGCTTGGCATTGGAAAGAACGTAACGGGACCGTGCCTGCTCAGAATAGCGGCGGTGCCCTAAGAAAGGACTAGAAGCGAGATAGATTGTGCTGAGTGAGAAACGAGATCAAGCAGAAGGAGAATACCAGTAGGGGTCATGCTGTAGGACCGGAGCAACATCCTACTGAGGCGCATTACCGGTGGCCGGAACGCCGAGGGAGTGGAATAGCATACAGCTTCAAGCCATACTCCGAACAGCGGCAGGGCAGTCAGTTTAAGGCGGGCTGTCTACCACATATCACCTATGAAGTCTTGGGGGGCAATTGCGGGAGAGGGGCGTCTCTAGGGTCCCGGAAGAACTCCAGGCCTACCTGACAAACGGGTGCCGTTCCAACCTGAATAACAGGGAGGGACGGAATACGAGAAGAACATCAGTTAATCGAGTTGTGAGGGAACTTAAGAAACAGACACAACCGTTGTGGGGTACTTTCCGTGAGCACAGCAGGGAAGGACTACAACACATAGCGCTAAGAAGGAAGGCACTGATTTCCACCTGTGAGGAGAACTCTGGAGGTGCCATTGGACCGGCCGGACTTGCGCAGCCTGGTGAACCGGATTCTGGACTGAGGACCGAGAGATCTCCAGTAAAGAGGTAAAGAGACTGCAACCTGGTGTCCTCGTTATTTACCGCGACCTGCACCCCACAACTGCACCGCTACACCACCGTTACTCTACCATCATCATCACTTATTGCACCGGACGTCCCCCACTGACAGACAGGGCCACGGACCGGGTCTAGCCACCGTGACAACCCCAGGACTGAGACTCAGAGGCCCGGCTCCGGGTACCCCTCGGCCCTGCGGCGGTGCGGGGGCGCTCCAGAAACACTATGGGCTCAGTCTGGTCTGTGATCTGGCAGTGTCCAGCTTTTAAGGTGTGCATTAGGGTATGCGCACACGTTGCGGAATGGTGTGCGGATTTTTCCACACTGTTTTTGGTAAATCCGCAGGTAAACCGCACTGCGGATTACCGCATTTTTTCCATGGTTTTTGTGCTGATTCCACCTGCGGTTTTACACCTGCGGATTTCTATTGTGGAGCAGGTGTAAACCGCTGCGGAATCCGCACAAACAATTGAAATGCTGCGGGAAAAACAACGCTACGTTTATGCGCGTTTTTTTCCGCAGCATGTGCACTGCGGATTTTGTTTTCCATACGTTTACATGGTACTGTACAACGCATGGAAAAGAGGTGCAGATCCCCAGAGTCAAATCCACTGCGGATCCGCAGGAAAATCCGAGGCCTGAAAGTGTGGTCTGCCACAGGTTTGTGCACCTCTGAAAAGAAGGACACCGCTGAACAGAGGTCATATGGAATCCAGAGTAACTCCGCTGCATCATTATAGTGAATGGATCCCTCGGGAGATTCCTCTGAATCATGTGACTCAGAGATTTAGATAGAAACCCCAAAGTAAGTGGTCAGCATAGAGCACAGGTTAAATCCCAAATGGTATGTAAAATGCTCCCAATAAAAGCTTCAACTCAAACCACAAAAAAAGAAAGTCCCCATTCAGGTCCATCAGCTGTCAATGGAAATATAAGGGGCTTCCATGTTACTGGTAGCGCAACGGCTATAAGAAAGTGAAATGGCTCCTCACCCCCCACCCAAAAGAAATTCAGCAAATTCTGCATTTCTAAATTCAAATTCCCCTCTCCCTTCTGTGTCCCACAGTGTGCCTAATCCCTAAGTGGCATCCATATGTTTGGCATTTCTGTAATGATGAGAGTCCACCTAATTTATGGGTGCATTGTTCCAGGAGAATAAGGTGGGCATGATGTACTGGTTACTACAATGTACTGATCACTACAAAATACTGGTCACTACAGCAATAGTTTGCAATTTTCATTCAGCAACATCCACTGCTGTTTGCTTCTGGAAAACACCCATGGAGTCAAAATCATAACTACATCTGTAGATAAATTCCCAAAGGGGTATAATTTCCAAAATTGGGTTATTTGAGTGGGGATTCTGTAAACTATTCTCGGAAAATCTGCGCTCCAGGACGCAAATAGCGCTCTGTCCCTCCCATGTCTTGTCATGCACAATGAAGTATATACAGAGGTGTATCTCCATAAGAATGAAAGTAAGATAGAATTTCTAACTCGAGTTCATGATGCAAAGTGCTGCCACTGCTACCCCACACTCCGAGTATTTCATACGTTGCTTTGTCAGGGAGTGATGAGGTAGAAGAGTTAGATGGTAGTTTATATAGGCAGAAGACGGACATTGGGCCTACTGTGGTAGACTTACTCAGATGCCTATTATAGGGTGCATCAGAAGTTGCCACGGGGATAGTGTCCCTATCACGAATCTCGCAACGACGTTACTAGAAAGTTCAGTCGCACCGTCCATGACATAACAAACGAGACCAAGTTGCAGTAAAATCAAAGACCTTTATTCTACCATCAGAAGGTTAAGAACATATTTTGAAGGAACAGCAGGTGTAGGCAGGGGTGTGGGAAAGGAGAGACGGACTGTCCATAATGCTGTGATCTGGGAGACAAAAATGTATTGCCAAAGGTAGATCCATTCTTTTTTCTCTTATTGTATGGTGATTAGTGTTGAGCGATACCTTCCGATATTTGAAAGTATCGGTATCAGATTGTATCGGCCGATATCCGAAAAATATCGGATATCGCCGATACCGATACCCGATACCAATACAAGTCAATGGGACATAAATATCGGAAGTGATCCTGGATGGTTCCCAGGGTCTGAAGGAGAGGAAACTTTCCTTCAGGCCCTGGGATCCATATTCATGTGTAAAATAAAGAATACAAATAAAAAATAGGGATATACTCACCCTCGGATGCGCCCTGGTTGTAACCGCTGCAACCGGCAGCCTCCGTTCCTAAGAATGAGCGAGTGAAGGACCTTCGATGACATCGCGGTCACGTGAGCGGTCACGTGAGCGATTACACGACCAATCACAAGACCGCGACGTCATCGCAGGTCCTTCACTCGCTCATGCACTGTTCCAAATTATTAGGCACAGTAGAATTTCTAAACATTTGATATGTTTTAAAGAACTGAAAATGTTCATTTGTGGAATTTGCAGCATTAGGAGGTCACATTCACTGAACAAAACAGCTATTTAACACCAAAACATCCTAACAGGCCAAGTTACATGTAACATAGGACCCCTTCATTGATATCACCTTCACAATTCTTGCATCCATTGAACTTGTGAGTTTTTGGAGAGTTTCTGCTTGTATTTCTTTGCATGAAGTCAGAATTGCCTCCCAGAGCTGCTGTTTTGATGTGAACTGCCTCCCACCCTCATAGATCTTCGCTTTATGATACTCCAAAGGCTCTCTATAGGGTATGAGTTTATCTCCTTTTATGCCCATAGCAGCCAATGACTCAGAGGTATTCTTTGCAGCATGAGATGGTGCATTGTCATGCATGAAGATGATTTTGCTCCTGAAGGCACATTTCTGCTTTTTATACCGTGGAGGAAAGTTGTTAGTCAGAAACTCTATATACTTTGCAGAGGTCATTTTCACACCTTCGGGAACATTAAAGGGCCCTACCAGTTGTTTCTCCATGATTCCGGCCCAAAACATGACTCCTCCACCTCCTTGCTGACGTTGAAGCCTTGTTGGGACATGGTGGCCATCCACCAACCATCCACTACTCCATCCATTTGGACCATCCAGGGTTGCTCAACGCTTATCAGTAAACAAGACTGTTTGGAAATTAGTCTTCATGTATGTGTGGGCCCAATACAACCATTTCTGCTTGTGAACACTGTTTAAGGGTGGCCAAATAGTAGGTTTATGCACCACAGCATGCCTTTGAAGGATCCTACACCTTGAGGTTCGAGGGACTCCAGAGGCACCAGCAGCTTCAAATATCTGTTTGCTGCTTTGTAATGGCTTTTTAGCAGCTACTCTCTTAATCCGATGAACTTGCCTGGCAGAAATCTTCCTCATTATGCCTTTATCAGCACAAATACATTTGTGCTCAGATACAGCCACAAATCTCTTAACAGTACGATGATCACGCTTAAGTTTTTGGGAAATTTCTAATGTTTTCATCACTTCACCAAGGCATTGCACTATTTGATGCTTTTCAGCAGCAGAGAGATCCTTTTTCTTTCCCATATTACTTGAAAACTGTGACCTGCTTAATAATGTGGAACATCATTTTTAAGTAGTTTTCCTTTAATTAGAATCACTTGGCAAACCAATTATCACATGTGTTTAAGATTGATTTCAGTGATCCATTAAGCCCTGAGAAACAATACCATCCACAAGTTTATTTGAAAAACAAAACAATTAAATCTTTATGACACTTAAATTCAATTTGCATAATAATTTGGAACACAGTGTATGCCTTTGTTCATTAAGAAGAATTTGACTGCTGATATACCATACTCATGATTTTTGCATGTATATAGGGATTCAACGTCTCCAGTAATAAGAAGCATATCAGATTCAAATGTGATTCCCTGTAATCTCTTCTGAACATCTCCTGAATCCCTTTTATACAAAATTAACTGCTACGTAGGGTTTGAGATAATAATGGAGGAAATGGCAGATTGGTTCACTTAATCCACCACATCCAGAGACAATGGGTCTTCTATTGGATTTGTCAAATTCTTGTATACTTTAGGTAAAAAGTACATAGCTACTACAATTGGAAAAGAGACACATAACCCTTTCCATACTGTCTTCTAGATACAGCCCTTTTTCAAGGCTTTATCCAAAATATAAAACATTTGTCTCTGAAAGGTGGTTGTGGGGTCTGAAGCCAATTTATGATAGCAAGCATCATCATTCAGTTGTTTAAATGCTTTTTTTTCATACTGTTTAACTGGCCGGACCACAATATTACCACCCTTATCAGCTGGTTTGAATACAACTTGACGTTGAGTATGTGTCAGGTTGTTATCAGGTCTTTTAATTCATAGTTGGTAAAGTTCATAACTTCATTGCATACCATCCTGACAAATATTTCCACAGATGAATTCAGAGTATTGGGTGGGAAATTTTTGGATTTGTTTTTGACGAAACTTACTCTACAAAGGTTCCTGTAGCTGAAGAAGTAGTTCTTCTAGAACCCTGAGTGTTTCCAATTTTGTCTTTGTAGAAAAAGGTGTCTGTAAGTAATTTTTGTTATGAAACTTTCTTAAAAGAAGTTCATGAGCAAAAAGAAATACATCTTTGATAACCACAAACGTATTAAAATTGGATGTAGGACAGAACATCAAACCTAATAATAGAACCGATATTTGGACTGCTGAGAGATTGACATTGGAAAAATGTATTACCTTAAAATCTTCACTGTTTGGAGCCCAGATATTTGCCATGGCGACGATGATATCATAAAGGTTGCCATGGCGAAGAAGATGTCATAATGGTTACCATGGCGACGATGATGTCATAATAGGTTGCCATGGTGATGATGATGTCATAATGGTTGCCATGGCGACGATGATGTCATAATAGGTTGCCATGGTGACGGTGATGTCATAATGGTTGCTATGATGGTGATGATGATGACATAATAGGTTGTAATGGTGGCGGTTATGTCATAAAGGTTGCCATGGTGACGATGATGTCAGAATGGTTGCCTTGGCGAAGATGATGTCATAATAGGTATATGGGCACCGAACTATGGGATGTAGGATGTGTGATGGGTATATGGGCACAGGACTATGGGATGAAGGATATGTGTGATGGGTATATGGGCACGGGACTATGGGATGGAGGATATTCATCATAATTTGTTTTAACTAATCACAGCTAGTTATTATGCTCGGGCAATGCTGGGCTCTTCAGCTAGTTTGTTATATTTATGTTCATATGTCTTCTGGCAGGTGTTATAACATCTGAAGTTGGCTGTTGGCTTTTTAGCATTAGTATCAGCTGATAACTGTGATAAGTTACTAGAGATCGAATTGATGGAGCCTGACTGGGAGCGGTTATGATTTGTTATCCATTTGTATACTCTGTTTGATTGATAAACCAATTGTTCTCACTGGAATCTATGTGTTTTAGGTTTTTTAGATCTTTTACCCATTTGCTATAACTTTATTAAGATCTTCCCAGTAGCATAGCTACCAGGGGGCAGTTACAGAGGGCCTCGCACTCTGAGGGGGCCCACCCAGAGCTACACTACTGTAAGTGTATCGGCGCGCGCAGCTCGCTGATACAGTTACATTCTGTGGCAGAGCAGGGAGAATCGATCTCCCTGCTCTGCCACCCGGCTGCTATAGGGCCCCTGAGCAGGCGGGGGAGCCCAGTGCCAGCAGTGGGCCCCCTGCCCGTCATCAGAAGGTCAGCTGTATCGGCATTTAGCCAATACAGCTGATCGCATTGATGGGAAAAGGAGTGCTACGCTCCTTCTCCCATCATCCCCCCCCCTCAGCGTCTGACATCACCGACGCAGACACTGACAGGGGCACAATGACGTCACTAGCCGGTGCCCACTGTCAAGAGATGAGCGGGTACTCAGAGCTGCGGAGGAAGAGAGGTGAGTATTTATTTATTTATTTTTTATAGGTGCTGCCTTATACTACAGGGTCAGCATATAGGGGTGCTGCCTTATATTACAGGATCTGCCTATGGGGGTGCTGCCTTATATTACAGGATCTGCCTATAGGGGTGTTGCCTCATATTGCAGGATCTGCCTATAGGGGTGCTGCCTTATACTACAGGGTCTGCCTATAAAGCTACTGTCTTATACTACAGGGTCTTCCTATGGGGTGCTGCCTTTTACTACAGGGTCTGTCTATAGGGGTGCTGCCTCATATTGCAGGAACTGCCTATAGGGGTGCTGCCTTATACTACAGGATCTGCCTATGGGGTGCTGCCTTATATTACAGGGTCTGCCTTTAGGGGTGCTGCCTTATATTACAGGATCTGCCGATAGGGCTGCTGCCTTATACTACAGGGTCTGCCTATAGGGGTGCTGCCTTTTATTACAGGGTCTGCATATAGGGGTATTGGGGTGCTGCCTTATATTACAGGGTCTGCCTATAGGAGTGCTGCCTGATATTACAGGGTCTGCCTATAGGGTTGCTGCCTTAAATTACAGGGTCTGCTTATAGGGGTGCTGTTTTATACTACAAGGTCTGCCTATAGGGGTGCTGCCTTATACTACAGGGTCAGCCTATAGGGGTGCTGCCTTATATTACGGGATCTGCCTATGGGGGTGCTGCCTTATATTACAGGGTCTGCCTATAGGGGTGTTGCCTTTTATTGCAGGATCTGCCTATAGGGGTGCTGCCTTATACTACAGGGTCTGCCTATGGAGTGCTGCCTTTTACTACAGGGTCTGCCTATAGGGGTGCTGCCTTATATTACAGGGTCTGCCTATAGGGGTGCTACCTTATATTACAGGGTCTGCCTATAGGGGTGCTGCCTTATATTACAGGGTCTGCATATAGGGGTGCTGCCTTATACTGCAGGGTCTGCCTTTAGGGGTGCTGCCTTATATTACAGGGTCTGCCTATAGGGGTGCTTCCTGATATTACAGGGTCTGCTTATAGAGGTGCTGCTTTAAATTAGAGGGTCTGCTTATAGGGGTGCTGTCTTATACTACAAGGTCTGCCTATGGGGTTCTGCCTGATACTACAGAGTCTGCCTATGGGTACTGCCTTGTGCAATAGAGTCTGCCTATGGGTGCTGCCTTGTGCAATAGAGTCTGCCTATGGGGGATGCATTATACAGTATAGAGTTTGCCTATGGGGGCTGCCTTGTGCTATAGAGTCTGCCTATGGGGGGTGCATTATACAATATACACTCACCGGCCACTTTATTAGGTACACCATGCTAGTAACGGGTTGGACCCCCTTTTGCCTTCAGAACTGCCTCAATTCTTCGTGGCATAGATTCAACAAGGTGCTGGAAGCATTCCTCAGAGATTTTGGTCCATATTGACATGATGGCATCACACAGTTGCCGCAGATTTGTCGGCTGCACATCCCAAAGATGCTCCATACAAGGCAGGATGGATCCATGCTTTCATGTTGTTTACGCCAAATTCTGACCCTACCATCCGAATGTCGCAGCAGAAATCGAGACTCATCAGACCAAGCAACGTTTTTCCAATCTTCTACTGTCCAATTTCGATGAGCTTGTACAAATTGTAGCCTCAGTTTCCTGTTCTTAGCTGAAAGGAGTGGTACCCGGTGTGGTCTTCTGCTGCTGTAGCCCATCTGCCTCAAAGTTCGACGCACTGTGCGTTCAGAGATGCTCTTAGGCCTACCTTGGTTGTAACGGGTGGCGATTTGAGTCACTGTTGCCTTTCTATCAGCTCGAACCAGTCTGCCCATTCTCCTCTGACCTCTGGCATCAACAAGGCATTTCCGCCCACAGAACTGCCGCTCACTGGATTTTTTTTCTTTTTTCGGACCATTCTCTGTAAACCCTAGAGATGGTTGTGCGTGAAAATCCCAGTAGATCAGCAGTTTCTGAAATACTCAGACCAGCCCTTCTGGCACCAACAACCATGCCACGTTCAAAGGCACTCAAATCACCTTTCTTCCCCATACTGATGCTCGGTTTGAACTGCAGGAGATTGTCTTGACCATGTCTACATGCCTAAATGCACTGAGTTGCCGCCATGTGATTGGCTGATTAGAAATTAAGTGTTAACAAGAAGTTGGACAGGTGTACCTAATAAAGTGGCCGGTGAGTGTATTGTAGGCCTATTGGGAGTGCATTATACTATATGGAGGCTTATGGGGAATGCATTATGCTACATTTAGGACTATCTGGTGCATTATACTATATGGAGGCTATCTAGGGGCCATCATACAGTGTGGAGATTACAGTTAAGAGGCCATCATACAGTGTTGGAGCCATCAAACAGTTTGGAGGCTACTAAGGGGTCAGTATACTGTGTGGGTGGTACTATACAGTGAGGGGCATTATACTGTGTATAAGAGAGCATCATACTGTGTATTGGGGATCTGTACAGGGGGAGACTCGGGACATTATTAAATGTAAAGTGGGCACTTATTGTTATAGGGGAACTCAGGTTACTGTTACTATCAAAGGGGCACACACCGGACATTATTACTTTCTAGGGGGTGAAATATGGGCACTGTTTTCTAGGGCACTTGCACCCGGCATTACTGTATTATAGAGGGTTGTTTTAGAATTTAAAGGGCACAGACAACCACACAGCAGGTTCAGTAATAGGGACACATACAGCAGCAGCGGCTCAGTAATTGGGTATTAGTAGGATGAGGAGTTTGTGCAGGTTGGGAATAGATGGTGATGGGGCTGGAATATGAGAAGTGAAACGTGTCTTTGTTGTATTCTCTGCAGACGAGTCCTGGCTGGAAGAAGTTGTCATGTCGGTCTGGGCCAGATGGAAAAGACGGGAAAAATGAACGTTTCCATCAGAAAGAACGTCAGCAGTAAGTCATTATCTGTAACTGTACTGTGATCTCTTATATGTTCTGTAGGGCTGGTATCTGCCACTGACCATATGGCGGTAATATCCATGTTGGTCTTTATATAGAGGTTATCTTCAGTAACAGTGCGGTCATCTGCTGAGGTTCTCCTCCACTATTAGGGTGCGTTGTAATCATGGTTACCTGGTTAGGGGCCCACTCAGAAGCTTCGCCTCCCCTGAACCAAAACCCTAGCTACGCCCATCTTCCTCAAGGGCAGTTAATTCAATTGGGGGCAATTTTTCTTTTAGTGTATCCTTTATAGAGCATATTTGACCCTCTAATGTCTCAAGTTTCTTTTGATCAAGAGAGACAAGTAATTCCAAAAAAATCTTAGAACAATTATGGCATTCTTCCTTCATTGAATTTAAAGATTATCATCTTTCCATGCACTGCACTTTACATTGATGAAATTGCATATTATTTATTTGTAGTACTACAGGTGAAATTCTCCACTTTAATATATATTGTATACTGTCCATACACACCACTGCTGATTGTGCTGGCCTACTCCCCACGTTTTTAATTAAATGTTTTGCATTTTATGTTTTATCATGTCTTGTTACTCGTTTTTTAATCAGTCCTGTCTAAATTGGTGCCTCAAATAAAATAAAACTAGTTATATGAAATTGATATAGGTCATTTACTGATTCTTTGTTCAAGTAGGTTTTTTGATATGTCGCTTTTGCCCTTGTCTATGGAGTGCTGTCCTGGAGCATTACTGTTATAAATAAGGATTAAAAAATGTCTAATTCTTTCTCTGAGGAGCTAGAACATCACATCATTTTTTCATTGTTATATGTAGATGCATTCATGCAATAAGGAAGATAGTTCTGAAAGTGCAGATAATTTTTAAAGGCGAATTTAAGTTAAAATAAACATATGTAGCATTAGTAAATTAGAGGTTTAACCATTTAACACTATAGTATTAGTATCCATTTGCGCAAAAGGACAAGAAGTGCAGCCATATTATGTATCACTCTCAGGATATGTTCACACTTTGAGGAATATTTCTGCTGTGGATTTGTCAGCCGCTCTACAAATTGTATGGCGCTGAGATGTACTGCTCAGTACACTGTTTACATCTGGCCACTTTCGAAGTCGGTGTCGACCACCACTGATCTGATATTGATGACCGATTATCATAGATAACTGTTATATAATCCAACCAGAACCTTTTCATTATGCTTATGTCTGAGGTGGCGACTTAAAAAACCAATGGTAGGAAATTACCGCCACTGCCTTTGTAGCGCCCCCACTGCCGCAGGGCCGAGGGGTACCCGGTACCGGGCCTCTGGGTCTCTGCTCTGGGGTTGTCACGGTGGCTAGACCCGGTCCGTGACCCTGCTGAGGGGCGCCCAATGAAAGGTGTGGAAGGTGGTGGTAGTGCGGTGCAGTGCTGGTCACCGTAAATAACGAGGACACCAGGTTGCAGTCTCTTTACCTCTTTACTGAAGGCTTCAGGATCCTCAGTCCGGAATACGGTTATCCAGGCTGCGCAAGTCCGGCCGGTCTGATGGCACCTCCAGAGTTCCCTTTGCAGGTGGAAATCTGTGCCTACCTTCTAGCGCTTGTGTGTTGCGGTCCTCCCCTGCTGTGCTCACGGGATAGTCCCCACAACTGTTGTGTCTGTTTCTCGTGTTCCCTCCCAACTCAATTCTGATGTTCTTCTTCATCCCCCAGATGATATGGCTAGGACGCACCCGTATGACGGGTAGGCTCGGAGCTCTTCCTGGACCCTAGTGTCGCCCTTCTCCTATTGTTGCCCCCTGTGTCTTCGTAGGTGATTTGTGTGAGACAGCCCGCCTATAGCTGACTGTCCTGCCGTAGGTTTGAAGTATTGCTTGGAGCCTAATACTTCCTCGGCGTTCCGGCCACTGGCTACGCGCCTCAGTAGGATGTTGCCTCATCTTACAGCACGACTCCAACTGGTATTTCTCCTTGTTGCGTTGATCTCGTTTCTCACTCAGCACAATATACCTCGCTTCTTGTCCTTTCTTAGAGCACCGCCGCTATCTAGTGCAGGCGCGGTCCCGTAACGTTCTCTCTGTTCGCTAGGCCTCTGTCAGTATTCCACCCCTGACAGGGACCCCCCTGAGTCTCTCCCCGCAACACCCTCTGCCACAGGGTGTTGCCTGTTCGATTCCCAGTCAGCTTCTCTCTAATTTCCTATCCAACCCCCAGTTTTACCAGATTGTGAGGAGTGGCCTAATACATAGTACCCTTAGCTCCCCCTGGAGGCCAGACTGTGAAGTGTATTGGTGACTGTGATACCTGGTCAGAAGAACTCCTTCAGTGCCATCAGACGTACCATAGCTCCCCATAGCGGCGGAGCGTCAGTACTGCAGCAACCAGGACTCTGGGGCGCTGCACTCCCCCCCGGTTAAACTCAGTACTCCTGGACTGGGAAGAAAACAACAATACATGTCAGCAAAAAGACATACAATTTTTGAAATGCAAAAACATGTAAATTTTGAACAGAGCTTCCCTTTATGGGAGGTGAGGACACTTGAACGTTACAAACATAGTTAAATATTTTAAATAACTGGCTATAAATAACTTCTCTTACCCAACCGGGTATTCTACTTAGTGCAATTTCTGAACAATAATTTAACATTGCCTTTAAGGACGTACACACTGAATCCACTAAAGACCTTCTTATAAAACACTATAAGGCTAATCAACTTTTTCTTCATTTTCCATTCGTACATCTGCAGGACCACCTGTCTACTTGCCCAGGCCTACCGCCTCTCGTTCTATTACAGGACCGCCCCTTTCTGCCCGGGCCTACTGCCTTTCTACTACTATACACAGTATAGAACTTATCATCCATCTCTCATTTTAGGACCGCGGAGCCATCTCTGTATGGCTCCTAGGAGGACTCAGTGACTAACCCCGTACGGGTTTACTTCCTGTCCTCATTCTCTCATCACATTATCAAACATTTCTCACAATCAGTCAAGTAACTACTCATAACTTTTCCGGGAAAGCATTATTACTATTTCTTCTCTTTAAGGCATCATTATACTTTAAGTACTATAGGTGAACATTCCCTTTAAGAGGGGACCAAGTCTCTATGAGGTAGTGCAACTTCTCAAGCTGCAAGTCCGTATGCAGCAAGGACTCCTGTACTGTTTCCAGGAACAGTTTCTTCGCAAAGAGTCCTTTTCTTTTATGTAAAACCAGTAGAGAACACCTTTAAGAAGGTGTAAACTATTTACAATAAGCTTGGTATCATGCAGCGTTCATGATCCAGGAGTTCTTTTCAACATGAATAGACAAAAACAAAAACAAAAGACAAAAATAGGGATCCCTTTAAGAGTTAACCCTAATCGGGTTGCAGCAGCAATAAAGCAGGAAGACAAACAGTTAAATAACTATATACAGTTTCAGGTTTCCGAGGTGTACTCCTGCTCTGGCGGCCGTAGCTCCGCATAGACCTCTCTCGGCAAGGTGATCGGCGAGATCGGACCCTTTAAGAAGTGCTCCATACCCGTGGCCCGATCCCAGGGTGTAATGCGCTGGAGTCTATAGGTCCCAGGGAGAGGGGGTACCGCGACGGGGCCTACCAGCAAGTCCTCTGCCGGCGAGGCAGGGTCGTTCTTCATACCTGCTTCAGATGCGGTCCCTCCAGTGCCGATCTGCTCCGTCTCCGCTGGGGTCTGGAACGCTAGTTGCAGGGCCTTGCGCTGCGGCTTTGTCATCCCCGTTTGCAGCACCTCGCTTTCCGGCAGGGCCTTGCTTTCTGGCTTCGAAGCGCTGGAACTTCTTTCTTGCTCCGGACCAGACGAGGCTGCCAACAGACGTCTGATGAGGCTCCCGATGAAGGTCTTCTTCCACCCGGCCTCAGTGCTCAGCTGCGTCTGCCGGAGTTGGTCACCGAGCTCATCCACTCCGGCCTGCAGGAAGTCAATATCAGCGGTGGAGGCCTGGTTGCGGTGCCCCTCCGGGTAGCTGGGGGAGTCCTCTGCTCCGACCCCACGCTCCGGCTCCGGATGGCTCGCCATGGCGTCCTCCACGTGGTTCGCTTCTTCTTCCTCGTCCTTTTCCCGCTCTCTCCTTCGTGGGCGGTTTCGCTTTCTTTGCCTCCGCCCTCCATTAAGGATTAGGAGGCGGATCTCGGCTGCTGACGGACACGTCCTCAAGGGACAGAAATACTTAGACTGGGCCGCCATTGTCTTTCGCGCTCTTCAGCTTGTTTACGCCCACTTCACGCCCCTCTTCTTCTCCTGCGCTCTCCTTAGCGCTGTAATGGCGGCGGTTTTGGCGGGAACTTTTGGCGGCAAGTGGCAGTCCACAGTCTTTGCAATAAGTCACAGTCCAAGCACAATAAATCACAGTTCCAAGGCACACATGACCTGATTCTTCAGGCTTAAGTAGATCCTGTTCGTGACGCCAAGTTGTAGCGCCCCCACTGCCACAGGGCCGAGGGGTACCCGGTACCGGGTCTCTGGGTCTCTGCTCTGGGGTTGTCACGGTGGCTAGACCCAGTCCATGACCCTGCTGAGGGGCACCCAATGAAAGATGTGGAAGGTGGTGGTAGTGCGGTGCAGTGCTGGTCACCGTAAATAACGAGGACACCAGGTTGCAGTCTCTTTACCTCTTTACTGAAGGCTTCAGGATCCTCAGTCCGGAATACGGTTAACCAGGCTGCGCAAGTCCGGCCGGTCCGATGGCACCTCCAGAGTTCCCTTTGCAGGTGGAAATCTGTGCCTACCTTCTAGCGCTTGTGTGTTGCGGTCCTCCCCTGCTGTGCTCACGGGATAGTCCCCACAACTGTTGTGTCTGTTTCTCGTGTTCCCTCACAACTCGATTCTGATGTTCTTCTTCGTCCCCCAGATGATATGGCTAGGACGCACCCGTATGATGGGTAGGCTCGGAGCTCTTCCTGGACCCTAGTGTCGCCCTTCTCCTATTGTTGCCCCCGTGTCTTCGTAGGTGATTTGTGTGAGACAGCCCGCCTATAGCTGACTGTCCTGCCGTAGGTTTGAAGTATTGCTTGGAGCCTAATACTTCCTCGGCGTTCCGGCTACCGGCTACGCGCCTCAGTAGGATGTTGCCTCGTCTTACAGCACGACTCCAACTGGTATTTCTCCTTGTTGCGTTGATCTCGTTTCTCACTCAGCACAATATACCTAGCTTCTTGTCCTTTCTTAGAGCACCGCCGCTATTTAGTGCAGGCGCGGTCCCGTAACGTTCTCTCTGTTCGCTAGGCCTCTGTCAGGATTCCACCCCTGACAGGGACCCCCCTGAGTCTCTCCCCGCAACACCCCCTGCCACAGGGTGTTGCCTGTTCGATTCCCAGTCAGCTTCTCTCTAACTTCCTATCCAACCCCCAGTTTTACCAGATTGTGAGGAGTGGCCTAATACATAGTACCCTTAGCTCCCCCTGGAGGCCAGACTGTGAAGTGTATTGGTGACTGTGATACCTGGTCAGAAGAACTCCTTCAGTGCCATCAGACGTACCATAGCTCCCCATAGCGGCGGAGCGTCAGTACTGCAGCAACCAGGACTCTGGGGCGCTGCACTTTGATTATGCAAAATCTTTTTAGTGTATTTGCAACACATCACAATATTGTACTTGTGATGCTTTTCAGCTTGGTCCGGAAACTTTTTCAAAGCAGTGTGCAGTTTGAGAAGGTTGGGGAATAAGCAAAAACACAGTACAACCATTACATTGTGATGTATTGCAAATAAGCTAAGATTTTGCATCATCAAGTGAGTGTCAGTCACTATCCTAAGGATTGGTCATCAATATCACAGTGGGGGACAATCCTTTTAAATTACCTTTATGTTTAAATTTACTAAGATACTGCATGGTGGATTTAAGTTAAAATGTAACCAATCCTATTTTCTGTTTTTTATATTTCATTGCCCTTATAATTACAATTACAGTATATACTCGAGTATAAGTCGAGAATTTCAGCCCATTTTTTTAGGCTGAAATTGCCCCTCTCAGCTTATACTCGAGTCATTCCCAGGGGTTGGAAGGGAAGGGGGAGCGGCAGCTGTCTAATCCTACTCACCTGCTCCTGGCGCGGTCCCTGCAGGTCCCTGGTTCTCCTGGCGCTGACAGCTTCTTCCTGTATTGAGCAGTCACATGCTACCAATCATTACAGTAATGAATATAGACCCGACTCCACTCCCATAGGGGTGGAGCCGCATATTCATTACTGTAATGAGTGGTACCATGTGACCGCTCAATACAGGAAGAAGCTGTCAGCGCCCGGAGAACCAGGGACCTGCAGGGACCACGCCAGGAGCAGGTGAGTATAACGGGGGCATATTCACCTGTCCCACGTTCCACCATCGGCGCCGCTCCGTCTTCCACATCCTCTGCAGTGACGCTCAGGTCAGAGGGCGCGATGACATGATTAGTGTGTGCGCTGCCCTCTGCCTGAACATTCAGTGCAGAGGACACGGAAGACACAGCAGCGCTCAGCGGTGGAATGGGAAAGGTGAGTATAGCAAGTGCCGGGGGCCTGAACGACGAAAGGTGAGTATGTGATTTTTTTTTTTTTTTATCGCAGCAACAGCATATGGGGCAAATATCTCTATGGAGCATCTTATGGGGCCATGTGCAGTGTTATATGGGGCAAATATTTCTATGGAGCATCTTATGGGGTCATGTGCAGCATTATATGGGGGCAAATATCTCTATGGAGCATCTTATGGGACCATAATCAGCATTTGCGCAGCATTATATGGGGCAAATGTGTCTATGGAGCATCTTAAGGGGCCATAATCAGCATTTGTGCAGCATTGTGTGGGTCAAATGTCTGTATGGAGCATCTTATGGGGCCATAATCAGCATTTGTGCAGCATTATATGGGGCAAATGTCTGTATGGAGCATCTTATGGGGCCATAATCAGCATTTGTGCAGCATTGTATGGGGCAAATGTCTCTATGGAGCATCTTATGGGGTCATAATCAACATTTGTGCAGCATTATATGGGGCATATTTTAATATGGAGCATCTTATGGGGCCCATCATAAACTGTTTGGAGCATTATATGGGGCTCCTGATTCAATATGGATATTCAAAAACACTTAACCTACTGATGTCTCAATTAATTTTACTTTTATTGGTACCTATTTTTATTTTTGACATTTACCGGTAGCTGCTGCATTTTCCACCCTAGGCTTATACTCGAGTCATTAAGTTTTCCCAGTTTTTTGTGACAAAATTAGGGGTCTCGGCTTATACTCGGGTCGGCTTATACTCGAGTATATACGGCAGATCAGTGGTGCTTGGGTCTTGAGATGGTAACTGAACATTGAAAACCCTTCCTGAGAGAAGCACAGTTTAGGAGACAAGTGCACGCAGCTTCTGCTAGAGTGCACACAAAAATTAGGATTCAATAGAAAGCATAGGCTAGAAAGCATGTGCTTTGAAGCAAATTCTATTATCTCTGTACCCCACTCTGTGAACATGTTTAGCAACATCTGTATGTTTCTGTCTTCTAATCTGCGTGCCTCTTGGCAAGGAGGGTTTTGGAGAGATAGGTGGACCAGAAACCCCACTATCTGCTTATATTTATAAGAGTAATGGAATGTCCAAAACCTTGGAAAAGTTTAGTTACTCTATAGGAATAAAAAATGCCAAAACCAGCATATATACTGCTTACAAGTACCAAAAACATCTATAAAATGCATAAATGGACAGATGAATAGTGCATAGTCCCTTCATCCATACATTTTATTATTAGCATTTGTTTCTAATAAAAAATCTGATAACGCAAAGTGATTATCAAACTTAATTAAAAAATTAGAGAGAAGTGTTAATACCTTTTTAAACTTTATTGTCAATTACAACATTATTATAAGGCTCCTTTGCTACAAAATAGTGTCCTTAGGGCTGTTATCAGGATGGTCTGCAAGATTTTACTATCCACCCACTCCTCATTCCCCCTCTTTACAACCATCATTGGACTTACAGATTATAATATGTGTGTATGTGTGCATTACAATCGATTATACTAAGGCTTTTTTACACTCTTTAACTTCAAGGTGTAGTAAAGCATCTATTATTCTATTTACTGACTTAAGCTCAAGGCATTGATTTGTTCATCACTGGTCATTAAGAACCACTTAGTGCGGTAAAGAGCACATTCTAAATGTCTCCTCTCTCCTGCCCCAGAGACATCTATTTTACACAGGTGATTCTACACACACAAGATCATATACAGCATAAGATGTCCAGGATGGGCTCCTGCACTGTACCACTTTTTTTCAGAAAAAATTGTCCATCATCAATAAATGCAAAGAATCAAAATGTGCATGAGGATGTACAGTTATGTGCAAAATAATAGAAGTGTTTAAAACAACTGAGAAAAAGCTGAATCCTCATAATAGCATTTATTTCCATATGCACAAAGGCACTGGGAGGGCTGCACATTCAATTCCAAATGAAAACATGAACAAAATACCAATTTTTAAACTGAAAATCAAGAAAAGGTAATAATAGACAGTCAAAAAATATCAATGTCTGCATTTTCATTCTTTCTTTATACATTTACAAATGTGAATATTTACAGTATAAATGGAAATGTGCTTACAGACTTAGCTTTTGTGTTAATCACTGACTCATATTCACTTGTCTAATCTTTATTTCTGATAACTGCTTTACATCTATGCAGCATGGCGTAAACTAACATCTGACACCAGCGAACAGATATTCCAGCCCAAAATATCTGGCCTACATTCCACAGTTTCTTTGGGTTTTTAGGTTTTGTATCTAAAACAATATTTTATGTCACTTCACAAATTCTTAAATCAGATTAATGTCTGGGGAGTTGGCTGGCCACTTCAAGGGCACGTTCCTCTCTACACTGTGTTCCAAATTATTATGCAAATAATATTTCCTCATATTTTCTCTAAATTACTGAATTGCAGTCATTGTTATTTTCCAGTCATCTACTATTCTAGTATAATTGCAATGTTTTGGAACAAACTGCCTATGAAAACAGTATCTTTTAAAAAAAAAAATAAACACTCAAAATGCATGTTCCAAATTATTATGCACAGCAGAGTTTTCAACCTTTTTTTTGAACAAAAAATGGTCAATTGTGAAGTTATAAGCATTATCAGCTTATTGCAAAATGAAATCAAACAGTTTTCAAGTGAAAACTTTATTCTAGGTGATGTTACATTTGCACATAGTGCACATAGGACCCCTTGTTCGAAAGAAGCTTCTGATCTCTCTCGTCCATTGAATTTGTCCGTTTTTGGATGGTTTCTGCTTCAATTGTTTTGCATGTGGACAGAATACCCTCCCAGAGCTGTTGCTTAGATGTGAACTGCCTCCTGCCATCATAGACACTCCATTTAATGATGCTCCAGAGGTTCTCAATGGGGTTGAGGTCAGGGGAAGATGGTGGCCACACCATAAGTTTGTCCTCTTTTATGCCCATAGCAGCCAGAGATGCAGATGTGTTTTTTGCAGCATGAGACGGTGCATTATCATGCATGAAAATGATCTTGCTGCGGAAAGCACGGTTCTTCCTCTTGAACCATGGCAGGAAGTGTTGTTTTAGAAACTCCACATAGATTATGGAGTTCATCTTTACCCCTTCAGTGATCATAAAGGGGCCAACAATCTCTCTCCCCATGATTCCAGCCCAAAACATTACTCCACCTCCTCCTTGTTGGCGCCTTAGCCGTGTTTTCATGGGGTGTCCATCAACCAGCCATCCTCCACTCCATCCATCTGGACCATCGAGCGTTGCACGGCACTCATCGGTGAACAAAACAGTTTGGAAGTCAGTCTTCATGTATCGTTTGGCCCACTGGAGCCGTTTCTGCTTGTGTGCAGTGGATAGAGGTGGTCGACAGGATGGCTTACGCACAGCTGCAAACCTCTGAAGGACCCTACATCTTGTTGTTCTGGGGACGTTGGAGGCACCAGCAGCTTCAAAAACTTGTCTGCTGCTATGACAAGGCATTTTTGCAGCTGCTCTTTTAACCTTACACAATTGCCTGTTGGAAAGAGTCCTCAATTTTTCCTTATCAGCACACACACGTGTGTGCTGGGAATCAGCTACATACTTCATGATTGTGTGATGATCACGATGAAGTGTCTTGGCAATGTTGATTGTAGTCATGCCTTGACCTAAATACTCCACAATTTGTTGCTTCTCAGCAGCCAACACATCCTTTTTCTTTCCCATTTTTTTTTGGCAAAAAATGTAGGCTGCTTAATAATGTGGAACAGCCTTCTTAAGTAGTCTTGCCTTTATTTGGACACACCTGCCAAACTAATTTGCACAGTTATCTGCAATTGCTTTCAGTGATATAAGGAGCCCTGACACACATCACCATCAATGAGTTTAAACAACAAACAAAAAAATTCTAAACTTATCACTCCTAAACTCTTTGTGCATAATAATTTGGAACACAGTGTACTCCTGTACCAGTTGGTGACTTGTATTGTTCAAGATTATTGTACTTTTCTTTATTATGTATACCTCTTTCACATGTAAAGCACTATGGAATAAATGGCGCTATAATAATAATAATAATAATAAATAATAATAATAATCTTTAATGTCCAAACATTAAACATAATATTAGACTGCCTTGTGAACCATCTGCTACCTGCTGACACTCTTCCTTTAATTAGTTGTCCTGGAGCAACTTCATCGTTGCAGCGTCATAGACACAACGTCACACTAGGCCAGCTAATCAAAAGAAGATTCATGGATTCTGGTAGGTAGGAGGACGTAAGCAGGGCTCCCGTCCAATGGTGCTGTAAATATTACGGCACACGCAGATACTCGCCTAGCTTCCTGAGTCCCTCGCCGCCTCCCGCCTTCTCTTTCGGGTCGTCAGCCGCACTGGGCATCCTGTTCCACGCGCATGCGCGCTAGGCCGCTTAGGTCGCGGTTGTTCACATGCCCGGCTTCTTTATGATACCGGGTTGTACTGACCCAGAAGCGCTGTCCTGCCTGGGCAGCGGCCTCTGAGTATATCAGGTCGCTTCCTGCTAGAGGAAGCGCCTGATTGTTATTGTGCTTTTCTGTGCTCCCTCCAGGTCCACTTAGGTTTCTATACGTCAGGTCCCTGTACGCTTCCAGTGTGTGTGTGCATGCTCTGCTCAGTCCCTGTACGCTTCCAGTGCATGCTCTGCTCTGTCCCTGTACACTTCCAGTGTGTGCGTGCTCTGCTCAGTCTCTGTATGCTTTCAGCGTGTGCTCTGCTCTGTCCCTGCATGCTTCCAGTGCGTGCATGCTCTGCTCCATCACTATACTCTTCCAGTGCTAGTTCCTAGTCCAGGATCCGGTACCCTCTGCGTGAACCCTGCCATGTCCTGAGTTTGGGGTTTTCTCTGTGGCTACTCTGCCAGTCTTGTCCTCGGTGAGTACCCTGATTCTCCTCATTGTCCTTGAGCCACGGTGTCTCTCCCTCCTAGGCTTGCCCCTAACGGTCCCTGTAGAGGGGTCGGTTCCACCTGGTCAGCTTGCCTAGGAACGGTCATCACCACGATCCAGTGGGTCCACTCCAAGAATCATAACAGTAAGTTTATTTGTTTTTCTCTATAACTTGATTTCAAGAATCCTTAACTGGTATTGCAATACTGCTTAAACCTTATGCGTACAGTTGCAATCAAAATTATTCGGCCTTCATTGTAAATTGGGTTTATTAGCTACATTTCTAAGATGTCTGCTGTTTCCAATAAAACGATGAAAGAAGAACAACTGAAATAACTCAACACAACTAATATAAAAATTAGTTTCTTCAAACAGCACAAAATACCACTATTAGGGCACAGTCAGACAGTCGTATAAAATGAACAACGATCACATCACAATGTTTGGACTGGCCAGCGCCCTTTCTGATCCGAACATGACAGCAGCATTCATATACATGCTGTTATGCTTGGGTCAGGAGAGCCACCAGCCAGTCCGAGCATTGCAATGTGATTATTGCCTGTGTTATACAGCCAACTGACTATGGCCTCAATGATTACTGTGATCTCAGAAATATTCAACCCCTTCATGGCAAGTATCTTTTTCATGACAATACTGACTTGCAATTCATGGGGAGACAGTAAGCAGGTGAGTTGCTGATGGATGCACAGCAGCAACTTGTCCACCGTATGACTTTTCTTTACCAGACTTTCAAGCTGTAAAACTGCTTGGCAGCGCTTTACCTTGAGGATGTTGGGGATAGGATCATGTTGTGATGGTTACCTGCTATTGGGGCTATAGAATTGGAGGATTGATTTCTATATCCGCATCTATTGGTATTATTATCTCCTCTATTCCCTTTCTTTTCCCCCATATTTTCACCAATAGATTCAGGCACAACACATTTATTTCTTCTGATTTCGGCTGGTGATTCACAGTTATGTGACCAAAGCTCCCTGATGACACAGATGCATTGGCTGTGACTGTTGAGCTGTGCACATGTGCGGAGGATGTAGGAGTACTTCTGTATTGATGGTCCTTGTTGCCAAGTTATGGTGACACTTAAATAGTAATGGTGAATGTTAGCGCTTGCGCCGCTTGTCTTTTAGAACACCAGCGAATGCACGCTGGGAAGTGATATTACTGTTATCCATCTACCAAACATTTTTATCTTGCATTTTTGTATTTCATTATGGGGGGTTAGGATTGGATATTTGAGATTATATGCAATGTATTTATTTGTCTCTATTTATGGTGTTATCAGTCTTTTGTGATATGTAAAGCATAAGGAGAAGCTCTTTGCACTGATTGGTGGATCTCTAAATGTTGTACAGTTTAATTCATGCATAGAGAAATAGAGTGGCGCATCCAAGGAATAAAATAATGCAATCTTCTTTATTGCATGAGAAAAATGGATAAAAAAATCTGTACAATGGAAAATATTCATGATACCCATGGAAAACTGATGTGTCTTTCATGTCGTTTGGTGTCTTCAAGGGTAGGAACGCAACAGTCCAGTCCATACACCTTAAACATGTGTCATTCTTTTTATCTATATTTGTGAAATGGATAGTCTGCCAGAGCACTGGTACCAATGTACACTAAGCTAGGAAACACTATATGGACTATGGATGTGGTGATCCTTCATATCAAATCCGCTATTTAATTAATCTACTTAACTTATATGCTTGATACAGAGACCTGTAAAGGGTTGAAGTGTCGCTGTTATGTATTTGGCACAATAAATTTTGCATAATATGTTATCACTAGGGATGAGAGAATAGCTTCGTATAAGTCCTTATCCAAATAGTTATATACCCAGATACCTGGAGCACTCCCAATAATCAGCTGTTTGGCGCCGCAGCTGCATGTGTCCTCTGTGTCTCCATTTTTGCCCCCTGTGTCTCTATTCTTCCCCGTGTCTCCATTCTTCCCCCTGTGTCTCCCATCTTGCCCCGTGTCTCCGTTCTTGCCCTCTGTGTCCCCATTCTTACCCCGTGTCTCCATTCTCGCCCCCTCTGTCTCCATTCTTGCCCCATGTCTCCATCCTGCCCTCCGTGTCTCCATTCTTGCCCCCTGTGTCTCCATTCTTGCCCCTTGCGTCTCTATTCTTGCCCCCTGTGTCTCCTTTCTTGTCCCCTGTGTCTCCATTTTTGCCCCATGTGTCTCTATTCTTCCCCGTGTCTCCATTCTTCCCCTTGTGTCTCCTATCCTGCCCCCCTGCCGCTTTCAATAAAAATACCTTCTATTTACCTGGCGGCACTCCTGCGGCGAAGTTCCCTCCACGCAGTTCCAGCGCGCACTCGCCGGCGAATGACAATGAGTCATGAGGATGAGGTGTGTGCTCCCATACCCTAGCCCATCTACTCGCCCAAAATAGCTAGAGTCCCCTAAAATGTCTTGTGATATACAGTACAGCTCTGGCAAAAATTAAGAGACCACCACATCAAAACCCTGTCATGGGCAGCCCAATCTCCAGACCTGAACCCCATTGAAAACCTCTGGAATGTAATCAAGAGGATGATGGATAGTCACAAGCCATCAAACAAAGAACTGCTTACATTTTTGCACCAGAAGCAGTGTAAAAGACTGGTGGAAAGCATGCCAAGACGCATGAAAGCTGTGATTAAAAATCATGGTTATTCCACAAAATATCGATTTCTGAACTTTTACTGAGTTAAAAAATTAGTATTGTTACCTCTAAATGATTATGAACTTGTTTTATTTGTGTTATTTGAGGTTTGAAAGCACTGGGTTTTTTGTTTTTTTTATTTTTGACCATTTTTCTTTGTCAGAAAAAATATACAAAAATTATTGCTTGGAAATTCGGAGACATGTTGTCAGACATTTATAGAATAAAAGAACAATTTACATTTTACTCAAAAATATACCTATAGAGAGAAAAATCAGACAAAATGAACATTTTGCAGTGGTCTCTTAATTTTTGCCAGAGCTGTATTTACAAGCATATGTCCAATGTCCATATCTCCAAACAGGCAATAGAGCAGCTTCCATGAATGTATAGAAAACAGAATGCAATAATCTGCAATCAGAAATACAGATTATACAAAAATTATCTAAATCTGGTTTCATTTAGTTTAAAAAATATATGTGTGACACATTCCATTAAAGAAAAATAAAGAAAAATATACCTGAAAAGAGTTTTGCATATTCTAAGAAATATTTAATAGGTTGAAGTAGAGTAGAACCCTGCCAAAAGAGTCTACCTTGTCGTGGTGGAAGTCTTACAAAATCTGAACAAAAACTGATGGCTATGTATGTGAAATGGTGTTCAATGCGAACTGTTAATGTGTGACTAGTGAGAACATAGTGGAGAAGTGGAGTTTTTCCATGAGTGGGCAGTGAGACTGTGGGAGGTTCGAGGGGTGGAGGCAGAGCTGGGGTGGAGCCTTGGCGGAGTATCAAGAGGGCCTGAAAATTATGCCAGTATGGGGCCCTGAAATTCCTGGTGGCAGCCGTAATCTGATCTCTATTACTGGAATGCATCAGCTCTCAGTGCTCATCACTTGATGAACTGAGCCATATATATGGAAGTTGCTGTGTTGAGTACTGCAAAGGATTGGCTGCAGCGCCAGGGAATGGCACATTTATTTCAGTGGAATTGAATTCTACAAAAATCCATTTTGTTCAAATACAGAATACACGCGAATTTAGAAAACTTGCATCCAGCTGAGGCTGCCATAGAGGGTCATCAAAAGGTTAAAAACAAAAAGAATACCTCACTACTCACATCTCCCAGCATAGTTTGTATACAGTGGGTATGGAAAGCATTCAGACCCCTTTAAATTTTTCACTCTTTGTTTCATTGTAGCATTTTAGTAAATTCAAAAAATTTCATTTTTTTCCTCATTAATGTACACTCTGCACTCCATCTTGACTAAAAAAAAAGAACTTTTTTTGAATTTACCAAATGGCTGCAATGAAACAAAGAGTGAAAAATCTATTGGCGTATGAATACTTTCCGTACCAACTATATATCAAAGAAGAGAAAGTTCCGGATGTGTTCGACCCGAGTGCTCTTAATACAACATCTAATATACAAAGTTGGTTACAGGTAGACACGTGTCTTATTGATCTGATCATATAGACATCTAATATTTTCTAATCCAGTATTAATCTGGCTCCATTTACCAATTAATCGGTGTATACATATAATGTTCTAATGCAGTATTGATCTGGGAATACAGACCTTCCCTGGTCTGATATAGACCTTTCTGTGCATAAGGCAGTACACACTGTATATAGTATCTTTAACCCTAAATGGTCTGATTTTATCAATTAGATCTAATTAGTGGTCTGATCCTTTATATTATTTGGTCATCTATTTTTGTTATTTAGTCCTTTCTGCACTGTAGGGATTTGGGTGTTTTTTTTATCTATAAACATTAGCTTTTTAAAGGGTTTATGTACGCACTTATTGTTCCCTTGCTCATAATTAGTATTTGAAATAAAAGTAGAGAAATCTAATGTTGTGCACCTGAACATTAATAAAACATGAGTATCATACATTCTAGAGGGAGAAAAACTAGGAGAGTCACATGTAGAGAAGGATCTTGGTGTACTTTTAGATCACAGACTAATTAGCCACTTGCAATGTCAATCAGTGGCTTCTAAGGCCAGCAGAATATTGTCTTGTATTAAAAGAAGAATGAATTCATGGGGCAGGTAAGTAATACTAACACATAACAAATCATTTGTGGGATACATCTGGAATAAGTAGTTTAGTTCTGTGCACCAGTTCATAAAAAGGATTCCATAGAGAAAAGTTACACAGAAGAAATACCAAACTGATAAGGGCATAGAAGATTTTACTTATGAGGAAAGATAATAAAAAAATACATTTATTTAGTCTGGAGGAGGAACTAGCCCTCTCTCATTGTTAATGTATGATGTTTTGTAAGTATAACTGTTTAGACACTGTGCATCTCAACCTCTATCTGTATTCGGTTCATATACTATATGGAAAGTGCAGTAGGAGATGAAATTATAGCTCCTTGATTTGCGGCTTGTGGCAGCTCTCAGCTATATTAGTCGACAGTGGAATGCCCTATTGGACACCTGCCATCAGCTGGCTGTATAGCTAGCCACAATTTGCAATTCATAATTTATATGGTGTGACAAAGAAATAATCATTTGCACTTATTGAGTAGTGGCACATTGCACTTAAATTATCATGCAACAGATCACTTTACGGTTCATGTCCTATTGACTGTCATATCGGTTAATTTTATGACTCACAGCATGTAATAGACTATTTTATGGTCATATGTTTAGCTTTCTGTGATTCATAGCTTGACCATTGAACCTTTTTCTGCCTGTTCACTATTATAGTATTTTGAGCTGAAGTTCTTCTTTCTATCCAGCACCTTGTTCTGATTTGAATTGTTTTTTAAGATGGTTTACTAATAAAAATTCAAGCTTTTTAAATTAGTTATGTATCACTTCCATTTTTTTGCCATGGTGAAAATATGCATTTGGTTGGTCTTAGTTTAATCATAGTTATATAAATGGGTACCGTAATGCTCTTTTCTCAATGTTTAGCCCAATGGATCAACAATTGTGATCAGGAGAGAAAGTATATCTCTTTTGAGGTTAACTAGATCATGCATTGTGGTTGTGCATTTACTACTTTCCCTTATCCTTTCTTATTCCTTAGTTGAAATTGATGGACATTATTCCTTTTTAGACCTCATTAACTCTGTAACTAAATATTATAGCTTTTATTTCGCAGTGACTATTGATCCATCTTAAAATGATAAAACCTCCTGCAATGATAACTTCTCAGCATTCACCTCATCATCACCTGCAAGATTACAATGAAAGGTCACGCTTCTATATAATATAGTTTGGGGCAGAAAGCACAGTATCCATCATTATCAATACCTTAAGGATCCAATTGCATCTCCTCCTTCCTTACACTACACATAATGCAGAGCATGCCCACAATACTCATATGAGCTATTTTCTCATGTGTGACAGAAAATAAAGTGCATCTGTCACCAGGTCGCAAAATACAAGCTTCATAAATGATTACATAGATCTTTTAGACTTGATGAGGCTAATGTATTGACCTTGAAAATCCATGTCATAATGGCTGTACAAACTTGATAATAAAGAGTGAGAGCTGAAGAGTGAGCGAGTTCATGAATGAGAAAATTAATGAGTCGAAGTGTCTTTAGATTCTGTTGACACCCGTCTGCAGCTTCAACTAAGCAGTGTGAAATTCCAGCAGTATCAGGAAGGTGGGACATTGAGGAGCTGTCAATCAGGCTGTGTGGGTGGACATTTCATTTATACTTTAAAAAAATATTACTGCATACAGCTAGCATGACATGGATTTTAAAAGTAAATATTGGTCTAAGGTCATCAGCTTTAAGAGATTTATCTAATAATGTATAGTAAGCAGCTTATAGTGTAAAATAAGATAACAAGTCTAATTTATTCAAATCTCTAAACTAATATGCATAAATCAAAAAGATTGCAAAATGTGTAATTAAAAATGTTTCAATATAGTCTACTTGGGGAAAAAAAAGCAAAAATATTTCCCTGCTATCATGTGATATAGTTCCTAAAGTTAATGAACTTTGTGACAAAATGAAACAGATCTGCCACCACATATCATAATATAACCTGCATACATTGCTCTGTCCCTGTACGCTTCCAGTGTGTGTGTGCATGCTCTGCTCAGTCCCTGTATGCTTCCAGTGCATGCTCTGCTCTGTCCCTGTACACTTCCAGTGTGTGCGTGCTCTGCTCAGTCTCTGTATGCTTTCAGCGTGTGCTCTGCTCTGTCTCTGCATGCTTCCAGTGCGTACATGCTCTGCTCCATCCCTATACTCTTCCAGTGCTAGCTCCTAGTCCAGGATCCGGTACCCTCTGCGTGAACCCTGCCATGTCCTGAGTTTGGGGTTTTCTCTGTGGCTACTCTGCCAGTCTTGTCCTCGGTGAGTACCCTGATTCTCCTCATTGTCCTTGAGCCACGGTGTCTCTCCCTCCTAGGCTTGCCCCTAACGGTCCCTGTAGAGGGGTCGGTTCCACCTGGTCAGCTTGCCTAGGAACGGTCGTCACCACGATCCAGTGGGTCCACTCCAAGAATCATAACAGTAAGTTTATTTGTTTTTCTCTATAACTTGATTTCAAGAATCCTTAACTGGCATTGCAATACTGCTTAAACCTTATGCGTACAGTTGCAATCAAAATTATTCGGCCTTCATTGTAAATTGGGTTTATTAGCTACATTTCTAAGATGTCTGCTGTTTCCAATAAAACGATGAAAGAAGAACAACTGAAATAACTCAACACAACTAATATAAAAATTAGTTTCTTCAAACAGCACAAAATACCACTATTAGGGCACAGTCAGACAGTCGTATAAAATGAACAATGATCACATCACAATGTTTGGACTGGCCAGCGCCCTTTCTGATCCGAACATGACAGCAGCATTCATATACATGCTGTTATGCTCGGGTCAGGAGAGCCACCAGCCAGTCCGAGCATTGCAATGTGATTATTGCCTGTGTTATACAGCCAACTGACTATGGCCTCAATGATTACTGTGATCTCAGAAATATTCAACCCCTTCATGGCAAGTATCTTTTTCATGACAATACTGACTTGCAATTCATGGGGAGACAGTAAGCAGGTGAGTTGCTGATGGATGCACAGCAGCAACTTGTCCACCGTATGACTTTTCTTTACCAGACTTTCAAGCTGTAAAACTGCTTGGCAGCACTTTACCTTGAGGATGTTGGGGATAGGATCATGTTGTGATGGTTACCTGCTATTGGGGCTATAGAATTGGAGGATTGATTTCTATATCCGCATCTATTGGTTTTATTATCTCCTCTCTTCCCTTTCTTTTCCCCCATATTTTCACCAATAGATTCAGGCACAACACATTTATTTCTTCTGATTTCGGCTGGTGATTCACAGTTATGTGACCAAAGCTCCCTGATGACACAGATGCATTGGCTGTGACTGTTGAGCTGCGCACATGCGCGGAGGATGTAGGAGTACTTCTGTATTGATGGTCCTTGTTGCCAAGTTATGGTGACACTTAAATAGTAATGGTGAATGTTAGCGCTTGCGCCGCTTGTCTTTTAGGACACCAGCGAATGCACGCTGGGAAGTGATATTACTGTTATCCATCTACCAAACATTTTTATCTTGCATTTTTGTATTTCATTATGGGGGGTTAGGATTGGATATTTGAGATTATATGCAATGTATTTATTTGTCTCTATTTATGGTGTTATCAGTCTTTTGTGATATGTAAAGCATAAGGAGAAGCTCTTTGCACTGATTGGTGGATCTCTAAATGTTGTACAGTTTAATTCATGCATAGAGAAATAGAGTGGCGCATCCAAGGAATAAAATAATGCAATCTTCTTTATTGCATGAGAAAAATGGATAAAAAAATCTGTACAATGGAAAATATTCATGATACCCATGGAAAACTGATGTGTCTTTCATGTCGTTTGGTGTCTTCAAGGGTAGGAACGCAACAGTCCAGTCCATACACCTTAAACATGTGTCATTCTTTTTATCTATATTTGTGAAATGGATAGTCTGCCAGAGCACTGGTACCAATGTACACTGAGCTAGGAAACACTATATGGACTATGGATGTGGTGATCCTTCATATCAAATCCGCTATTTAATTAATCTACTTAACTTATATGCTTGATACAGAGACCTGTAAAGGGTTGAAGTGTCGCTGTTATGTATTTGGCACAATAAATTTTGCATAATATGTTATCACTAGGGACGAGAGAATAGCTTTGTATAAGTCCTTATCCAAATAGTTATATACCCAGATACCTGGAGCACTCCCAATAATCAGCTGTTTGGCGCCACAGCTGCATGTGCCCCCTGTGTCTCCATTTTTGCCCCCTGTGTCTCTATTCTTCCCCGTGTCTCCATTCTTCCCCCTGTGTCTCCCATCCTGCCCCGTGTCTCCGTTCTTGCCCTCTGTGTCCCCATTCTTACCCTGTGTCTCCATTCTTGCCCCCTCTGTCTCCATTCTTGCCCCATGTCTCCATCCTGCCCTCCGTGTCTCCATTCTTGCCCCTTGTGTCTCCTTTCTTGTCCCCTGTGTCTCCATTTTTGCCCCATGTGTCTCTATTCTTCCCCGTGTCTCCATTCTTCCCCTTGTGTCTCCTATCCTGCCCCCCTGCCGCTTTCAATAAAAATAAAAATAAACTTTCTTTTTACCTGGCGGCACTCCTGCGGCGAAGTTCCCTCCACGCAGTTCCAGCGCGCACTCGCTGGCGAATGACAATGAGTCATGACATCATAGGCTGTCGACGTGCGCACTGACGTCAGCTGCCAGCCTCCGATTGTCTGGTGGTTTTTAACTATTGCCGTGAGGGCCCGGGCACACACGGCAATAAAGTTTAACACTGAACCTGCTTCTCAGACCCAGGTTCAGTTTCTACATCCTGCTGCTGGGGCTCGATGACCAGAAGAGACAGGGCCCGATGCGGGCCCCCTCTGGTCATTGGGCTCCATACACCAGTCAGGGCAGTAATGCCCTGATGGTGGCCCTGTGTGCACAGGTTAAAGTTTTGATGTACTGTAAGATGTTATTTACACATTTTTGGGAAAAAGCACATGTAAAAATGAATGCCTGGAGGTTGGAATGCTGCCTAAAAGTGCTGCAATAAACCACAGTATGGTTATTTGGTATGCCTCTTTCAAAATGGAATATTGAAATAGGTAGTCAGAAAGTAAAACATGTGTAACCATTTTTTGGGGGTTCACTTTTCTTTTACCTTTTTTGAAAGGGAGATATTATTGGTTTAAAGTTCTCCCACCCTTAACAAAAAATGCTTAATTCTAAATAAAAAAAGGTTGCTTTGTAGGTACATGCATGGAGAGTGATATACATCAACAACCATCTGCAGGGCCACCATCAGGGCACTACTGTCATTACTGGTGTATTGGGAACAGTGAGTTGAAGCAAATAGGGATTGGGTGAGACACGCTGGAGCCTGAGCTAATTACTTTACTTTGTTTTATTAATCCCCGCTATTATTCACAGCCGCAGCTGCTAACAGTGAATGGTTGCAGCAGAGAGGGCCGCCACGTCTGACACCAGTGACATCAGACGCTGCTGGCCCACCCTCTGTACCTAAGCTGCTGGCACTCCCTCGCCCCTGCAGCACATTATTTGCAGGAGTTGAGGGCCTGAAAGGGATGAGGTGTGTGCTCCCATACCCTAGCCCATCCACTCGCCCAAAATAACTAGAGTCCCCTAAAATGTCTTGTGATATACAGTACAGCTCTGGCAAAAATTAAGAGACCACCACATCAAAACCCTGTCATGGTCAGCCCAATCTCCAGACCTGAACCCCATTGAAAACCTCTGGTATGTAATCAAGAGGATGATGGATAGTCACAAGCCATCAAACAAAGAACTGCTTAATTTTTTGCACCAGAAGCAGTGTAAAAGACTGGTGGAAAGCATGCCAAGACGCATGAAAGCTGTGATTAAAAATCATGGTTATTCCACAAAATATTGATTTCTGAACTTTTACTGAGTTAAAAAATTAGTATTGTTACCTCTAAATGATTATGAACTTGTTTTATTTGTGTTATTTGAGGTTTGAAAGCACTGGGTGTTTTGTTTTTTTAATTTTGACCATTTTTCTTTGTCAGAAAAAATATACAAAAATTATTGCTTGGAAATTCGGAGACATGTTGTCAGACATTTATAGAATAAAAGAACAATTTACATTTTACTCAAAAAAATACCTATAGAGAGAAAAATCAGACAAAATGAACATTTTGCAGTGGTCTCTTAATTTTTGCCAGAGCTGTATTTACAAGCATATGTCCAATGTCCATATCTCCAAACAGGCAATAGAGCAGCTTCCATGAATGTATAGAAAACAGAATGCAATAATCTGCAATCAGAAATACAGATTATACAAAAATTATCTAAATCTGGTTTCATTTAGTTTAAAAAATATATGTGTGGCACATTCCATTAAAGAAAAATAAAGAAAAATATACCTGAAAAGAGTTTTGCATATTCTAAGAAATATTAAATAGGTTGAAGTAGAGTAGAACCCTGCCAAAAGAGTCTACCTTGTCGTGGTGGAACTCTTAAAAAATCTGAACAAAAACTGATGGCTATGTATGTGAAATGGTGTTCAATGCGAACTGTTAATGTGTGACTAGTGAGGACATAGTGGAGAAGTGGAGTTTTTCCATGAGTGGGCAGTGAGACTGTGGGAGGTTCGAGGGGTGGAGGCAGAGCTGGGGTGGAGCCTAGGCGGAGTATCAAGAGGGCCTGAAAATTATGCCAGTATGGGGCCCTGAAATTCCTGGTGGTAGCCGTAATCTGATCTCTATTACTGGAATGCATCAGCTCTCAGTGCTCATCACTTGATGAACTGAGCCATATATATACGGAAGTTGCTGTGTTGAGTACTGCAAAGGATTGGCTGCAGCGCCAGAGAATGGCACATTTATTTCAGTAGAATTGAATTCTACAAAAATCCATTTTGTTCAAATACAGAATACACGCGAATTTAGAAAACTTGCATCCAGCTGAGGCTGCCATAGAGGGTCATCAAAAGGTTAAAAACAAAAAGAATACCTCACTACTCACATCTCTCAGCATAGTTTATATACAGTGGGTATGGAAAGCATTCAGACCCCTTTAAATTTTTCACTCTTTGTTTCATTGTAGCCTTTTAGTAAATTCAAAAAATTTCATTTTTTTTCTCATTAATGTACACTCTGCACCCCATCTTGACTGAAAAAAAAGAACTTTTTTTTGAATTTACCAAATGGCTGCAATGAAACAAAGAGTGAAAAATTTATTGGCGTCTGAATACTTTCGATACCCACTATATATCAAAGAAGAGAAAGTTCCGGATGTGTTCGACCCGAGTGCTCTTAATACAACATCTAATATACAAAGTTGGTTACAGGTAGACAGGTGTCTTATTGATCTGATCATATAGACATCTAATATTTTCTAATCCAGTATTAATCTGGCTCCATTTACCAATTAATCGGTGTATACATATAATGTTCTAATGCAGTATTGATCTGGGAATACAGACCTTCCCTGGTCTGATATAGACCTTTCTGTGCATAAGGCAGTACACACTGTATATAGTATCTTTAACCCTAAATGGTCTGATTTTATCAATTAGATCTAATTAGTGGTCTGATCCTTTATATTATTTGGTCATCTATTTTTGTTATTTAGTCCTTTCTGCACTGTAGGGATTTGGGTGTTTTTTTTATCTATAAACATTAGCTTTTTAAAGGGTTTATGTACGCACTTATTGTTCCCTTGCTCATAATTAGTATTTGAAATAAAAGTAGAGAAATCTAATGTTGTGCACCTGAACATTAATAAAACATGAGTATCATACATTCTAGAGGGAGAAAAACTAGGAGAGTCACATGTAGAGAAGGATCTTGGTTTACTTTTAGATCACAGACTAATTAGCCACTTGCAATGTCAATCAGTGGCTTCTAAGGCCAGCAGAATATTGTCATGTATTAAAAGAAGAATGAATTCATGGGGCAGGTAAGTAGTACTAACACATAACAAATCATTTGTGGGATACATCTGGAATAAGTAGTTTAGTTCTGTGCACCAGTTCATAAAAAGGATTCCATAGAGAAAAGTTACACAGAAGAAATACCAAACTGATAAGGGCATAGAAGATTTTACTTATGAGGAAAGATTATAAAAAAAATACATTTATTTAGTCTGGAGGAGGAACTAGCCCTCTCTCATTGTTAATGTATGATGTTTTGTAAGTATAACTGTTTAGACACTGTGCATCTCAACCTCTATCTGTATTCGGTTCATATACTATATGGAAAGTGCAGTAGGAGATGAAATTATAGCTCCTTGATTTGCGGCTTGTGGCAGCTCTCAGCTATATTAGTCGACAGTGGAATGCCCTATTGGACACCTGCCATCAGCTGGCTGTATAGCTAGCCACAATTTGCAATTCATAATTTATATGGTGTGACAAAGAAATGATCATTTGCACTTATTGAGTAGTGGCACATTGCACTTAAATTATCATGCAACAGATCACTTTACGGTTCATGTCCTATTGACTGTCATATCGGTTAATTTTATGACTCACAGCATGTAATAGACTATTTTATGGTCATATGTTTAGCTTTCTGTGATTCATAGCTTGTCCATTGAACCTTTTTCTGCCTGTTCACTTTTATAGTGTTTTGAACTGAAGTTCTTCTTTCTATCCAGCATCTTGTTCTGATTTTGTTTTTTTAAGATGGTTTACCAATACAAATTCAAGCTTTTTAAATTAGTTATGTATCACTTCAATTTTTTTGCCATGGTGAAAATATGCATTTGGTTGGTCTTAGTTTAATTACAGTTATATAAATGGGTACCGTAATGCTCTTTTCTCAATGTTTAGCCCAGTGGATCAACAATTGTGATCAGGAGAGAAAGTTTATCTCTTTTGAGGTTAACTAGATCATGCATTGTGGTTGTGCATTTACTACTTTCCTTTATCCTTTCTCATTCCTTGGTTGAAATTGATGGACATTATTCCTTTTTAGACCTCATTAACTCTGTAACTAAATATTATAGCTTTTATTTCGCAGTGACTATTGATCCATCTTAAAACGATAAAACCTTCTGCAATAATAACTTCTCAGCATTCACCTCATCATCACCTGCAAGATTACAATGAAAGGTCACACTTCTATATAATATAGTTTGGGGCAGAAAACACAGTATCCATCATTAACAATACCTTAAGGATCCAATTGCATCTCCTCCTTCCTTACACTACACATAATGCAGAGCATGCCCACAATACTCATATGAGTTATTTTCTCATGTCTGACCGAAAATAAAGTGGATCTGTCACCAGGTTGCGAAACCACCAGGTGGTTTATTTAATTATATATACAATTCTTCCCTCCTGGATATACATCCCCGTTGTCTTATGAATACAATATTTTTATACCATGTAGATTAAGGCACTGTGACCTACAAACTATATTTGCACTGGTTTCTTTTTCCCTATAAATTGTTGTTTTTACCTGAAATTTTATACAAATAAAAATTATTTTATACTGGACTTATGGTCGGTTTTGTGGTTCTCTTTCGCTTTTAAAAAAATATTACTGCATACAGCTAGTATGACATGGATTTTAAAAGTAAATATTGGTCTAAGGTCATCATCAGCTTTAAGAGATTTATCTAATAATGTATAGTAAGCAGCTTATAGTGTAAAATAAGATGACAAATCTAATTTAATCAAGTCTCTAAACTGATATTCATAACTCAAAAAGATTGCAAAATGTATAATTAAAATTGTTTCAATATAGTCTCCTTGGGGAAAAAAAAGCAAAAATATTTCCCTGCTATCATGTGACATAGTTCTTAAAGTTAATGAAGTTTGTGACAAAATAACACAGATCTGCCACCACGTATCATAATACAACCTGCATACATTATTAAATAGATGTCGCTTGCGAGGTCAGCACCAGTCTCTTCACGCCGTGTATTCTTACAATGTGCATTGACGGTGCTCTCTCTTGGCGGCTCATTACTTCTGATCAGAACAGGCAAGGGAGTGCATTGTCACTGTGCATATTGCACAGTGACAAGAATCTACTGAGCATCCAATACAATTGAGAAAACGCATGCTCAGTAGAGTAGGGACTAGCCCAGCCCCTAAAACGGATGTCACTCATGATGCTTTAAGTCAGGGAGGGGCAGAGTCTGTGGCAGTGACAGCATCCTCTGCCTCCTATGACACTTTGTTTGAGTGTAGCTGCAAGCACTGGGATTGTCAAACAAAGCGTCATCAAAACAGGATGCAGAAAAAATAAATAAATACAGTAAAGAAGTTCAATAGTGTAGGGAGGGAATGGAAGGGAATTATAAATTTAAGTATACTAGAAAATTGATTTTATCATGACATAGATAGGCATTTAGGATGAAAAATAATTTGTGTTTCGGACAACCTCTTAAACAGACATAACTTGTTTGCCAAAAGTGTTGAACCAGAAAGGCAAAGTTAGTGGCACAAATGTGTCAGGAATCACGATTCAAATAAACTACACCAGTAGAATTATGCAAATTGTCTCTTCGGAGAGGAAGAGGACTAGAACTCTAGTGCCACCTATAGGAAGTAGCAATCCTACAAGTCTATTATCACAATTATCACAAATGATTCAGATTCTGAAATGTGTCCAGGTGTCTGGCCCACAACTATTAACACAAGCGCTTTAGATTCTGAAATGTGGCCTGGTGTCTGGCCCACAGTATTTGCACAAACGATTTAGATTCTGAAATGTGGCCAGCTGTCTGGTCCACAGTGTTAGCACAAGCGATTTATCTTCTGAAATGTGGCCTGGATTTAGATGCTGGAAGGTCGATTTCACACAGGATCCTATCTATCTTAACCCCTTCATGACCGAAGCTTTTTTCATTTTTGTGTTTTCGTTTTTAGCTCCCCTCCTTCCCAGAGCCATACATTTTTTATTTTCCTGTCAATAAGGCCATGTGAGGGCTTATTTTTTGTGGGATGAGTTGTACTTTTGAACTACACCATTGGTGTTAGCATGTCATGTACTTGAAAACAGGAAAACAATTCCAAGTGTAGTGAAATTGCAAAAAAGTGCAAACCCACACTTGTTTTTTGTTTGGCTTTTTTGCGAGGTTCACTAAATGCTAAAACTGACCTACCATTATGATTCTACAGGTCATTGTGAGTTCATAGACACCAAACATGTGTAGGTTCTTTTTTATCTAAGTGGTGAACAAAAATTCCAAATCTTACTTAAAAAACAAAATTGCGCAATTTTCCGAGACCCGTAGCGTCTATACTTTTCGTGATCTCGGGTTGGGTGAGGGCTTATTTTTTGTGTGCTGAGCTGAGGTTTCTAATGATACACCTTTTGTGCAGATACAATCTTTTGATTTCCCGTTATTGCATTTTAATGCAATGTCGCTGTGACCAAAAAAACGTAATTCTGGATTTTAGATTTTTTTCTCGCTACGCTGTTTAGCGATCAGGTTAATCCTTTTTTATTACTGATAGGTTGGGGCGATTCTGAATGTGGCGATACCAAATATGTCTATGTTTGATTTTATTTTTACTGTTTTAATTTGAATGGGACGAAAGGAGGGCGATTTAAACTTTTATACTTTTTTTATTTTTCCATATTTTGAATCACTTTTTGTTTTACTTTTGGCATGCTTCAATAGCCTCCATGGGAGGCTAGAAGCTGCCATAACTTGAGCGGCTCTGCTACATAGAGGTGATACTCAGATCGCCCATATGTAGCAGAATTACTGCATTGCTATGAGCGCCGACCACAGGGTGGTGCTCATTGCAATCCGACATCAACAATGATAGAGGTCTCAAGGAGACCTCTGTTTGTCATGCCGACGCACCGCTGACCCCCGATCACGTGAAGGGGGTCAGCAGTGCACGTATTTCCAGCCCGATGGCCAGAAGCGTGTGTTAAATGCTGCTGTCAGAGTTTGACAGCGGCATTTATCTAGTTAATAGGTGCAGGCGGATCACGATTCCACCCGCGCCTATTGCGGGCACATGTCAGCTGTTGAAACTTCTGACATGTCGCGGCTTTGAGGTTGCCTCACCGCTGGAGCCCACATCAAAGCGGGGCTTCTGACGTCAGACATACTGTACTGTAATGTCCGACGTCAGAAAGAGGTTAAATATTTGACTACTTGTAGCAGCAGCAGCCTCCCTGTACTGTTACACTGACAAAATGGTGCTAAACAATGTTTGCTTTTTATATGACGAGGGACAGCCAAGACAGACTTTGGCAGCCAATGACAGAAACCCTTGTGTTTGGATGTTGTGGATGGCTTCTGCACCCTGATTGGCTGCCAGAATAAGCACACATTAAGATAATATTAAAAAATACAGTCTGCCAAGCATGTCCCCTCTGCTTGTCACACAGCACCACTATTTTAGCCAAAGTCCTAACAAAAGTATTAGGGAAATTTCATACATCCTGATTTTTCCGGTACTGGAAAAAACAGTACCAGAAATATCAGTGTCCACGTGTCTGTGTGTTTAATACTTGTGGCATATGTGTGACAACCATGTGCATCCTGTAAGCCACATCAGCATCACACATACCAGCACCTGGGACTCAGCTGTACTGTTCGCATTGTTCCCTGTCGTCGAGTGCTGAGACACCTCACTGTCCCCTGCTCAAGCTGCGATCAGCCCTATAACAGAGGAGAATGTTGAGAGTTGTATTCAACTGTTAACAGCAAGAGCAGGTGGCGGCTGTTGGGAGTGATCATCAGACTCCGTCTGCGCTATAAATAAATACTTTAAAAAATTGACTTGGATTCCCTTGTATTTTTTATATCCAGCCAGGCAAAACTGACAGCTGCTTGCTGAAACCCTCAACTGTCAGCTTCAGTAAGTTTGGTTATCAAGAATAGAGGGGTCCCACACATTTGTCTTTTTATTAAAATTAATAATTACAACAAATAAAACAGCTTGGGTTCCCCCCCAAGGGGACAACCAGCCAAGCTAAAGCTGACAGCTGAGCGCTTGTATTTTTAAGCTGGTAAGGGGGCATGGATAATTGCCCCCCCGCCAGCCTAAAAATAGCAGCCGCAGCCTCAGCCTCCCCGGAAAAAGCACATCTAATAGATGCACTAATTCTTGCACTTTATCCTGCTCTTCCCACTTCCCCTGGTGCGGTGGCAAGTGGTGTGATAATTGGAGGAGTTGGAATCACCTTTGACGCCCCCGGAAGAAGCTGGCGGCGAAATGCGCGTCAGGGTGAGGGGACGCCCGAACAAGCCACACACTAGGTAATTATCATCTTTATTCTTCTAATATACCACCCTAAATAACCACCATATAGCCGAGGGGAAGGTTTTTGACATGTATAGACCGTGGAGACCATGTAGTGATCTATAAAAACAGGACTCCTTTTCCTGTTGTTAAACATAACACAGGATTAGGCTAAGTTCACACTAGCGTTGTGCGCCGCTGCGTCGGCGACGCAACGCACAACGCACGCAAAAACGCGGCAAAACGCACGCAAAAACGCTGCGTTTTGCGACGCATGCGTCGGTTTTTGCCGAAAATCGGACGCAAGAAAAATGCAACTTGTTGCGTTTTCTTGGTCCGACGCTTGCGGCAAAAAAGACGCATGTGTGGCACAACGCAACAAAAAAAAACGCATGCGTCCCCCATGTTAAGTATAGGGGGCGCATGACGCATGCGTCGCCGCTGCGTCGCCGACGCAAACCCGACGCACATTAGCTTAACGCTAATGTGAACGTAGCCTTACTGACTTTAATATAACATCCCTGTTTTAGAGATACTGAGTCTGGTTGGATTAAAAAGGTGTGGAATGATTTCCCTTTTTTTGAATGGCTGATATTTGGTCAATAATAATACATTTGCATTGGATTATTGATTACTAGACTGTGGCCCGATTCTAACGCATCGGGTATTCTAGAATATGCATATCCCCGTAGTATATAGACAATGATGATTCCAGAATTCGCGGCAGACTGTGCCCGTCGCTGATTGGTCGAGGCAACCTTTATGACATCATCGTCGCCATGGCAACCATTATGACATCTACGTCGATACTGTGCCCGTCGCTGATTGGTCGAGGCGAATTCGCGGCAGACTGTGCCCGTCGCTGATTGGTCGGGGCAACCTTTATGACATCATCGTTGCCATGCTGTGCCCGTCTCTGATTGGTCGAGGCCTGGCGGCCTCGACCAATCAGAGACGCGGGATTTCCAGGACAGACAGACAGACAGACAGACAGACAGACAGACAGACAGACAGACGGAAAAACCCTTAGACAATTATATATATAGATGTGCGGGGAATTTTTCTATTGCATATTTCTGGTGTCTCCTAGACGGCATTTTTGCTTTTTTATTGTTGTTGTTTATTGTCCTTTTTTGCTTGAATAAAAATATTATATTGATTTTATATTGTGTGGGATCTCTTCTTTATCCCTAACATTTAACCCCTTCCCGACATGTGACGGTATAGTACGTCACATGTCGGGACCCCCGCTTTGATGTGCGCTCCGGCGGTGAGCGCACATCAAAGTCGCGACATGTCAGCTGTTTCTTACAGCTGACATGTGCGCGCAATAGCGGCGGGTGAAATCGCGATCACCCGCCGCTATTAACTAGTTAAATGCCGCTGTCAAACACAGACAGCGGCATTTAACTACCGCATCCGGCCGTGCGGCCGGATATGAGCGCATCGCCGACCCCCGTCACATGATCGGGGGTCGGCGATGCATCAGGACAGTAACCATAGAGGTCCTTGAGACCTCTATGGTTACTGATTGCCGGTGGCTGTGAGCGCCCCCCTGTGGTCGGCGCTCACAGCACACCTGCAATTCTGCTGTGTAGCAGCGATCTTATGATCGGTGCTGCATAGCAGAGCCGATCGGGCTGTGCCTGCTTCTAGCCTCCCATGGAGGCTATTGAAGCATGGCAAAAGTAAAAAAAAAAAGTTTTTAAAAATGTGAAAAAAAAAAAAAAAACATAAAAGTTTAAATCACCCCCCTTTCGCCCCAATCAAAATAAATCAATAAAAAAAGCGCCCAACCTACACATATTTGGTATCGCCGCGTTCAGAATCGCCCGATCTATCAATAAAAAAAAAGCATTAACCTGATCGCAAAACGGCGTAACGAGAAAAAAAATCGGAACGCCAGAATTACGTTTTTTTGGTCGCCACGGCATTGCATTAAAATGCAATAACGGGCGATCAAAAGAACGTGTCTGCACCAAAATGCTATCATTAAAAACGCCAGCTCGGCATGCAAAAAATAAGCCCTCACCTGACCCCAGATCACGAAAAATGGAGACGCTACGAGTATCGGAAAATGGCGCAATTTTGTTTTGTTTTGTTTTTTGCAAAGTTTGGAATTTTTTTTCACCACTTAGGTGAAAAATAACCTAGTCATGTTAGGTGTCTATGAACTCGTACTGACCTGGAGAATCATAATGGCAGGTCAGTTTTAGCATTTAGTGAACCTAGCAAAATAGGCAAGCAAAAAACAAGTGTGCGATTGCACTTTTTTTGCAATTTCACTGCACTTGGAATTTTTTTCCCGTTTTCTAGTACACGACATGCTAAAACCAATGATGTCGTTGAAAAGTACAACTCATCCCGCAAAAAATAAGCCCTCACATGGCCATATTGACGGAAAAATAAAAAAGTTATGGCTCTGGGAAGGAGGGGAGCGAAAAACGAAAACGGAAAAACGGAAAAAGCTCCGGGGGTGAAGGGGTTAATGATGTGGGATTTGATGGTTGCATTTTGATGAAGTGCCCTTAAGTATTTTTGGACTTATGTTGATTTGATAACATTTGTATTGTCAGGTGGCATCAAGCCCAGAGGGTAGTGATGGAGAGGGGTATATAGGATGTCCTATTACTAACCCCATAGTGATATTGTAAAACAAGACACCCAGAATAAAGTCCTTTTATTGAAAGAATGACACAGACTCCTTTAATGGATCTAAATTATACCATACTCATGTCATCACCCAGTCCACAGAAGCCAATGTCCCCTGTAACAGAATTAAAATAATGAACAACAATATTCCTCACCGCTCGACAGAGAAGATAATAATCCACATGCCCTGCAACAGGCCTAGCTCTGCTACATTTAGATGGCAGACTGCATTGTTGCATGATGCGACTATACAGCTGATACTGAGGAGTGTGTGTTAGCACTGTTCAGTGTCTCTCAGTGAACTCCTATGACCTGACTGACATCACCACAAGAGTCAGAAAGTTCTACCACTCCCAGGTCCTGGGAATTCACAGCCAATGTACTCCAACTTTTTGACGTCAGCGAGAGCACCGCTGATGTCACATAGGTAAAGTGAGTTCATTGGCTGTGAACTCCCAAGACTTGTCTGACAACACTGTTAGCTGGAGAACTTTCTCATGCTTGCAGTGCACTCAGACAGGGAATTGTTATGATCTGGTGGCCTAAGAGCAGCATGGGACGTACTCTGGAGAAGGTGGTACCTGTACTGACCGCAGACCCTGAACCCAACACCGCAACTAGAAGTAGCCGTGGAATGTACCTAGCGCTCCCCAGACATCTCGACACAGCCGGAGGACTAATTACCCCTAGAGATAGAAAAGGGAAAACTATCTTGCCTCAGAGAAAATCCCCAAAGAACAGGCAGCCCCCCACAAATATTGACTGTGAGAGGAGAGGGAAAAAACATACACAGACTGAAATGAGAATTTAGCAAAGGAGGCCACTTCTAGCTAAATAGAAAGGACAGGACAGAGTACTATGCGGTCAGTATTAAAACACTAGAAAATATCCACCACAGAAAATACAAAAACTCCACAGCTAACTAAAGACATGGAGGGTATATCTGCATCTCCAGAGATACCCGCTTGGCTAAACAAATCCTTATACAGACCAAGCTGGACAAGACAAAACATGGAAAATAACTGAACAATAAGACCACAGCATGTGGACAGCAAAATCAAGGCCAGAACTTATCTTTGATGAAAAGAACTGCAAAGCAGAAGAGACCAGGCAGGGATGTGAATCCTCCAGGAACAATGGACAACTGGCACTGACTAAAGGGTGAAGTAAGACTAAATAGCCCTGTCCAAATTGCAAAAAGTGAAAACACCTGATAAATGCTGTGATTCAGAGACAGCAGCGCTACCACTTACAACCACCGGAGGGAGCCCAAGAGCAGAATTCACAACAGTACCCCCCCCTTGAGGAGGGGTCACCGAACACTCACCAGAGCCCCCAGGCCGATCCGGACGAGCCAAATGAAAGGCACAAACCAAATCATCAGCATGAACATCGGAGGCAACAACACAAGAATTATCCTCCTGGCCATAACCCTTCCATTTGACAAGATACTGAAGCCTCCGCCTCGAAAAACGAGAATCCAAAATCTTCTCAACCACATACTCCAACTCCCCATCAATCAACACCGGGGCAGGAGGATCAACAGAGGGAACAACGGGCACCACATATTTCCGCAACAAAGATCTATGAAAAACATTATGGACGGAAAAAGAGGCTGGAAGGGCCAAACGAAAAGACACTGGATTGATAATCTCAGAAATCCTATAAGGGCCAATAAACCGAGGCTTAAACTTAGGGGAAGAAACCTTCATAGGGACATGACGGGAAGACAACCAGACCAAATCCCCAACCCGAAGCTGGGAACCAACACAGCGACGACGGTTAGCAAAACGCTGAGCCCCTTCCTGAGACAACACCAAATTGTCAACAACATGAGCCCAAATTTGCTGCAACCTGTCAACCACAGAGTTCACCCCAGGACAATCAGAAGGCTCAACCTGCCCTGAAGAAAAACGATGATGAAAACCAGAGTTACAAAAGAAGGGTGAAACCAAGGTAGCAGAACTAGCCTGATTATTAAGGGCAAACTCGGCCAATGGCAAGAAAGCCACCCAATCATCCTGATCAGCAGACACAAAGCATCTCAAATAAGTTTCCAAAGTCAGTTAATGTTCGCTCGATTTGGCCATTTGTCTGAGGATGAAATGCGGAAGAAAAAGACAAATCAATGCCCAGCCTAGCACAAAAGGCCTGCCAAAACCTAGAAACAAACTGGGAACCTCTATCGAACACAATGTTCTCCGGAATGCCATGCAAACGAACCACATGCTGAAAAAACAACTGAACCAAATCAGAAGAGGAAGGCAACTTAGGCAAAGGTACCAAATGAACCATCTTAGAAAACCGGTCACAAACCACCCAGATAACTGGCATCCTCTGGGAAACCGGAAGATCCAAAATAAAATCCATAGAAATATGTGTCCAAGGCCTCTCAGGGACCGGCAAAGGCAAAAGCAACCCACTAGCGCGGGAACAGCAAGGCTTGGCCTGCGCACAAGTCCCACGGGACTGCACAAAAGAATGCACATCCCGTGACAAAGAAGGCCACCAAAAGGACCTACCAACCAAATCTCTGGTACCAAAAATCCCAGGATGACCGGCCAACACAGAACAATGAACCTCCGAAATCACTTTACTAGTCCATCTGTCAGGAACAAACAATTTCCCAACTGGACAGCGGTCAGGTTTATCAGTCTGAAATTTCTGAAGAACCCGTCGTAAATTAGGGGAGATGGCAGAAAGAATCACCCCTTCCTTCAGAATACCGACCGGCTCAAGGACCCCAGGAGAATCAGGCAAAAAGCTCCTAGATAGGGCATCAGCCTTAACATTCTTAGAACCCGGAAGATACGAGACCACAAAATCAAAACGGGAGAAAAACAGGGACCATCGGGCCTGTCAAGGATTCAGCCGTTTGGCAGACTCGAGGTAAATCAGATTCTTATGATCGGTCAAGACCACAATACGGTGCTTGGCCCCCTCAAGCCAATGTCGCCACTCCTCAAATGCCCACTTCATAGCCAACAACTCACGATTGCTGACATTATAATTGCGTTCCGCAGGCGAAAACTTTCGAGAAAAGAAGGCAAACGGTTTCATCAAGGAACCATCAGAATTCCTCTGAGACAAAACGGCCCCTGCCCCAATCTCAGAAACGTCAACCTCAACCTGAAAAGGAAGAGAAACATCCGGCTGACGCAACACAGGGGCAGAAGTAAATCGGCATTTAAGCTCCTGAAAGGCAGAAACAGCCGCAGATGACCAATTCGTAACATCATCGCCTTTCTTCGTCAAATCGGTCAGGGGTTTAACCACACTGGAGAAGTTGGCAATGAAACGGCGATAAAAATTAGCAAAGCCCAAAAATTTCTGAAGGCTCTTCACGGATGTGGGCTGGATCCAATCATGAATGGCCTGAACCTTAACTGGATCCATTTCTATAGATGAGGGAGAAAAAATGAAGCCCAAAAAAGAAATCTTCTGAACTCCAAAGAGGCACTTAGACCCCTTCACAAACAAGGCATTATCACGAAGGATCTGAAATACCATCCTGACTTGTTTCACATGAGACTCCCAATCATCTGAAAAAAATCAAAATATCATCCAAATATACAATCATGAATTTATCAAGATAATTCCGAAATATATCATGCATGAAGGACTGAAACACAGATGGAGCATTAGAGAGTCCGAATGGCATCACAAGGTATTCAAAATGGCCTTCGGGCGTATTAAACGCAGTTTTCCATTTGTCCCCCTGCTTAATACGAACCAGATTATATGCCCCTCGAAGGTCAATCTTAGTAAACCAACTAGCCCCCTTAATCCTAGCAAACAAATCAGAAAGCAAAGGCAAAGGGTATTGGAATTTGACCGTGATCTTATTCAAGAGGCGATAATCAATACAGGGTCTCAAGGAGCCATCTTTTTTGGCAACAAAGAAAAAACCTGCTCCCAATGGTGAAGAAGATGGCCGAATATGCCCCTTCTCCAAGGACTCCTTCACATAGCTCCGCATGGCGGTATGTTCTGGCACAGACAGGTTGAAAAGTCGGCCTTTAGGGAACTTACAGCCTGGAATCAAGTCAATAGCACAATCACAGTTCCTATGCGGTGGAAGGGAACTGGACTTGGGCTCATTGAATACATCCTGGAAATCTGACAAAAACTCAGGAATTTCAGAAGAGGGGGAGGAGGCAATTGACATCACAGGAACGTCAACATGAACCCCCTGACAACCCCAACTAGTCACAGATATAGATTTCCAATCTAATACCGGATTATGCACCTGTAACCATGGGAAATCCAGCACAATAGCATCATGCAAATTATGCAACACCAGAAAACGACAATCTTCCTGATAGGCTGGCGCCATGCACATGGTCAGCTGTGTCCAAAACTGAGGTTTATTTTTAGCCAACGGTGTAGCATCAATGCCCCTCAAAGGAATAGGACTCTGCAAAGGCTGCAAGGGGAAACCACAACGTCTGGCAAATTCTAAGTCCATTAAATTTAGAGCGGTGCCTGAATCCACAAATGCCATGACAGAAAATGACAATAATGAGCAGATCAGGGTCACAGATAACAGAAATTTAGGTTGTACAGTACTGATGGTAACAGAACCAGCGATTCTCTTGGTACGCTTAGGGCAATCAGAAATAACATGAGCAGAATTGCCGCAGTAAAAACACAACCTATTCTGACGTCCGAATCCTTGTCGCTCAGCTCTAGACACAATCCTATCACACTGCCTTGGCTCAGGACTCCGCTCGGAAGACAATGCCATAGTGTGCACAACTCTGCGCTCGCGCAAGCGCCGATCAATCTGAATGGCCAAAGACATAGAATCACTCAGACCAGCAGGCGTGGGGAACCCCACCATAACATCTTTAACGGATTCAGAAAGACCCTTTCTGAAGATTGCCGCCAAGGCATCCTCATTCCATTTAGTCAGTACAGACCATTTTCTAAACTTCTGGCAATATGATTCTGCCGCTTCTTGACCCTGAGACAGGGCCAACAAGGTCTTCTCAGAATGATCCACTGAATTAGGTTCGTCATACAATAACCCAAGCGCCTGAAAAAAGGTGTCTACATTAAGCAACGCCGGATTCCCAGGTTCCAGGGCAAATGCCCAATCCTGGGGGTCACCACGCAGCAGAGATATAATAATTTTAACCTGCTGGATGGGATCACCAGAGGAACGGGGTTTCAGAGAAAAAAACAGTTTACAGTTATTTTTAAAGCTCAGAAATTTGGACCTATCCCCAAAAAACAAATCAGTAGTTGGAATTCTAGGCTCTAAAACTGGAGTCTGAACGATATAATCGGAAATACCCTGTACTCTAGCAGCAAGTTGATCCACACAAGAAGCCAATCCCTGAATATCCATACCAGCGCCGAACTCCTGAGACACCCAGAGGCAAAGAGGGAAGAGAAAAAAAAAAAAAAACAGACTACAGAAAAAAAAATGGCTCAACACTTTCCTTCCCTTCTTCTGAGATGCGGTTAACTGATTGTTGGCCAGTTGTACTGTTATGATCTGGTGGCCTAAGAGCAGCATGGGACGTACTCTGGAGAAGGTGGTACCTGTACTGACCGCAGACCCCGAACCCAACACCGCAACTAGAAGTAGCCGTGGAATGTACCTAGCGCTCCCCAGACATCTCGACACAGCCGGAGGACTAATTACCCCTAGAGATAGAAAAGGGAAAACTATCTTGCCTCAGAGAAAATCCCCAAAGAACAGGCAGCCCCCCACAAATATTGACTGTGAGAGGAGAGGGAAAAAACATACACACACTGAAATGAGAATTTAGCAAAGGAGGCCACTTCTAGCTAAATAGAAAGGACAGGACAGAGTACTATGCGGTCAGTATTAAAACACTAGAAAATATCCACCACAGAAAATACAAAAACTCCACAGCTAACTAAAGACATGGAGGGTATATCTGCATCTCCAGAGATACCAGCTTGGCTAAACAAATCCTTATACAGACCAAGCTGGACAAGACAAAACATGGAAAATAACTCAACAATAAGACCACAGCATGTGGACAGCAAAATCAAGGCCAGAACTTATCTTTGATGAAAAGAACTGCAAAGCAGAAGAGACCAGGCAGGGATGCGAATCCTCCAGGAACAATGGACAACTGGCACTGACTAAAGGGTGAAGCAAGGCTAAATAGCCCTGTCCAAATTGCAAAAAGTGAAAACACCTGATAAATGCTGTGATTCAGAGACAGCAGCGCTACCACTTACAACCACCGGAGGGAGCCCAAGAGCAGAATTCACAACAGGGAATAGGAGTTCACAGGGAGACACTGAGCACACAGTGCTCAGTGTTTCTGCTGGATGACAGGCTGTATGGTTGCATAATGCAACCATGCAGCCTGCCATCTAGATGTAGCAGAGCTAGACACATCGTGGGACAAATGGATTAGCAGCATCTCTGCAGAAAGATGAGGAATATTGTTAGTTTTTATTTTTAACTCTTTTGCAGATGACGCGTTTGCAGAAGAGTGTTGGTGGAATGGGCGAGGTCATAAGTATGGTTTAATTAAAATTTATTAAAGGCGTCTGTGTCATTCTTTCAATTAAAGGACTTTATTAAGGGTGTCTGTGTTTCATACAATGTGACTATGGGGTTAGTAATGGGGGTATCTTATTGGGGCGTGATGTCACCTGACAATACAAAGGTGACATCAACCCCCCCAAACTATCACACCACTACAGGGTGAGTGGGAAGAGCAAGGCTAAGTGTCAGAATTGGCGCATCTTAGAGATGTGCCTTTTCTAAGGCAACTGAGAACTGATGTTTTAGCCTGGAGGGGCCAGTATCCATGGCCCCTTCCTAGGCCATTAATATCAACCAGCAGCTGTCTGCATAGCCTTTGCTGGTTAATAATTTTAGGAGGACCCTACATCTTTTTTTTAGAGTCTCCTATTTTAGTTTCCAGTAAAGGCTAAGTATACAGTTCTGAGCTGATATTAATAGCCTGGGAAGTTCCATGGGAATTACCCCCTTCCCTGGCTATAAACATCGGCCCCCAGCCATCGGCTTTCCCTCTGCTGGTTATGAAAATTACGCGGGACCCACGCAATTTTTTCCTATAAAATTATCTTTTATTAATTAAATACATGTACAGTAAGCTGCACACTCTATTAGTTGTATTTGTCACTGACATCTATATATATATATATATATATATATATATATATATATGTATATATATATATACCTATTTTATTTGTATTTACTGTATGTAATCCATCTATTTTATGCTGTCGGCTCCTGCTGTGATTTTGCACTTTGTGGCTGCTGATTTGCCAGCTTTTCATCTATCTATCTATCTATCTACCTATCTATCTATGTAATATATTTGCATATATATGTGTGTGTGTCACTGACATCTATATATGTATGTATTCTATGTGTACCTGTCTATTCTAGCTATTCTTTTCTAACCTGTCACTCTGTGATTTTACTGTATGAGGCAGATAAATTGCTGACTTTTCTTTTATCTGTCTATGTAATATATACAGTATATACTATATATACATATATATTTATGTGTGTGTCACTGACATATATATATATCTTTCTACTCTATGTTTATTTATTAGTGATGAGCGAACGTCCTCGACACTACATGATACTCACCCGAGTATCACTATGCTCGATGTACTCGCCGAGCACCGAGCATTTCCAGAATTATTTGGTGGGAGCTCGGGTCTCCACCCTGCATTTTTGGTGGGCTTTAGAGACCCCATCAACATGCAGGGATTGTCTGCAAGACACTTTAACACCGCAGTCATCTTTGTTGTGGTCTTGCAGTGATTGGCTGGCCACACAGCATCATCAGGGGTATAGGGGACTGGATGCCTCCTTGCTCGCCAAATTCTGCTCCGGACTTAGCTAGTGTAGGGAGAGCTGCTGCTGAGATAAGGTCAGAATCATGCTTTTAAAGTGTGGGTCTGCTAGTGTTCACTCCACAAATCCTAAGAATCCAACAGTCCTTTTTAGGGCTAATTCGGGGGAACAGAGATTTCAGCGCTATTTGGCAGGGGAATCTATGTGCACATAATCCACATCAGTGCAAGGCCTGCAGGCACTGTATATGAGTATATAGATCTCACAGCATAACAAAAAAAGCTCCATTACTGTTTGCTGCTGCTGCATATTTAATATCTATCTATCTGTAGTTATCTGTGGCAATTTTTTTATTTTTTTATTTTTTTTTGCAGCTTATACCTGCTCATTTTATTCTAAAGCACTCCATAGCCCACTTTTTTCTACATTTATTTGCTTGGTCACGCTGCAGACTACAGCCAGGTCATTGCAATAGAAGAGCGTGCAAATCTATTAAACTTTTTTTTTTGTCCCAGGCATCAGATGTGAGTGCGCCAAAAAATCTGTCCTTTTTTGGTACTATCTAATATTTTGTAGTGTCTTACAACATTTTTGGACACCATTTTGCTGCCCCAAAAATCTGTAGCTGGCCCAAAAATATTTAGCTACATTTCTTATATTTATCACTGTGAGTTGTACGCCACACGTATCGCGTGTCTGTGGTAGAAAAATCTTGGCTTCGCAGGTATACGTTGCATAGTTCTGTCTGCTAGCCTTGTTCTACTCAGTATTTTTTGTTTTCAAAAATTAAAAAATTTTTTTTATACAGTCTGTTATCTCTTTCAGACGCCTGGTGTATCTGTGGTTGAATAATCTTGGCTTCGCAGGCATACGTTGCATAGTTCTGTCTGCTAGCATTGTTCTACTCAGTATTTTTTGTTTTAAAAATATTAAAAAAACACATTTTAACTGTCTGTTATCTCCATCAGACGCTTGGTGTATCTGTGGTGGAAGAATCTTGGCTTCACCTGCATACGTTGCATAGTTCTGTCTGCTAGCCTTGTTCTACTCAGTATTTTTTATTTTCCAAAATTACCAAAAAACATACTCAAAAATGTATCCAGTCTGTTATTTCCGTCAGATGCCCGATGTATCTGTGGTGGAAAAACTTAGCTTTGCAGGCATACGTTGCATAGCTCTGTCTGCTAGCATTGTTCTACTCAGTATTTTTGTTTTCAAAAATTAAAAAAATAAATAAATTATGCAGTCTGTTATCTCCGTCAGACGCCTGGTGTATGTGTGGTGTCAAAATCTTCGGTTCACAGGCATACGGTGCATAGTTCTGTTTAAAAGCCTTGTTCTACTCAGTATGTATTATTTTCCAAAATTACCAAAAAACATACCCAAAAATGTATCCAGTCTGTTATCTCCATCAGATGCCTGGAGTAACTGTGGTGGAAAAATCTTTGCTTTTCAGGCACACGTTGCATAGTTCTATTTGCTAGCCTTGTTCTACTCAGTCTGTTTTGTTATCAAAAATTAAAAAAAAAAAATTATACAGTCTGTTATCTCTGTCAGACACCTGGTGCATCTGTGGTGTCAAAATCTTTGGTTCACAGGCATACGTTGCATAGTTCTGTCTGCTAGCCTTGTTCTACTCATTATTTCTTGTTTTCCAAAATTACCACAAAACATAAAAAAAATGTATACAGTCTGTTATCTCCATCAGACGCCTGGTGTATCTGTGGTGGAAAAATCTTCGCTTTGCAGGCATACTCATCACATATAATTTTTCTCCAAATAAATCCATTTCTATTGAGCTTTTCAAATATTTCAGTAGTTGATTTAAAATGGGCAAGGCAAGGGGCAAGGGACAGGGTAGTGGATGTGATGCTGATGGTGCATGCAGAGGACGAGGCCGTGGCCAAGCTGAAAGTGGGCCACAACAAAGACCCACATCTTCGCGCTCATCCTTCCTGTCCCAGTTTATAGGGGACCGCAGCATACCACTATTGAAGCCAGAGCAGTGTGAAACGGTTGTTGGTTGGATAGCGGATAATGCTTCCAGTCACTTAGCCACCACCATGTCTTCCACACGGTCAAGTCTGAGTAGCCATGAGTGCGGACTGGATATTCCTCACCCTAATCCTCCTTCCTCCCACCATGCCGAGTGCCCTGAGACAACTGATCCCGCACTTGGACACTCCGAAGACCTGTTCAGTTTTCCCTTTAAAGATTCTGGACTTTCGGATGATCAACTTGAAGTGGGGCCAAATGAGATCGCATGTAGCGATGCCCAAAGGTTTGAACTGCCACAGTCACATGCAGGCGATGGTGGGAAAGTGTCACAAGAGGTGGACGATGATGAGACACAATTGCCAGAAAGTCAGGAGGAGGAGCAGGGTGCAGATGTGGAAGACAGGGTGGTGGATGACATAGTGACTGACCCAACCTGGCTGGAGGACATGCAGAGCGAGGACAGCAACACACATGGGGAATGAGGCATATCACCCAAACAGGCAGGAAGAAGCAGTGTGGTGGCCACAGACAGAAGGCATGCATCCGTTCCCCGTAACACCAACATGAGGGAAGTTGTCATTCCAACAGTTAGATCTTCCTGAGTCTGGTTATTTTTTAAAGACTCTGCCGATAACCCCAAACAGGCCACTTGCAGCACCTGCCATGCCCGCATTAGCAGGGGTAGCAAAGCTACCAGCCTGACCACCACCAGCCAGATCAGGCACATGGCAACAAAGCACCCGACTTTGTGGGCGAAACCCCAGGCTCCAGGAAACACTGCTTCTTCCCCTGTTTTGCGTAGAAGCCAATCCCCAGTCCACCATGCATGTGAAGATGCCTCTGGCCCTGCACCTGTTGTTGCCCACAGTCAAGCAGGACCATCATCAAGCCCGTCCACATCCTTGTCCCAGCGCAGCCTTCAGTTGTCTATACCCCAGTCATTGGAACACAAGTGGAAATACCCAGCCAACACCCCACAGGCCACAGTACTAAATTCTCACATTTCTCGTCTGCTTGCGCTAGAAATGTTACCTTTTAGGCTTGTTAAGATGGAAGCTTTCCGCAACCTGGTGGCGGCGGCCCTCCCAAGGTACTCGGTCACCAGTCGCCACTATTTCTCCCGGTGTTCCGTGCCGGCATTACACCAGCATGCGTCCCACAACATTACCTGTGCTCTCAACAATGCTGTTACTGGGAAAGTCCACCTAGCCACTGACACATGGACAACTGCTTGTGGGCAGGGAAGGTACATCTCACTGACGGCACACTGGGTTAACATAGTGGAAAAAGGGACCCAGTTGGACCTTGGGATGGAACACATCCTCCCCATGCCAAGGATCGCAAACCCTACATCATTCAGGGTTGCCCCCACAGTCTACAGCTCTTGCACTTCCTCCTCCTCTTCAGCCTCCATCTCTGAAATTAACATATCAGTCAGGAGCTGGAAGCCCTGCAGCACTGCCTCAGCCAAGTGGAAACAGGCTGTGCTGAAGCTAATCTGCTTTGGCGACAAACCGCACAATGTTGAGGAGTTGTGGACAGCACTGAAAGATCAGTCTGATATTTGGATGACACCGCTGAACCAACAGCCAGGCATGGTTGTGTGTGACAATGGCTGGAATCTGATGGCGGCTCTGAGGCAAGGTGAGCTCACACATATACCTTGCTTGACCCATGTGCTTAACCTCGTGGTTCAACATTTTCTAAAAAGCTATCTGAAGCTGTCGGATCTGCTAGTGAAAGTATGCTGCCTATCTGCCCATTTTAGAAAGGAAGCTACAGCTTCAGCCGCCATTGCCGTGCTTCAGCAGCGTTTTCAGCTTCCTGCTCACCGACTGGTGAGTGATGTCCCCACATGTTGGAACTGTACACTGCATATGTTGGAAAGGATTTGTGAGCAGAAAAGGGCAGTTGTTGACTACCAGCATCAAGAAGGCCGTCAATATTCAGTCCAGACTCCACACATAAGACCTCCGGAGTGGATATGGATGTCAGACATATGTACCATCCTCCAAAACTTTGAGGACTGCACCAAGATGGTGAGCGGCGATGATGCCATAATTAGAGTCAACATCTCGCTTCTCTGCATTCTGAAAACCTCTCTGCTCACAATTAAAGAGGATGCATTGCATGCAGAGCATGATGACATGAAGCAAGGAACTGTACAGGGTGTTTACACTCAGCCCAGCCTCATGTCATCCCATCGTGGATTTGTAGACAATGAGAAGGAGGAGGAAGAACAGGAGCTACTTTCATGCTCTATAAATGGTACTACAAGCACAGCTGTCATACCGTCTGTTCAGCGGGGATGGCCTGAGGACAGGGATGAGGAGGAGGAGGACAGCATGGTCAGTTGTCCTGTTGGTGAGGACACGGAAGTCTTGCCTGTTAGCAGTCTGGCACGCATGGCTGACTTTATGTTGTGCTGCATTTCCCGTGACCATTGCATAATTAAAATTTTCGGGGACACTCATTACTGGTTGGTGACACTTTTACACCCACGCTACAAGCTGGGCACGTGGCATGAACTGGCTCTCTATGCCTTGGAGGTCCTGGCCTGCCCTGCTACTAGCGTTCTGTCAGAGCGGGTTTAGAGTGCTGCTGGAGGAGTTATAACAGAGAAGTGCATCTGCCTGTCAACTGAAAATGCTGTCAGGCTGACTTATAAAAATGAACAAGGGCTGGATTGGGCAAGACTTCTGTACACCACCAAGTGAAAACAGCGAAACATAACCTCTAATACATTGTCTTTTTTGTGGAGGTGTATTGTCATGCACCTCTTCACAACCACACATGGGAATACGCTTCCTGATTTGGTCTGTTTGGTGTTATCCTCCTCCTTATCCTCATCCTCATTATCCACAACCACTAGATCACCAGGGTTAAACGTGTTCTGTGCTGCTACAGCCTGTCCAATTTTTGTGCAAGGGTGTTTATATGATGCCCATTAGTACTTTGAAACCAAAACAAATGTTGCTCCCCCAGGGGGAAAATGTCATAAAAATGAGATGTACCGTATATACTCGAGTATAAGCCGAGATTTTCAGCCCAAATTTTTGGGCTGAAAGTGTCCCTCTCAGCTTATACTCGAGTCATGGTCGGCGGTGGGGTCGGCAGGGGAGGGGGAGAGAGGACAGTCGCATACTCACCTGCTCCTGGCGTTCCCGACGTGGTCCCTGCATGTCCCATGGTCTTCGGGTGCCGCAGCTCTTCCTCTGTTCAGCGGTCACATGGTACCGCTCATTAAAGTAATGAATATGGACTCCACCCCCATAGGGGTGGAGCTGAATATTCATTACTGTAATGAGCGGTACCACGTGACCGCTGACAGAGTTAGAAGCTGCCGTGCCCGGAGACCATGTGTCCGGGAGAAGGAGCCAGGGACCGCGCCGGGAGCAGGTAAGTATTTCATATTTACCTTCCCTTGTTCCACCCGTCGGGCGCCGCTCTGTCTTCCCGTCCTCTTGCTGTGACTGTTGAGGTCAGAGGGCGCAATGACGTACTAGTGTGCGTGCCGCCCTCTGCCTGAACAGTCACTGTGGAGAGACGGGATGCTGAGGAGCAGCGGGCAGCAAGAGAGGTGAGTATATCATTTTTTTTATTACAGCAGCAGCAGCATTAAATGTGGCACAGTTTTATATGGAGCATCTATGGGGCAATAATGAATTGTATGGCGCATTATATGGGGCATTTATGGGGCAATAATGAATTGTATGGCGCATTATATGGGGCACCTATGGGGCAATAATGAATTGTATGGAGCATCTATGGGGCAATAATGAATTGCATGGAGCATTATATGAAGCATCTATGGGGCAATAATAAACTGCATGGATCATTATATGGGGCATCTATGGGGCAATAATGAATTGTATGGAGCATTATATGGAGCATCTATGGGGCAATAATGAATTGTATGGAGCATTATATGGAGCGTCTATGGGGCAAAAATGAACTGTATGGAGCATTATATGTGGCACAGTTTTATATGGAGCATATATGGGGCAATGATGAACTGTATGGAGCATTATATGTGGCACAGTTTTATATGGAGCATCTATGGGGCAATAATGAACTGTATGGAGCATTATATGTGGCACAGTTTTATATGGAGCATCTTATGGGGCCATAATGAACTGTATGGAGCATTATATGTGGCACAGTTTTATATGGAGCATCTATGGGGCAATAATGCACTGTATGGAGCATTATATGTGGCACAGTTTTATATGGAGCATCTATGGGGCAATAATGAACTGTATGGAGCATTATATGTGGCACAGTTTTATATGGAGCTTCTATGGGGCTATAATGAACTTGTAATGCAGCATTACAAGGGGCACAGTTTTATATGGAGCATCTTATGGGGCCATAACGTTTGTGCAGCACTATATGAGGCAAGTGTCTGTATGGGGCCATAATCAACGTTTGTGCAGCACTATATGGGGGAAGTGTCTGTATGGAGCATCTTGTGGGGCCATAATGTTTGTGCAGCACTATAAGGGGCAAGTGTCTGTATGGAGCATCTTATGGGGCCATAATCAACGTTTGTGCAGCACTATATGGGGCAAATATCTTTATGGAGCATCTTATGGGGCCATAATTAACGTTTGTGCAGCATTGTATGGGGCAAATGTCTGTATGGAGTATCTTATGGGGCCATAATGTTTGTGCAGCATTATATGGGGCAAATATCTTTATGGAGCATCTTATGGGGCCATAATTAACGTTTTTGGAGCATTATATGGGGCAAGTGTCTGTATGGAGCATCTTATGGGGCCATAATCAAGGTTTGTGCAGCACTATATGGGGCAAATATCTTTATGAAGCATCTTATGGGGCCATAATCAACATATGTGCAGCATTATATTGGGCAAATGTGTCTATGGAGCATCTTATGGGGCCATTATTAATTTTTATGCAGGATTATATGGGGCATATTTTAATATGGAGCATCTTATGGGGCCATCATAAACTTTATGGAACATTATATGGGGCTCCTGATTCAATATGGATATTTAAAAACACTTAACCTACTGATGTCTCAATTAATTTTAATTTTATTGGTATCTATTTTTACGTTTGACATTTACCAGTAGCTGCTGCATTTCCCACCCTAGGCTTATACTCGAGTCATTAAGTTTTCCCAGTTTTTTGTGGCAAAATTAGGGGGGTCGGCTTATACTCGAGTATATACGGTACGTATATTCTTCCGATTTATATTTATATTTTCCATTTTTCATATCTCTGGGCCATCCTCTAATGAGCTAGTGTATACCTCTACAATAGAAAAATATTGAAATGCTATTACCGTATATACTCGAGTATAAGCCGACCCGAGTATAAGCCGACCCCCCTAATTTTGCCACAAAAAACTGGGAAAACTTATTGACTCGAGTATAAGCCTAGGGTGGAAAATGCAACAGCTACCGGTGAATTTCAAAAATAAAAATAGATGCTCCATACTGTTCATTATGGCCCCATAGCTGTGCCATATAGTGCTCTGCACCATTATTGCCCCATAGCTGTGCCATATAGTGCTCTGCACCATTATTGCCCCATAGCTGTGCCATACAGTGCTCTGCACCATTACTGCCCCATAGCTGTGCCATATAGTGCTCTGCACCATTATTGCCCCATAGCTGTGCCATACAGTGCTCTGCACCATTACTGCCCCATAGCTGTGCCATATAGTGCTCTGCACCATTATTGCCCCATAGCTGTGCCATACAGTGCTCTGCACCATTACTGCCCCATAGCTGTGCCATATAGTGCTCTGCACCATTATTGCCCCATAGCTGTGCCATACAGTGCTCTGCACCATTACTGCCCCATAGCTGTGCCATATAGTGCTCTGCACCATTACTGCCCCATAGCTGTGCCATACAGTGCTCTGCACCATTACTGCCCCATAGCTGTGCCATATAGTGCTCTGCACCATTACTGCCCCATAGCTGTGCCATACAGTGCTCTGCACCATTACTGCCCCATAGCTGTGCCATATAGTGCTCTGCACCATTACTGCCCCATAGCTGTGCCATATAGTGCTCTGCACCATTACTGCCCCATAGCTGTGCCATACAGTGCTCTGCACCATTACTGCCCCATAGCTGTGCCATATAGTGCTCTGCACCATTACTGCCCCATAGCTGTGCCATACAGTGCTCTGCACCATTACTGCCCCATAGCTGTGCCATATAGTGCTCTGCACCATTACTGCCCCATAGCTGTGCCATACAGTGCTCTGCACCATTACTGCCCCATAGCTGTGCCATACAGTGCTCTGCACCATTACTGCCCCATAGCTGTGCCATATAGTGCTCTGCACCATTACTGCCCCATAGCTGTGCCATACAGTGCTCTGCACCATTGCCCCATAGCTCTGCCATATAGTGCTCTGCACCGTCCATTATTGCCCCATAGCTGTGCTGCTGCTGCTGCTGCAATAAAAATAATAAAACACATACTCACCTGTCTTGCTTGCAGCTTCTCGGCGCCATCTTCCCGGCGTCTCCCTGCACTGACTGATCAGGCAGAGGGCGGCGCGCACACTATATGCGTCATCGCGCCCTCTGCCTGCAGTCAGTGAGGAGAGAGAGACGCCGGGAAGATGGAGACAGCGCCCGGCGTGTGGAACCAGGACAGGTGAATATGACATACTTACCTGCTCCCGGCGTCCCGCTCCTTCCCCCTGCCTGTGTTCGGTGCCGCAGCCTCTTCCTCTGTCAGCGGTCACCGGCACCGCTTCATTAGAGAAATGAATAGGCGGCTCCGCCCCTATGGGAGGTGGAGCAGCCTATTCATTTCTCTAATGAGCGGTCCCACGTGACCGCTCAGGGGAAGAGGCTGCTGCACCCGGAGACCGTGGGACGGGCAGGGGGAGTGACAGGATCGCCGGGACTAGGTAAGTATGCCTCAGCGCCCTCTCCCCCTCACCCGCCGACCCTGCCACAGACCGTGACTCGAGTATAAGCCGAGGGGGCACTTTCAGCCCAAAAATTTGGGCTGAAAATCTCGGCTTATACTCGAGTATATACGGTATATTTTAATTTATTTCCCTGTCTCTGAGCTGTTGCTAGGGATAAGCATATCTCATTGGACACATTCTGGCTTCATATCTATGAACCTGTGTGTTAGGGTTTGCGGAACGCACCGAATATATTTATTGATGTGATTGGTGCGCTCGCAACCCGGGATCCACCGTGCAGGAAATATCCTGCCGCTAAGTAAATGGCGGCACTATATGGCGGTATTAACCAGCTCTGTTAGCTTCACAGAGCGGCCGAGAAAGCAAAGCTCTGTGCCCTGTTAACTCTCACAGAGACACAGGCTAACTACCCAGAAGAGAGCAGTCAGTGGTCATGCATGCACACAACACTCCTCGCCGGAGGTGCCAGCATTCTAGGGGCTTATTTCAGCCGGGTCCCTGAATACTCTCATACACAATCTCCTCGCCGGAGGTGCCAGCATTCTAGGGGCTTATTTCAGCCGGGTCCCTGAATACTCTCATACACAATCTCCTTGCCGGAGGTGCCAGCATTCTAGGGGCTTATTTCAGCCGGGTCCCTGAATACTCTCATACACAATCTCCTCGCCGGAGGTGCCAGCATTCTAGGGGCTTATTTCAGCCAGGTCCCTGAACACATTCACGCATATGACCACAGTGGCGCAAAGCATGTAACTTTAGAAGATACTAGCGCATGGCCGTGCGGCCATGCGAGCCTTAAATAGCTGCAGCACGTACAGGACCAATAGACTTGGCTGCAGAACCTGAACATGTGACCCCTGATCTCCACTGAGAGATCTTACCCTGGGCATGCTCAGTGTGTGCAAAGCAGGACTTAGTCCCAGAAAAGCCTGTTCGCCGTAGATCAGTGCAGGGTACAATAGCAGAACCTGGAGAGGCAGCAAAAAAAAAGGTTAACAGAGCACAGCGTTATCCTAATCCCAGTGACTCTGTGAAGCAACAGAGCTCGCTCCTATATAGACCGGGTGACTGAACCCGTGTCTACTCAGGCGTTGTACCGCCATATAGTGCCGCCATATACTAGCAGCAGGTTCCACTCCTGCACGGTGGACCCCGTGCTGTGTCCGCACCTATATTATCTCAATATTTACTCGGTGCGTTCCGCCAGCCCTAAAAATGTCTCCTCATTCTCCACCACTAGATCACCAGGGTTAACGTGTCCTGTGCTGCTATAGGCAGTTCAATTTTTGTCAAGGGTGTCTATGATGCCCATAAAATATTTTTTTTAAATGTACCCCCATGGGGAAATGTTTGTCAGCCTATGCATTGCGTGTATGGGCAATACAAGTCTAGGAGACACACTCTTTTACATTGGGCCTAGTTTTTAATGAGGCCTTCATCAATGTCTCCTCATGCTCCGCCACTAGATCCCCAGGGTTAACGTATACTGTGCTGCTACAGGCAGTCCAATTTTTGGTAAGGGTGTCTATGATGCCCATAAATAATTTTTCAAAAATGTACCCCCCATGGGGAAATGTTTGTTAGCCCATGCACTTCGTGTATGGGCATTACAAGTCTAGGAGACCTGCTCCTTAACATTGGGCCTAGTTTTTAATTGTGCTAGGTAGGCTGGGTAGTCTATGTGCACATATCCACATCACTGCAAGGCGTGCAGGCACTGTATGTGAGTCTATAGATCTCCTTGCATACATCAAAAGGCTCCATTACTGTCTGCTGCTGCGGATTTTATATATACCTAGCTGCAGTTATCCGTGGCAATTTTTTTTTCTTTTGCAGCTTATACCTGCTCATTTTATTCTAAAGCAATCCATAGCCCCCTTTTTTCTACATTTATTTGCTTGGTCACGCTGCAGACTACAGCCAGGTCATTGCAATAGAATAGCCTGAAAATCCAATTTTTTTAAAAAATTTTTGTTGGTCTCAGGCATCAGATGTGAGTGCGCCAAAAAATCTGTCCTTTTTTTGGTACTATCTAATATTTTGTAGTGTCATACAACATTTTTGGACACCATTTTGCTGCCCCAAAAGTCTGTAGCTGGCCCAAAAATATTTAGTTACAGTTCTTATATTTATCACTGTGAGTTGTATGCCTCACGCATCACATATCATTGTGCTAAATATCTTCAAATTTTAGTACTCTAATTTTTTTTTTCGGTGTTATAGCCAACTTATAAGTCAGGAAAATAGCGGTCTCTTAGGAGCTCTGTGAGGACAGCAAGGGAATTGAAAAGGGAAAGCATGATTCAACGCAGCTCCAGCCGTGCACCTTCGAGAAATAACAAATGAAATTTGAAAAAACAAGCACAGTCACAGGAGCGCTGAAATGAAGCCAGGACAAAAATATTGGTGTGAACCACAACGCGTTTCAACAGTACCCAGTCTTCATCAGGTGGAACTTTTTCCAACTTATTGACACAATTTTGGTGTGCCCAAAAAAATCAAGGCCACATTTTGATCAGTCTGTTATCTCTGACTGATGCCTGGTGTATCAGTGGTGTCAAAATTCGTGCTTTGCAGGCATACATTGCATTGTTCTGTCTGCTCTCCTTGGTCTACACAGTATTTATTGTTTTCAAAAATTTAAAAAAAATGTATACAGTCTGTTATCTCCGTCAGACGCCTGGTGTATCTGTGGTGTCCAAATCTTCGCTTTGCAGGGATACGCTGTATTTTTTGGTGTGCTAGCCTTTGTCTACTTAAAAAATATATATATATTTTAAGTGTATGTTATTCCTGTCAGACACTCGGTGTATCTGTGGTCTCAAAACACTTGCCTTTCAGGCATACTGATCACTTATAATTTTTATCCAAAAAAACCATTTGTATTGAGCTTTTCAAATATTTCAGTTGTCCATTTAAAATGGGCAAGGCAAGGGGCAAGGGGCGGGGAAGTGGACGTGATGCTGATGGTTCATGCAGAGGACGAGGCCGTGGCCAAGCTGAAAGTGGGCCACAACAAAGACCCACATTTTCGCACTTGACCTTCCTGTCCCAGTTTCTAGGGGACCGCAGCACACCACTATTGAAGCCAGAGCAGTGTGAAACGGTTGTTGGTTGGATAGCGGCTAATGCTTCCAGTCACTTAGCCACCACCATGTATTCCACACAGTCTTTCCATTTTTACTATCTCTGGAACATCCTCTTATGACCTAGTGTATATCTCTCCAATCTAAAAATATTGAAATACTATTTTATTATATTTTTATTTATATCTCTGTCTCTGAGCTGTTGCTAGGGACCAACATATCTCATTGGACACTTTCTGGCTTGATATCTATGAACCTGTGTTCGCCCTTCCCTTTTGTTATTTTCTTTCATAGGTGGATTCACATCCTTTATTCATTTGTTTTATTTCAGTAAGATTGATCATTCATTATGTCTCCTCATTCTCCACCTCTAGATCACCAGGGTGAATGTGTTCTGAGCTGCTACAGGCAGTCCAATTTTTGGCAAGGATGTCTATGATGCCCATAAAATATTTTTTTTAAAATGTACCCCCCATGGGGAAATGCTTGTCAGCCCATGCACTTTGTGTATGGGCATTACAAGTCTAGGAGACACGCTTCTTTATATAGGGCCTAGTTTTTAATGAGGCTTTACTCAACATGTCATCATTCTCCGCCACTTGATCACCAGGGTTAACGGGGTCTGTGCTGCTACAGCCAGTGCAGTTTTTGGAAAAGGTGTCTAAGATGCCCATACAATATTTCTAAAAAATGTACCCCGATAGGGGAAATGTTTGCCCATGCACTTAGTGGATGGACATTACAAGTCTAGGAGACCCGTTCCTTAAATTGGGTCTAGTTTTTAATAATGCCTTCCTCCACATATCATCATTCTCCACCACTAGAACACCATGGTGAACGTGTTGTATGCTGCTACAGCCATTCAATTTTTGTGCAAGGATTTTTTTTAAGATGCCCATTATTAATTTAAAATCACAAAAAATGTTACTCCCCCAGGGGGAAATGTCATAAAAAAGAGATGTACGTATGTTCTTCCCATGTTTTCTTATAATTTCCATTTTTCATATCTCTGGACCATCCTCTTATGACCTAGTGTATACCTCTCCAATATAAAAAATAGTGAAATACTATTATATCATATTTTTATTTATATCCCTGTCTCTGAGCTGTTGCTAGGGACCAACATAATTTCAGTTGCTTCCCACTTTTTTGTTAAGTATGTAATTTCACATGTGCTAATTCATAGTTTTGATACCTTCAGTGTGAATGTACAACTTTCATGTTCATGAAAATACAGAAAAATCTTTAAATGAGAAGGTGTGTCCAAATTTTTGGTCTGTACTGTATATATATATATATGTATGTATATATATATATATATATATATATATATATATTACAGTGTGGTAGTTCCGTGACACACCTGTGGGCTACAAATTGTGCTTTGGAGGCTTCCATTTCCCTTTTGGCTGTGTATTACCCTAGCTCTAAACAATAAACACACTTTTGATGAATTAAAAAAAAAAAAATACCCCCATGGGGAAATGTTTGTCAGCCCATACAGTTTGTGTATGGGCATTTCAAGTCTGGGAGACCCGCTCCTTTAAATTAGGCCTAGTTTTTAATGAGGCCTTCCTCCGCAGCTCATCATCCACTGCCACTAGATTACCAGGGTTAATGTGTTACGTGCTGCTACATACAGCCAATTTTTTGGTAAGGGTGTCTGTGATCCCCATTAAAAATTGTTTAAAAAATTTACGCCCCATGGGGAAATGTTTGTCAGCCCATACACTTAGTGTATGGGCATTACAAGTCCAGGAGGCCCACTCCTGTGTAATGGGACATATTTTTTAGGAGGCCCTCCTCCATGTTTCTTCCAAGGGAGGATTGGGGTGCATGCAAATTTGGGTTAAGGCAGCCCTAGCATTCAATGCATAAGAAAACTGTATGGCAGGACCAACTGAATACTGTGAAGTGGGTTTTCCTGTGGCCTTCCAGTATCTGGGTTCAAAGGCTTATTGGGGTGCATATGACTTGATAGCAGGGCAGGACTTGCATTCAATACAACATTTTTTCAGGAGGCCCTCCTGTACCTCTTGTGAAAGGGGTATTGGGGTGCGTTGTAATTCTTGGCAGCACAGCCACTCACTGCATATGCAATAACAGCATAAGAGACCCACTGTTTAATAATGGCCCTTTAAGAATATTATTGCCGCCTGATGCCCCTATAAAAATAGACTTTGTGACTCTAAGAGTCCCTCCTTCAGAAATGAACAAGATGTGTCTCCTTATATGTCACACACCACATGGCCAGCTAGGGTTGTTAAATGTTGCAATGACATTTCCCAGTGAATGCATTTCTATTGGTGGTTGAAAGCAATGCTAAAGTTGAAAAACGCAACAAAAACGCTGCGTGTGAACATAGCAAAAGTGGTAGAGAAACATTTCTGTCTGAGGTTAATTATTTTGCCTTAAATACAAGTCATTACCCTGGAAAGGATGTACCTTAACATATTTCCCAGCAAAATCCATTTTAGTTTCGTTTTTGTATGTTTTTTGGTGCACCTGAAAAAATGGCGTCAAACTCTGACAAATGCTTCCAGGGGCAATCCCCATGATGTTCCCGTGTCATTTGAGCAGTGTTTCCATCATTTTCAGATGTTTTTCGACCTTAAAAGGACCCCCACGGGGGATCATGCTAAAAATACTCGGGTTTCCCATAGACTTACATTGGGCTTGTTGCTCAGGTCGAGTACCCGAGTATTCCAATTTACTCGACCCTAGCAACGAGCACCTGAGCATTTTAGTGCTCACCCATCACTAGTATCTATCTATCTATCTATTTTATTTTAACCTGCCACGCTGTGGTTTTACCGTATACAGCACATGAATTGCCTGCTTTTCAAAGGACACTGGTGTATAAAAATCGGACAGCACTCGCATGGTCCAAGTGCTGTACGATTTTTTTCTCGCACTCATAGGCTTGCATTGGAGAGTCTCGGCCAAGTCTATGTGACAATCGCAGCATGCTGTGATTTTACACACACGCCAAATACAGCTGAGAAAATAAACGCTGATGTGAGCTGCCCCATAGATTAACACTGGGCCGAGTTCTATGGATGTTTTCTCGCATAGCAGTTGGCCATATTTTACAATAGTGTGACTAATTGCTCAAAACAGCAGTTCTATAGCATGCTGTTCAACAGACAGAAGCACAGATCTTCTGCCTGAGCAGGTTCAAATCTATGTATAGGCTCAATGGAAAGTCTATCAGCCTGTATTCTACTCTATGTACAGGTTTATAGACTTACAAAAACACATGTATATGTGCGTATATTTTTATTTACATATATCTACTATATTTATGGATCTTGCGTTCTTGGCCTTTTTTCAGAGAATATGAATGATAACACCAAAACTTTACCTCCACTCAAGGTTAGTGGTTGGGTGAAGCCATTTATTGCCAAACTACTGTGTTTTCTCTTTTTAAATAATAATGGCAATCCAAAACATCCAAATGACCCTCATCAAAAGTTCACATACCCTGGTGATTTTGGCCTGATAACATGCACAGATGTTAATACAACTATTAACTACTAAAGGTAACATCCTCACCTGTGACCTGTTTGCTTGTAATCAGTGTATGTGCATAAAAGCTGAGTGAGTTTCTGGAATCCAGACAGACTCTTGCATCTTTCATCCAGCCACTGATGTTTCCGGATTGTGAGTCATAGGGAAAGCAAAAAAATTGGAGGCACTTGAAGAAAAATGGGCTGCATGGTTGAGTCGCCAGAAGAAAGACATTACTGTGCAAATGCCACAAAGTATCTTGCCTACAATACGCAAAACAGCACAGAGACAAGCCTCAAAACTTCTGAAACAAGGTAATTTGGAGTGATGAGACCAAAATTGAACTTTTTTGTCACAACCATAAACGTTACTTTTGGAGAGAAGTCAACAAGGCCTATGATGAAAGGAACACCATTCCTATTATAAAGCATGGATGTGGATCGCTGATGTTTTGGAGATGTGGGAGCTACAAAGACACAGGAAACTTGGTCAAAGTTGAAGGAAAGCTGAATGCAGTGCATTATCAGCCAATTTGCACTCATCAGCCCAACCACTAACCATGAGTGGAGAAAATATTTTGGTGTTATCCTTCATATTCTCTGAAAAAGGGCCAAGATAGCAAAAATTCTGCCGTGGTATGTAAACCTTTGAGCACAACTGTGTACATATATATATACTATATATATATATATATATATATATATATATATATACTGTCTACACTGTGTTCCAAATTATTATGCACATAGAGTTTAGGAGTGATAAGGTTAGAATTTTTTTGTTTGTCATTTAAACTCATTGATGGTGATGTGTGTCAGGGCTCTTTATATCACTGAAAGCAATTGCAGATACCTGTGCAAATTAGTTTGGCAGGTGTGTCCAAATAAAGGCAAGACTACTTAAGAAGGCTGTTCCACATTATTAAGCAGCCTACATTTTTTGCCAAAATGGGAAAGAAAAAGGATGTGTCGGCTGCTGAGAAGCAACAAATTGTGGAGTATTTAGGTCAAGGCATGACTACAATCAACATTGCCAAGACACTTCATCGTGATCATCGCACAATCAAGAAGTATGTAGCTGATTCCCAGCAAACATGTGTGCATGCTGATAAAGAAAAATTGAGGACTCTTTCCAACAGGCAATTGCGTAAGGTTAAAAGAGCAGCTGCAAAAATGCCTTGTCATAGCAGCAGACAAGTTTTTGAAGCTGCTGGTGCCTCCAACGTCCCCAGAACAACAAGATGCAGGGTCCTTCAGAGGTTTGCAGCTGTGCATAAGCCATCCTGTTGACCACCTCTATCCACTGCAACAAGCAGAAACGGCTCCAGTGGGCCAAACGATACATGAAGACTGACTTCCAAACTGTTTTGTTCACCGATGAGTGCCGTGCAACGCTCGATGGTCCAGATGGATGGAGTGGAGGATGGCTGGTTGATGGACACCCCATGAAAACACGGCTAAGGCGCCAACAAGGAGGAGGTGGAGTAATGTTTTGGGCTGGAATCATGGGGAGAGAGATTGTCGGCCCCTTTATGATCCCTGAAGGGGTAAAGATGAACTCCATAATCTATGTGGAGTTTCTAAAACAACACTTCCTGCCATGGTTCAAGAGGAAGAACCATGCTTTCCGCAGCAAGATCATTTTCATGCATGATAATGCACCATCTCATGCTGCAAAAAACACATCTGCATCTCTGGCTGCTATGGGCATAAAAGAGGACAAACTTATGGTGTGGCCACCATCTTCCCCTGACCTCAACCCCATTGAGAACCTCTGGAGCATCATCAAAAGGAGTGTCTATGATGGCGGGAGGCAGTTCACATCTAAGCAACAGCTCTGGGAGGGTATTCTGTCCACATGCAAAGCAACTGAAGCAGAAACCATCCAAAAACTGACAAATTCAATGGACGAGAGAGTTCAGAAGCTTCTTTTGAACAAGGGGTCCTACGTGCAAATGTAACATCACCTAGAATAAAGTTTTCACTTGAAAACTGTTTGATTTCATTTTGTAATAAGCTGATAATGCTTATAACTTCACAATTGAACATTTTTTTGTTCAAAATAAAAAAAAGGTTGAAAACTCTGCTGTGCATAATAATTTGGAACATGCATTTTGAGTGTTTATTTTTTTTAAAAGATACTGTTTTCATAGGCAGTTTTTTTCCAAAACATTGCAATTATACTAGAATAGTAGATGACTGGAAAATAACAATGACTGCAATTCAGATAGGTAATTTAGAGAAAATATGAGGAAATATTATTTGCATAATAATTTGGAACACAGTGTATACTGTATATACCGTATATACTCGAGTATAAACCAAGATTTTCAGCCCAAATTTTTGGGCTGAAAGTGCCCCTCTCGGCTTATACTCGAGTCACAGTCGGCAGCAGGGTCGGCGGGTGAGGGGGAGAGAGGTCTGTCATATACTCACCTGCTTCCGGGGCTCCTGGTGCTCCCCCTGCCTGTCCCATGGTCTTCGGGTGCCGCAGCTCTTCCCCTGTTCAGCGGTCACGTGGGACTGCTCATTAAAGTTATGAATATGGACTCCACTCCCATAGGGGTGGAGCCGCATATTCATTCCTCTAATGAGCGGTAACGGTGACCGCTGACAGAGGAAGAGGCTGCGGCACCCGGACACCATCTGTCCGGGATAATGAGCCAGGGACGCCGGGAGCAGGTGAGTATTACATATTTACCTGTCCACGTTCCACCCGCCGGGTGCCACTCCGTCTTCCTGTCCTCTTGCTCTGACTGTTCAGGTCAGAGGGCGCGATGACGTACTAATCTGCGCGCCGCCCTCTGCCTGACCAGTCAGTGCGGAGAGACGCCGAGACGGGACGCTGAGGAGCTGCGGGCAGCAAGAGAGGTGAGTATGTCATTTTCTTTTTATTGCAGCAGCAGCAGCATTATATATTGCACAGCTTTATATGGAGCATCTATGGGGCAATAATGAATGGTGCAGAGCATTCTATATGGCACAGCTTTATAAGGAGCATCTATGGGGCAATAATGAACGGTGTAGAGCATTCTATATGGCACAGCTTTATAAGGAACATCTATGGGGCCATAATGAACGGTGCAGAGCATTCTATATGGCACAGCTTTATAAGGAGCATCTATGGGGCAATAATGAACGGTGCAGAGCATTCTATATGGCACAGCTTTATAACGAGCATCTATGGGGCCATAATGAACTGTGCAGAGCATTCTATATGGCACAGTTTTATATGGAGCATCTATGGGGCCATAATGAACGGTGCAGAGCACTCTATATGGCACAGCTTTATATGGAGCATCTATGGGGCCATAATGAACGGTGCAGAGCATTCTATATGGCACAGCTATATATGGATCATCTATGGGGCAATAATCAACGGTATGGAGCATTATATATGGCACAGCTTTATATGGAGCATCTATGGGGCCATAATGAATGGTGCAGAGCATTATATATGGCACAGCTTTATATGGAGCATCTTATGGGGCAATAATGAAATGTATGGAGCATTATATGTGGCACAGTTTTATATGGAGCATGTATGGGGCCATAATGAAATGTATGGAGCATTCTATATGGCACAGTTTTATATGGAGCATCTATGTGGCCATAATGAAATGTATGGAGCATTATATGTGGCACAGCTTTATATGGAGCATCTTATGGGGCAATAATGAACGGTATGGAGCATCTATTTTTATTTTTGAAATTCACTGGTAGCTGCTGCATTTCCTACCCTAGGCTTATACTCGAGTCAATAAGTTTTCCCAGTTTTTTGTGGCAAAATTAGGGGGGTCGGCTTATACTCGGGTCGGCTTATATTCGAGTATATACGGTATGCATTGGAGCGCCCCCAGACGCAGGGCCGCGGGTACTCGGTACTGGGCCTCTCTGTCTCAGTTCTGGGGTTGTCACGGTGGCTGGACCCGGTCCGTGACCCTGCTAAGGGGCGTCCAATGAAAGGTGTAGGTGGTGGTGTGTGGTGCAGGTCGCGATGAATAACGAGGACATAGGGTTGCAGTCTCTTTACCTCTTTACTGAAGGCTTCAAGATCCTCAATCCAGAGTACGGTTAACAGGGCTGTCTGAGACCAGCCGGTCCGATGGCACCTCCAGAGTTCCCTTTGCAGGTGGAAATCTGTGCCTACCTTCTAGCGCCTGTGTGTTGTAGTACTTCCCTGCTGAGCACCACGGGATAGTCCTCACAACTGTTGTGTCTGTTTCTGATGTTCTTTCCCACAACTTATGTCTGTTCTGATGTTCTTCTCCGTCCCCCAGATGATATGGATAGGACGCACCCGTATGACGGGTAGGCCTGGAGTTCTTCCGGGACCCTAGTGAAGCCCCTCTCCCACAGTTGCCCCCTATGTCTGCTTAGGTGATTTAGGTGAGACAGCCAACCTACAATTAACTGTCCTGCCGTTGGTTTGAAGTAATGCTTGGAGCCCAATACTTCCTCGGTGTTCAGGCCACCGGCTACGCGCCTCAGTAGGATGTTGCCTCGATCTTACAGCACGACTCCTACTGTTGTTATCTCCATTTTGCTTTGATCTCGTTTCTCACTCTCCACAATAAACCTCGCTTCTTGTCCTTTCTTGAGATACCGCCGCAATGTAGTGCAGGCGCGGTTCCTTAACGTTCTTTCCTTTTCGCTAGGCCTCTGTCAGGATCCCACCCCTGACAGGGACCCCCCTGAATCTTCCCCTGCAACACCCTCTGCCACAGGATGTTGCTTGGTTCCAACCCAGTCAGCTTCTGTCTAACTTTCTATCCAACCCCCAGTTTTACCAGATTGTGAGGAGTGGCCTAATACATAGCGCCCTTAGCTCCCCCTGGAGGCCAGACTATGAAGTGTATTGGTGTCTGTGATACCTGGTCAGGTGAACTCCTTCAGTGCCATCAGACGTACCATCACTCCCCTTAGTGGCGGAGCATCAGTACTGCAATGACCAGGACTCTGGGGCGCTGCACTCCCCCCCGGTTAAATCCAGTACTCCCGGACTGGGAAGAAAACAACAATACATGTCAGCAAAAGACATACAAATTTTGGAATGCAATAAACAAGTAATAAGAAATAATTACAGTACTTCCCTTTATGGGAGGTGAGGACCCTTAAACGTTGCAAACAAGACATGGTAAAATACTTTAAATAACACACTTTAAATAACTTTTGTTACCCAGCCGGGTATTCTACTAAGTGCAAATTCTGAACAATAATTTAACTTTGCCTCTAAGCTGGATCCACTAAAGGCCTACTATAAAACTCCTAAAATTTAAATTAACTTTTCTCCATTTCTTTCTTCTAAGTGCAACACCTTCTTTTTGATTCCTGATTTGTCTTATGCAGGACCCCCTGTCTATCTGCCCAGGCCTACTGACTCTTTTCTTAGCACAGGAACACTGAACCATCTCTCTATGGCTCCTAGGAGGACTCACTCACTAACCCCTATGGGTTCACTTCCTGTCCTCAATTTTTAACAACATATTCAAACATTTTCTATGACTAACTAGCTACATATAACTTTCTATGTATAACATTATTACTGCGCACTCTCTTTTAAAGCAACATTGTACATTAAGTGCAAATGGTGAACATTCCCTTTAAGAGGGAACCAAGTCTCTTTGAGGTAGTGCAACTGCTCAAGTTGCAAGTCCGTGTAGGACAGGAACTCCAGTACTGTTTCCAGGAACAGTTTCTTCGCAAAGAGTTCTGTTTCTTGTAAAACCAGTAGAGGGCACCCTTAATAAGGTGCAAACTATTTACAAAGCAGTTTGTGAACCATTCACCGTCCATGATTCGGCAGTCTCTATAACAGGGGTGAACAAGGAGCAAAAGGAAAAATAAAAGCAAAAATAAAAAGTGTAATAGGGGTCCCGGGTAAACAAAGGGACCCCCATTCAGACCAACCCTGGTCGGGTATTAGCAGCAGGCAACACAGAAGATGAACAGTTAACTATTTACAATACGCAGAGCTTTAGGGCTTCATCCTTACTGGCCAGGGGGTGGCCTCCTTGTCCCAGACAGGGGTCTGGGTGGCCACCGTCTTGGTCCCGACGCCAGCTTGGGCACCAGTTACCACCGTGGCCAGGCTTCCGGCCACCACAGCGGTGGTGGTTGCGACAGTGCAGGTTGTGGTCTTTACCACGGTGTAAGTTGGAGTAACCACCGTGGTCTTGGTAGTAACGGTGGATCGTAATGTATATAATCACTGCACTCGTACGATGAAGATACTTGATTCATGTGAATAATTTTATTGAGAAAATGTTCAGGTGAAGCGATAAGTACAAAACGTTTCGGCCAACCCGTGGCCTTGATCACTAAATCGCCTTAGGTAGAAGTTCCTTCCTTTCTCTAGAGTGTATAAATAGTGCTGCTAGGATATCAGCCAAAAGGTAAAGGTAGGCAAACCTTAATCTTATTGATACCGTGGCTGCCGTAGTGAGGAGTAGGTAGGTATGTGCATCAATGGCTGTTTGTTTGAGAAGCCTATCAGAGCAAATGTCTGTTGCTTTTAAAGAGATAGACCAGTAATCTGGGGGAGTCTGTACGACTCTTTGTTTATGGAGCCAGCCAGAGCCAATATATGATAATTTTGAAACGTTAAACCAGCAGAGTGAGGGAATCAGTGCAGATCCGTCCTCAGGTTTCGGTGTATGGAGTGGCTGGGACCAGCGTTGGTGGGTAAGTGGGATGTGTAGACACCGGCCGTGTCAATACATGTGGCAGCGTGTCTACACATCCCACTTACCCACCAACGCTGGTCCCAGCCACTCCATACACCGAAACCTGAGGACGGATCTGCACTAATTCCCTCACTCTGCTGGTTTAACGTTTCAAAATTATCATATATTGGCTCTGGCTGGCTCCATAAACAAAGAGTCGTACAGACTCCCCCAGATTACTGGTCTATCTCTTTAAAAGCAACAGACATTTGCTCTGACAGGCTTCTCAAACAAACAGCCATTGATGCACATACCTACCTACTCCTCACTACGGCAGCCACGGTATCAATGAGATTAAGGTTTGCCTACCTTTACCTTTTGGCTGATATCCTAGCAGCACTATTTATACACTCTAGAGAAAGGAAGGAACTTCTACCTAAGGCGATTTAGTGATCAAGGCCACGGGTTGGCCGAAACGTTTTGTACTTATCGCTTCACCTGAACATTTTCTCAAAAAAATTATTCACATGAATCAAGTATCTTCATCGTACGAGTGCAGTGATTATATACTTTATGACTGAGAGGACCACGGGTTTCGTTCACTTGCACCGTCATTTCCACGTTTGTCGAGTGCTAGGCTTTCATACTCTCGTAACGGTGGATCGGTCGCAGGAGGGCGTCTTCACCACAGGGGACTGTTTTGCTGGCACCTTGGTTGGGGGTGTCATGGGGTCCTGTCTCTTGTGGACGTTCAAAGCGAACCACCCCTTCTCCCCAAAGTGCAGGGTGTAGGTGACTTTGTCCCCTGGGTAGAGGTCCTGGTCCGGATGACCCTCCCTCAGGTGGGACTCGACATCCCTCTGGTTAACAAACACTTCGGCGTACAGGCCCGGCTCTTTAATAAAGTCCCAGCCTCCACGGAGCTTAAAGGCGATGACGATGCTCTGCCTGCACGGGGCCTGATGAGCAGTGGGGTCCTTGCTTGCCCGGTCCTTCACGGCTAAGTCTTTTTGGTGATGGGCCTCCAGCCCGGCCTGGTACGCCTTCTCCCGCTTTTCCCACTGCCATTCTAGCTGGGCCTGATATTCTTCCCAGCTGAGGGCTTGCGCCATCTCTCCTTCTTGGGTCGCCACCCCGGGGAACCCCATAAAGTTGGACCCGGGGTTCACCCAGCGGCACACCGTGCGCTCGACATAGACCGCACCCGGCAGGGTGACTGGCGAGATCGGGGCCTTTAGAAGGTGTTCCATGCCGATGGCCTGGTTCCAGGGAAGGAGGTGCTGGAGTCGGTGGGTCCCAGGGGGAGGTGGCGCTGCAACTGGGCCTATCAGCAGGTCCTCCGCTAATGGGGCAGGGTCGGCGAGCTTACCGGCCGGTGCAGTACTCCCCCGTGGCGGGTCCCACTGGCGGTGATATTGGTGGAGACGTCGGCAGCAATTCGATCAGCGGCGCGGGAACCGAGGTCGGGGACTCCTCCGCTGGCGTCTCCTGGGGTGCGGCTGTCATGATATGTACTTTTGCCCTGTCCTGTATTTGAATAATATGCCATTTGATGTATGTAACTGTTCTCTGGTTTCTAATAGCTGTAGTTTATGTATTTTCTTGTGCTGGGAGTTTACCTGTAACAATGTCTCCTTCCCCCAATACTTGCAGCCCTAAGCTATAATGTAATTAAGCTTTGTCAACTAGTGAAGGAATAGCCATTCTTCCTCACAGCAGGTGGCTAGTCAAATGTACATACTACCTAGACTAAGCGGAGCCAACCAGTGTAGAATCTTCTGATGGACCCAACCATTGAATAGAAGGTGTGACCTCTACCCCCCTTCATGGGCGGATCCTAGGAGCTCAGACAATCCATTCTTATTTTGAGATCAGATGTGAGTTGATCCTAAAAGGAGAAGGAGTGGGGATTCTTAGCTGAGGCAAGACCCCACGTCCATCTGTGACTGCGGAAGCAAACGGGGTGAGACTTGAGCTGAGGACATATCTCGTCATTCGTGAGATTATTTTGGGATCCCTTGGACTCGTGTGGACTATTGCTTTGTTAGTTGGCACAAGGATTATCGGGAGGTGCCCCCAAACCTGTTCCGTTGGACTAATTGTGGACTCTGTAGATCTACCTGCATGTGTTGTTCCAGCGTTCTTGATAATAAATCTGTGGAATCATCCCTTGGCCTGTTGTCCCTCCCTGCTCTGCCGTACACCCCGTCACAGCGGCCTTGGCTTCCACCCGCAGCTGGAGAAGCTGTTCAATTAAGTCCTCCATCTCAAGTTGCAGGAGACCCACTTCGGCTGTGGAGACGGGACCGCTACGCTCCTCCGGGTAGCTGGGGGAGTTCTGCACTTCAACCCCACACTCTGGGTCTGAGCGGTCAGCCATTGCATCCTCCACGTGGGTCGCTTCCTGGTTTTTTCCTGCTCTCTCCGTCGTGGGCGGTTTCGTTTCCGTTGTCTCCGCCCTCCATTAAGGATTAGGAGGCGGATCTCAGCTGCTGACGGACACGTCCTCAAGGTACAGAAATATTTAGACTGGGCGGCCATTGTCTTTCGCGCTCTCCAACTTGCCTACGCCCACTTTCACGCCCCTCTTCTTCTCCTGCGCTCCTCTTAGTGCTGCAATGGCGGCGGTTTTGGCGGGAACTTCAGGCGGCAAGTGGCAATCCACAGTCCTTGCAATAAGTCACAGTCCAAGCACAATAAATCACAGTTCTAAGGCACACATGACCTGATTCTTCAGGCTTAAGTAGATCCTGTTCGTGACGCCAAGTATTGGAGCGCCCCCAGATGCAGGGCCGCGGGGTACTCGGTACCGGGCCTCTCTGTCTCAGTTCTGGGGTTGTCACGGTGGCTGGACCCGGTCCGTGACCCTGCTAAGGGGCGTCCAATGAAAGGTGTAGGTGGTGGTGCGTGGTGCAGGTCGCGATGAATAACGAGGACACAGGGTTGCAGTCTCTTTGCCTCTTTACTGAAGGCTTCAAGATCCTCAATCCAGAGTACGGTTAACAGGGCTGTCTGAGACCGGCCGGTCCGATGGCACCTCCAGAGTTCCCTTTGCAGGTGGAAATCTGTGCCTACCTTCTAGCGCCTGTGTGTTGTAGTACTTCCCTGCTGAGCATGGGATAGTCCTCACAACTGTTGTGTCTGTTTCTGATGTTATTTCCCACAACTATGTCTGTTCTGATGTTTTTCTCCGTCCTCCAGATGATATGGATAGGACGCACCCGTATGACGGGTAGGCCTGGAGTTCTTCCGGGACCCTAGTGACGCCCCTCTCCCACAGTTGCCCCCTATGTCTGCTTAGGTGATTTAGGTGAGACAGCCAACCTATAATTAACTGTCCTGCCGTTGGTTTGAAGTAATGCTTGGAGCCCAATACTTCCTCGGTGTTCAGGCCACCGGCTACGCGCCTCAGTAGGATGTTGCCTCGATCTTACAGCACGACTCCTACTGGTGTTATCTCCTTTTTGCTTTGATCTCGTTTCTCACTCTCCACAATAAACCTCGCTTCATGTCCTTTCTTGAGATACCGCCGCAATGTAGTGCAGGCGCGGTTCCTTAACGTTCTTTCCTTTTCGCTAGGCCTCTGTCAGGATCCCACCCCTGACAGGGACCCCCCTGAATCTTCCCCTGCAACACCCTCTGCCACAGGATGTTGCTTGGTTCCAACCCAGTCAGCTTCTGTCTAACTTTCTATCCAACCCCCAGTTTTACCAGATTGTGAGGAGTGGCCTAATACATAGCGCCCTTAGCTCCCCCTGGAGGCCAGACTATGAAGTGTATTGGTGTCTGTGATACCTGGTCAGGTGAACTCCTTCAGTGCCATCAGACGTACCATCACTCCCCTTAGCGGTGGAGCATCAGTACTGCAATGACCAGGACTCTGGGGCGCTGCACATATATATATATGCACATATATATAGTTTACATGCACTATAAAAAGTCACATAGGCGTGTTTTTCTCAATATCTGACATGAAATCAGTGTAAAACTTTCCCGTTTTAGGTAAGCTAAGATTACCATAATTATTAATATTTGACAAAAGCCAGAATAATGAGAGAGCGGATGTTTTAAGGCATTTTTATTGCTTGCTGCAAAGTCAAAAGTTTACATACACTAAGATTACTATATTTTAAACAATTCTGGACTGCCCGTAAGATGATGTCATGTGTTTGGAAGCTTCTGACGCTTTTTTTTTTTTGCATTATCTGAGTTAATTAGAGACACACCTGTGGATGAATTTTAATGCATACCAAAAACACATGATTCTTTGTGTAGCATTATGGGAAAGTCTCAAAACAATAAGCTATTATATCAGGAAGAGAATTGTGGACTTGCACAAGTCTATCTCATCCTTGGGTACAATTTCAAGACACCTAAAGGTGCCTTGTTTATCTGTACAAACAATTATACAAAAGTACAAACAAAATGGGAATATCCAGCCATCATACCACTCAGGAAGGAGACAGGTTCTGTGTCCCAGAGATGATCATGCTTTGTTCCGACATGTGCATATCAACCCAAAGACAAAAGCTAAAGACCTTGTGTCATGGGTGTGTCAGAGGCTGCAGAAGGTCTCAGCGGGTGGTTTTGCAGACTCCTTCCTAGTCCTTCTGACTAGGGTTGAGCGAAACGGGTCGATCATTTTCAAAAGTCGCCGACTTTTGGCTAAGTCGGCGTCTCATGAAACCCGATCCGACCCCTGTGCTTGTCGGCCATGCGGTACGCGACTTTCGCGCCAAAGTCGCGTTTCAATGACGCGAAAAGCGCCATTTCTCAGCCAATGAAGGTGAACGCAGAGTGTGGGCAGCGTGATGACATAGATCCTGGTCCCCACCATCTTAGAGAAGGGCATTGCAGTGATTGGCTTGCTGTCTGCGGCGTCACAGGGGCTATAAAGGGGCGTTCCCGCCGACCGCCATCTTACTGCTGCTGATCTGAGCTTAGGGAGAGGTTGCTGCCGCTTCGTCAGAAGCAGGGAGAGCGTTAGGCAGGGTCCACTAACCACCAAACCGCTTGTGCTGCAGCGATTTCCACTGTCCAACACCACCTTCGGTGTGCAGGGACTGTGGAAGCTATTTTTTTTTTTTTTTCCCCTCAGCGCTGTAGCTCATTGGGCTGCCCTAGAAGGCTCCGTGATAGCTGTATTGCTGTGTGTACGCCACTGTGGAAACCAACTGCTTTTTTCAAAGCACATATCCTCTTGTTCCTTCCTTTCTGCACAGCTATCTTTTTTGTTTGTCCACACTTTTTATTTAATTTGTGCATCAGTCCACTCCTATTGCTGCCTGCCATACCTGGCTTACATTACTGCAGGGAGATAGTAATTGTAGGACAGTTTTTTTTTTTTTTTTTTTTTTTTTTTTTGTGGGAGATTAAGATTGGCATTTCTGCTACAGTGCCATCCCTGTGTGTGCCATCTCTCACTGAGTGGGCCATAGAAAGCCTATTTATTTTTTCCGTGATTTGTGTTCTAAAATCTACCTCAACACAAAAACACTACATCAATCAGTGGGAGAAAAATATTGGCCTCAGTCAGGGCTTGTGTGCCACTGCTGTGTGTGCTATCTCTCATTCAGTGGGCTATAGCAAGCCTATTTTTTTTTTTTTTTTTTAATATTATTTGGTTTCTAAAGTCTCCCTGAAAAAAAAAAAAAACCTAAAAAAACAGTGGGAGAGTAATATTGCCCTTTCAGCTTGTGTGCCAGTCTTGACTCCTGGGTGTGCCACCTCTCTCCCTCTCATTCAGTGGGCCATAGAAAGCCTATTTATTTTTTTTTTTAAATATTATTGGGTTTCTAAAGTCTCCCTGAAAAAACAAAAAATACATAAAAAAACAGTGGGAGAGTAATATTGCCCTTTCAGCTTGTGTGCCAGTCTTGACTCCTGGGTGTGCCACCTCTCTCCCTTTCATTCAGTGGGCCATAGAAAGCCTATTTATTTTTTCCGTGATTTGTGTTCTAAATTCTACCTCAACACAAAAACACTACATCAATCAGTGGGAGAAAAATATTGGCCTCAGTCAGGGCTTGTGTGCCACTGCTGTGTGTGCTATCTCTCATTCAGTGGGCTATAGCAAGCCTATTTTTTTTTTTTTTTTTTATATTATTTGGTTTCTAAAGTCTCCCTGAAAAAAAAAAAAAAACCTAAAAAAACAGTGGGAGAGTAATATTGCCCTTTCAGCTTGTGTGCCAGTCTTGACTCCTGGGTGTGCCACCTCTCTCCCTCTCATTCAGTGGGCCATAGAAAGCCTATTTATTTTTTTTTTTAAATATTATTGGGTTTCTAAAGTCTCCCTGAAAAAACAAAAAATACATAAAAAAACAGTGGGAGAGTAATATTGCCCTTTCAGCTTGTGTGCCAGTCTTGACTCCTGGGTGTGCCACCTCTCTCCCTCTCATTCAGTGGGCCATAGAAAGCCTATTTATTTTTTTTTTTTAATATTATTTGGTTTCTAATTCTCCCTGAAAAAAAAAAAAAAACCTAAAAAAACAGTGGGAGAATAATATTGCCCTTTCAGCTTGTGTGCCAGTCTTGACTCCTGGGTGTGCCACCTCTCTCCCTCTCATTCAGCGGGCCATAGAAAGCCTATTTATTTTTTTTTAAAAATATTATTGGGTTTCTAAAGTCTCCCTGAAAAAACAAAAAATACATAAAAAAACAGTGGGAGAGTAATATTGCCCTTTCAGCTTGTGTGCCAGTCTTGACTCCTGGGTGTGCCACCTCTCTCCCTCTCATTCAGTGGGCCATAGAAAGCCTATTTATTTTTTTTTTAAAATATTATTGGGTTTCTAAAGTCTCCCTGAAAAAACAAAAAATACATAAAAAAACAGTGGGAGAGTAATATTGCCCTCTCAGCTTGTGTGCCAGTCTTGACTCCTGGGTGTGCCACCTCTCTCTCTCTAATTGTGGGCCATAGAAAGCCTTTTTTTTTTTTTTTTTTAATATTATTTGGTTTCTAAAGTCTCCCTGAGAAAAAAAAAAAAATAAATTAGGTGGGAGATTAATATTGACATTAGTGCTTGAGTGACAGTCCTGCGTGTGTGTCATCTCTGTGATTTTGTGCCACAGAAAACAGAGTGTGTAACATTGTGCCTGATTTTCCTTGTGGTCTCACCAACCTGTTAAGGGATATTGAAATCATACTGAAGTTATAGCTCACCGTGTAAGTTGTTTGACAGCAACAAATAAAGTTACTTTGGTTAAGATTTTAAAACAATGAGGAAGTCTGGTGCAAGAGGTCGTCGTGGGCGTTCATTGTCAGCTGGTAATGATGGTAGTGGTAGAGGAGCATCAGGTGGTCGTGGGGATAAAAATATTCCACCTAAGTCTGGAGCTGTGGAGCCAGTTTCGTCGTCAGGCTACACAAGGCCTCGAACGCTCTCTTTTCTGGGAGTAGGAAAACCGCTTTTAAAGGCGGAGCAGCAACAGCAAGTTTTGGCTTACATTGCAGACTCAGCCTCTAGCTCTTTTGCCTCCTCTTCCGAAACTGGTAAATGTAAAAGCAGCGCGTCGCTTGTGGATGTTCACGGTCAGGGACAAGTCGCTTCCTTGTCCTCCTCAGCAAAAACTACAACAAGAGAGAAGGATGCAGCAGGCGACACAACGGGTCACTCCATGGAGCTCTTTACACATACCGTCCCTGGCTTAGAAAGTGAAACATTTAACAGGCCATGCCCATTACAAGTATATTCTGACATGGAGTGCACTGATGCACAGCCACAGCCAGAGTACTATGCTGCTCCTTTGACTCAGACCACCACATTGCCCTCTCAGGGTACAGATCCACAATCAGACCCTGATGAGACTATGTTGCCCCGCCACGAACGCTATACCACCGACCGACACAGTGACACAGACGAAGTTGCACACGAGCTCGAAGAGGAGGTAATAGATGACCCAGTTATTGACCCCGATTGGCAGCCATTGGGGGAACAGGGTGCAGGCGGCAGTAGTTCAGAAGCGGAGGTGGAGGAGGGGCCGCAGCAGGCATCAACATCGCAACAGGTTACATCTGCCGGGCCCGTATCTGGCCCAAAACGCGTGTCAAAGCCAAAACCTGTTGGAGCACAGCGTTGCCATCCGGTTAAAGCTCAGTCTGCAATCCCTGAAAAGGGATCCGAGTCTAGGAAGAGTGCAGTCTGGCATTTTTTTAAACAACATCCAACTGATCAGCGCAAAGTCATCTGTCAAAAATGTTCAACTAGCTTAAGCAGAGGTCAGAATCTGAAAAGTCTAAATACTAGTTGCATGCATAGACACTTAACCACCATGCATTTTCAAGCCTGGACTAACTACCAAACGTCCCTCAAGGTTGTAGCACCCTCGGCCAATGAAGCTAGTCAGCAACGCAACATCCCTTCCGTCACTGTAAGGCCACCATTTTCCGCACCACAGGCAGTATCTGTGCAGGTTTCTTTGCCAGCCAAAAGCAGTCAGGGTCAGGGAATCACCAGTTTTGTAGGAGGAAATATTGCATCTAGGGCACCGGCGGAAACAATACCGTCTCCAACCGTCTCTCAGTCTGCCATGTACACCGGCACACCCGAAAGTTCCACGATCTCCAGCTCTCCAGTCCAGCTCACCCTACATGAGACTCTGGTTAGAAAAAGGAAGTACTTATCCTCGCATCCGCGTACACAGGGTTTTAACGCCCACATAGCTAGACTAATCTCGTTAGAGATGATGCCCTACCGGTTAGTTGAAAGCGAAGCTTTCAAAGCCCTGATGGAGTACGCTGAACCACGATACGAGCTACCCAGTCGACACTTTTTTTCCAGAAAAGCCATCCCAGCCCTGCACCAGCATGTTAAACAGCGCATCGTCCATGCACTCAGGCAATCTGTGAGTACAAAGGTGCACCTGACTACAGATGCATGGACCAGTAGGCATGGCCAGGGACGTTATGTGTCCATCACGGCACACTGGGTGAATGTGGTGGATGCAGGGTCCACAGGCGACATCAATTTAGGGACAGTTGTGCCTAGCCCACGGTCTAGGAAACAGTTGGCTGTAGGCGTTCGCACCCCCTCCTCCTCCTCCTCCTCGTCCTCCTGCAGAAGCTACAGCTCTTCCACAGAACGCAGTCTGCCAACCACTCCATCGGCAGATGACACTGTTGCACACCAGTTGTCCCATTATGGGCCAGCTACTGCCAAGCGTCAGCAGGCTGTATTGGCTATGAAGTGCTTGGGCGACAATAGACACACCGCGGAAGTTCTGTCCGAGTTCTTGCAACAAGAAACGCAGTCGTGGCTGGGCACAGTAGATCTTGAGGCAGGCAAGGTAGTGAGTGATAACGGAAGGAATTTCATGGCTGCCATCTCCCTTTCCCAACTGAAACACATTCCTTGCCTGGCTCACACCTTAAACCTGGTGGTGCAGTGCTTATTGAAAACTTATCCTGGGTTCTCCGACCTGCTCCTCAAAGTGCGTGCACTTTGCTCACATATCCGACGTTCGCCTGTACACGCCAGCCGTATGCAGACCTATCAGCGGTCTTTGAACCTTCCCCAGCATCGCCTAATCATAGACGTTGCAACAAGGTGGAACTCAACACTGCACATGCTTCAGAGACTGTGCGAACAGAGGCGTGCTGTTATTTATTTGTGGGAGGATACACGGGCAGGCAGTAGGATGGCAGACATGGAGTTGTCAGGTGTGCAGTGGTCTAAGATACAAGACATGTGTCAAGTCCTTCAGTGCTTTGAGGAATGCACACGGCTGGTTAGTGCAGACAACGCCGTAATAAGCATGAGCATCCCCCTAATGCGTCTGCTGATGCAAAGTTTGACGCACATAAAGGAGCAGGCGTCTGCACCAGAGGAAGAGGAAAGCCTTGATGACAGTCAGCCATTGTCTGGTCAGGGCAGTGTACAGGACGAGGTAGCGGGCGAAGAGGAGGTGGAGGACGAGGAGGATGATGGGGATGAGTATATTTTTAATGCCGAACCTTTCCCGGGGGCACAGGAATTTGGTTGCGTGTCACGGCCGGGTTCTGGTTTTTTGAGGGACACAAGTGACGTAGATTTGCCTGCAACTGCCCCTCAACCAATCACAACCGGAGATTTGACAACTGGAACTTTGGCCCACATGGCGGATTATGCCTTACGTATCCTAAAAAGGGACACACGCATTACGAAAATGATGAACGATGACGATTACTGGTTGGCCTGCCTCCTTGATCCACGCTATAAAGGCAAATTGCAAAATATTATGCCACATGAGAACTTGGAACTAATATTAGCAACCAAACAATCAACTCTTGTTGACCGTTTGCTTCAGGCATTCCCAGCACACAGCGCACGTGATCGTTCTCACACGAGCTCCAGGGGGCAGCAGACTAGGAGTGTTAGGGGTGCACACATCAGAAGTGGCATTGGACAGAGGGGTTTTCTGACCAGGTTGTGGAGTGATTTTGCTATGACCGCAGACAGGACAGGTACTGCTGCATCAATTGAAAGTGACAGGAGACAACATTTGTCCAGTATGGTTACTAACTATTTTTCATCCCTTATCGATGTTCTCCCTCAACCGTCATTCCCATTTGATTACTGGGCCTCCAAATTAGACACCTGGCCAGAATTGGCAGAATATGCATTGCAGGAGCTTGCTTGCCCGGCAGCAAGTGTCCTATCAGAAAGAGTATTCAGTGCTGCAGGTTCAATATTAACCGAAAAAAGGACTCGTCTGGCTACCCAAAATGTTGACGATCTAACATTCATTAAAATGAACCACAACTGGATTTCGAAATCTTTTGCCCCACCTTGCCCGGCCGACACCTAGCTTTCCTATGAAAAGCTCTTGCCTGTGAATTACTTTTCTAATGTCTAATTTGCTGCAGCTGATTGTACAGCATACGACATGTTTACACCTCCCTAAATGGCAAAACTCCCCACACGGGGCCGTGGTATCGCGACTTGGCGCAAGCACCCGTGAGACTGCTGTTTGTCTGAAGAGGTGGGTGTGCTCGCTTTTGGTTGACGGCATTGCTACTGGGTCCCTCATAGTACAATGTAGTGTCTCTGGCGGTGGTGGTGCGCACCCAACGTCAGACACACCGTTGTAACATGAGGGGCCCTGGGGCGGTCCCGCCGGCCTCAAGAGAGTTCCCCCCTACCCCAGCTCAAAATGTGCTCTACCACGTGCAAAATTATGTCGCACAGCTCCACCAATCTTTAGTCTATTCGCTGACATCATTCAATGTCTGGCACTGACAATACAAATTTGTAGACATCTATGATGCAACTTAAAGTAGTCTGTGTCTGTGTCCTATATTGGCACCATTAAATAGTTACTGCCAAATTACTATGTCAGAAACTCAGTAGATGAGCCCACCCCTGTACCTAAGTATGCCACCTTTTTTTTTTGTTTTGGTTGTTTTGCGAGACATTAACATCTATTTATATTTTGGGAGTACTGGGACAGACACTCCTTGCACTACTCCTCCACTCACCACCAAGCTGCCTGTGTATCCATGTAACCGCTGTAAAACTGCCATGAGCCTATTGTTTGTTATTTTAGGCCTTTGATAGCCTGTCTGCGGCCCCTACTTGCAATACTCCTCCACTGACCACCAAGCTGCCTGCCCGTGTATCCATGTAACCGCTGTGAAACTGCCATGAGCCTATTGTTTGTTATGTTAGGCCTTTGATAGCCTGTCTGCGGTCCCTACTTTAAATACTCCTCCACTGACCAGACCACTGCTGCCCGTGTACCCCTGGAACCAATTATAAAGTGCCTACAGCCAGCCCATTTTCTTATGTTAGGCCTTTGAAGCCTGTCTGCGGTCCCTACTTTAAATACTCCTCCACTGACCACCAAGCTGCCTGCCCGTGTATCCATGTAACCGCTGTAAAACTGCCATGAGCCTATTGTTTGTTATTTTAGGCCTTTGATAGCCTGTCTGCGGCCCCTACTTGCAATACTCCTCCACTGACCACAATGCTGCCTGGAGTGCCTGCCTGTGTATCCATGTAACCGATGTAAAACTGCCATGACTGCCTACTGTTTGTTATTTTAGGCCTTTGATAGCCTGTCTGCAGCCCCTACTTGCAATACTCCTCCACTGACCACCAAGCTGCCTGCCCGTGTATCCATGTAACCGCTGTGAAACTGCCATGAGCCTATTGTTTGTTATGTTAGGCCTTTGATAGCCTGTCTGCGGTCCCTACTTTAAATACTCCTCCACTGACCAGACCACTGCTGCCCGTGTACCCCTGGAACCAATTATAAAGTGCCTACAGCCAGCCCATTTTCTTATGTTAGGCCTTTGAAGCCTGTCTGCGGTCCCTACTTTAAATACTCCTCCACTGACCACCAAGCTGCCTGCCCGTGTATCCATGTAACCGCTGTAAAACTGCCATGAGCCTATTGTTTGTTATTTTAGGCCTTTGATAGCCTGTCTGCGGCCCCTACTTGCAATACTCCTCCACTGACCACAATGCTGCCTGGAGTGCCTGCCTGTGTATCCATGTAACCGATGTAAAACTGCCATGACTGCCTACTGTTTGTTATTTTAGGCCTTTGATAGCCTGTCTGCAGCCCCTACTTGCAATACTCCTCCACTGACCACACCAATGCTGCCCGTGTACCCCTGGAACCTATTTAAAAGTTCATAGAGCCTAGTTATATATTTTATTTACTATTAATAAGGCCATGATGGACTACGCTGTACCACGCTACAAGCTAACCAGTCGACACTTCTTTTGCGAGAAAAGCCATCCCAACCCTCCACCAGCATGTAGAAGACCGCATTGTCCATGCACTCTGGCAATCTGTGAGTACAAAGGTGCACCTGACAACAGACGCATGGACCTGTAGGCATGGCCACGGAAGATTACGTGTCCATTACGGCGCAATGGGTTAATGTGGTGGATGCATGGTCCACAGGGGACAGCCTACTAAGTCTGTCTGCAGTCCCTAATTCAAATTGTCCTCCACTGTCTAAATCGGAACTTCCACCTTCTGGCTTTCGGCCTATAGTATCAGAAATTAAACTGCATTTGGCCTTCAACTTTGGTTAGGGCCTACTAACGGCTTCTGCCCCTCCCTGGTGTTGCCCTCAACTAAATAAAGCTGAGCTTCAACCTTCCGGCTCTCATTATGTGGTTTAAAAAAAAAAAATGGTGGTTAGGGCCTACTAACGGCTTCTGCCCCTCCCTGGTGTTGCCCTCAACTAAATAAAGCTGAGCTTCAACCTTCTGCTCCAAATTACCATTTTAAAAAATGCAATAGGCTTTTCAGGCCTACTAAAGGTGTCTGTCTGTGTGCCCCTCCCTGGTGTTGTCCTCAACTAAATAAAGCTGAGCTTCAACCTTCCGGCTCTCATTATGTGGTTTTAAAAAAAAAAATGGTGGTTAGGGCCTACTAACGGCTTCTGCCCCTCCCTGGTGTTGTCCTCAACTAAATAAAGCTGAGCTTCAACCTTCCGGCTCTCATTATGTGGTTTTAAAAAAAAAATGGTGGTTAGGGCCTACTAACGGCTTCTGCCCCTCCCTGGTGTTGCCCTCAACTAAATAAAGCTGAGCTTCAACCTTCTGCTCCAAATTACCATTTTGAAAAATGCAATAGGCTTTTCAGGCCTACAAAAGGTGTCTGTCTGTGTGCCCCTCCCTGGTGTTGTCCTCAACTAAATAAAGCTGAGCTTCAACCTTCCGGCTCTCATTATGTGGTTTTAAAAAAAAAATGGTGGTTAGGGCCTACTAACGGCTTCTGCCCCTCCCTGGTGTTGCCCTCAACTAAATAAAGCTGAGCTTCAACCTTCTGCTCCAAATTACCATTTTGAAAAATGCAATAGGCTTTTCAGGCCTACTAAAGGTGTCTGTCTGTGTGCCCCTCCCTGGTGTTGTCCTCAACTAAATAAAGCTGAGCTTCAACCTTCCGGCTCTCATTATGTGGTTTTAAAAAAAAAAATGGTGGTTAGGGCCTACTAACGGCTTCTGCCCCTCCCTGGTGTTGTCCTCAACTAAATAAAGCTGAGCTTCAACCTTCCGGCTCTCATTATGTGGTTTTAAAAAAAAAATGGTGGTTAGGGCCTACTAACGGCTTCTGCCCCTCCCTGGTGTTGCCCTCAACTAAATAAAGCTGAGCTTCAACCTTCTGCTCCAAATTACCATTTTAAAAAATGCAATAGGCTTTTCCGGCCTACTAAAGGTGTCTGCCCCTCCCTGGTGTTGTCCTCAACTGAACAAAGCTGAGCTTCAACCTTCCGGCTCTCATTATGTGGTTTTAAAAAAAAAATGGTGGTTAGGGCCTACTAACGGCTTCTGCCCCTCCCTGGTGTTGCCCTCAACTAAATAAAGCTGAGCTTCAACCTTCTGCTCCAAATTACCATTTTGAAAAATGCAATAGGCTTTTCAGGCCTACAAAAGGTGTCTGTCTGTGTGCCCCTCCCTGGTGTTGTCCTCAACTAAATAAAGCTGAGCTTCAACCTTCCGGCTCTCATTATGTGGTTTTAAAAAAAAAATGGTGGTTAGGGCCTACTAACGGCTTCTGCCCCTCCCTGGTGTTGCCCTCAACTAAATAAAGCTGAGCTTCAACCTTCTGCTCCAAATTACCATTTTGAAAAATGCAATAGGCTTTTCAGGCCTACTAAAGGTGTCTGTCTGTGTGCCCCTCCCTGGTGTTGTCCTCAACTAAATAAAGCTGAGCTTCAACCTTCCGGCTCTCATTATGTGGTTTTAAAAAAAAAAATGGTGGTTAGGGCCTACTAACGGCTTCTGCCCCTCCCTGGTGTTGTCCTCAACTAAATAAAGCTGAGCTTCAACCTTCCGGCTCTCATTATGTGGTTTTAAAAAAAAAATGGTGGTTAGGGCCTACTAACGGCTTCTGCCCCTCCCTGGTGTTGCCCTCAACTAAATAAAGCTGAGCTTCAACCTTCTGCTCCAAATTACCATTTTAAAAAATGCAATAGGCTTTTCCGGCCTACTAAAGGTGTCTGCCCCTCCCTGGTGTTGTCCTCAACTGAACAAAGCTGAGCTTCAACCTTCCGGCTCTCATTATGTGGTTTTAAAAAAAAAATGGTGGTTAGGGCCTACTAACGGCTTCTGCCCCTCCCTGGTGTTGCCCTCAACTAAATAAAGCTGAGCTTCAACCTTCTGCTCCAAATTACCATTTTGAAAAATGCAATAGGCTTTTCAGGCCTACAAAAGGTGTCTGTCTGTGTGCCCCTCCCTGGTGTTGTCCTCAACTAAATAAAGCTGAGCTTCAACCTTCCGGCTCTCATTATGTGGTTTTAAAAAAAAAATGGTGGTTAGGGCCTACTAACGGCTTCTGCCCCTCCCTGGTGTTGCCCTCAACTAAATAAAGCTGAGCTTCAACCTTCTGCTCCAAATTACCATTTTGAAAAATGCAATAGGCTTTTCAGGCCTACTAAAGGTGTCTGTCTGTGTGCCCCTCCCTGGTGTTGTCCTCAACTAAATAAAGCTGAGCTTCAACCTTCCGGCTCTCATTATGTGGTTTTAAAAAAAAAAATGGTGGTTAGGGCCTACTAACGGCTTCTGCCCCTCCCTGGTGTTGTCCTCAACTAAATAAAGCTGAGCTTCAACCTTCCGGCTCTCATTATGTGGTTTTAAAAAAAAAATGGTGGTTAGGGCCTACTAACGGCTTCTGCCCCTCCCTGGTGTTGCCCTCAACTAAATAAAGCTGAGCTTCAACCTTCTGCTCCAAATTACCATTTTAAAAAATGCAATAGGCTTTTCCGGCCTACTAAAGGTGTCTGCCCCTCCCTGGTGTTGTCCTCAACTGAACAAAGCTGAGCTTCAACCTTCCGGCTCTCATTATGTGGTTTTAAAAAAAAAATGGTGGTTAGGGCCTACTAACGGCTTCTGCCCCTCCCTGGTGTTGCCCTCAACTAAATAAAGCTGAGCTTCAACCTTCTGCTCCAAATTACCATTTTGAAAAATGCAATAGGCTTTTCAGGCCTACTAAAGGTGTCTGTCTGTGTGCCCCTCCCTGGTGTTGTCCTCAACTAAATAAAGCTGAGCTTCAACCTTCCGGCTCTCATTATGTGGTTTTAAAAAAAAAAATGGTGGTTAGGGCCTACTAACGGCTTCTGCCCCTCCCTGGTGTTGTCCTCAACTAAATAAAGCTGAGCTTCAACCTTCCGGCTCTCATTATGTGGTTTTAAAAAAAAAATGGTGGTTAGGGCCTACTAACGGCTTCTGCCCCTCCCTGGTGTTGCCCTCAACTAAATAAAGCTGAGCTTCAACCTTCTGCTCCAAATTACCATTTTGAAAAATGCAATAGGCTTTTCAGGCCTACAAAAGGTGTCTGTCTGTGTGCCCCTCCCTGGTGTTGTCCTCAACTAAATAAAGCTGAGCTTCAACCTTCCGGCTCTCATTATGTGGTTTTAAAAAAAAAATGGTGGTTAGGGCCTACTAACGGCTTCTGCCCCTCCCTGGTGTTGCCCTCAACTAAATAAAGCTGAGCTTCAACCTTCTGCTCCAAATTACCATTTTGAAAAATGCAATAGGCTTTTCAGGCCTACTAAAGGTGTCTGTCTGTGTGCCCCTCCCTGGTGTTGTCCTCAACTAAATAAAGCTGAGCTTCAACCTTCCGGCTCTCATTATGTGGTTTTAAAAAAAAAAATGGTGGTTAGGGCCTACTAACGGCTTCTGCCCCTCCCTGGTGTTGTCCTCAACTAAATAAAGCTGAGCTTCAACCTTCCGGCTCTCATTATGTGGTTTTAAAAAAAAAATGGTGGTTAGGGCCTACTAACGGCTTCTGCCCCTCCCTGGTGTTGCCCTCAACTAAATAAAGCTGAGCTTCAACCTTCTGCTCCAAATTACCATTTTAAAAAATGCAATAGGCTTTTCCGGCCTACTAAAGGTGTCTGCCCCTCCCTGGTGTTGTCCTCAACTGAACAAAGCTGAGCTTCAACCTTCCGGCTCTCATTATGTGGTTTTAAAAAAAAAATGGTGGTTAGGGCCTACTAACGGCTTCTGCCCCTCCCTGGTGTTGCCCTCAACTAAATAAAGCTGAGCTTCAACCTTCTGCTCCAAATTACCATTTTGAAAAATGCAATAGGCTTTTCAGGCCTACTAAAGGTGTCTGTCTGTGTGCCCCTCCCTGGTGTTGTCCTCAACTAAATAAAGCTGAGCTTCAACCTTCCGGCTCTCATTATGTGGTTTAAAAAAAAAAAATGGTGGTTAGGGCCTACTAACGGCTTCTGCCCCTCCCTGGTGTTGCCCTCAAGTAAATAAAGCTGAGCTTCAACCTTCTGCTCCAAATTACCATTTTAAAAAATGCAATAGGCTTTTCAGGCCTACTAAAGGTGTCTGTCTGTGTGCCCCTCCCTGGTGTTGTCCTCAACTAAATAAAGCTGAGCTTCAACCTTCCGGCTCTCATTATGTGGTTTTAAAAAAAAAAATGGTGGTTAGGGCCTACTAACGGCTTCTGCCCCTCCCTGGTGTTGCCCTCAACTAAATAAAGCTGAGCTTCAACCTTCTGCTCCAAATTACCATTTTAAAAAATGCAATAGGCTTTTCAGGCCTACTAAAGGTGTCTGTCTGTGTGCCCCTCCCTGGTGTTGTCCTCAACTAAATAAAGCTGAGCTTCAACCTTCCGGCTCTCATTATGTGGTTTAAAAAAAAAAAATGGTGGTTAGGGCCTACTAACGGCTTCTGCCCCTCCCTGGTGTTGCCCTCAACTAAATAAAGCTGAGCTTCAACCTTCTGCTCCAAATTACCATTTTAAAAAATGCAATAGGCTTTTCCGGCCTACTAAAGGTGTCTGCCCCTCCCTGGTGTTGTCCTCAACTGAACAAAGCTGAGCTTCAACCTTCCGGCTCTCATTATGTGGTTTTAAAAAAAAAATGGTGGTTAGGGCCTACTAACGGCTTCTGCCCCTCCCTGGTGTTGCCCTCAACTAAATAAAGCTGAGCTTCAACCTTCTGCTCCAAATTACCATTTTGAAAAATGCAATAGGCTTTTCAGGCCTACTAAAGGTGTCTGTCTGTGTGCCCCTCCCTGGTGTTGTCCTCAACTAAATAAAGCTGAGCTTCAACCTTCCGGCTCTCATTATGTGGTTTAAAAAAAAAAAATGGTGGTTAGGGCCTACTAACGGCTTCTGCCCCTCCCTGGTGTTGCCCTCAAGTAAATAAAGCTGAGCTTCAACCTTCTGCTCCAAATTACCATTTTAAAAAATGCAATAGGCTTTTCCGGCCTACTAAAGGTGTCTGCCCCTCCCTGGTGTTGTCCTCAACTGAACAAAGCTGAGCTTCCACATTCTGGCTTTCGCCCTATACTATCAGATATTAAACTGCATTTGGCCTACTAGTGTGGTTAGGCCCTTGAAACAGTGTCTGCTGCTCTTGGGTTTGCTACTCCACTGAACAAAGCAATGCCGCCTGTTTAGTCCTGTTACCAATTTTGAACTGCATGTAGCCTACTTTATTCTTTGGCCCTATATCTGTTTCCTCCTCATCCTGCCCATTGCCCAGCCACTGCTAAATGAGTCTGCTGGTACATTGACCTAGACCACTACATTCCCCTTGTACTCTACACAGCCAGAATCTGTCCCTGCTGAAAGTAAGGTTCCCCTTCCCGCATGTTATACCACCTTACACAGGGACAAAGAGGAAGGTGCAGATGAAAGTGCAGGTTCCTTCATCAGGTGGGGGGGCATACTCGTTGGCGACGTCACTGGCACAGGGCCCCTCAGAGTACGCAAAAGTGTCGCTGCTGGTGGGAGGCGCCCCCGCCATGCAAACACACCGCCGTACTTTGAGGGGCCCTGTGCCAGTGGCAATGCGAACGAGTGGGCCCCCCCTGCTTGCTCAGGATCACAGCACTTGCAACTTTTAAATACTTACCTTTCCCTGCAACACCGCCGTGACGTAGTCCGCATTTCCTGGGCCCACGAAAAACTTGAGCCAGCCCTACTCCCCCCACAACTTTCCCCCAATTCCCTATGCCCAACTATTATTATACAGTTAATTAAGATTGGCAAGCTTCAGAAACAAGAATGGATGTTTTTGGCATTAAAATGGGCACTGTAGGTGTTTTCCTGGCCTCCACTCACTGCCGACTATGCTTCCCCATTGACTTGCATTGGGTTTCGTGTTTCGGTCGATCCCCGACTTTTAGCGATAATCGGCCGACTGCACTCGACTCGACTCTGGACAAAATCGGGTTTCCCAAAACCCTACTCGATCTTAAAAAAATGAAAGTCGCTCAACCCTACTTCTGACTTTAGGACCCAGTGGCAATCTCCCCCGGCTCTAGATGACACACCTGGACTGGGGTGTTTATAACTCCAAGCTTGTTGCTTGGAGTTGCCAGTGATATTTCCATTTCCATTTTCCTGTTGAGGCTTGGAGCTATAGCAGTCATCTCATCTGTATTTAGTGGTAGTGGGGATTGACTAGTGCTCATTCTGGACTTCACTATGCAGGGCTTATCACCAGGGTCAGGCAGGGGTTAAGTATCCTGCTCTGCGATAGGTGTAGAACCCATATAGGGATGCCTAGGGCAGACAGGGTGATGTTAGAACTGCCTAGGGGTCTCCACGCCCCCCTTCCCTAGTGTTGGGTTTCCTTTCCCTTATCCCTTCATGTTTCTGTAATGACACAGATAGTGTCACTGTGGAAAGCCCAGATGGTGCAAACTGTGGGCACGAGACTGAGAGACAGGAGTGAAAGGAGCAGGGAACACTGTGCACACAGAACCTGAGGCTAGGCACACAGAAAGCAGAGGACCTGAGAATAGGCAGTCACGTGACCACAGAGGGGCGGAGCCACTGTGCGTGAGGATGGGGAATCAGCTGAGAGGCGAGCACTGGGCCCTGAACAATAACGTAGTTAGAGGGGAGCTGGGGGTCAAAAGCCAGATGAGAGCGAGGTACCAGGGTCAAGACAGAAGAGTAAACCGAGACAAGCCAGAGGGTGAGAAAACCCAATAAGGAGAAGGCGCATGGTCTAAGATTGGTCAAGGTGGCGGGACCCCGGGACAACAGCGCCCCCACTCCCACCACAAAAGGTTTAGACGGATCTGGTTGGACCAGAACCCAGGTAGTCATAAACGTTGCTACGCTGAGACATACCAGTTCTTCACATCAGCCCCCTTCTGTGTCAAGTTGGTGAGGGGCTTAACCACCAGTAAGAACCCTGTAATAAACTTCCGGTAGTAATTTGCAAATCCCAATAAGCGCTGAAGACCACCTTTAAGGTCCCGGGGCTGCACCCAGTCCACAATGGCCTTAACCTTCTTGGGATCCATGCGGAACCCCTCACTAGAGACAGTAAACCCCAAGAAAGACAGTTACTGTTCAAAAAACAAGCACTTCTTCAACTTAGTGAAAAGCTGATTCTCCCTGAGTCTTTGGAGAACTGCCCAAAGATGACCAACATGGGTCTGCTTATCAAACGAATAAACCAGAATATCATCTAGGTATATAACCACAAACTGGCCAATGAAATCAGAGAACACATGATTGATAAAGTTTTGAAAAGCCGCAGGAACATTGGTCAAACCAAACGGCATAACTAAGTAATCGAACAACCCTTCAGAGGTAAGAAACACAGATTTCCACTCATCCCCTCCCAAACCCAGATAAGGTTATATGCCCCCATAAGTCTAATTTTGAAAACCATTTGGCCCCGGTTTTCAACAACAAAATATTCTTCAATAGATAGATTTTTTTTAGATAGGTAGGTCAAAATATGTGAGTGAGCTATATAATCATTGCTTTGCATGTGTAGCTTACTGTACCTGTATTTGATTCATAAATAAATTAATTAATTAAAGAAATAAATGGCGTGGGGTCCCCTAACATTTTAATAGCCAGCCAATATCCATGGTCATTTCCTAGGCTATTAATATCAGCCTGCAGCTGTCTCCTAAGCCTTTGAAGGTTATTAATTATAGGGGAGGTCCCATGTCTTTTTTGTGGTGTGTCCCATTTTAATGACCAGTAAAGGCTAAGTTTACAAGTGTGAACTGATATTAGTAGCCAGTTTATTACCCACTTCCCAGGCTATAAACATCTGCCCACAGCTGTTGGCTTTCCCTTGGCTGGTTAGAAAAATTTCAGGGGACCCAATGCCATTTTTTGTTTAAGTTATTTAATTATTAGCTAAATACATGAACATTTAACTATAAGCGCACTGCACTAACTATATATCACTGACATCTTTCTGTCTATTCTATTCTGACAGGTCACTCAGAATATTTACTGTACTCGGCTGATGAAATGTCAGGTTTTCTAGGAGATGGGTGCATAAAAATCATGCATGGTCCGTGTGCTGTGCAATTTTTTTTCTCACACCCCTTTGACTTGCGTTGGCGAGTCTCGTCCCATATACATGGCCAATCGCTGCATACTGAAAAAAACATTTCAGTCCTATTTGAGCTGAGAAAAAATGGCAGAAGAGCAGGGAATCATTGAATAACATTAGTCATTCACTTTTCACATAGATGAGCTCTTGAAGGGATAATCATTCAAAGTTTTAAAATTGCTATTTTTTAAATTTTATGCATATTTCTTATATTTTTTTATGTAAATGCAAAACCTATTGATCTAAATTTACTATTGTTTTAAAATATAATGAGTCACAAAATAAACAGTCTCAAAAGCAATGGAATATGTTGAAGCATTCCAGAGTTATTGCCACAATTCACAACTTCAAATGAGTAATTAATTATACATCTGCAACAGTTCCCTATATATCACTTGGTTGTTGGAATGGTATTCACAGACTAAGGGCTCATACCCATATGCGAGAAAAAAATTGGTCCGATTTCCAGAACGAAAAAACGGACGAGTGCTATTCGAGTGTCATGCGAGTAAAATGCAATTTTTAAATGCAACATCCATATGACATCCGTATCCAATCTGTGTGCAATGCAATTTTAACATGAGCTTTTACATACAGCAGTTCTCTGTCATTTACACATCGTTTTAAAATGAAATATTCTTCAAAACACACATATACATATATATTACATAGATAGATAGATAGATTTATATATGTATTTATATACTGAACTGAAAGAGATAGAATAAAAGCCGGTAATTCATCTGCCGGCTTCTGTAAAATCAGGAACCGATAGGATAGAAGAGATGGATTACATACAGTAAATACTTATAGAATAGGTAGATATATAGATGTCTGTGACTAACGCAATTAGTACAGTGTATGTGCAAATTACTGAACATGTATTTAATTAATAAGCAGTTACTTATTGGAAAAAAATGGCATGGGCTCCCTCACAATTTTCAAAGCCAGCAGAGGGAAAGCGAGCAACTGGCGGCAGATGTTTATAGCCATGAAGGGGGCATGAAGGGGGGTGATGCCCATGGAGCTTCCCAGGCTATTAATATCAGTCCACAGCTATATACTTAGCCTTTACTGGCTATTAAAATGGGGGACCCCCCAAAAAATGACGTGGGGATCCCCATAATTAATAACCAGCAAAGGCTGTGCAGACAGCTGCGGGCTGATATTAATAGCCTAGGAAGGGACCATGGATATTGCACCCCCCTGGCTAAAAACATCAGCATTCAGCCGCCCCAGAAAAGGCGCATCTGTAAGATGCTGCCAGTGCAGCTTCAGTGACTAGCGGTGCTAGTTTCCCATGCTCCAGAGTTCAGCGCAGGTCAGGCTGTGAGGCAGCGCAGCTTCAGTGATGTCACTGCTAGTCAGTGAAGCTGCGAAGACAGCATCTCCTTATTCACCAGTGATTTTCAGCCGACACAGTCGCATCTTGGCACCTTCCTGGTTCAAAACTGTATATACACCAGATATCGATTACAGCGTGGGACACAGGGACGGACAGGTATGAGTATATTGTTGGTTTGTTATTTTACTTTTATTACAGGAGATGGAGGGTGTTGCATGGATTAGCTGTATAATAACGATGGGAAACTGTTGTGTTTGATTTCATTGAAAGACTTTATTTTGGCTGTGCCTTAATTTAACATGTACCTACTATAGGATTAATAATGGATAGGTGTCTTATTGACACCTCTCCATTACTAAGCAGGGCTTGATGTCACCTTACAATACAAAGGTGACATTAACCCCCAAACTATTACCCAACTTGCCACCGCTACAGGGCAAGTGGGAAGAGCGAGGCTAAGTGGCTTTCCCTCTGCTGGTTTTGAAAATTGCACAGGAGCTCACATCCTTTTTTTCCCCAAAATAATATTTTATTATTAATTAAATAGATGTCCAGTAATTTGCACACATACTATACTAATTGTATTTGTCACACACATCTATATATCTACCTATTCTGTATGTATTTACTGTATGCAATCCATCTCTTCTATCCTGTCGGTTGCTGCTGTGATTTTACAGAACCCGGCAAATGCATTACTGGCTCTCTCTCTATCTATGTAATATAAATACATATATATATATATATATATATATATATATATATATATATATATGTGTGTCACTGACATGTATATATATATATATATATATATATACACTATATATATATATTCCGTGTGTATATTTCTATTCTATCTTCTCTATTATAACCTGTCAGTGTGATTTTACAGTAGCCACATGTGAATTACCGGCTTTTCAAAGGACACTGGTGAGTAAAAATCAGACAGCACTCGCATGGTGCGAGTGCTGTGCGATTTCTTTCTCGCAGCCATTGACTTGCATTGGTGAGTCTCGTCCAAGATACACAGCAAATCGCAGCATGCTGCAATTTTTTTCTCAGTCCGATTTCAGCTGAGAAAAAAAATCACAGATGAGATGTAACCCATATAATAAAATTGGTCAGAGTGCGATCCGATTTTTACTCAGATTGCACTCGTCCGTATTTCTCACAAATGGGTACGAGCCCTTAGACTATCACTTCTTTTTTCAATCTAGTGCCTCAACGCTGAAGTAGTACACCTCAATTACATTACACCTTTATCTATCCCTCTTCTATGTGCTCCTATCCTATTATACAGTGCAGGTATAGTAGGATGTCCACGTTGCCCCTGCCCCTTGAGAAGTCTTCGTGTAATGTTGTACAGTGTAATGTTTAATATGTACTGTGTGATACGTAATGTTATGTGATGTTAAGTATAATTGCCATAAAATGGCAATAATGTTGTTTTAGTCTGCCCAGCAACAGACAGTGAGTGGGGTAATATAAAGTTAAGTCCAGAGTTTAGCCCAGAGAATGAGGGGCTATGCAGCAGGATCAGAAAGGGCTTCCTGGTAGTTAGTCAGAAAGAGCCCAGAGTGTGCAGAGTAAAAATCTCTAGTGGGTGTCCATGTAGCAAGAGAGGAACAGATAGTAAGAGCGTGTAAGAGGAGACATAGGAGAGAAGAGTAGCATGTAGCAATCTAGAATGGGAACAGAGACAAAGAGAGTAAGAGAAAGAATAAGGCCTGGAACAGAAAGCCTAAGAAGATGGTACAAAGTCTTTGGCCAGTCATTATAGCTACTAAGTATTTATAGAAAAGAAAGTCAAGTGTAGTCATATTGGGACACATCCTTTCATACAGAGAAATCACAATACACATTGCTACAGGGAGGAGTCTATTACTCTTGTGGACTGGAAACAGAGTAGCTGTGAGGGGCAATAGCGTAACACCTTGACCCGTGCGGTTCCCACAGAGGAAAATGGAAGCTCCCAAGATAGTGTGCTGGGCTGTGCAAAGAGTAGTGGAAGTAAGCAAAGTAGATAGAGTGTTTTCAGGGAAGAAGGAGATGTGTCACTTGTAGTTAAAGAAATGTCATTGAAGATAAATGCCTACTATCGCCTGTATATAGTTTATAGCAAGTTATTTTTCAGTAAAAAGTAGTTTAGCATTAAATGGTGGTCTCATTTCATGATACAATTAATATCTGGTCCTGACAAACCAGTGCCATTGGTTACATGCAGCCTGCACGGGCCAGGACCCTACTTTCATGTAACGTGACAGGGGACCGGAGACGAGTACCTAACCCACGGCTACCATCCTGTGCCATGTTTTATTCTGGCTGTGAATTTACCCCTGGTATAGCCTATGTGACCTGATTGCTGTAGTGCATTATGAGGAAGCTCTACCCCCTTTTCTCTACACTATTTGCGTGCTCAATGAGTTCTAATACTCATAAATGGATTAGGAGAGTGTTTGAATAAGCATGGAACCGCAAGTTTCAGAAAATTCAACTTGAATTCAATCCTCCATGGCTCGATCTTCTTTTTATTAGCTGAATGGCAGAACAATTTTTTTCTGAATTTCCCCAATTGCCTTGTATAGCATACATGACCTGGTTGCTGTAGTGCATTAGGGGAAGCCCTATCCCCTTTTCCCTACACTATTTGCATGCTCACTGAGCTCTGTTACTTGCAAATCATTTAGGAGAGTGTTTGAATATGCATGGAACCATGAGTTTCAAGAAATTTAATTGAATTCAATCCTCCACAGCTCGATCCTCTTTTTATTAGCTGAATGTCAGAACAATTTTTTTTCTGCCATACAGGACATTAATAAGAGCAAAAATCCCAGCTGCATACTAAATACCTGGGTGGTGACACTAATAGTGACCCACCCGATAGGAGACAACACCAACTCCAAGAGACATGAGGAAAACAGGAGAATAAGGAGTAACCGGTGAATAGAGTAAAACCAATTATAAATTTTATTAAATATCACATTAAAAGGGTTAAGAAATTACAGTGATGAGTTACCAAGACAATATGAATGCAACAAGGTCACCCACCAAGGTGAAAATATAATCAGGCATTATCTATGTGCTTAATTGTAAGGCAAAGAAGGTGAATGTAAGCCAGATAATACACACAGGTAAGGTCATTCGCCAGGTTTAAAGAAGCATGCAGCAACAAGTAACACAATAGCACAATAACAAATAAGGCTGGTTTCACATTTGCAGATGGAGATGCTGCAGAGCAGAGGGCTGCGCACCTCCCACGGTAAGCTCCGCCTACAACGGCATGCGGTGTGAGTACCTATCTTTACCATTAGGTACAGAGGCCATGCCGATGTACAGTACAGACCAAAAGTTTGGACACACCTTCTCATTTAAAGATTTTTCTGCACTTTCATGACTATGAAAATCGTACATTCACACTGAAGGCATCAAAACTATGAATTACCACATGTGGAATTATATACTTCATAAAAAAGTGTGAAACAACTGAAATTATGTCTTATATTCTAGGTTCTTCAAAGTAGCCACCTTTTGCTTTGATGACTGCTTTGCACACTCTTGGTATTCTCTTGATGAGCTTCAAGAGGTAGTCACCGGGAATGGTTTTCACTTCACAGGTGTGCCCTGTCAGGTTTCATAAGTGGGATTTCTTGCCTTATAAATGGGGTTGGGACCATCAGTTGTGTTGTGCAGAAGTCTGGTGGATACACAGCTGATAGTCCTACTGAATAGACTGTTAGAATTTGTATTAAGGCAAGAAAAAAGCAGCTAAGTAAAGAAAAACAAGTTGGCATCATTACTTTAAGAAATGAAGGTCAGTCAGTCCGAAAAATTGGGAAAACTTTGAAAGTGTCTCCAAGTGCAGGGGCAAAAACCATCAAGCACTACAAAGAAACTGGCTCACATGAGGAAAGGATGTAGGAGGCAAGGGCAAGCCAGATGTCAATGGAATAGTCCCTTCCTGTGCTGTCTGCCATGAAGATTCATTTGTGCTTCACTTTTCTTTTTCCTGCAAGAAGTTCCATTGTTATTTTCAATGTCATCAAGTTCATCACAGTTCCAAAATGTCCATTCTCAGATAATACAAACAGACCGTCTTCACTGGCCACCCGAGAGGCCTCCAAACCACAAAATGCCTTCACTTCTTTCTGAACAGCATTTGCCACTACCTTATTTATGCGCCCAGACTTCACAACAGCACGGGCATACCGCCCTTATGATGCAAGTCCACATACCCAGCCAGGACCCTACTTTCATGTAGCGTGACAGGGGACCGGAGACGAGTACCTAATCCACGGCTACCGTCCTGTGCCATGTTTTATACTGGCTGTGATTTTACCCCTGGTATAGCCTATGTGACCTGATTGCTATAGTGCATTATGAGGAAGCTCTACCCCCTTTTCTCTACACTATTTGCGTGCTCAATGAGTTCTAATACTCATAAATGGATTAGGAGAGTGTTTGAATACGCATGGAACCGCAAGTTTCAGAAAATTCAACTTGAATTCAATCCTCCATGGCTCGATCTTCTTTTTATTAGCTGAATGGCAGAACAATTTTTTTCTGCCATACGGGACATTAGTAGAGCAGAGATCTCCCACTACTACACTGTTCAAAAACAGCGCTGCAAGATATGATGACAAATACAGTTAAATATTACCGTATATACTCGAGTATAAGCCGACCCGAGTATAAGCCGACCCCCCTAATTTTGCCACAAAAAACTGGGAAAACTTATTGACTCAAGTATAAGCCTAGGGTGGAAAATGCAGCAGCTACCGGTGAATTTCAAAATTAAAAATAGATGCTCCATACCATTCATTATGGCCCCATAGATGCTCCACATAAAGCTGTGCCACATATAATGCTCTGCACCGTTCATTATGGCCCCATAGATGCTCCACATAAAGCTGTGCCATATATAATGCTCTGCACTGTTCATTATGGCCCCATAGATGCTCCATAGAAAGCTGTGCCATATACAATGCTCTGCACCTTTGATTATGGCCCCATAAATAGCTGTGCCATATACAATGCTCTGCACCTTTGATTATGGCCCCATAGATAGCTGTGCCATATATAATGTTCTGCACCTTTGATTATGGCCCCATAGATAGCTGTGCCATATACAATGCTCTGCACCTTTGATTATGGCCCCATAGATAGCTGTGCCATATATAATGCTCTGCACCTTTGATTATGGCCCCATAGATAGCTGTGCCATATATAATGCTCTGCACCTTTGACCTTTGATTATGGCCCCATAGATGCTCCACATAAAGCTGTGCCTTATATATAGTGCTCTGCACCGTTGCCCCATAGATGCTCCACATAAAGCTGTGCCTTATATATAGTGCTCTGCACCGTTGCCCCATAGATGCTCCACATAAAGCTGTGCCTTATATATAGTGCTCTGCACCGTTGCCCCATAGATGCTCCACATAAAGCTGTGCCTTATATATAGTGCTCTGTACCGTTGCCCTATAGATGCTCCACATAAAGCTGTGCCTTATATATAGTGCTCTGCACCGTTGCCCCATAGATGCTCCACATAAAGCTGTGCCTTATATATAGTGCTCTGCAACTTTGCCCCATAGATGCTCCACATAAATCTGTGCCTTATATATATAGTGCTCTGCACCGTTGCCCCATAGATACTCCACATAAAGCTGTGCCTTATATATAGTGCTCTGCACCGTTGCCCCATAGATGCTCCACATAAAGCTGTGCCTTATATATAGTGCTCTGCACCTTTGCCCCATAGATACTCCACATAAAGCTGTGCCTTATATATAGTGCTCTGCACCGTTGCCCCATAGATGCTCCACATAAAGCTGTGCCTTATATATAGTGCTCTGCACCGTTGCCCCATAGATGCTCCACATAAAGCTGTGCCTTATATATAGTGCTCTGCACCTTTGCCCCATAGATGCTCCACATAAATCTGTGCCTTATATATAGTGCTCTGCACCGTTGCCCCATAGATGCTCCACATAAAGCTGTGCCTTATATGTAATGCTCTGCACCTTTGATTATGGCCCCATAGATAGCTGTGCCATATATAATGCTCTGCACCTTTGACCTTTGATTATGGCCCCATAGATGCTCCACATAAAGCTGTGCCTTATATATAGTGCTCTGCACCGTTGCCCCATAGATGCTCCACATAAAGCTGTGCCTTATATATAGTGCTCTGCACCGTTGCCCCATAGATGCTCCACATAAAGCTGTGCCTTATATATAATGCTCTGCACCTTTGATTATGGCCCCATAGATAGCTGTGCCATATATAATGCTCTGCACCTTTGACCTTTGATTATGGCCCCATAGATGCTCCACATAAAGCTGTGCCTTATATATAGTGCTCTGCACCGTTGCCCCATAGATGCTCCACATAAAGCTGTGCCTTATATATAGTGCTCTGCACCGTTGCCCCATAGATGCTCCACATAAAGCTGTGCCTTATATATAGTGCTCTGCACCGTTGCCCCATAGATGCTCCACATAAAGCTGTGCCTTATATATAGTGCTCTGCACCGTTGCCCCATAGATGCTCCACATAAAGCTGTGCCTTATATATAGTGCTCTGCACCGTTGCCCCATAGATGCTCCACATAAAGCTGTGCCTTATATATAATGCTCTGCACCATTGCCCCATAGATGCTCCACATAAAGCTGTGCCTTATATATAGTGCTCTGCACCGTTGCCCCATAGATACTCCACATAAAGCTGTGCCTTATATATAGTGCTCTGCACCGTTGCCCCATAGATGCTCCACATAAAGCTGTGCCTTATATATAGTGCTCTGCACCTTTGCCCCATAGATGCTCCACATAAATCTGTGCCTTATATATAGTGCTCTGCACCGTTGCCCCATAGATGCTCCACATAAAGCTGTGCCTTATATGTAATGCTCTGCACCTTTGATTATGGCCCCATAGATAGCTGTGCCATATATAATGCTCTGCACCTTTGACCTTTGATTATGGCCCCATAGATGCTCCACATAAAGCTGTGCCTTATATATAGTGCTCTGCACCGTTGCCCCATAGATGCTCCACATAAAGCTGTGCCTTATATATAGTGCTCTGCACCGTTGCCCCATAGATGCTCCACATAAAGCTGTGCCTTATATATAGTGCTCTGCACCATTGCCCCATAGATGCTCCACATAAAGCTGTGCCTTATATATAGTGCTCTGCAACTTTGCCCCATAGATGCTCCACATAAATCTGTGCCTTATATATATAGTGCTCTGCACCGTTGCCCCATAGATACTCCACATAAAGCTGTGCCTTATATATAGTGCTCTGCACCGTTGCCCCATAGATGCTCCACATAAAGCTGTGCCTTATATATAGTGCTCTGCACCTTTGCCCCATAGATACTCCACATAAAGCTGTGCCTTATATATAGTGCTCTGCACCGTTGCCCCATAGATGCTCCACATAAAGCTGTGCCTTATATATAGTGCTCTGCACCGTTGCCCCATAGATGCTCCACATAAAGCTGTGCCTTATATATAGTGTTCTGCACCTTTGCCCCATAGATGCTCCACATAAATCTGTGCCTTATATATAGTGCTCTGCACCGTTGCCCCATAGATGCTCCACATAAAGCTGTGCCTTATATATAATGCTCTGCACCTTTGATTATGGCCCCATAGATAGCTGTGCCATATATAATGCTCTGCACCTTTGACCTTTGATTATGGCCCCATAGATGCTCCACATAAAGCTGTGCCTTATATATAGTGCTCTGCACCGTTGCCCCATAGATGCTCCACATAAAGCTGTGCCTTATATATAGTGCTCTGCACCGTTGCCCCATAGATGCTCCACATAAAGCTGTGCCTTATATATAGTGCTCTGCACCGTTGCCCCATAGATGCTCCACATAAAGCTGTGCCTTATATATAATGCTCTGCACCATTGCCCCATAGATGCTCCACATAAAGCTGTGCCTTATATATAGTGCTCTGCACCGTTGCCCCATAGATACTCCACATAAAGCTGTGCCTTATATATAGTGCTCTGCACCGTTGCCCCATAGATGCTCCACATAAAGCTGTGCCTTATATATAGTGCTCTGCACCTTTGCCCCATAGATGCTCCACATAAATCTGTGCCTTATATATAGTGCTCTGCACCGTTGCCCCATAGATGCTCCACATAAAGCTGTGCCTTATATGTAATGCTCTGCACCTTTGATTATGGCCCCATAGATAGCTGTGCCATATATAATGCTCTGCACCTTTGATTATGGCCCCATAGATAGCTGTGCCATATATAATGCTCTGCACCTTTGACCTTTGATTATGGCCCCATAGATGCTCCACATAAAGCTGTGCCTTATATATAGTGCTCTGCACCGTTGCCCCATAGATGCTCCACATAAAGCTGTGCCTTATATATAGTGCTCTGCACCGTTGCCCCATAGATGCTCCACATAAAGCTGTGCCTTATATATAGTGCTCTGCACCGTTGCCCCATAGATGCTCCACATAAAGCTGTGCCTTATATATAGTGCTCTGCACCGTTGCCCCATAGATGCTCCACATAAAGCTGTGCCTTATATATAATGCTCTGCACCGTTGCCCCATAGATGCTCCACATAAAGCTGTGCCTTATATATAGTGCTCTGCACCGTTGCCCCATAGATACTCCACATAAAGCTGTGCCATTGCTGCTGCTGCTGCTGCAATAAAAAAAAAACACATACTCACCTCTTGCTTGCAGCTCCTCAGCGTCCCGACCCGGCGTCTCTCCACGCTGACTGATCAGGCAGAGGGCGGCGCGCACACTATATGCGTCATCGCGCCCTCTGACCTGCACAGTCAGAGCAAGAGGACGCGAAGACAGAGCGGCGCCCGGCGGGTGGAACGCGGACAGGTGAATATGACATACTTACCTGCTCCCGGCGTCCCGCTCCTTCCCCCGGACAGCTGGTCTCCGGGTGCCGCAGCCTCTTCCTCTGTCAGCGGTCACCGGCACCGCTGATTAGAGAAATTAATTATGCGGCTCCGCCCCTATGGGAGGTGGAGCAGCCTATTCATTTCTCTAATGAGCGGTCCCATGTGACCGCTGAACAGGGGAAGAGCTGCGGCACCGAAGACAGTGGGATGGGCAGGGGGAGCGACAGGAGCGCCGGGACTAGGTGAGTATGCCTCAGCGCCCTCTCCCCCCTCACCCGCCGACCGTGACTCGAGTAAAATTTGGGCTGAAAATCTCAGCTTATACTCGAGTATATACGGTATGTTAGATGAAAATATAATCACTTTATTTAATAAAAATTACATTCATTTTGCTGCAATGTCACTTTTGAGTTCTGAGTTCTCAATAAACCTACATATGTTGAGCTTTTGGTTTTAAATGCTGACCATGCAAAGTGAACATGACATAAGATTGCATTGAAAGTTGACATGCACATTACAAATGTCATTTGATTGAGCCAACTAACATCCCCTTAGGACTTCTTTCACTCATGCCTATAATCAAGACTGCCAGATGTTACATATCAAACTCAACTGGCCTTGAATCCGAAGTCCAGCATCAAATATGCACAAATGTGATGTGTTGGTTCACGTACGCAATCTAAATATCCTTAGGAAAATAGAGAACCCTGCAGGCAGTTAGAAGAAGAATATTAGATGAATGGGAAGACATTTAAATGCTGGCTTTAAGATAAACTGTGTATGTAGTATAAATTAATTCAATGTTATTTTACTTTCATTTCCAAATTTTATACTTAATACAAAAAACAAAACATTTAGACACAAAAACAATGATGGATTTATACAATATATTGAAGGTAATTTCACTGATCACTGACTCTAACTTGACTGGTAAATTCTAGTTTCAGTGAGGCAGTGATGAAGATGGAATTTCAGTTTATATGACCACTGCTATCCATAGAAGTCTATGGAGAGGTCTTTAAAGAAGTGGCCCACTACTTGGACAACTTCTTCTCTTATCTCTTGATTGGTCCCCATAAAATAATAAAGCCTATGCACACCTCCCTTGCTGACACCGTTCCCGCGGTGTCAGCGCTCGTAGTCCCGTGGCTTTCGTGCGGTGTTGTGACACTTGGTGCTGGCGCCCAATCAGCACTGGCATCACTGTTCCCACCTCCTGAGGAATTGAGCATGAAAAGGAAGTTCGAAATCAGCTACAGCCCTGACTTCCTCTTCATGTTCGATTTGTCTGAAGGCAGGGACAGTGATTGGCGCCAGCGTCACTTGTCACAACACCACATGAGAGCCCCAGGACCGCGAATATTGACACCGCAGGAACAATGTCAGCACGAGAGGTGAGTATAGGCTTTAGAATTTTTTCAGGGCCAACATTTTGGTTGTCCTAATAGTGGACAAAGACCTTTAACTTCACTGGTAACACCTGTTCTCAGAGATTTTCCATTTGTAAGTACACATACAGAGATAGATAATCACTGATTAAAGATGTCCACTGAACCTGAGAGTGTAATAGTGGTGAACTGTACTTTTGTGTTACTGCCCCTGAAGTCACAAATTTTATTATTGGATGTTTTGGTCTCCCCGAGGCCAATCATCTGTTCCTTCACAGCCTTTTACTAGGCACTGCTCCTAATAGCCAGATTCCTACTCCACACTGATGAGGGGCAAACACCCCAAAACAGCTGTCTGTGGATGGATACCATGCTTGGCATAGGTGGTTTTCCTGTATTGGATGTTTTCCTTTATTGGATGCTGCCCTTCCCGTGGTTGTTCCTTCCCGGGGAAAGGTCTGGCTATTCACTGCTTGCGTTGAGAAACACGTGATGGTGTCTCCGCAGCTATCCTACATGCATTTGCATATTTCCCATAAGGGATGGGGGCAGTGTTCTGGATCACTGCGTTGAGAAACACGTGATGGTGTCTCCGCGGTGTTGGATGTTTTGGTCTCCCCGAGGCCAATCATCTGTTCCTTCACAGGCTTTTACTAGGCACTGCTCCTAATAGCCAGATTCCTACTCCACACTGATGAGGGGCAAACACCCCGAAACAGCTGTCTGTGGATAGATACCATGCTTGGCATAGGTGGTTTTCCTGTATTGGATGTTTTCCTTTATTGGATGCTGCCCTTCCCGTGGTTGTTCCTTCCTGGGGAAAGGTCTGGCTATTCACTGCTTGCGTTGAGAAACACGTGATGGTGTCTCCGCAGCTATCCTACATGCATTTGCATATTTCCCATAAGGGATGGGGGCAGTGTTCTGGATCACTGGGTTGAGAAACACGTGATGGTGTCTCCGCGGTGTTGGATGTTTTGGTCTCCCCGAGGCCAATCATCTGTTCCTTCACAGCCTTTTACTAGGCACTGCTCCTAATAGCCAGATTCCTACTCCACACTGATGAGGGGGCAAACACCCCGAAACAGCTGTCTGTGGATGGATACCATGCTTGGCATAGGTGGTTTTTCTGTATTGGATGTTTTCCTTTATTGGATGCTGCCCTTCCCGTGGTTGTTCCTTCCCGGGGAAAGGTCTGGCTATTCACTGCTTGCGTTGAGAAACACGTGATGGTGTCTCCGCAGCTATCCTACATGCATTTGCATATTTCCCATAAGGGATGGGGGCAGTGTTCTGGATCATTGCGTTGAGAAACACGTGATGGTGTCTCCGCGGTGTTGGATGTTTTGGTCTCCCCGAGGCCAATCATCTGTTCCTTCACAGCCTTTTACTAGGCACTGCTCCTAATAGCCAGATTCCTACTCCACACTGATGAGGGGCAAACACCCCGAAACAGCTGTCAGGAGTGAGGTTTTTCTGGAGGAATCCAGACTCTTTTGCAGAGATTTCTGTCTTTTTCTGTGGTAGCTTGTACCGACAGCTTTGAAGATGAATTATGTGAAGAACACCATCCGTGTGACGTTGGAGCCATCTATCCGGGCAAGGAACAGTGTGATCTTTATCGTTCGTGACCTTATTGAGGAAAAGGCTGGAGGAAAACGGGAGAACATCTATAGTATCAATGAGTTCCCTAATCAAGGTAACTACGACGTTACTTTTATGTCGGAGCATTATTGCCTGAATATCTATGAGTGGTTCCGGAATCATGCCGGAGATCCCTGTTTGAAGGGAGTCAAATGTGAACCACTGTTTGGTCTTCAGGAAAGGCAGGTGACTATCACTGTCTATAACCCCTTTACTGAACCTGCATTGTTGGAGAGCTTCCTCTCACAGTACTGTGACTTTGTTTCAAAGGGAGAGAAGCAAGTCAACTGTTTAGGAATCTTCAATTGTCGATACAAGTATCGTGTAAGATTCAGAAGAGATCCTGGCAGTGTGGGTGGTTTCAGACACCCTCCGGCGAATTTTTCGGTGGCAGGGCATAGGGGTTTCCTCACATACCCTGGGCAGCCTCTGTTTTGCAGGAGATGTTTCTCTTTTGGACATGTTCAGGCAGACTGCCAGAAGGGGCAGTGTTGCCAAAACTGCAAGAAGGAGGGGCATATGGCTGGTGATTGCCCGATGGCTAAGACCTGTGACGTCTGTGGTAGTGGTGACCACATGTATAAGGATTGTCCGATGAGGGCGCCTAGACGCTCAGAGAGTGAATGGAGAGAGGAGGAGGAGAGAAGGAGGAGGTTGGCGATTATCAGAAAGGAATCTGAAAGAATGGAGAGAGAGGAAAGGAGGGAGAGAGAGAGGGAGAGGGAAAGACGCTCTGTGACTCCAGAGGACATTGTGCTAGCACCCCGTGGTTCTATGAGTGATGCCCAAAAACAACAGAAGGAAGATAAGGAGTTTTGGTTGGCAGCAAAAAAAGTAGAGAAGGGGTTTAATAAGGAAGAAGATCAGGAAGAAGATGAGGAGCAAGATGATGACTCTACTGTGCCTGAAATGTTTTCTCTTGAGGAAGCAATGGATGCAACGGAGGAAGACGTGCGCATTTCTGAAGCTGAGAGCCTGGTGCACCCCTCAGATCCTCAGAATATTGGAGGGTTTTCTTCAGATGAGGACAGGGGTGGGAAGAAGTGTCAGAGGGAGGAGGATGGGGAAAGTGATGAGGCATGCAGTAGTATGCCTCAGAGGAAAATTGGGCCAGCTAAAAAAAAAAAGTGGAGTGAGCACGAACGTGTTAGTGATTCAGGGAATAGCTGTTCAGTCCAAATGGCAGAGGAGGACAATGGTGATACTGGGTAGAATGAAAGCTCAGTGGATCTGTTGTTTGTTTTTTTTCCCTTTCTGTGAGTCTTGACCTTTGTCAAGGGCTTTTTGTGTAATGTGTGTAGTTTTTGTGGAAATTTTTCCATTGTGTTTTTTGTTTTTATAGTATGGGTTTTTCTATAGTTTCTCAAAATGTGAGAGTTTTTAAGAAAGCGAGAAGGAGAGCAGCAATTTTGGATTTTTTAGCTATGCAGAGTGCATCTATTTTTTGTTTGCAAGAATGTGGGATTGTGGATGGTGTGAAAGGGGATGAGTGGTCTTATGGTGCGTCTGTGTGGTCTGGTAGTGCAAATAACAGAAATGATGGTGTGGGTATTTTAGTTAAGGGGCAGGAGGTTGTTTTGAATAATTATTTGGTTGTGGAGGTGGGGAGGTGTATCTTAGCAAATTTTGAATATAAAAATGCTAAGTTTTGTGTTATCAATATTTATGCGCCAGTAGAAAAAAATGAGCGTAAGTTATTATTTGAAAAAGTGAAGCTTTTTGTTCCAGGAAGAGTGCCTGTGGTGATTGTGGGTGATATGAATTGTGATGTGGGGGGAGTGAATGTGGATGTGTCTGGAAAAGTCTTGCTGGAGTTAGTTACTGACTTTGATTTAAGTGATATGCAACGTGTGTGTAAGGTTAACCCTTTGTTAGATACCTTTTTTTCTGATAGTGGAAGAGCACAGTCCAGGTTGGATTATTGTTTTATTTCTAAAAATATTATTCCTGTTGGATATAAGCAGGATAGGGTCGTTTTTTCGGACCATGTTTGTGTGTTGTGCGAGTTAGATATTAATGTTAATGGTGTGTTTGGAAAGGGTTTGTGGAAATTAAATGTGAAATTGTTGGAAAATGAAGATGTGAGGAAGAAGTATGTGAGAAAGTATGAACAGTGGTGTAAGAGTAAGGAAAATTTTGGGAATGTTTGTGAGTGGTGGGATTGGGTTAAGAGGCAGACAAAAAAGTTTTTTAAAAGTGTGGGGTATGAGTTTGCGGCAATTAAGAGGGAGAAGTTTGTTAAGTTGAATGCCCGTTTATGTTTATTGTATAAATTGAGGGATGGAGGAATGGAGGTGGAGGAGGGGATAAAAAAGGTTAAAAAAGAAATTAATGAGTTTTTGGAGGAGAAAGGGAAGAGTATTATTTTTAGGGCAAAAATTGATAGAATGGAGCAAGATGAAAGGTGTTCGAGGTTTTTCTTTAAAAAGGTTTTTGGGAAAAAGCAGAGTATGGGTGTTTTGAATGCAATGGATGGAAGAGAGGTAAGTGGGGAGGATATGTGTGAAGAGGTGGCTATGTTTTATGAGGAGCTGTATGCAGTGAAGTGGAGGGATGAGGCTTTGGAGGAGGATGTACTAAGTGTATTAGAAAATAAATTGAGTGAGATGGAGAGAGAGAGAATGATGGGTGAGGTGACAGATGATGAGGTATGGAAGGTAATGAATAGCATGGCGTTAAATAAGACTCCAGGAGAGGATGGTCTTCCTATAGAGTTTTATAGGGTGATGTGGCATGTGATTGGTAAGGATTTTGTGGATGTGTGTAAGTATATGTGGTCTAGTATGGAGGTGGCTGAGAGTATGCGTGCAGGGATGGTTGTGTTAATACCTAAAAAAGGAGATTTGAAGACTTTAAAAAATTGGAGACCGATAACGTTGTTGAATTGCGATTATAAGATCTATGCGAAAGTAATGGCGAATAGGATGCGTGATGTGATAGAGAGTGTGATTGGGGATGAACAGTATTGTGCGGTGCCTGGGAGACGTATACATGAGTGTGTGTGTATGTTGAGAGATTGTTTGTGGGACTGTATGAGTCGGAAGAAGAGTGTATTTGTTTTGAGTTTGGACTTTGAAAAGGCGTATGATCGGTTAGCACATAGTTTTTTGTTCCGGGTATTATTGAGAATGGGGTTTCCGCCTGATTTTGTTTGGAGGGTGAGGAGCTTATATAAGGACATTTATAGTTGTGTTTTGATGAATGGTTATGTGGGTAGAAGAGTGAATGTTTTTTCAGGTGTGCGACAAGGTTGTCCTTTGTCTCCTGTGGTTTTTATCTGTGCAATTGAACCATTGCTTTGTATGTTGAGGAAAGATAAAGTGATTAGAGGTGTACAAGTGCCAGGAGGTGGGGGGAGGGAATGGAAGGTTAGTGGTTATATGGATGACGTGTGTGTGTTGTGTGATTCAGAGTATTCTGTGAGGCGGGTGAAGGTATTAGTGTCTATTTTTTGTGGTGCGTCAGCATTTAAGGTGAATTGGGAGAAGAGTGAGTGTAAGGTTTTTGGGGGAGGGGTTTTAAATAAGGATGTAGGAGTGAATGAGGTGACTGGGTCTATTAAGGTTTTGGGGGTGAAATTTTCAGAGAGTTTGGATGGGAAAGAAAGTTGGGATGATGCGAAAGGAAAGGTTGAGCGGAAGTTATGTTTTTGGAAGATGAGAAGTCTTTCGTTTTTTGGAAAAATCTTAGTTATTAAAAGTGTGATTTTGCCTATTTTCTTATATATTGCAGTGGTCTTTCCGCCGGGGTATATGTGTATGAGGGGGTTAAATAGGATTCTGTTTGTGTTTTTGTGGAATTCTAGAATGGAGAGGGCTAGGAGGGAGGTTTTGGTGAAACATCTAGAAAAAGGTGGATTGGGTTTTCCAAACCTTGAGGTGTTTTTTGGTGTAAATATTGTGGTTTTTGTGTTGAGAGTGATTAGGATGGATGGGAAGTTTTCTTGTCTGTGTAGGTTTTTGTTTGGGGCGTATTTATTCCGTTTGAGGTGGCGAGAGAGGGATCTGAGGTATCCGGTTGCTTTTGATGTGCCTAGATGGTATGTGTGGGTTTATAAATTTTTGGTGAAGTATGAGTTGTGTGATGTGGATGTTAGGTTGTTGAGTAATAAGAAGGCTGTGTATAGGATGACTGAATGTAGAGAGACAGAGTGTGGAATAAACATGGTAAGAGGGAATGATATAGAAAAAGTATGGAAGAAAGTGCGGTTGGACGGTATGACGAATAGGCAGAGTGAGATTGTGTGGCAGTCTTTGCATGGAGTGTTACCAGTTAGAGAATTTCAGAAGAATCGTGGGTTGGGGAGAAGTGATATGTGTCCGAGAGGTGGGTGTGGTGGAAGGGAAAGAGTAATACATGTGTTTTGGAATTGTCATTATGCTAGGGAGGTGATTGGAAGAATGGGACCGTTGTGTAAAGAATTGTGTGGTGTGAGCTTGTTATCGTTCGAGTTGTTCATGTTTGGCTTGGGAATGTGTGATGGAGTGAAGGAGAGAGTGTTGTGGTTAATGGTTGCATGTATAAAGGAAGTATTATGGGATGTGAGGAATGTGTATGTTTTTAAGAGGAAGGAAATTGTAGTAAAGAATAGTCTTAAAGTAATTTTGGGGAAGATGTATGTGTGTTTTCTATGGGATAAAAGGAGAAGGGGGGAGGTGGATGCCGAAGGGATTTGGAAGGTGAAGAAGTGGAGATATCTTGTAAATATGTCTTGATTTGTTTTTTCTGATGTTGTATCAAACTGAAATTTTCCGATGATGATGGGAACAGCTTTTGTGTTTTGGATTTGACGCAGCTGTTTGGGATTCTTTCGTTGGTCTTGGATTTCTGGACCGTGGATTTTCCCATCTGAGGGAAGAAAAAAAAAAAGAAACAGCTGTCTGTGGATGGATACCATGCTTGGCATAGGTGGTTTTCCTGTATTGGATGTTTTCCTTTATTGGATGCTGCCCTTCCCGTGGTTGTTCCTTCCCGGGGAAAGGTCTGGCTATTCACGGCTTGCGTTGAGAAACACGTGATGGTGTCTCCGCAGCTATCCTACATGCATTTGCATATTTCCCATAAGGGATGGGGGCAGTGTTCTGGATCACTGCGTTGAGAAACACGTGATGGTGTCTCCGCGGTGTTGGATGTTTTGGTCTCCCCGAGGCCAATCATCTGTTCCTTCACAGCCTTTTACTAGGCACTGCTCCTAATAGCCAGATTCCTACTCCACACTGATGAGGGGCAAACACCCCGAAACAGCTGTCTGTGGATGGATACCATGCTTGGCATAGGTGGTTTTCCTGTATTGGATGTTTTCCTTTATTGGATGCTGCCCTTCCCGTGGTTGTTCCTTCCCGGGGAAAGGTCTGGCTATTCACTGCTTGCATTGAGAAACACGTGATGGTGTCTCCGCAGCTATCCTACATGCATTTGCATATTTCCCATAAGGGATGGGGGCAGTGTTCTGGATCACTGCGTTGAGAAACACGTGATGGTGTCTCCGCGGTGTTGGATGTTTTGGTCTCCCCAAGGCCAATCATCTGTTCCTTCACAGCCTTTTACTAGGCACTGCTCCTAATAGCCAGATTCCTACTCCACACTGATGAGGGGCAAACACCCCGAAACAGCTGTCTGTGGATGGATACCATGCTTGGCATAGGTGGTTTTCCTGTATTGGATGTTTTCCTTTATTGGATGCTGCCCTTCCCGTGGTTGTTCCTTCCCGGGGAAAGGTCTGGCTATTCACTGCTTGCGTTGAGAAACACGTGATGGTGTCTCCGCAGCTATCCTACATGCATTTGCATATTTCCCATAAGGGATGGGGGCAGTGTTCTGGATCACTGCGTTGAGAAACACGTGATGGTGTCTCCGCGGTGTTGGATGTTTTGGTCTCCCCGAGGCCAATCATCTGTTCCTTCACAAATTTTATTATAGTGTGAATAAGGTTATGGGTCATATTTTTAGAGCTGCCAAGTGACCACGAAGTGACCTTGTGACTAAAACTAATCATCAATCTGTTCATCTTCTCTATAATATGCTGCTTGCACATTGCACTTTTTTTTTTTCAATCTGGCAGGTGCACTTTAATTACCGGTAATATTATTTTAGCTTTGCTTTTTGATTGTAATCATTAAAGATGATATAGCTTCAAAAAACATTTTTCCAAATTTGCCTCTGCATTTTGTCTATGTACTCTCAATTAGAAAGATTGAATATAACAGATCCAAATCAATCCAGCATATTTATGTACAACATATAGTTTTTTTTAGATTACATCTAAAAGTTTGAACATATTTTTACTCTTGCCATAACAGTGACTGTTTTTGTAGATGTGCCAAGGCATGAGTTGTCAAAAACTTTCTGTGCATTGTTCATTTACTACTTTTCTAAGTGTCACTTTGATTGTCCCCAGTGCAGAGCTTTCATAGTCACTTCTAAACTGAACTAAGTATAAGTTTTTAGAATAAGTTTACTTCACTTTTAAATAGTTTCTTACACAAAGTTCAGTGTTTATCTTTGATTTCTTTCCTTTTGACAGTCTCTGGAGTAGGCTTTTGAATTGGTTCTAAGAGTACGTCTAGTGTGTACGGCATCTGGTGTCTCTGCTGTCTCTCATTAAAAATTCTATAAAATAATGTCTCCTGAAGAAGACATGTCGTATGCAGTCACATACTGTACTTATATGAGTCACCTAATCAGTCAGATGCTCTCAATTATTTACTATAACACCTAAAATGTCACATTCCAGTGTTTATTACAGCAATAGAAGTATTATGTTAGTAGAGAGGATAAACACTTTAGAAACAATGTTCTACAAGTATTTTCCTTTTATATTGTACCATTGCTCAGTATGTATTAACAGGAACAAGAATTTAAATGGAGAGGCAAATTATAGTATAGTTTACACTGTAGATTTAGCGAAGCACAAAATTGTATAAAGGGAAATAAGTACATATGAAAAACACATGGCTATTTTTGGTCTCGTTTATAATTGTTCTATCCTGCTGTTGATAGTATGAGCTGCAGGAGACATAATTAAGATAATTATATAGCTCATGATGGCAAACTAAACATTTTCGGAAGAGCTTACGTACTTTCATTAATATAAGCCAGTTGAATACCAAGACTCTAAATGAAACATGTGAATTAAAGATGTTGACCACTGCTGGACAACCTCTAATTACTAGCCCCAAGGTGCTGCCTAATATTAAAAAAAGTAATATCGCAGATCTCAGCACCTTGTTTCCTGATGGTCACGTGACATAAATCATGTCACCACTTGCATCGGATTAACAGCACTAGTCTGGAAGGTAAGTATAAAGTTTTTATTATAGGCAATATCTTGAAGCTATTAATAAGGGGTTGTTCGGCAATGGACAACTACTTTTATCAGTTTGACACCTGTCAAATGTAGAATATTAGTATTACATTTAGATTTACATTTTGGAATAATATGCCTTGACCTTTAGACCCCTCCAATTAATTAACCCTCAGTAAAAGTCACACATAATTTCTTAACGTTACAGTCACCAGTAAGATAGCCCCACTCTGTGATTTTACTCTGAAATTCTTAGCTGCCCCCTCTCCTTTTCTAGAATAAGGTAAAATCAAAACCCATATTGTTGAAAGCACCACTTCATAATTTTTTTTACTACAGCGCTGGAGTGGTGATACTATTATAACACCCCTGCACTTAGACCTCGGGCCATCTGCCCTGCCAGATGTTCTGTCCTTTTTGTCTTTAGATGTGCAACCCTCCCATTTGGCACAGGTGATTTTAATTAGCAGGAGACTGCAAAGTAAGGGGTCTAGCCCATTTTTGCTCTCACTGAAGAGCTTGATGGAGGTGATTTTCATTGCTCCATACACTTGGTGTTGGTGCTGTGTGGCGGCCATTGTTGCTGTGGTTTTGTGGTGGTGGGGTGGAGCATTCTGGAGTCACGGGGACTCCGTCTTGCAGCATGGGTTCTGTAAGACACCAGGCCATCTACCCTGCTGCTGCATTGCTGCTGTGGTGGTGGTCGGCACCCAGATCCGCTCTGTTGGAGCGATGGGGACTTCTTTCATTTGGTGTTGGTGCTGTATGGTGGCCATTGTTGCTGTGGTCTTGTGTTGGTGGAGCAGCGGGGTCTGGAGACCCCGGGCCATCTGCCCTGCTGGTGCATGGCCGCTGTGGCGGTGGTCGCCGCATGGCTCCGCTCCGTTAGGGTGGTAGGACTCACTACGAGGTTTGCCGTAACGTGGCAGTGGGATTCATACAGTCTGATCAGAATGTTAAACTAAGAACCTCAAGTTCAGTTATATATATTTTTGCTGAGAGGCATTAGATCATTGTATGATTTTTGGAGGTGCTGCCCTTCCTCTTTTTTCATCATTCTCATAGATTTGCATTCAGTTTTGACTTCATGATCCCCCTGCAAACACTGGAGCGATCCAGCAGGTCACAACATCTGGATATAGACGGGAGTGGCGGTTTGTAACAGCAGAAGTTGGCGAATGCTACATGATACCGGGCCTGCCTGCAGGGGCCACCCTCTACCTCTCAGCCCCAGAGCAGTGGCATTGGCAGTATGTCCACCCATGGCTGGGGGACCCTAGGGCAGCGGGGGCCCTAAGCATTTGCTTAGTCTGCCTGTCCCTAACACCTGCCCTAATTCCAACTCAAGCGCTAACGCACTTTATCCCAACTCACTTTAGCCCAACTTTAACCCACCCTAATGGAAAAATAGAAATAAGTATATATTTTTTTATTATTATTATTTTTCCTTAACTAAGGGGGTGATAAAAGGGGGTTTTATTTGCTATTTTTTTATTTTGATCACTGTGATATGGTCTATCACAGTGATTAAAATGAACCAATAGGAAAAATGTCATATTGTTGCCGGGTGCCAACTGCGATCACATCAGAGGAGAGAGAAATTAAATGGAAAATCGTACCTTTTTTTTTGCGGTCGCCGTTATACCATTAATGACGGCAATTGCAACATCGGGTTCGGTAAAAAACAACCCAAATCATGTTCTCTGAGGTCTCAGCTACCCCCGGAAGCTGGACCCCCAAAGAAATTTTGACACTGGGGGGGGGGCGCTATAACCTTAACCCCTTAACGACCGCCAATATGCCTTTTAACGGCGGTAGTTAAGGGTAATTAACCACAGCGCCGTTAATTAACGGCACTGTGGAAAAAGTGTATAGCGCCCCTTAGAGTCGTGTTTTCTCTGGGGTCTCGGTTGCCAGAGGTAGCCAAGACCCCAGAGATCATGATTCGTGATTTTACCGACCCCGGGTTGCGATCGCCGGTAATTAACCATTTACCGGCGGCCACAAAAAAACACCTGATTTGCCATTTAATTTGATCAATTTGATTTGAACTTGACATTTCCTTCAATTTCTCAATCCGTTAACACCTTTTTACCTTGTTTCTTTCAGACCCATTTGTACCTATCAGAGCCTAGTCTATCGACTTTCATGTCATCGCTCCAAATAATTTGTTTCAAATCTTTAATCCCTTAACCTCCAGGCCATTTTCACATTTTTGTTTTTTGCTCCCCTTCTTCCCAGAGCCAAAACTTTTGTATTTTTGGGTCAAAATGGCCATACGAGGGTATGTTTTTTGCACGACAAGTTGTGCTTTTGAATGACACTATTGGTTTTAACATATCGTGTACTGGAATAGAGGAAAAAAATTCCAAGTGCGGTTAAAAATGTGCAATTCCACAGTTGTTGGGTTTTTTTTTACCATGTTCACTAAATGCTAAAACTGACCTGCCATTATGATTTTCCATGTCATTACGAGTTCAAAAACACCAAACAGGTCCCTGATGAAGGAAAGCGCTCTTTCCGAAATGTGTAGGAATTGGTCCTCTCTGCTATTCGGATCTTTTCATCGCCAGGATTCCAGGCTGCCCCGCGGCTCCACGTGATCTGTGACGTCACGGCAGGTCCTGCTCCGTCCACCGTCTGGTGCACACATTGTGAGGAAGCAAGTGACCACGCTCAGAAGCTGGGACGCATAACAGGATGCCGGAGACCTGCAGCACCACAGAAGGAATACCGCCTCTTCTTTTCAAGACATGAGCTCCATCGAAAGGTAACAGGCGGCAGATTTCTGACCCGGTCTAATCTGTCTGTAGCGCGCTGCGCTGTCTCTTTTCTTTTTCATTGAAGATTTGCAACCGGCCGGGGCTGCTTCTCCGTATCGACTTTTTTCCTCTACGCATTTCTTAAACATGCATGTCCTATGAACTAGACTTTATAGCTTCTCATTCAATTGTGAGAAGTTTTCATTTGGAAACTTTATATTTGACCAACTAGACTCTGATCCATCAGTGATCATATAGCATTTCTTAATTAATCAATCTATTGCATTCACAGGTTGCCATTCATATAGATATTGGCGCATTTCATTTACTCTGGCAAGAACCCCCTCTGCATGCTTAATGCAACATACATTCTTATGACGCATTTGTGTTTTACCCTTTTGGTTATAAGTACCTACTTTCACAAACTGTATTGGGACTAAGTGCAATTTTTTCTTGTGTATGCTTATTTGGATCGCTTTATCACCTCTCTATTTAATACAGTTTCTGGTTTTTCCATACTCTCGGTGTGAGCGCAAATTTATTTGTTATTATTACGTATTTTATTTGACAAGAGAGTGGTTTCTTGTCTTAATTTGCTGCCCTATGAGCTTTAGTATGCTAAGCGCCGCTCCAATTTTTATTACTTTCTTTTTGTTTAAATAGTAAAAAAAAGTGGTGAAAAAAAGTGGTGAAAAAAACAAATTTTGGTTTAAAATGCACCATTTTCCGAGACCTGTACTGTCTCTATTTTTCGTGATTTGGGGCTGGGTGAGGGCTTATTTTTTGCACACCAAGCTGACATTTTTATTGACACCATTTTGGTGCAGATATCTTTTGATCGCCCATTATTGCATTTTATTGCAATGTACCGGCAACCAAAAAAATGTAATTTTTGCATTTTGGCTTTTTTTCTAGTTACGCTGTTTAGCGATCAGGTTAATTCTTTCTTTATACTGATAGATCGGACAATTCTGAACGCAGTGATACCAAATATGTGTATGTTTGATTTTTTTATTGTTTTTCTTTGAATGGGGAGAAAGGGGGGTGATTTGAACTTTTATATTTTTTTATTTTTAAAATTTTTTTAAATATTTTTAAAAACATTTTTTTAAACTTTTTGCATGCTTCAATAGTCCTCATGGGAGACTACAAGTTGCAGTTGTCCGATCGACTCTGCTACACACAGAAAAACAGCTGACATGTGCCGGGAAAGATGTGGGCTCAGCGACGCAGCTCACATCAAAGGGAGGGAGTCCAAGATAGTAACATAGTAACATAGTTATTAAGGTTGAAGGAAGACTTTAAGTCCATCTAGTTCAACCCATAGCCTAACCTAACATGCCCTAACATGTTGATCCAGAGGAAGGCAAAAAAAAACCATGTGGCAAAGAGTAAGCTCCACATTGGAGAAAAAATTCCTTCCCGACTCCACAGACGGCAATCAGACTAGTTCCCTGGATCAAAGCCCTATCAAGGAATCTAGTATATATAACCTGTAACATTATAGTTTTCAAGAAAGGTATCCAGTCCCCTCTTAAATTTTAGTAATGAATCACTCACTACAACATCATACGGCAGAGTTCCATAGTCTCACTACTCTTACAGTAATTAATCAGCGTCTGTTATTATGCATAAACCTTCTTTCCTCCAGACGTAGAGGATGCCCCCTTGTCCCTGTCTCAGGTCTATGATTAACCCCTTCACCCCCAAGGGTGGTTTGCACGTTAATGACCGGGCCAATTTTTACAATTCTGACCACTGTCCCTTTATGAGGCTATAACTCTGGAACGCTTTGACGGATCTTGGCGATTCTGACATTGTTTTCTCGTGACATATTGTACTTCATGTTAAATGTAAAATTTATTCGATATAACTTGCGTTTATTTGTGAAAAAAATGGAAATTTGGCGAAAATTTTGAAAATTTTGCAATTTTCCAACTTTGAATTTTTGTGCCCTTAAATCACAGACATATGTCACGCAAAATACTTAATAAGTAACATTTCCCACATGTCTACTTTACATCAGTACAATTTTGGAACCAAAATTTTTTTTTGTGACGGAGTTATAAGGGTTAAAAGTTGACCAGCAATTTCTCATTTTTACAACACCATTTTTTTTTAGGGACCACATCTCATTTGAAGTCATTTTGAGGGGTCTATATGATAGAAAATACTCAAGTGTGACACCATTCTAAAAACTGCACCCCTCAAGGTGCTCAAAACCACATTCAAGAAGTTTATTAACCCTTCAGGTGTTTCACAGGAATTTTTGGAATGTTTAAATAAAAATGAACATTTAACTTTTTTTCACACAAAATTTATTTCAGCTCCAATTTGTTTTATTTTACCAAGGGTAACAGGAGAAAATGGACCCCCAAAGTTGTTGTACAATTTGTCCTGAGTACGATGATACCCCATATGTGGGTGTAAACCATTGTTTAGGCACATGGCAGAGCTTGGAAGGGAAGGAGCGCCATTTGACTTTTCAATGCAAAATTGACTGGAATTGAGATGGGACGCCATGTTGCGTTTGGAGAGCCCCTGATGTGCCTAAACATTGAAACTCCCTACAAGTGACACCATTTTGGAAAGTAGACCCCCTAAGGAACTTATCTAGATGTGTGGTGAGCACTTTGACCCACCAAGTGCTTCACAGAAGTTTATAATGCAGAGCCGTAAAAATAAAAAATCATATTTTTTCACAAAAATGATCTTTTCGCCCCCAATTTTTTATTTTCCCAAGGGTAAGAGAAGAAATTGGACCCCAAAAAATGTTGTGCAATTTGTCCTGAGTACGCTGATACCCCATATGTGGGTGTAAACCATTGTTTGGGCGCATGGCAGAGCTTGGAAGGGAAGGAGCGCCATTTGACTTTTCAATGCAAAATTGACTGGAATTGAGATGGGACGCCATGTTGCGTTTGGAGAGCCCCTGATGTGCCTAAACATTGAAACTCCCTACAAGTGACACCATTTTGGAAAGTAGACCCCCTAAGGAACTTATCTAGATGTGTGGTGAGCACTTTGACCCACCAAGTGCTTCACAGAAGTTTATAATGCAGAGCCGTAAAAATAAAAAATCATATTTTTTCACAAAAATGATCTTTTCGCCCCCAATTTTTTATTTTCCCAAGGGTAAGAGAAGAAATTGGACCCCAAAAAATGTTGTGCAATTTGTCCTGAGTACGCTGATACCCCATATGTGGGTGTAAACCATTGTTTGGGCGCATGGCAGAGCTTGGAAGGGAAGGAGCGCCATTTGACTTTTCAATGCAAAATTGACTGGAATTGAGATGGGACGCCATGTTGCGTTTGGAGAGCCCCTGATGTGCCTAAACATTGAAACTCCCTACAAGTGACACCATTTTGGAAAGTAGACCCCCTAAGGAACTTATCTAGATGTGTGGTGAGCACTTTGACCCACCAAGTGCTTCACAGAAGTTTATAATGCAGAGCCGTAAAAATAAAAAATCATATTTTTTCACAAAAATGATCTTTTCGCCCCCAATTTTTTATTTTCCCAAGGGTAAGAGAAGAAATTGGACCCCAAAAAATGTTGTGCAATTTGTCCTGAGTACGCTGATACCCCATATGTGGGTGTAAACCATTGTTTGGGCGCATGGCAGAGCTTGGAAGGGAAGGAGCGCCATTTGACTTTTCAATGCAAAATTGACTGGAATTGAGATGGGACGCCATGTTGCGTTTGGAGAGCCCCTGATGTGCCTAAACATTGAAACTCCCTACAAGTGACACCATTTTGGAAAGTAGACCCCCTAAGGAACTTATCTAGATGTGTGGTGAGCACTTTGACCCACCAAGTGCTTCACAGAAGTTTATAATGCAGAGCCGTAAAAATAAAAAATCATATTTTTTCACAAAAATGATCTTTTCGCCCCCAATTTTTTATTTTCCCAAGGGTAAGAGAAGAAATTGGACCCCAAAAAATATTGTGCAATTTGTCCTGAGTACGCTGATACCCCATATGTGGGTGTAAACCATTGTTTGGGCGCATGGCAGAGCTTGGAAGGGAAGGAGCGCCATTTGACTTTTCAATGCAAAATTGACTGGAATTGAGATGGGACGCCATGTTGCGTTTGGAGAGCCCCTGATGTGCCTAAACATTGAAACTCCCTACAAGTGACACCATTTTGGAAAGTAGACCCCCTAAGGAACTTATCTAGATGTGTTTTGAGAGCTTTGAACCCCCAAGTGTTTCACTACAGATTATAACGCAGAGCCGTGAAAATAATTTTGTTTTTTTTTTCTCAAAAATGATTTTTTAGCCCCCAGCTTTGTATTTTTACAAGGGTAACAGAATAAATTGGACCCCAAAATTTGTTTTCCAATTTGTCCTGAGTACGCTGATACCCCATATGTGGGGGGGAACCACTGTTTGGGCGCATGACAGAGCTCGGAAGGGAAGGAGCGCCATTTGGAATGCAGACTTAAATGGATTGGTCAGCAGCCGTCACGTTGCATTTGCAGAGCCCCTGATGTACCCAAACAGTACAAACCCCCCACAAGTGACCCCATATTGGAAACTAGACCTCCCAAGGAACTTATCTAGATGTGTTTTGAGAACTTTGAACCCCCAAGTGTTTCACTAAAGTTTATAGCGCAAAGCCGTGAAAATAAAAATTCTTTTTTTTTTTTCACAAAAATGATTTTTTAGCCCCCAGTTTTGTATTTTCACAAGGGTAACAGGATAAATTAGACCCCAAAAGTTGTTGTCCAATTTGTCCTGAGTACGCTGATACCCCATATGTCGGGGGGAACCACTGTTTGGGCGCATGACAGAGCTCGGAAGGGAAGGAGCACTGTTTTACTTTTTCAACGCAGAATTGGCTGGAATTGAGATTGGACGCCATGTCGCGCTTGGAGAGCCCCTGATGTGCCTGGACAGTGGAAACCCCCCAATTCTACCTGAAACCCTAACCCAAACACACCCCTAACCCTAATCCCAACGGTAACCCTAACCACACCCCTAGCCCTGACACACCCATAATTCTAATCCCAACCCTAATCCAAACGTAAATGTAATCCAAACCCTAACCCTAACTTTAGCCCCAACCCTAACTTTAGCCCCAACCCTAACTTTACCTCCAACCCTAGCCCTAACCCTAACCCTACCCCTAACCCTAACCCTAAACGTGACTGAAATACGTGGCACTGAAATACGTGGCACTGAAATACGTGGCACTGAAATACGTGGCACTGAAATACATGGCACTGAAATACGTGATACGTGGCACTTAAATACGTGGCACTGAAACACGTGGCACTGAAATACGTGGCACTGAAATACGTGGCACTGAAATACGTGATACGTGGCACTGAAATACGTGGCACTGAAATACGTGGCACTGAAATACGTGGCACTGAAATACGTGGCACTTAAATACGTGGCACTTAAATAAGTGGCACTGAAATAAGTGATATTCACATAAATACGTGGCACTGAAATATGTGGCACTGAAATACGTGGCACTGAAATACGTGGCACTGAAATACGTGGCACTGAAATACGTGGCACTTAAATAAGTGGCACTGAAATATGTGATATGTGGCACTGAAATACGTGGCACTGAAATACGTGGCACTGAAATACGTGGCACTGAAATACGTGGCACTGAAATACGTGGCACTGAAATATGTGATACATGGCACTTAAATACGTGGCACTGAAACACGTGGCACTGAAATACGTGATACGTGGCACTGAAATACGTGGCACTGAAATACGTGGCACTGAAATACGTGGCACTGAAATACGTGCAACTGAAATACGTGGTACTAAAATATGTGGCACTGAAATACGTGATACGTGGCACTGAAATACGTGGCACTGAAACACGTGGCACTGAAATACGTGATACGTGGCACTGAAATACATGGCACTGAAATACGTGGCACTGAAATACGTGGCACTGAAATACGTGGCACTGAAATACGTGGCACTGAAATACGTGGCACTATGACTGTCAGAAAATGTTCATTAAACGGTTAGGGGTGAGGTTAGGGGTAGAGTTAGGGTTAGGGTTTGGATCCCTTTATCACCTTGATGGTGGTGGGTGGCTTTTCAGTGTGTTTTCTGTTTTTTTCGATAAAAATGCATGCGTTTTTAACGCAAACAAACGCATGTGCTTAAAAACGCAAGAAAATACTGCAGGTTGTATTTCTGAAAATGAACGCATGCAGAAAAAAACCGCATGCGTTTGAAAACGCGACCAAACGCGTACAAAAAAACCGCATGCGTTTTCAATGTTAAATATAGGGAAAAAACGCATGCGTTTTTTTGTGCAAAAAACGCTGCAGACAAAAACGCAAGTGTGAAACCAGCGACGCTTTTTATAGCAAAAAAGTTTTTGCGTCTCCACATTTTGAGACCTATAATTTTTCCACATTTGCTCCACAGAGTCATGTGAGGTCTTGTTTTTTGCGGGACGAGTTGACGTTTTTATTGGTAACATTTTCGGACACGTGACCGTTTTTGATCGCTTTTTATTCCGATTTTTGTGAGGCAGAATGACCAAAAACCTGCTATTCATGAATTTCTTTTGGGAGAGGCGTTTATACCGTTCCGGGTTTGGTAAAATTGATAAAGCAGTTTTATTCGTCGGGTCAGTATGATTACAGCGATATCTCATTTATATCATTTTTTTTATGTTTTGGCGCTTTTATACGATAAAAACTATTTTATAGAAAAAATAATTATTTTGGTATCGCTTTATTCTCAGGACTATAACTTTTTTATTTTTTTGCTGATGATGCTGTATGGCGGCTTGTTTTTTGCGGGACAAGATGACGTTTTCAGCGGTACCATGGATATTTATATCAGTCTTTTTGATCGCGTGTTATTCCACTTTTTGTTTGGCGGTATGGTAATAAAGCGTTGTTTTTTGCCTTGTTTTTTTTTTTTTTTTCTTACGGTGTTTACTGAAGGGGTTAACTAGTGTGGCAGTTTTATAGGTTGGGTCATTACGGACGTGGCGATACTAAATATGTGTACTTTTATTGTTTGTTTTTTTTAATTTAGATAAAGAAATGTATTTATGGGAATAATATTTTTATTTTTTTTTCATTATTTTGGAATATTTTTTTTTATTTTTTTTTACACATTTGGAAATTTTTTTTTTTACTTTTTTACTTTGCCCCAGGGGGGGACAATACAGATCGGTGATCTGTCAGTTTGCATAGCACTCTGACAGATCACCGATCTGCGAGAAGTACAGGCTGCTTCACAGTGCCTGCTCTGAGCAGGCGTCTGTGAAGCCACCTCCCTCCCTGCAGGACCCGGATCCGCGGCCATCTTGGATCCGGGTCTGGAGCAGGCAGGGAGGGAGGTAAGACCCTCGCAGCAACGCGATCACATCGCGTTGCTGCGGGGGGCTCAGGGAAGCCCGCAGGGAGCCCCCTCCCTGCGCGATGCTTCCCTGCATCGCCGGCACATCGCGATCATGTTTGATCGCGGTGTGCCGGGGGTTAATGTGCCGGGGGCGGTCCGTGACCGCTCCTGGCACATAGTGCCGGATGTCAGCTGCGATATGCAGCCGACACCCGGCCGCGATCGGCCGCGCTCCCCCCGTGAGCGCGGCCGATCGGCTATGACGTACTATCCCGTCGGCGGTCATACGGGCCCACCCCACCTCGACGGGATAGTACGTCAAATGTCGGGAAGGGGTTAAAAAGATCATCAGAAAGGTCTTTGTACTGTCCCATCATATATTTATACATTAAAATAAGATCACCCCTTAGCCTTCGTTTTTCCAAACTAAATAACCCTAAGTGTAATAATCTATATTGGTATTGCAGACCCCCCAGTCCTCTAATAACCTTGGTCGCTCTTCTCTGCACCCGCTCTAGTTCAGTTATGTCTTTCTTATACACCGGAGACCAGAACTGTACACAGTATTCTAAGTGTGGTCGAACTAGTGACTTGTATAGAGGTAAAATTATGTTCTCCTCATGAGCATCTATGCCTCTTTTAATGCATCCCATTATTTTATTTGCCTTTGTAGCAGCTGCCTGACACTGGCCACTAAATGTGAGTTTGTCATCCACCCATACACCTAGGTCTTTTTCATTGGCGGTTTTGCCCAGAGTTTTAGAATTAATCACATAGTTATTCATCTTATTACTTCTACCCAAGTTTGCCATTTATCAGCCCAAGCTTCTAGTTTAGATAAATCATCCTGTAATATAAAATTGTCCACCTCTGTATTGACCCTACAGAGTTTAGTGTCATCTACAAATATTGAAATTCTGCTCTGTATGCCCCCTACAATGTCTTTAATAAATACAGTATGTTAAAAAGCGGGCTCAATCCTGAACCCCGTGGTACCCCACTGCTAACCGCGACCCAGTCCGAGTGGGCTCAATTAATAACCACCCTTTGTTTCCTATCTCTGAGCCAGCTCTTAACCCACTTACATATATTTTCCCCTATCCCCATTATTCTCATTTTATGTATCAACCTTTTGTGTGGCACCGTATCAAAAGCTTTTGAAAAGTCCATATACACTACGTCCACTGCGTTCCCTTGGTCCAGTCCAGAACTTACCTGTTCATAGAAACTGATCAGATTAGTCTAACAGGAACGGTCCCTAGTAAACCCATGCTGATATTGGGTCATGAGGTTATTCCTCTTCAGATACTCCAGCATAGCATCTCTTAGAATACCCTCCAGGATTTTACTCACAGTAGAGGTTAAGCTTACTGGCCTATAATTTCCAAGTTCAGTTTTTGTCCCCTTTTTGAATATTGGCACCACATTTGCTATATGCCAGTCCTGTGGTTACACCTAACATCAGAACGGGGTTAAATGTCCAATATGACAATATTGAAGTTGAGGCTTCTTCACCATTTTTAGGGCCACCATTCCAGACTTGTGTTATGTGCATCGCACAGTGCTTGCACCAACATCTGTGATCTCACTGTTATGAATCATACAAACCACTTCTATTGCCGTGTTTATCGCACCAGAACTGATAGACCTTGGGATGAGCCAACTTCTTGACTCCGATATTTTGCCTGGATGTCCACCTTTTGACTCCTGAATGGATGGACTTCATTTTGTGTTCTTCCAACTGTCATGGCACTCACATGATGCAGTTTGGCAATTTTCTTGACCGGTGGACCGCTATCGATGAGCTGGATGCTGCTGCTTCTCTTTTATTTTGAAATCATCTTCATGGCTGCTCCTCGATTCGAACCAATGACCTTTCACTTGGGAATCAATCTAATAACACACTGAGCTATTAGGGAATGTGAGAACAGGTTGTATTTTGTAGCATTCAGGAAAAAAAATATTTTTCCACCACAAGAAGCAAAATAGTAACATGACAAGAAGCTGCATAACTAATCATATGCTAAATAGTTACAAGTCAAATGTATGTGTGGCACCCCAGGATTTCGGGTACCACAGTGGTACTACCTTCCTCTCGGGGAGGGTGATGTCATGCCTGGAAATGAGGATGATCCATTTGACAGGTAATCTGTACAGGCAACATATTCTGACTCCAGGCCAGAAGGGGGAACTCAAGACCTGGTTTCAGGGGAGCTTCCCTAGATATATATTCTGGCTTGGAGGAGGAGTTAGTTAGTTCAGTCTGGAGTTTGTGTGTGACAGAGAAGGAGGAAGGAGCACAGGAAAAATAATGAGCTAGAGGAGAGCTGCGACAAGGCTCCCTCCATGCTTAAGTGCAGGAACCAGACACCGGGAGTCCGAGGCTGTGTGGGACTGTATGCCCCACAGCAGAAACTGGAGGGCAGGAGATTGAAAGTAACTTGCCCATATCTACACCCTGAAGTACAGCAACATACAGAGCCTGGAGTCACCGTGAATAGAGACCCCTATTAAATGGCTGTCGTTGCTTACAATGCAGGGACGGTCTCAGGACAGAGAGTGAGAGAGGACCTTCAAAGAAGCCATAGGCAGCAAGGGACAATTATATAGCGCATAGTGGAAGGCTCCCAATCTGACCTGGCAAAAGGAATTCAACCTGTTTCCAAGCTGCCTGGACTCCACCGTCACCTGTTGCTGGTACCCTGGACTGTGGCCGTAAACCACCAATAAACTGGAAAAGAGACTGCAACTTGGTGTCCTCTGATTATTTCTGGCACCACACTATCTTTGCCAAATACATCGGGAGCCCTGGGGACCCAGCTTCACCCACTGCCACCTCTGTTCCGACCCTATCCCACCTTCCGTTGCCTGAAAAATTCTCTGGGGACAGTAAGTCCTGTAGGGGATTTGTGAGCCAGTGCGGTATACATCTCGAGCTCCTGGCTGCACGTTTTCCCACAGAGCGGGCAAAGGTGGGATTTGTAATTTCTCTCCTGTTGGACAGAGCTTTGGAGTGGGCTACGCCGCTGTGGGAGCGCAACGATCATGTGGTGCAGAGTGTTCCACGGTTTCTGGGCACTCTGAAGCAGGTCTTCGTAGGACCTCAAGTCACCCATGATACGGCGCTTCAACTGCTGGCATTGACTCAGGGTTCGACCACGGTCAGCCAATTTGCCATTCTCTTCCGGACTTTAGCATCTGAGTTGGAGTGGTCAGTAGTGTTGAGCATTCCGATACCGCAAGTATCGGGTATCGGCCGATACTTGCGGTATCGGAATTCCGATACCGGGATTCCGATACTTGCCGCGTATCGGATACCGGAATCGGAAGTTCCAAGATTCAAAATGCAGAAATTCAGCCAATGAGAATGATTCCAAGTGTGGGCACATCCTGTTTAGCATGGAGGGCATGAAAGTACTGGCAAGGCTGTGATTGGCTGCTGAAATGATGTCATGCTGCAGTTTAAAAGTCGCTGGCGCCATTTTGCGATCACTCTGCTGTGAATTCAGTTAGTGACAGGACGCTGTTTGCTGACTGAGGGACAGTTTAGAGATAGCGATTTGCTTCTTTGTGCTTTCCAAAGGCTAATTTAGCAACCGCTGTGTTCACCTACTATTCACCTTGCTTTTGCCTTGTAGCGCTGTTTTCACAGCGATCTGCAAGGTCTGTGTGTGTGTGTGTGTGAGTGCAGCCCACTCTCTAGTCTGAGTGCAGCCACATAGGCCATCCATAGCTGGTTGTATTCAGTTCAGGGAGGGTGGTTCATTGCCTCATACTGTTCTTTTTTTTTTTTTTTTTTCCAAGTAGTGTAGTCTGCTGCTAATTTATTCAAAAAAATCCTATTAGTGTCTTTCCACCCGTCTCCAGCTAATTTGTGGAAAAACACTACATAGGATAAAGTAGAGGAGGGTTTTTGGGCCTTGCAGCGCCGTTTACGGCTGTCTGCACGGTCTCCGTGTGACTGCAGCTCGCCCTGTAGTCTGTGAGCAGCCGTAGCCTGGTTGTCTCCAGCTCAGGGTTGTTCACTGCGTAATACCGCCAAATCAATTTTAATTTTTTTTCAAGTAGTGTAGTCTGCTGCTAATTTATTTAAAAAAATCCTATTAGTGTCTTTCCACCCGTCTCCAGCTAATTTGTGGAAAAACACTACATAGGATAAAGTAGAGGAGGGTTTTTGGGCCTTGCAGCGCCGTTTACGGCTGTCTGCACGGTCTCCGTGTGACTGCAGCTCGCCCTGTAGTCTGTGAGCAGCCGTAGCCTGGTTGTCTCCAGCTCAGGGTTGTTCACTGCGTCATACCGCCAAATCAATTTTAATTTTTTTTCAAGTAGTGTAGTCTGCTGCTAATTTATTTAAAAAAATCCTATTAGTGTCTTTCCACCCGTCTCCAGCTAATTTGTGGAAAAACACTACATAGGATAAAGTAGAGGAGGGTTTTTGGGCCTTGCAGCGCCGTTTACGTCTGTCTGCACGGTCTCCGTGTGATTGCAGCTCGCCCTGTAGTCTGTGAGCAGCCATAGCCTGGTTGTCTCCAGCTCAGGGTTGTTCACTGCGTCATACCGCCAAATCAATTTTCTTTTTTTTTCAAGTAGTGTAGGTTGCTGCTAATTTATTTAAAAAAATCCTATTAGTGTCTTTCCACCCGTCTCCAGCTAACTTGTGGAAAAACACTACATAGGATAACGTAGAGGAGGGTTTTTGGGCCTTGCAGCGCCGTTTACGTCTGTCTGCACGGTCTCCGTGTGACTGCAGCTCTATCTGTTGTCAGTTCAGCCCCCCAAAAAGAAATAAATAATAAAGTTCACCAAACACACCAGTTACACCACTTTACATTTGTGTAGGCCACATTAGCTCATATTAAAGTCTAGTCCACACTTTAGAAAATTAGTGTTTCTTATACCTGTTAGGAGGAGTTGCTCAGGAATAAGCACACAAATCCGTTAGTACTTTTCTGCTTATCTTTATCAGTCAACCAAGATGAAGAAGGCAGTGAGTAAGGCACGTGGGCGTGGGCGTGGGCGCGGAGCAGGGAGGGGACGTGGGGATTCTGTGCCTGCTGCGGGCACCGGTGACTCATCAGCACCCACTTTCACCAGGCAACAGTCGTTCATGCGCAGCTTTGTGTCAGAGCGCCGTACACCGCTGCTGCGTCAAGACCAAATTGAAGCTGTTGTCGGATGGATGGCAGCTAATGCATCAACTTCCATTAGTGCCACATCCTCTCAGACACAGAGCACTGGAGAGCAGCCATCTGTCTCTTCACCACCTGCCAAATTGCCCAGGCAGACAGAGAGCCCAGGACAGGAGCCGTCTCTACTTCTGTTCTCTGAATCTCTTGGCTTGGAAACAGGGGGCCAGCCAAGCAGCATTGGAGAAATGGAAGAAGAGGCAGGGTGCAGTGATGCCCAACAGCTTTTTCTGTCTTCCTCTGAAGAGGCGGGTGGGCCAGTGGCTCCGGTCACCACATCGCAGGCCGCATCAGCTGATGATGACACTCAGGTGCCACTTACTGGTGCGTGCTCTGCTGCTGAGACTACCCAGGAGGAGCAGTTGGGGGCAGAGGGTAGTGTAGATGATGAGGTCCTCGACCCATCTTGGCGTGAGGGACAGGAAGGTGGTGGGAGCAGCTCTGAGGAAGAGATTCCCCGTACGGCCCAAAGAGGGAGAGGGAGGGGGAAGACTGCGGATCCTGCAGCCTCCGCTTTGGCACCCGTTAGGAGCATGTCTCTTCCAAAAGCCAAAAAGGGCGCTCCCAAGACTTGCAGTGCCTGGTCCTTTTTTGACACAGTTGCAGATGACATTTGCTATGTCAGATGCAACGTGTGTCATCAAAAAGTCAAAAGAGGTCGAAATGTCAGCAACCTCAATACCTCCAACATGTGGAAACATGTGCGCAACAGGCACCCGGCGGAGTTAGAAAAACACACTGAAGAGGTAGGCCAACCAACAGCGGCAGCTACCACCTCTTCAGCTCGTGTTGCCTCTTCCTCTAGCTCACACGCAGCTGGTTCGGCTTCCTCCCAGGATCGCCGTGGAAGAACCTCTGGCCCTGTTGTCCAGAGACCCGCTGTAATTCCACCCGCAGCGCCACTTTCCCAGTCATCCACACACTCCCAGCCCAGTCTACAGCCATCGGTAGTACAGGCATGGGAGAAAAGGCGGCCTTTCTCGTCAAACCACCCACGAGCACAGGCTCTGACTGCAGGCATTGCCAAACTTCTGTCACTGGAAATGCTGTCATTCAGGCTGGTGGAGACTGACAGCTTCCGTGACTTGATGTCATTGGCAGTCCCACAGTACAATGTGCCTAGCCGCTTTTACTTCAGCAGGCAAGCCGTCCCTGCCCTGCACAAGCATGTGGAGGGACACATAAAACACGCGCTACTGAACGCCGTCAGTAGCAAGGTCCACCTCACCACCGATGTGTGGACCAGTCAACATGGACAGGGGCGATACCTTTCCCTCACTGCCCATTGGGTTAATGTCGTTGAGCCGGGTACAGACCGTGCGAGTGGCGCAGGACGTGTCCTGCCCACTCCAAGGATTGCAGGAATCCATTCTGTACGCATTGACTCCTCCTCTTACACCAGTTCCTCAGAATCATCGCTGCAGGAGCCGTCACAGTCCACCTCCACATGGACCCGTGATGAACGTGTACCTGTTACGACCGACATGAGCACAGCCGTGGCCAAACGTCAACAGGCCGTGTTGAAATTAATTTTTTGGGGGAATCGTAGCCACACAGCGCAGGAGCTCTGGAATGCCATCAAGCAGGAGAGCGATGTGTGGTTTGTGCCAGCGAATCTCCAGCCAGGCATGGTAGTGTGTGATAATGGCCGAAATCTGGTGGCAGCTCTGGGCCTCGGCAACCTCACTCACATCCCATGTCTGGCACATGTGCTCAATTTGGTCGTGCAGAGCTTTTTGAGGGACTATCCGGATCTTGATGCACTGCTGCACAAGGTCCGCCTAGAGTGTGCTCACTTGCGGCGTTCCAGCACGGCAAAAGCGCGCATTGCAGCTCTGCAGCGCCGACACCGCCTGCCGGAACATCGCATCATATGTGACCTACCTACCAGGTGGAATTCCACGTTACATATGTTGGAGCGGTTGTGTGAGCAGCAGCAAGCTGTAATGGAGTACCAGCTGCTTCAGGCGCAAAAAAGTCGCAGTCAGCGCCGTACAGACTTCACAACCACAGAGTGGGCCACTATGAATGACGTCTGCCAGGTTTTGCGTCCCTTTGATTATTCCACGCGGATGGCGAGTGCAGATGATGCACTAGTCAGCATGACTGTCCCCCTTATCTGCCTGCTTGAAAAATCACTGCAAGCGCTAAGGGATGATGTTGTGGAAGAGGTGGAGGATGAGGATTCACCATTTCCATCATCTTCTGGACAGTCAGCGCCACGTGGTTCCTCACAAACGCGTAGGCAGGGGACAGTTTGTGAGGAGGATGAGGAGGAGTCAATGGAGGAGGAAGACATCCGTCCAGAGGAGGGAGTTACACAATTGTCCAGTACTCAGTGTGTACAGCGAGGGTGGGGTGATGACGAGCGGGCAGAGATCACGCCTCCAGCAGGGGACAGCGTTTCTTGGGCAGTTGGCAGTCTGCAGCACATGGTGGATTACATGCTGCAGTGCCTGAGAAACGACCGCCGCATCGCCCACATTCTCAACATGTCTGATTATTGGGTGTTCACCCTCCTCGATCCTCGCTACCGGGACAACGTAGAAAGCCTCATCACACCGTTGAACCGGGAGCGAAAAATGCGGGAGTACCAAGACACACTGGTCAATTCCATCATCTTCTCCATTCCAACTGAGAGAAGTGCTGCTAGTGCATTCCAAAGCAGCTCAGTGCGTCCAGGCAGTGGTGGAGGCTCTGCACAAAGAGGGAGCAGAAGCAGTGCCTCTGCCCAAGGCAAGACCAGTATGGCCCAACTGTGGCACAGTTTTCTGTGCCCCCCACAAAAGTCTACACCATCACAGACGGCTCCAGTCAGCAGGAGGCAACGGTTCCGTCAGATGGTGACAGACTACATGTCTTGCCCTCTTGCTGTACTCCCAGACGGCTCTTCCCCTTTCAAGTTTTGGGTCTCAAAGCTGGATACATGGCCAGAGCTAAGCCAGTATGCATTGGAGGTGCTGTCTTGCCCTGCGGCCAGTGTATTATCGGAACGTGTCTTTAGTGCTGCAGGTGGTGTACTAACTGACCGTCGCATGCGACTATCCTCCGATAACGTTGACCGGCTTACTTTCCTGAAAATGAACAAGGCCTGGATCTCGCAGGAATTTGCCACTCCTCCTCCTGATTAAATAATTAGGTCACTGTATACGTTATCCAGGTCTCCTGTTGTGTTCATCTTTCTACCACCTGAATTTAAATTCCTGGGCTCCAACACCGCCAGTTGAGGCTCAGAAGTGCCGTCTGCACAGTCAAAACATACGACCCAGTGTTATTGGGTTTCAGTAACGTCAGCTGATCCCCAGCTGTGTAGCCGGCAATGTGTCATGCGACCGCCACGCTGACACAACAACTGAAATGTAAGGGAATCTGTCCCCCCCCCCCCAAGGCGTTTGTTACTGAAAGAGCCTCCTTGTGCAGCAGTAATGCTGCACAAGGAAAAGGTAGCTATTTTTGTTTAGCACCTTGCACACGCAGAACTTAACACTTATAAAATGTGTCCACTGATACCGTAACACCGTCCCGGAGGTGGGACTTTCCTTCGTAATGTGATGCAGCACAGCCGTCATTCCTACCCCCCCGGCGCCGCGCACCGGCTCCTCAGCGTTGTTTGATTCCGTCCCGGAGCCTGCGCTGTTATGTTATCCCGTGGCCAGGCACACTTAGCGCTGCCCGTCTTCTGGCATCATTTGGTGTCAGGATGGCTGCGCCTGTGCGGCCGCGCTGGCAGAGAGCCCGCCTCGCAGTGTCTTCTGATTTAATCCCACTGGGGGCCTGGGATCCATGGACATGCGCAGTGCATATCTGAACCTCCACCTCTCACTCATCTCCCTATGGCTTCTTCAGACTGTCCGGTGTCAGCTGGTCCCTAATAGCATGCCACTGCCGTGACACCGCACAGTCTTAAGAAGCCGTAGGGAGGGGAGTGAGAGGCGAGGATATGCACTGCGCATGTCCATGGATCCCAGGCCCCCAGTGGGATTAAATCAGAAGACACTGCGAGGCGGGCTCTCGGCCAGCGCGGCCGCACAGGCGCAGCCATCCTGACACCAAATGATGCCAGAAGACGGGCAGCGCTAAGTGTGCCTGGCCACGGGATAACATGACAGCGCAGGCTCCGGGACGGAATCAAACAACGCTGAGGAGCCGGTGCGCGGCGCCGGGGGGGTAGGAATGACGGCTGTGCTGCGTCACATTACGAAGGAAAGTCCCACCTCCAGGACGGTTTTACGGTTGCAGGGGACACATTTTATAAGTGTTTAGTTCTGTGTTTGCAAGGAGCATGATGAAAAGAGCCACCTTTTCCTTTTGCATCTTTTGTGCTGCACAAGCTGGCTCTTTCAGCTACAAACACCTTGGGGGGGGGGTTAAAGGTTCCCTTTCGACTTTCTCAGGCTTCGGCCTACATTGTGTTCCTCTGCTTTTCCACCTGTCCCTGGGCTCCAACACCGCCAGTTGCCGTCCAGAAGTGCTGTACGCACAGTCAACAGTCGCTCCTCTGTTATTGGGGTTCAGTAACGTCAGCTGTTCCCCTGCTGTGTGTGTGGCAATCCCTCCTACCTCCTCCAACCTCCTCCAACCTCCTCCTCCTCCACCTGTCCCTGGGCTCCAACACCGCCAGTTGCCGTCCAGAAGTGCTGTCCGCACAGTCCCGACAGTCCCTGCTCTGTTATTGGGGTTCAGTAACGTCAGCTGTTCCCCTGCTGTGTGTGTGGCAATCCCTCCTACCTCCTCCAACCTCCTCCAACCTCCTCCTCCTCCACCTGTCCCTGGGCTCCAACACCGCCAGTTGCCGTCCAGAAGTGCTGTACGCACAGTCCCGACAGTCCCTCCTCTGTTATTGGGGTTCAGTAACGTCAGCTGTTCCCCTGCTGTGTGTGTGGCAATCCCTCCTACCTCCTCCAACCTCCTCCAACCTCCTCCTCCTCCACCTGTCCCTGGGCTCCAACACCGCCAGTTGCCGTCCAGAAGTGCTGTCCGCACAGTCCCGACAGTCCCTCCTCTGTTATTGGGGTTCAGTAACGTCAGCTGTTCCCCTGCTGTGTGTGTGGCAATCCCTCCTACCTCCTCCAACCTCCTCCAACCTCCTCCTCCTCCACCTGTCCCTGGGCTCCAACACCGCCAGTTGCCGTCCAGAAGTGCTGTCCGCACAGTCCCGACAGTCCCTCCTCTGTTATTGGGGTTCAGTAACGTCAGCTGTTCCCCTGCTGTGTGTGTGGCAATCCCTCCTACCTCCTCCAACCTCCTCCAACCTCCTCCTCCTCCACCTGTCCCTGGGCTCCAACACCGCCAGTTGCCGTCCAGAAGTGCTGTACGCACAGTCCCGACAGTCCCTCCTCTGTTATTGGGGTTCAGTAACGTCAGCTGTTCCCCTGCTGTGTGTGTGGCAATCCCTCCTACCTCCTCCAACCTCCTCCAACCTCCTCCTCCTCCACCTGTCCCTGGGCTCCAACACCGCCAGTTGCCGTCCAGAAGTGCTGTCCGCAGTCCCGACAGTCCCTCCTCTGTTATTGGGGTTCAGTAACGTCAGCTGTTCCCCTGCTGTGTGTGTGGCAATCCCTCCTACCTCCTCCAACCTCCTCCAACCTCCTCCTCCTCCACCTGTCCCTGGGCTCCAACACCGCCAGTTGCCGTCCAGAAGTGCTGTACGCACAGTCCCGACAGTCCCTCCTCTGTTATTGGGGTTCAGTAACGTCAGCTGTTCCCCTGCTGTGTGTGTGGCAATCCCTCCTACCTCCTCCAACCTCCTCCAACCTCCTCCTCCTCCACCTGTCCCTGGGCTCCAACACCGCCAGTTGCCGTCCAGAAGTGCTGTCCGCACAGTCCCGACAGTCCCTCCTCTGTTATTGGGGTTCAGTAACGTCAGCTGTTCCCCTGCTGTGTGTGTGGCAATCCCTCCTACCTCCTCCAACCTCCTCCAACCTCCTCCTCCTCCACCTGTCCCTGGGCTCCAACACCGCCAGTTGCCGTCCAGAAGTGCTGTACGCACAGTCCCGACAGTCCCTCCTCTGTTATTGGGGTTCAGTAACGTCAGCTGTTCCCCTGCTGTGTGTGTGGCAATCCCTCCTACCTCCTCCAACCTCCTCCAACCTCCTCCTCCTCCACCTGTCCCTGGGCTCCAACACCGCCAGTTGCCGTCCAGAAGTGCTGTACGCACAGTCCCGACAGTCCCTCCTCTGTTATTGGGGTTCAGTAACGTCAGCTGTTCCCCTGCTGTGTGTGTGGCAATCCCTCCTACCTCCTCCAACCTCCTCCAACCTCCTCCTCCTCCACCTGTCCCTGGGCTCCAACACCGCCAGTTGCCGTCCAGAAGTGCTGTACGCACAGTCCCGACAGTCCCTCCTCTGTTATTGGGGTTCAGTAACGTCAGCTGTTCCCCTGCTGTGTGTGTGGCAATCCCTCCTACCTCCTCCAACCTCCTCCAACCTCCTCCTCCTCCACCTGTCCCTGGGCTCCAACACCGCCAGTTGCCGTCCAGAAGTGCTGTACGCACAGTCCCGACAGTCCCTCCTCTGTTATTGGGGTTCAGTAACGTCAGCTGTTCCCCTGCTGTGTGTGTGGCAATCCCTCCTACCTCCTCCAACCTCCTCCAACCTCCTCCTCCACCTGTCCCTGGGCTCCAACACCGCCAGTTGCCGTCCAGAAGTGCTGTACGCACAGTCCCGACAGTCCCTCCTCTGTTATTGGGGTTCAGTAACGTCAGCTGTTCCCCTGCTGTGTGTGTGGCAATCCCTCCTACCTCCTCCAACCTCCTCCAACCTCCTCCTCCTCCACCTGTCCCTGGGCTCCAACACCGCCAGTTGCCGTCCAGAAGTGCTGTACGCACAGTCCCGACAGTCCCTCCTCTGTTATTGGGGTTCAGTAACGTCAGCTGTTCCCCTGCTGTGTGTGTGGCAATCCCTCCTACCTCCTCCAACCTCCTCCAACCTCCTCCTCCTCCACCTGTCCCTGGGCTCCAACACCGCCAGTTGCCGTCCAGAAGTTCTGTCCGCACAGTCCCGACAGTCCCTCCTCTGTTATTGGGGTTCAGTAACGTCAGCTGTTCCCCTGCTGTGTGTGTGGCAATCCCTCCTACCTCCTCCAACCTCCTCCAACCTCCTCCTCCTCCACCTGTCCCTGGGCTCCAACACCGCCAGTTGCCGTCCAGAAGTGCTGTCCGCACAGAGCCAAACACCTCGCCAATGTGTTAGTGGGGTTCAGCACCGCCAGCTGTTCCCCTGCTGTGCAGCCGGCAGCGTGTACTGCGACCGCCACGCAGGCACAACAAGTTAAATTTAAGGGAACCTGCCCCCCCCCCCCCAGGCGTTTGTTACTGAAGGAGCCACCTTGTGCAGCAGTAATGATGCAAAGGGAAAAAGTGCCTCTTTTCGTGGTGCTCCTTGCACATGCTGATCCTAACACTTATGAAAAGTGCCCCCTCCTACCGTGATACCGTACGGTTGGTGGAACTTTCCTTTGTGATGTGACGCAGCACAGCCGTCATTCTTACCCCCTTGGCGCCGTGCGCCGCCTCCTCAGCGTTGTTTGAATCAGTCCCGGAGCCTGCGCTGTTAGGTTAGCCCTTGGCCATGCACACATTTTGCGCTGCCCGTCTTCTGACATCATTTGGTGTCAGGCTGGCTGCGCCTGTGCGGCCGCGCTGGCCGAGATCCCGCCTCGTACTGTCTTCTGATTTCATCCCACTGGGGGCCTGAGATCCATGGACATGCGCAGTGCATATCTGAACCTCCACCTCTCACTCATCTCCCTATGGCTTCTTCAGACTGTTCGGTGTCAGCTGGTCCCTAATAGCATGCCACGGCCGTGACACCGCACAGTCTGAAGAAGCCGTAGGGAGGGGAGTGAGAGGCGAGGATATGCACTGCGCATGGCCACGTATCTCAGGCCCCAGTGGGATGAAATCAGAAGACAGTACGAGGCGGGATCTCGGCCAGCGCGGCCGCACAGGCGCAGCCAGCCTGACACCAAATGATGTCAGAAGACGGGCAGCGCAAAATGTGTGCATGGCCAAGGGCTAACCTAACAGCGCAGGCTCCGGGACTGATTCAAACAACGCTGAGGAGGCGGCGCACGGCGCCAAGGGGGTAAGAATGACGGCTGTGCTGCGTCACATCACAAAGGAAAGTTCCACCTACCGAACGGTATCACGGTAGGAGGGGACACTTTTCATAAGTGTTAGGTTCAGCATGTGCAAGGACCATAATTAAAAGAGCTAAGTTTACCTTTTCCAGCATTAGTGCTGTACACGATGGCTCTTTCAGCTACAAACGCCTGGGGGGGGGGTTAAAGTTTCCCTTTCAACTTGCTCCAGTGCAGGCTTCGGCCTACACTCTGCTCCCTCTCCTCCTCCTGCTGACCCTGGGCTCCAACACCGCCAGTTAGGGCCCGGTACTGCTAGCTGCACAGAGAAAAACACCAGCCAATGTGTCAGTGGGGTTCAGCACCGCCAGCTGTTCCCCTGCTGTGCAGCCGGCAACGTGTCCTGCAACTGCCACGCAGGCACAACAGACCCAAAAGCTGCCGCCAGTGCAGGCTTCGGCCTACACTCTGCTCCATCTCCTCCTCCTGCTGACCCCGGGCTCCAACACCGCCAGTTGGGGCCCGGTACTGCTAGCTGCACAGAGAAAAACACCAGCCAATGTGTCAGTGGGGTTCAGCACCGCCAGCTGTTCCCCTGCTGTGTAGCCGGCATCGTGTCCTGCAAAAGCCACGCAGACACAAGAACTGAAATTGAAGGAAACCTGTCCCCCCTCCCCCAGGTGTTTCTACGTTTTACAGCCACCTTGTACGACAGTAATGCTGCATGTGTGCAAGGTGGCTCAGAAACTTAGTCTCCTTGCCCATGGGGAACTGAACACGTCTAAAATGAGTCCTCTGCGACCATTAAAACGTCCCTCAGGTGTGATTTTCCTTTGTATTGACACGCAACAAGCTCCTTGGTAGCGCTGCCCGTCTTCTGGCATCATTGTTTGGCTGCCTGCGCCTCTTCGGCCGCCTTGCCCCACACAACGCCCCTCGGTGTCTTATTTATTTGTACTGCGAGGGTGTGATTGATGGGCATGAACGGTGCATTTCTTCGCCTGTCCCTCATCTCCTTCCGCCTTCTTCGGACTGTGCGGCTTCATGGCCGTGGCATGCGATAAGGGATCAGCTGACGCCGCATAGTCTGAAGCGGGTGTAAGAAACCAAGCGAGAGGCGAACATATGTACTGCACCAGGCCATGAATCCCAGCCCCGCAGTGTTTTAACAATGTTAAGACACTGCGGGGCTGGGATTCATGGTCATCGCAAACCGCACCGGCCGACATTACATGATGTCAGAGAATGGGCAGCGCTAACAGCGCAAGGCCAAGGGATAACACGACAGCGCAGACTCCTGTGCAACAAATAACGATGCTCAGGAGGCCGCGCCAAGCACCAAGGTGGCATTTTTGCCAGCTGTACTGCGTCTCTTTACGAAGGGAACTCACGCCTCAAAATCAGTTTGACTGTGTAAGGGCCTAAATGTTATACGTGTTCCTTTCAGCGTGTGCAAGGAGCGAAATTAAAAGAGCAACCTTTGACTTGTGCAGCACTACTGCTGCATAAGCTGTGGCTCTTCTACTTTGTAACCCCTGAGGGGGGGGTTAAAGGTTACCTTTGAAATTGGTTCAATTAGGCTTCGGCCTACACTCTGCTCCCCCTGCAGAGCCCTGGGCTCCAACACCGCCAGTTGGGGCCCGGTACTGCTAGCTGCACAGAGAAAAACACCAGCCAATGCGTCAGTGGGGTTCAGCACCGCCAGCTGTTCCCCTGCTGTGCAGCCGGCAACGTGTCCTGCAACTGCCACGCAGGCACAACAGACCCAAAAGCTGCCGCCAGTGCAGGCTTCGGCCTACACTCTGCTCCCTCTCCTCCTCCTGCTGACCCCGGGCTCCAACACCGCCAGTTGGGGCCCGGTACTGCTAGCTGCACAGAGAAAAACACCAGCCAATGTGTCAGTGGGGTTCAGCACCGCCAGCTGTTCCCCTGCTGTGCAGCCGGCATCGTGTCCTGCAAAAGCCACGCAGACACAAGAACTGAAATTGAAGGGAACCTGTCCCCCCTCCCCCAGGCGTTTGTACGTTTTAAAGGCCACCTTGTACAGCGGTAATGCTGCATGTGTGCAAGGTGGCTCATAAACGTATTCTCCTCGCACATGTGGAACTGAAAACACGTCTAAAATGTGTCCTCTGTGTGACCATTTAACCGTCCCGGTGGTGTGACTTTCCTTTGTAATGACACGCTGCAACCCCCTTGGTAGCGCTGCCCGTCTTCTGGCATCATGGTTTGGCTGCCTGCGCCTCTGCGGCCGCCCTGACCCACACAACGCCCCTCGTTGTCTTAGTTATTGGGACTGCGAGGGTGTGATTGATGGGCATGATCAGTGCATCAGTTCGCCTGTCCCTCATCTCCTTCCACCTTCTGCGGACTGTGCGGCTTCATGGCCGTGGCATGCGATAAGGGATCAGATGACGCCGCACAGTCTGAAGCGGGTGTAAGGACCCGAGTGTGAGAGGCGAACATATGTGCTGCGCCAGGCCCTGAATCCCAGCCCCGCAGTGTTTTAACAATGTTAAGACACTGCGGGGCTGGGATTCATGGTCATCGCGAAACGCACCGGCCGACATTAAATGATGCCAGAACATGGGCAGCGCTAACAGCGCTAGGCCAGGGGATAACACGACAGCGCAGACTCCTGTACAGCAAATAACAACGCTCAGGAGGCTGCACCCAGCACCAAGGTGGGATTCTTGACATCTGTGCTGAGACTCATTACAAAGGGAACTCGCGCCTCCAACACAGTTTGACTGTATAAAGGGCTAAATGTTATACGTGTTCCTTTCAGCGTGTGCAAGGAGCGAAATTAAAAGAGCAACCTTTGACTTGTGCAGCACTACTGCTGCATAAGCTGTGGCTCTTCTACTTTGTAACCCCTGAGGGGGGGTTAAAGGTTACCTTTGAAATTGGTTCAATTAGGCTTCGGCCTACACTCTGCTCCCCCTGCAGAGCCCTGGGCTCCAACACCGCCAGTTGGGGCCCGGTACTGCTAGCTGCACAGAGAAAAACACCAGCCAATGTGTCAGTGGGGTTCAGCACCGCCAGCTGTTCCCCTGCTGTGCAGCCGGCAACGTGTCCTGCAACTGCCACGCAGGCACAACAGACCCAAAAGCTGCCGCCAGTGCAGGCTTCGGCCTACACTCTGCTCCATCTCCTCCTCCTGCTGACCCCGGGCTCCAACACCGCCAGTTGGGGCCCGGTACTGCTAGCTGCACAGAGAAAAACACCAGCCAATGTGTCAGTGGGGTTCAGCACCGCCAGCTGTTCCCCTGCTGTGCAGCCGGCATCGTGTCCTGCAAAAGCCACGCAGACACAAGAACTGAAATTGAAGGGAACCTGTCCCCCCTCCCCCAGGCGTTTGTACGTTTTAAAGGCCACCTTGTACAGCGGTAATGCTGCATGTGTGCAAGGTGGCTCATAAACGTATTCTCCTCGCACATGTGGAACTGAAAACACGTCTAAAATGTGTCCTCTGTGTGACCATTTAACCGTCCCGGTGGTGTGACTTTCCTTTGTAATGACACGCTGCAACCCCCTTGGTAGCGCTGCCCGTCTTCTGGCATCATTGTTTGGCTGCCTGCGCCTCTGCGGCCGCCCTGACCCACACAACGCCCCTCGGTGTCTGATTTCTTGGGACTGCGAGGGTGTGATTGATGGGCAGGAGCGGTGCATATCTTCGCCTGTCCCTCATCTCCTTCCGCCTTCTGCGGACTGTGCGGCTTCATGGCCGTGGCATGCGATAAGGGATCAGATGACGCCGCACAGTCTGAAGCGGGTGTAAGGACCCGAGTGTGAGAGGCGAACATATGTGCTGCGCCAGGCCCTGAATCCCAGCCCCGCAGTGTTTTAACAATGTTAAGACACTGCGGGGCTGGGATTCTTGGTCATCGCGAACCACACCGGCCGACATTAAATGATGCCAGAACATGGGCAGCGCTAACAGCGCTAGGCCAGGGGATAACACGACAGCGCAGACTCCTGTACAGCAAATAACAACGCTCAGGAGGCTGCACCCAGCACCAAGGTGGGATTCTTGACATCTGTGCTGCGTTTCATTACAAAGGGAACTCGCGCCTCCAACACAGTTTGACTGTTTAAAGGGCTAAATGTTATACGTGTTTCATTCAGCGTGTGCAAGGAGCGAAATTAAAAGAGCAACCTTTGACTTGTGCAGCACTACTGCTGCATAAGCTGTGGCTCTTCTACTTTGTAACCCCTGAGGGGGGGGTTAAAGGTTACCTTTGAAATTGGTTCAATTAGGCTTCGGCCTACACTCTGCTCCCCCTGCAGAGCCCTGGGCTCCAACACCGCCAGTTGGGGCCCGGTACTGCTAGCTGCACAGAGAAAAACACCAGCCAATGTGTCAGTGGGGTTCAGCACCGCCAGCTGTTCCCCTGCTGTGCAGCCGGCAACGTGTCCTGCAACTGCCACGCAGGCACAACAGACCCAAAAGCTGCCGCCAGTGCAGGCTTCGGCCTACACTCTGCTCCCTCTCCTCCTCCTGCTGACCCCGGGCTCCAACACCGCCAGTTGGGGCCCGGTACTGCTAGCTGCACAGAGAAAAACACCAGCCAATGTGTCAGTGGGGTTCAGCACCGCCAGCTGTTCCCCTGCTGTGCAGCCGGCATCGTGTCCTGCAAAAGCCACGCAGACACTTGCTCTTGTACCTTCTGCTCCCCATCCTGGTTCCAGTACCGTCAGCTGGTTCCGGGCAGAGCCTTTGGCTTAGGTGCCTCCCTCTGGGTATCCGAGTTCCACCAACGTCAGGTGGTCCTTGGTAGTGCTTTCAGGCACGGGTACCTCCTGCTTAGTAACCGGGTTCCAGTAACGTCAGCTGGTCCTCGGTAGTTCCATTGGCTCTTGGACCTTCGGCTACACATCCGGGTTCCAGCACCGTCAGCTGGTTCTCGGCAGTGTCTTTTGCTCTTGTACCTTCTGCTCCCCATCCTGGTTCCAGTACCGTCAGCTGGTTCCGGGCAGAGCCTTTGGCTTAGGTGCCTCCCTCTGGGTATCCGAGTTCCACCAACGTCAGGTGGTCCTTGGTAGTGCTTTCAGGCACGGGTACCTCCTGCTTAGTAACCGGGTTCCAGTAACGTCAGCTGGTCCTCGGTAGTTCCATTGGCTCTTGGACCTTCGGGTAGCCATCCGAGTTCCAGTTCCATCAGCTGGTTCTCGGCATTTTCTCAGCCTTCTTGTACCTTCTGCTACATTTCCAAGTTCAAGAGACTAAACACGATGACCCGGAAGAACACCCCTAAGATGACGACGACACCAGAGACGACAACCACCGTGATGACGACGACCCTGGAGACGATGACCCTGAAGACCACCGTGATGACGACGACCCCGGAGACGACGACCCTGAAGACCACCCCGATGACGACGACCCCGGAGACGACAACCCTGGAGACGACGACGACCTGGAAGACCGAGAAGCAGAAGAACAAGAGGCTGCAGAACAAAGAGCAGAAGAACATTAAGCATAACACTAAATATCAGAGCAAAAAATATTATCTAAATTATAAGCAGAAGAAGACTAAGCAGTGTATGGGGGTGAGTCCGTTCCTCCTCGTGGTGCCCCTGGATAAAGCCTGATGCTGCAGGCCAAACTGAACGCGGACAAATGTAACTCTTTTGTGACAGGCAGAACGGAAGGTGTAATCTTCAAACTTTTATAGATAACAACTACGGGAATGCCTGTCACAAATAAGAATATGATGAAGAAGTAGAATATGATGAAGATAATAGTAAAATAAAAAGAATATGAACAATGTAACCCAAAAAATAATAGGTAGAAGATGAAGAAGAAGATGAATAAGGTGAAGAAGTTGATGTCAAAGAAGCTGATGATGAGGATAATGAAGAAGAAAGCGTGGGAGAAGTAAAAAAGAAGGTGAAGGGCGTTGAAGTAGTGATAGTGAAACATCAATATGTGACATAAAAAAAAAAAAAAATAACATAGTCAAATTCTTTCTAACGCCGAACGTCATAAAAAAAAAAAAAAATCCTGCTATTCTATTACATTGGGCTAAACCTCTGTGCCTTTAATGTCTCCGCCACGTCCCCCAATACATCCTACATTATTCTTAGTTGTTTTCCTTCATGTAGAATGAACCTACAAGTGTATAAAGGGTTTATTTTAATTCCGATATTTTCGTCCCATTGACTTGCATTGGGATCGGGTATCGGTATCGGATTGGATCCGATATTTTGACGGTATCGGCCGATACTTTCCGATACCGATACTTTCCGATATCGGAAAGTATCGCTCAACACTAGTGGTCAGATAAAACCCTCATCCCAGTATTTTGGAGGGGGCTGGCTGACCATGTGAAGGACGCTTTGGCCACTAGGGAGATTCCCGCTACACTGGAGGAGCTCATATCTATATCAACTCGCATAGACCTTCGTTTTCATGAGCGAGGGTTGGAGCGACCCCAGTGTAAGCAGAGGTTTCGGTTGGCTCCCACCTTCGCCAGACCTTTGGAATCTCCGGTCCAGGCGATCGAGTCACATGAGGCCATAAGGGGGTCGCGAGCGGGGTCTAAGTCCCAGGCCGCTCGTGCCCTTAAGGTCTGTCATGTTTGCCGGCAGCCCGGACATCTTGCCTCCAAGTGTCCGCAGCGGTCGAGGAAACGTCAGCGTCTAGTGGCAGTTGGAGGAGGTACATTAGACATGGCGACGTTTACCTCAAAATTGTCTTTCAAAGGGACAATTACCATAGGCCCATCCACTCTTATGGTAGAGCTTTGCATGGACTCTGGAGCGGAGGGTAATTTTATGTCATCCGCTTTCGCTCAGCGACACGCAATACCCCTGGTGATGCTCGCCAAGCCAATAACCATTCGAGTGGTAAATGGGTTGACACTACCTTCACAGATTACACACCAAACCATCCCTTTCACTCTCTCTGTATCTCCATCACATCAGGAGATTATTTCTCGTTTGGTCCTTCCTGAGGGAGTTGATGAGGTCCTGTTGGGGATACCATGGCTTCGTTTTCATTCTCCTCATATAGAGTGGTCCTCAGGGAAAATTTTGGGATGGAGGAAATCCTGTGAGGGTAGATGTCAGAGGGAGTGCATTCAGGTTGCTACAACTGAGGTACCCGCAGATCTTTCCTCTCTCCCCAAGCACTATTGGCCTTATGCGGACGTGTTCTCCAAAAGGGCTGCGGAGACCCTTCCGCCTCACCACCCCTATGACTGTCCTATCGATCTCTTGCCTGGTGCTGAGCCTCCCCGGGGTCGAGTCTATCCATTATCTCTCCCGGAGACGGAGGCAATGTCTCAGTATATCCAAGAGAATCTGGCAAGGGGTTTTATTAGGAAGTCAGTGTCACCTGCAGGGGCTGGGTTCTTCTTCGTGCAGAAGAAGAGTGGAGAATTACGTCCATGCATTGACTACAGGGGTCTTAACGCCATCACCGATAAAAACAAGTACCCACTACCCCTGATATCTGAGCTCTTTGATAGGCTACGGGGAGCTAGGGTATTTACTAAATTGGATCTGCGGGGTGCTTATAACCTGATTCGCATCCGTGAGGGGGACGAGTGGAAGACGGCTTTTAACACCAGGGATGGGCACTATGAATATCTGGTGATGCCCTTCGGGCTCTGTAATGCCCCAGCTGTTTTCCAAGACTTTGTGAACGACATCTTCCGGGAGATGCTCACCACCTCGGTCGTAGTCTATCTGGATGATATTCTCATCTACTCTCCAGATATTGACTCCCATCGGAGAGATGTTCGCAAAGTCTTCGACCTTTTACGGGCAAACTCCCTCTACACCAAGTTGGAGAAGTGTGTGTTTGAGCAGGAGTCCTTGCCATTCCTTGGTTATATCATCTCTGCCCAGGGTTTGGCTATGGATCCTACCAAACTACAGGCTGTGATGGACTGGCAGGAACCCCATTCACTTAAAGCGGTGCAGCGCTTTATGGGGTTCATCAATTACTATCGCCAGTCTCCACTTCTCAACTTTGGTAGCTCCCTTGGTTGCCCTCACCAAGAAGGGAGCAAATCCCAAGTTGTGGTCGGAGGATATCGCCATTCCACACTTCTCAACTTTGGTAGCTCCCTTGGTTGCCCTCACCAAGAAGGGAGCAAATCCCAAGTTGTGGTCGGAGGATGTCTCCAAGGCATTCCTTTCGATTAAGTCACACTTTGCTAGCACTCCTATTCTACATTGCCCCGATGTAGATAAGCCATTTATAATGGAGGTGGATGCCTCATCCGTTGGTGCTGGAGCAGTCCTTTTCCAAAAGGATGCTCAAGGTCGGAAGCATCCTTGCTTCTTCTTCTCCAAGACCTTTACACCAGCAGAGAGGAATTATTCCATCGGGGACAGGGAGATGCTAGCAATGAAGTTGGCTTTTTCTGAGTGGCGACACCTCTTGGAGGGAGCTTGCTTTCCCTTCCAAGTATTCACCGACCACAAAAACTTGGTGTACATACAGATGGCCCAGAGGCTGAATTCTCGCCAGGCAAGATGGTCCCTGTTCTTCTCCCGGTTCCATTTTACTCTCCATTTTCTCTCTGGGGAGAAGAACATTCGTGCCGACGCTCTCTCCCGCTCCGTGGTGTCATCTGAGGAGGAGGATGAGGAGCCTCGGCTTATTGTCCCCTCTGAGAGCCTGAGAACTGTGGCCCCAGTTTCGCCAGAGTCCGTGCCCCCGGGCAAGACTTTTGTACCAGCGAATTTGCGACCGGAGGTTCTCTCTTGGGCTTACTCGTTCAGAGTGGGTGGACATTTTGGAACCAAGAGGACATCTGAGCTTTTGGCGAGGACGTACTGGTGGCCGCATATGGCCCATGATGTCGGGGACTATATTCGGGTGCGTGTCTCGTGCGCCCAGAATCGGTCTTCACGGCAACGGCCTGCTGGGTTACTTTACCCCATGCCGGTGGCAGACAGGCCCTGGGAGATGGTCGGGATGGATTTTGTGGTGGGTTTGCCCAAGTCTCGCGGCTGTACCATCATTTGGGTCATCACCGATCATTTCTCGAAAATGGTGCATTTGGTGCCGCTACCACGGTTACCTTCTGCACGGGCCTTGGCGGCGTTGTTCATTAAACATATTTTGCGCTTACATGGAATGCCTGATAAAGTTGTCAGTGACCGGGGTCCCCAGTTTGCGTCTCGGTTTTGGAGAGAGCTCTGCTGTTTACTCAGCATAGAGCTGAATCTCTCTTCTGCATATCACCCTAGACGAATGGGTTGGTAGAGAGAACCAATCAGACTCTGGTGACATACTTACGACATTTTGTCTCTGCTAGGCAGGATGACTGGGCATCTTTGCTACCTTGGGCGGAATTTGCTTTGAACAACGCCGTAGCCGATTCCACTGGTCAGACTCCTTTTCTCCTTAATTATGGCCAGCATCCGCGTGTCCCTGTGCCCATGCCCGTGTCATCCACTGATTCTAGGGTGGCAGACTGGGCGGTGGAGGCACGTGACATCTGGGAACGCACACAGGATGCCATCTGGGCCTCCAAGGATAGAATGAGGGTCTCGGCTGATACACACCGGCGCCCCGCTCCGACCTTTGCTCCTGGCGACTTAGTGTGGCTCTCCGCCAGTAACAACAGGCTGCGAGTTGAGTCCACTAAGTTTGCGCCTCGCTACATTGGCCCGTTCAAGGTTCTGGAACAGGTGAACCCTGTGGTCTGCCGTTTGGCTATTCCTCCACGCCTTGGTATCACCGATACCTTTCACATTTCCCTCTTAAAGCCCATTCATTTGTCCCGGTTCTCTGAGTCATCTGCCGGGACATCGGGTTCATCCACGGATGAGTTTGAGGTGAATGCTATCGTGGGGTGCAAGGTGGTACGTGGCAAGAAATTTTATCTGGTGGATTGGAAGGGTCACGGTCCAGAGGATAGAACCTGGGAGCCTGTGGAGCACATTCGGGCTCCGCTGCTCATTGCAGCTTTTGAGCGTAGCGAGGCTCAAGGAAGGGGGGGCCCTAGGAGGGGGGTAATGTTAGGAGTCGAGTTTCCTCTGCTGCACAGGGGGAATCTCGATCAGTGTCTGCTGCGGTCTCCCATTCTCCATCGGCTGCAGTGGAGCCTGCTCAGCGGAGACGTCGGTCCCAGCGTCTCACTGAGTCTGATTCAGTGCAAAGGGTTATTGCTGCCTCTCCAGGCTCTGCTATTGTACCCTGCACTGATCTACGGCGAACAGGCTTTTCTGGGACTAAGTCCTGCTTTGCACACACTGAGCAGGCCCAGGGTAAGGTCTCTCACTGGAGATCAAGGGTCACATGTTCAGGTACTGCAGCCAAATCTATTGGTCTTTCTAGGAAGGTCCTGTAGGTACGCAGGCTCTGTGGCAGTTTCTTATTGGTCCTCTTTTGGAAGGTCCTGTACGTGCTGCAGCTATTTAAGGCTCGCATGGCCGCACGGCCATGCGCTAGTATCTTCTAAAGTTACATGCTTTGCGCCACTGTGGTCATATGCGTGAATGTGTTCAGGGACCCGGCTGAAATAAGCCCCTAGAATGCTGGCACCTCCGGCGTGGAGATTGTGTATGAGAGTATTCAGGGACCCGGCTGAAATAAGCCCCTAGAATGCTGGCACCTCCGGCAAGGAGTGTTGTGTGCATGCATGACCACTGACTGCTCTCTTCTTCTCTTCTGGGTAGTTAGCCTGTGTCTCTGTGAGAGTTAACAGGGCACAGACCTTTGCTTTCTCGGCCGCTCTGTGAAGCTAACAGAGCTGGTTAATACCGCCATATTGTGCCGCCATTCACTTAGCGGCAGGATATTTCCTGCACGGTGGATCCCGGGTTGCGAACGCACCAATCACATCAATAAATATATTCGGTGCGTTCCACAAACCCTAACACTCACTATCCTTTAAATAGTCACCTGATGCGTCAACTGACTGTTGGTGATAGAGTTATTCTATTGAGACCAGCCTTACAGTTGCAGGTCTCTAGTGTCAGTGCTGCATCAGCTACTTCTGGAGTTCGGGGTTCTGTTTCCATGTACTCTGTGGTGTGGAGCTTGACAGCAGAGTCTGGAAGCTAAGTGTTGTGTTTTGAACTTTTCTGTCTCATGCTTGTTACCACCCCGTGTTGTACCATCTGCAGTGGTGAGGCTAGCGTCCTTGCTGGCCAGTGCACTAGCCAGGGCAGTGCGAGGTGACAGCGAAGTACAAGGTTCGTGATGGCAGCAGGGAGAAGGACCCACTTAGGGCATTAAGGGAGTGTGGGGACAGGTTCTGTTTGGAGCTCAGGAGGTGTCCCATCCCTCATTCCCTATCGGTAGGGCCTTCCTTTAGCCTTTTCCATCCCGTTGAGTGTGTTTTCTGGTGGGATCGTGACAAGGTTTTCTATTTCTTTTTTCAATTAGTGTGATTGTTACAATATATTGTACGAAAGAACAATCACATCACATTTACAATAGCTGTTTTCATTCCTTATGTTTGCACAAAACAGATGCTGCTATATACATTGCATCACTGCTGTCAGTGTCTTCTAAGGTAAGCACAATATAGGCAGGGCTGAGATATAATTCTCCTTTAACAAAGCTGACACATTCTGTATGCCTGGTGCGTCCAAAAATAAAATAACTATACAATCTTTAAGAAGGAAATAATATTATAAACACATGGCTTAAGCATACATACTCCTCTTATAAATCCCTAAAGCTACTAAAAGCTGGTCTTAGAAAAAGCTAGACACAGTAAGTGCTATCTCCATACAGATGGCGGGTCACAAATCCATCTAAACCTCTAAATCATAGATTCAACTAACACTTTGTGAACAATCTATTCAAGTTGCTTCAAAATATGCTAGCGGAAACTGTTAGCATTTGCTGCCATTACACTTCATTAAATGCTACTCATTTATTTTTAATGCTTACACTGTGGCTCTATATATTTACACATGTCCTGGATGTATTTTTTTTATTGCAATAATATAGCATATTAAAATAGTCTGTGCTGCTATGCAGGTTTTTGCTAGTGAATCAAGGGTTGGACATATGGCTTGTGTAGCTTATTTAGCTACACTTACACAGAAGCTGCATCATCGCAATCAGATAGGTCCATGATTGTGTCTGTGATTGATGGTGGAAGATGCAGAATCTGTGAGTCTGAGTAGTTTATGCTAGCAGATACAAGAGGAAGGAGTTCTGCTGGCTTCACTAAAGGCTGTTTAAAAGGAACTGTACATTACAACAAACTTTGAATAAATTAATATTACAGGTGATTATAAGACACTTTTTAATGTATCTTACCAGAGAAATCGGCTTCCTTCCTCACTTATCAGACACTTCTTCTCCACCCTCCTTCCTAATAAACTCATCATCCACTGTGAAAAGTCCATCTTAGGCTACTTTCACCCATCCATCTTTTTGTTTCACTCTAAATCCGGCTCTTTAGAGAAAAACCGGAACCGGAAAAAATAAAAACCGGAACCGTTTTTTCCCCCATTGACTTGTATTAGCGCCGGATCGCGCCGAATGGCCCAGCGTTCCTTCCGTTTTTTTCCGGATCCGGCTAAAATTCCGATTCCGGCATCTGGAAAAAACGTCTACTGTAATGTTTTTTGTCTGCGGCGAAATAGCCGGAAGGGCCGGCCCTTCCGGCTTTTTGCTACAATGCATGTCTATGGACGCTGGATCTGGAAAAAAAAGCGGATCGGCGGCCTGATCCGGCTTTTTACACTGAGCATGCTCAGAAATTATTGGCCTGCCCCCAGGACACATATATAAAGCAATGCCATTGAGGCCCTCACTCATTTCCAGCCATACTTCCAGCCAGTGAGCCCACACCCTGCCACACCCTGCCAAGATTGAAGAACCTGACAAAAGAGCCAGAGAGCAGAGCCAGCTATAGTGGGGCCTGACACAGAGCCCAGCCAGCCAAGCCTGTGAGCGGAGCCTGCCACAGAGCCCAGCCAGCTATAAACCTGCCACAGAGCCCAGCCAGCTGTAACCTGCTACAGAGCCCAGGCAGCCAAGCCGTACCAGAGCAGCCATGTCTTCTTCTGGGAGCCCTCCCTCCTGTCGGCAGCGCACTGAGGTAAATATATATGTTTTTTACATAATTTTGCTCTCTCTCGCTCTCTCCCTCTCTCTTTTGTGTATGTGTGGGTGTGTGTATGTTTGTGTGTGTATGTGTGTGTGTGTATGTGTGTGTATGTGTGTATTTGTGTATGTATGTGTATATATTAATGTATTTTGCCATTTTTCTTCTTTGTAGGAAGCTGCTGAAGCTGCTGCCGCAGTCCAAGAGGTGCTCCCAGAAGAAGAGGGAAGGGGTGGAGAAAGACCTGGAGCGGGATCACAATTGGTATGTTTCTTTCATGTATTACAGAACCACAACCTCACACTACACACAACACATAACAACACAAGATACTTACAGATGGAACACAACATATACAAACTGATAAATTCAGACATCACACAACACATAAAAAATGATCATTATAGATATCACATGGCACACAACACATAAAAAGGCTACATACAAGCACATAATTGTTATGTTTTTTTTTCTTCTAGAGTTCGGATTCTGGTGCTCAATCCAGAGGTCCTCCCAGTGGCTCCCAGGGTCATCGGCGTGAGAGTCATGGTGGCCCTCATCGTGTAAGCATATATGTTGTTTCTTTTTTTGAGGTTTATTCTTTATGTTTACAATTTTGTTTTAATTTTTTTTTCCCTTTTTTATAACAGGCTTCACAGCGTGCTCCTGATTCTGACGGTGAGGAGGTCGGCCTCCATATTGACCTCCTCATCGATCTTGTCTGAGACAGGGACTGTCTGTGGAACATGGGTGACCGCTGCCATGCTGATATCACAGTGACCCGTTAACTCTGGGAGCAAGTCTGCCAAGAGCTTATAGCGAAGTGGGAGGACCTCGATGTTCGGGCCCAGAATCAAGAATGTAAGTATACACAGCTCAGTTTTGTTGATGCATTCTAAGTATTGTTTCTAACCAATTTGTGTTTCTCCTTTTTTAACAGGTGAGAGGATTGTGAAAAGGTGGCGGTCAATCAGGTATCGCTTTAAGTAGGAATTCAACAAAGAGATGCGGGCCCCGAGTGGATCTGGAGAACGCAGGAGCAAATACAAGTATGCCCAAACCCTGTCGCTCCTCAGGTCAACGATGGTGACACAAAGGTAGATATTACCCACCACATGTACTAACCAATATTTAACATGTCTAAACCTCTTTTGCTCTTTCAGCCAGGGCCATGCAATGACAGAATATTAATTGTTTGTTTTTCTCTTTTGTTCCACAGCACCGTCGGGAGCACTCGGGAGCCTGCAGCACAGTTGAACTGTTCTGGGGCGATCCCTCAGGAGGCCGCCACCGAGGGACACTTTGACAGTGACGACCCCTCTGCACCTTCCCACTCTGCACCTTCCCACGCATTGGATCCCTCTGTCCCATCCACGAGCGCTGGAGCATCCTGGCTGGTTCCATTGCATGTATCTGCTGGTGAGGATATAGCGTTTCCTGTACCCCACCCCTCTGCTGCTGCCACCTCTAGTACACCTGTAGCATCGGGGTTCCTTCAGCAGAGGGGTCAGGTACAGAGTTATGTGCCCGAGTTCTTACACCTGAACACATCCTTCCAGAACTGTCTGAAAGTTTTGTCCGAGCAAATGGCTGCAGGTTTTAATTTAATAAATAAAAGTATATTCGAGATGCATACACTTCTGTTAACGATGCGTTCAGAGGCAAGACAGTCACCGAACAACACTTTTTTTCAGTCGGTACTTGAGCAAATGGAGAAGCTATCTGCTTCTCAGCAGATGCAAGTAATGGAATCCTGCCAGTCTACTCTAACTGTCATGATCTCAATGGCAAGAGAACATAGCATAAGCATATATAGGAACTAGCTCTTGGAAGATGGGAACTGAGCTGACCATGAACTAAACCTAACGCACAACTAGCAGTGGCCGGGTAGCATGCCTACGTTGATTCTAGATGCCCAGCCCAGCCGGAGGACTAAATAAAGCTAGCAGAGGAAAATATTAGTCCTAGCTCACCTCTAGAGAAATACCCAGAAAGGAGACAGAGGCCCCCCACATGTATTGGCGGTGAGTTGAGATGAAATAACAAACGTAGTATGAAAATAGGTTTAGCAAATTTGAGGTCCACTTACTACATAGCAGAAGACAGAAAGGACACTTTCATGGTCAGCTGAAAACCCTATCAAAAACACCATCCAGAAATTACTTTAAAACTCTGGCATTAACTCATAACACCAGAGTGGCAATTCCCGTTCACAAGAGCTTTCCAGACACAGTAACGAAACTACAGCTGTGAACTGGAACAAAATGCAAAAACAAACATGGACAAGAGTCCAACTTATCTAGTAGTTGTCTAGGAGCAGGAACAAGCACAGAGAGGCTTCTGATAACATTGTTGACCGGCAAGCAACTAACAGAGCAGCAAGGTTATATAGCGACTCCCACATCTTGATGGGAACAGGTGAACAGAGAAGATGAAGACACCAGTTCAATTCCACCAGTAGCCACCGGGGGAGCCCAAAATCCAAATTCACAACAGTACCCCCCCCTCAAGGAGGGGGCACCGAACCCTCACCAGAACCACCAGGGCGATCAGGATGGGCCCTATGAAAGGCACGAACCAGATCGGAGGCATGAACATCAGATGCATTCACCCAAGAATTATCCTCCTGGCCGTATCCCTTCCACTTGACCAGATACTGGAGTCTCCGTCTGGAAACACGAGAGTCCAAGATTTTCTCCACAACGTACTCCAACTCACCCTCAACCAACACCGGAGCAGGAGGCTCAACGGAAGGCACAACCGGTACCTCATACCTGCGCAATAATGACCGATGAAAAACGTTATGAATAGAAAAGGATGCAGGGAGGTCCAAACGGAAGGAAACAGGGTTAAGAATCTCCAATATCTTATACGGGCCGATAAACCGAGGCTTAAACTTAGGAGAAGAGACCCTCATAGGGACAAAACGAGAAGACAACCACACCAAATCCCCAACAGAAAGCCGAGGACCAACACGACGGTGGCGGTTGGCAAAAAGCTGAGTCTTCTCCTGGGACAACCTCAAATTGTCCACCACCTGCCCCCAGATCTGATGCAATCTCTCCACCACAGCATCCACTCCAGGACAATCCGAAGATTCCACCTGACCAGAGGAAAATCGAGGATGAAACCCCGAATTACAGAAAAACGGGGACACCAAAGTGGCAGAGCTGGCCCGATTATTGAGAGCGAACTCCGCCAATGGCAAAAAAGCAACCCAATCATCCTGGTCAGCAGACACAAAACACCTCAGATATGTCTCCAGGGTCTGATTAATCCGCTCGCTCTGGCCATTCGTCTGAGGATGGAAAGCGGACGAAAAAGATAAATCTATGCCCATCCTAGCACAGAATGCCCGCCAAAATCTAGACACGAATTGGGTCCCTCTGTCAGAAACGATATTCTCAGGAATACCATGCAAACGAACAACATTTTGAAAAAACAGAGGAACCAACTCGGAAGAAGAAGGTAACTTGGGCAGAGGAACCAAATGGACCATCTTAGAAAAACGGTCACACACCACCCAGATGACAGACATCTTCTGAGAAACAGGCAGATCTGAAATAAAATCCATCGAGATGTGCGTCCAAGGCCTCTTAGGAATAGGCAAGGGCAACAATAATCCACTAGCCCGAGAACAACAAGGCTTGGCCCGAACACAAACGTCACAAGACTGCACAAAGCCTCGCACATCTCGTGACAGGGAAGGCCACCAGAAGGACCTTGCCACCAAATCCCTGGTACCAAAAATGCCAGGATGACCTGCCAACGCAGAAGAATGAACCTCAGAGATGACTCTACTGGTCCAATCATCAGGAACAAACAGTTTATCAGGTGGGCAACGATCAGGTCTCTCCGCCTGAAACTCCTGCAAGGCCCGCCGCAGGTCTGGAGAAACGGCTGACAATACCACTCCATCCTTAAGGATACCTGTGGGCTCAGAGTTACCAGGCGAGTCAGGCTCAAAACTCCTAGAAAGGGCATCCGCCTTAACATTCTTAGAACCCGGTAGGTATGACACCACAAAATTAAACCGAGAGAAAAATAATGACCAGCGCGCCTGTCTAGGATTCAGGCGCCTGGCGGTCTCAAGATAAATCAAATTTTTGTGGTCAGTCAATACCACCACCTGATGTCTGGCCCCCTCAAGCCAATGGCGCCACTCCTCAAAAGCCCACTTCATGGCCAAAAGCTCCCGATTCCCAACATCATAATTCCGCTCAGCGGGCGAAAATTTACGGGAAAAGAAGGCACAAGGCCTCATCACGGAGCAGTCAGAACTTTTCTGCGACAACACTGCCCCAGCTCCGATCTCAGAAGCGTCGACCTCAACCTGAAAAGGTAGAGCAACATCAGGCTGACGCAACACAGGGGCAGAGGAAAAACGGCGCTTAAGCTCCCGAAAGGCCTCCACAGCATCAGGGGACCAATCAGCAACATCAGCACCATTCTTAGTCAAATCGGTCAATGGCTTAGCAATATCCGAAAAACCAGCAATAAATCGACGATAAAAGTTAGCAAAGCCCAAAAATTTCTGAAGACTCTTAAGAGAAGAGGGCTGCGTCCAATCACAAATAGCTTGAACCTTGACAGGATCCATTTCAATGGAAGAGGGGGAAAAAATATATCCCAAAAAGGAAATCCTCTGTACCCCAAAAACACACTTAGAACCCTTCACACACAAAGAATTAGACCGCAAAACCTGAAAAACCCTCCTGACTTGCTGGACATGAGAGTCCCAGTCATCCGAAAAAATCAGAATATCATCCAGATACACAATCATAAATTTATCCAAATAATCGCGAAAAATATCATGCATAAAGGACTGGAAAACTGACGGAGCATTAGAAAGACCAAAAGGCATCACTAAATACTCAAAGTGGCCCTCGGGCGTATTAAATGCGGTTTTCCACTCATCCCCCTGCCTGATTCGCACCAAATTATACGCCCCACGAAGGTCAATCTTAGAGAACCACTTGGCCCCCTTTATGCGAGCAAACAAATCAGTCAGCAACGGCAATGGGTATTGATATTTAACAGTGATTTTATTCAAAAGCCGATAATCAATACATGGTCTCAAAGAGCCGTCCTTTTTTGACACAAAGAAAAAACCGGCTCCTAAGGGAGATGACGATGGACGAATATGTCCCTTTTCCAAGGACTCCTTTATATATTCTCGCATAGCAGCATGTTCAGGCACAGACAGATTAAATAAACGACCCTTTGGGTATTTACTACCCGGGATTAAATCTATGGCACAATCGCACTCTCGGTGCGGAGGTAACGAACCAAGCTTGGATTCTTCAAAGACGTCACGATAGTCAGACAGGAACTCAGGAATTTCAGAGGGAATGGATGATGAAATGGAAACCACAGGTACATCCCCATGAGCCCCCTTACATCCCCAGCTCAACACAGACATAGCTCTCCAGTCGAGGACTGGGTTGTGAGATTGCAGCCAAGGCAATCCTAGCACCAAATCATCATGTAGATTATACAGCACCAGAAAGCGAATAATCTCCTGGTGATCCGGATTAATACGCATAGTTACTTGTGTCCAGTATTGTGGTTTATTATTAGCCAATGGGGTGGAGTCAATCCCCTTCAGAGGAATAGGAGTCTCCAAAGGCTCTAAATCATACCCACAGCGTTTGGCAAAGGACCAATCCATAAGACTCAAAGCGGCGCCAGAGTCGACATAGGCGTCCGTGGTAATAGATGACAAAGAGCAAATCAGGGTCACAGATAGAATAAATTTAGACGGTAAGGTGCAAATGGAAACAGATTTACCAAGCTTTTTAGTGCGCTTAGAGCATGCTGATATAACATGAGTAGAATCACCACAATAGAAACACAACCCATTTTTCCGTCTAAAATTCTGCCGCTCGCTTCGGGACAGAATTCTATCACACTGCATACTCTCTGGCGACTTCTCAGTGGACACCGCCAGATGGTGCACTGGTTTGCGCTCCCGCAAACGCCTATCGATCTGAATAGCCATTGTCATGGACTCATTCAGACCCGCAGGCACAGGGAACCCCACCATAACATCCTTAATGGCATCAGAGAGACCCTCTCTGAAAGTCGCCGCCAGGGCGCACTCATTCCACTGAGTAAGCACAGACCATTTACGGAATCTTTGGCAGTAAATTTCCGCTTCATCTTGCCCCTGAGATAGGGACATCAAAGTTTTTTCTGCCTGAAGCTCCAAATGAGGTTCGTCATAAAGCAACCCCAAGGCCAGAAAAAACGCATCCACATTGAGCAACGCAGGATCCCCTGGTGTCAATGAAAAAGCCCAGTCTTGAGGGTCGCCCCGGAGCAAGGAAATCACAATCCTGACCTGCTGTGCAGGGTCTCCGGCAGAGCGAGATTTCAGAGACAAAAATAATTTGCAATTATTTCGAAAATTCTGAAACCCGGATCTATTCCCCGAGAAAAATTCCGGCAAAGGAATTCTCGGCTCAGATACAGGTGCATGACAAACAAAATCTTGCAAATTTTGTACCTTCGTGGCGAGATTATTCAAACCTGCAGTTACACTCTGAAGATCCATTACAAACAGGTGGACACAGAGCCATTCAAGGGTTAAGAGGAGGTAAGAAGCAGCTAGACAGCAATTAAGGGCTAGGCAGCAAAACTCTGAGGGGAAAAAAAAAAAAATTTCCCTTCAACACTTCTTTTTCTCCTGCTTCAGCCCAAACAATTAACACTTTGCGGGCCGGTCAAACTGTCATGATCTCAATGGCAAGAGAACATAGCATAAGCATATATAGGAACTAGCTCTTGGAAGATGGGAACTGAGCTGACCATGAACTAAACCTAACGCACAACTAGCAGTGGCCGGGTAGCATGCCTACGTTGATTCTAGATGCCCAGCCCAGCCGGAGGACTAAATAAAGCTAGCAGAGGAAAATATTAGTCCTAGCTCACCTCTAGAGAAATACCCAGAAAGGAGACAGAGGCCCCCCACATGTATTGGCGGTGAGTTGAGATGAAATAACAAACGTAGTATGAAAATAGGTTTAGCAAATTTGAGGTCCACTTACTACATAGCAGAAGACAGAAAGGACACTTTCATGGTCAGCTGAAAACCCTATCAAAAACACCATCCAGAAATTACTTTAAAACTCTGGCATTAACTCATAACACCAGAGTGGCAATTCCCGTTCACAAGAGCTTTCCAGACACAGTAACGAAACTACAGCTGTGAACTGGAACAAAATGCAAAAACAAACATGGACAAGAGTCCAACTTATCTAGTAGTTGTCTAGGAGCAGGAACAAGCACAGAGAGGCTTCTGATAACATTGTTGACCGGCAAGCAACTAACAGAGCAGCAAGGTTATATAGCGACTCCCACATCTTGATGGGAACAGGTGAACAGAGAAGATGAAGACACCAGTTCAATTCCACCAGTAGCCACCGGGGGAGCCCAAAATCCAAATTCACAACATCTAACGCTCATTACCTCAAGAGCAGAGACTCCAGCGACCCATGCTGCAACTGCCCCCCGTTCCTCCACTGTCCATCACTACAGCCACTACCATCCTCCTGACCCATACCACCAACCTGCCCATGCCCCATCCCACCAACCTCACCATCACCCACATCGTGCCCGTGCCCTGTCCCACCAGCCACAACTCTTCCAGCATTCCCATGCCCCTTCCCACCAGCCACACTACCAGCATCCCACCCGTGCCCCTTCCAACCAATATGATGATCCCGACCCATACCACTTCCCATCTACTTCATCCGTGCCTCCTCTCCTTGCCCACTACCACCAGCCTCTTTCACCTCCTTCCCAACCCTCTTCTCCACCCATCACTGCTTCTGCCTCCCAATCCTCCCAAAACATCACATCACCTACACCCCTCAATCCTACCAAATTCCTAACCCCAATCCCACTTTCCTGTCCACCCGCTCAATTGCCTACTACACTCCTTCACCACTACCTATTTATCCTTCCCCACCACCAACTCATTCCTCTCTCCATACTCCCACTGTCAAAGTGTCCCTATCCAACAGCCCCTCCAGCACTATCTCCACCCTGACTTATTCAAATCTATAAAGTTTTGTGTTCAGCAAAATCAAGTTTATTTTTGTGTTGCAAAATAACAGTTTATTTTTGTTTAAAAAAAATTGTAATAAAACTGTTGTTTAAAGCTATTTTGTATTTTCTTTATAAGGTATAGATAACACTTTGGTTAAACAAGGTTTATTGGTCAGGGGTAAAATACTTTGGGTACAACCCAAACAGGTACACAACTTGGGTAAAAGGTAAAACCAAACAGGTACACAACTTGGGTTAAAGGTAAAATCAAACAGGTACACAAGTTTGGTAAAAGGTAAAATCAAACAGGTACACAACTTTGGTAATAGGTAAAACCAAACAGGTACACAACTTGGGTAAAAGGTAAAATACTTGTTACAAGGAAAAAGACAAATTGTTCAAACTCTCTCATCCTGCCAGTCTATACTTCCTTCGGGTGAAATAAAATATTCTGCAAATTGATCCCGAATTCGGGAAACAGTCGCAGAACTTCTATACGTTTGGTTGCTATAATCAGCCAAGGTGGTTTGTTCAGACTGGTCCTCAATGGAAATCTGTTGCTTGGATAGCACATAATTGTGCAGGACAACACACGCTTTCACGACCTCATCCACAGTGTCTGTCTTCAAGTTAATAGATGTCAGTAGAACTCTCCATTTGGCGGTTAATATCCCAAACGCACGCACACTCCACCATTCTCCGTGCAAGTGTGAGTCGGTAGTTGAATATGCTCTGTATCTTGCTCCTCTCAAACCTGTCACTGATGGGCTGTAGGAACACTGTATATATAGTTTTCAGGGGGCCAATCACATTTTTAGCCTGTCAGTGGGCGTTTTTAAAAACCGGATCCGTCAAAAAACGGATGGAAAAACGGACGAAAAAGATGCCAATCAGAACAGCAGAAAACCGGATCCGTCCCATCCGGTTTTCACAAAATAAGCCAGATCCGGTGCTGCGGTGCAAGGCCGGAATCGGCATGCGGCGAAAAACCTGATGTGTGAAAGTAGCCTTAGGCTATGTTCACACTTTTTTTTTTTTTGCTGTTTTTTGTCTGCAGCCAAAACCTGGTATCTTAGCAGTGAAAAAGTAGCAGTCAAAACACGTTTTGTGCCTTTTTGATGCTTTTGTTGCTGAACAAAAGTTATTTGAGTTCATGAAAAATATACAATTGCAAATGTAAAAACAGCAGGGGGAAGTTTAATTTGTTGGGCATTGTTTACTTTACACATTGATAGGGTATTGCATTGGTAGGGCACTGATTACTTTAACACATGTAAATAATTTACATAAGTAGTCCCATCAAAGTTTTTATCTTCTTTATTTATTACATTATATAGCACTGTGTACTTACAATTGCTAATTTTGTCCTTCTTCCCAGTAAATTCTGCTGTTATTGCTGGTTTATGTATGTAGAAACAAAGTCTCTTTTCACTACATAAACATTCCCCTCTTCAACTCCTGACCCAGCTTCTTCACTCCTCCCCCTGTAAAGGACCTTGGCAGTGACTCATTACTCATGCAGGGAAAATTGACTTCCTGTCTCTAAATGATTCTATTAGTCAGTTTTTAATCACATGATGTCATATACCTATTGGAAAAGAGAAGAACTGAATAGAAAGGTAAAGTAAGCAATTGTAAGTACACAGTGCTATATAATGATTGTTGCAATATATTAAGAGGATGAAAACTCTTCTTTAATTAAATTGTACTAATACATCCAGTAATAATAATTTTATTTGTATAGTGCAGCACTTTACAAGTAAGCAAGAACATATACAGACAATAAGTACAATACAGAGTAACATGTAGTTCAGCAGTTACAGGAGAAGTGAGGACCTTGTTCGCAAGCTTACAATCTCTGAGAATATATAGGCATTATGTAGCATATTTATGTGTGTGTTTGTATATATATATATATATATATATATATATATATATATATATATATACAGTAGGTTCGGAAAGTATTCATACCCCTTTAAATTTTTCACTTTTTAATTCATTGCAGCCATTTGGTAAATTCAAAAAAGTTCTTTTTATTTTCTCATTACTCCCGTCCCGCTGTCTCCCAGACGTCACCACACGAACACTGCCAGAAAAAGCTGAAGACTGCCGAGTACAGTGAATACCGCCGGAAGGTAATCAGCGGCCCCGGAAGCAGATGCGGCCAGGAGACAGCGGGACGGGAGGACGCGTCACTGGACAGGTAAGTATAATTATAATGTTTATTATTAATTATTATTAATGCTTTCTTTTTCAGGCCTCCCGCTCCATCCCATATCTAAAAAGTCCAAGCTCGGGGTTCAGACCCAAGTTTGCGTCACCTCCAGCCCAAAATTTACAGAAAAACGCAGAAAAACCCGCTGATCCCGAACATCGAGGGGGGTTCGCCCATCACTAATTTTAACCATTTTCTTTATACAGAATTGGACACACAATGCAATAATGGCTGCAGAACTAAATAAAAGTTGTTTTTTATTTCACCTGTCTGTGGTGGAGATATTAGCTATCAAAGTATTTGACACCTAAAGAGTTAACTTTTTTAACTGCAGGTGGGTGGTATTAGCTAGTTTTCACTAGGTTTGTATATTTTTTCTCCATGTATATGTTGCCCATTGATTAGCAGGAAGCAACATAGCAGAAAAAGGACACACCCCCATAGATTACAGTTTTCAGGGTATAAGATGTAAGGATAAAACTCTAATTTTCTGGTCTAATCTCTTGCATGATTAAAAAGTGCTGAAGGATTAGAGCTCAGATGACTCATACCTGTGAGATATGGTCCCTGTGGGAGAGGAGCAGGACAGCTGAGTTTAGCTGTGTCCCATTCAAACACTTCTATCAGCTCTCTACCTGTGAGATATGGTCCCTGTGGGAGAGGAGCAGGACAGCTGAGTTTAGCTGTGTCCCATTCAAACACTTCTATCAGCTCTCCTACTCTCCTAGCCCTGTCAGCTCTGCAATACTGCTTCTTCCACACTTCCTGTCTGAAAATGAGTTACACTTAGGTCTGTTGTGCTAAGGACAACTTTTAATGCCTCTGCAGTGAGATCACAACAAGCTACTCCTGTGTAAGATGTAATGACATCTAGCTTTGCTCTAACTGAAGAGGGATTACAAGTTTTCTATGGCGCTCTGTTCCCCAATTCGTCAGGGAAAATAAATGATTTAATGTGTCCATTCACAGTTTCTCTTTTTCATCTGTATTTAAGAGGTAGTACTGGGAGACTTTACGCTACAGCACCATGGAATGGTGCTATATAAATAAATAATAATAATACTGGAGCTGGAATTACCACTTCTAAACTCTCAAGTGCTTTGTTTCCATCTATAACTGGGTGGTTCTTGAAGTATGTTTGTGGTCATTGTCCTGCTGGAAGACCCATGACCTACTACGATGCAAACCCAGCTTTCTGGCCCAACGGACTACATTGCCACCCAAAATACTTTGGGAATCTTCACATTTCAAAGCACGCACGGCCTCAGGCAGCAAAACAACAAATATCTTTGAACTTCCACCATATTTGACTGTAACTACTGTGTTTTTTTATTTGTAGGCACATTCCATTTACAGTAAACAGTAGAATTATGTGCTTTACCAAAAAAACCTATCTTGGTCTCATCTGTCCCCAAGACACCTGATGTAAATAAGTTGTAGTAAGAAGATGAAGGTTATTTTCTCTAAGGATGCTTCGTGCTCAGGGAAATAGCAGGTCAATCATTGTATCATATTATACAATATGTGTCTTCACTCCATGCTGATGTTACTATGTGAGAGTATCATCTATCACTGTACTGGGAAATTCTTCACTACAAACATTATATTAACATATTTTGGATATATATGGATTGATACTCTATACAATAGGCTGACTAATCTTAGTAGCAATATTAAATACAAGATTCTGAATATGAAAACATATTCAGATATGCAGGATAATGAGGGAAAGTGTAAAGTGACAGTCCATTGATCTTGTTAATATCTATAACAGATAATATTTGATTATCCAGACAAATATAAAATTTGAAGATCATTAGTTATGCTTATTCATATGACATCTCTGTTATCTTTTATTACTATTTCATACCATACAAATCGTATCATTGTTAGCAATGAGCGAGTGTGCTTGTTACTACTCATTTCTCACTCGAGCATCAGTGTGCTCAGGATGCTCGTTACTTGATGAGTTTATTTTTAAGTCTCATGCGTGTTTGGCGCTTTGTAGACAGCCAATGGACATGTGGGGATTGCCTGACAGTCATTGTAATGCTGTAGCCATCATGGTTGTGGCAATTCTATGATTGGCTGACCACATAGCGTAATCAGGTCTCCTTGTGGCATCATGCTTGGCACACTGTACCACGAAAACAGGCAGTGTGGGGAGAGGTGCTGCTGAAAGAGGGACAGAATTGTAGGTATACACTCACTGGCCACTTTATTAGGTACACCTCTCCAACTTCTTGTTAACACTTAATTTCTAATCAGCCAATCACATGGCGGCAACTCAGTGCATTTAGGCATGTAGACATGGTCAAGACAATCTCCTGCAGTTCAAACCGAGCATCAGTATGGGGAAGAAAGGTGATTTGAGTGCCTTTGAACGTGGCATGGTTGTTGGTGCCAGAAGGGCTGGTCTGAGTATTTCAGAAACTGCTGATCTACTGGGATTTTCACGCACAACCATCTCTAGGGTTTACAGAGAATGGTCCGAAAAAGAAAAAAAATCCAGTGAGCGGCAGTTCTGTGGGCGGAAATGCCTTGTTGATGCCAGAGGTCAGAGGAGAATGGGCAGACTGGTTCGAGCTGATAGAAAGGCAACAGTGACTCAAATCGCCACCCGTTACAACCAAGGTAGGCCTAAGAGCATCTCTGAATGCACAGTGCGTCGAACTTTGAGGCAGATGGGCTACAGCAGCAGAAGACTACACCGGGTACCACTCCTTTCAGCTAAGAACAGGAAACTGAGGCTACAATTTGTACAAGCTCATCGAAATTGTACAGTAGAAGATTGGAAAAACGTTGCTTGGTCTGATGAGTCTCGATTTCTGCTGCGACATTCAGATGGTAGGGTCAGAATTTGGCGTAAACAACATGAAAGCATGGATCCATCCTGCCTTGTATGGAGCATCTTTGGGATGTGCAGCCGACAAATCTGCGGCAACTGTGTGATGCCATCATGTCAATATGGACCAAAATCTCTGAGGAATGCTTCCAGCACCTTGTTGAATCTATGCCACGAAGAATTGAGGCAGTTCTGAAGGCAAAAGGGGGTCCAACCCGTTACTAGCATGGTGTACCTAATAAAGTGGCCGGTGAGTGTATATTAGCCAGGGATTCAACCACATTTATATTTCTGTGAATTATTACTACATCCCTTCTTAGGGATAATTATAATCAATAGTAACACTGCTATTAGCAGCATTAGGGAGAGATCGTGTTGAAACGGGGTAAATCCACTGTAATTCCGCAGTAAATCCGCAGTGCGGTTTTCCTGCGGATTTACCAAAATCAGTGCGGAAAAATCCACACACTTTTCCACAGCGTGTGTACTTAGCCTTACGCTGCGGCCTGCAACTGATACCAAAACCTCTTTTTAGGGCTTTTTGTTCTTAATCCTGCAAATTGTTCTGAGCAGTGAAATATTATACACTATTTATACTGCCCATAAAGAAAAGAAACGCAATAAATAGTGCGCACTTCAAAAGATGAAATGGTGAACAAAGCTTTATTGAAATGCAGTAGTGCAAATGACATTAAAACAAAAACAAAACAGGCATAAAGAGGCTCATAATAAGAGCATCAATAAACAGGCAAAATGGGACAAATACCCAAAAAGGACTCCAATTAAATTAAAGATGTATAGAAAGTTCATTAAATATAACAATTATTTGTGGCAGCAACTCTCATATGCACATGAGCACCGGAGTGCAAACAAATGTAATCAAGACAATCAATGCAATATCCAAATGCATGAGAATGTGCAAAAAAATGCATTAGAATAAACAGAATTTGTCTGTGGTAACAGCTCTCATGTGCACATGAGCACCAGTATGCAAAAACTACACTGACAAAATAATCAATATGAAATTTAGATGATGCTGCTTTTATACAGTACATGGACTCATTGATTGATTCATGTTTTTTACGGTAATCTGTGTGACAGTGTTACTTGCATTCCTCCAGACTTTGTGGCTGCCACGTATAAGAAAAATACTTTTCAGGGCCGATTCAAATCCATTCTATATTCTACAATAATACAGCTTTTATTTTGAATTCATGTAGAGTGAGGTGTTGCACTAGGTATAGCATATGATGGGCATCTAATCAGGGATTATTATTATAAATTCTAGGCCTTGCTGCTGTTTTCTCCATGCACTCATTGACCAATTTATATTTTTTACAGTGATTTGTACTCTGAAATTCATCAAAGCTGGAAGTATAACTTGCGTCACTTCAGAGTTTGTTGCTGCCACTTACTGTACAAGTAAAAAAAAATTTCAGGGCCAATTCAAATCCCTTCTATATTTTACAATAATACCGCTCTTATCTGCAATTTGTCTATGGTGAGGTAGTTATAGCATATGACAGGCATCTAGTAAGGGACTATTGGCTTTTAACTTCTTAAGGTACCTTCACACTAAGCGACGCTACAGCGATATCGACAACGATGCCGATCGCTGCAGCGTCGCTGTGTGGTCGCTGGAGAGCTGTCACACAGACAGCTCTCCAGCGACCAACAATGCCGAAGTCCCCTGGTAACCAGGGTAAACATCGGGTTACTAAGCGCAGGGCCGTGCTTAGTAACCCGATGTTTACCCTGATTACCAGTGTAAAAGTAAAAAAAACAAACAGTACATACTCACCTTCTGCTGCCTGTCACACGTCCCTCGCCGTCTGCTTCCTGCACTGACTGTGATGTTATTGCCGGCCGTAAGGCACAGCACAGCGGTGACGTCACCGCTGTGCTCTGCTTTTACTTTACGGCCGGCACTCACAGTCAGTGCAGGAAGCAGACGGCGAGGGACGTGTGACAGACAGCAGAAGGTGAGTATGTACTGTTTGGTTTTTTTACTTTTACACTGGTAACCAGGGTAACCATCGGGTTACTAAGCGCGGCCCTGCGCTTAGTAACCCAATGTTTACCCTGGTTACCTTTGTAAAACATCGCTGGCATCGTTGCTTTTGGTGTCAAACACGACGATACACGCCGATCTGACGACCAAATAAAGTTCTGAACTTTCAGCAACGACCAGCGATATCACAGCAGGATCCAGATCGCTGCTGCGTGTCAAACACAACGATATCGCTATCCAGGACGCTGCAACGTCACGGATCGCTATCGTTATCATTGCAAAGTTGCTTAGTGTGAAGGTACCTTAAGTCTTGCTGCTGCTTTGATGACACAGCATTGTATGTTAATTAACCAGATGTGTATTTTCAGCAAGTAAGTGTCAGGGGGGTGTCAGAGGCTGCAGACCGTCGCTGTGCATCTGACCGCAAAAAGTCTCAGCAGTTTGCAGATTTCTTCCTGAGTATTCTGACTTTAGGACCCAGTACCAACCTCCCCAGGTTCCAGTTGACACACCTGGATCGGGTGTATATAACACCCAGCTTGCTGCTGAAAGGAGTGGCTGATATTTCTATTTCCAGCTTCCTGTTGCGGATTGGAGCTATAGCAGTCAGCTATCTTCCTCTCTGGTGTTTGGAGGACATCCGTGTTTCTCGCTCAGTCTATGTAAGCTAAGTCTTACCCATTTTTTGTGTATGCCATCTATCTTTAGTGGTACTGGGGATTGACTAGCACACATCCTGTCCTTCCCAGTGCAGGGTGTTACGCCCTGTCCCATACCTTCGCAGGGTCCCCAACGGGACTCCCACTCTGTGCCGGCCCCACGCCGTCCTGCTGCATCCTCTGTTTCCTCTCTTCTCCCTGCTTCCTGGCATGCGGCCAGCAGGTTCTTGGGTAGAGTAGTTAGGTTGCACGCACGCTCCCGGCCTCTTAAAGAGACAGTGTGCATATTCCAAAAAGCACTTCTGACCAATGGCATGTTAGTAATTACTATTTCTAGCCCCTCCGCCATAGGCAGAGTTCCGGAGCAACAAGTATCCTCTGTTGCCAGCTTCCGCTTTTGCCTAGTGTGTGCTTTAGCTTCTGAAATGTTCTGCCAGTGCTCCGCTTACACTGTTTGTCTCCGCAGACTATCAGCTACCTGTTACCTGGCTATCCTGGACAACTTCCGTTCGGTCTATGCCAGTTCCGTCACGTCCCGCCATTCAGCCATCCATACATCAGGACAATGCCAGTGTCACCTGTGCCAGCTCCTACCCGTACACCCGGAACCCACCAGTCAACTCCATGAAATCTGTTAACCCTGCATGTCCCTCTGTCCCGCTGGGATAGCTGCCACGTGTCCCTGATCCAATTGGAGGTAGCACCCGTGTCCCCCAGGCATTCCATTCCGACCCTGTTCGAGGGGACTTACCACGGGTGCCTGGGGCTCACGTAGTCATATCATGCCCCCTTCCGAGTCCCCCGGACCATGGCCCCGAGGTTCCACAAAAATATCAATAAAAAACGAATGTGAACTTCACCACCTTTGCCTCCGCTTCCATTCGTTACATAGGGCTTATTGCCAAAGTCAGGCAGCAATTAGGTATCCTGCTCGGCGATAGATATGGAACTTATATAGGGACAATAGGGCAGAGAGGGTGAGAGTAGATCTGTCTGTGGGTCTCCACTCTCCCTCTTTCCTAGTGTTTGGTTCCCTTTCTCTTATTCCTTCATGTTGCACTTAGCCTTTCCTACACATTGCGTGACAGCCAGGACAGATAGACTATTATCTATATGTTGACTTTTGAATTTATGTGTTTCTTTCTGGTTGGTCAAGTAAGCAGACTTTTGCTCATGTAAGCCTGGAAAATTGACTTGTAAGTTGACAATTTGTAATAACATATTGTGCTCTTAACCTTGATGACTAGTGATACAAGTTCATGGAAGAATGATGTCCGCTGATATGTTGATTACACATTGTCCATGCCAACTAGTTTGTTGACTTTTAAAATAGAGGAGGAAAAACTATGCAAATTAAATAATCAAATAATGTGACTTGATCTCATCACCATTCTTCACCTTTACCTGTGAATACTAAATGAACGACACTTGCTAACTATAAAAAGAGGTTATATGTCTCTGTATGAGAGATACAGATATTCAGCCAATACATCCAAACATCCAAAGGACCAGAGAATCTTTCTAGGACAGCACCCAAGACATCATGGCTCCATCACAAGGGACACAGATTTGACATCCTACAAGATGCCAGCTTAGGGGACCATGGCACTGGCTGGAAGAATAGAGATCTGCTCCATTGATGATCGCAAATCCATGAATACATTTGGAGAAGCCAGGTTGTGACTCTCCAGTCAACTGGCCCCTTTTACGTGAATGGACTATCATCTTCCTAAGCTTGTCGTTACCTCATCCATGTGTGTATGCCACAGGTGGGGTAGTCAGCCCCAGAAGCTCTGAAGTAACAGCTGCTCTTGTCCTGGATAGTCAATGGAAGGGTGAGACTCTGTAATGTGCACCATCTTGGATATTTGGCTGTGACTGTTCTACATGTTATCTGCCTGCTTTGTGGTTCAATAAAGCATTGCTACACTGTTTTACCCTCACCCTGTGTTGTCTGAGTAGCATTATGCCCACAGTTTGGTGGGATGATCCCTGGTCCATGTGGTTTCACCCAGGTTAATCTGTAGTCTGAAATTCATCAAAGCTGCCAGTGTTACTTGCATTCCTCCAGACTTTTTTGCTGCCACGTACAAAAAAAATCTTTTCGTGGCTGTTTAAAATGCCTTCTATATGCTACAATAATACTGCTCTTCTCTGCCATTCCTGAATGGTGAGGTTTTGCAGTAGGTATAGCGTATGACAGGCATCTATTAAGGGATTATTGCCTTATAAATTCTAAGCCTTGCTGCTGTTTTTTCCATGCACTCATTGACTGATTTACAGTGGGGCAAAAAAGTATTTAGTCAGTCAGCAATAGTGCAAGTTCCACCACTTAAAAAGATGAGAGGCGTCTGTAATTTACATCATAGGTAGACCTCAACTATGGGAGACAAACTGAGAAAAAAAAATCCAGAAAATCACATTGTCTGTTTTTTTATAATTTTATTTGCATATTATGGTGGAAAATAAGTATTTGGTCAGAAACAAAATTTCATCTCAATACTTTGTAATAAATCCTTTGTTGGCAATGACAGAGGTCAAACATTTTCTGTAAGTCTTCACAAGGTTGCCACACACTGTTGTTGGTATGTTGGCCCATTCCTCCATGCAGATCTCCTCTAGAGCAGTGATGTTTTTGGCTTTTCGCTTGGCAACACGGACTTTCAACTCCCTCCAAAGGTTTTCTATAGGGTTGAGATCTGGAGACTGGCTAGGCCACTCCAGGACCTTGAAATGCTTCTTAGGAAGCCACTCCTTCGTTGCCCTGGCGGTGTGCTTTGGATCATTGTCATGTTGAAAGACCCAGCCACATTTCATCTTCAATGCCCTTGCTGATGGAAGGAGGTTTGCACTCAAAATCTCACGATACATGGCCCCATTCATTCTTTCATGTACCCGGATCAGTCGTCCTGGCCCCTTTGCAGAGAAACAGCCCCAAAGCATGATGTTTCCACCACCATGCTTTACAGTAGGTATGGTGTTTGATGGATGCAACTCAGTATTCTTTTTCCTCCAAACACGACAAGTTGTGTTTCTACCAAACAGTTCCAGTTTGGTTTCATCAGACCATAGGACATTCTCCCAAAACTCCTCTGGATCATCCAAATGCTCTCTAGCAAACTTTAGACGGGCCCGGACATGTACTGGCTTAAGCAGTGGGACACGTCTGGCACTGCAGGATCTGAGTCCATGGTAGTGTAGTGTGTTACTTATGGTAGGCCTTGTTACATTGGTCCCAGCTCTCTGCAGTTCATTCACTAGGTCCCCCCGCGTGGTTCTGGGATTTTTGCTCACCGTTCTTGTGATCATTCTGACCCCACGGGGTGGGATTTTGCGTGGAGCCCCAGATCGAGGGAGATTATCAGTGGTCTTGAATGTCTTCCATTTTCTAATTATTGCTCCCACTGTTGATTTCTTCACTCCAAGCTGGTTGGCTATTGCAGATTCAGTCTTCCCAGCCTGGTGCAGGGCTACAATTTTGTTTCTGGTGTCCTTTGACAGCTCTTTGGTCTTCACCATAGTGGAGTTTGGAGTCAGACTGTTTGAGGGTGTGCACAGGTGTCTTTTTATACTGATAACAAGTTTAAACAGGTGCCATTACTACAGGTAATGAGTGGAGGAAAGAGGAGACTCTTAAAGAAGAAGTTACAGGTCTGTGAGAGCCAGAAATCTTGATTGTTTGTTTCTGACCAAATACTTATTTTCCACCATAATATGCAAATAAAATGATAAAAAAACAGACAATGTGATTTTCTGGATTTTTTTTTCTCAGTTTGTCTCCCATAGTTGAGGTCTACCTATGATGTAAATTACAGACGCCTCTCATCTTTTTAAGTGGTGGAACTTGCACTATTGCTGAATGACTAAATACTTTTTTGCCCCACTGTATGTTTTTAATGGCGATCTGTTTTCTGAAATTCATCAAAGCTGCCAGTGTTACTTGCATTACTTCAGAGTTTTTTGCTGCCACGTACAAGTGAAAACAAATTTCAGGGCCAATTCAAATCCCTTCTATATTCTACAATAATACTGCTCTTATCTGCAATTCGTCTACGGTGAGGTGTGGCAGTAGGAATACCTTTTGACCGGCATCTAGTCAGGGATTATTGCCTTTTTTCCATGCACTCAGTTTCATGTTTTTTATGGTGTTTGTACTCAGAAATTCATCAAAGTGTGCAAAAATAGAATTAGTCTTACCGATAATCGGTTTCTAGGAACCTTGCACGACAGCAGTATCGGAGGATGTCTACCTGTCCTATTGGGGGACAGGAAACGCAAAGAGGTTAAATACCCTCTCCTTCCTACAACCACCAGTGTTTTTTCTGGACACACTAGCATGAACAGTTACCACTCAAGTGCAGGAATCATCCAATAAGAATATCAGATAGGGAGGGAAATTAGTGCTATGGTGGAAGGTTCCTAGAAACCAAATTACCGGTAATACTAATTCTATTTTCTCCAGTCACCTTCCATGTCAGCAGTATCTGAGTAATACTAACAACTCATTTCTTAGGGAGGGACAACAGCCTACAGAACTCATCTGCCAAACGATAAGTCCCTATTGAAATTTAGTCTGTAGTGCCTGGTGAATCTATGGACTGACAACCAGGTGGCGGCTCTGCATATCTGCTCAGAAGATGCGTTCCCTCTTTCTGCCCTTGATGTTGATACAGAACAAGTAGAGTGAGCCTTCAATGATGCAAGAGGTGGAAGGTTCTGCAATGTAGATGCTCTACAGATGGCTTGCTTGATCCAGTTAGCAATCATATTAGCCACCTTCTTGCCTTCATTCCGTCTTGAGAACTGAATAAACAGGTTCTGGTCAGTCCTCCAACTTTCAGTTTGCTGGAGGTAAAAGAGGACCACCCTGCGAACATCCAGGGTGTGGAAGACTTCCTCCTTTGCATTGGAGAGATTTGGACAGAATGAGGATAGCACGATATCCTGAACTTTATGGAAGTCTGAGACTACTTTAGGCATAAAGGAGGGATCTAACCAAAGGATAATGCTATCCGTAGTGGTACTTAAATATGGTTCTTGTATTGATAGTGCCTGAAGCTCTTCTACACACCTAGCGGTAGTAATCGCCACTAGAAAAGCAGTTTTAAGGGACAGGTTTTTTATATTCAAAGATGGGAGAGGTTCGAATGGATCCTGGGTTAAACTATTAAGGACCAGATTCAAGTCCCAGGGAGGGACTTGACTGTGAAGTCTATGACGAATCCTAGCTGCAGAGGTCATGAAGCGCTTTACCCAGCGATGGCCAGCTAAATCCTGATCAAAAAAGGAACTAAGAGCTGAGACCAGTACTTTCAGTGTACTAGGCTAGAGTCCCAAATCCAAACCTCATTGAATAAAGTCTAAAATTTGTGCAATATTAGGATGGAAAGGATCAGGTGTGTTCAGGAAACACCAGGATAAAAATAGTTTCCAAACTTTGCCATAGATAGCGTTGGTTACTGGTTTCATACTCTTCTGGAGAGTTTGTATTACTCCATCTGAAATTAACTTGGCTTTTAGAATTTTGGCCTCAGTAACCATGCTGTAAGGTTCAATCTGTGTAAATCCGGGTGTAATAGGGGACCCTGTTGAAGAAGGTTGACCTTCTGGGGCAGAGGAAGAGGACCTTCCTGAGCCATGTCTATCAATGCACTGTACCAGCTTCTTCCTGGCCACATGGGCACAATCAGAATCGTGGTAACTAGATCTGATCGGATTTTTTGTAGTGTTCTTGCTGAAATTAGAATCAGTGGAAAGGCGTATGCCAGGCCAAATTTCCAAGGATGGGAGAAGGCATCTATCCCCTGTGCTCCATACTCAGGACTGAGGGAGAAATATGTTCTCGCCTTTGTGTTCTGACCATTGGCAAACAGGTCTGCATCAGGACTCCTCCACTTTGATACCAGGGACAAGAAAACCTCCTGGTTCAGGCACCATTCTCCCAGGTGGACATCCTTTCTGCTGAGGAAATCCGCTTGGGTATTGTCCAGTCTCTTTAGATGTACAGCTGTGATGGACAAAAGATGTTTTTCTGCCCAGGAAAAAATCCTTGCAGCGGTTGATTTCAGTTTGGCGTATTTCATGCCTCCCTGATGCCGGAGATAGGCCACTGTGGTCATATTGTCTGAAAAGACACGTACGTGGTGCCTTTGGATGAGGACCAATGCAGCTTTTAACACTTCCTCCACCGCTTTCAGTTCCCTCATGTTCGAGCTGCTGGACCTGATGTCTGGGGGCCATTACCCCTGGAAGTAGGATCCCTCCACTACAGCACCCCAGCCTCTCTGACTGGCGTCTGAGGTGAGTATCTTCAGGGAAAGTTGATCCCAGCTGACTCCCTGTTGGAGGTTTTCGGAGTTTAGCCACCATAAGAGAGAAGATTTCACGTGACCGGGAAGGGGAATTTTCCTGGTTAGTGCAATTTGGTTCTTTTTTGAGTACAGTAGGACATGAGACTGAAGGACTCTTGTATGGGTATGAGCCCAGGAGACTGCTTGTACGCACAATGTCAGTGATCCCAGAATTGACATTGAGTCTTTTAAGGTTGGTGCCCTCTGGTCTCTGAACCTGGAGATCCTCTGGACGAGGTTGAGCTGACGATCTCTGGGCAAAAAGGACGTTCTTTTCACTGAGTCCAGAAGAACTCCCAGAATTTCTTCTTGGTGAAGGATGAAGATCCGATTTTTCCAAATTCGGGATCCACCCCAGGGTTTCCAAAATGTCCAGGACTTTCGTCACATCCCGGTTCAAACGAGGGATGGATGGTGCGACAATGAGAAAATCGTCTAAATATGGGATGATGGAAATCCCCTGTTGTCTGATAAAGATTACCGCTTCTGCCATAATCTTGGTAAACACCCAAGGTGCTGATGAAAGGCCGAACGGCAGGACATTGAACTGGTAATGGCTGACCTGATGACCATGGGAAACTGCAAATCTGTGATCCAAATGGATTGGCACTAGTGTTGAGCATTCCGATACCGCAAGTATCGGGTATCGGCCGATACTTGCGGGTATCGGAATTCCGATACCGAGATCCGATACTTTTGTGGTATCGGGAATCGGTATCGGGATTAATATCAATGTGTAAAAGAAAGAATTAAAATAAAAAATAGGGATATACTCACCTCTCCGACGCAGCCTGGACTTTACCACCGTAACCGGGAGCCGTTGTACCTAAAAATGCACGCTTGAAGGGCCTTAGATGAGGTCACTGCGCTCTGATTGGTCCGTAGCGGTCGCGTGACCGCTACGCGACCAATCACAAAGCAGTGACGTCACCTAAGGTCTTTCAAGCGCTTGAAAGACCTTAGGTGACATCACTGCTTTGTGATTGGTCGCGTAGCGGTCACACGACCGCTACGCGACCAATCAGAAGCTGCGGACGTCTTCTAAGGTATTTCAAGCGCTTGAAAGACCTTAGGTGACGTCACGGCTTTGTGATTTGTCGCGTAGCGGTCACGCGACCGCTACGGACCAATCAGAGCGCAGTGACCTCATCTAAGGCCCTTCAAGCGCGCATTCTTAGATACAACGGCTCCCGGTTACGGCGGTAAAGTCCAGGGGCCGCCGGAGAGGTGAGTATATCCCTATTTTTTATTTTAATTCTTTATTTTACACATTGATATGGATCCCAGGGCCTGAAGGAGAGTTTCCTCTCCTTCAGACCCTGAGAACCATCAGGATACCGTCCGATACTTGGTGTCCCATTGACTTGTATGGGTATCGGGTATCGGTATCGGATTAGATCCGATACTTTGCCGGTATCGGCCGATACTTTCCGATACCGATACTTTCAAGTATCGGACGGTATCGCTCAACACTAATTGGCACATGATAATAGGCATCCCTCAGATCTACTGTAGCCGTCACGCAGTCCTGCCCAATAAGCGGGATTGCTGACCAGATCGATTCCATTTTGAATCTTCTGTATTTGATCACACGGTTCAGGGGTCTCAGATTTATGATAGTCCTGTGTTTCCCTGAGGGTTTCTTTACCAAGAATAGGTGAGAATAGTGCCCTTTCCCTATCTCCTTATGAGGTACATGGGATATCACGTTTGCCTGGAGAATACCCTGCAGATCCAACAGCAAAGACTCTTGGGGGTGTGGAGACTATAGGGAGGTAACTGTCAGATGCTGAGGGGGAGGACTCTCGAATTCTAGCCTCAATCCATCCCATATGGTACGTAGAACCCACTGGTTTGTGGAGATTGTTTGTCACTGGGCGAGGAAACCCGACAGTCGACCCCCGACAGGAGAGCAGTCATTGTTTATCAGAGGTCTGCTGATGCTGGGGGACAAGGATATTTCTGCCTTTACCTCCTTTTGAGTAACTCCATCGTCCTGTTTTACCTTTCCCCTTCTGGGAAGATTGGTCACGGGAAGGAAAAAAAAATTGTTTCCTAGAAGCTTTTCTGTTCTGGAAGAGATGTCCTTTTATCCGTAGCCTTGTCTAAAATTTTGTCAAGGGCCGGGCCAAACACATTGTGTCCCTGAAAGGGAATACCGCAGAGCTTAGTTTTGGAGGTAAGGTCACCCCCCATGACTTGAGCCATATTGCTCTCCTAGATGAATTGGAGAGGACCGCTGATCTTGCTGATACACGGACAGACTCAGACGAGGCATCCGCCAGGAACCCCGTTGCTTTTTTGAGTAGGGGAAGAGAGTCCAGTATTTCCTCCCTAGAAGTTCCCTGAATAAGGTGATTTTCTAATGTATGTAGCTAGCGGAAAAAACACCTGGCAACAGACATAGAGGCCACGTTCATTTTCAGCAGATTGGTGGTGGTGTCCCAGGATTTCCTTAACAAGCTCTCGATCTTATGATCCATGGGATCCTTGAGCTGCGAAGAGTCTTTGAAAGGTATAGACGTCCTTTTAGTTACCCTGGACACCTGCACATCCACTTTGGGGATCTCCCATAAGGAACAATTTCCTTCCAGCGGAAAGTGTTTTTTTAACTCTGAAGGGACACCAAGTCCTTTTTCAGGAAGGCCCAATTTAATGAAGGACAAGGTTCTTAATATTCTCGTGTATGGGAAACCCTTTTTGGTCCCTAGGTTTTAGCCCCCAAACATTGTGTCTTGTACAGTCTGTTTCACTTCCTCCTTCTCCACTCCCATGGTGCTTCTCACCGTACCAATCAGCTCTTCTATATCATCGGAAGAGAAAAGGTATTTTTTTATGATCGGGCTTGGGGGTGGAAGTGGAACCCTCATTCTCCCAATTATCCTCCAAATCAGAGGTACGGATCTCGCCTGAGTCAGAGTCCGATTCCATGGGCACCATTTTCCTCTTCTTAGGAGGAGGTGGTTGTGGTATCAGGGCTTGGTAAAGGGTAGTCATAGAGGATTGAACTTCTTGTTTTATGAGGGTTTTGATGCTGTCCACGAGAGAGGGCTGTTCAGTACGTAACACGTCATCCGTGCAAGGCCTGCAAAGCTTCTTCTTATATGCAGAAGGAAGTCTGGAGAAACATATACACCACACTTGTGGCTGGGCACCTTATCCTTTTTAGGGGCAGGGACCTTGACTCCCTAAAAAGAGAGAGAAACATATGCTAAGTCACCCATAAGGTTATACCCTGTGCATCAAGGAACCTACATCTGCTACTTACAGTAGGAGGGTGAATGCTGGGCTCTACAGAAGCAGAGAGTAAGGGATTGTCGCCATCCATAGGTCAGTCAGTCATTAGTCACAAAGGGACACAGACAAATGAGCATTATTTGGAGGCATTCCCCGACCAGGATTTTTAAGGATCGAGGTCCTAGTGTAGTTGAGTGCTCCTCCTCCCTATGGTCCGAAGGGGGAACCCCAAAGAGGGCATCCCAATCACTGCCTGCTGCGGAAAACGCCGGCCAGCACGTGTGTGCTCCAGCATGGAATGCACAAGAACAAACCAGAAGTTTGGGCGGGTTCACTTCCAGTGCACGCGCAAACCCGGAACCATCAGCAAGGAGGGAGGAAGATGCCGGGGAGCTACAGGAGGACCCCGGACGCACGTCACCACCCTGCTTTAACCCATGAGGAGGTGCAGGAAGGGCAGGAGAAGGGGTCCCGAGTCGCACATGAGCTGTGGAGATGTGAGCAGCCACCTGAGGAGAGCAGAAACCCCTATCTTGGCTGCCTGGCATGGATAGGTAAGAAGTGCTCCCAATTGCTGGCCACGGCAGCACTATCCAGGACCTCTTCATACCCCATAGGGGAGAGGAAAAACACTGGTGGTTGTAGAAAGGGGATAGGTATTTAAACGCCTTGTGTTTCCTGTCCCCATTAGGGCGGGGAGACATCCCCCGATACTGCTATCGTGGAAGGTGACTGGAGAACAAATTATTTTATGTGTCCATTCATAGTTTCTCTGTAGTATCTGTATGTAAGATGTAGTGTTGGGAGACTGTACACTACTGGAGATGGAATTACTACTTCATAACTCTCCAGTGCTTTGTTTCCATCTATTTCTAGATGCTCCTTGTGATGCAGCTGCAGTGCAGTTTAGCGCAACCTCCACCAGTGGGTGCTGGTGAGGGAAGAGAGGTTGCGCACTCACAGCGTAGCATCACTGAACAGCTGCACAGGTGTCACAGGTAAAGAAAGAGTGGTCAGATGAGCAGAGTCAGAAACTGTTAGGAGCAGAAGTACCAGAGGTAAGAGCAATGAACAAAGTCAGAGACAAGCCAGAAGTCAGAGCCAAACGGAAGCACGATATCCAAAATGAGAGACATAAGATGGAGTCAGGGTACAAGCCAGAAGTCAAAGCCAGTCGGGGAATGGTATTAGAGATGGAAAGCAAGAGGCGGGGTACTGATGTCAGGCTGAGTCCTGTAAAGAAAACCACCAGACGAACACTAAGTCAGGGATAGGGAACACTTCTCACACAAATACGGGAAGTCAGAGGCAGAAGGATCACCAGGGAATACAGGTCAGCTGCTCTAGCCTGGAAGCATGAACTATTACTGACACTGGCCAGCAGACTGCAAAGGACTGAAAAAGCCCAGCCAGCTCCAAAACGAGGCAGAGGGTGTTAACCACCGAATGACCAGTCCAGAGTGAGTATAGCAGAAAACAAACTCCTGACTGGATCATGACACTTCTTGAAGTCAGTTTGGGTCATTGTCCTGCTGGAAGACCAATGACCTACTACGATACGACACCCAATTTTCTGACCCTAGGCACTACATTGTGACCCAAAATCCTTTGGAAATCTTCACATTTCAAGACACCCAGGGTCACAGACAGCAAAATGATCTCAAAATATCTTTGAACCTTGACCACATTTGACTTTAATTACGGTGTTCTTTTACTGTGCTCTTTCAAAGTGTCTGATCATTTCTCACACACTACATGGCCAGATAAGGTATTAAAATGACAAAATTACATTTCCTGTTGAAGTTGTTTTTCACCATTGAAATTATGCAAATGTGCAAAAAAAAGCAGCAAAACACTGCATGTGAACTTAGCCTAAGGTGTAGAGGAGCATTATTTTTTCTCTTATTTGTCTTGCCTTATATACAATTAACTTTTTTTTCAGTCAAATCCATTTTAAGAACAGTTTTGTATTTTTCATTATCAGTCTGTAAAAGTGGCATAATACTCTGACAACATTGTTTTTAGTACCAACCTGGGATTCAGAAATGCTTCCAGCAGTCTTCCCCATATTGTTCCTATGCCATTTCAGCGCTGTTTCCATTGTTTTCAGGCATTTTTAGAAACCCCTACAGACCTTTCTGGAGAGGGGGCAGCTGGAAATATGCTCGAGTTTCTCATTGACTTCCATTATACTCATTACTTGGGTTGAGCATGCGAGCATTGCAATTTGTTCGACTCAAGTAAAGAGTACCCGAGTATTTTAGTGCTTGCTCATCACTAGTAAAATCCCATGAAGTTAAATATCTCGAATATTACCCTCCTCTCACTGTGATACATCATCCTGTACATTGTCTGATAACACAATCTCCTTCCATCCTTGACATGTTTTCTGCTTACGGTATATGTTTTTATGCACTATTTGAAATGGTGTATATTTTTATAGATAGAATAATTTAATGCTAGAAGTACTCTAAATCATTCTTGAGGTAAATGCACATGAATATGAGTTACTACGCAGTACTTTTAATATTTCCTATCTTATATGTCCATTGTCTTCGTAGATATTCTTATCATAATAGTCATTATTTTACAGTTTAATTTAGCTTTGTCACTTTTTAGCGTATTAAGAGAACTGTCAAAAAAGATATACTAAGAGACAGGCTCTAGTCAACTGTAAAAAGCCTTTCATTGTTATGCATTTCATGCATTTTAATATGAACTTGTCCTAATTTAGGATTGATATAATAGTCTATTAAAGGCTGGCACTACAGGAGGTCTTCACAGGTTACACTCATATATTAGTGTATGTGACTGCACATGATTTTGTGACTGCACCAATATAAGCCATTTTCTCAAGATTTCCCTAAGCAAGACAGAAACATAGGGTCATAGTTACATGCAACTCAATTATTTTGTAATGAGAGACTACACTGCAACTGCAAAATCATTCGAACATTGCTGTCAGGTCACAAATATCTACAAATCTTAGTCCACCTTACCCAGACCCCACTTGTTACAAGCTTGATAGCAAACAAAGTGGTATTATATTTAGTATGACAAACAAAGAAGCAGAATAGGTCTTATGAACTGGGATCACCACACATGAGGATATGGCAAAAAATTAAACACAACTGACTACCACTGACGAAGCCACCAGATGGTGGCGATATGCGTTGGGCATCCGCGCTGCCTGCACTAAGACTCTGCTAGGTTGTATATTGTTCTGTGGCATCACATGTGGTCGGTCATATGGAAGTGTCCACTTTTTGAGGCTCATATGTGGCCTGGACACCTCTTTCTCAGGGCTTAGACCTATTTGGGTGTGCTGTGGATTATATACTATGTATTATTTTTCAGCTTAACTAATAGCTTTTCCTCCTTATGACTGGCTGTACCTTGGACTTTTCTCTCTTACTACCTGAGGGTTAGTCAGTGCCTTGTGTTCAACTACTGGCATGCTTGTGAGGACTATTAGATCATCAAGGCTCCATAACTCCAGGATATCTATAGATTTTTGGGGTATTTATATGTATTATGGTCATGTTTTTCACATTATGGCAATGCTGTCTATATAGGTACCCTTGTGCAAGCCATTATTTTATTGTACCTAAGAGTCATGTGCAGGTTGTAGCCTCACTATGGGCGTGTGTATAGGGCATAAATATGTTCCCTTTTTAAATGTTTTTAAATGTTAGTGCTCTGTTATTTGTATATTTCTCCAAATAAAGTTGTGTTTGATTTTTTGCCATATCCTCATGTGTGGTGATCCCCGTTCATAAGACCTATTCTGCTTCTTTGTTTTTCATTATTGGTCCTTTTGTAGGTCTTGGTGTGCATCCCACTGACCGTGGTGCCCCCTCAATTTATATTTATATTTAGTATGACCCTATGCACCAAAATAGAAGGTACTTCTGTAAAAGCAGTTTTGTTCTGGAAGACTCGAGAAACCCTTCGATTACAGGCACCTTCATGGACCGCGTAAGAGACTTTGGAGTGGGCTCAGAAACAGAGCCTGTTCCACAGAGGGTAGATTCTAGCTATATTATACAGCTGACATCTTACTCTAACTGTTCACCGTAAATCAAATGAATAGGTACCAAAAAAGATTTTAGAATTCACCGAATATCACCAATTAAAACATAACTTTTAATAATAATAATAATAATAACAATAATATAAAAAATCCAATAACAATATTTTAAATTTTAACCCAAATGATCTGGGTCTGTATAGACAAAAAATATTATTTTATTTATACGTTAAAAGGGGAGGAAAAAATTACCCTATTAAATCACTATGGATTCCCTTCCTACCAGTGAAGGTTGGCACCCTTCAACCTGCGCAATGGCGCCCCCACTCCCCGATGTTTTAATTGGTGCTATTCGGTGAATTCTGTCATCTGACTCTAACAGAAACAGTCAACGTGCTGTCAATTGCTGACAGTGGCATTTACTGGGGTATTTCAATCTGCAAGATCTTATCCCAATATGTTGTAACTGTAATAATAGTATTAGCTAATACCTCCAATTAGAAATGTAGAATAGGTCTTCTGATTAGCTAAGTCACTCAGCCCATGTGCATATCATTGCAGTAGCTTAGGTATCCATGGTATTTGCTAATAATATTATTGTTACACCTACTACATATTGGCATAGGATCTTGGAGATGAGAATGCCCCTTTAAGCACCGCGATCCGGCATGGAGGTCAGTTTGGGTGGCCATTGGCTTCCCTGCAAAATAATAGCAGGGAACTGATGGGTTGGGCCTGTCATGTGATCTCCTTTGTGACGTTCAGCCTGTGGCTAGGCGTCATAGAAGACAGTGATGTCCAATTGCAGGTTCAAGTCTACTAAAAGAACTAACAAAGTAAAAAGTTTTTTTAAGTAAAAAAAAATTCAAATCACCCCCTTTTTTCCCCCAGTTAACAATAAAGAAATGTAAAAAAATATATTTGGTATCAACGAGCACAGAAAAGTCAAATCTATGAAATATCAAATCAATGAACCCAATCTGTAATACTGTAAAGCGAGAAAAATATCAAAGTGCTATCATTAATGATATTAGGATTAAGATGCAACCATCAGGTTACTATGCAAAAAATAAGCCATCACACAGCTCCACTGACAAAAAAAATAAAAATGTAAAAATGTTAAGGGATTTGGAAAATGGCGACTCAAGCTATTTTTTTTCTATGAACTTCTGAAATGTTTTTCACTACATAAATACATTTTAAAAAATGCAATTTTGACATTGTCATAAGTGACCTGCAGAATCATATTCCTAGGTCATTTTTACTGCAGAATGAATACCGAGAAAACAAAACCCAACAAACAATTATGCAATTGCGTTTCATTTCACTTGAATTTTTTTCTCACATTTTGCAGTGAACCGTATGATAAAATGGTGTCAATCAGAAATACAACTAGTCCCTCATAAAACAAGCCCTGGCTTTATGAGACGTAAAATTAAAAAGTTACTGCTCTTTGAAGAAAGGGAGGGAGAACCCTAAACGGTTAATATTACTCTTGGTGTTTTGTGGGAGTGGGTGGAATTCTGAAAAGACAACCCCTCTAAACCCTTCACCACTCCAAATTATATATATATATATATATATATATATATATATATATATATATATATATATATATACTGCTCAAAAAATAATAGGGGAACACTTAAACAACAGAATATAATTCCAAGTAAATCAAACTTCTGTGAAATCAAACTGTCCACTTAGGAAGCAACACTGTTTGACAATCAAGTTCACATGCTGTTGTGCAAAGGGAATAGACAACAGGTGGAAATTATTGGCAAATATCAAGACACACTCAATAAAGGAGTGGTTCTGCAGGTGGGGACCACAGACCACATCTCAGTACCAATGCTTTCTGGCTGATGTTTTGGTCACTTTTGAATGTTGGTTGTGCTTTCACACTCGTGGTAGCATGAGACGGACTCTACAACCGACACAAGTGGCTCAGGTAGTGCTGCTCATCCAGGATGGCATATCATTGCGAGCTGTGGCAAGAAGGTTTGCTGTATCAGTCAGTGTAGTGTCCAGAGGCTGGAGGCGCTACCAGGAGACATGCCAGTACACCAGGAGACGGGAGGGGGCCATAGGAGGGCAACAACCCAGCAGCAGGATCGCTACCTCAGCCTTTGTGCAAGGCGGAACAGGAGGAGCACTGCCAGAGCCCTGCAAAATGACCTCCAGCAGGCCACAAATGTGCATGTGTCTGCACAAACAGTTAGAAACCGACTCCATGAGGATGGTCTGAGTGCCCAACGTCCACAGATGGGGGTTGTGCTCACAGCCCAACACTGTGCAGGATGATTAGCATTTGCCACAGAACACCAGGATTGGCAAATTCACCACTGGCGCCCTCTGCTCTTCACAGATGAAAGCAGGTTCACACTGAGCACATGTAACAGACGAGACAGAGTCTGGAGACGCTGTGGAGAGCGATCTGCTGCCTGCAACATCCTTCAGCATGACCGGTTTGGCAGTGGGTCAACAATGGTGTGGGGTGGCATTTCTTTGGAGGGCCTTACAGCCCTCCATGGGCTCGCCAGAGGTAGCCTAACTACCATTAGGTCCCGAGATGAGATCCTCAGACCTTGGGTTTCTCCTAATGCAGGACAATGCTAGACCTCATGTGGCTGGAGTGTGTCAGCAGTTCCTGCAAAATGAAGGCATGGACTGGCCCACCCGTTTCCCAGACCTGAATCCGATTGAACACATCTGGGACATCATGTCTTGCACCATTCACCAACGTCATGTTGTACCACAGACTGTCCAGGAGTTGGCGGATGCTTTAGTCCAGGTCTGGGAGGAGATCCCTCAGGAGAGGGGGGTAGGGAGGTCATACAGGCACATGGAGGCAACACACACACAACTGAACATCATTTCCTTGTCTTGAAACATTTCCACTGAAGTTGGATCAGCCTGTAATTTGATTTTCCACTTTGATTTTGAGTATCATTCCAAATCCAGACCTCCATGGGATATTCATTTTGATTTACATTGATCATTTTTATGTTTTATTGTTCTCAACACATTCCACTCTGTAATGAATAAAGATTTGCAACTGAAATATTTCATTCAGTGATATCTAGGATGTAGTATTTTAGTGTTCCCTTTATTTTTTTTAGCAGTTTAAATATATACTGTATATATATATATATATATATATATATATATATATATATATATAATCAAAAGAAGAGGCAGCACTCCATATTCCAAAGTGAAAAAATGTGCAGGATTTAATCACATCTCAAGGCGACGTTTCAGCTCGCAATGAGCTTTTCTCAAGCCTGAAAAGAGAAAAGCTTGAGAAAAGCTCATTGCGAGCTGAAACGTCACCTTGAGATGTGATTAAATCCTGCACATTTTTTCACTTTGGAATATGGAGTGCTGCCTCTTCTTTTGATTATATTTGAACTTGGATGATCGGTGGACTGGTTGTCTGGGGGCCTTGCACCCTAAGATAAGTATACCTGTGCTGTTCCCCTTTTTTTACTATATATATATATATATATATATATATATATTAACTGCCTAAATGTGATTGTTCCACTGAATCTGTTTCCTTATACAGACTTCTTGTCTAACTGGGTGTGGTCACCAAGAAAACTCATAAAACAGAGTAGATGATCAGGCCCTCTTAGCTAAAAAGACCAGATTTACATACACTAGAAAGAGGTCCAAATCTCAGGATTGGAGATGCAGAGAAACAAATAAAACCAAAACCAGATAACAAAACCAGCTAACAAAAATACACATTTGCAGCTATTAACTAGTGATGGGCATGGATGTTTGGGTCCATCAGGTTTGGCCAAACATTTTAAAAAAAAAGTTCAGTTTGGGTACCAGAACGGTACCCGAACTCGAAACCAACCACACAAGACCAGGCGTAGGATGATGAGAGTAGAACTCTCATCAGTTGACGCCTGTGACCAGCGGTAACCTTTTTACTGCCGGTCATCTGTGTGACAGCGTGGGAACCGCAGCGATCTGACTGCAGTAATGAACTTGCTGCCGATCAGAGCCAGCGTTTCTCTCCTTGTCACTCAGCAAGAAGTCCGTGTTCAGGGGCCATACATGGACACTAGATGTTCGGGTTCACCCATCCCTACTATAGACATGACCTCTTTAACTCATTACTACTTAGATCGCTAATTAGAGATACGAGCCATTGTATTTGGCCTCTACACTACTGGACATTTTAATCCTTTAAGAATTGGGTGGTTTATCATTTTTGCACTTTTCTCCCCTTATTCCAACGTCTGTGACTTTTTTTTTTACTTTTCCAGCAATATAGCCATGAAGGGATTTCTTTTTTGTGGGATGAGTTCTAGTTTTCAATACTTTCAGTACAGAAAATGTATCACAGTTTTTTTATTTTTTCATATAAAACATGTTTCAAGCGTCTTATCAAAAGCACATGACCATTTACTATAGATCAAGGATTAAAAAGAAATAAAATTAAAATAACAGTGCTGTTTTATTAATGAAAGCTAGATGTTTTTTATTGCAACTTAGCTAGTAGAAGGTTAGTTCAGACAGCTGAGACAAAAGGATTAGTCCACAACTGTGGGGCAGTGTACAACTCTAGGGTCAAATAAGTACTTAACATTACTACCAACAAGTTAAGTCCATAAATCTTTCTTGAATGTATTATGACATAGGTTCAGAAAAGCAGACAAGTACAGATTAACTCTTTTGTTTTTGTACATCCTGTAAGAATCTCTAAACCTCTAAACACTCCTTATATTTATTTTAGGACCGTTTTCTACACCTAATCAAAGAGTGAGATACATGCTGAGCAAATGTCTATGCACATTACATTTTTTTGTCACTGTTGGGGCAGGTACACAGGACCGTTTATATCAGACGAGTTCTACTGGTGGTTTTGACAGATAGCACCTGTACTCACATAATTCTACCGCACTGTGCACATGCCAGATTTTTTCCAAAAGCCGAGTGGTCAGAGGAAAAAAATAGGTGACATATCAGATTTTGATACGAGTGGCGGATCAAAATCAGCAATGCAAGTCAGACCGAGTGCTGTACCATATTCATGAACTAGAAAAAGATGATCATAAGGCAATGTTTATTATATCAAACACAGAATTTTATTAAAGTACTACAAAATTTTAAAACTATACTGCCAGATTTGGGGAGTGGAACAATATCCCCCACTATTTACCAATGTTGACGCATTGACGAAGCCTTCCAGATGTAATTATATCGGTTCACTGACCGCTTGTCCAGTAATACTTGGAATAGCACAATTAAATACAATGGTAGTGTTTTAGGCTGTGTATTGGTGGGGTGATACAGGAGGTTCTGGTATATGGGTGCACATTATCGTGGATCTGCCATACCTGTACTATATGACATTATTTATGGATAGAATTATTATAGTCATTAGTGTTTCCCACCAAAACATCTGATGTGGGGTTTATTCGTCTGTCATTTGGCGCTGCGCGTCAACATTGGTAAATTGATGTAGATTTAGTGCAGAATTGGTGCAGAACTGCAGCAGATTTTTCTGCTGCAGAAACGCTGCAGAACTGCACTGTGATTTACAGTACAATGTAAATCAATGTGAAAAAAAAAAAAAGCTGTGCACATGGTGCAGAAAAATCTGCGCAGAAACGCTGCATATTTCAAAGAAGTGCATGTCACTTCTTTTGTGCGTTTCTGCAGCGTTTCTGCACCCGTCCATTAATAGAAATCTGCAGTGGTAAAATCTGCACAAAAAACGCATAAAAAACGCACTAAAAACGCACAAAAAATGCACCTGCGGATTCTGCCAGGAGATGTAGATTTAGTGCAGAAAATTCTGCACCACATTTCCTACGTGTGCACATAGCTTAACACTCCCCCCACTGCTGATCAGTGAATTTTGCTATACTTCGTTGTGCCCCTTAACAATCCTCTTAAACGAGTTATTTGAAGAGCCATGTGTGAATGGCGCCGTAGGGCGCATGATCAACCATAGCTCTATCTACATGGTGCCGGACCCACATTGATTGGAAAGTTCATGGGATAATCCATTTAAATGGGTTTTCCAATATTTTTTTTATTTTCCCATAGGAATACTGAAAATAATAAACCAATATTAACCCTCCCTAAGTCCAATGACGCCTCTCCAACAACAGGACTGGAGTGGTACTGTACAGTGTATATATAAAGGACAGGAGAAGTGCTACCGTGCAGTGTATATATACAGGACAGGAGAAGTGGTACTGTGCAGTGTATATACTCAGGACAGGAGAAGTGGGACTGTGCAGTATTATATATACAGGAGAAGTGGTACTGTGCAGTGTACAAATACAGTACAGGAGAAGTAGTACTGTGCAGTGTATATATACAGTACAGGAGAAATAGTACTGTGCAGTGTATATATACAGTACAGGAGAAGTGGCTCTGTGTAGTGTATATGTACTGGACAGGAGAAGTGGTACTGTACAGTGTATATATACAGGAGTGGAGGAGGAGTACTGTGCAGTGTATATAGTGCAGTGTATATATACAGTACAGGAGAAGTGATAATGTGTAATATATATACAGGACAGGATAAGTAGTACTGTGCAGTGCACAGCACAGGCCAAAAGTTTGGACACACCTTCTCATTTAAAGATTTTTCTGTATTTTCATGACTATGAAAATTGTAGATTCACACTGAAGGCATCAAAACTATGAATTAACACATGTGGAATTATATACTTAACAAAACAGTGTGAAACAACTGAAATTATGTCTTATATTCTAGGTTCTTCAAAGTAGCCACCTTTTGCCTTGATGACTGCTTTGCACACTCTTGGCATTCTCTTGATGAGCTTCAAGAGGTAGTCACGGGGAATGGTTTTCACTTCACAGGTGTGCCCTGTGAGGATTAATAAGTGGGATTTCTTGCCTTATAAATGGGGTTGGGACCATCAGTTGTGTTGTGCAGAAGTCTGGTGGATACACAGCAGTCCTACTGAATAGACTGTTAGAATTTGTATTATGGCAAGAAAAAAGCAGCTAAGTAAATAAAAACGAGTGGCCATCATTAATTTAAGAAATGAAGGTCAGTCAGTCCAAAAAATTGGGAAAACTTTTAAAGTGTCGCCAAGTGCAGTGGCAAAAACCATCAAGCACTACAAAGAAACTGACTCACATGAGGACCGCCTCAGGAAAGGAAGACCAAGAGTCACCTCTGCTTCTGAGGATAAGTTTATCGGAGTCCCCAGCCTCAAAAATCGCAGGTTAACAGCAGCTCAGATTAGAGACCAGGTCAATGCCACAAAGAGTTCTAGCAGCAGACACATCTCTACAACAACTGTTAAGAAGAGACTTTGTGCAGCAGGCCTTCATGGTAAAATAGCTGCTAGGAAACCACTGCTAAGGACAGGCAACAAGCAGAAGAGACTTGTTTGGGCTAAAGAACACAAGGAATGGACATTAGACCAGTGGAAATTTGTGCTTTGGTCTGATGAGTCCAAATTTGGGATCTTTGGTTCCAACCACTGTGACACAGATTAGATAGTAGAAAAAGCTTTTTGACAGTTAGGGTGATCAATGAATGGAACAGGCTGCCATGAGAGGTGGTGAGTAGGGTTGAGCGAAACGGATCGTTCATTTTCAAAAGTCGCCGACTTTTGGCAACTTTTGGCAACTTTTGGCACCCGACTCCAGCGTGGGATCGGCCACGTGGTCGGCGATCTTGGCGCCAAAGTCGCGTTTTGTATGACGCCTTCCCCGCCATTTTTTCAGCCAATTAAGGAGTGTGGGCAGCGTGATGACATAGGTTCCGGCCTGGTTTCTGCGGCGTCATAGAGCCATATTACCGTTTGGGCTGCAGTGATTTCCGCAGTCAAACACAACATATGCTTTGCACGGAGGAGAGAGAGAGAGAGATATTAAGTAAATGTAAAAAATAATCCACATTGACTTGCATTGGGTTTCGTGTTCCGGTCCGGAACCCGACTTTACAGTAGAATCGGCCGATTTCACGCGATCCGACTTTCGAGAAGGTCGGGTTTCACAAAACCCAACTCGATCCTAAAAAAGCAAAAGTCGCTCAACCCTAGTGGTGAGTTCTCCTTCCACGGAAGTCTACAAACAGAGGCTGGACAGACGTCTGTCTGGGTTGAATTAGTGAATCCTGCTTTGAGCAGGGGGTTGGACCAGATTACCCAGGAGGTCCCTCCCAACTCTACCATTCTATGATTCTATGGGGTGTCTGAGAACTGATGTTTTAGCCTGGGGGGGGCTGTTGTGAATCCGCTTTTTGGGCTCCCCTGGTGGTTGCTGGTGGTACTGGTGACTTGTGTGTGCTTTGCTGTCTCAGTTCACCTGCTCCCATCAGTGTTTGGGAGTTTCCTATTTAGCCTTGCTCTCCAGTCATTTCCTTGCCGGTCATCATTGTAACCAAAGCCTTCGGTTGCATGTTCCTGCTACTAGTCTGCTGATCAGCTAAGTGGACTTTGCCCTTTTGTTTTGTATCTTTTGTCCAGTTTACAGTTTTTGTTATTCTCTGTAGCTGGAAGCTCTTGCGGGCTGAAATTGCCACTCCTGTGTCATGAGTTGACACAGGAGTCTTAAAGTAATTTCAGGATGGTTTTTTGAAAGGGTTTTCAGTTGACCGTGAAGTCCTCTTTTGTATCCTTCTGCTATCTAGTAAGTGGACCTCTCTTTGCTAAATCTACTTTCATACTGTGTATGTCTTTTCCTCTTAACTCACCGTTATTACATGTGGGGGGCTGCTATCATCTTTTGGGGTATTTCCCTAGAGGTAAGCCAGGTCTGTTCCTTCCTCTACCAGGCGTAGTTAGTTGTTGTGGATTCTGTTTGTGGGCTCCCTCTGGTGGTTACTGCTGGTACTGGGTGACTTTGGTGGGTTGCGGCCTTTGGTTTCCACCTGTCCATCAGAGGCTGGGTGTTTCCTATTTTACCTGGCCTTTCTGTCATTCCCTTGCCGGCTATCAATGTATTCAGATGTGCTCTGTTTGGTTCCTGCCTACCTGCTCCCAGATCTTTCAGGATAAGCTAAGTGCTGATTTTCAGTTGTTTGGTTTTTTGTCCAGCTTGCTTATTATGTCTCTATGCTAGCTGGTAGCTCTAGTGGACTGAGGTTCTCCCCATGTGCCATGAGTTGGCACATGGGTTCTTGTAATCTCAGGATGGTTTTTTTGATTAGTGTTTTTTGCTGACCGCTCAGACCCCTTTTGTATCGTTCTGCTTTCTAGTTTACAGCGGGCCTCAATTTGCTGAACCTATATATATCATCTCTATGTGTGTGCCTTCCTCTCATTTCACCGTCAATACATGTGGGGGGCAACTGTACCTTTTGGGGTTCATTCCTCTGGAGGCAAGTGAGGTCTTATTTTCTCTGTAGTACTAGTTAGCTCTTAGGCTGGTGCGTGGCGTCTAGAACCAACGTAGGCACGCTCCCTGGCTATCTCTAGTTGCGTTTGTCAGGCATAGGGCAGCGGTCAGCCCAGGTTCCATCACCCTAGAGCTCGTCCGATATTTTGTATTACTTTGCTTGTCCCTTGCTATCCCTAGCCATTGGGATTCATGACAGTTAGTCCTCCGGCTGGCGCGTGGCATCTAGGAAGTCGTAGGTATGCTCCCTGGCTACTATTAGTTGTGTGGTAGATTTAGCTCACGGTCAGCTCGAGATTCCATCACCCAGAGCTCGTCCGTTATTTTTGTGTTCTGATGTTTCCCTGCCATTGGGAATCATGACAGTATGACCGGCCCAATGTTAAAGTTATTGGCAGAAGAAAGGAGAGAAAAAAGAAGTCTGTAGATTTTTTTTTTTTTTCCCCTATGCTTGCTCCATAGTTGGATCAGTTGTATTTCAGCTCTAATTACAGCCTTTGCCTTTCTCTCCTTCTAATCCTTGAATGGCTCTGATCTCACCTGTTTAAAGATGGACCCTCAGAGTTTGGCTGTAGGTTTAAATAATCTTGCTACCAAGGTTCAAAATTTACAAGATTTTGTTATACATACTCCGATGTCTGAACCTAAAATTCCTACACCAGAGGTGTTTTCCGGAGATAGATCTCGGTTCCTGAATTTCAAATATAATTGTAAATTGTTCCTTTCTCTCAGACCTCACTCCTCTGGAGATCCTGTCCAGCAGGTTAAGATTGTAATCTCTTTGCTGCGAGGTGACCCTCAAAATTGGGCATTTTCATTGACACCAGGGGATCCGGCGTTGCTCAATGTGGATGCGTTTTTTCTGGCTTTAGGGTTGCTTTATGAGGAACCTAATTTGGAGATTCAAGCTGAAAAAGCTTTGATAGCCCTATCTCAAGGGCAAGATGAAGCTGAGATATACTGACACAAATTTCATAGATGGTCTGTGCTTACTCAGTGGAATGAGTGCGCCCTAGCGGCAAATTTCAGAGAGGGCCTTTCTGATGCCGTTAAAGATGTTATGGTCGGGTTCCCTGCGCCCACAGGTCTTAATGAGTCCATGACAATGGCTATTCAGATTGATCGGCGTTTGCGGGAGCGCAAACCCATGCACCATTTGGCGGTATCTTCTGAAGAGACGCCAGAGAAAATGCAATGTGACAGAATTCTGTCCAGAAGCGAGCGGCAGAATTATAGGCGTAAAAATGGGTTATGCTTCTATTGTGGTGATTCTGCTCATGTTATATCAGCATGCTCTAAACGTACAAGGAAGGTTGACAAGTCTATTTCAATTGGCACTTTACAGTCTAAATTTATTCTGTCTGTAACCTTGATTTGTTCATTATCAGTTATTACCGTGGATGCCTATGTGGACTCTGGTGCCGCTCTGAGTCTTATGGATTGGTCCTTTGCCAGGCGCTGTGGGTTTGATTTAGAGCCTCTGGAAGTCCCTATACCTCTGAAGGGTATTGATTCTACGCCTTTGGCTTGTAATAAACCACAATTCTGGACGCAAGTGACTATGCGTATGACTCCAGACCATCAGGAGGTGATTCGCTTCCTTGTGTTGTACAATTTGCATGATGTTTTGGTGCTTGGTTTACCATGGTTACAATCTCATAACCCAGTCCTTGACTGGAAAACAAGGTCTGTGTTAAGCTGGGGATGTCGGGGGGCTCATGGGGACATACCTTTGGTTTCCATTTCGTCATCTATTCCCTCTGAGATTCCGGCATTTTTGTCTGATTATCGTGATATTTTTGAGGAGCCAAAAATTGGTTCACTCCCTCCCCACAGAGATTGTGATTGCGCCATAGATCTGATTCCTGGCAGTAAATTTCCAAAGGGTCGTTTGTTTAACTTATCTGTACCTGAACATGCTGCTATGCGAGAGTATATTAAGGAGTCCCTGGAAAAGGGACACATTCGTCCTTCTTCATCTCCTTTAGGAGCTGGTTTTTTCTTTGTATCTAAAAAGGATGGCTCTCTGAGGCCTTGTATTGATTATCGACTCCTGAATAAAATTACAGTCAAATATCAGTATCCGTTGCCTTTGCTGACTGATTTGTTTGCTCGCATAAGGGGGGCTAAGTGGTTCTCTAAGATTGATCTTCGTGGGGCGTATAATTTGGTGCGAATTAAGCAGGGGGATGAGTGGAAAACCGCATTTAACCCCTTCACCCCCAAGGGTGGTTTGCACGTTAATGACCGGGCCAATTTTTACAATTCTGACCACTGTCCCTTTATGAGGTTATAACTCTGGAACGCTTCAACGGATCTTGGCGATTCTGACATTATTTTCTCGTGACATATTGTACTTCATGATAGTGGTAAAATTTCTTCGATAAGACTTGCGTTTATTTGCGAAAAAAACGAATATTTGGCGAAAATTTTGAAAATTTCGCAATTTTCCAACTTTTAATTTTTATGCCCTTAAATCACAGACATATGTCACGCAAAATACTTAATAAGTAACATTTCCCACATGTCTACTTTACATCAGCACAATTTTGGAACCAAAATTTTTTTTTGTGACGGAGTTATAAGGGTTAAAAGTTGACCAGCAATTTCTCATTTTTACAACACCATTTTTTTTTAGGGACCACATCTCATTTGAAGTCATTTTGAGGGGTCTATATGATAGAAAATACCCAAGTGTGACACCATTCTAAAAACTGCACCCCTCAAGGTACTCAAAACCACTTTCAAGAAGTTTATTAACCCTTCAGGTGTTTCACAGGAATTTTTGGAATGTTTAAATAAAAATGAACATTTAACTTTTTTTCACACAAAATTTATTTCAGATCCATTTTTGTTTTATTTTACCAAGGGTAACAGGAGAAAATAGACCCCAAAATTTGTTGTACAATTTGTCCTGAGTATGCTGATACCCCATATGTGGGGGTAATCCACTGTTTGGGCGCATGGCAGAGCTCGGAAGGAAAGGAGCGCCATTTGACTTTTCAATGCAAAATTGACTGGAATTGAGATGGGACGCCATGTTGCATTTGGAGAGCCCCTGATGTGCCTAAACATTGAAACCCCCCACAAGTGACACCATTTTGGAAAGTAGACCCCCTAAGGAACTTATCTAGATGTGTGGTGAGCACTTTGACCCAACAAGTGCTTCACAGAAGTTTATAATGCAGAGCCGTAAAAATAAAAAATCATATTTTTTCACAAAAATGATCTTTTCGCCCCCATTTTTTTATTTCCCCAAGGGTAAGAGAAGAAATTAGAGCACAAAAGTTGTTGTGCAATTTGTCCTGAGTACGACGATACCCCATATGTGGGGGTAAACCACTGTTTGGGCGCATAGCAGAGCTCGGAAGGGAAGGAGCGCTATTTTACTTTTCAATGCAAAATTGACTGGAATTAAGATGGGATGCCATGTTGCGTTTGCAGAGCCCCTGATGTGCCTAAACATTAAAAACCCGCACAAGTGACACCATTTTGGAAAGTAGACCCCCTAAGGAACTTATCTAGATGTATTTTGAGAGCTTTGAACCCCCAAGTGTTTCACTACAGTTTATAACGCAGAGCCGTGAAAAAAAATTCTTTTTTTTTTTCACAAAAATGATTTTTTAGCCCCCAGTTTTGTATTTTCACAAGGGTAACAGGATAAATTGGACCCCAAAATTTGTTGTCCAATTTGTCCTGAGTATGCTGATACCCGATATGTGGGGGGGAACCACTGTTTGGGCGCATGACAGAGCTCGGAAGGGAAGGAGCGCCATTTGGAATGCAGACTTAAATGGATTGGTCTGCAGGCGTCACGTTGCATTTGCAGAGCCCCTGATGTACCCAAACAGTACAAAACCCCCACAAGTGACCCCATATTGGAAACTAGACCCCCCAAGGAACTTATCTAGATGTGTTGTGAGAACTTTGAACCCCCAAGTGTTTCACTACAGTTTATAACGCAGAGCCGTGAAAATAAAAATTCTTTTTTTTTTTCACAAAAATGATTTTTTTAGCCCCCAGTTTTGTATTTTCACAAGGGTATCAGGATAAATTGAACCCAAAAAGTTGTTGTCTAATTTGTCCTGAGTATGCTGATACCCCATATGTGGGGGGGAACCACTGTTTGGGCGCATGACAGAGCTCGGAAGGGAAGGAGCGCCATTTGGAATGCAGACTTAAATGGATTGGTCTGCAGGCGTCACGTTGCATTTGTAGAGCCCCTGATGTACCCAAACAGTACAAACCCCCCACAAGTGACCCCATATCGGAAATTAGACCCCCCAAGGAACTTATCTAGATGTGTTGTGAGAACTTTGAACCCCCAAGTGTTTCACTACAGTTTACAACGCAGAGCCGTGAAAATAAAAAATCCTTTTTTTCCCACAAAACTTATTTTTTGGCCCCCAGTTTTGTATTTTCCCAAGAGTAGCAGGAGAAATTGGACCCCAAAAGATGATGTCCAATTTGTCCTGAGTACGCTGATACCCCATATGTTGGGGTAAACCCCTGTTTGGGCACACGGGAGAGCTCGGAAGGGAAGGAGCACTGTTTTCCTTTTTCAACGCAGAATTGGCTGGAATTCAGATCGGATGCCATGTCCCGTTTGGAAAGCCCCTGATGTGCCCGAACAGTGGAAACCCCCCCAATTATAACTGAAACCCTAATCCAAACACACCCCTTACCCTAATCCCAACAGTAACCCTAACCACTCCTCTAACCCTGACACACCCAACCCTATTCCCAACCGTAAATGTAATCCAAACCCTAACCCTATCTTTAGCCCCAACCCTAACTGTAGCCCCAACCCTAGCCCCAACCCTAGCCCTAACCCTAGCAATAACCCTAGCCCTAACTCTAGTCCTAACTCTAGCCCTAACCCTAACCCTAATGGGAAAATGGAAATAAATACATTTTTTAATTTTTTTTGTTTTTCCCTAACTAAGGGGGTGATGAAGGGGGGTTTGATTTACTTTTATAGCGGGTTTTTTAGCGGATTTTTATGATTGGCAGCCGTCACACACTGAAAGACGCTTTTCATTGCAAAAAATATTTTTTGCGTTACCACATTTTGAGAGCTGTAATTTTTCCATATTTGAGTCCACAGAGTCATGTGAGATCTTGTTTTTTGCGGGATGCATTGACGTTTTTATTGGTAACATTTTCGGACACGTGACATTTTTTGATCGCTTTTTATTCCGATTTTTGTGAGGCAGAGTGATCAAAAACCAGCTATTCATGAATTTCTTTTTGGGGAGGCGTTTATACCGTTCCGCGTTTGGTAAAATTGATAAAGCAGTTTTATTCGTCGGGTCAGTACGATTACAGCGATATCTCATTTATATCATTTTTTTATGTTTTGGCGCTTTTATACGATAAAAACTCTTTTATAGAAAAAATAATTATTTTGGTATCGCTTTATTCTCAGGACTATAACTTTTTTATTTTTTTGCTGATGATGCTGTATGGCGGCTCGTTTTTTGCGGGACAAGATGACGTTTTCAGCGGTACCATGGTTATTTATGTCAGTCTTTTTGATCGCATGTTATTCCACTTTTTGTTCGGCAGTATGATAATAAAGCGTTGTTTTTTGCCTCGTTTTTTTTTTTTTTTCTTACGGTGTTTACTGAAGGGGTTAACTAGTGGGCCAGTTTTATAGGTCGGGTCGTTACGGACGCGGCGATACTAAATATGTGTACTTTTATTGTTTTTTTTATTTTATTTAGATAAAGAAATGTATTTATGGGAATAATATTTTTTTTTTTTTTCATTATTTTGGAATATTTTTTTTTTTTTTTTTTACACATTTGGAAATTTTTTTTTTTACTTTTTTACTTTGCCCCAGGGGGGGACAATACAGATCGGTGATCTGCCAGTTTGCATAGCACTCTGACAGATCACCGATCTGCGAGAAGTGCAGGCTGCTTCACAGTGCCTGCTCTGAGCAGGCTTCTGTGAAGCCACCTCCCTCCCTGCAGGACCCGGATCCGCGGCCATCTTGGATCCGGGTCTGGAGCAGGCAAGGAGGGAGGTAAGACCCTCGCAGCAACGCGATCACATCGCGTTGCTGCGGGGGGCTCAGGGAAGCCCGCAGGGAGCCCCCTCCCTGCGCGATGCTTCCCTGCACCGCCGGCACATCGCGATCATGTTTGATCGCGGTGTGCCGGGGGTTAATGTGCCGGGGGCGGTCCGTGACCGCTCCTGGCACATAGTGCCGGATGTCAGCTGCGATATGCAGCTGACACCCGGCCGCGATCGGCCGCGCTCCCCCCGTGAGCGCGGCCGATCGCGTATGACGTACTATTCCGTCCTTGGGAAGTAGGGCCCACCCCACATGGACGGAATAGTACGTCTAATGACAGAAAGGGGTTAATACGCCTGAGGGCCATTTTGAGTATTTAGTAATGCCTTTCGGCCTTTCTAATGCACCTTCAGTCTTTCAGTCCTTAATGCATGATATTTTCCGTGAATATTTGGATAAATTTATGATTGTGTATTTGGATGATATTTTGATTTTTTCTGATGACTGGGAGTCTCATGTTCAACAGGTCAGGAGTAGAGTTGAGCGACTTTCATTTTTTTAAGATCGAGTCGGGTTTTGTGAAACCCGATTTTGTCCAGAGTCGAGTCGAGTGCAGTCGGCCGATTATCGCTAAAAGTCGGGGATCGACCGAAACACGAAACCCAATGCAAGTCAATGGGGAAGCATAGTCGGCAGTGAGTGGAGGCCAGGAAAACACCTACAGTGCCCATTTTAATGCCAAAAACATCCATTCTTGTTTCTGAAGCTTGTCAATCTTAATTAACTTTATAATAATAGTTGGGCATAGGGAATTGGGGGTCATTTGGCAAAAGTTGTGGGGGGAGTAGGGCCGGCTCAAGTTTTTCGTGGGCCCAGGAAATGCGGACTACGTCACGGCGGTGTTGCAGGGAAAGGTAAGTATTTCAACGTTGCAAGTGCTGTGATCCTGAGCAAGCAGGGGGGGCCCACTCGTTCGCATTGGCACTGGCACAGGGCCCCTCAAAGTACAGCGATGTGTGTTTGCATGGCGGGGGCGCCTCCCACCAGCAGCGACACTTTTGCGTACTCTGAGGGGCCCTGTGCCAGTGACGTCGCCAACGAGTATGCCCCCCCACCTGATGAAGGAACCTGCACTTTCATCTGCACCTTCCTCTCTGTCCCTGTGTAAGGTGGTATAACATGCGGGAAGGGGAACCTTACTTTCAGCAGGGTCAGATTCTGGCTGTGTAGAGTATAAGGGGAATGTAGTGGTCTAGGTCAATGTACCAGCAGACTCATCTAGCAGTGGCTGGGCAATGGGCAGGATGAGGAGGAAACAGATATAGGGCCAAAGAATAAAGTAGGCTAAATGCAGTTCAAAATTGGTAACAGGACTAAACAGGCGGCATTGCTTTGTTCAGTGGAGTAGCAAACCCAAGAGCAGCAGACACTGTTTCAAGGGCATAACCACACTAGTAGGCCAAATGCAGTTTAATATCTGATAGTATAGGGCGAAAGCCAGAATGTGGAAGCTCAGCTTTGTTCAGTTGAGGACAACACCAGGCAGGGGCAGACAGACACCTTTAGTAGGCCGGAACAGCCAATTGCATTTTTAAAAATGGTAATTTGGAACTGAAGGTTGAAGCTCAGCTTTATTCAGTTGAGGACAACACCAGGCAGGGGCAGACAGACACCTTTAGTAGGCCGGAACAGCCAATTGCATTTTTAAAAATGGTAATTTGGAACTGAAGGTTGAAGCTCAGCTTTATTCAGTTGAGGACAACACCAGGCAGGGGCAGACATTCACCTTTAGTAGGCCGGAACAGCCAATTGCATTTTTAAAAATGGTAATTTGGAACAGAAGGTAGAAGCTCAGCTTTATTCAGTTGAGGACAACACCAGGCAGGGGCAGACATTCACCTTTAGTAGGCCGGAACAGCCAATTGCATTTTTAAAAATGGTAATTTGGAACAGAAGGTTGAAGCTCAGCTTTATTCAGTTGAGGACAACACCAGGCAGGGGCAGTCAGACACCTTTAGTAGGCCGGAACAGCCAATTTTTTAAAAAAACAGCAGTTAGTAAGAGGCAGAAGGTAGAAGCTCAGCTTTATTCAGTTGAGGACAACACCAGGCAGGGGCAGACAGACACCTTTAGTAGGCCGGAACAGCCAATTGCATTTTTAAAAATGGTAATTTGGAACAGAAGGTTGAAGCTCAGCTTTATTCAGTTGAGGACAACACCAGGCAGGGGCAGACAGACACCTTTAGTAGGCCGGAACAGCCAATTGCATTTTTAAAAATGGTAATTTGGAACTGAAGGTTGAAGCTCAGCTTTATTCAGTTGAGGACAACACCAGGCAGGGGCAGACATTCACCTTTAGTAGGCCGGAACAGCCAATTGCATTTTTAAAAATGGTAATTTGGAACAGAAGGTAGAAGCTCAGCTTTATTCAGTTGAGGACAACACCAGGCAGGGGCAGACATTCACCTTTAGTAGGCCGGAACAGCCAATTGCATTTTTAAAAATGGTAATTTGGAACTGAAGGTTGAAGCTCAGCTTTATTCAGTTGAGGACAACACCAGGCAGGGGCAGACATTCACCTTTAGTAGGCCGGAACAGCCAATTGCATTTTTAAAAATGGTAATTTGGAACAGAAGGTAGAAGCTCAGCTTTATTCAGTTGAGGACAACACCAGGCAGGGGCAGACAGACACCTTTAGTAGGCCGGAACAGCCAATTTTTTAAAAAAACAGCAGTTAGTAAGAGGCAGAAGGTAGAAGCTCAGCTTTATTCAGTTGAGGACAACACCAGGCAGGGGCAGACAGACACCTTTAGTAGGCCGGAACAGCCAATTGCATTTTTAAAAATGGTAATTTGGAACTGAAGGTTGAAGCTCAGCTTTATTCAGTTGAGGACAACACCAGGCAGGGGCAGACATTCACCTTTAGTAGGCCGGAACAGCCAATTGCATTTTTAAAAATGGTAATTTGGAACAGAAGGTAGAAGCTCAGCTTTATTCAGTTGAGGACAACACCAGGCAGGGGCAGACAGACACCTTTAGTAGGCCGGAACAGCCAATTTTTAAAAAAAACAGCAGTTAGTAAGAGGCAGAAGGTAGAAGCTCAGCTTTATTCAGTTGAGGACAACACCAGGCAGGGGCAGACAGACACCTTTAGTAGGCCGGAACAGCCAATTTTTTAAAAAAACAGCAGTTAGTAAGAGGTAGAAGGTAGAAGCTCAGCTTTATTCAGTTGAGGACAACACCAGGCAGGGGCAGACATTCACCTTTAGTAGGCCGGAACAGCCAATTGCATTTTTAAAAATGGTAATTTGGAACTGAAGGTTGAAGCTCAGCTTTATTCAGTTGAGGACAACACCAGGCAGGGGCAGACATTCACCTTTAGTAGGCCGGAACAGCCAATTGCATTTTTAAAAATGGTAATTTGGAACAGAAGGTAGAAGCTCAGCTTTATTCAGTTGAGGACAACACCAGGCAGGGGCAGACAGACACCTTTAGTAGGCCGGAACAGCCAATTTTTTTAAAAAACAGCAGTTAGTAAGAGGCAGAAGGTAGAAGCTCAGCTTTATTCAGTTGAGGACAACACCAGGCAGGGGCAGACAGACACCTTTAGTAGGCCGGAACAGCCAATTTTTTAAAAAAACAGCAGTTAGTAAGAGGCAGAAGGTAGAAGCTCAGCTTTATTCAGTTGAGGACAACACCAGGCAGGGGCAGACAGACACCTTTAGTAGGCTGGAACAGCCAATTGCATTTTTAAAAATGGTAATTTGGAACAGAAGGTTGAAGCTCAGCTTTATTCAGTTGAGGACAACACCAGGCAGGGGCAGACATTCACCTTTAGTAGGCCGGAACAGCCAATTGCATTTTTAAAAATGGTAATTTGGAACAGAAGGTAGAAGCTCAGCTTTATTCAGTTGAGGACAACACCAGGCAGGGGCAGACAGACACCTTTAGTAGGCCGGAACAGCCAATTTTTTAAAAAAACAGCAGTTAGTAAGAGGCAGAAGGTAGAAGCTCAGCTTTATTCAGTTGAGGACAACACCAGGCAGGGGCAGACATTCACCTTTAGTAGGCCGGAACAGCCAATTGCATTTTTAAAAATGGTAATTTGGAACAGAAGGTAGAAGCTCAGCTTTATTCAGTTGAGGACAACACCAGGCAGGGGCAGACAGACACCTTTAGTAGGCCGGAACAGCCAATTTTTTAAAAAAACAGCAGTTAGTAAGAGGCAGAAGGTAGAAGCTCAGCTTTATTCAGTTGAGGACAACACCAGGCAGGGGCAGACAGACACCTTTAGTAGGCCGGAACAGCCAATTGCATTTTTAAAAATGGTAATTTGGAACAGAAGGTAGAAGCTCAGCTTTATTCAGTTGAGGACAACACCAGGCAGGGGCAGACAGACACCTTTAGTAGGCCAGAACAGCCAATTTTTTAAAAAAACAGCAGTTAGTAAGAGGCAGAAGGTAGAAGCTCAGCTTTATTCAGTTGAGGACAACACCAGGCAGGGGCAGACATTCACCTTTAGTAGGCCGGAACAGCCAATTGCATTTTTAAAAATGGTAATTTGGAACTGAAGGTTGAAGCTCAGCTTTATTCAGTTGAGGACAACACCAGGCAGGGGCAGACATTCACCTTTAGTAGGCCGGAACAGCCAATTGCATTTTTAAAAATGGTAATTTGGAACAGAAGGTAGAAGCTCAGCTTTATTCAGTTGAGGACAACACCAGGCAGGGGCAGACAGACACCTTTAGTAGGCCGGAACAGCCAATTTTTTAAAAAAACAGCAGTTAGTAAGAGGCAGAAGGTAGAAGCTCAGCTTTATTCAGTTGAGGACAACACCAGGCAGGGGCAGACAGACACCTTTAGTAGGCCGGAACAGCCAATTGCATTTTTAAAAATGGTAATTTGGAACAGAAGGTTGAAGCTCAGCTTTATTCAGTTGAGGACAACACCAGGCAGGGGCAGACAGACACCTTTAGTAGGCCGGAACAGCCAATTTTATAAAAAAAAAGCAGTTAATAAGAGGCAGAAGGTAGAAGCTCAGCTTTATTCAGTTGCAGCTTCTTGGCAATAATATAAAGAAGACGCGACAGGACAACACTCGGTGGATGCCATATCTGTTTTTTCAATGGAAAAAAACCTTTCAGTTAACTACTTGCAGGAGCAAGTTTTTGTAGCTGGTGGACAATTTTTTTTAAAAAAAGCAGTTAATAAGAGGCAGAAGGTAGAAGCTCAGCTTTATTCAGTTGCAGCTTCTTGGCAATAATATAAAGAAGACGCGACAGGACAACACTCGGTGGATGCCATATCTGTGTTTTCAATGGAAAAAAACCTTTCAGTTAACTACTTGCAGGAGAAAGTTTTTGTAGCTGGTGGCCAATTTTTGTACTGTACCAGTTTTTTGTTGTATGTGTTTTTGTTTTTAATGTTAAAATGTCTGCATTTGATATCTCTCCAGTATTTTCTTTTTTATAAGCAAAATACTGCAGTTTTACATCGGTTACATGGATACACAGGCAGCTTGGTGGTGAGTGGAGGAGTATTTAAAGTAGGGACCGCAGACAGGCTATCAAAGGCCTAAAATAACAAACAATAGGCTCATGGCAGCTTTACAGCGGTTACATGGATACACGGGCAGGCAGCTGGTGATGAGTGGAGGAGTATTTAAAGTAGGGACCGCAGACAGGCTATCAAAGGCCTAAAATAACAAACAATAGGCTCATGGCAGTTTTACAGCGGTTACATGGAAACACGGGCAGGCAGCTTGGTGGTCAGTGGAGGAGTATTTAAAGTAGGGACCGCAGACAGGCTATCAAAGGCCTAAAATAACAAACAATAGGCTCATGGCAGTTTTACAGCGGTTACATGGATACACGGGCAGGCAGCTGGTGATGAGTGGAGGAGTATTTAAAGTAGGGACCGCAGACAGGCTATCAAAGGCCTAAAATAACAAACAATAGGCTCATGGCAGTTTTACAGCGGTTACATGGATACACGGGCAGGCAGCTTGGTGGTGAGTGGAGGAGTATTTAAAGTAGGGACCGCAGACAGGCTATCAAAGGCCTAAAATAACAAACAATAGGCTCATGGCAGTTTTACAGCGGTTACATGGATACACGGGCAGGCAGCTTGGTGGTCAGTGGAGGAGTATTTAAAGTAGGGACCGCAGACAGGCTATCAAAGGCCTAAAATAACAAACAATAGGCTCATGGCAGCTTTACAGCGGTTACATGGATACACAGGCAGCTTGGTGGTGAGTGGAGGAGTATTTAAAGTAGGGACCGCAGACAGGCTATCAAAGGCCTAAAATAACAAACAATAGGCTTATGGCAGCTTTACAGCGGTTACATGGATACACGGGCAGGCAGCTTGGTGGTCAGTGGAGGAGTATTTAAAGTAGGGACCGCAGACAGGCTATCAAAGGCCTAAAATAACAAACAATAGGCTCATGGCAGCTTTACAGCGGTTACATGGATACACGGGCAGGCAGCTGGTGATGAGTGGAGGAGTATTTAAAGTAGGGACCGCAGACAGGCTATCAAAGGCCTAAAATAACAAACAATAGGCTCATGGCAGTTTTACAGTGGTTACATGGATACACGGGCAGGCAGCTTGGTGGTCAGTGGAGGAGTATTTAAAGTAGGGACCGCAGACAGGCTATCAAAGGCCTAAAATAACAAACAATAGGCTCATGGCAGCTTTACAGCGGTTACATGGATACACAGGCAGCTTGGTGGTGAGTGGAGGAGTATTTAAAGTAGGGACCGCAGACAGGCTATCAAAGGCCTAAAATAACAAACAATAGGCTTATGGCAGTTTTACAGCGGTTACATGGATACACGGGCAGGCAGCTTGGTGGTCAGTGGAGGAGTATTTAAAGTAAGGACCGCAGAAAGGCTATCAAAGGCCTAAAATAACAAACAATAGGCTCATGGCAGCTTTACAGCGGTTACATGGATACACGGGCAGGCAGCTGGTGATGAGTGGAGGAGTATTTAAAGTAGGGACCGCAGACAGGCTATCAAAGGCCTAAAATAACAAACAATAGGCTCATGGCAGCTTTACAGCGGTTACATGGATACACGGGCAGGCAGCTGGTGATGAGTGGAGGAGTATTTAAAGTAGGGACCGCAGACAGGCTATCAAAGGCCTAAAATAACAAACAATAGGCTCATGGCAGCTTTACAGCGGTTACATGGATACACAGGCAGCTTGGTGGTGAGTGGAGGAGTAGTGCAAGGAGTGTCTGTCCCAGTACTCCCAAAATATAAATAGATGTTAATGTCTCGCAAAACAACCAAAACAAAAAAAAAGGTGGCATACTTAGGTACAGGGGTGGGCTCATCTACTGAGTTTCTGACATAGTAATTTGGCAGTAACTATTTAATGGTGCCAATATAGGACACAGACACAGACTACTTTAAGTTGCATCATAGATGTCTACAAATTTGTATTGTCAGTGCCAGACATTGAATGATGTCAGCGAATAGACTAAAGATTGGTGGAGCTGTGCGACATAATTTTGCACGTGGTAGAGCACATTTTGAGCTGGGGTAGGGGGGAACTCTCTTGAGGCCGGCGGGACCGCCCCAGGGCCCCTCATGTTACAACGGTGTGTCTGACGTTGGGTGCGCACCACCACCGCCAGAGACACTACATTGTACTATGAGGGACCCAGTAGCAATGCCGTCAACCAAAAGCGAGCACACCCACCTCTTCAGACAAACAGCAGTCTCACGGGTGCTTGCGCCAAGTCGCGATACCACGGCCCCGTGTGGGGAGTTTTGCCATTTAGGGAGGTGTAAACATGTCGTATGCTGTACAATCAGCTGCAGCAAATTAGACATTAGAAAAGTAATTCACAGGCAAGAGCTTTTCATAGGAAAGCTAGGTGTCGGCCGGGCAAGGTGGGGCAAAAGATTTCGAAATCCAGTTGTGGTTCATTTTAATGAATGTTAGATCGTCAACATTTTGGGTAGCCAGACGAGTCCTTTTTTCGGTTAATATTGAACCTGCAGCACTGAATACTCTTTCTGATAGGACACTTGCTGCCGGGCAAGCAAGCTCCTGCAATGCATATTCTGCCAATTCTGGCCAGGTGTCTAATTTGGAGGCCCAGTAATCAAATGGGAATGACGGTTGAGGGAGAACATCGATAAGGGATGAAAAATAGTTAGTAACCATACTGGACAAATGTTGTCTCCTGTCACTTTCAATTGATGCAGCAGTACCTGTCCTGTCTGCGGTCATAGCAAAATCACTCCACAACCTGGTCAGAAAACCCCTCTGTCCAACGCCACTTCTGATGTGTGCACCCCTAACACTCCTAGTCTGCTGCCCCCTGGAGCTCGTGTGAGAACGATCACGTGCGCTGTGTGCTGGGAATGCCTGAAGCAAACGGTCAACAAGAGTTGATTGTTTGGTTGCTAATATTAGTTCCAAGTTCTCATGTGGCATAATATTTTGCAATTTGCCTTTATAGCGTGGATCAAGGAGGCAGGCCAACCAGTAATCGTCATCGTTCATCATTTTCGTAATGCGTGTGTCCCTTTTTAGGATACGTAAGGCATAATCCGCCATGTGGGCCAAAGTTCCAGTTGTCAAATCTCCGGTTGTGATTGGTTGAGGGGCAGTTGCAGGCAAATCTACGTCACTTGTGTCCCTCAAAAAACCAGAACCCGGCCGTGACACGCAACCAATTTCCTGTGCCCCCGGGAAAGGTTCGGCATTAAAAATATACTCATCCCCATCATCCTCCTCGTCCTCCACCTCCTCTTCGCCCGCTACCTCGTCCTGTACACTGCCCTGACCAGACAATGGCTGACTGTCATCAAGGCTTTCCTCTTCCTCTGGTGCAGACGCCTGCTCCTTTATGTGCGTCAAACTTTGCATCAGCAGACGCATTAGGGGGATGCTCATGCTTATTACGGCGTTGTCTGCACTAACCAGCCGTGTGCATTCCTCAAAACACTGAAGGACTTGACACATGTCTTGTATCTTAGACCACTGCACACCTGACAACTCCATGTCTGCCATCCTACTGCCTGCCCGTGTATCCTCCCACAAATAAATAACAGCACGCCTCTGTTCGCACAGTCTCTGAAGCATGTGCAGTGTTGAGTTCCACCTTGTTGCAACGTCTATGATTAGGCGATGCTGGGGAAGGTTCAAAGACCGCTGATAGGTCTGCATACGGCTGGCGTGTACAGGCGAACGTCGGATATGTGAGCAAAGTGCACGCACTTTGAGGAGCAGGTCGGAGAACCCAGGATAAGTTTTCAATAAGCACTGCACCACCAGGTTTAAGGTGTGAGCCAGGCAAGGAATGTGTTTCAGTTGGGAAAGGGAGATGGCAGCCATGAAATTCCTTCCGTTATCACTCACTACCTTGCCTGCCTCAAGATCTACTGTGCCCAGCCACGACTGCGTTTCTTGTTGCAAGAACTCGGATAGAACTTCCGCGGTGTGTCTGTTGTCGCCCAAACACTTCATAGCCAATACAGCCTGCTGACGCTTGGCAGTAGCTGGCCCATAATGGGACAACTGGTGTGCAACAGTGTCATCTGCCGATGGAGTGGTTGGCAGACTGCGTTCTGCGGAAGAGCTGTAGCTTCTGCAGGAGGACGAGGAGGAGGAGGAGGAGGGGGTGCGAACGCCTACAGCCAACTGTTTCCTAGACCGTGGGCTAGGCACAACTGTCCCTAAATTGATGTCGCCTGTGGACCCTGCATCCACCACATTCACCCAGTGTGCCGTGATGGACACATAACGTCCCTGGCCATGCCTACTGGTCCATGCATCTGTAGTCAGGTGCACCTTTGTACTCACAGATTGCCTGAGTGCATGGACGATGCGCTGTTTAACACGCTGGTGCAGGGCTGGGATGGCTTTTCTGGAAAAAAAGTGTCGACTGGGTAGCTCGTATCGTGGTTCAGCGTACTCCATCAGGGCTTTGAAAGCTTCGCTTTCAACTAACCGGTAGGGCATCATCTCTAACGAGATTAGTCTAGCTATGTGGGCGTTAAAACCCTGTGTACGCGGATGCGAGGATAAGTACTTCCTTTTTCTAACCAGAGTCTCATGTAGGGTGAGCTGGACTGGAGAGCTGGAGATCGTGGAACTTTCGGGTGTGCCGGTGTACATGGCAGACTGAGAGACGGTTGGAGACGGTATTGTTTCCGCCGGTGCCCTAGATGCAATATTTCCTCCTACAAAACTGGTGGTTCCCTGACCCTGACTGCTTTTGGCTGGCAAAGAAACCTGCACAGATACTGCCGGTGGTGCGGAAAATGGTGGCCTTACAGTGACGGAAGGGATGTTGCGTTGCTGACTAGCTTCATTGGCCGAGGGTGCTACAACCTTAAGGGACGTTTGGTAGTTAGTCCAGGCTTGAAAATGCATGGTGGTTAAGTGTCTATGCATGCAACTAGTATTTAGACTTTTCAGATTCTGACCTCTGCTTAAGCTAGTTGAACATTTTTGACAGATGACTTTGCGCTGATCAGTTGGATGTTGTTTAAAAAAATGCCAGACTGCACTCTTCCTAGACTCGGATCCCTTTTCAGGGATTGCAGACTGAGCTTTAACCGGATGGCCACGCTGTCCTCCAACAGGTTTTGGCTTTGACACGCGTTTTGGGCCAAATACGGGCCCGGCAGATGGAACCTGTTGCGATGTTGATGCCTGCTGCGGCCCCTCCTCCACCTCCGCTTCTGAACTACTGCCGCCTGCACCCTGTTCCCCCAATGGCTGCCAATCGGGGTCAATAACTGGGTCATCTATTACCTCCTCTTCGAGCTCGTGTGCAACTTCGTCTGTGTCACTGTGTCGGTCAGTGGTATAGCGTTCGTGGCGGGGCAACATAGTCTCATCAGGGTCTGATTGTGGATCTGTACCCTGAGAGGGCAATGTGGTGGTCTGAGTCAAAGGAGCAGCATAGTACTCTGGCTGTGGCTGTGCATCAGTGCACTCCATGTCAGAATATACTTGTAATGGGCATGGCCTGTTAAATGTTTCACTTTCTAAGCCAGGGACGGTATGTGTAAAGAGCTCCATGGAGTGACCCGTTGTGTCGCCTGCTGCATCCTTCTCTCTTGTTGTAGTTTTTGCTGAGGAGGACAAGGAAGCGACTTGTCCCTGACCGTGAACATCCACAAGCGACGCGCTGCTTTTACATTTACCAGTTTCGGAAGAGGAGGCAAAAGAGCAAGAGGCTGAGTCTGCAATGTAAGCCAAAACTTGCTGTTGCTGCTCCGCCTTTAAAAGCGGTTTTCCTACTCCCAGAAAAGAGAGCGTTCGAGGCCTTGTGTAGCCTGACGACAAAACTGGCTCCACAGCTCCAGACTTAGGTGGAATATTTTTATCCCCACGACCACCTGATGCTCCACTACCACTACCATCATTACCAGCTGACAATGAACGCCCACGACGACCTCTTGCACCAGACTTCCTCATTGTTTTAAAATCTTAACCAAAGTAACTTTATTTGTTGCTGTCAAACAACTTACACGGTGAGCTATAACTTCAGTATGATTTCAATATCCCTTAACAGGTTGGTGAGACCACAAGGAAAATCAGGCACAATGTTACACACTCTGTTTTCTGTGGCACAAAATCACAGAGATGACACACACGCAGGACTGTCACTCAAGCACTAATGTCAATATTAATCTCCCACCTAATTTGTTTTTTTTTTTTTTTCAGGGAGACTTTAGAAACCAAATAATATTAAAAAAACCAAAAAATAAATAGCCTTTCTATGGCCCACTGAATGAGAGAGAGAGGTGGCACACCCAGGAGTCAAGACTGGCACACAAGCTGAAAGGGCAATATTACTCTCCCACTGTTTTTTTCAGTTTTTTTTTTTTTATTTTCAGGGAGACTTTAGAAACCAAATAATATTAAAAAAACCAAAAAAATAAATAGCCTTTCTATGGCCCACTGAATGAGAGAGAGAGGTGGCACACCCAGGAGTCAAGACTGGCACACAAGCTGAAAGGGCAATATTACTCTCCCACTGTTTTTTTATGTATTTTTTGTTTTTTAAGGGAGACTTTAGAAACCCAATAATATTAAAAAAACCAAAAAAATAAATAGGCTTTCTATGGCCCACTGAATGAGAGAGGTGGCACACCCAGGAGTCAAGACTGGCACACAAGCTGAAAGGGCAATATTACTCTCCCACTGTTTTTTTATGTATTTTTTGTTTTTTAAGGGAGACTTTAGAAACCCAATAATATTTAAAAAAAATAAATAAATAGGCTTTCTATGGCCCACTGAATGAGAGAGGTGGCACACCCAGGAGTCAAGACTGGCACACAAGCTGAAAGGGCAATATTACTCTCCCACTGTTTTTTTATGTTTTTTTTTTTTTTCAGGGAGACTTTAGAAACCAAATAATATTAAAAAAACCAAAAAAATAAATAGGCTTTCTATGGCCCACTGAATGAGAGAGAGGTGGCACACCCAGGAGTCAAGACTGGCACACAAGCTGAAAGGGCAATATTACTCTCCCACTGTTTTTTTTTTTTTTTTTTTTTTTCAGGGAGACTTTAGAAACCAAATAATAAGAAAAAAAACAAATAAATAAATAGGCTTTCTATAGCCCACTGAATGAGAGATAGCAAACACAGCAGTGGCACACAAGCCCTGACTGAGGCCAATATTTTTCTACCACTGATTGATGTAGTGTTTTTGTGTTGAGGTAGATTTTAGAACACAAATCAAGGAAAAAAAAAAATGCTTTCTATGGCCCACTGAATGAGAGAGGTGGCACACCCAGGAGTCAAGACTGGCACACAAGCTGAAAGGGCAATATTACTCTCCCACTGTTTTTTTATGTATTTTTTGTTTTTTAAGGGAGACTTTAGAAACCCAATAATATTTAAAAAAAAAAATAAATAGGCTTTCTATGGCCCACTGAATGAGAGAGGTGGCACACCCAGGAGTCAAGACTGGCACACAAGCTGGCTGAAAGGGCAATATTACTCTCCCACTGTTTTTTTATGTTTTTTTTTTTTTCAGGGAGACTTTAGAAACCAAATAATATTAAAAAAACCAAAAAAATAAATAGGCTTTCTATGGCCCACTGAATGAGAGAGAGGTGGCACACCCAGGAGTCAAGACTGGCACACAAGCTGAAAGGGCAATATTACTCTCCCACTGTTTTTTTAAGTTTTTTTTTTTTTATTTTCAGGGAGACTTTAGAAACCAAATAATATTAAAAAAAACAAAAAAATAAATAGCCTTTCTATGGCCCACTGAATGAGAGAGAGAGGTGGCACACCCAGGAGTCAAGACTGGCACACAAGCTGAAAGGGCAATATTACTCTCCCACTGTTTTTTTATGTATTTTTTGTTTTTTAAGGGAGACTTTAGAAACCCAATAATATTTAAAAAAAAAAATAAATAGGCTTTCTATGGCCCACTGAATGAGAGAGGTGGCACACCCAGGAGTCAAGACTGGCACACAAGCTGAAAGGGCAATATTACTCTCCCACTGTTTTTTTATGTTTTTTTTTTTTTCAGGGAGACTTTAGAAACCAAATAATATTAAAAAAACCAAAAAAATAAATAGGCTTTCTATGGCCCACTGAATGAGAGAGAGGTGGCACACCCAGGAGTCAAGACTGGCACACAAGCTGAAAGGGCAATATTACTCTCCCACTGTTTTTTTTTTTTTTTTTTTTTTTCAGGGAGACTTTAGAAACCAAATAATAAGAAAAAAAATAAATAAATAAATAGGCTTTCTATAGCCCACTGAATGAGAGATAGCACACACAGCAGTGGCACACAAGCCCTGACTGAGGCCAATATTTTTCTACCACTGATTGATGTAGTGTTTTTGTGTTGAGGTAGATTTTAGAACACAAATCAAGGAAGAAAAAAATAATGCTTTCTATGGCCCACTGAATGAGAGAGGTGGCACACCCAGGAGTCAAGACTGGCACACAAGCTGAAAGGGCAATATTACTCTCCCACTGTTTTTTTATGTATTTTTTGTTTTTTAAGGGAGACTTTAGAAACCCAATAATATTTAAAAAAAAAAATAAATAGGCTTTCTATGGCCCACTGAATGAGAGAGGTGGCACACCCAGGAGTCAAGACTGGCACACAAGCTGAAAGGGCAATATTACTCTCCCACTGTTTTTTTATGTTTTTTTTTTTTTCAGGGAGACTTTAGAAACCAAATAATATTAAAAAAACCAAAAAAATAAATAGGCTTTCTATGGCCCACTGAATGAGAGAGAGGTGGCACACCCAGGAGTCAAGACTGGCACACAAGCTGAAAGGGCAATATTACTCTCCCACTGTTTTTTTTTTTTTTTTTTTTTTTCAGGGAGACTTTAGAAACCAAATAATAAGAAAAAAAAAAAATAAATAAATAGGCTTTCTATAGCCCACTGAATGAGAGATAGCACACACAGCAGTGGCACACAAGCCCTGACTGAGGCCAATATTTTTCTACCACTGATTGATGTAGTGTTTTTGTGTTGAGGTAGAATTTAGAACACAAATCACGGAAAAAATAAATAGGCTTTCTATGGCCCACTCAGTGAGAGATGGCACACACAGGGATGGCACTGTAGCAGAAATGCCAATCTTAATCTCCCACAAAAAAAAAAAAAAAAAAAAAACAGGGACTGTCCTACAATTACTATCTCCCTGCAGTAATCTCAGCCAGGTATGGCAGGCAGCAATAGGAGTGGACTGATGCACAAATTAAATAAAAAGTGTGGACAAACAAAAAAGATAGCTGTGCAGAAAGGAACAAGAGGATATGTGCTTTGAAAAAAGCAGTTGGTTTCCACAGTGGCGTACACACAGCAATACAGCTATCACGGAGCCTTCTAGGGCAGCCCAATGAGCTACAGCGCTGAGGAAAAAAAAAAAATAGCTTCCACTGTTCCTGCACACCGAAGGTGGTGTTGGACAGTGGAAATCGCTACAGCACAAGCGGTTTGGTGGTTAGTGGACCCTGCCTAACGCTCTCCCTGCTTCTGACGAAGCGGCAGCAACCTCTCCCTAAGCTCAGATCAGCAGCAGTAAGATGGCGGTCGGCGGGAACGCCCCTTTATAGCCCCTGTGACGCCGCAGACAGCAAGCCAATCACTGCAATGCCCTTCTCTAAGATGGTGGGGACCAGGATCTATGTCATCACGCTGCCCACACTCTGCGTTCACCTTCATTGGCTGAGAAATGGCGCTTTTCGCGTCATTGAAACGCGACTTTGGCGCGAAAGTCGCGTACCGCATGGCCGACAAGCACAGGGGTCGGATCGGGTTTCATGAGACGCCGACTTAGCCAAAAGTCGGCGACTTTTGAAAATGATCGACCCGTTTCGCTCAACCCTAGTCAGGAGGGTTTTTCAGGTTTTGCGGGAGAATTCTTTGTGTGTAAAGGGTTCAAAGTGTGTTTTTGGGGTTCAAAAGATTTCCTTTTTGGGGTACATTTTTTCCCCTTCTTCTATTGAGATGGACCCTGTCAAGGTTCGGGCTATTTGTGACTGGACGCAGCCTACTTCTCTTAAGAGTCTTCAGAAATTCTTGGGCTTTGCTAATTTTTATCGTCGATTTATAACTGGTTTTTCTGGCGTTGCTAAACCTCTGACGGATTTGACCAAAAAGGGTGCTGATGTTGCCAATTGGTCCCCTGCTGCTGTGGAGGCCTTTCGGGAGCTTAAGCGCCGCTTTTTGTCTGCCCCTGTGTTGCGCCAGCCTGATGTTTCTCTTCCCTTTCAGGTTGAGGTCGATGCTTCCGAGATCGGAGCGGGGGCGGTTTTGTCGCAGAAAAGTTCCGACTGCTCAGTGATGAGACCTTGTGCGTTCTTTTCTCGAAAATTTTCGGCCGCCGAGCGAAACTATGATGTTGGTAATCGGGAGCTTTTGGCCATGAAGTGGGCATTTGAGGAGTGGCGTCATTGGCTTGAAGGTGCCAGACATCAGGTGGTAGTTTTGACGGATCACAAGAATCTGATTTATCTAGAGTCTGCCAGGCGCCTGAATCCTAGACAGGCACGATGGTCGTTGTTTTTTTCTCGGTTTAATTTTGTGGTTTCATACTTACCGGGTTCTAAAAATGTTAAGGCAGATGCTCTTTCTAGGAGTTTTGAGCCTGACTCTCCTGGGGATTCTGAACCTGCTGGTGTCCTTAAGGATGGGGTGGTTTTGTCTGCTGTCTCCCCAGATCTGCGACGTGCTTTGCAAGAATTTCAGGTGGATAGACCTGATCGTTGTCCGCCTGGTAGACTGTTTGTTCCTGATGATTGGACCAGTAGTGTCATCTCGGAAGTTCATTCTTCTTCGCTGGCAGGTCATCCTGGAATTTTTGGTACCAGAGATTTGGTGGCTAGATCCTTCTGGTGGCCTTCCCTGTCTCGGGATGTGCGTGTTTTTGTGCAGTCTTGTGATGTGTGTGCTCGGGCCAAGCCTTGTTGTTCTAGGGCTAGTGGGTTGTTGTTGCCCTTGCCTGTTCCGAAGAGGCCTTGGACGCACATCTCTATGGACTTTATTTCTGATCTCCCTGTTTCTCAGAAGATGTCTGTCATCTGGGTGGTGTGTGACCGTTTTTCTAAAATGGTTCATTTGGTACCATTGCCTAAGTTGCCTTCCTCATCTGAGTTGGTCCCTCTATTTTTTCAAAATGTGGTTCGCTTGCATGGTATTCCGGAAAATATCGTTTCTGACAGGGGAACCCAGTTTGTGTCTAGATTTTGGCGGGCATTCTGTGCCAGGTTGGGCATTGATTTGTCTTTTTCGTCTGCATTCCATCCTCAGACTAATGGCCAGACGGAGCGAACTAATCAAACCTTGGAGACTTATTTGAGGTGTTTTGTGTCTGCTGATCAGGATGACTGGGTTGCCTTTTTGCCGTTGGCAGAATTTGCTCTTAATAATCGGGCTAGTTCTGCCACTTTGGTTTCTCCTTTCTTTTGCAATTCAGGGTTTCATCCTCGTTTTTCATCTGGTCAGGTGGAATCTTCGGATTGTCCTGGAGTGGATGCGGTGGTGGATCGGTTGCATCAGATTTGGGGACAAGTGGTGGACAATTTGAAGTTGTCCCAGGAGAGGACTCAGCAGTTTGCTAACCGCCGTCGTCGTGTTGGTCCTCGCCTTCGTGTTAGGGACTTGGTGTGGCTGTCTTCCCGTTTTGTCCCTATGAGGGTTTCTTCTCCTAAGTTTAAGCCTCGGTTCATTGGTCCTTATAGGATTTTGGAGATACTTAACCCTGTGTCCTTTCGTTTGGACCTCCCGGCATCTTTCGCTATCCATAATGTATTCCATCGGTCGTTGTTGCGGAGATATGAGGTACCGGTGGTTCCTTCTACTGAACCTCCTGCTCCTGTGCTGGTGGAGGGTGAACTGGAGTACGTTGTAGAGAAGATCTTGGATTCCCGTATTTCCAGACGGAGACTTCAATATCTGGTTAAATGGAAGGGCTATGGTCAGGAAGATAATTCTTGGGTAACTGCCTCTGATGTTCATGCCTCGGATTTGGTTTGTGCCTTTCATAGGGCTCATCCAGATCGCCCTGGCGGTTCTCGTGAGGGTTCGGTGCCCCCTCCTTAAGGGGGGGGTACTGTTGTGAATCCGCTTTTTGGGCTCCCCTGGTGGTTGCTGGTGGTACTGGTGACTTGTGTGTGCTTTGCTCTCAGTTCACCTGCTCCCATCAGTGTTTGGGAGTTTCCTATTTAGCCTTGCTCTCCAGTCATTTCCTTGCCGGTCATCATTGTAACCAGAGCCTTCGGTTGCATGTTCCTGCTACTAGTCTGCTGATCAGCTAAGTGGACTTTGCCCTTTTGTTTTGTATCTTTTGTCCAGTTTGCAGTTTTTGTTATTCTCTGTAGCTGGAAGCTCTTGCGGGCTGAAATTGCCACTCCTGTGTCATGAGTTGACACAGGAGTCTTAAAGTAATTTCAGGATGGTTTTTTGAAAGGGTTTTCAGTTGACCGTGAAGTCCTCTTTTGTATCCTTCTGCTATCTAGTAAGTGGACCTCTCTTTGCTAAATCTACTTTCATACTGTGTATGTCTTTTCCTCTTAACTCACCGTTATTACATGTGGGGGGCTGCTATCATCTTTTGGGGTATTTCCCTAGAGGTAAGCCAGGTCTGTTCCTTCCTCTACCAGGCGTAGTTAGTCCTCCGGCTGGCGCGTGGCATCTAGGAAGTCGTAGGTATGCTCCCTGGCTACTATTTGTTGTGTGGTAGATTTAGCTCACGGTCAGCTCGAGATTCCATCACCCAGAGCTCGTCCGTTATTTTTGTGTTCTGATGTTTCCCTGCCATTGGGAATCATGACAGGGGGCAGTATCCATGGCCCATTCCTAGGCTATTAATATCAGCCCACAGCTCTCTACATAGCCTTTTTTGGTAATTAATTATAATGTGACCCTACGTCATTTTTTGGGGGTCACTCATTTTAATAGCCAGTAAAGGCTAAGTATACAGCTGTGAGCTTATATTAATAGCCTGGGAAGCTCCATGAGTATTACCCCCTTCCCAGGATTTAAACATTTGCCCCCAGACGTCGGTTTTCCCGCTGCTGGTTAAGAAAATCATAGAGGAGCCCACGGCATTTTTTCAGAAAAATAATCTTTAAATAATTAAATACATGTACAGTAATTTGCACACATACTGTACTAATTGTATATGTCATTGGGATCTATATATCTATTCTATATGTATATTCTGTATGTAATCCATGTATTCTATCCTGTCGGCTCCTGCTGTGATTTTACAGTGTGTGGCTGCTGAATTGACGGCTTTTCTCCTAACTATGTATGATATATATATATATATATATATATATATATATGTCATTGACATTCTATCTATTCTATTCTAACCTGTCACACTGTGATTTTACTGTATGCAGCAAATGAATTGCAGGCCTTTCAAAGGAGATTGGTGCGCAAAAATCGGGCTGCACTCGCATGGTCCAAGTGCTGTGCGATTTTTATTTTCTCGCACCCATTGACTTCTATTGCAGGATGCAATCCAATTTCCAATTACAATCGCAGCATGCTGTGAGTTTTTTCCAGTCCGATCATGATCCTATCCGAGCTGAAAAAAACGAAGATGAACACACAATGATAGAATAACACTGGTCCAAATGCAATCCGATTTTTAATTGGATTGCATTAGTCTGATTTCATTGCAAGTGGGAATCAGCCCTAAGGAAAATTATTGCCAATAGTAAACTGTGACGTTTGCTTATCTCTGCACGGATTGCGGCAGTCATACAACTGCTAAATAAAGATACGCTATTTATTTAACGAATAGAAAATTTGTATTTTTTATATCACCTGCTGACACATGGCAACGGCAGATGAAGGAAAATTATTGCAACAGGTAAATTGTGACGTTTCAGCTTCTCTACATGGTTTGCACCAGTCGCACAACTGCTAAATAAAAATATGCTATTTATTTAACCAATAAAAATCTTTTTTATATATATATTGCCTTTCATGAGACACACCAACAGCAGACTCAGGGAAATTACTGGTAAATAGTGAAGTTTCTGTAGCTCAGCAGGTTTTGCGCCAGTCGCACAAATGCTAGATAAATATTAGCTATTTAAGCAATGAGTGAGCAATATTATTTAGCAATTAGATTTTAAAAAGGATGTTACTATATGCTGGCACTAAAGCATATAATTTAGTTGTAAAAAAAAAGTTTTTTATTATACTGGTACGCAGGAATATTATGCAGCTCCAAAAAAATTGGTTTAGTATATGCTGGTACTAATATTATTTGGCTCTAAAAAGAGCTGATTTGTAAATTATGGTAGTGGATGAAACCCTGCCTATCTCTCCCTAACCCTACAGTGTGTTCCTAGTCCTATACTATACAACACAATGCAAACTAGCAGAGATCTGCAGCATGTACTTGCAATGATGATGTGATAACACCCAAGTGCCTGCCTTTCACTCTCCCTAGTATTAAATCTCTCCCTATCTCCACCTAACAAAGTACTAATCTTCACCCACATGAGCTCTTAAAAGAGCTTTTTGGAATCACAAACTCTCCCTATATGCTTCTTTCACATTCCCTACGCTTACACTACGCTCTCCCTACACTGTTTCTGGCTGCAATGTTCGCAGGATGGTGCCAGTAGAGATTAAGTATCTGCTATGACGCTGTAAGGCCAGCCAATCACAGTAATGCCACACACAAGATGGTGCTGGCATTACTGTGATTGGCAAGCAAGCCTAGCATGTTCATTGGCTGCAAATAAAGCTCCAAACATGCTGGGTGGGTCACCAAGGGGAATTCCAAATTTCTCACTGAGTAACGAATAGCCTGAATAGCTATGTATTGTAAAACCAAACAGCTTGGTGAATTCTGTAACAAGGTACATAAAAAAATCATACTTTTTTCTATCATGCTTAGCTGTCCTGCTAGAACACCCTTTTTTTTCAACCTTCCATCATCAATAGGGTATTTAACCCCTTTACCCCAAGGGTTGTTTGCAAGTTAATGACCGGGCCAATTTTTACAATTCTGACCACTGTCCCTTTATGAGGTTATAACTCTGGAACGCTTCAACGGATCCCAGTGATTTTGACATTGTTTTCTCGTGACATATTGTACTTCATTACAGTGGTAACATTTCTTTGATATTACCTGTGTTTATTTGTGAAAAAAATGGAAAATTGGCGAAACTTTTGAAAATTTCGCAATTTTCTAACTTTGAATTTTTATACAATTAAATCACAGAGATACGTCACACAAAATACTTAATAAGTAACATTTCTCACATGTCTACTTTACAACAGCACAGTTTTTTTTGTTAGGGAGTTATAAGGGTTAAAAGTTGACCAGCAATTTCTCATTTTTACAAAACCATTTTTTTTTAGGGACCACATCTCATTTGAAGTCATTTTGAGGGGTCTATATAATGGAAAATACCCAAGTGTAACACCATTCTAAAAACCACACCCCTCAAGGTGCTCAAAACCATATTCAAGAAGTTTATTAACCCTTCAGGTGTTTCACAGGAATTTTTGGAATGTTTAAATAAAAATGAACATTTAAATTTTTTTACACAAACAATTTACTTCAGCTCCAATTTGTTCTATTTTACAAAGGGTAACAGGAGAAAATAGACCCCAAAAGTTGTTGTACAATTTGTCCTGAGTATGCCGATACCGCATATGTGGGGGTAAACCACTGTTTGGGTGCATGGCAGAGCTCGGAAGCGAAGGAGCGCCATTTGACTTTTCAATGCAAAATTGACTGGAATTCAGATGGGATGCCATGTTGCGTTTGTAGAGCCCCTGATGTGACTAAACATTGAAACCCCCCACAAGTGACACCATTTTGGAAAGTAGACCCCCTAAGGAACTTATCTAGCTGTGTGGTGAGCACTTTGACCAATTAAGTGATTCACAGAAGTTTATAATGCAGAACCGTAAAAATAAAAAATCATATTTTTTCACAAAAATGATCTTTTCGCCCCCAATTTTTTATTTTCCTAAGGGTAAGAGAAGAAATTGGACTCTAAACGTTGTTGTCCAATTTGTCCTGAGTACGCTGATACCCAATATGTGGGGGGGAACCACCATTTGGGCGCATGGCAGAGCTCGGAAGGGAAGGAGCGTCATTTGGAATGCAGACTTAGATGGAATGGTCTGCAGGCGTCACGTTGCATTTGCAGAGCCCCTTATGTACCTAAACCGTAGAAACCCCCCACAAGTGACCCCATATTGGAAACTAGACCCCCCAAGAAACTTATCTTGATATGTTGTGAGAACTTTAAACCCCCAAGTGTTTCACTACAGTTTATAACGCAGAGCCATGAAAATAAAAAATCCTTTTTTTTTTCCACAAAAATTATTTTTTAGTTTTGTATTTTTCCAAGGGAAAAAGTGTAAATTGAACCCCAATATTTACAGTATATATATATTTGCGCTGAAGGTACCATTAATATATCAAAGAGCTCTTAGTAAAAAAACGTCATAAAGAACTTCATAGAAAGCTTCATAGAAGAGTGCTATATACCATCCTTTATGTACACAATTACCTTAATCAGGGCAAGTGTGGCAGTCCTCATGAAACGCTGTTATCCAGAAAAGTTCCTTGTAGTTAATAGACGGTCATATCCAAGTGTCCACAACTAAACCTCCCAACGATATACGCAAGAAATGGTCCTCACTGTTTCCAAAACTAGGGGGAAAGGGTATTAACCTGTCCCGGCTGGTGACAGGCACCCCTCGCCCTATAGATAGTATTCCTAGCTCCCACGCTTCCAAAAAAATTGCCGGCAAGGTGCAGTGAAGCTGCGAGACCTTGCGTGACGTCACAAGCACGTGATACTTCACGTGACCGGCTTACAGAGCGCACCCAGGACCAAACTTCTATCCGACGCGTTTCGGAGTTAACAGACTCCTTCCTCAGGAGTGAACCCCAATATTTGTTGTCCAATTTGTCCTGAGTACGCTGATACCCAATATGTGGGGGGGGAACCACCGTTTGGGCACATGCCAGAGCTCGGAAGGGAAGGAGCGCCATTTGGAATGCAGGCTTAGATGGATTGGTCTGCAGGTGTCACGTTGCATTTGCAGAGCCCCTGATGTAACTAAACAGTAGAAACCCCCATAAGTGACCCTATATTGGAAACTAGACCCCCCCAAGGAACTTATCTAGATGTGTTGTGAGAACTTTGAACCCCCAAGGGTTTCACTACAGTTTATAACGCAGAGCCGTGAAAATAAAAAATTTTTTTTTTTGCACAAAAATTATTATTTTTTAGCCCCCAGTTTTGTATTTTCCCAAGAGTAACAGGAGAAATTGGACCCCAAAAGTTGTTGTCCAAAGTTTCCTGAGTACGCTGATACCCCATATGTTGGGGTAAACCCCTGATTGTGCGCACGGGAGAGCTCTGAAGGGAAGGAGCACTGTTTTACTTTTTCAACGCAGAATTGGCTGGAATTGAGATCGGACACAATGTCGCATTTGGAGAGCCCTTGATGTGCCTAAACAGTGGAAACCCCCAAATTATAACTGAAACCCTAATCCAAACACACCCCTAACCCTAATCTCAACTGTAACCCTAACCACACCCCTAACCCTGACACACCCCTAACCCTAATCCCAACCCTATTCCCAACTGTAAATGTAATCCAAACCCTAACTTTAGCCCCAACCCTAACTTTAGCCCCAACCCTAACCCTAACTGTAGCCCTAACCCTAGCCCCCAACCCTAACCCTAGCCCTAACCCTAGCCCTAACCCTAGCCCTAACCCTAACCCTAGCCCTAACCCTAGCCCTAACCCTAGCCCTAATCCTAACCTTAACCCTAACCCTAGCCCTAACCCTAACCCTAGCCCTAACCCTAGCCCTAATGGGAAAATGGAAATAAATACATTTTTTTAATGTTTTAATTTTTCGTAACTAAGGGGGTGATGAAGGGGGGGTTTGATTTACTGTTTATAGCGGGTTTTCTAGCAGATTTTTATGATTGGCAGCCGTCACACACTAAAAGACGCTTTTTATTGCAAAAAATGTTTTTTGCGTTACCACATTTTGAGTGCTATAATTTTTCCATATTTTGGTTCTCATAGTCATTTGAGGTCTTGTTCTTTGCGGGACGAGTTGACGTTTTTATTGGTAACATTTTCGGGCACGTTACATTTTTTGATCGCTTTTTATTCCGATTTTTGTGAGGCAGAATGACCAAAAACCAGCTATTCATGAATTTATTTTGGGGGGGACGCTTATACCGTTCTGCGTTTGGTAAAATGGATAAAGCAGTTTTATTCTTCAGGTCAGTACGATTACAGCGATACCTCATTTATATCATTTTTTTATGTTTTGGTGCTTTTATACGATAAAAACTATTTTATAGAAAAAATAATTATATTTGCATCGCTTTATTCTGAGGACTAACACTTTTAATTTTTTTCGCTGATGATGCTGTATGGTAGCTCGTTTTTTGCAGGACAAGATGATGCTTTCAGCGGTACCATGGTTATTTATTTCCGTCTTTTTGATCGCATGTTATTCCACTTTTTGTACGGCAGTATGATAATACAGCTTTGCTTCTTGCCACGTTTTTTTTTTTTTTTTACGGTGATCACTGAAGCGGTTAACTAGTGGGACAGTTTTATAGGTTGGGTCATTACGGACACGGCGATACTAAATATGTGTACTTTTATTGTTTTTTTATTTTTATTTAGCTAAAGGAATGTATTTATTGGAACAATATTTTTTATTATTATTATTTATTTAGGAATTTTTATTTTTTTTTTACACATGCAATTTTTTTTTTTTTTACATTTTTACTTTGCCCTAGGGGGGGACATCACAGTAAAGTGACAGATCACCGATCTGACACTTTGCTGTGCACTGTGTCAGATCGGCGATCACACAGCACAGCAGGGAGGCTTCCCGGTGCCTGCTCTGAGCAGGCGCTGTGAAGCCACCTCCCTGCAGGACCCGGATGCAGCCCCGCGGCCATTTTGGATCCGGGGACTGCAGGGACTGCAGGGAGGAGACGCTCGGTGCAAGGTGAGCACATCGCCTTGTACCGATCGTCTCAGGGAAGCCCGCAGGGAGCGATGCTTCCCTATACCGCCGGAACACTGCGATCATGTTTGATCGCAGTGTGCCGGGGGTTAATGTGCCGGGGGCGGTCCGTGACTGCTCCTGGCACATAGTGCCGGATGTCAGCTGCGATAGTCAGCTGACACCCGGCCGCGATCGGCCGCGCTCCCCCCGTGAGCCGATCGAGCTGGACGTACTATTCCGTCCTTGGGAATTAGGGCCCACCCCACATGGATGGAATAGTAAGTCCGATGACAGAAAGGGGTTAATACACTTACAGTATGTGTGATTTGGGGTGGTTTTTCCCTCTAGGTCAAATCATTTATTATCTGGTCAAGCAATCTGAAAAAAATGTCCTCAATTCATTATCAAGAATATATTGAGTTATGGAAGAAAAATAATTTTTCCCATTTCTATTCATGATGAAAAGGTAAGGGGAAACCATTTCCCGATCTTCATCTTGTCTTTCATTTTATGAATCATTGGATCAAGATTCAAATGCGCATTCTGTGATGGAGAACTGGAAACATACATTCTCAAATAGTTAAAGCTACTGTTATATTGTAAATTAACTGGATTTAAATCTAATGGGGGTAAAAAGGTATTTATTTAACTCAACTGATTTTTATCACAGAAAAATTACCAAATTTATCAATAACGTCCATTACTTTGTCTAGGGACTATACACAAGAGAGAGTAAGATATGATCCACATATAGACTAATCTTCTCCGCTCTCTCTGGATACATAAAACCTACAATTTATCAGATTGAATAGCACGAGCGAGTGGTTCTATTACCAGGGAGTACAGGAGGGGAGATAAAGGACAGGAATCTCTTTTTCCCTTTTGAAATTGGAAAAATCTTGAGGACCATTTAATCTGATTCTTCCTCATGTAGTAGCATAAAAGATTTTTCCTATTTTCTAAAAGTGGATTAAGACAACATTTTCTAAAATATGTTATATACATTCCAATTCAATGAAATTAAAAGCCTTGGAGGCCTCTAAAGATAACACAGTCTATAGACCAGATTGAAAAGGAAAACTACACTCATAATATTTAGTCTGGATGATTTATTTGGCATAACACTATACTGATTTGCATAAACAATTCTAGTAATTATTTTTGATACTCTAATAGCTAATATATGAGCAAGAATCATTTACATTAGAATTTAGTAAAGAAATAGACTGATAAGAATAAAACACTTATGGGACTTTTCTTTGCTTCAAAATTAACACTATGTCAGCCTCTTTCATAGATGGAGCAAGAAAAATATACTTAACATAAAGAGGTGGTGCCCACTTATCTCGCTCTCAAACCTCTTATAGGACTCATAAAAAATGTTATCAGTTCTTGAGGCTTTATTATTTGCCTATATAATAAGCTTGTTTTTCTGCACTCAGAAGAGTTGGTTATCAAGAAAAGAGGGGTCCCCATGCTGTTTTTTAATTATTTAAATAAATAATTTTAAAAAAATCTTGTGGGGTCTCCCCCATTTTTGGCAACCAGCCTTGCTAAAGCTCACAGCTGGGGACTGGTAAGGGGCCATTCATATAGGCCCCCCAGCCTAAAAGCAGCATCCCGCAGCTGCCCAAAAAAGGCGCATCTATTAGATGCGCCAATTCTGGTGCTTTGCCCGACTCTTCCCACTTTCCCTGTAGAGGTGGCAAGGTGGATTCATATTTTTGGGGTTGATGTAACCTTTGTATTGTCAGATCACATCAAGCCCACGGCTTAGTAATGGAGAGGTGTCTATAAGACACCTATCCATTACTAATCCTATAGTTGTATGTTAAATAAAGACACAGCCAAAATAAAATCCTTTAATTGAAAAAAATGACACAGACTCCTTTAATAATCTCAATTAAACCATACTTACGACCTTGCCTAATTCCATCAAAGCCCTCTATCTTCTGTAATAAAAGTAAAATAAAAAAAAAACAATATGCCTGTCTGTCGTTCTGTCCCACGCCGTAATCCATGTCTGGGGGCTGAATAGTTTTCAACTTGGACGGTGCCAAGACCAACCATTCAGGCTGAGAACCACTGGTGAATGAGCTGCTTTAACAGCATGTGGTTTGGGAGGGATGTGCTGCTTTAGTAGGTGAGAGTGATTATGTGATGCCATGACAGCGGGGGTATGCTGAAGAACCCATGGCTGCCATAATGGCACCTTGATTTTTCCTATATAAAGCAATGCTGTTGTATTGCTATGTACAGCACATGAGATCAGATAATCGCAGATTCAAGTCCCCGAGGGAACTACAAACTACAGTAAAAAGTTTGCATGCCACGGCGATTAAGGATCAGCTGATGCCGCACAGTCTGAAAAAGGCAGCAGAGGGAGATGAGTGAGAGGCGAAGATATGCACTGCGCATGCCCATGAATCCCAGCCCCGCAGTGTGAATAAATCAGAAGGGTGGGTGGGTGCAGGGTGGGATCTCAGGCAGCGCGGCCGCATAGGCGCAGTCAGCCTGACATCAAATGATGTCAGAAGACGGGCAGCGCTAACTGCGCAGGCTCTGGGACAGATTCAAACAATGCTGAGGAGGCGGTGCCCGGCGCCAAGGGGGAATGAATGACGGCTGTGCTGCGTCTAATTAGGGGGGAAAGACCCGCCTCCCTGGCGATTTCACGGTATGAGAGGGCACATTTTATCAGTGTTTATTTCAGCGTGTGCAAGGACCATAACTAAAAGAGCCACCTTGTCCAAATGCAGCATTAGTGCTGCACAAGGTGGCTCATTTAGTTACAAACGCCTGAGGGGGGGGTGACAGGTTCCCTTTAAAATGTTATAGGTCTTGGAAAATGGCAACCCAAGTGAAATATTATATTTTCTTTTACGAATTTCCACATTTTTTTCACCACTTAAGTAATAAAAAAAGTTGGAATATCATCATGTTTGACATTGCCGTAATCATACTGAATTGAAAAATCAAATTGCCATACCATTTTTTTTTATCATGTAATGAAAATTTTTAAAAAACAATTGCGGAAATGTGATTTTTTTTTACCATCTTGTGACCCCCCCAAAAAAATTTCGTTTTCCCAAACAGTCCATGGTAAAATGAATGGTGGAATTCAAACGTACAACTTGTCCTGCAAAAAAAAACCAACAAGCCCTCGCACGCTTAGGTGGCAATAAAAAATAAAAAAGTTATGGCTCATGGAAGAAGACAAGGAAAAAAATGAAAGCACAAAAATGGAAAATCGCCCAGTTGGGAAGAGGTTAGCAGATTGGTTGAATTCTACAGTGAATGTGTCTCTACCAGATAGACAATAGCTGGGAAATGATTATTTAGTGCATTAAATGTTGCTACATTTTTATGTTTCTCTTTAGCACCTCAAATATTACAAAATGAAACTTTCATATTCATTTTTTATAAAGAACAAAAAACGCAAGAGGAAGAAAAACAACTTTGACTCTCACCAACCTTTTTACAAGCATATTTCCCAACTTCTTCTAAAACCAACTACACCTGTTCAATCTGATTTCTATTATCATATAAACTTTATTTATGACAAAGATAAAGACATGTATATAATCAATGTAAAATAGGGGAGAAAACGAAGTGCAGGAACAACCGGCAGGTATGGCTGGACGAAGCTTTCCTTAGCGAAACGCGCGTCGGGTGTGGTGGGTCCCTGGCTGGTGGCTCACATTAGGTAATTATGTTGCTCTTTTTACACACAGTGGTTATATGACTATACTCCCCGGCACCGCGGCTGGCGGTGATCTTGCACCCTATGTTTATCTATCTTTATATTTTGTGATTTTGCACATTTGTGGTTATATATTAATTGTTGATATTATATCGGTGTATGTTATATGTATATGGTGCGTGATCGCTATCAGCCACTGCGTCAGGTGGAATTATGATATATACACATGACTTTCCAACATACTTTACATTTGTCAAGTGATACTGTGTGTTGTTATACATATATAGATATTTTGGAGGCAATTTTATGTAAATTTAGCCACTTTTTCCAGCCATACCTGCCGGTTGTTCCTTTTACATTGATTATATACATGTTTTTATCTTTGTCATAAATAAAGTTTATATGATTCTATTTGGTTTTGCTCAGCGCTATTTTTTTGAGTTTCTGGTAATTATTGCTTGGCTTGGTACTTAATTTTGTGAGGTATTATAGGTGTTACTGATTTCTATTATGCTAATTCACCCTCTCGACAGCCCCGCCAACTCCTACGCCCATCCTGAAACAGGAGAAATACTCTTCAGCTTTGCAGACATATAAATTATCTGATTTGCCAAAATAGAAATTGCAGTAATTCTGCATAGTATAAACCTGACTATAGAAATATCTAAAGAGCAAGCCAATCAAACATCCACTCTTCATGATGACTATGGAATGTCATTTCCATTAAGCCACTTTAAAGCTTCTTCAGGTGAAAAAGAAAAATGACTGCTCATTATGTAGGATTTTGAATTTCGCAGGATATAAGATTTCATAATGAAGACCCTCTTTACGCAATCTGTTCTTAGGGTATGTTTCCACGTTCAGGAAACGCTGCGTGTTTGACGCAGCATTGAGCCGCAGCATCAAACACGCAGCGTCCAGATGTTACAGCATAGTGGAGGGGATTTCATGAAATCCCGTCTCCACTATGCATTAAAAGACGCATGCGGCAGACCCGCGGAAACGGACATGCGGCACGTCTTTTAAAGCAGCATGTCCTTACATTGCTGAAACAACGCAAGGACAATGCAGGTGACCTGCCAGTGACCTCAGGTGCAGATTTGGTCAGGATTTTACCTGCATAAAATCTTGACCAAATCCTGATGCAATCCTGAACGTGGACACATACCCTTAAAGTCTTCTAATATGCTTCTATTTTTTGCGCTGTAACTGAGTAGTCTCAGAACAGTATGATATTATTGGAATTATAGGAAAATTGCAGATTTCTGGCTATTCTCAATTGACTTTTTGGACCCAATTCATCAAAAAGTTCTGGCATAAAACACTTAGAAAAGTTACAAAAGAAAAAAAATTCACTGCAGTTCCAATCAGATCTGTCAAATTTGGCAGAGCATGGGCAAGACAGGGCATTTCTACACATTCCCTGCAAATTCTTCAAGTTATGCCACTTAACGTACGCCATCATACACATAAAACTAAAAGAGAAATCATTGGAGAAATACGGTACATTATGGTTGGAAGATTAGACAGATCAAAGGAATCGAGAATTTTGAAAATGAATCCAGGAGGAGAAAGAAGCATATTTCTCTAATAAGTTATACTATAAAGGTACTGGAGAATGATGCTATCCATACCATGGATGACAAGAAGAACAAACAAATCAACTCTGGAGCAAATTAAGACAGACATGTCACTTCAAGCAAGGATCACCAAGCTACAACTTGCCTATTTTGAACACATCAGGCAAATAAAGCTATAACTGGAGAAGTACATCATGTTCAGTAGAAAAGAAGGAACAAGGTGAAGAGGAAGACCAGCAAACCTAATGCTTGATACTTTCAAGATAATGCTGTAGAAGACCCTGACGGACCTATCTAAGCTTGTACAAGATCGATCTTCCTACAGATCGTTCATTAATCAAGTCACCATGGCTCGAAACAAATATGAAGGCCATTACATAATAATAAGATGAAATAACAACTTAAACAAGAAATGTAACCCAGTCCTTGACTGGTGTAACCAGGGCCGTATTTAGACTTTCTGCTGCCCTAGGCACTTTTAGTGCTGCCTCCCCATTGGTGAGTATGAGTAAGGGCTCATTTCCACCTGCGAGAAATGCGTCCGTGTCTCGCATGTGGAAACCAAGCTCTGGCACCGGCACTTTGGAGCGGAGCTGTGCAGCTCCATGTGTTCCTATGCAGCCGCACGCTCCGCTCTGGAGTGCCGGCGCCACAGCTTGGTTTCCACATGCGAGACACTAGCGAGTGCTATGTGAGAAAAAAAAAAAATTGCATCACACTCGGACCAGTATAAATCTATGGGGCAGCTCCCATCATCGTTTTTTTTCTCGGCCGTATTATCAGCGCGAGTGATTTCACTTGTATATCAGCCGAGACTTGCCAATGCAAGTCAATGGGTGCAAAGAAAAAAATCCTACAGCACTCGCACCATGCGAGTGCTGTCCGATTTTTATGCACCGGCGTTCTTTGAAAAGCCGGCAATTCATGTCCGGTGTACAGCAAAATCACACGGCCTCATTCATTCCCTATGGGAGTTGCGGACATGTGCGGCACTTGCAGCAACGGAAAAAAAACACTGCTAGCAGTGTTTTTTTTTTTTGTCTCACCGCAAGTGCCGCACATGTTGGCAAGTAGCCATCACTACCTGTCCCTAGTGAATCAACCACAGGGCTTGCTGGGATTTGCAGTCCCTACAGTATCAACCACAGGGCTTGCTGGGATTTGCAGTCCCTACACTATCAACCACAGGGCATGCTGGGATTTGCAGTCCTACATCTCCATAATTAGAATGACAGGACATGTAACCTAAACCTGTAGTTATTCTGCAGCTACAGAATAAAAGTCAGGGTGTGAAGGTACAAGTCCCCCTTACACAAAGACTGGGAATGCTGGAATTTATGGTTGTACAGCAGTTCCAGAATAATAAAAACAAGCCTTGCTGGAAGGTGTACATGGGGCAGGGCGGCCACATACTGCAGAGGCCCCCTAATAGTGATCAGGACATGGTTAATGTCCTGCTTCAGTGATGTTCCTCTCAGCACCTCCCCCTCTGTTCACAGCCTCATGTCAGCAGCCGGGCACAGGCAGCAGCAGAGGGAATCACAGCGTGAGGCTCCGTGTGATGCTCCTTCCCTCCCCGCAGCATCAACAAGAACAGGTGAGGACAGGGCCCCAGTCAGCATAATCTTGTGTAGTCTGTAGCTGAGCGGGCCGGCCTCTCCTGCTATCGCTGAAGCTGCCGGATATGCTGGGACTAGCACTTCCACACCAAGCACCGCACAACTGACCTGAACACAACACACCTCACACCATCCTCCCCCGCAGCTGCTCAGGCAGGAACTGAACTTGGCGCCACAGTGAGGAGGGGGCGGGGCCTGCAGTGTCATGTGTTCCTCTTCCAGCTCCTGGCCTCCACTGCAGCATATGTGATAGCGCAGCGCAGGATGATCAGGATCCGATAGCACCGCAGCAGCCAGAAGAGGGAGATGGGGAAGAGGGAGATGGGGAAGAGGGAGATAGGGAGGGCGGCTGGGTTTGGGTGGGCGCTACCCCACACTATTAAAAAAAAAACTTTGCTCAGGCGCCACCCCCCAGCATCCTCCCGCCCCAAGGCACGTGCCCTCAAGTGCCTAGTGGCAAATACGGCCCTGGGTGTAAGGGTATGTTTCCACGTTCAGTTTTGCTTCAGGCTTTGGTCAGGATTTTATGCAGGTAAAATCCTGACCAAAACTGCACCTGAGGTCACTGGCAGGTCACCTGCGGTGTACCTGCGTGTTTTGCTCATAGTAGCAACATGCTGCGTTTCGGAAAAACGCACCACGCATGCATTTTCGCGGCAAAAACGCATGCGTTTTTTAACGCATAGTGGAGTCTGGATTTCATGAAATCCCATCCACTATGCTGTAACATCTGGACGCTGCGTTTTTGACGCTGCGGAAAAACGCAGCGTCAAAAACGCAGCGTTTCCTGAACGTGGAAACATACCCTAACACTGTTGGAGAAGCGCCTGCCAGTGATAAGGTGCACCTAATTCATTAAGAAGTCTGCCCCTTTTAGTGAATTCGGCATTTCTTACTCCTGCCTGCATGTCCATCATGTTCTTGATATATGAGAAACTTCAGAAGATTAGGTCTACGAACTAAACTAAAGGTACAGCAGCCGAAATTCCCACGGATGTCAGCTGTACATGACATGATAACCGATCGGGGCTAATAAGCCCCCCAAATTAAAATTGGCTGAAAGGGGGTTACAAGACCCCTTTATAACCACTGGATCCCAGTGATGGTGTTGTTGGTTACCATGCTACCCTGAAATCATTTGATGTCACCAAGGTATGGTGGCCTGTTATGGTTCTCAATGGCAAGAGAACATAGCCCAGCAAACATAAGAACTAGCTCTTGGAAGGATGGAAACTAAACTGACCATGAACTAAACCTGCCGCACAACTAACAGTAGCCGGGTAGCGTAGCCTGCGTTTTATCCCTAGACGCCCAGCGCCGGCCGGAGGACTAACTAATCCTGGCAGAGGAAAATATAGTCCTGGCTCACCTCTAGAGAAATTTCCCCGAAAGGCAGACAGAGGCCCCCACAAATATTGGCGGTGATTTTAGATGAAATGACAAACGTAGTATGAAAATAGGTTTAGCAAAATTGAGGTCCGCTTACTAGATAGCAGGAAGACAGAAAGGGCACTTTCATGGTCAGCTGAAAACCCTATCAAAAAACACCATCCTGAAATTACTTTAAGACTCTAGTATTAACTCATAACATCAGAGTGGCAATTTCAGATCACAAGAGCTTTCCAGACACAGAAACGAAACTACAGCTGTGAACTGGAACAAAATGCAAAAACAAACAAGGACTAAAGTCCAACTTAGCTGGGAGTTGTCTAGCAGCAGGAACATGCACAGAAAGGCTTCTGATTACAATGTTGACCGGCATGGAAGTGACAGAGGAGCAGGGCTAAATAGCGACTCCCACATCCTGATGGAAACAGGTGAACAGAGAGGATGATGCACACCAGTTCAATTCCACCAGTGGCCACAGGGGGAGCCCAAAATCCAATTTCACAACAGTACCCCCCCCTCAAGGAGGGGGCACCGAACCCTCACCAGAACCACCAGGGCGATCAGGATGAGCCCTATGAAAGGCACGGACCAAATCGGAGGCATGAACATCAGAGGCAGTCACCCAAGAATTATCCTCCTGACCGTATCCCTTCCATTTGACCAGATACTGGAGTTTCCGTCTGGAAACACGGGAGTCCAAGATTTTTTCCACAACGTACTCCAACTCGCCCTCAACCAACACCGGAGCAGGAGGCTCAACGGAAGGCACAACCGGTACCTCATACCTGCGCAATAATGACCGATGAAAAACATTATGAATAGAAAAAGATGCAGGGAGGTCCAAACGGAAGGACACAGGGTTAAGAATCTCCAATATCTTGTACGGGCCGATGAACCGAGGCTTAAACTTGGGAGAAGAAACCCTCATAGGGACAAAACGAGAAGACAACCACACCAAGTCCCCAACACAAAGCCGAGGACCAACCCGACGCCGGCGGTTGGCAAAAAGCTGAGTCTTCTCCTGGGACAACTTCAAATTGTCCACTACCTGCCCCCAAATCTGATGCAACCTCTCCACCACAGCATCCACTCCAGGACAATCCGAAGATTCCACCTGACCAGAAGAAAATCGAGGATGAAACCCCGAATTACAGAAAAAGGGAGACACCAAGGTGGCAGAGCTGGCCCGATTATTGAGGGCAAACTCCGCTAAAGGCAAAAAAGCAACCCAATCATCCTGATCTGCAGACACAAAACACCTCAGATATGTCTCCAAGGTCTGATTCGTCCGCTCGGTCTGGCCATTAGTCTGAGGATGGAAAGCAGACGAGAAAGACAAATCTATGCCCATCCTAGCACAGAATGCTCGCCAAAATCTAGACACGAATTGGGTACCTCTGTCAGAAACGATATTCTCCGGAATACCATGCAAACGGACCACATTTTGAAAAAACAGAGGAACCAACTCGGAAGAAGAAGGCAACTTAGGCAGGGGAACCAAATGGACCATCTTAGAGAAACGATCACACACCACCCAGATGACAGACATCTTCTGAGAAACAGGAAGATCCGAAATAAAATCCATCGAGATGTGCGTCCAGGGCCTCTTCGGGATAGGCAAGGGCAACAACAATCCACTAGCCCGAGAACAACAAGGCTTGGCCCGAGCACAAACGTCACAAGACTGCACAAAGCCTCGCACATCTCGAGACAGGGAAGGCCACCAGAAGGACCTTGCCACCAAATCCCTGGTACCAAAGATTCCAGGATGACCTGCCAACGCAGAAGAATGAACCTCAGAAATGACTTTACTGGTCCAATCATCAGGAACAAACAGTCTACCAGGTGGGCAACGATCAGGTCTATCCGCCTGAAACTCCTGCAAGGCCCGCCGCAGGTCTGGAGAAACGGCAGACAATATCACTCCATCCTTAAGGATACCTGTAGGTTCAGAATTACCAGGGGAGTCAGGCTCAAAACTCCTAGAAAGGGCATCCGCCTTAACATTCTTAGAACCCGGCAGGTAGGACACCACAAAATTAAACCGAGAGAAAAACAACGACCAGCGCGCCTGTCTAGGATTCAGGCGTCTGGCGGACTCAAGATAAATTAGATTTTTGTGGTCAGTCAATACCACCACCTGATGTCTAGCCCCCTCAAGCCAATGACGCCACTCCTCAAAAGCCCACTTCATGGCCAAAAGCTCCCGATTCCCAACATCATAATTCCGCTCGGCGGGCGAAAATTTACGCGAGAAAAAAGCACAAGGTCTCATCACGGAGCAATCGGAACTTCTCTGCGACAAAACCGCCCCAGCTCCGATTTCAGAAGCGTCGACCTCAACCTGAAAAGGAAGAGCAACATCAGGCTGACGCAACACAGGGGCGGAAGAAAAGCGGCGCTTAAGCTCCCGAAAGGCCTCCACAGCAGCAGGGGACCAATCAGCAACATCAGCACCCTTCTTAGTCAAATCAGTCAATGGTTTAACAACATCAGAAAAACCAGCAATAAATCGACGATAAAAGTTAGCAAAGCCCAAAAATTTCTGAAGACTCTTAAGAGAAGAGGGTTGCGTCCAATCACAAATAGCCTGAACCTTGACAGGATCCATCTCGATGGAAGAGGGGGAAAAAATATATCCCAAAAAGGAAATCTTTTGAACCCCAAAAACGCACTTAGAACCCTTCACACACAAGGAATTAGACCGCAAAACCTGAAAAACCCTCCTGACCTGCTGGACATGAGAGTCCCAGTCATCCGAAAAAATCAAAATATCATCCAGATACACAATCATAAATTTATCCAAATAATCACGGAAAATGTCATGCATAAAGGACTGAAAGACTGAAGGGGCATTTGAAAGACCAAAAGGCATCACCAAATACTCAAAGTGGCCCTCGGGCGTATTAAATGCGGTCTTCCACTCATCCCCCTGCTTAATTCGCACCAAATTATACGCCCCACGGAGATCTATCTTAGAGAACCACTTGGCCCCCTTTATGCGAGCAAACAAATCAGTCAGCAGTGGCAACGGATATTGATATTTAACCGTGATTTTATTCAAAAGCCGATAATCAATGCACGGCCTCAAAGAGCCATCTTTCTTAGCCACAAAGAAAAAACCGGCTCCTAAGGGAGATGACGAAGGACGAATATGTCCCTTTTCCAAGGACTCCTTTATATATTCTCGCATAGCAGCATGTTCAGGCACAGACAGATTAAATAAACGACCCTTAGGGTATTTACTACCCGGAATCAAATCTATGGCACAATCGCACTCCCGGTGCGGAGGTAATGAACCAAGCTTAGGTTCTTCAAAAACGTCACGATATTCAGTCAAGAATTCAGGAATCTCAGAGGGAATAGATGATGAAATGGAAACCACAGGTACGTCCCCATGCGTCCCCTTACATCCCCAGCTTAACACAGACATAGCTTTCCAGTCAAGGACTGGGTTATGAGATTGCAGCCATGGCAATCCAAGCACCAACACATCATGTAGGTTATACAGCACAAGAAAGCGAATAATCTCCTGGTGATCCGGATTAATCCGCATAGTTACTTGTGTCCAGTATTGTGGTTTATTGCTAGCCAATGGGGTGGAGTCAATCCCCTTCAGGGGTATAGGAGTTTCAAGAGGCTCCAAATCATACCCACAGCGTTTGGCAAAGGACCAATCCATAAGACTCAAAGCGGCGCCAGAGTCGACATAGGCATCCGCGGTAATAGATGATAAAGAACAAATCAGGGTCACAGATAGAATAAACTTAGACTGTAAAGTGCCAATTGAAACAGACTTATCAAGCTTCTTAGTACGCTTAGAGCATGCTGATATAACATGAGTTGAATCACCGCAATAGAAGCACAACCCATTTTTTCGTCTAAAATTCTGCCGTTCACTTCTGGACAGAATTCTATCACATTGCATATTCTCTGGCGTCTTCTCAGTAGACACCGCCAAATGGTGCACAGGTTTGCGCCCCCGCAGACGCCTATCGATCTGGATAGCCATTGTCATGGACTCATTCAGACCCGCAGGCACAGGGAACCCCACCATAACATCCTTAATGGCATCAGAGAGACCCTCTCTGAAATTCGCCGCCAGGGCGCACTCATTCCACTGAGTAAGCACAGCCCATTTACGGAATTTCTGGCAGTATATTTCAGCTTCGTCTTGCCCCTGAGATAGGGACATCAAGGCCTTTTCCGCCTGAAGTTCTAACTGAGGTTCCTCATAAAGCAACCCCAAGGCCAGAAAAAACGCATCCACATTGAGCAACGCAGGATCCCCTGGAGCCAATGCAAAAGCCCAATCCTGAGGGTCGCCCCGGAGCAAGGAAATCACAATCCTGACCTGCTGAGCAGGATCTCCAGCAGAGCGAGATTTCAGGGACAAAAACAACTTGCAATTATTTTTGAAATTTTGAAAGCAAGATCTATTCCCCGAGAAAAATTCAGGCAAAGGAATTCTAGGTTCAGATATAGGAACATGAACAACAAAATCTTGTAAATTTTGAACTTTCGTGGTGAGATTATTCAAACCTGCAGCTAAACTCTGAATATCCATTTTAAACAGGTGAACACAGAGCCATTCCAGGATTAGAAGGAGAGAGAGAGAGAAAGGCTGCAATATAGGCAGACTTGCAAGAGATTCAATTACAAGCACACTCAGAACTGAAGGAAAAAAAAAAAAAAAAATCTTCAGCAGACTTCTCTTATCTCTCCTTTCTCTGTCAATTAATTTAACCCTTTCTGGCCGGTCAAACTGTTATGGTTCTCAATGGCAAGAGAACATAGCCCAGCAAACATAAGAACTAGCTCTTGGAAGGATGGAAACTAAACTGACCATGAACTAAACCTGCCGCACAACTAACAGTAGCCGGGTAGCGTAGCCTGCGTTTTATCCCTAGACGCCCAGCGCCGGCCGGAGGACTAACTAATCCTGGCAGAGGAAAATATAGTCCTGGCTCACCTCTAGAGAAATTTCCCCGAAAGGCAGACAGAGGCCCCCACAAATATTGGCGGTGATTTTAGATGAAATGACAAACGTAGTATGAAAATAGGTTTAGCAAAATTGAGGTCCGCTTACTAGATAGCAGGAAGACAGAAAGGGCACTTTCATGGTCAGCTGAAAACCCTATCAAAAAACACCATCCTGAAATTACTTTAAGACTCTAGTATTAACTCATAACATCAGAGTGGCAATTTCAGATCACAAGAGCTTTCCAGACACAGAAACGAAACTACAGCTGTGAACTGGAACAAAATGCAAAAACAAACAAGGACTAAAGTCCAACTTAGCTGGGAGTTGTCTAGCAGCAGGAACATGCACAGAAAGGCTTCTGATTACAATGTTGACCGGCATGGAAGTGACAGAGGAGCAAGGCTAAATAGCGACTCCCACATCCTGATGGAAACAGGTGAACAGAGAGGATGATGCACACCAGTTCAATTCCACCAGTGGCCACCGGGGGAGCCCAAAATCCAATTTCACAACAGTGGCCTGTAAGATCCAGCTATAAACTAATTCTCACAAGCACAGTCAGTGACACACTGACAGTCTCATGCGCTGCAGTGTATGAGACCAGTAACCAAAATAACATGTCCCACATGTATAAGTAAAAAAGTTAAATAAATACAGAAAAAGCACCTAACTTATAAAACTGGCATGGTATTTATTCCATATGGTAAACGCTGTAAAAAAAATTAAAAAAAATGGCAAAGATGTCACTTTTTCATCATACAGACTCACAAAGAAGTGAATGAAAAGCAATCAAAAAGTCATATGTAAAAAAAAAGTACAAATGAAAACGCCAAACTGACCTGCAAAAACCAAACCCTAACATAACTCATTTGACAGAAAAATAAAAAAGTTGCAACTCAGAATATGACGCTGCAAAAAAAAAAAATCATTTTTGGAAAATATTGTTTAGTGTGTAAAAATAGCAAAGCATAAAAAAAAATATAAAACTGGTATCACTGTAATCGTACTGACCCAACAAACAAATAAATCTTATCACTTTCTTCAAAATTCTTTTCATTAGGAGATTTTTACAGTATAGGAGATAATGGGTCAGGAAAGCAATGAAGGGAAAGGAAGGTAACCAAACAAAGGAAAAGAGGAAATGGGTAAGGGAGGAAGAGGAGAGAAGGAAAATGAAGGGAAATGAAGATCATCTTAACATAGTTGCACCACAACAATTAACATACCAAATACAAAAACAACATAAAACAAAGTATAGATTAAAAGCAGGGCCACCATCAGGGCATTACTGCCCTGACTAGCGTATGGAGCCGATCAGCAGAGGGGGCATGCATCAGGCCCCAGCGGCAGGATTCTGCAGATTCAGTAACTGAACCTGCGTCCGAGATGCAGGCTCAGTTACTCTATTGCAGTGCGGGCCCGCATGGCAATAGCTAAAGCCGGAAGTCAATCGGAGGCTGGCAGCTGACCTCAGCGCGCATGACGCCGGTGTATGATGTCATTGTCATTCGCCGGCAAGTGTGCGCTTGAAACGCCTGGAGGGATCATCATTGCCGCAGTAGTGCGGCAAGGTAATGAAAGCATTTTTTTTTTAAATTTACTGAAAGCGGCAAGCCGCAATATGTTTCACCGGCAGGATGGAGACACATGGACCATGTGTCTCCATCCTGCCCGGAGAAGAATGGAGACACGGGGGCTGGATGGGAGACACGGGGGCAGGATGAGAGGCACAGGGGCAGAATGGAAACAAGGGGCAGAATGGAGACAGAGGGCAGGATTGGAGACACAGGGCAGGATGGAGACACGGGACAAAATGGAGACACGGGGGTGGGATGGAGACACGGAGGCAGGATGGTAGACACGGGGCAGAATGTAGACAAGGGGCAGGATGGGAGACACGGGGCAGAATGTAGACAAGGGGCAGGATTGGAGACACGGGGGCAGAATGGAGACACAGGGCAGGATGGAGACACGGAGGCAGGATGGGAGACATGGGGGCAGAATGGAGATGGGGCTGGATGAGAGACACGGGGCAGAGTGGAGATTGGGCAGGATGGGAGACACGGGGCAGAATGGAGATGGGGCAGGATGGGAGACATTGGGGCAGGATTGGAGACATAGGGGCAGGATTGGAGGAACAGGGGCAGAGTGGAGACACGGGGCAGGATGGAGACAGATGAGGCTTGAATATGGGACAGTATGGAGATAGATGGTGGAGGATTATGGGGCAGGATGGATACAAATGGGGCAGGATGTAGACACATGGTGCAGGAATATGGGGCAGGATGGAGACAGATGGGCAGGATGAAGACAGATGGGGCAGGATGTAGACACATGGTGCAGGAATATGGGGCAGGATGGAGACAGATGGGCAGGATGGAGACAGATGGGGCAGGATCATGGGGCAGGATGGAGACACATGGTGCAGGATCATGGGGCAGGATGGATGCTATGGAGACAGATGGGGCAGGATCATGGGGCAGAATCATGGGGCAGAATCATGGGAAAGATGGGGCAGGATGGTGACATCATATGGGGCAGGATGGGACATCACATGGAAGCAGGATGGGAGAACATATGGCTGGAGCCAGGAATGAGACACACGGGGGCCAGGATGGGGGATATTATTACTGCAGTGATGTATTTATTTTATTTTTTGAGGATACTATTTTTAATCGGGGAGGCAGTACTGTTACTGTTGCCTTTTTTTCTTCATCTGGTGTAGTTTAGAATTGGGAAAAAATAAGTAATGTGTTCTGCAAGCGGTACTCTAGATAGCTGTGTTATTTCCTGCAGAGACGAGCTCTGGCTGGAAGAAGTTACTGTGGTCTGTGCTGGATGAAGATGAAAAGCTAAGACGAAGGACTTCACCTAGAGATGTCACTGGTGAGTTACCTGTACACTGACAATACACACTGTATATTATATACAGCGGTGCTGTGTACAATGTCACCAGTGATCACTGTGTTACCTTTACACTATACACTATATAAAGAGCTCCTGTGTAAAATGTCTCCAGTGATCACTATATTACCTGTACACAGACACTGTATACTAAGTACAGATCTCCTGTGTATCATGGCACTTATAGTGATACTAGTATTGTGCTTTTTTATTACTGATTAGTATTTCAGTATTCAGTCACTATGTGGTAGTAATATGTTGTCTGGCCATGGTGTGGCGGTATTTGTTTCTTCTATGTGCTATTATTTGGTCACTATGTGGTGGTAATACATGGTCTGGTCATGGTGTAGTGGTATTTGTTCCTTGTATGTGGTATTCATCATGTGATGGTAATATGTGGTCTGGACATGGTGTGGTGGTATTTGTCCCTTGTATGTGATATTATTCAGTCACTGTGGTGGTAATATGTGGTCTGGACATGGTGTGGCGGTGTTTGTTCTTGGTATGTGGTATTATAGATCACTATGTGGTGGTAATATAGTGTCTGGTCATGGTGCAGTGGTATTTGTCCCCTGTATGTGATATTATTGGTCATTTTAAAAATTGAAAAATAAATAAAAAATATACCTAAATTGTATTGAATATTTTAACAAATGATTAATAGGATAGAGTAGAGTAGGGCCCAGCCAAAAGAGTCTACCTTGTCCTGGTGTGGCTTAAAAAATCTTTTGACTGTGGACAGTTTGAGGGGTGGAGGCGGGCCTGGGGTGGAGCCTGGGCAGAGTCTCAAGGGGGCCCTGAAAATGTTGCCAGTGTGGGGCCCCAAAATTCCTAGTGGCAACCCTGATTAAAAGCATTCTGGCAAAGTAAAAAGACATCAAATAAAGAGGCTTTTCTTGCTTGGAGAAAAAATTATGTTCCAAGAGGACCACTTTTTCCATACTAAAGATTGTTTACTTGATTATCTCAGGAAATACAAAAACCTTCCTTCTCCATATGAAGCCGTTAAAGTGTATGCAGACTTTTCAAGGGAGACATTAAGGGCTAGGAAATCCTTTGTGGAGCTCACTACAATCCTAAGACATAAGAACATCCCATATAAATGGGGTTTTCCTACAAAATTAATCGTTTTCATCAATAAAAAAAAGGTATGTGATTCAAGATCCAACAGAAGTCCAGAAATTTCTAAAGGAACATAACATTTCAGGGAAAGAAAAGAAACCTACATTGGATGAGCATGAAGAAGAGATGTAACCCTGGATTACAGAATTTAATGGGCTTCTAAGAAAATTATTATAGTATCTTTTGTTCATTATTGATGTCTTCTGACTAACTTTTATCTTATAGGTTATTTTATAGGACTCAGATGCAGAGTTGGCTGAACTTTTTCCCCCTTTTCTAATATGAGGTCCGTGGGAATTTTGTCTTGTTTGTTCCCAGACCTTGTTACCAGATCATCTGAGAAGAATCTGTGTCTGGTTGTTTTTTGGTTGTGGTTTTTGAGATGTTGCTTTATAGTGTTTTTCTCCTTTTATTTGTTATTTGATGTTACGTGCACCATTGATATTCTTGCTCGAGGAGAGATAATATTCACAAATAAGTATTTCTGGCTTTCTCATGCAGTCTCATTCTGTATTATAAATGGCAGTAAAAATCTTCTCTCTAAATGTAAAGGGACTTAATAGTCCCATTAAGAGGCACTCTGCTTGGAAAGAAGATAAAAACTCAAATTGTGACGTAATTGCTTTCCAAGAAACAAAATCTATTAATCCACCTAAATTTTCTCATAAGAATTTGCCTTATACTTTTAGATCCTCCTTAGACAAAAAAAAGGCAGGAGTGATTACGGCAATCAGGGATACTGTCTCTTTTCAATTATTAGAGGAAATTACTGATACTAACAGGCAATTCCACATTCTTATCTGTGTAATCGATACGATCACTTATACTCTAGTTAATTTGTACGCTCCTAATCGTGGGCAAATCACATTTCTAGACAAACTTATGAAAAAAGTCCAAAAACATCAGAAAGGGAATTTATTTATTCTGGGGGATTTAAATATTATTCCTGACCAAGCAATGGATACAACAGCCACACCCAGAGGTAAAATGTTCACCTTATAAAACTGGATCATCAAACAGCAACGGAATTTACAGTCATTTTTCGAGAATTGATTTGGTTTTAACCAATATCACTTCTCTTCAGAGATATAAGGACATAGGGAACATTTCATGGTCTGTTCACGCACCAATAAATTTTTCTATGAAATCAGTTGCCAATGGGAACAACAATTCTAGGGGGTGGAAATGTAACTCTTTTCTTCTTCGATGCCATGCATTCAAGGAGAAAATAGAAAAAGCAACGGTTTTCTATTTCCAGGAGAATTCTACTCAAAATATTTCCCCTTTTTCTATTTGGAATGCCCACAAGGCGGTTATTAGAGGTGTTCTTATTCAGTTAAATGCTCAACTCAAAAAACAAACAAGGGAAAATATTCAAAATATATCACAAAAAATAACAGAAGAAGAGAAAAAATAAAATAAATCCCTCTGAAAAAACACATTCTAAAATTTTAAGCTTAATAGCAGAATTGAAAACTTTGTTGTTGGAGGATTATAACAAAGTAATGAATGTAATCTTAACACTTTCACCGCATGGTGAACAAAGCAAAAAAACTAAAAGTAAAAATCATAACTGGATTGCTGGTTTTTATTCATTCTGTGTCTGAAAAATCTGAATAAAAAGCGATCAAAAAATGTTATATATCCCAAAATAGTACCAGAAAAATATGCAACACATCCCGCAAAAAACAAGCCCTCATACAGCTCTGTACGGGAAAAAATAAAAAAGTTACAGCTCTCAGAATATGGAGATGAAAAGAATACTTTTTATAACAAAACATTTTTACTGTGTGATAGCAGAAAAACCTAACAAAAACAATCTGTTTTCACTGTAATCGCACCAACCCGAAGAATAAATCTGCCTTAACACTTATACTGCACGGTGAACCGTGAAAAAATAAAAATAAGAACTACTGCCTATTTGTTCATTCTACCTCGCAAAAATCGGAATAAGGCTTGGCTCACATTTATCCTGTGCTCTCCGCTGAGCACTTACGTCTGGGTTTCAGTGTAAATTCACCAAAACCGCAATTCATACAAAATCCCCAACAGAACCACTCACTTATGAGTCAAATAGAGTCACGTTGAACTGGCCTCTGTACCTGTGATGTCCCATTGTTTTAGGTGTCTTTATAGCGCACAATTGTGGGCGACTACAGATCTGTGCACACCAAAAAGATGGATAGCACAGGAGCAGATGCTAAATGGAGTACGAAGTGTCTCCATCTGCCTCATTATGGTGGGTGGTTCTGTTGGGGATTTCATCTAAATGGCATTTTTTGGGAATTTACACGGAAACCCCGATATAAGTGCTCAGCATAGAGCACAAGATAGTGATCCCAGCCTTATTCTGGAAGCGATCGAAAAATGTTATGAACCCCTAAATGTTATCAATATAAACCATAATTTATCCTGCACAAAACCAGCCCCAACTCAGGTCCATCTCATCTGTCACTGGAAATATAGCGGGTTCCCAAATTACTGGTAGAACAAAGACTCTGGAAAAGTGACATGGCTCCCGCCCCCTCAAATAAAGTCCAGTGAATTCTGCCCTACCAAATCCAATTGCTCCTCCTTCTGAGCCCCACATGCCTAAACCAAAGTAAGAGGCCACATGATTAGTATTATTGTAGTGGAGACAAAGCACTTAACAATTTACGGGGTGCGTGTCACCAGGAGCTCCAGTTGGGCACAATGAATGGGGGCACTAAAATATAGGGCACTCTACACTTATGGGGGTACAATATATGGGCACTAAACTGGCATATTTGCAATTCTCCAGAAAAAAAGCATGGCATGGATGTAATAAAATAGTCACTGCAGCAGTAGATGAATTTATTAAGAGGTGCAGTCTTTAAAGAGGGGTCACTTTTGGGGGATTTCTGCTGTTCTGGCACTTTAGCAGCTCTGCAAATGTCACACATAAACTATTCTACCAAAATCTGTGCTCTAAAAGCCAAATAGTGCTCCTTTATTCTTGGTCCTGACATGTGTACAAACAGTAATTTCTTATGACACATAGGGCATCACCGCATTCGGGGGAAGTTGCATAATAAATTATGGTGTCCAGTTTCACCTATTAACTCTTGTGTACCTCAGAGGCTCAGCTAATGGAGCCATAATCCATTCAAACGAAATCTGTGTTCTAAAAGCCAAGTAGCGCTTCTTCCTATCAGATCCCTGACGTGTGCACAAACAGTAATGTGCAACTGTATATGGGGTACTGCCACATTTGGAAGAATTTGCATAACAAATTGTGAATTCTAATTTCTCCCATTACCCCAGTGTCTATTACAAATTTGGTGATAAAACAGTATTTTAGTGAAAAATAATATTTTTTTTGTTCTCACAGCTGAATGTTATAAAGTTTTGTGAATCACCTGAAGGTTAACAATTCTCAGTACATTCCTAGATGAATTCTTTGACGGGTCTAGTTTCCAAAATAGGGTCACATGAGGGGGGTCTCTGCTGGTTTTGCATGTCAGGGGCTCTCCAAATGCGACATGGCATTCACAATCTATTCCAGACAAATTGCACTCTTTCCTTTCTTAGCTCTACCATATGCCCAAACAGACGTTTTTGACCACATATGTGTTATCATCACATTCAGGAGAAATTGTGTAACAAATGATGGGGTCCGTTTTCACCTATTATTCATTGTGAAAACTACACACATCAAGATAAAACAACATTTTCATGAAAAAATGAATATTTTCGATATGATGACCTAATGTTATCAAATTCTGTGTAGTACCTGTGGGTTCAAAAAGGTCACTATACCTCCTGATAAAATCTTTGAGGGGTGTAGTTTCCAAAATGGGGTCACTTCCCACTGTTTAGGCAAATAAGGGGCTTCCAAACGTGACATTGCGCCCGAAGACCATTCCAGCAAAGTCTGTGTTCCAAAATGTCACTCCTTCATTTCCGAGCCCTGTCTTTCTCCCATACAGTAGTTTTCCCAAACATATGGGGTATCGGCATACTCAGGAGAAATTGCACAACAAATTTTGGGTTCCATTTTCTCCTGTTACATATGTGAAAATAAAAAATTTGGAACTAAAATACATTTTTGTGGGAATTTTTTTTTTATTTTCACGGCTCTAAACTCCTGTGAAGCACCTGGGGATCAAGGTGCTCACTACACATCTAGATACATTCATTGACCTCCTCCTGTTAGATCAGCCATCATCAATGGGCAGCATCTTTTCCTGGATGTGGTATATTGATGACATCTTGCTGATCTGGCAGGGATCCATTGAATCCCTACCTGAATTTATGACTTTCCTGAATATCAATGACCGCAACATTTATATTACATACTGTAAAGTACTTTTTTTCTAAGTATTCTGCAGTTATAACATGGCAGAATATAACAAGCATCTCTTTTCTCTTCATACAGGTAAACATATCATTCATTCTCTGAACTGAAATATCCTGCATGTCTATTGCTCCATTCCCTGACAGCAAGCAGCCTGAATGGTATCTGAGTCATTCTATCTTCGGCATTGAATCCTGCATATATCTATATATGTTAGCCATCTTATTATGCATTTGTTTGTGTTTATAGATATTTAACTCACTTCTGCTTGTCCCTATGCAGAGAGATCACATAACTGTTTCAAAGGGGTTTATGATCCATGTAGACCTGAACATTTGTTTATCTGATCACTACATTTACTGTGTCCTGCTGTCTCAACTGAGTTAGATTGATTGGTAACGAGAAAAAAAAAAGTGAGATCTAAGAGCTAGCCTTCTATAAATGTAGACATAGCTTGGGGATGCATTCGTGCAGGGGTGCATTCGTGCACTATTATTCGTGTACTTTTATTCAAAGTACTTTTTTTCTAAGTATTCGGCAGTTATAACATGGCAGTTAGACAGGGCAGGAGACAGGTAAGACAATCTAAATCTATTCCCTATTCATTTGAAACAGAACAAATACTCTCCATATGTATTTGTATAATCTATATCCTGGCTGCTGCATTCACTCACATTCACCACCCTTGCATAAACTCTTTACACTCCATCCATATCGGCCCTTCTGTCCTTGCCTCTCCTATGTATAGCACTCATGCTCTGTTCACATTGCTTAAAAGCACAGATCCATTCAGTCCCACCATCCAACACAAGAGACGCTCTCACAAATCACTTAACCATCTGCTCACTCTTTCTATCCTCCTTCTCCTAGTCGCTGGACACATCTCTCCAAACCCCGGCCCCCCATGTTATAGCCAGTCAAACCTCCCAATTGCTACACCCTGAAACCCCTCTAACCTTATTAATATTCCATGCATGCCTTCTGTCTCTTTGAATTGTGCCCTTTGGAATTCTCGCTCTGTGTGTAATAAACTCTCTTTCATTCATGACTTCTTCCTTTCTAATTCTCTTAATCTCCTGGCTCTTACTGAAACCTGGATCCAGCAGTCAGACACCACCGCTGCTGCTCTTTCATATGGTGGACTACACTTTTCTCATACCCCAAGATCGGACAACAGAGCAGGTGGAGGCGTTGGTCTGCTCCTTTCACCCAAATGTACCTTCCAAGTTATCCCCTAAGTACCCTCACTTGTATTCCCTTCCTTTGAGGTCCATGCTGTCAGACTCTACGTCCCCTTCTCCATGCGAGTGGTGGTGGTGTATCGTCCTCCCGGCCCCTCTCATCAGTTCCTGGATCATTTTGCCACCTGGCTTCCACACTTTCTCTCCTGTGACACCCCCACCCTCATCATGGGTGATTTCAACATCCCCATTGCTTCTCCCCTCTCCCCATCTGCTTCTCAACTTTTATCTCTAACCTCCTCTTTCAGCCTCTCACAGCATACTAACTCTCCAACGCATGAAGATGGAAACTCCCTTGACTTGGTCTTCTCCTGGCTTTGCTCACTGGATGATTTCACAAACTCCCCTCTCCCGCTCTCTGACCACAACTGTTGTGAATTTACTTTTTGGCTCCCTCTAGTGGCTACTAGTGATTTGACTCTGGGTTTGTCAGTCATTCCTTTTATGCTCACCTGGGTCGTTAGGTCAGGGGTGTTGCTATATAAGCTCCCTGGACCTTCAGTTCAATGCCTGGCAACGTTGATATCAGAGCTAATCTGTAGTGCTCTTGCCTACTGATCCTGGTTCCTGCTTGATTAAGCTAAGTCTGCTTTTTTGCTTTTTGCAATTCGTTATTGTTTGCATTTTTTGTCCAGCTTGTATATTATCTGTATCCTGACCTTGCTGGAAGCTCTAGGGCGGCTGGTGTTCTCCCCCCAGGCCGTTAGACGGTTCGGGGGTTCTTGAATCTCCAGCGTGGATTTTTTATAGGGTTTTTGTTGACCATATAAGTTATCTTACTATATTCTGCTATTAGTAAGTGGGCCTCTCTGTGCTAAACCTAGTTCATCTCTGTGTTTGTCATTTCCTCTTACCTCACCGTTATTATTTGTGGGGGGCTTGTATCCTACTTTTGGGGTCCTTTCTCTGGAGGCAAGAGAGGTCTTTGTTTTCCTCTTCTAGGGGTAGTTAGCTCTCCGGCTGGCGCGAGACATCTAGCGACCAACGTAGGCATGTTCCCGGCTACTTCTAGGGTTGGCGTTAGGAGTAGATATATGGTCAACCCAGTTACCACTGCCCTATGAGCTGGAATTTTGTACTTTGCAGACTTGCTGATATCTCTGAGACCCTCGCCATTGGGGTCATAACAGTTTGCCAGGGCCAGTACTAAATGTTACATGCATTGCAGAAGTGGGATTATAAGAAAGAAAGTTCTGAGTTTTTTTTCTCTCTCTCATTTTTTTTTTTTTTTTTTCTTTTCCCCTTTACCTTTGAGTGGCTTGTGATTGCTGCAGACATGAATGTCCAGACCTTGATTACAAGTGTGGACCAGCTTGCTGCTCGTGTGCAGGGCATACAAGATTATGTTACCAGAAATCCTATGTCAGAACCTAAGATACCGATTCCTGAACTGTTTTCCGGAGACCGATTTAAGTTTAGAAATTTCAGGAATAATTGTAAATTGTTTTTGTCCCTGAGACCCTGTTCCTCTGGAGACTCCGCTCAGCAAGTGAAAATTGTTATTTCTTTTTTACGGGGCGACCCTCAGGATTGGGCTTTCTCGCTGGCGCCAGGAGATCCGGCATTGGCTGATATTGATGCGTTTTTTCTGGCGCTCGGTTTGCTTTATGAGGAACCCAATCTTGAGATTCAGGCAGAAAAAGCCTTGCTGGCTATGTCTCAGGGCCAGGACGAGGCTGAGGTGTATTGCCAAAAATTTCGGAAATGGTCCGTGCTGACCCAGTGGAACGAGTGTGCATTGGCTGCAAATTTTAGAAATGGCCTTTCTGAAGCCATTAAGAATGTGATGGTGGGTTTTCCCAGTCCCACAGGTCTGAATGATTCCATGGCCCTGGCGATTCAAATTGACCGGCGGTTGCGGGAGCGCAAAACCGCAAATTCCCTCATGGTGTTATCTGAACAGGCACCTGATTTAATGCAATGTGATAGAATCCTGACTAGAAATGAGCGGAAAATTCATAGACGCCAGAATGGCTTGTGTTACTACTGTGGTGATTCTGCACATGTTATCTCAGCATGCTCTAAGCGTCTTACTAAGGTTGTTAGTCCTGTCGCCATTGGTAATTTGCAACCTAAGTTCATTCTATCTGTAACTTTGATTTGCTCACTGTCATCGTATCCTGTCGTGGCGTTTGTAGATTCAGGTGCTGCCCTGAGTCTTATGGATCTGTCATTTGCCAAGCGTTGCGGTTTTGTTCTTGAGCCATTAGAAAATCCTATCCCTCTTAGGGGTATTGACGCTACGCCATTGGCAGAAAATAAGCCGCAGTTTTGGACACAGGTTACCATGTGCATGACTCCTGAACATCGGGAGGTGATACGTTTTCTTGTTCTGCATAAGATGCATGATTTGGTTGTTTTGGGGTTGCCATGGTTACAGACCCATAATCCAGTCTTGGACTGGAAGGCAATGTCAGTGTCAAGTTGGGGCTGTCATGGAATTCATGGAGATTCCCTGCCCGTGTCTATTGCTACTTCTACGCCTTCGGAAGTTCCGGCGTATTTGTCTGATTATCAGGATGTCTTCAGCGAGTCTAGGTCAAGTGCATTGCCTCCTCATAGGGAATGTGACTGTGCAATAGATTTGATTCCAGGCAGTAAGTTTCCTAAGGGAAGACTGTTTAATCTGTCGGTACCTGAACATACCGCGATGCGTTCATATATCAAGGAGTCTCTGGAGAAGGGGCATATCCGTCCTTCTTCTTCCCCTCTTGGTGCGGGATTCTTTTTTGTGGCTAAAAAGGACGGATCTTTGAGGCCTTGTATTGACTATCGGCTTTTGAATAAGATCACTGTCAAATTTCAGTATCCTTTGCCGTTGTTGTCAGACTTGTTTGCCCGGATTAAAGGTGCCAAGTGGTTCACCAAGATAGACCTTCGTGGTGCGTACAACCTTGTGCGCATTAAGCAAGGAGATGAATGGAAAACCGCATTCAATACGCCCGAAGGTCATTTTGAGTACTTGGTGATGCCATTTGGGCTCTCTAATGCACCTTCAGTTTTTCAGTCCTTTATGCATGACATTTTCCGGAAGTATCTGGATAAATTTTTGATCGTTTATCTGGATGATATTCTGGTTTTTTCTGATGATTGGGACTCGCATGTGGAACAGGTCAGGATGGTTTTCAAGATTTTGCGTGAAAATTCTTTGTTTGTTAAAGGCTCAAAGTGTCTCTTTGGTGTACAGAAGGTTCCCTTTTTGGGGTTCATTTTTTCCCCTTCTGCTGTGGAGATGGACCCAGTCAAGGTTCGAGCTATTCATGATTGGACTCAACCCTCGTCAGTTAAGAGTCTTCAGAAGTTCTTGGGTTTTGCTAACTTCTACCGTCGTTTTATCGCTAATTTTTCTAGCGTTGTTAAACCGTTGACGGATATGACCAAGAAAGGCTCTGATGTGGCTAACTGGGCTCCTGCTGCCGTGGAGGCTTTCCAGGAGTTAAAGCGCCGGTTTACTTCAGCGCCTGTTTTGTGCCAGCCTGATGTCTCACTTCCCTTTCAGGTTGAAGTGGATGCTTCGGAGATTGGGGCAGGGGCCGTTTTGTCGCAGAGAGGCCCTGGTTGCTCTACTATGAGACCTTGTGCCTTTTTCTCTAGGAAGTTTTCGCCGGCAGAGCGAAATTATGATGTGGGCAATCGGGAGTTGTTGGCCATGAAGTGGGCATTTGAGGAGTGGCGTCATTGGCTCGAGGGTGCTAAGCATCGTGTGGTGGTCTTGACTGATCACAAAAATCTGATGTACCTCGAGTCTGCTAAACGCCTGAATCCTAGAAAGGCCCGCTGGTCATTGTTTTTCTCCCGTTTTGACTTTGTGGTTTCGTATTTACCAGGTTCTAAGAATGTGAAGGCCGATGCTCTGTCTAGGAGCTTTGTGCCTGATGCTCCTGGAGTCGCTGAACCTGTGGGTATTCTTAAGGAAGGAGTTATCTTGTCAGCTATTTCTCCAGATCTGTGACATGTGTTGCAGAGATTTCAGGCTGGTAGGCCTGACTCTTGTCCACCTGACAGATTGTTTGTGCCTGCTAAATGGACCAGCAGAGTCATTTCCGAGGTTCATTCCTCAGTGTTGGCAGGGCACCTGGGAATTTTTGGCACCAGAGATCTGGTGGCCAGGTCCTTTTGGTGGCCTTCCTTGTCAAGAGATGTGCGGTCATTTGTGCAGTCCTGTGGTACTTGTGCTCGAGCTAAGCCTTGCTGTTCTCGTGCCAGCGGGTTGCTCTTGCCCTTGCCTGTCCCGAAGGGACCTTGGACACACATCTCTATGGATTTCATTTCGGATCTTCCGGTGTCTCAGGGCATGTCTGTCATCTGGGTGATATGTGATCGTTTCTCCAAGATGGTCCATCTGGTTCCTTTGCCCAAACTGCCTTCCTCTTCTGATCTGGTTCCTGTGTTCTTCCAGAACGTGGTTCGTTTGCACGGCATTCCTGAGAATATTGTGTCGGACAGAGGATCCCAGTTTGTTTCCAGGTTCTGGCGATCCTTTTGTGGTAGGATGGGCATAGATTTGTCGTTTTCGTCCGCTTTTCATCCACAGACTAACGGACAAACGGAACGAACTAATCAGACTCTGGAGGCATATTTGAGGTGTTTTGTCTCTTCTGATCAGGATGATTGGGTGACCTTCTTGCCGTTGGCTGAATTTGCCCTTAATAATCGGGCTAGTTCTGCCACCTTGGTTTCGCCATTTTTCTGCAACTCTGGTTTCCACCCTCGTTTTTCCTCGGGACATGTGGAGCCTTCTGACTGTCCTGGGGTGGATTCTGTGGTGGATAGGTTGCAGCGGATCTGGAATCATGTGGTGGACAACTTGAAGTTGTCACAGGAGAAGGCTCAGCGTTTTGCCAACCGCCGCCGCGGTGTGGGTCCCTGACTTCGTGTTGGGGATTTGGTATGGCTGTCTTCTCGATTTGTTCCTATGAAGGTCTCCTCTCCCAAATTTAAGCCTCGATTCATTGGTCCTTACAAGATATTGGAGATCCTTAATCCTGTATCCTTTCGCCTGGATCTTCCGGTGTCGTTTGCCATTCACAACGTATTTCATAGGTCCTTGTTGCGGCGGTACGTTGTGCCTGTGGTTCCTTCTGCTGAGCCTCCTGCTCCGGTGTTGGTTGAGGGCGAGTTGGAGTACGTGGTGGAGAAGATCTTAGATTCTCGTCTCTCCAGGCGGAGGCTTCAGTACCTGGTCAAGTGGAAGGGCTATGGTCAGGAGGATAATTCCTGGGTGGTCGCCTCTGATGTGCATGCGGCCGATTTAGTTCGTGCCTTTCACGCCGCTCATCCTGATCGCCCTGGTGGTCTTGGTGAGGGTTCGGTGACCCCTCACTAAGGGGGGGGTACTGTTGTGAATTTACTTTTTGGCTCCCTCTAGTGGCTACTAGTGATTTGACTCTGGGTTTGTCAGTCATTCCTTTTATGCTCACCTGGGTCGTTAGGTCAGGGGTGTTGCTATATAAGCTCCCTGGACCTTCAGTTCAATGCCTGGCAACGTTGATATCAGAGCTAATCTGTAGTGCTCTTGCCTACTGATCCTGGTTCCTGCTTGATTAAGCTAAGTCTGCTTTTTTGCTTTTTGCAATTCGTTATTGTTTGCATTTTTTGTCCAGCTTGTATATTATCTGTATCCTGACCTTGCTGGAAGCTCTAGGGCGGCTGGTGTTCTCCCCCTGGGCCGTTAGACTGTTCGGGGGTTCTTGAATCTCCAGCGTGGATTTTTTATAGGGTTTTTGTTGACCATATAAGTTATCTTACTATATTCTGCTATTAGTAAGTGGGCCTCTCTGTGCTAAACCTAGTTCATCTCTGTGTTTGTCATTTCCTCTTACCTCACCGTTATTATTTGTGGGGGGCTTGTATCCTACTTTTGGGGTCCTTTCTCTGGAGGCAAGAGAGGTCTTTGTTTTCCTCTTCTAGGGGTAGTTAGCTCTCCGGCTGGTGCGAGACATCTAGCGACCAACGTAGGCATGTTCCCTGGCTACTTCTAGGGTTGGCGTTAGGAGTAGATATATGGTCAACCCAGTTACCACTGCCCTATGAGCTGGATTTTTGTACTTTGCAGACTTGCTGATATCTCTGAGACCCTCGCCATTGGGGTCATAACACACAACCTTCTTTCATTCTCTATCAAGAACTGCCATCCCGCTCAGGTCACCCCCACTTTCCACACTTATAGAAACATACAGGCCATTAACACACAGAAACATATGAAGAACTTGCAGTCCTCATTGGCCCCAATCTTCTCCATCTCATGTCCTGATTATGCTCTGAAGCATTACAATGAAACCCTGCAAAGTGCCCTGGATGAAGCTGCACCTCCTATACATAGAATAACTCAGCACAGACAGTGACAACCGTGGCACACTGTTATGGACCTGGTGGTTAGGAGCAACAGGAATGACCTGATGAGTAAACTAGTAATCGGAACAAGCTCTGGGAAAGTGGGAACTCTGCTGACCGCAAACCCTACTCCTATCACACACACTAGAAATAGCCGTGGAGCGTACCTAACTCTCCCTAGACGCCTCTTCACAGCCTAAGAGCTAACTACCCCTAAAGATAGAAATAGAAGCCTTACCTTGCCTCAGAGAAATTCCCAAAAGGTAAAAGCAGCCCCCACATATATTGACTGTGAGTTAAGAGGAAAGTCACAAACACAGGAATGAAACAGGTATTAGCAAAGGAGGCCAGACTTCACTAAATAGTCAGAGGATAGAAAAGGAAACTATGCGGTCAGCACAAAAAAACTACAAAAAACCACACAGTGTATGCAAAAAGACCCCCACACCGACTCACGGTGTGGAGGCGCAACTCTGCACTCCCAGAGCTTCCAGCTAGCAAGGAAATATCATGATAGCAAGCTGGACTAGAATTTAGCAGTACTAAGAAATATATTCAGGCAGCAGTAACAACAAATGAACTAGCAGGGACTTAGCTTCTGCTGGAGTAGACAGGTCCTCAGAGAAGTCCAAGAGAGATCTGAACCAATACTGAAACATTGACAGCTGGCATGAAGTAACGATCTGAGTAGAGTTAAATAGGGAAGCCAGCATAACAATAAACGAGTCCAAGAGCAGAATTAACCAAAGTACCATTCATGACCACAGGAGGGAGTCCGAGAAATGGCATTCACAACAGTACCCCCCCCTTGAGGAGGGGTCACTGAACCCTCACCAGGGCCCCCAGGCCGATCAGGACGAGCCAAATGAAAGGCACAAACTAAATCGGCAGCATGGACATCGGAGGCAACAACCCAGGAATTATCCTCCTGACCATAGCCCTTCCACTTAACCAGGTACTGGAGCTTCCATCTCGAAATACGAGAATCCAAAATTTTTTCCACCACAAACTCCAACTCCCCCTCAACCAACACTGGAGCAGATGGATCAACGGAGGGAACCATAGGCGCCACATACCTCCGCAACAACGACCTATGGAACACATTATGGATGGCAAAGGAAGCTGGAAGGACCAAACGAAATGACACAGGGTTGAGAATTTCAGAAATCTTATAAGGACCAATGAAACGAGGCTTAAACTTAGGAGAAGAAACCTTCATAGGAACATAACGAGAAGATAACCAAACCAAATCCCAACACGAAGTCGAGGACCAACACAACGACGGCGGTTAGCGAAACATTGAGCCTTCTCCTGGGACAACGTCAGATTGTCCACCACGTGAGTCCAAATTTGCTGCAATCTGTCCACCACAGAATCCACACCGGGACAGTCAGAAGGCTCAACCTGCCCTGAAGAAAAATGAGGATGAAAACCAGAATTGCAAAAAAAAGGCGAAACCAAAGTGGCCGAACTAGCCCGATTATTAAGGGCGAACTCAGCCAATGGCAAAAAGGTCACCCAATCATCCTGATCAGCAGAAACAAAGCATCTCATATTGGTTTCTCCACCACATACTCCAATTCTCCCTCGACCAAGACCGGAGCAGGAGGGTCAACAGAAGGAACCACAGGCACCACTTATCTCCGCAACAATGACCTATGGAACACATTGTGAATGGCAAATGATGCTGGGAGGTCCAAACGAAATGACACAGGGTTGAGGATTTCCAAAATCTTATAAGGACCGATGAAACGAGGCTTGAACTTAGGAGAGGAAACCTTCATCGGAACATAACGAGAAGACAACCACACCAAATCCCCCACACGAAGTCGGGGACCCACACAGCGACGGTTAGCAAAGCGCTGAGCCTTCTCTTGTGACAATGTCAAATTGTCCACCACGTGGTTCCAAATCTGCTGCAACCTATCCACCACAGAATCCACCCCAGGACAGTCAGAAGGCTCAACCTGACCTGAGGAAAAACGAGGATGAAAACCAGAATTGCAATAAAAAGGCAAAACCAAAGTAGCAGAACTAGCCCGATTATTGAGGGGGAACTCAGCCAATGGCAAAAAAGTCACCCAATCATCCTGATCCGCAGAAACAAAACATCTCAGATAAGTCTCCAAGGTCTGATTAGTTCGTTCGGTTTGGCCATTCGTCTGAGGATGGAAGGCCGATGAAAAAGATAATTCAATGCCCATCTTAGCACAAAAGGACCGCCAAAATCTGGACACAAACTGGGATCCTCTGTCAGACACAATATTCTCAGGAATACCATGCAAACGAGCCACATTCTGAAAAAACAGTGGAACCAAATCGGAGGAGGAAGGCAGCTTAGGCAAGGGCACCAAATGGACCATTTTTGAAAAACGATCACAAACCACCCAGATAACAGACATCTTCTGAGAGACTGGAAGATCCGAAATAAAATCCATGGAAATATGCGTCCAGGGCCTCTTCGGGACAGGTAAAGGCAAAAGCAACCCACTGGCACGAGAACAGCAGGGCTTGGCCCGAGCACAAGTCCCACAAGACTGCACAAAAGAACGCACATCCCGTGACAAGGAAGGCCACCAAAAGGACCTAGCCACCAAATCCCTGGTACCAAAAATCCCAGGATGACCAGCCAACACCGAGCAATGAACCTCAGAAATAACTCTGCCAGTCCATCTATCAAGGACAAACAGTCTCTCCGCTGGACAACGGTCAGGTCTATCAGCCTGAAACTCCTGCAGCACCCGCCACAAATCAGGGGAGATGGCAGACAGAATTACCCCCTCTTTGAGAATACCAGCTGGCTCAGGGACTCCCGGAGAATCAGGCACAAAACTCCTAGAAAGGGCATCAGCCTTCATATTCTTAGAACCTGGAAGGTATGAGACCACAAAATCGAAACGGGAGAAAAACAGTGACCATCTTGCCTGTCTAGGATTCAACCGCTTGGCAGACTCGAGATAAGTCAAATTCTTGTGATCCGTCAAGACCACCACGCGGTGCTTGGCTCCCTCAAGCCAATGTCGCCACTCCTCGAATGCCCACTTCATAGCCAGCAGCTCCCGATTGCCAACATCATAATTACGCTCGGCAGGTGAAAACTTTCTAGAAAAGAAGGCACATGGCTTCATCACAGAGCCATCAGAACTTCTCTGAGACAAAACAGCCCCTGCTCCAATCTCAGAAGCATCAACCTCAACTTGAAAAGGGAGCGAAACATCTGGCTGACGCAACACAGGGGCTGAAGAAAAATGAAGTTTCAGCTCCTGAAAAGCCTCCACGGCCGCAGAGGACCAATTCACCACATCAGCACCCTTCCTTGTCAAATCAGTCAAAGGTTTAACCACACTAGAAAAATTAGCGATGAAGCGACGGTAAAAATTAGCAATGCCCAGGAATTTCTGAAGACTCTTCACAGATGTAGGCTGAGTCCAATCGTAAATGGCCTGAACTTTAACAGGATCCATCTCGATAGTAGAAGGGGAAAAAATGAAGCCCAAAAAGGAAACCTTCTGAACTCCGAAGAGACATTTAGACCCCTTCACAAACAAGGAATTGGCACGAAGGACCTGGAATACCATTCTGACCTGTTTCACATGAGACTCCCAATCATCTGAAAAGACCAAAATATCATCCAAATATACAATCATGAATCTATCCAGATACTTTCGGAAAATGTCATGCATAAAGGACTGAAACACAGATGGAGCGTTAGAAAGCCCGAATGGCATCACCAGGTATTCAAAATGGCCCTCGGGCGTATTAAATGCTGTTTTCCATTCATCGCCCTGTTTAATACGCACAAGGTTATACGCCCCTTGAAGATCTATCTTGGTGAACCAACTAGCCCCCTTAATCCGAGCAAACAAATCAGACAGCAGAGGCAAAGGGTACTGAAATTTGACGGTGATTTTATTGAGAAGGCGGTAGTCTATACAGGGTCTCAGAGAACCATCCTTCTTGGCCACAAAAAAGAACCCTGCTCCCAACGGTGATGAAGACAGGTGAATATGCCCTTTCTCCAAGGACTCCTTTACATAACTCCGCATAGCGGCGTGTTCTGGCATGGATAAATTGAAAAGTCGGCCCTTAGGAAACTTACTACCAGGGATCAAATTTATAGCACAATCACAATCCCTATGAGGGGGTAGGATACTGGATTTGGGCTCATCAAATACATCCCGGTAATCCGACAGAAACTCAGGGACATCAGAAGGAGTGGATGAAGAAATTGACATCATCGGAACATCGCCATGTACCCCTTGACAATCCCAACTAGACACAGACATTGATTTCCAATCCAATACTGGATTGTGAACCTGTAGCCATGGCAAACCCAATACGACCACATCATGCAAATTATGCAACACCAAAAAGCGAATATCTTCCTGATGTGCAGGAGCCATGCACATGGTCAACTGAGTCCAGTACTGAGGTTTATTCCTGGCCAAAGGCGTAGCATCAATTCCTCTTAATGGAATAGGATACTGCAAAGGCTCCAGGAAAAAACCACAACGCCTGGCAAACTCCAAGTCCATCAAATTCAGGGCAGCGCCCGAATCCACAAATGCCATAACCGAGTAGGATGACAGAGAGCAAATCAAAGTAACAGACAAAAGAAATTTAGGCTGTACAGTTGCAATGGTGACAGACCTAGCGAACCGCTTAGAGCGCTTAGGACAATCAGATATAGCATGAGTAGGGTCACCACAGTAAAAACACAGCCGTTTCTGACGTCTGTGTTCTTGCCGTTCAGTTCTGGTCAAAGTCCTATCACATTGCATAAGCTCAGGCCTCTGCTCAGAGGACACTTCCAAATGGTGCACAAGCCTGCGCTCACGCAAACGCCGATCAATTTGAATGGCCAAGGACATTGATTCATTCAGACCAGCAGGTGTGGGGAAGCCCACCATAACATCCTTAAGGCCATCAGAGAGACCCTTTCTAAAAATTGCTGCCAGGGCACACTCATTTCATTGAGTAAACACAGACCACTTTCTAAACTTCTGACAATATACCTCCGCTTCATCCTGACCCTGACACAAAGCCAGCAAGGTTTTCTCTGCCTGATCCACTGAATTCGGTTCGTCATAAAGCAATCCAAGCGCCAGAAAAAACGCATCTACATTAAGCAATGCAGGATCTCCTGGCGCAAGGGAGAATGCCCAGTCTTGAGGGTCGCCACGTAACAAAGAAATAATAATCTTTACTTGCTGAATGGGGTCACCAGAGGAGCGGGGTTCCAAAGCAAGAAACAGTCTACAATTATTTTTGAAATTCAGAAACTTAGATCTATCCCCAGAAAACAAATCAGGAATTGGAATTCTAGGCTCTAACATCGGATTCTGAACTACATAATCTTGAATGTTTTGGACCCTTGCAGCGAGTTGATCCACACAAGAGGACAGACCTTGAATATCCATATCTACACCTGAGTCCTGAACCACCCAGAGATTAAGGGGAAAAGAGAGACAAAACACACTGCAGAGAAATAAAATGGGTTCAGAACTTCTCTTATCCCTCTTTTGAGATGCATTAACACTTTGTAGGCCAGCTGTACTGTTATGGACCTGGTGGTTAGGAGCACCAGGAATGACCTGATGAGTAAACTAGTAATCGGAACAAGCTCTGGGAAAGTGGGAACTCTGCTGACCGCAAACCCTACTCCTATCACACACACTAGAAATAGCCGTGGAGCGTACCTAACTCTCCCTAGATGCCTCTTCACAGCCTAAGAGCTAACTACCCCTAAAGATAGAAATAGAAGCCTAACCTTGCCTCAGAGAAATTCCCAAAAGGTAAAGGCAGCCCCCACATATATTGACTGTGAGTTAAGAGGAAAGTCACAAACACAGGAATGAAACAGGTATTAGCAAAGGAGGCCAGACTTCACTAAATAGTTAGAGGATAGAAAAGGAAACTATGCGGTCAGCACAAAAAAACTACAAAAAACCACGCAGTGTATGCAAAAAGACCCCCACACCGACTCACGGTGTGGAGGCGCAACTCTGCACTCCCAGAGCTTCCAGCTAGCAAGGAAATATCATGATAGCAAGCTGGACTAGAATTTAGCAGTACTAAGAAATATATTCAGGCAGCAGTAACAACAAATGAACTAGCAGGGACTTAGCTTCTTCTGGAGTAGACAGGTCCTCAGAGAAGTCCAAGAGAGATCTGAACCAATACTGAAACATTGACAGCTGGCATGAAGTAACGATCTGAGTAGAGTTAAATAGGGAAGCCAGCATAACAATAAACGAGGGCAGCTGAGGAAGCAAACCTCAGAGACCAGCACTTCCGCTCAAAGCCACCAGAGGGAGTCCAAGAGCAGAATTAACCAAAGTACCATTCATGACCACAGGAGGGAGTCCGGGAAATGGAATTCACAACAGCACACGGTGCTCCATGTGCGCGGAATGTCTGTGGAGAAAATCTAATCTGCCCAAAGATTTCATCCATTATAAGTTCATGCTAAAAACATACAACTCTGCCCTTCACCTCTCCAAACAAACCTATTTCAACACCCTCATCACCTTGCTGTCCAATAACCCTAAACGTCTCTTTGACACTTTCCAGTCCCTACTCAACCCAAGAGAGCAGGCCCCAACCACAGATCTCCACGCTGACGATCTGGCCAATTACTTCAAAGAAAAAATTGACCACATTCGACAGGAAATCATCTCCCAATCTCTTCATAACATGCACTGTCCTCCCTCCCCCACTGCACCTAGTTCACTCTCTGACTTTGAACCAGTTACAGAAGAAGTAAGCAGGCTACTTGCATCTTCTCGCCCGACCACTTGCACCAGTGACCCCATTCCGTCACATCTCCTCCAGTCCCTTTCCCCGGCTGTCACCTTTTACCTAACAAAAATATTCAACCTTTCCCTCACTTCCGGGATTTTTCCCTCCTCATTTAAGCATGCCATCATACATCCATTACTTAAAAAACCCTCCCTCGACCAAAATTGTGCCGCTAATTATAGACCTGTCTCTAATCTTCCCTTCATCTCTAAACTCCTCGAACACCTGGTCCACTCCCGTCTTACCCGCTATCTCTCAGATAACTCTCTTCTCGACCCTGTTCAATCTGGCTTCCGCTCTTTACACTCTACTGAAACTGCCCTCACTAAAGTCTCTAATGACCTACTAACAGCTAAATCTAATGGTCACTACTCCATGCTAATTCTCTTGGATCTCTCCGCAGCATTCGACACTGTGGATCATCAGCTCCTCCTCACTATGCTCCACTCCATCGGCCTCAAGGACACCGTTCTCTCTTGGTTCTCCTCCTATCTCTCTGACCGATCCTTCACTGTATGTTTTGCTGGTTCCTCCTCCTCTCACCTTCCCCTTACTGTTGGGGTTCCTCAAAGATCAGTCCTAGGCCCCCTCCTCTTCTCTTTGTATACTGCCCCTATTGGACAAACAATCAGTAGATTTGGTTTCCAGTACCATCTCTATGCTGACGACACCCAATTATACACCTCTTCTCCTGCTTTCACGCCGACCTTCTTAGAAAACACCAGTGATTGTCTTACCGCTGTCTCTAACATCATGTCCTCCCTCTATCTGAAACTGAACCTGTCAAAAACTGAACTCCTCGTGTTCTCTCCCTCTACTAACCTACCTTTGCCTGACATTGCCATCTCCATGTGCGGTTCCACCATTACTCCAAAGCAACATGCCCGCTGCCTTGGGGTCATCCTTGATTCCGAGCTTTCATTCACCCCCCACATCCGATCACTGGCTCGCTCTTCTTATCTGCATCTCAAAAACATTTCTAGAATTCGCCCTTTTCTTACTTTCGACTCTGCAAAAACTTTTACTGTCTCACTTATTCATTCTCGTCTGGACTATTGTAACTCTCTACTAATCGGCCTCCCTCTTACCAAACTCTCCCCGCTCCAATCTGTCCTGAATGCTGCAGCCAGGATCATATTCCTCACCAACCGTTACACCGATGCCTCTACCTTGTGCCAGTCATTACACTGGCTACCCATCCACTCCAGAATCCAGTACAAAACTACTACCCTCATCCACATAGCACTCCATGGCTCAGCACCACCCTACATCTCCTCTTTGGTCTCAGTCTACCACCCTACCCGTGCCCTCCGCTCCGCTAATGACCTCAGGTTAGCATCCTCAATAATCAGAACTAGGGTTGAGCGAAACGGGTCGGCCTTTTTCAGAAGTCGCCAACTTTTGGCAAAGTCGGGTTTCATGAAACCCGACCCCTGTGTGGGGTCGGCCATGAGGTCGACGATCTTCTGAATCTGGTATCGGAATTCCGATACCGAGTTCCGATATGTTTGCGATATAAAATAAAGAATTAAAATAAAAAATATTGATATACTCACCTCTCCGACGCAGCCTGGAGACATCGCCGCTGGTAACCGGCATCTTCCGTTCCTAAGAATGGCGCTTGAAAGACCTTTTGATGACGTCACGGCTTGTGATTGGTCACGGCCACCCACGTGACCGCTCAGCGACCAATCACAAGCCGTGACGTAATTTTCAGGTCCTAAATTCCTCATTCTAGGAATTTAGGACATGAGAATTACGTCACGGCTTGTGATTGGTCGCTGAGCGGTCACGTGGGCCGCCGCGACCAATCACAAAGCCGTGACGTCATATAAGGCCCTGAACGCACTCATTCTTAAGAAGGAAGGCTGCCGGAAAGAAGCAGGGCGCGTCCGAGGGTGAGTATATACCTAATAGGAATATACTCACCCTCGGCTTCTTTCCGGCAGTCTTCCTTCTTAAGAATGAGCGCGTGAAGGACCTTTCGATACTCAATACTCAATAATCAGAACCTCCCACTCCCGTCTCCAAGACTTTACACGTGCTGCGCCGATTCTTTGGAATGCACTACCTAGGTTAATACGATTAATCCCCAATTCCCACAGTTTTAAGCGTGCCCTAAAAACTCATTTGTTCAGACTGGCCTACCGCCTCAACGCATTAACCTAACTATCCCTGTGTGGCCTATTAAAAAAAAAAAAAAACATAATCAGGTTCCTCGCATCATGTTCTCAAACACTTTATGCAGTTAATAGCACTCTGTGTCTGTACTGCTACATACTTAGGCAGTTAACTGGTTCATGCAGCTTTACATGAACACCCGAGCCTTACACTATGGCTGGTCCAAATAACTAAAGCAATTGTTACCATCCACCTCTCGTGTCTCCCCTTTTCCTCATAGATTGTAAGCTGGCGAGCAGGGCCCTCATTCCTCCTGGTATCTGTTTTGAACTGTGATTTCTGTTATGCTGTAATGTCTATTGTCTGTACAAGTCCCCTCTATAAGTTGTAAAGCGCTGCGAAATATGTTGGCGCTATATAAATAAAAATTATTATTATATTATTACATACCAATATGACCACGATACCATCAAATTTTTGGGTGTTACATTGTGAAGGGATAATAATGATGAAATGCAGGCTAATATATTTTGCAAATCCACCTATACCAATATGCTACTGCACGCCTCCTCCTCCTCACATCCTGGGCATATGATCTAATCTGTCCCAATGGGACAATTTTTGCATCTTCGTAGACTATGTTCTACTGAAGTTCACCTCGCACCACAAGCTGAGGACCTTAACCTACTGCTATTTGAATGTGGCTATAGCAATCATATGATAAAAAGCCTATAACAGGACAGAATATTCTTCAAGACATGCCCTCTTGTATAAATTATCGGCAAGGGAAGACCAGGATATTGTTCGATTTATCACCAACTTCCACTCGCAATTTATATTGATGAGGAGAGCACACGACAAGTCCTGGCCTATCCTTAGGGCTGCTCCTGTTATTTCTAGTTTTTTTACCTGAGATGACTGCCATCATGGTGCGTAGATCCAGGAACCTACATGACCATTTGGTCCATAGTCACTATGTCGGTGAACCAGTCCTCCTGTTTCTTGACACCTTTACGGAGAGATGTGGATGCGTCCCATGTGGTCGCTGCGTGGCAAGTCCTAACATTAATCGCTGTGATACGTTGGCTGACTCCAGTCAATCCTGACAGTATGAGATCAGGAAATGTTTCACATGCAGTAGCATGAATGTCATCTACTATGCTATGTGTCTGTGCACCAAAATTTGTTGGATTGACAACACGGCAACTGAAAGTGTGCACTAGAGATCACATGATTGGTATTGCCGATGCAGCGACCCATGTGGATGCATCCATGCTTAAGATAATCCCATGTCATTTTAAATTTCATCATAACTGTGATGGCAACCTTTTCAGGGTCAGAGGTATTGACATGATTGATGTCAATGTCCATGGAGGCAGAGTCTCCAAGAGACTTGCTCAACTTGAATCCCCCGGAAGAAGGCTGTAGCGCTAAAACACGCGTTGGGGACGGTGGGTGTCACAGAGCTCCAGGCACTCTCAGGTAATTATCATGATCGTATGATCGGATCCAGACATCTCTTGTTTGGTTGTCTCTAGAGGTGGTACACAGCCCTTTTGGAGTTTGCTTTGCTCTGGTATATACTTTTCTATTTCAGATCTTATCTCACTACTACTATTGGGTATATATAAACTACTGAGCAATTTACTTAATCTTTAATTTCTATACACCTGTTGGTGCCTGGTGCTTATTGTGATCCCACTCAGTTTTGGCTTACGTCTGTCACATCCTTGTATTTTATGTAATTGTTTACAATAAAGCTTTGATATCTTTTTACTTATTGATTCTTGGTGGTGCTTGTTCTCTATATGAGTTTCACATTTAATTAGCACTGAATCCATCCTTTCTATTCCACACATTTATTTTGCTTTTTGTGGATATAGGCCTTGTGTGTATAGGTTGAATTCAGATGGATTTAGACACTTGGGACATTACACCCTTCTGGTCTAAATGATAATATTCGTTATGCCCCATTTTTTTATGATTGCTGGTCCTGCCATACATGAACATTGAAAATGTCACTTTACATGATTGCTGTAATTATGTTTTATCATTTTTAATTTTTGTTTTTGTCTAGTAGTCTCCGGTTGATGTATGCATGTACTCATCTTCTTTGCCTATAACTCCTTTTGTGTGACAACAGTGGCATCTGTGGTATCTCTTTACAATTTGGATTTTCGATGAATGTATTAATGTTTATGCTGTCATTCTTTGATGTCTACTCATGTGTGATGCAGGCGCACTGTGCCTGCGCACTGTGCCTGGTTTATTAAGCAATGTGAGGTTGGCATAAGGAAATTTTAAAAAAAGGTCAGTAGGAGTAACACTCCAGTTCGTATTGCGTTTTTACGATCCGCAGGAGTTTTTTTATGGTAATACCATATATCATGGTCATTCCATTGATTTTCAGGTAATGGTGGATTGTTGTTCTGCACTTAATTTGATTGATCAACAATTCCTAGATAAATATAAGTTTGAATCTGAACCATTGTCATCGCCTATTCCTGTTGTGGCTATTGATAACACTCCTCTGGAACATGGGTGTATTTCTCGAAAGGTTAATGAGTTCCCACTTACTGTGAATATGGAACATCAGGAGTGTACAGATTTGTTTGTCCTTGCTAAATTACCTTGCACAGTCGTCCTGGGTTTACCCTGGTTAAAAATGCACAATCCTTTGCTGGACTGGTCGTCTAGTACTATAAGGTCCTGGCATCAGGGGTGTTATGGTAATTGTTGTAATGTTCACCTTGCTGCTGTTGTGAAGAAGGAGCTACCTGAAGCCATTCAGGATTTCTGGAGGGTATTTTTGGAGGTTGAGTCACAAGCTCTACCACCCCATAGAGATGACAACTGCTCTATTGAGTTCGTCCCAGGTGCCACACTTCCTAAGAGTCGTTTATTTAATCTGACGATTCCCGAGAGGGAGGCCTTAAAGGAATAAATACAGACTCGTTTAGCTGCAGGTCATATAAGACCCTCTAAGTCCTCTGAGGCCGTAGGATTCTTTTTTGTCAAAAAGAAGGATGGGGGCCTTAGGCCGTGTCTGAATTTTCGGGAGATTAATAAGATCACTGTGGGCAATCCTTACCCATTGCCGCTGATTCCGGATTTGTTTAACCAACAAACCGAAGCGAAGTGGTTCTCTAAGATTGACCTTCATGGGGCATATAATTTGCTGCGGGTGAAGGAGGGCGATGAATGGAAACCAACCTTTAATACCCCAGAAGGTCATTTTGAGTGTCTGGTGATGCCTTTTGGCCATACTAATGCGCCTGCATTTTTTCAAAATTTCATTAATGACATTCTGAGGTCTTGATCAGTAGGAGTGTTATTGTTTATTTGGATGATATTTTGATCTACTCGTCCGATCTGGAGTCCCATTGTCAGAGAGTCCGCAAAGTTCTACAGATTTTGAGCGAAAACTCACTCTTTGCTAAATTGGAGAAGTTTGCCGTACAGAAAATGAGTTTTTTGGGGTATCTTGTCTCAAGTGATGGGTTTGAGATGGACCGGTGAAGGTTCAGGCGGTATTGGAGTGGCCTAGGCCTGAATGTTTGAAGTTGGTTCAGAGATTTTTAGGGTTTGCTAATTATTACAGAAAATTCATAAAGAATTTTTCTGTGATCGCTAAACCTATAACTGATCTCACCAAGAAAAGTTCTAATACTGTTCAATGGTCCTCTGAGGCTGTTAAGGCTTTTGAGCATCTCAAGGAGAGGTTTAGCTCTGCTCCTGTTTTGATCCAGACAGATGAGACCAAGCCATTTCTGGTACAGGTTGATGCCTCTTCAGTAGGGGTGGGGGCAGTTCTGTCCCAGGAGGGAGAGGATGCGGTGCATCCCTGTGCTTTATTTTCTAAAAGATTTTCAGAGACTGAGCTCAACTATGATGTTGGGAACAGAGAGTTGCTGGCCATTAAACTCGCGTTTGAGCATTGGCGACATTTTTTGGAGGGGGCTAGACATCCGGTACAGGTTTTTACTGATCATAAGAATCTGATATATCTGGATGCTGCTAAACGCTTGAATGCCCATCAAGCTAGGTGTTTTTTGCCCAGTTTAATTTCTCCATAGCATATGTCCCTGGGACAAAGAATGTTATGTTAAAGACGAGATGCTTTATCTCGTAGTTTCTCTCCAGCAATTAATACTGAGGAGGAATGTATTTTGCAGAAAGGGATAGTGGTGGCAGCATTGGGTTCTGAGTTGGAGACTAGCATCCTAGAGGCCCAGAATGCTGCACCAACTAACACTCCCTATGGTAAATTATTTGTGCCTAGAGCCTTGCAGAGAGCTTTATTTGCTGAATGTGATGAGTTTCGGTTGGCAGGTCATCCAGGGATTTCGGAAACTAGAAAGTTGATCGGTCGAAGTTTCTGGTGGCCAGGTTGGCAAAGAGAAATCATCAAGTGGGTGCGTCAGTTTACTGTGTGTGCTAGGTCGAAGGCCTTACATGCCCCGGCTGCAGGGTTGCTGTGCCCTTAGGAGGTTCCTAGTTCGCCATGGTCACATCTTGCTATGGATTTTATCACCGATCTGCCGGTCTCAGAGGGTTTTTCTGTCATCTGGGTTGTTGTGGACCGGTTGAGTAAGATGTGTCATCTGGTCCCGTTCAATAAATTACCCTGCACCAAGACTCTAGCTAAGGCATTTGTGAAAGAGATTGTCAGGCTCCATGGGGTTCCCATGGACATTGTTTCCGATAGAGGACCACAGTGTCATGTCGGACGCTGTTCAGACCAGGTTGTCCGACAGACAGCGGTAATTCCGCTTTTGACCACTATTTGCTCATTGGCGTCTGCTAGATTTTATCTAGCTGTTCCGGGGTTAATTTACCTAATCCTCGGATTGGAAGCTGGGCCATTCCCACGGCCTTTAAATAGTTCTCCTGTTCATTGGGCGTCGCCGATTATAGCTTCTGTCTTGTGCGTTGTTATCTCGGTCTGGAGTGGAGAGCTGGTTGTTGGAGATTCGTTGCTGGTGGTGTATTTTCCTCTGTCTTATTTACTCCTTCCTATATTTGTATTTATTTTGCCCTGCACATTTATAGTGTATTCCTGAGTGACTGTGGCGTGGTGTATATTTTCCTTTATCCTTGTCTGTGCTAACTGTGGGTATTGGAATATTACCTCTTCACTGGGTGGAGGGCGGAGGTATCAGCCTAGGGTTAAAACAGGAGTCAGGGTGAGGTTCGAGGCCTGGACATGCACACCATCAGTGTAAACTCCAGGTAGAGGGTCAGTCAGGATTTCCCTAGTCTGAGGGAAACTGCAGGGGCCCGGGTTTTTAGCTCTCGCTCACCTAGTCTCCCCGTGACATTATAATCGGCCCAACAAAAAAAAAAAAAAAGGCTTTTTTTGTGTGTTTTGTCATGGATCCCATGACTTCCATAACCCGCCAGTTGAGGGCGCTGTCCCTACAGGTCACTGAGTTGAGGGGGGAAGTGCAGCAACAGGGACTAGCAGTATCTAATGTGCAGGCTGGAGCGACAAGAAGAGTTGCTGAGCCTAGATTTCCTTTGCCTGAAAGATTTACTGGGGAACGCAGTAAATTTGTTTCTTTTTGTGAAGCTTGCAAACTATATTTCCGCATGCGCCCGATCTCCTCGGGTAATGAGGCTCAGCGTGTTGGCCTGGTGTTGTCATTGTTGTCAAGCGGGGATCCCCAAGCATGGGCATTTTCTTTGCCATCTGATTCTGTTGCTGGGATTTCTGGAAGGGTTAAAAAAGCCCTTCTGATGTACGAGACTCCTGCTTCTCTAGATTCCGCCATGAGTTTGGTTGTCCGCATTGATCGTCGTTTGCGTCAGGGGGAGCATGAGACGCCGCCTGTGGGAGAAGGTTTAGGTTTACGTGAGGTTGCTGCAGGTGAGCCCACGGAACCTATGCAAATCGCAGGGGTGTCACATGTCAAGCGTCAAGCCCCTGAGGTCAAGAAGCAGGGAGCCTGTTTTTACTGTGGTAAAATTGGTCATTTTATTAACATCTGTCCTCTGCTGTCTAAGAAAAACGCAGCGGCGGAAAACTTATAAGCTCAGAGGGTGTGGAGGAGACCAATCTGAGCTTATGTATATCCTCCATGGTGGTTTCTTAATGCATGCTCCCTGCTAAGGTTTTTATTGCTGGCAGTGAGCTGCCAATTACTGTTTTTGTGGATAGTGGTTCAGCCACAAATCTCATTGATGAGGAGTTTGCGCGCACAGCAGGTTTTAGGATTGAAAAACTGTCTCATCCTATCCGTGTGGTCACCATCAATGCTGCTCCTCTGTCTCAGGGGTAGATAACTGAATTTGTGGCTGAGGTGAAACTCCACATAGGAGTTCTACATTCCGAGCGGGCTACATGTAAGGTGCTCAGGAATCTTCCTGCTCAGGTGGTTTTGGGTTTTCCTTGGTTGTCTATGCACAACCCGGTAATTGACTGGAAAACTCAGGACATAATTCGGTGGAGCGAGTTCTGCCAGGAGAATTGCCTGGCCACATGTGTGGCTGCGGTGACTTCAAGCTTTCCGGAGTCACTTCTGGATTTTGTGGATGTGTTCTCTGAGAAGGGTTGTTCAGAGTTGCCGCCACATCGTCCTTATGACTGTTCTATCAGGTTTAAACCAGGGGCCAAATTGCCTAAAGCAAGGATGTTTAACATCTCCGGTCCGGAGAGACAAGCGTTAAAAGGTTACATTACTGAAAGCTTGAGTAAAGGGCACATCAGGCCGTCATCCTCGCCGGTGGCAGCAGGGTTCTTCTTCGTGAAGAAGAAAGATGGCGGATTACGCCCATGTTTGGATTTCAGGGAGTTGAACCAGATTACGGTTCGTGATCCATACCCTATGCCTCTGATACCAGATTTGTTCAACCAGGTGGCAGGTGCTAAGTGGTTTACCAAGCTTGACCTCAGGGGGCGTACAACCTCATAAGAGTCCGTCAAGGTGATGAGTGGAAGACGGCTTTTAATACCCCTGAGGGTCATTTTGAAAATTTGGTGATACCGTTTGGGTTGACTAATGCACCTGCAGTGTTCCAACATTTCATCAATGATGTGTTCTCGCATGTTTTGGGGAAATTCGTTATCGTGTATCTAGATGACATTCTCATATATTCTTGCGACCGTGATGCTCATTTAGATCATGTCAGGCAGGTGTTACAGCTTCTCAGAGAGAATAAGCTGTATGCTAAACTTGAGAAATGTGTATTTTCTGTTCATGAGTTGCCTTTCTTGGGTTATATTCTGTCTGCTTCTGGGTTTAAAATGGACGCCGCTAAGGTGCAGGCAGTGCTGCATTGGGAACGTCCTGATAACCTGAAAGCACTTCAGCGGTTCCTTGGGTTTTCTAACTACTATAGGAAATTTATGAAGGATTTTTCCATCATTGCTAAACCGCTAACTGACATGACTAAAAAGGGTACCAATTTCTCCATTTGGCCTGAGGCTGCAGTGCGCGCATTTGAATTTCTTAAGAACAGTTTTGTTTCAGGCCCCATTCTTGTGCAGCCAGACGTATCTAAACCCTTTGTTGTGGAAGTCGATGCGTCTGAGGTTGGTGTGGGGGCGGTACTATCTCAAGGCTCATCTTTGAGTGGTTTACGTCCGTGCGCCTATTTCTCCAAGAAACTGTCGTCCGCCGAACGTAACTACGATATCGGCAACAGGGAGTTGTTGGCAATTAAGTTGGCCTTTGAGGAATGGCGACACTTCTTGGAGGGGTCGGTACATTAGGTCACTGTTATTACCGATCATAAGAATCTGCTGAATTTGGAGTCAGCCAAGCGTCTGTCCCCCAGGCAGGCTCGCTGGGCATTGTTTTTCACGCGGTTCAATTTTGTGGTCACTTACAGACCGGTTTCTAAAAACACTAAGGCGGATGCTCTGTCCAGGTGTTTTCCAGGGGGAGAACCTCGGGAGGATCGAGTACCCATCCTCCAAAAGGGTGTTGTGGTTTCGGCTCTCGCTACCGAGGTTGAGGCTGAGATTGCCAAGGCTCAGGAGGAGGTACCATCTGAGCTTCCCGTCAACAAATCTTTTGTACCGCTTCATCTCCGCCTAAAGGTTTTGGCGGAGCATCATGTGTTGTGAACTCTGTTTTTGGGCTCCCTCTAGTGGTCACAAGCGGTACTGTGTAGTGTTGTCTTTCTGCAGGTTGGCAGCATCAGCTGGTTCGTTATCCTTGGTTGGTTTCCTATTTAGCTCACCTGGATACTCAGTTCCTTGCCTGCTCTCAATGTATTCAGTGCTCTTCAGATTCCTTGTGACTACCTTGCTCCCAGTCTCTCCAAGACAAGCTAAGTTTTTGTTTGATCATTTTTTGATTATCAGTATTTATTATGTTTTTAGTCCAGCTCGCTAAAATGTGATTTCCTCGCTTGCTGGTTGCTCTAGGGGACTGAGTTTCTCCCCCCACACCGTTAGTTGGTGCGGGGGTTCTTGAAATATCAGTGTGGATATTTTGTAAGGGTTTTTTACTGACCGCACAGACCCCTTTACTATTTTCTGCTATCTAGTATTAGTGGGCCTCATTTGCTAAATCTGTTTTCACCCCTGTGTATGTGCCTTCCTCTTACCTCACCGTTATTATATGTTGAGGGCTTCTATATCTTTGGGGATTATTTCTCTGGAGGCAAGAGAGGTCTTTCTTTCTCTCTAGGGGTAGTTAGTTCCTCAGGCTGGCTCGAGACGTCTAGGATTTTTAGGCACGTTCACCGGCTACTTCTAGTGTGTTTGGATAGGTTCAGATTTGCGGTCAGTCCAGTTTGCCACCTCCCTAGAGCTTGTCCTATGTATGTTACTTAGCTGGAGTAATTTGTGATCCTCAACCACTAAGGATCATAACAGTAGAGCAGGCCAAAAAGTGTTTAATGCATCGCAGAAGTGGGATAAAAAGAAGACCTGAGTACATTTTTTTTTTCTCCTCCCGCTTTTCCTTTGCTGCAGTCTGTTTAGCTTCTTTCATCCCCTTGAACTCTGGGTGGTTTTGAGCTCAGCTGCAGACATGAATGTTCAGACTCTGACTTCTAGTGTGGATCATCTGACTGCACGGGTGCAAAGTATTCAGGATTTTGTTATTCATAGCCCTATGTCAGAACCAAAGATACCCATTCCTGAGTTGTTTTCTGGTGATAGATCTAGGTTTCTAAACTTTATGAATAATTGTAAGTTATTTCTATCTCTGAGACCTCGTTCCTCTGGTGATTCCGCTCAGCAAGTTAAAATTGTTATCTCCTTGTTGCGTGGTGACCCTCAAGATTGGGCTTTCTCTCTGGCGCCAGGAGATCCTGCATTGCTTAATGTAGATGCACTTTTTCTGGCTCTTGGACTGCTTTATGAGGAGCCTAATCTTGAGAATCAGGCAGAAAAAGCGTTGCTGGCTATCTCTCAAGGTCAGGATGAAGCAGAGGTGTATTGTCAAAAATTTCGGAAATGGTCGGTGCTTACTCAATGGAATGAGTGTGCCCTGGCTGCAAATTTCAGAGAAGGTCTTTCTGAGGCCGTTAAGAATGTTATGGTGGGGTTTCCCACCCCTACAAGTCTGAGTGATTCTATGGCTTTAGCCATTCAGGTTGATCGGCGTTTGCGGGAGCGCAAATCTGCTCATCCTTTGGCGGTATTTTCTGAACAGAGACCTGAGTCTATGCAATGTGACCGAACTCTGACCAGAATTGAGCGACAAAGTCATAGACGTCAAAATGGGTTGTGCTTTTACTGTGGTGATTCTACTCATGTTATCTCAGCATGCTCTAAACGCTTAAAAAAATCGCTAAACCTGTCACCATTGGTACTATGCAGCCTAAATTTATTTTGTCTGTTACTTTGATTTGTTCTTTGTCATCCTACCCGGTTATGGCTTTTGTGGATTCGGGTGCTGCCCTGAATCTGATGGATTTGTCGTTTGCCAGGCGCTGTGGTTTTGTCCTGGAGCCTTTGGAATTTCCTATTCCTCTGAGGGGAATTGATGCTACGCCATTGGCTGAGAATAAGCCTCAGTATTGGACGCAAATGACCATGTGCATGACTCCCGTACATCAGGAGGTGATTCGCTTTCTTGTTCTGCATAATTTGCATGATGTTGTCGTTTTGGGTCTGCCATGGCTGCAGGCTCATAATCCAGTTTTAGATTGGAAAGCTATGTCTGTGTCAAGTTGGGGTTGTCAGGGAATTCATGGCGATGCTCCGTTGGTGTCTATTGCTTCTTCCACTCCTTCAGAGGTCCCTGAGTTTTTGTCTGACTACCAGGATGTATTTGATGAACCCAGGTCCAGTGCCCTGCCCCCTCATAGGGATTGTGACTGTGCTATAAATTTAATTCCTGGTAGTAAATTCACTAAGGGACGACTTTTTAATCTGTCTATACCAGAGCATGCCGCGATGCGGAGTTATATAAAGGAGTCTTTGGAGAAGGGACATATTCACCCATCCTCTTCCCCTCTTGGTGCAGGATTTTTTTTTGTGGCCAAGAAGGACGGTTCTTTGAGACCTTGTATAGATTATCGTCTTCTGAATAAGATCACAGTCAAATTTCAGTATCCTTTACCACTATTGTCTGATTTGTTTGCTCGGATTAAGGGTGCCAGTTGGTTCACCAAGATAGATCTCCGTGGTGCGTATAACCTTGTGCGCATTAAGCAGGGAGATGAATGGAAAACAGCATTTAATACGCCTGAAGGCCATTTTGAGTACTTGGTGATGCCTTTTGGACTCTCTAATGCTCCTTCTGTGTTTCAGTCTTTCATGCATGACATCTTCCGAGAATATCTGGATAAATTTATGATTGTTTATCTGGATGACATTTTGGTCTTTTCTGATGATTGGGAGTCCCATGTGAAGCAGGTCAGGATGGTGTTTCAGGTCCTGCGCGCTAATGCTTTATTTGTGAAGGGCTCAAAATGCCTCTTCAGAGTACAGAAGGTCTCCTTTTTGGGTTTTATTTTTTCTCCTTCTACTGTGGAGATGGACCCAGTCAAGGTCCAGGCTATTCATGACTGGACTCAGCCCACGTCTGTTAAGAGTCTTCAGAAGTTCTTGGGTTTTGCTAATTTTTACCGTCGTTTCATCGCTAATTTTTCTAGCGTGGTTAAACCTTTGACGGATTTGACCAAGAAGGGTTCTGATGTGACTAATTGGTCTCCTGCGGCCGTGGAGGCCTTTCGGGAGCTGAAGCACCGGTTTTCTTCAGCTCCAGTCTTATGTCAGCCAGATGTCTCTCTCCCCTTCCAGGTCGAGGTTGACGCTTCTGAGATTGGAGCAGGGGCTGTTTTGTCGCAGAGAAGCTCTGATGGCTCTGTGATGAAACCATGTGCTTTCTTTTCAAGAAAGTTTTCGCCTGCCGAGCGGAATTATGATGTTGGTAATCGGGAGTTGTTGGCTATGAAGTGGGCATTTGAGGAGTGGCGACATTGGCTCGAAGGAGCTAAACATCGTGTGGTGGTCTTGACTGATCACAAAAATCTGATTTACCTTGAATCTGCCAAGCGCCTGAATCCTAGACAGGCTCGTTGGTCGTTGTTTTTCTCCCGTTTCAACTTCGTGGTCTCATATCTGCCTGGTTCGAAGAACGTGAAAGCTGATGCACTTTCTAGGAGTTTTGTGCCTGACTCTCCGGGAGTTTCTGAGCCGGCTGGTATTCTCAGAGAGGGAGTGATTTTGTCTGCCATTTCCCCAGATTTGCGACGAGTGCTGCAGAAATTTCAGGCGGATAGACCTGACCGTTGTCCACCAGAGAGACTGTTTGTCCCAGATAGATGGACCAGCAGAGTTATTTCCAAGGTTCATTCTTCGGTGTTGGCGGGTCATCCTGGGATTTTCGGTACCAGAGATTTGGTGGCTAGGTCCTTCTGGTGGCCTTCCTTGTCGCGGGATGTGCGTTCCTTTGTGCAGTCTTGTGGGATTTCTGCTCGGGCTAAGCCTTGCTGTTCTCGTGCCAGCGGTTTGCTTTTGCCTTTGCCTATTCCGAAAAGGCCTTGGACGCACATTTCCATGGATTTTATTTCGGATCTTCCGGTATCTCAGAAAATGTCTGTCATCTGGGTGGTGTGTGATCGTTTTTCCAAGATGGTCCATTTGGTGCCCTTTCCTAAGTTGCCTTCTTCCTCCGATTTGGTTCCTCTATTTTTTCAGAATGTGGTTCGCTTGCACGGCATTCCTGAAAATATTGTGTCTAATAGAGGATCCTGTTGTGAAATTGGATTCTGGGCTCCCCCGGTGGCCACTTGTGGAATTTAACTTGTGTGCATCATCCCCTCTGTTCACCTGCTCCTATCAGGATGTGGGAGTCGCTATATAACCTTGCTCCTCTGTCAGTTTCATGCCGGTCAACAATGTAATCAGAAGCCTTTCTGTGCATGTTCCTGCTACTAGACAACTCCCAGCTAAGTTGGACTTTTGTCCTTGTGTGTTTTTGCATTTTGTTCCTGTTCACAGCTGCTGTTTCGTTACTGTGTCTGGAAAGCTCTTGTGAGCGGAAATTGCCACTCTGGTGTTATGAGTTAATGCTAGAGTCTTAAAGTAATTTCTGGATGGTGTTTTGATAGGGTTTTCTGCTGACCATGAAAGTGCCCTTTCTGTCTTCATGCTATCTAGTAAGCGGACCTCGATTTTGCTAAACCTATTTTCATACTACGTTTGTCATTTCATCTAAAATCACCGCCAATATATGTGGGGGCCTCTGTCTGCCTTTTGGGAAAATTTCTCTAGAGGTGAGCCAGGACTGTCTTTTCCTCTGCTAGGATTAGGTAGTTCTCCGGCTGGCGCTGGGCATCTAGGGATAAAAAAACGTAGGCATGCTACCCGGCCACTTCTAGTTGTGCGGCAGGTTTAGTTCATGGTCAGTATAGTTTCCATCTTCCAAGAGCTAGTTCTCATGTATGCTGGGCTATGTTCTCTCGCCATTGAGAATCATGACAGTTTGACCGGCCTAAAAAAAAGGGTTAAATTACTGGCTGAGAAAGGAGAGAAAAAAGAAGTCTGCTACAATTTTTTTTTTTTTTTTTTCCCTCTAGTTCTGAGTGTGCTCTTAATTGAATCACTTGCCAGTCTGCCTATGCTGCAGCCTTCCTCTCTTCCTCTCCTTCTAATCCTTGAATGGCTCTGTGTTCACCTGTTTCAAATGGATCTTCAGAGTGTAGCTACAGGTTTGAATAATCTCGCCACAAAGGTACAAAATTTGCAAGATTTTGTTGTTCATGCACCTATGTCTGAGCCTAGAATTCCTTTGCCTGAATTCTTCTCGGGGAATAGATCTCACTTTCAAAATTTTAAAAATAATTGCAAATTGTTTTTGTCCCTGAAGTCTCGCTCTGCCGGAGACCCTGCACAGCAGGTCAGGATTGTAATTTCCTTGCTCCGGGGCGACCCTCAAGACTGGGCTTTTGCATTGGCACCAGGGGATCCTGCGTTGCTCAATGTGGATGCGTTTTTTCTGGCCTTGGGGTTGCTTTATGAGGAACCTCATTTAGAGCTTCAGGCGGAAAAGGCCTTGATGTCCTTGTCTCAGGGGCAAGATGAAGCTGAAATATACTGCCAAAAATTCCGCAAATGGTCTGTGCTTACTCAGTGGAATGAGTGCGCCCTGGCGGCGATTTTCAGAGAAGGTCTCTCTGATGCCATTAAGGATGTTATGGTGGGGTTCCCTGTGCCTGCGAGTCTGAATGAGTCCATGACGATGGCTATTCAGATCGATAGGCGTCTGCGGGAGCGCAAACCTGTGCACCATTTGGCGGTGTCTACTGAGAAAACGCCAGAAAATATGCAATGTGATAGAATTCTGTCCAGAAGCGAGCGGCAGAATTTTAGACGAAAAAATGGGTTGTGCTTCTATTGTGGTGATTCAACTCATGTTATATCAGCATGCTTTAAGCGTACTAAGAAGCCTGACAAGTCTGTTTCAATTAGCACTTTACAGTCTAAGTTTATTCTATCTGTGACCCTGATTTGTTCTTTGTCATCTATTACCGCGGACGCCTATGTCGACTCTGGCGCTGCTTTGAGTCTTATGGATTGGTCCTTTGCCAAACGCTGTGGGTATGATTTGGAGCCATTGGAGGCTCCGATACCTCTGAAAGGGATTGACTCCACCCCATTGGCTAGTAATAAACCACAATACTGGACACAAGTGACTATGCGTGTTAATCCGGATCACCAGGAGGTTATTCGCTTTCTGGTGCTGTATAATCTACATGATGTTTTGGTGCTGGGATTGCCATGGCTGCAATCTCATAACCCAGTCCTCGACTGGAGAGCTATGTCTGTGTTAAGCTGGGGATGTAAAGGAACTCATGGGGACGTACCTTTGGTTTCCATTTCATCATCTATTCCCTCTGAGATTCCTGAATTCTTGTCTGACTTTCGTGACGTTTTTGAAGAACCCAAGGTTGGTTCACTACCTCCGCACCGGGAGTGCGATTGTGCCATAGACTTGATCCCGGGTAGTAAATACCCTAAGGGTCGTTTATTTAATCTGTCTGTGCCTGAACACGCTGCTATGCGAGAATATATAAAGGAGTCCTTGGAAAAGGGACATATTCGTCCTTCGTCATCTCCCTTAGGAGCCGGTTTTTTCTTTGTGTCTAAGAAAGACGGCTCTTTGAGGCCGTGTATTGATTATCGACTTTTGAATAAAATCACGGTTAAATATCAATATCCGTTACCACTGCTTACTGATTTGTTTGCTCGTATAAAGGGGGCCAAGTGGTTCTCTAAGATTGATCTCCGTGGGGCGTATAATTTGGTGCGAATCAAGCAGGGGGATGAGTGGAAAACCGCATTTAATACGCCCGAGGGCCATTTTGAGTATTTGGTGATGCCTTTTGGTCTTTCAAATGCCCCTTCAGTCTTCCAGTACTTTATGCATGACATTTTCCGCGATTATTTGGATAAATTTATGATTGTGTATCTGGATGATATTCTGATTTTTTCGGATGACTGGGACTCTCATGTCCAGCAGGTCAGGAGGGTTTTTCAGGTTTTGCGGTCTAATTCCTTGTGTGTGAAGGGTTCTAAGTGTGTTTTTGGGGTTCAGAAGATTTCCTTCTTGGGATACATTTTTTCCCCCTCTTCCATCGAGATGGATCCTGTCAAGGTTCAGGCTATTGGTGATTGGACGCAACCCTCTTCTCTTAAGAGTCTTCAGAAATTTTTGGGCTTTGCTAACTTTTATCGTCGATTTATTGCTGGTTTTTCTGATGTTGTAAAACCATTGACTGATTTGACTAAGAAGGGTGCTGATGTTGCTGATTGGTCCCCTGATGCTGTGGAGGCCTTTCGGGAGCTCAAGCGCCGCTTTTCTTCCGCCCCAGTGTTGCGTCAGCCTGATGTTGCTCTTCCTTTTCAGGTTGAGGTCGACGCTTCTGAAATCGGAGCTGGGGCGGTGTTGTCGCAGAGAAGTTCCGACTGCTCCGTGATGAGACCTTGTGCTTTTTTTTCCCGTAAATTTTCGCCCGCCGAGCGGAATTATGATATTGGGAATCGGGAGCTTTTGGCCATGAAGTGGGCTTTTGAGGAGTGGCGTCACTGGCTTGAGGGGGCCAGACATCAGGTGGTGGTATTGACTGACCACAAAAATTTAATTTACCTTGAGTCTGCCAGGCGCCTGAATCCTAGACAAGCGCGCTGGTCGTTGTTTTTCTCTCGGTTTAATTTTGTGGTGTCTTACCTACCGGGTTCTAAGAATGTTAAGGCGGATGCCCTTTCTAGGAGTTTTGAGCCTGACTCCCCTGGTAATTCTGAGCCCACAGGTATCCTTAAAGATGGAGTGATATTGTCTGCCGTTTCTCCAGACCTGCGGCGGGCCTTGCAGGAGTTTCAGGCGGATAGACCTGATCGTTGCCCACCTGGTAGACTGTTTGTTCCTGATGATTGGACCAGTAGAGTCATCTCTGAGGTTCATTCTTCTGCGTTGGCAGGTCATCCTGGAATCTTTGGTACCAGGGATTTGGTGGCAAGGTCCTTCTGGTGGCCTTCCCTGTCACGAGATGTGCGAGGCTTTGTGCAGTCTTGTGACGTTTGTGCTCGGGCCAAGCCTTGTTGTTCTCGGGCTAGTGGATTGTTGTTACCCTTGCCTATCCCGAAGAGGCCTTGGACGCACATCTCGATGGATTTTATTTCGGATCTGCCTGTTTCTCAGAAGATGTCTGTCATCTGGGTGGTGTGTGACCGTTTCTCTAAGATGGTCCATCTGGTTCCCTTGCCTAAGTTGCCTTCTTCTTCCGAGTTGGTTCCTCTGTTTTTTCAAAATGTTGTTCGTTTGCATGGTATTCCAGAGAATATCGTTTCTGACAGAGGGACCCAATTCGTGTCTAGATTTTGGCGGGCATTCTGTGCTAGGATGGGCATAGATTTGTCTTTTTCGTCTGCTTTCCATCCTCAGACTAATGGCCAGACCGAGCGGACTAATCAGACCTTGGAGACATATTTGAGGTGTTTTGTGTCTGCGGATCAGGATGATTGGGTTGCTTTTTTGCCTTTGGCGGAGTTCGCCCTCAATAATCGGGCCAGCTCTGCCACCTTGGTGTCCCCGTTTTTCTGTAATTCGGGGTTTCATCCTCGATTTTCCTCCGGTCAAGTGGAATCTTCGGATTGTCCTGGAGTGGATGCTGTGGTGGAGAGGTTGCATCAGATTTGGGGGCAGGTGGTGGACAATTTGAAGTTGTCCCAGGAGAAGACTCAGCTTTTTGCCAACCGCCGTCGTCGTGTTGGTCCTCGGCTTTGTGTTGGGGACTTGGTGTGGTTGTCTTCTCGTTTTGTCCCTATGAGGGTTTCTTCTCCTAAGTTTAAGCCTCGGTTCATCGGCCCGTACAAGATATTGGAGATTCTTAACCCTGTGTCCTTCCGTTTGGACCTCCCTGCATCCTTTTCGATTCATAATGTTTTTCATCGGTCATTGTTGCGCAGGTATGAGGTACCAGCTGTGCCTTCCGTTGAGCCTCCTGCTCCGGTGTTGGTTGAGGGTGAGTTGGAGTACGTTGTGGAAAAGATCTTGGACTCTCGTGTTTCCAGACGGAAACTCCAGTATCTGGTCAAATGGAAGGGATACGGTCAGGAGGATAATTCTTGGGTCACTGCCTCTGATGTTCATGCCTCCGATCTAGTCCGTGCCTTTCATAGGGCTCATCCTGATCGCCCTGGTGGTTCTGGTGAGGGTTCGGTGCCCCCTCCTTGAGGGGGGGGTACTGTTGTGAAATTGGATTCTGGGCTCCCCCGGTGGCCACTTGTGGAATTTAACTTGTGTGCATCATCCCCTCTGTTCACCTGCTCCTATCAGGATGTGGGAGTCGCTATATAACCTTGCTCCTCTGTCAGTTTCATGCCGGTCAACAATGTAATCAGAAGCCTTTCTGTGCATGTTCCTGCTACTAGACAACTCCCAGCTAAGTTGGACTTTTGTCCTTGTGTGTTTTTGCATTTTGTTCCTGTTCACAGCTGCTGTTTCGTTACTGTGTCTGGAAAGCTCTTGTGAGCGGAAATTGCCACTCTGGTGTTATGAGTTAATGCCAGAGTCTTAAAGTAATTTCTGGATGGTGTTTTGATAGGGTTTTCTGCTGACCATGAAAGTGCCCTTTCTGTCTTCATGCTATCTAGTAAGCGGACCTCGATTTTGCTAAACCTATTTTCATACTACGTTTGTCATTTCATCTAAAATCACCGCCAATATATGTGGGGGCCTCTGTCTGCCTTTTGGGAAAATTTCTCTAGAGGTGAGCCAGGACTGTCTTTTCCTCTGCTAGGATTAGGTAGTTCTCCGGCTGGCGCTGGGCATCTAGGGATAAAAAAACGTAGGCATGCTACCCGGCCACTTCTAGTTGTGCGGCAGGTTTAGTTCATGGTCAGTATAGTTTCCATCTTCCAAGAGCTAGTTCTCATGTATGCTGGGCTATGTTCTCTCGCCATTGAGAATCATGACAGGATCCCAGTTTGTGTCCAGGTTTTGGCGGACTTTTTGTGCTAAGATGGGCATTGATTTGTCTTTTTCGTCGGCCTTCCATCCTCAGACTAATGGCCAAACCGAGCGAACTAATCAGACGTTGGAAACTTATTTGAGATGTTTTGTTTCTGCTGATCAGGATGATCACCCGGTGTCTTTTCGTTTGGATCTCCCAGCATCGTTTGCCATTCATAATGTGTTCCATAGGTCTTTGTTGCGGAGGTATGTGGTACCTGTGGTTCCTTCTGTTGAGCCTCCTGCTCCGGTGCTGGTCGAGGGCGAATTGGAGTACGTGGTGGAGAAGATTTTGGATTCTCGTATCTCTAGACGGAGGCTTCAGTATTTGGTGAAGTGGAAGGGCTATGGTCAGGAGGATAATTCCTGGGTGGTCGCCTCTGATGTTCATGTGGCCGATTTGGTTCATGCCTTCCACGCGGCTCGTCCTGATCGCCCTGGGGGTCTTGATGAGGGTTCGGTGACCCCTCCTCAAGGGGGGGTACTGTTGTGAACTCTGTTTTTGGGCTCCCTCTAGTGGTCACAAGCGGTACTGTGTAGTGTTGTCTTTCTGCAGGATGGCAGCATCAGCTGGTTCGTTATCCTTGGTTGGTTTCCTATTTAGCTCACCTGGATACTCAGTTCCTTGCCTGCTCTCAATGTATTCAGTGCTCTTCAGATTCCTTGTGACTACCTTGCTCCCAGTCTCTCCAAGACAAGCTAAGTTTTTGTTTGATCATTTTTTGATTATCAGCATTTATTATGTTTTTAGTCCAGCTCGCTAAAATGTGATTTCCTCGCTTGCTGGTTGCTCTAGGGGGCTGAGTTTCTCCCCCCCACACCGTTAGTTGGTGCGGGGGTTCTTGAAATCTCAGTGTGGATATTTTGTAAGGGTTTTTTACTGACCGCACAGACCCCTTTACTATTTTCTGCTATCTAGTATTAGTGGGCCTCATTTGCTAAATCTGTTTTCACCCCTGTGTATGTGCCTTCCTCTTACCTCACCGTTATTATATGTTGAGGGCTTCTATATCTTTGGGGATTATTTCTCTGGAGGCAAGAGAGGTCTTTCTTTCTCTCTAGGGGTAGTTAGTTCCTCAGGCTGGCTCGAGACGTCTAGGATTTTTAGGCACGTTCACCGGCTACTTCTAGTGTGTTTGGATAGGTTCAGATTTGCGGTCAGTCCAGTTTGCCACCTCCCTAGAGCTTGTCCTATGTATGTTACTTAGCTGGAGTAATTTGTGATCCTCAACCACTAAGGATCATAACAATCATGATGCTGTCCTGGCTGGCCACCCAGGGGTTAGAGGTACCTTGGAGTTGGTGTCACGTCGGTTTTGGTGGCCCAAGATCCGACAGGACGTGGTCTCATACGTGTCAGCTTTTACCACGTGCGCTAGGGCTAAGATGCCTCGCTCCCGTCCTGTTGGCACACTACTTCCTCTTGAGGTACCTAGTAAGCCTTGGATGGAAATCTCCATGGATTTCATCGCTGATTTGCCCTCATCAGCTGAGAACACGGTCATCTTGGTGATTGTTGATCGGTTTTCTAAAATGTCGCACTTTGTATCTTTGCCTTCGTTGCCTAACGCTAAGGCTCTGGCTCAGGTATTTGTGCAGGAGGTGGTCAGACTTCATGGGGTTCCGTCTGACATCGTGTCTGATAGGGGGTCTCAGTTTGTGGCAAAATTTTGGAGAGCATTTTGCTCACGGCTGGGGATCAAGTTATCTCATTCTTCGGCGTTTCATCCTCAGTCAAATGGTCAGACTGAGCGTATGAACCAAAATTTGGAACAGTACTTATGCTGCTTTGTCTCTGATAACCAGGAGGAGTGGTCTACCTTTCTTCCTTTGGCTGAGTTTGCCATCAATAATCACCGCCAGGAGTCGTCTGGGGAGTCTCCGTTTTTTTGTGTTTACGGGCTACATCCTCAATTTTGTACCTTGAGTCAGAGGGGCTCTTCCGGCGTTCCGGAGGAGGACCAGTTGGGGACACAATTGTCATCAGTCTGGAGGAGAGTTAAGCAGCGCCTGTTGAGTGTGGGTGCTAGGTACAAGCGTGTGGCTGACAGTAGGCGTGTGCCAGGTCCGGACCTGAGTGTGGATGACTGGGTGTGGTTATCCACAAAAAACATAAGACTCAAAATACCGTCCCTTAAATTGGGTCCACGGTTTATTGGTCCATTTAGGGTCACCGCCGTCATTAACCCAGTAGAGTACCGATTGGAGCTCCCTACGGTGTATAAGATACACAACGTGTTCCACAGGTCTCTTCTAAAGAAGGTGGTGGGTTCTGTGGACGCGGCGCCTATGCCACCTCCAGTCTTGGTGGATGGTAATTGGGAGTTTGAAGTCTCCAAGGTGGTTGACTCTCGTGTAGTGCATCGCACTTTACAGTACTTGGTACACTGGCATGGTTATAGACCTGAGGAGAGGTCCTGGGTACCAGCCTCAGACATTCATGCGGATCGGCTGGTCAGGTTTTTTCATCGTCGCCATCCAGACAAGCCGGGTCCTATAAGCCGTAAGGGCACTGGGGTCCCTCTTAGAATGCGGCGTACTGTCATGTCGGATGCTGTTCAGACCAGGTCGTCCGACAGACTATTTGCTCATTGGCGTCTGCTAGATTTTATGTAGCTGTTCCGGGGTTAATTTACCTAATCCTCGGATTGGAAGCTGGGCCATTCCCATGGCCTTTAACCCCTTCACCACCAAGGGTGGTTTGCACGTTAATGACCGGGCCAATTTTTACAATTCTGACCACTGTCCCTTTATGAGGTTATAACTCTGGAACGCTTCAACGGATCTTGGCGATTCTGACATTGTTTTCTCGTGACATATTGTACTTCATGTTAGTGGTAAAATTTCTTCGATATAACTTGCGTTTATTTGTGAAAAAAACGAATATTTGGCAAAAATTTTGAAAATTTCGCAATTTTCCAACTTTGAATTTTTATGCCCTTAAATCACAGACATATGTCACACAAAATACTTAATAAATAACATTTCCCACATGTCTACTTTACATCAGCACAATTTTGGAACCCAAATTTTTTTTTGTGACGGAGTTATAAGGGTTAAAAGTTGACCAGCAATTTCTCATTTTTACAACACCATTTTTTTTTAGGGACCACATCTCATTTGAAGTCATTTTGACGGGTCTATATGATAGAAAATACCCAAGTGTGACACCATTCTAAAAACTGCACCCCTCAAGGTGCTCAAAACCACTTTCAAGAAGTTTATGAACCCTTCAGGTGTTTCACAGGAATTTTTGGAATGTTTAAATAAAAATGAACATTTAACTTTTTTTCACACAAAATTTATTTCAGCTCCAATTTGTTTTATTTTACCAAGGGTAACAGGAGAAAATAGACCCCAAAAGTTGTTGTGCAATTTGTCCTGAGTACGCTGATACCCCATATGTGGGTGTAAACCACAGTTTGGGCGCATGGCAGAGCTTGGAAGCAAAGGAGCGCCATTTGACTTTTCAATGCAAAATTGACTGGAATTGAGATGGGACGCCATGTTGCATTTGGAGAGCCCCTGATGTGCCTAAACATTGAAACCCCTAACAAGTGACACCATTTTGGAAAGTAGACCCCCTAAGGAACTTATCTAGATGTGTGGTGAGCACTTTGACCCAACAAGTGCTTTACAGAAGTTTATAATGCAGAGCCGTAAAAATAAAAAATCATATTTTTTCACAAAAATGATCTTTTCACCCCCAATTTTTTAATTTTCCCAAGGGTGAGAGAAGAAATTGGACCCCAAGAATTGTTGTGCAATTTGTCCTGAGTACGTTGATACCCCATATGTGGGTGTAAACCATTGTTTGGGCGCAGGGCAGAGCTCGGAAGGGAAGGAGCGCCATTTGACTTTTCAATGCAAAATTGACTGGAATTGAGATGGGACGCCATGTTGCATTTAGAGAGCCCTTGATGTGCCTAAACATTGAAACCCCTAACAAGTGACACCATTTTGGAAAGTAGACCCCCTAAGGAACTTATCTAGATGTGTGGTGAGCACTTTGACCCACCAAGTGCTTCACAGAAGTTTATAATGCAGAGCCGTAAAAATAAAAAATCATATTTTTTCACAAAAATGATCTTTTCACCCCCAATTTTTTATTTTCCCAAGGGTAAGAGAAGAAATTGGACCCCAAAAATTGTTGTGCAATTTGTCCTGAGTACACTGATACCCCATATGTGGGTGTAAACCATTGTTTGGGCGCAGGGCAGAGCTCAGAAGGGAAGGAGCGCCATTTGACTTTTCAATGCAAAATTGACTGGAATTGAGATGGGACGCCATGTTGCGTTTGGAGAGCCCCTAATGTGCCTAAACATTGAAACCCCCCACGAGTGACACCATTTTGGAAAGTAGACCCCTTAAGGAACTTATCTAGATGTGTGTTGAGCACTTTGACCCAACAAGTGCTTCACAGAAGTTTATAATGCAGAGCCGTAAAAATAAAAAATCATATTTTTTCACAAAAATGATCTTTTAACCCCCATTTTTTTATTTCCCCAAGGGTAAGAGAAGAAATTAGACCACAAAAGTTGTTGTGCAATTTGTCCTGAGTACGACGATACCCCATATGTTGGTGTAAACCATTGTTTGGGCGCATAGCAGAGCTCAGAAGGGAAGAAGCGCTATTTTACTTTTCAATGCAAAATTGACTGGAATTAAGATGGGATGCCATGTTGCGTTTGGAGAGCCCCTGATGGGCCTAAACATTAAACCCCCCCCACAAGTGACACCATTTTGGAAAGTAGACCCCCTAAGGAACTTATCTAGATGTGTTTTGAGAGCTTTGAACCCCCAAGTGTTTCACTACAGTTTATAACGCAGAGCCGTGAAAATAAAAATTATTTTTTTTTTCACAAAAATGATTTTTAGCCCCCAGTTTTGTATTTTTACAAGGGTATCAGGATAAATTGGACCTCAAAAGTTGTTGTCCAATTTGTCTGGAGTACGCTGATACCCCATTTGTGGGGGGGGACCACTGTTTGGGCGCATGACAGAGCTCGGAAGGGAAGGAGCGCCATTTGGAATGCAGACTTAAATGGATTGGTCTGCAGGCGTCACGTTGCATTTGCAGAGCCCCTGATGTACCCAAACAGTACAAACCCCCCACAAGTGACCCCATATTGGAAACTAGACCCCCCAAGGAACTTATCTAGATGTGTTGTGAGAACTTTGAACCCCCAAGTGTTTCACTACAGTTTATAACGCAGAGCCGTGAAAATAATTTTTTTTTTTTTTCACAAAAATGAAATTTAGCCCCCAGTTTTGTATTTTCACAAGGGTATCAGGATAAATTGGACCCTAAAAGTTGTTGTCCAATTTGTCCTGAGTACGCTGATACCCCCTATGTGGGGGGGAACCACTGTTTGGGCGCATGACAGAGCTCGGAAGGGAAGGAGCGCCATTTGGAATGCAGACTTAAATGGATTGGTCTGCAGGCGTCACGTTGCATTTGCAGAGCCCCTGATGTACCCAAACAGTACAAACCCCCCACAAGTGACCCCATATTGGAAACTAGACCCTCCAAGGAACTTATCTAGATGTGTTGTGAGAACTTTGAACCCCCAAGTGTTTCACTACAGTTTATAACGCAGAGCCGTGAAAATAAAAATTATTTTTTTTTTCACAAAAATGATTTTTTAGCCCCCAGTTTTGTATTTTCACAAGGGTATCAGGATAAATTGGACCCTAAACTTTGTTGTCCAATTTGTCCTGAGTACGCTGATACCCCCTATGTGGGGGGGAACCACTGTTTGGGCGCATGACAGAGCTCGGAAGGGAAGGAGCGCCATTTGGAATGCAGACTTAAATGGATTGGTCTGCAGGCGTCACGTTGCATTTGCAGAGCCCCTGATGTACCCAAATAGTACAAACCCCCCACAAGTGACCCCATATTGGAAACTAGACCTCCCAAGGAACTTATCTAGATGTGTTGTGAGAACTTTGAACCCCCAAGTGTTTCACTACAGTTTACAACGCAGAGCCGTGAAAATAAAACATTTTTTTTTCCCACAAAAATGATTTTTAGCCCCCCAAATTTTTATTTTCCCAAGGATAACAAGAGAACTTGGACCCCAGAAGTTGTTGTTCAATTTGTCCGTAGTACGCTGATACCCCATATGTTGGGGTAAACCCCTTTTTGGACGCACGGGAGAGCTCGGAAGGGAAGGAGCACTGTTTTACTTTTTCAACGCAGAATTGGCTGGAATTGAGATTGGACGCCATGTCGCGTTTGGAGAGCCCCTGATGTGCCTAAACAGTGGAATCTCCCCAATTCTACCTGAAACCCTACCCCTAACCGTTTACTGAACATTTTCTGACAGTCATAAGTGCCACGTATATAAGTGCCACGTATATAAGTGCCACGTATTTAAGAGCCACGTATTTAAGTGCCACGTATTTAAGTGCCACGTATTTAAGTGCCACGTATTTCAGTGCCATGATATTTCAGTGCCACGTATTTCAGTGCCACGTATTTCAGGCACTGAAAAATACGTGGCACGTAAATACTTCAGTGCCACGATATTTCAGTGCCACGATATTTCAGTGCCACGTATTTCAGTGCCACGTATTTCAGGCACTGAAAAATACGTGGCACGTAAATACGTGGCACTGAAATACGTGGCACTGAAATACGTGGCACTTAAATACGTGGCACTTAAATACGTGGCACTTAAATACGTGGCACTTAAATACGTGGCACTTAAATACGTGGCCACTGAAATATCGTGGCACTTATATACGTATATACGTATATAAACGTATATTTCAGTGCCACGTATTTCAGTGCCACGTATTTCAGGTTAGGGGTAGGGTTAGGGGTAGGGTTAGGGTTTTTTGTTTTTTTCTTGTTTTCTTGTGTTTTTCTATAAAAACGCATGCGTTTTACCGCGTTTACATGCATTTTTTCACACATGTGTTTTTTTTTAAAAACGCATGCAGATAAAAACGCAAGTGTGAAACCAGACTAAAAGACGCTTTTTATAGCAAAAAAGTTTTTGCGTCTCCACATTTTGAGACCTATAATTTTTCCACATTTTGGTCCACAGAGTCATGTGAGGTCTTGTTTTTTGCGGGACGAGTTTACGTTTTTATTGGTAACATTTTCGGACACGTGACCATTTTTTATCACTTTTTATTCCGATTTTTGTGAGGCAGAATAACCAAAAACCAGCTATTCATGAATTTCTCTTGGGAGAGGCGTTTATACCGTTCTGCGCTTGGTAAAATTGATAAAGCAGTTTTATTCGTCGGGTCAGTACGATTACAGCGATACCTCATTTATATCATTTTTTTATGTTTTGACGCTTTTATACGATAAAAACTATTTTATAGAAAAAATAATTATTTTGGCATCGCTTTATTCTGAGGACTATAACTTTTTTATTTTTTTGCTGATGATGCTGTATGGCGGCTCGTTTTTTGCGGGACAAGATGACGTTTTCAGCGGTAACATGGTTATTTATATCCGTTTTTTTGATCGCGTGTTATTCCACTTTTTGTTCGGCGGTATGGTAATAAAGCGTTGTTTTTTGCCTCGTTTTTTTTTTTTTTTTCTTACGGTGTTTACTGAAGGGGTTAACTAGTGGGCCAGTTTTATAGGTTGGGTCGTTACGGACGCGGCGATACTAAATATGTGTACTTTTATTGTTTTTGTTTGTTTTTTTTAGATAAAGAAATGTATTTATGGGAATAATATTTTTTTTTTTATTATTATTTATTTAGGAATTTTTTTTTTTTTTTTTACACATGTGGAAATTTTTTTTTTTACTTTTTTACTTTGTCCCAGGGGGGGACATCACAGATCGCAGATCTGATAGTGTGCACAGCACTCTATCAGATCCGCGATCATACTTTCATCGGAGCAGGCTGCAGCTTTCATCTGCAGCCTGCTCCGACCCGGAAGTGCTCCCTGCAGGACCCGGATACAGCCCCTCGGCCATTTTGGATCCGGGGCCTGCAGGGAGAAGACGTTCGGTACGAGGTGAGTACATCACCTTGTACCGATCGTCTCAGGGAAGCCCGCAGGGAGCCCCCTCCCTGCGCGATGCTTCCCTGTACCGCCGGTACACCGCGATCATGTTTGATCGCGGTGTGCCGGGGGTTAATGTGCCGGGGGCGGTCCGTGACCGCTCCTGGCACATAGTGCCGGATGTCAGCTGCGATAGGCAGCCGACACCCGGCCGCGATCGGCCGCGCTCCCCCCGTGAGCGCGGCCGATCGCGTATGACGTACTATCCCGTCGGCGGTCATGGGGGCCCACCCCACCTCGACGGGATAGTACGTCAAATGTCGGGAAGGGGTTAAATAGTTCTCCTGTTCATTGGGCGTCGCCGATTATAGCTTCTGTCTTGTGCGTTGTTATCTCGGTCTGGAGTGGAGAGCTGGTTGTTGGAGATTCGTTGCTGGTGGTGTATTTTCCTCTGTCTTATTTACTCCTTCCTATATTTGTATTTATTTTGCCCTGCACATTTATAGTGTATTCCTCAGTGACTGAGGCGTGGTGTATATTTTCCTTTATCCTTGTCTGTGCTAACTGTGGGTATTGGAATATTACCTCTTCACTGGGTGGAGGGCGGAGGTATCAGCCTAGGGTTAAAACAGGAGTCAGGGTGAGGTTCGAGGCCTGGACATGCACACCATCAGTGTAAACTCCAGGTAGAGGGTCAGTCAGGATTTCCCTAGTCTGAGGGAAACTGCAGGGGCCCGGGTTTTTAGCTCTCGCTCACCTAGTCTCCCCGTGACACACAGTTTGTGGCTCGCTTTTGGCATGCTTTTTGTGACAGATTAAAGGTTAATTTGTCATTTTCGTCAGGTTATCATCCGGAGTCCAAAGGACAGACCAAAAGGAAGAACAAGGACGTCGAGCAGTTTTTTAGATCTTTTGTAGCAGACAGTCAGGAGATGTGGTCGGAATATCTACCACTAGCTGAGTTTGCTCTTAATAATCATACATCTTCCTCGGCTGGATGCTCTCCTTTTTTTTGCTGTACAGGGAGGCATCCATCTTTTGATCCATTTTCAAAGATTGGGGCAGCGGTGCCTGAGGAGAGGTTTTCTGGAAATTTGGACAGGGTTTGGACCAATGTACGCCATAATCTGAAGGAGGCAAATAGGAGGTCAAAGAAATATTTTGACAAGAAAAGAAGGGAGTTTGCAGTTGGGGACATGGTCTGGTTGTCCTCTAGGAATCTGCGTTTGAAGATCCCTTCTAAAAAGCTGGGGCCTAAGTTTGTAGGACCCTTCAAAGTAGTTCAGGTTGTCAACTCAGCAGCGGTGAGATTAGACATCCCCTCGTCCTGGAGAATTAATTCAGTTTTCATGTATCTTTACTGAAGAAAGTTGACACACCAGATAAGGAGGAGATGCCGAATGTTCCCCCAGTTGATGAGGACGGCGAGTTTGAGATTTCACGCATTTTAGATTCCAAGGTGGCACAGAGGAAAGTTGCAGTATCTCGTGTCCTGGAAGGGTTTCGGTCCCGAGGAAAGCTGAGGATGTCTCAGCCTCAAGGCTGATTAAGGCTTTTCACAGGAGATTTCCAAATAAGGCTCGGCCAAGAGGATCCAGAGGATCCTCATAAAAGGGATGCACTGTCCTGTTGGAATCTGTTTTGTTTTTGACCATCCACCACCTTGTTGTGGTTTTCTGCTGCTGATCTTTCTCCCCTGGTGCTGGGTTGCCTTAGGTCAGGTGATTGTATCACCCTTTATTACCCAGCACCTGCCTCCCATTCCTTGCTGGACAACAGTGTTAATCCGCTAGAGTTCTGGCTAGGTGCTTTGATAGCTTTCTGTGTTTGATATTGTGCAGTTCTGGGATCTCTGGTTCTGCTATCTTTAGTTTCTGTTTTCAGTTGGTTTCTGCAGTCGTCTCCGTGTTTTCTATTAGGAGGTGACCTGTTTTTATACCCAGTCCTTAGATCTTTGAGGGACCTCCTTCCCCCTATCTATAGGTCTTTGCTGAGATTAACCTAGGATCGTCGGTGGGTCTATTTGCAAGGAATGGGTTGTCCACTCCATCATAGGGTATCAGCCTAGTCTTAGTGCAGGGTCAGTTTTCCCCCTTCTATCCTAGTTCTGTGTTGCAGTTCCATAACAAATTCGCCCGCCGGAATTGATTTTTTGTGTTTCGGATGGCTGCTGCTGACATATAAGATAGTGTTAACTGACAGAGGTTTAACAAAGGTGGATGAGGAAATGATATAACTTGTTAACTTGTGTGTGTGGATGAATGCCTGTCGATGGATGAAAGCTCCGAATCATTCCCATCCCTAGTGTTGTTGCTTGCTCACGAATGGTAGAGCGACCTAGCGCCTGACAGTGCTATCCTGCACATTAGCACAAGATATAGAATCTAGTTAGCAGCGACCGCCAGAGTGGGCCGTGCGCAGATAGTGCGCTTTCCTTGCCCTAGTTAGGGTGGTTAGTGGCATCCGCCAGAGCTGCGCTGCACGCACTCCGGTATTATAAATGTTTTGTTTAGTTAATTCCCTGGCACCACAGTAACGGTGTTGCGCGCAAGAGATCTAGGGACTCTTACCCTGAGTCTTGGGGCAGAGTTCTGTGTCGCCTTGCTTGCGCTCTCTGTGCAGTATCGTGGCCCTGTGACACAACAGGGTTCACTTTCTTCATACCGGGTAAAGCTAACCGTGTGTGTACTCACATTATACCGCCATATAGTCCGTCATTACCAAGCAGCAGGTGTCTCAGCTGCATGGTGGACCCCGGACTGTGAACGCACCTTATATCCGCTCTCATTATTATTTTGTGCATTCCGCCAGCCCTAACATTACACTAGCTCCAGGGTCTGGCTTGTAATGGTGAATGAACAGCGTTTACACCGGTACATCCAGCAGCTGGAGGGTAGGTTGGCAGCTCTAGAGCGCACTACCTCGGCTGTGGATGTTACTGTGGTTGCTGTTCAGGCTGCTAGTGTAGCTGCAGCCAGTTTGTCCACTAGAACCCCTGCTCTGACCTTATCCCTTCTCCCGCTAACTGATAAGTTTACTGGTGACAGTAAGCTGTGTTGGGGATTCATGAGTCAGTGTGCCATACACCTTGAGCTCCTGTCTGCATGTTCTCCCATGTTTCCCTGTTGTCGGGCAGGGCGTTGGAGTGGGCAACGCCGCTGTGGGAGTGTGACGATTATGTGGTGCAGAGTGCTCCAAGGTTTCTGGACTCTCTGAAACAGGTCTTTTTGGGACCTCATGTCACCCATGATTCAGCGCTCCAACTGCTCACATTGACACAGGGTTCATCTATGGTCAGTCATTTTTCCGCCCACTTCTGGACTTTGGCATCTGAGCTGGAGTGGTTGGATAAAGTCCTTATCCCTGTGTTCTAGAAAGGACTGGCTGACCATGTGAAGGACGCCTTGGCCACTAGGGAGATTCCCGTCACACTGGAGGAGCTGATAGCTATATCAACTCGCATTGACCTCCGTTTTCACGACCGGGGGTTGGAGCGAGCCCAGTGTAGGCTGGCACCTACCTTTGCCAAGCCTCTGGAATTCCCTGTTCAGGTATCTGAGCCCTATGAGGCCATGGAGGTTTCTCAAGCGGGTCCTAAGTCGTGGGCAGCTCGAATACCCATGGTCTGTAATGTCTGCCAGCAGTCAAGACATTATACCAAGAAATGTCCACAGCCGCAGGGGAAATGATCGCGTCTAGTAACTATAGGAGGAGGTTCACTAGACACAGCGGCTAGTGTTGAGCATTCCGACACCGCAAGTATCGGGTATCGGCCAATATTTGCTGTATTGGAATTCCGATACCGAGATCCGATACTTTTGTGGTATCGGGAATCGGTATCGGGATCGATATTAATGTGTAAAATAAAGAATAAAAATAAAAAATATTGATATACTCACCCTCTGACGCGCCCTGGTTGTAACCGCCAGCCTCCGTTCATAAGAATGAGCGCTTGAAAGTCCTTAGATGACGTCGCGGCCTGTGATTGGTCGCGTTGCGGTCACGTGACCGCTCCGCGACCAATCACAGGCCGCGATATCATCTAAGGACTTTCAAGCGCTCATTCTTATGAACGGAGGCTGGCGGTTACAACCAGGGCGCGTCAGAGGGTGAGTATATCAATATTTTTTATTTTTATTCTTTATTTTACACATTAATATGGATCCTAGGGCCTGAAGGGGAGTTTCCTCTCCTTCAAACCCTGGGAACCATCAGGATACCTTCCGATACTTGGTGTCCCATTGACTTGTATTGGTATCGGGTATCGGTATCGGCGATATCCGATACTTTTCGGGTATCGGCCGATACTATCCGATACCGATACTTTCAAGTATCGGACGGTATCGCTCAACACTAACAGCGGCATTTTCCTCCAAATTGTCCTTCAAGGGGACAATTATCTTTGGCCCTTCCACTTTTACGGCTGAACTTTGTGTGGATTCCGGGGCGAAGGGGAATTTCATGTCCTCAGTTTTCCCCCAAGCGCACGCAATACCCCGGGTTATCCTAGCCAAACCAGTGACCATAAGAGTGGTGAATGGGTCGACACCGCCCTCACAAATTACACACCAGACTATCCCATTTACGTTATCCATGTCTCCATCCCATCAGGAGATCATTTCCCTTCTTGTCATTCTTGAAGGAATACAAGAGATTCTGCTTCGGATACCTTGGTTGTGTTACCACTCTCCACATATAGAGTGGTTCTCTGGTGAGAATTCTGGGATGCAGTAAATCTTGTGAGGGCAGATGTCTGAGGGAGTGCGTTCAGGTTGCCACAAGAGGTATCCGCAGATCTTACCTCTCTCCCCAAACACTATTGGTCTTATGCGGACATATTCTCCAAGAGAGCTGCAGAGACTCTTCTGCCTCACTGCCCCTATGACTGTCCTATTGATCTCTTGCCTTGGTCAGAGCCTCCCTGGGGACGAGTCTATCCACTGTCTTTTCCAGAGATGGAGGCAATGTCACTATACATCCAGGAAAATCTGGCAAGAGGATTCATTAGGAAGTCAGTGTCACCTGCAGAGGCGGGGTTCTTCTTTGTGCCAAAGAAGAACGGAGAATTGCATCCATGTATTAACTATCGGGGTCTTAACGCCATCACCGTTAAGAATAAGTACCCTCTGCCTTTGATATCTGAGCTCTTCGATAGACTACGAGGCGCGAGGGTATTTACTAAGTTAGATCTGTGGGGTGCTTATGGAGCGCCCCCACACCGCCGCAGGGCCGAGGGGATACCCGGAGCCGGGCCTCTAGTTCTCAGTCTCGGGGTTGTCACGGTGGCTAGACCCGGTCCGTGGCCCTGTCCGTCAGTGGGGGACGTCCGGTGTAATAGGTGGTAGTAATGATAGCGGTGGAGCGGTGCAGTTGTGGGGTGTAAGTCGCGGTAAATAACGAGGACACCAGGTTGCAGTCTCTTTACCTCTTTACTGGAGATCTCTGAGTCCTCAGTCCAGAACACGGTTCACCAGGCTACGCAAGTCCGGCCGGTCCAATGGCACCTCCAGAGTTCTCCTCTCAGGTGGAAATCTGTGCCTTCCTTCTAGCGCTATGTGTTGTAGTCCTTCCCTGCTGTGCTTACGGAAAGTAACCCCACAACGGTTGTGTCTGTTTCTTAAGTTCCCTCACAACTCGATTTGATGTTCCTCTGTAATCCACCCCTTCCCTGTATTCAGGTTGGAATGGCACCCGTTTGTCAGGTAGGCCTGGAGTTCTTCCGGGACCCTAGAGTCGCCCCTCTCCCGCAATTGCCCCCCAAGACTTCATAGGTGATATGTGGTAGACAGCCCGCCTGAGACCGACTGTCCTGCCGCTGTTTGGAGTATGGCTTGAAGCTGTATTCTAATCCACTCCCTCGGCGTTCCGGCCACCGGTATTGCGCCTCAGCAGGGTGCTGCCTCTTTCAACAAAACCCCTGCTGGTATTCTCCTTCTGCTTGATCTCGTTTCTCACTCAGCACAATCTGTCTCGCTTCTAGTCCTTTCCTTGAGTCCCGCCGCTTCCAGGAGCCTGCGCGGACCCGTTACGTTCTTTCAATGCCAAGCCTCTGCCAGGATCCCACCCCTGGCAGAGACCCTACAGTCTCTCCCTTCACAACACCCCCTGCCACAGGGTGTTGCTCCGTTCAATCCCGTCAGCGTTCTCTTCTAACTTCCTGCCTGACCCCCAGTTTACCCACTATGGTGGGGAGTGGCCTAATGAATAGCACCCTTAGCTCCCCCCGGAGGCCCAGCTGTGAAACATATTGGTGTCTGTGATACCTGATTGGAGGAACTCCTTCGGTGCCATCGAACGTACCATGGCTCCCCTTAGCGGCGAAGCCACAGTACTGCAACGACCAGAACTCTGGGGCGCTGCACTTACAACCTGATTTGCATCCGTGAGGGGGACGAAAGGAAGACGGCTTTTAATACCGGGGATGGGCACTATGAGTATCTGGTGATGCCCTTTGGGCTCTGTAATGCCCCAGCCGTCTTCCAAGACTTTGTGAATGATATTTTCCGGGATATGCTCTCCACCTCGGTGGTAGTCTATCTGGATGATATTCTCATCTACTCTCCAGATATAGATTCCCATCAGAGAGATGTTTGCAGAGTCTTCAACCTCCTACGGGCAAACTCCCTCTATGCCACGTTGGAGAAGTGTGTGTTTGAGCAGGAGTCGTTACCTTTCCTGGGCTATATCATCTCAGCCCGAGGATTAGCTATGGATCCTGCCAAACTACAAGCAGTGATGGACTGGCAGGAACCTCATTCTCTCAAAGCGGTGCAGCGCTTTATGGGGTTCATTAATTATTATCACCAGTTCATTCCCCACTTCACCACTTTGGTAGCTCCCTTGGTAGCCCTCACCAAGAAGGGTGCAAATCCCAAATTGTGGTCGGAGGATGTGTCCAAGGCCTTCTTATCTGTTAAGTCACATTTTGTTAGCGGTCCCATTCTGCATCGTCCTGATGTAGATAAGCCCTTCATTATTGAGGTGGATGCCTCATCCGTTGGTGCTGGAGATATCTTCTTCCAAAAGGATGCTCAAGGTTGGAAGCATCCTTGCTTCTTCTAATCCAAAACCTTCACTCCGATAGAGAGGAATTATTCCATCTGGGACAGGGAGTTGCTAGCAATTAAGTTGGCCTTTTCAGAGTGGAGACACCTCCTGGAGGGGGCTTGCTTTCCCTTCCAAGTTTACACTGACCACAAGAATTTGGTGTATTTGCAAACAGCCCAGTGGCTAAATTCTCGCCAGGCTAGATGGTCCCTGTTCTTCTCCCAGTTCCACTTCACCCTTCATTTCCTATCCGGGGAGAAGAATATTTGTGCCGATGCTCTCTCCCGCTCTGTGGTGTCATCAGAGGAGGAGGAGGAGCCTCAGCTAATTGTTCACTCTGAGAGTCTGAGAACTGTGGCTCCGATGTCTCTAGAGTCTGTGCCCCTGGGCAAGACTTTCGTGCCATCTAATTTGCGACCGGAGGTTCTCCCTTGGGCTCACTCGTCCAGGGTGGGTGGACATTTCGGGATCAAGAGGACATCTGCGCTTCTGGCGAGGATGTACTGGTGGCCGCATATGGCCCATGACATCGAAGACCATATTCAGGCGTGTGTCTCCTGTGCCAAGAATAGGTCTTCTCGACAACGGCCTGCTGGGCTACTTTACCCCCTACCGGTGGCTGATAGGCCCTGGGAGATGGTCAGGATGGACTTTGTGGTTTACCCAAGTCCCGTAGCTGAACGGTTATTTGGGTAGTTACCGATCATTTCTCTAAAATGGTGCATTTGGTGCCTCTCCCACGGTTACCTTCTGCACGGGCCTTGGCAGTGTTGTTTGTCAAACATGTCTTCCGCTTACATGGTATGCCTGACAAGATTGTCAGTGACCGGGGTTCCCAGTTTGCATCTCGGTTCTGGAGAGAGCTTTGTCGCCTACTTAGTATTGAGCTGAATCTCTCTTCAGCGTACCATCCAGAGACGAATGGGTTGGTAGAGTGGGCCAACCAGACCCTGGTCACATACCTATGACATTTTGTCTCGGCCAGGCAGGATGATTGGGCATCCCTGCTACCATGGGCGGAGTTTGCCTTGAACAACGCCGTAGGCGACTCCACTGGGCAGACTCCATTCCTCCTTAATTACGGCCAGCATCCGCAGGTTCCTGTGCCCATGCCCGTGTCTTCCACGGACTCTAGGGAGGCAGACTGGGCAGTGGAAGCACGGGACATCGCAGGCCGCACGCAGGATGCCATCTGGGCCTCCAAGGAGAGAATGAGGGTCTCCGCCGATGCACATGGCAACTTAGTGTGGCTCTCCGCAAAATCAGGCTGCGAGTTGAGTCCACTAAGTTTGCGCCTCACTACTTAGGGCCCTTCAAGGTTCTAGAACAGGTTAACCCTGTGGTCTACCGTCTGGCTCTTCCTCCACGCCTGGGTATCACCGACACCTTTCATGTGTCCCTCTTAAAGCCCGTTCACATGTCCTGGTTTTCTGAGTCATCTGCTGGGACATCGGATTCATCCACGGACAATTACGAGGTGAACACTATCATGGGGCGCAAGGTGGTACGTGGCAAAAAGTACTATCTGGTGGACTGGAAGGGTCACGGCCCAGAGGACAGAACCTGTGGAGCACATTCGGGCTCCGCTGCTCATTGCAGCCTTTGAACGTAGTGAGGCCCAAGGAGGGGGGTAATGTTAGGGTACGTGTCCACCTTTAGGATGGCCGGCGGTTTGGACAGAGTGGCAAACCTGCTCCGCCCCCTTCTGTGACGCGATGATGCCGGATGTGTTCATTGCACACATCCGGCATCATCGCACCACACACATAGGGCCCTGTGCTTTACCTTTCGGCGCAGCGGCGCCGCAAGGTAAACGGACATGCTGCGATCTTAAAATAATAATAAAATCCCCTCCACTATGCTTTAACATCTGGACGCTGTGTGTTTGACGCTGCGGCTCTGCGCAGCATCAAACACGCAGCATTTCCTGAACGTGGAAACATACCCTCAGGTGTCGAGTTCCCACTGCTGCACAGGGGGAATCTCGAACCATGTCCACTGCGGTCTCCCATTCTCCTCCAACCGCAGTGGAACCTGCTCTGCAGAGACGTGGATCCCAGCGTCTGGCTCAAGCTGATACTGTGCGCTTGGGTACTGCGGCCTTTCCAGGCTCTGCCATAGTAGCCAGCACTGATCAGCAGTGAGCAGGAATTTCAGGGACTAAGTCCTGCTTTTCCAACACTGAAAACCTAAAAAGAGCACCACACACCGACCAAATAGTCCAATAAAGTAATTTTTTATTATTGTAAAATTTATGACATTAATGAGATAAAAATGGGAAAAATACACAGGTAAATATACCAATTTAAAAAATTCAATACCAAATTGTATCCGAAAATACACCCCCTGACGAAGGCAAAGAGACAAAACGCGCGTCGGGTGAGGACGCCATTGAGGAGTCAGGGGCTCAAAATTTTATAGTAAGTGATTATGCACTGTTAATTTGTTTTGATTTTTTATCTTACATTGATTACCTGACTGTCTTTCACTCCCCCTTCACGGCAAGACTTAGGTCTTAAATATCAGTGATTGTACACTGCATTTACTGCTTCTGACAGATTCTATAGTGAACCACAGTGTGCCCTTCACTTTTACGCCATGGCACTATTTTTAAATTGGCACTTTTATTGTTTATTGCAGATGGTTTCATTCACAATCACATAGTATGATTTTGTATTTTTGGGACCTACTCACACGTTTGCTTTTTGTGGTATTTCTATGGATTTTACTCAATGTTAGCAGCGCAATAATTTTCTGTTGAATATACGTGCAGCCGTGATCCATTTGGGTTTTATACAGTTTTTCTCTACTGAAACCTATTTGTACTATACTCTTGGATACGCGTCCTTTTTTCTGTATTTTCGGATACAATTTGGTATGAAATTTTTTAAATTGGTATATTTACCTGTGTATTTTTCCCATTTTTATCTCATTAATGTCATAAATTTTACATAATAAAAAATTACTTTTTTGGACTATTTGGTCAGTGTGCGGTGCTCTTTTTAGGTTTTCAGTTTATATTTTCTGACTGTCCATGATATTATATACTGGTCCTTCCCAGGTAGTAAGCACTTCTATGACACTTGTATGTAATTTTTCACGGGGTTTTTTTTTCACAAATATATTTCTTACTACCACGGGGGTTTGTCCCTTGTACATAGCTTTTGACTTTTCCAACACTGAGCATGCCCACGGGATGACCTCCCATTGGAGATCGGGGGTCACATGCTCAGGTCCTGTTGCAGCTCCTATTGGACCACCAGGAAGGTCCCGGAGAGCTACTACTATAAAAGGTTTGCATGGCCGCTCGGCCATGCGCTAGTGCAAACTTGTGTGTGTGGATGAATGCCTGTCGATGGATGAAAGCTCCGAATCATTCTCATACCTAGTGTTGTTGCCGGCTCGCGAATGGTAGAGCTACCTAGCGCCCGACAGTGCTATCCTGCACATTAGCACAAGATACAGAATTTAGTTAGCAGCGGCCGCCAGAGCGGCGCCGTGCGCAGATAATGTGCTTTCCTAGCCCTAGTTAGGGTTGTTAGTGACGTCCGCCAGAGCGGCGCTGCACGCACTCCGGTGCAGTAAATGTTTTGTTTAGTTAATTCCATGGCACCACAGTAACATTGTTGAGCGCAAGAGATCTAAAGGGACTCTTACCCTGAGTCATGGGGCAGAGTTATGTGTCGCCTTGCTTGCGCTCTCTGTGCGGTATCACGGCCCTGCGATGCAACAGGGTTCGCTTCCTTCATACCGGGTGAAGCTAACCTGTGTGTGTACTCACATTATACCACCATATAGTCCATCATTACCAAGCAGCAGGTGTCTCAGCTGCACGGTGGACCCCGGACTGGGAACGCACCTTACATCTTCTCTAATTATTATTTGGTGCGTTCCCCCAGTCCTACCAATATCTCTCTTCCACATTAGCAACAAATCATCTATATATCTTCAATACCAGAATATGGATGTAAGAAATGGATTCTCTGGACTGTACAAATAACTTTCAAACAAAAAAAGAAAAAAGCCAGCTCACCGATAGATGTAAGAGGCACAGAACTTCGTCCTGACACGACGTAGTGGAATCCCAAAAACAAAGAAAAGTTGTTCCAGCTTCTTGATAAAATTTAGTTTTTAATCCAACATATTAAAATCAAAAAGGACACACTCCTGGGACAATGCCATAACACATGTGAAGAGAGCTACGCGTTTCGACTTGACGGTCTTTGTCACAGCTGTGTGATTAAATGTTGGATTAAAAACTAAATTTTATCAAGAAGCTGGAACAAATAACTTTCCTCCCCATAAGCCATAACTAGATTGGCTGAATTGGACAAATGTATAGCGCCCATAGGAACTCCTTTACGCTGTAGAAATTTTTTTTTGTCAAAAGAGAAGTAATTACAATTCATTAGGAACTGAGTGACTTAAATCATTGTACATGCATAAATCATCTGAATAATTGCTGTTTTTGGTAAGATGAAATTCCAAGGCTTCAAGTGCTATATCATGTGGGATGGAAGTGTATAATGCGACTATGTAACAGCTAAGCCAAGAGAGTCCAGATAATACTTGCAAATTGGTTCAATACGTCACAGGAGTCCTTTAAAAACCCCAGAGTTTTTTGTGACAAAGGTTAGAGAAGTGAATCTAGCCATTCACTGAGGTGCTCTGAAATTGAGCCAATGCCCGAAATAATGGGTCTCATTGGTGGTGGATCCATTTCTTTATCTACTTTGGGGAGAGCATGCATTATTAGAATAATGGGGTGATTAACTGTGAGATAATTACTCTCTGTAGGGGTAAGAACTCGAAAAGAGATCCCATCCTGGATAATTTTGTTAATGACTTACTGGAGCTTAGATGTAGGATGGCGCATTAACTTCTGATAAATGGACTCATCCTCCAACTTATATTTAATTTGGGAAAAATAAGCATTGGTAACTGTTACCACTCACATACCTCCTTATCTGCCATTCTTATCGTAATCTCTGATGATTTTTGTAAATCCTGTAAGGCATGCAATTGTGCTGGGGATAAATTGGTATAATGTCTGCGAGTTTAAGTATAGATGTCTGTTATCGCTGGACCTGGTGGTTAGGAGCACCGGGAATGACCTGATAGTCAAAACTGCAAAATAGAGCGAGCTCTGGGAAGTGGGAGCTCTGCTGACCGCAGCCCTAATCTATTATCACACACACTAGAATTAGCCGTGGATCGTACCTGACTCTGCCTAGACGACTCTTCACAGCCTGAGAGGTAACTTCCCCTAAAGAGAAATATAGCCTCACCTTGCCTCAGAGAAATTCCCCAAAGGAAAAGAGCAGCCCCCCACATATATTGACTGTGAGTTAAGAGGAAGGCACAAACATAGGAATGAGACAGGTTTCAGCAAAGGAGGCCCGACTTACTAAATAGACAGAAGATAGATAAAGGGATCTTTGCGGTCAGCACAAAAAACTACAAAAAGCCACACAGAGTGAGCAAGAAACCCCCCGCGCCAACTCACGGCGCGGTAGGTGCCACTCTGCAACCCAGAGCTTCCAGCTAGCGAGACAATATCATGATAGCCAGCTGGACAAAACTTAGCAGGTACTCAAAAATATATTCAGCACACAAATGAACAACAAATGAGCTTAACAGGGACTTAGCTTCTGCTGAAGTAGACAGGTCATCAGGAGATCCAAGTGAGATCTGAACCAGTACAGATACATTGACAACTGGCATCAGGTAACGATCTGAGCAGAGTTAAATAGAGGAACCAGCCCAGTCTTAAACGATGCAGCTGAGGAAGCCACCTCCAGACCAGCAGCTCCACTTTCAGCCACCAGAGGGAACCCACGGACTGAACTCACAGAAAGACCATTCCTGACCACAGGAGGGAGTTCCAGAACAGAGTTCACAACAGATGTCCAAGTTTTTTTACCTCTCTTTCAATTACACCTTGGAAACATTCCATGCAATCCACTCGTGACTGTAATGGATAGAAGAAAGGACTTTTCATGTTGAAACAAGTCACCTTATAAATATTCCTTTCAGAGAGCGTATCGTTCTGTTGCAAACTTTTTAAGTCCATCAGTACCATCTGTTCTGGAAAGGAAAAACCCCGAAATTCATTTAGAATGTAGTTATTATCTGGGGCATTAATGGTTGGCCGGTAGGATGCAATAAAATGCTTCTTGACTGTAAGATTGCATATACACCAATTAATGTCCATCAAGGTGTTAAATAGATCAAAGTTTTTGTCTGGAACAAATTTCATTCCAAAAGCTTCAGTGTGTGCATCTGTTAATACATGCTGTGACAAATTTAAGACATTTGGAAAAGAGTTTTTTTTTTAAATTCCTTCTGCAGCAAGTCACCACATCTGTGGTACTGGGAATGTTTGCATCAGCCACGTCTTTAGCGTTTTTTGAATGTCTGCGATTTTTGGTTTTACGAAAATATCATAGATCACCATGGAAATCTGTGTCAATGGAATTGCCATCTGAAGAATCCTGATCGGAGGAGCTTAAGCTTAAATTACGTATATCTGAACATCTTACCAATATCCTTTCTCCCTCCAGTGCAAACTGTTCAGAATCCCATGCTTCAAAACACCTTATTACTCATCATGATCGCTCTACTGCATCTGTAAAACTGACTGGCATATAAAGGGCGCAAAAGTTATCTAGAGGAGGAGACCTGAAAAGACGTCTGCTAACCAGAGAGGCATTCTGGATATACTATCTAGGACTCGGAGCTTATTTTCCCACTGGCTTAAATGCTCATGAAGAGATTGTGTACCATTACTAATCTTTCAGCTTGTCTTTTCTGGCAAATGTGTGAAATGTTCTTTGTGATGAATTGCATGACCAATTGTTTTAACTACCTTGCATGATTTTATTATTACAGGTTTTGTTTAATTAATCCCATTTGTTGCAATGGGGTATATACTGTGCAAAGGTTCATTCTGCCATTAGCTCTGAAAAAGAACACATCTCAGTGTTTGAAACGCATTGCTTTTAGATCACCATGGATTTCTTGCAATTATGTTTTTAATTTTTTGTAAATAAACTACATACTTTTTCATTTAAGAAGCTGGATATTCTCCTTTTCTTTTAAATTCTCCCGGTGAACTCAACTCTGCACAGTGAGACTTTCTCTCATGGTGCTGAGGTCACCAAAGTTCAGGGGCCAGGATGCGAATGCAGCCTCAGCGGTAACCTCGATGACTCACTAATGCTATGCTCACAGCAGCTCATTTATCAGAGGTTCTCATACCCGTTTCTTATTTTTAAATAAAAACAAAACACGTTTTCCTTTTTTTATTTCAAATTTATTCTTGCTGTTTATTTACAATACAACTATAGGATTTGTAATGGATAGGTATCTTATAGATGTCTCTTCATTTCTAAGGCCAGTCCCACATTTGCGGTTGTGTCCGCAGCGTTTCTGTCGCATACATCCGCATGCGTCTTGATTTCATATCTTTTACATTTTGGACGTAGGTACATGCGTTTGCATGCGTTCGCCTGCGTTTGCTTATGCATGCGTCATTTTGCAGTGTGCGGCGGGTCGCGACTAACACAAGTTGCAATTTTTGAGGTGTCAAATTTCCCCCGCCATACGCATGCGGATGCTTGCAGAAGGAGTGCGTCCAAACAACGCATTACAGTCTATGGGAATGCATAGGAACGCAAGGACATGCATTCGCTTGCGTTTGCACAAGGGTCTACATACTGAAATCCCATGAGACACGCCCATTGGGCGTGGCTTGTGTCAAGGAAATTCTCCTGGAAAATCTTTTTCCTATGGAACACATGTTCATAAAAAGCACATATGCATGCAAAAATGCATGCAAAAGCAGCATTTTTTTCTGTCATGCATATGCTGATGCGGATAAAAAACACTGCGTTAGCATGCATTTGCATGCGTTTTTGCATGCGCTTGTGGACGATACGTGATGGACTCAACTGCAAATGTGAAACTAGCCTAAGTCGTGGGCTTGATGTTGCCTTGTGGTATGCCACTTGAAACACTCTTCCAATTGGAATATGATCACTGAGCCAGTTATGAATCCACCTACCCATTGCCTCGTTAATCCCATACTTGCTCATTTTTTCAATAAGGATAGTATGAGATACTTTATCAAATGCTTTGCTGAAACCGAGATATGCTATATCTACCGCATTTCCCAGATCCACCCAGTCAGCGATTTTATGATAGAAGAAAATTAGATTGGTGGTGTAGGCGGGATTACACAGAACTCAGCAGTACAAACTCTGCTAGATCTGCAGCAGAGAAAACTGTGATTCTATCACAAAGTCTGTGTGTAGTGAGCTAAGTGACTCATCCCTAGAATCAGGATCTCTGTCCCTACAGCATACTGCTGTCATCTGTAGAATGTAAGCCCGCAAGGACATGGTCCTCTCCCCTCTGTATCAGTCTGTCATTGTTAGTTTGCTTACTGTAAGTGATATCTGTAACTTGTATGTAACCCATTCTAATGTACAGTACCATGGAATCAATGGTGCTATATAAATATTAATAAATAATAATATTACATAGAAAAAAAACTGCTGACGGATTCCATTTAATGATCTTAGCGCATCTTATTCTAGTTGACCCTGTATTAAGAATGGCATGTAAGATGCCGGTATTGATGAATCTGCCTCTAACTTTATGTGTGCATTCAAGAATCTAACATGTGTGCTCAATCACAATCTTGTAGGCAGCTCTAAAGTATGTGTTTTGTTTAGTGTTTGTATGCCTGTATTTTGAAACAGGAAAGAAATATATCTTGGTACCGTGTTAGTCTACGTTCACATTTGCGGTCGGCGCCGCAGCGTCGGGCGCCGCAGCGTCGCCGCATGCGTCATGCGCCCCTATATTTAACATGGGGGCGCATGGACATGCGTCGCACTTGCGTTTTGCGCCGCATGCGTCCCTGCGGAGCACGCGTCCGGGCGCATTGGACGCAGCAAGTTGCATTTTTGCTGTGTCCAAAATCAATCAAAAAAAGGACGCATGCAGCGCAAAACGCAGCGTTGTGCATGCGTTTTGCTGCATTTTTGTTTGCGTTGTGCGTTGCGGCGCCGACGCTGCGGCGCACAACGCAAATGTGAACGTAGCCTTAGCCAGTAGATAGAAAAATAAAACAATCCTTATCAACTAACTACAACTAAGGAACTTGCCCATCAGACCATGTGGGGGTCATCACAACAGACCCTAATCACAGGACAATAAAACAATCCTTATCTAAGAATTGGCCCAATATTAATGGACGTAACTGTTTATCACCCATGGTAATTCTGCTTCATGTCACCTGGCTTATCCATGGTTTTTTTCCCCTCTCCCTTTGTTTTTTTTTCTTTCCTATACTATGTTGTGCATAAATATGTGATTCTTCAGAATCTGTTTTAGTCTTTGCCTGATGAAGAGACGTATGTAGTCTCGAAAGCTTGCAATTTGTTACCATCTTTTCAGTTAGCCATTAAAAGGTATCAACCACTGAGGACTCTCAATTCTAAATATTTTTGTATGCCTGTAAGTAGGGAGTGTACATATGTTGGTGAATCGTGTGTATTTGGGGTGAATTTAAGCAAATACAAGGAATGTATGAACTATAAATATAGTCTTTCATAAACTGACCACATAATAGTACAATGCAGAGATGAAATGATTAAATCATGCAGTAGCAATAGTACACAGTGCTTACATAACAGTACCATAAGTCATCCATACATATAGCATTGACAAATAGTGTCTGCACTGTGACAAACATGTAAACAGATTTGGATAACAATGCACAGTATTAATGCATGTAGCACCTGTGCCCATACAGGGAATTACTAACTAGAAAATCCAGTGCAAAAATATAGTTACCCCATATAAAGAAAGAAATGCACATAAAGGATCAAACTGAAATGTAAAACAATTATTTTATTAGACACTATGGCATAAAAATTCATAACATATAACACTATTGTGGGATTCTGAGATGGATAAAACTACTATGGAACCACAGGTCAAAGGTAAATCCATATGAATTGTCATTCCAGCACCCTTCATCAACCATCAATCATATACGTAGCCAATTCAATATATAGTAGAACACAGTGTAGCTACACTGGTAAATAGCATCCAGTAGAGAGTGTAGTAAAGGTTAGAAGGGAAACTGCAGAGTATAGTTCAACATATTTACCTCAGACCTGCGGTGCCACCACCGCAGGTCTTTTTACCATGTTCATTAAACGCTAAAACTGACCTGCCATTATGATTCTCCACGTCATTTCGAGTTCACAGACACCAAACATGTCTAGGTTCTCTTTGATTTAACTAGTGAAAAAAATCTAAAGTTTGTTAAAAACAAAAAATTGCATAATTTTCCGAGACCCGTAGCGTCTCCATTTTTCATGATCTCAGGTTGGGTGAGGGCTAATTTTTTGCACGTCGAGCTGACGTTTTTATTGATTCCATTTTGGTGCAGATGATTTTTTGATCACCCGTTATTGTATTTTAATTCAGTGAATTCAATGATGGGGTGACCAAAAAAATGTAATTCTGACGTTTTGACTTTTTTTTCGCTACGCCGTTTAGCGACCAGGTCAGTCCCTTTTTTATATTGATAGATCAGGCGATTCTGAATGCGGCTATACCAAATATGTGTATGTTTTTTTTTTATTGTTTTATTTTGACTGGGGCGAAAGGGGGGTGATTTTAACTATTATATTTTTTTTCACTCTTGGCATGCTTCAATAGTCTCCATTGGAGACTAGAAGCTGCCATAACCCAATTGGCTGCGCTACATACAGGCGATGTTCAGATCACCTATATGTAGCAGAATTGCTGACTTGAGATGAGTGCCGATCACCAGGTGGCGCTCATAGCAAGCCGGCAATAACATCCATAGAGGTCTGTAGAATTGCGATTCCACCCGCGGCTGTTAAGGGCACATGTCAGCTGTTCAAAACAGCTGACATGTGTCGAGAAATCGGGAGACACGACATGCGCTGTACATGTACGGCGCATGTCGTGAAGGGGTTAATCACAAAATCTTGATACTAGTTTTTATTTCCATGCATTGAGAACATTGCACACTGTTTTCTAATTCAAAACATGAAGAGAAATGTATATAATTTTGAACTACTTTACATAGAATGAATATTAGGCTGTTCTAAAAATAGCAATAGGAAGAAACGAATGCTCAACCATGCGTATGGTTCTCCGATGTAAAAAATATAACACAGGTAGAGTAGAAACTTTGTCACTCCAAAAATATCTTGCAGTAGATATAAGATTTAAAAAATAGCAGTGTTTGCATTTGTCTTTACAAACTCACAATATGTACTATTTTTTATTACGATTTAGCATTCCTGTGAATCACTAACCTAACATTTAGTTGTATACCCACAGTTTTTAGAACTGCTTCTCATCTATGTTGCATAGAGTCAAGCAACTTCTGGCACCTGTTATTACAGCCCAAGATGCTTGGACTACATCTCACAATTTTTTGGCATTTGTTGGCTGTGCCTCAGAAACAGCATTTTTAAAGGGAACCTGTCACCCCCAAAATCGAAGATAAGCTAAGCCCACCAGCATCAGGGGCTTATCTACAGCATTCTGGAATGCTGTAGAGAAGCCCCCGATGTATCCTGAAAGATGAGAAAAAGAGGTTAGATTATACTCACCTGGGGGGCGGTCCGGTCCGATGGGCATCGCTATCCGGTCCGGGGCCTCCTATCTTCATAGGATGACATCCTCATCTTGTCTTCACGCTGCAGCTCTGGCGCAGGCGTACTTTGTCTGCCCTGTTGAGGGCAGAGCAAAGTACTGCAGTGCGCAGGCATCGGGCCTCTCTGACCTTTCCCGGCAGCGTGAATACAAGAAGAGGACGTCATCATAAGAAGATTGGAGGCCCCGGACGGGACTGCAACGCCCATCGGACCGGACAGCCCCCCCCCAGGTGAGTATAATCTCACCCTGTTTCTCATCTTTCAGGATACATCGGGGGCTTATATACAGCATTCCAGAATGCTGTAGATAAGCCCCTGATGCCGGTGGGCTTAGCTCCTCTTCGATTTTGGGGGTGACAGGTTCCCTTTAATGTCACCCCACAAGTGTTCTATCGGACTAAGGTCCGGGGATTGGGCTGGCCCTCCATAACTTCAATTTTGTTGGACTGGAACCACTATTTTGCTTGTTTACTGGTGTGCTTAGGGCCGTTTTCCTGTTGAAACACTCATTTCAAGGGCATATCCTCTTCTGTGTAAGGCAACATGGCCCCTTCAAGTATTTTAATATATGCAAACTGGTCCATGATCCCTGGTATGCGGTAAATAGGTCCGGCACCATAGTAAGAGAAACATGCCCATATCATGATTTTTGCACCACCATGCTTCACTGTCTTCAGAGTGTACTGTGGCCTGAATGCAGAGTTTGGGGGTCGTCTGACAAACTGTATTAGGTCCTTGGACCCAAAAAGAACAATTTTACTTTCATCAGTCCACAAAATGTTTCTCTATTTCTCTTTAGACCAGTTGCTGTGTACTTTGGCAAATTGTATCCAGTACATGTTGTCTTTTTTTAAAGGTGGAACTTTGCAGGGACTTTTTGCTAAGAGATTAGCTTCACACAGGTGTCTTCACACTGTCACAGTCCTCACAGGTAACTTGAGACATGTCTTTGATCATCCTGGAGCTGATCATTGGTTGAGGCTTTGCCATTCTGGCTATTCTTCCATCCTTTCGAATGATAGTCTTCCATGTTTCTCTGGTTTGGCTTTCTATTTTAAAGCACTGGAGATCATTTTAGCTGAGCAGCTGATCATTGTCTGCACTTCTTTATAAGTTTTACTCTCTCCAATCAACTTTTTAATCAAAGTAGGCTGTTCTATTGGACAATGTCTCGAACGAGCCATATTTTTCAGGCTTTCAAGGAGAAATGCAGGTACAACATGTCCTGGCTTCACCCTTATATAAAGGCCACCTGATTCACACCTGTTTCTTCACAGAATCATGAATGCCGAGTCTGTTGTTTTTCTTGGAATCTACGGCACCAACTGGTAAATTGTTTGACATGTGGGAATATAATTTAGACCAAAAACAGTGATTAATCTGGTTAGTCATATTGGACTGCTATTATTTTGAACACTACTGTACAGTGCTGTAAATACTAATGAAAAATGACGGCTGCTGCACTTCTAAAACGATGTGATCTTTATTCTTTGATGTTACAAATATTCAGCTTCAATATTGCTAAAATGTTACTCAGGATGGCTCATATGTGTGACTTTCATGGCTGTCATTAGTATCTGCTGCATTCTAGCATCTATTAGGCATTGCACACTGGTAGCTTATAATCAGAAATCTGACAGCATGTATCTCCCAGACTAATTTTCTTTATTTCCCCAGCGATCGGGGATTACACTTATCTCCCCTTGCTCTTTAGAACTAACATGTACAGAATATACAGGTAATTTTTAGATATCTAGAGAAATGCACTGGTAAAGTGTCCCCATTATAGGCCAACTGTATTGGTGTTTCCTTAAAGTTGTCTCAATTACTGCTCTGTTTTAACATAATGCTTGCTAAAGAACGAAGATTATTTATGAAATTAATACATTTTCCCACTGTCCAAAATATAGACTGGGCATTTTTTCAACTTCTTTGTACCAAACATCCTCTTTGGCGCAAATAGAGAATTGTAATAATCACAGTAATGTAATATTACTATACAACAAATGAGCAGATTGTGGGGGACAGACACAATAAATCCCAACACACGCCTGGAGGGAATAGATTGTTCCCAGATCTGTTACGTATATCGTTATTCTTGGAAGAAAACCTGCATAAATAGCCGACTGTCACAATTAGAACCCTTTACATCCAGTAAAAAAAAGAACCAGAATATCCTACATAGCTGGTATCCAACATGACTGACGTGTGCTCCCTGTCATATACAGAATTAACCTGTCCTATGTGTCATTGCACCGTATGTGGTTATTTTGAGATATTTTCATTTCCAGATACTCTACAAGCCATTCTTAAATCGTGCTGTGTAAAATGATGAGAGAAAGCACAGATTGGGGAGGAACGCGGACCACTATTGTCAGTTGCTACCTAGCAGTTTATGACATGGTTTGTAGTGGGAGGTCTGTAAGACTGAACCCAGGCACTCTGGAAGAAATGCTATTCCTGGGGAAATCACTACGTAATCTCATTGTGGAGACTGCTCTTTCTGGTGACAGGGAGCTTCTGCCATGTGAATTTTAATTAAAAACAAAAGTGTATATTTTTTCAGCTTTTCTGGATTCTCATCTGTGAGCTTTTTCCTACAATGTGGTGTTGGAAAGTCAACAAGCTGAGCAGATCTGTAATAGGGGAAGAGAACTGCCTTCAATCCAACAGGGACATGTGAGCTCCATAAAATCCTGCTGGAAATGATCATACTGTACATTTAGAGAGTACGGAAAAGACGAGGAAAGCACAGGCTGAAAATGGAATTCACATTGTACAACTCTTGTAAGTGACTTTTCTAAACGTGTGCACTGTTTGTGTTTCTCGTGCGGTCATAATGCATTTTATTACTGGCACTGTTTGCATTCATGAACCTTTTCTTCTTGCATATGTAAAAAAAAAATCATTCATAATCCCAAGTAATTTAAAAAGCCAATGCAAGTCTTTTACGGAGCTGCAAAGTGAGTCGTAATACACCAAGTTACTGTAATCTAGAGTTATTATTGATCAGACGTCAGATATAGAGATTCACCTTGGGACTATTATATTCGCAGGGAGATGATTTTTTTTTTTCAATTTCTAGGACGGATATATTCTCAGGGTGGCACTTACATTACAGATGTATTACTATTGTGATTGTTTTCCTCAGATTCCTCAGGAGGTGAAGGACTTAAACACTGGGAGAAAGATTACAGTTTAGGATGATTGTCACTTGCTGAAAACTTCCGTTCAGACTGGATTAAATGCATTTGGTATCTGATGCCTGAGTATAAAAGGAACCGCAGAAAATTGCTCTCCTGACCTGCAGTTATGCTAAGGAACCGATGGATCTTACAACACAGAGACTTATGGTGGACACCCAAGTGAGCTTCTCAGTAGGATGCTGGACCAACTCTTATAAACCTCTCCATTGTGGATTAAAAGCAGACCAATGCTTGAGAAAAGTTACTCCCTTCTGTTCTTTCATATCAATTCTCTGCAAAACTCAGGATTAAATATGGATATTCTTGAAAAGGAGAACTTTCTGAATATCTCCAAGAGCTCTCTCTTCCATCTAAACTCAGACAAGGGATCTTACAACCGTGAACCCACAGCTGGAGGGGATAATACGACTGATATTTTCAATTGGACCTTGAACTCGGGAAATGTGACACGTCTCAATCCAGAAGGAAGTTCTTTTTCTCTAGAAAAGAATTGGCCTGCCCTTCTGACAGTCACGGTCATCGTGTTGACCATTGCTGGGAATATACTAGTGATCATGGCTGTGTCTCTGGAAAAAAAGCTTCAGAATGCCACTAATTATTTTCTTATGTCCCTTGCCATAGCTGACATGCTTATAGGATTCCTTGTTATGCCCATCTCTATGCTAAATATTCTGTATGGTAAGTACAATATGGCAACACTGTCCATAATTACAAGTGTACATGAATGTATGTGAATACCCAACAATGTTCTAGGGATTATGTAGGGAAGAAGCAAATAAATAGTCAGATACTCAGATATTTTTATTTAATATGACCTGAATGTAGAATTCCTCATATTCATACTACTCCAAATGAAACTTGTTGCTGATAAATTAGATTCCGTTTTCTGCTAACCTGACTAAGTTGGTGTCCTTTTGGCCTCTATGGCACAGATGTACCTTTGTTTTTTCAGTATGAAATAGTGCAGTAAATCACTCATTTCCATATGGTACATAGTAAAAAAAATATATATATATTTATTCTGCATGCCTCTTCGGACAGGAGATCCTCCTGACACCTACAGTACATACTTATAGTGTTCACTAAACGTGATGTGAACCTTGCACAAGTAAAATATTTATCATAGGCAAAGTTCATAAATTATACATAGCACATCGAGACGACGGTACGGATTAAGTGGCTTGCGTGGTGCTCCATTCAAGAGTTTGTTAGATATCCACTATATGAATACTAATTGCTAATTAAGGCAGGAAAGTGCATTGCAAACATAATATATAGTGTATTTTATTATACAAAATGAAATCATAACAATGACAAGGGCACCAAAATAGTAATGCATGTTATTGGACTGTTGTTTTCATCTATAAAGCTAGAATAATGGCTAATTATTAGGAAGATCAGTTATAGTTTAGTTTAGATACACAGCATAGTAAACACATATAGATAATACATGTCTTCATTTCAGGCAGGCAGCTGTTTGTGGATTGAATTTCTGTAGGACTACAGCTCCCCCTACTGGTAACAAGGAAATTACATTACTACAGGCAAGGAGATGAGTTCTAATATTGACATATCACTCATTCTATCTGACAACAGGGAATCAGTAAGACACAGACTCTTACTGTAACCTTTAAATCAGCAGCAGTGTACTGAAATGATGAAAATATGTAGGAAAAAAACCTATAAAATAAAATTCTTAGTTCCCAAGTAACAAGCACTGAATAAAACTTTTGGTACTATACGCAGGGCTGCCACTAGAAATTTTGGGGCCCCATACTGGCAAAATTTCCGGGGCCCCCTTGAGACTCCGCCCAGGCTCCACCCCAGCCCCGCCTCCACGCTCCACCCCTCAAACTGTCCACAGTCCCACCGCTCTCTCTTGGAAATTCTCCACTTCTCACCTATCACACATTGACAGTTCCCATCACCAGATCACACATGTAGCCGGCAGCTTTTGTTTTGGCCAATAGATTTTTTTAAGCCACCAAAATGACAAGGTAGACACTTTTGGCTGGGCCCTACTCTACTGTAACCTATTACATATTTGTTAAAATATGCAGTACAATTTAGGTATATTTTTATTTTTCAATTTTTAAAATGACCTATAATACCACATACAAGGAACAAATACCACAGCACCATGACCAGACACCATATTATCACCACAGTGACCTATAATACTATCTACAAGGCACAAATACCGCCACACCATGACCAGATGACATATTACCACCACAGTGATCGAATAATATCAAATACAAGAAACAAATACCACAACATCATGACCAGACCACATATTACCAACACATAGTGACTGAATACTACAATACTGATCAATAATAAAAAAAACACAATACTATCACCATAAGTGCCATTATACACAGGAGATCTGTACTTAGTATGCAGTGTCTGTGTACAGATAATACAGTGATCACTAGTGACATTATACACAGGAGCTCTGTATATAGTCTACAGGTAATCCAGTGATCACTGGTGATATTATACACAGGACCTCTGTATATAGTATACAGTGTATAGTGTCAGTGTATAGGTAACACTGACTTACCAGTGACGTCTCTAGGTGAAGTCCTTCATCTTTCATCCCGCAGAGACCACCATCACTTCATGCAGCCAGGACTCGTTTCTGCAGGAAATAACAGTTATCTCGAGTTCCACTTGCAGAACACATTACTTAATTTTCCCAACTTCTACATTACACCACATGAAGAAGGCGACATAGTGTCAATCTACACAGTAATAGGACCGCCCCTCCATTTAAAACAGTGTACTCAAAAAATAAAATAAATACATCACTGCAGTAATAATATCCCTTAATTAGCCCCTATGGTAATAATATTCGCCATCCTAGCCCCCGTGTGTCTCATTACTGGGGTCAGCCATATGTTCTCCCATCCTGCCCTAATGAGTATCCATCCTGCCCCATATGATCTCCCCATCCTGCCCTAATGAGTATCCATCCTGCCCCATATGATCTCCCCATCCTGCCCCATCTGTCTCCATCGTATCCATCCTGCCCCCCATGATCCTGCCCCATCTGTCTCCAATCCTGCCTCCAGTGTCTCCAATCATGCCCGTATCACCATTCTGCCCCGTCTCCAATCAGGCCCCCATTTCTCAATTCTGCCCCATCTGTTTCCATTCCTGCCCCAGTGTCTCCAGTCATGCCGCAGTGTCTGTCATCCTGCCCCGTGTCTCCAATCATGCCCCCCCTGTGTCAAGCTTTCTGCCCCTGTGTCCAGCTTTCTGCCCCCGTGTCCAGCTTTCTGCCCACGTGTCCAGCTTTCTGCCCTCCTGTGCCCAGCTTTCTGCCCCCCTGTGCCCAGCTTTCTGCCCCCCTGTGCCCAGCTTTCTGCCCCCCTGTGCCCAGCTTTCTGCACCCGTGTCCAGCTTTCTGCCCCCGTGTCCAGCTTTCTGCCCCCCCTGTGCCCAGCTTTCTGCCCGTGTGCATCTTTCTGCCCCTGTGTGCATCTTTCTGCCCCAATGTCCAGCGTTCTGCCCGTGTCCAGCGTTCTGCCTGTGTCCAGCGTTCTGCCCGTGTCCAGCGCTCTGCCCCCCTGTGTCCAGCGCTCTGCCCCCGTGTCCAGCGCTCTGCCCCCGTGTCCAGCGCTCTGCCCCCGTGTCCAGCGCTCTGCCCCCGTGTCCAGCGTTCTGCCCCCCCTGTGTCCAGTGTTCTGCCCCCCCGTGTCCAGCGTTCTGCCCCCTCCTGTGTCCAGCGCTCTGCCCCCTCCTGTGTCCAGCGTTCTGCCCCCTCCTGTGTCCAGCGCTCTGCCCCCCTGTGTCCAGCGCTCTGCCCCCTCCTGTGTCCAGCGCTCTGCCCCCCGTGTCCAGCGTTCTGCTCCTCCTGTGTCCAGCGCTCTGCCCCCTCCTGTGTCCAGCGTTCTGCCCCCTCCTGTGTCCAGCGCTCTGCCCCCTCCTGTGTCCAGCGTTCTGCCCCCTCCTGTGTCCAGCGCTCTGCCCCCTCCTGTGTCCAGCGCTCTGCCCCCTCCTGTGTCCAGCGCTCTGCCCCCTCCTGTGTCCAGCGTTCTGCCCCCTCCTGTGTCCAGCGCTCTGCCCCTCCTGTGTCCAGCGCTCTGCCCCCTCCTGTGTCCAGCGTTCTGCCCCCTCCTGTGTCCAGCGTTCTGCCCCCTCCTGTGTCCAGCGCTCTGCCCCCTCCTGTGTCCAGCGCTCTGCCCCCTCCTGTGTCCAGCGCTCTGCCCCCTCCTGTGTCCAGCGCTCTGCCCCCTCCTGTGTCCAGCGCTCTGCCCCCTCCAGCGCTCTGCCCCCTCCTGTGTCCAGCGCTCTGCCCCCTCCTGTGTCCAGCGTTCTGCCCCCTCCTGTGTCCAGCGTTCTGCCCCCTCCTGTGTCCAGCGTTCTGCCCCCTCCTGTGTCCAGCGTTCTGCCCCCTCCTGTGTCCAGCGCTCTGCCCCCTCCTGTGTCCAGCGCCCTGCCCCCTCCTGTGTCCAGCGTTCTGCCCCCTCCTGTGGCCAGCGCTCTGCCCCCTCCTGTGTCCAGCGCCCTGCCCCCTCCTGTGTCCAGCGTTCTGCCCCCTCCTGTGGCCAGCGCTCTGCCCCCTCCTGTGTCCAGCGCTCTGCCCTGGGCCCCCCCCCCCCCCCCCCCCCGGATCGCCGCTCTCAATTTAAAAAAAAAAGTTCTACTTACCTCCCGTCCCGCGCTCCTGCTCTCTGCACGCAGCTGCAGCGTGCACTCGCCGGCGACTGACAATGAAGTCAGACGCCGGCGACATGCACGCTGCGGCTGACGTCAGCTGCCAGCCTCAGATTGGCTGGCGGCTGTTAACTATTGACGTGCGGCCTCGGGCCCGCACTTCAATAGCGCTGCAGCGCCGGCCGCAGCTAAGGGCCTGGTTCAGCCTGCGGCTGCCGGTAGGGGCCCGATGGGCAGATGAGACGGGGCCCAATGCAGGCCCCTCTGCCCACCGGGCCCCATACGCCAGTCACGGCTGTAATGCCCTGATGGCGGCCCTGGACTATACGTTTACAAACCCTTACATTCTGACAATTTTGTTCAGTATATCAGAATATAATGGAACCTTACATTTAAACTGAAGGCACATCCAGAACTAGAGACAGACAGAGATGAAGATCTAAACACAATCAGTCTCAGTTGGACACAAGTGTAAAATAAAAATAAATCTTCAGACCATATAGTAATTTATTCTAGCAGAGACATTAGCAGCTCCAGACTTCATTAACATTAGTTTATAGTGTTACAAGGAAATACACATCGTTCTGAAAAAATGCGTAAGGGGTCTAAGAGACTAACAAACAAGCAGAAATGGTGTTCCAAGTGGTTGTCACCATCATTGATGGAGTTCTCAGGAAATGAAATAAATACATCCAAGGAAATGTCATAATGAATAAATTCCTAACTACAATTAATTAGAAACTCAAATGTTTGGTCTAGAGAAGGTATCACTATAGACAATAAAATAGCCACCATTTTGTTACACTGATAGAAACCGGTGCTAGAATGTTAATAGGACAGGTGCTTGTGAACCAGTGCAATAAGTTCTGCCCTCTTCTTTCATGGGTATGAAGAGGTGGTTCTAGTGGATATTCTGATCTAATAGTGGACATACCAGGAGTGGAGGGCTAACTAGAGGCTGCTCACACTGCTGTCTACTCTATCTGATCAAATACTGGAGATATTAGGGGTGCTGAGGTAAGAAGAGGCTGCTCACACTGCTGTCCACCCTGTCTATCTGATCTAATACTGGAGATATTAGGAGATTAGGAAGAGTAGACGTTCCAGCTCCTTAAAAAATCATTCCTTTATTTCTTCAAATGATAAAACATTACAAATGGCAGAATCCTCTATGAACGTGGATAGGCAGGAGCTGGAACGTGTACTCTTCGTAAATCTGCAGATCCACGTCAGATCCTGACGGAGTTCCGTCCACCAGGGGTAGTCGGTGAACTGGCTAGGGCGTTCAGCCCAACTTTATCTTTTTAAGATATTAGGGGTGCTGAGGTAAGAAGAGACTGTTCACACTACTGTCCACCCTGTCTATCTGATCTAATACTGGAGATATTAGGGGTGCTGAGGTAAGAAGTGGCTGCTCACACTGTTGTCCACCCTGTCTATGTGATATAATAGTGGATATACCAGGGGTACTGAGGTAAGAAGAGTCTGCTCACAGTGCTGTCCACCCTCTCTATCTGATCTAATAGTGGAGATACCAGAGGTACTGAGGAAAGAAGTGGCTGCTCACACTGCTGTCCACCCTGTCTAGGTGATCTAATAGTGGACATACCAGGGGTACTGAGGTAAGAGGAGACTGCTCACAGTGCTGTCCACCCTCTCTATCTGATCTAATAGTGGAGATACCAGAGGTACTGAGGTAAGAAGTGGCTGTTCACACTGCTGTCCACCCTCTCTATCTGATCTAATACTAGAGATATTAGGGGTGCTGAGGTAAGAAGTGGCTGCTCACACTGCTGTCCACCCTGTCTATCTGATCGAATAGTGGAGATACCAGGGGTACTGAGGTAAGAAGTGGCTGCTCACACTGCTGTCCACCCTCTCTATCTGATCTAATACTGGAGATATTAGGGGTGCTTAGGTAAGAAGTGGCTGCTCACACTGCTGTCCACCCTGTCTATCCGATCTAATAGTGGAGATACCAGGGGTACTGAGGTAAGAGCCCCTGATGTACCTAAACAGCAGAAACTCCCCACAATGACTGTATTTTGCAAGCTGCACCAATCAAGGAATTTATTTAGAGATGTGGTAAGCACGTTGAACCAACAGGTGCTTCACAGAACTTTTTCAAATGTGGTGGATGTGAAAACAAAAATGATATTTTTTCAGCTAAAATGTTGTTTTAAACCTACATTTGTCATATTAAAAATGGATAATAGGACAATTCAGACCCCATAATTTGTAACGCCATTTCTCCTGAATGCAATGATATCCCATGTGTGGTCAAAAATTGCTGGGTTCGGAAAGGAAAGAGTTTCATTTTTGGAGTGTTTGCAGAGCCCCTAACATGTCAAAAACAGCAGAAAACCCCCTCAAGTGACCCCATTTTGTGAACTAGACCCCTCAAGGAACTCAAATAGTGATGTACTAAGCATTTTTTAACCTAAAGGTGATCCACAAAATGTTGTAGCATTTAGACGTGAAAACAAAAAAATTACATTTTTTCCAATAAAATACTGTTTTAGCTCCAAATTTATAATATACACAAGGGCTAATAGTAGAAAATGGAACCCATAATTTGTTATGCTATTTTTACCAAACACAGTGATACCCCAATTGTGGTTCTGACTCTGTGGTGCCCCTGAGAGTCCAGTCGCCATAGAAGTACTGCACCTCATCCAGAGGTGTGGTAACCCATTCTTGGGTAAGAAGGGGGCATTACCCGATACCCGCACTTTAGCATCCAACACCACTCGAGGACAGGGGATCTCGGCGGACCCAATTTAGGAAGGACCACATCTCAGGCTGGAGGGGGGACTAGGTAGAGGGTGTGGGTGGAGAGAGTGACAGTTAGGAGTGAAGTGTTGTCATGGAGACAGTAGGGAGGCAGAGTCAGTAGAGTCTGTGAGGAGTGAGAGGAGGACGGAGGTGTCTGAGAGGCGCTCCAAAGAGAAGGGGTCCTAGGGGCCAGGGAAGTGAAAAATCCACCCGTGGCGCCCGGATCCACAACAACCATAGTCGGGTGGAGGGACCAGGTCGCAGTGGAGACCGGCACTAGACTAGTGGAGAGACTGTAGGACTCAGCTAGCAAACCGGTGGCTGTGGTGTCTGTATGTGCGACAGCCAAATCTACACACAATCGCTAAAAAGGCTGCCACATAAGTTCAGAGGGACCATGAGGACCTCGCCTGACAGCACCTGAGGCTGTTGGCTTGGGACACTGTGTGTAAGGCGCAGGGCAGGAGAGTGTGAGCCAGCGCAGAAAGGTGACCTGGAAAGGTAGACAAGAAGGGGGTCCCGGAAAAGTGCACCCAAATTACCCGAGAGCTGGCTGGCCCACCCACCCGGAGGACACAGCACCTGGTTGGTGATTGTAACCTAAAGACTGTGAGTAAAGTGTGAAGACTGCACCCCGCTGTGTCCTCAGAATTATTTACTGGGTCACCTGCCCCGTATCACAACAGTTACCATCATCAATTTTACCCTATAAATGCCCTGGGACCCTGCTCTACCCATGGGCAGCTGTACCATCTTTACTGCGTCACCATCGGCCCCAGTGGATCTGAACCGCAGCGTCGGCCATCCCTTGCCGAACACCAAGGGTGGCGTCACGAATCAATCCCATATAACTTTTCCCCTTTCCATCCCTTGCATTTTTAATGCACGCTCAGGGCCTCAGAGTCGGGTCACGGCCCCGTGACTTCCCCAAAGAACTGTCCGACCCGGTTCCGAGGACCCCACGGCCCTGGTGGGCGTCACAACTCTACTGTTTGAGCACACAGCAGGGATCGGATGGGAAGGAGCACTACTTGGCCTTTAGAATGCAGATTCCATTTGAGTAGATTGTGGGCTACATTAGCAGAGCCCCTGAGGTGCCAGAACAGCAGAAACCCACACAATTGACCAAATATTGGAAACTTCACTGAATTTTATCTGGGGGTGTAGTGAGTATTTTGAACCAATAGTTGCCCCATAGAAGTTTATAACATTAGGACATGGAAATATAACATTTTAGTGGTGAATTTTTTTTTTCACTTTGCTGTAAATTTGTGACACATGAGTTAATAGGTAGTACTGGACACAATTTAATGCACAATGTGATGATGCCCTCCCTATATGTCGTTGGAAACTGCTGTTACACAACACATCAGGCTGAGAAGGAAGGAGCACCATTTGGCTTTTAGAGAACAGATTTTGCTAGAATAGTTTGCGGGTGACATTTGCAAAGCTACTAAGGTGCCAGAATAGCCTCATTGTAGAAATTGCATCAATTAATTCATCTGCGGCTGCAATTACTGGTTTGTAACATCCACACCAGGCTTTAGGCTACTTTCACACTAGCGTCGGGCTCGGCCCGTCGCGGTGCGTCGGGCCGAGGTTCCCGACGCTAGCGTTGTCTCTGCTGCACAACAGGGGCAGCGGATGCATTTTTCCAGCGCATCCGCTGCCCCATTGTGAGGCGCGGGGAAGTGCGGGGAGGTGGGGGCGGAGTTCCAGCCGCGCATGCGCGGTCGGAAAAAGCGGACCGTTGTGAGCAAAAAACGTTACATGTAGCGTTTTTTGGTCCCGACGGTCCGCCACAACACGGCGCAACCGTCGCACGACGGTTGCGACGTGTGTCAATCCGTCGCAATACGTCACTTAATGTAAGTCTATGGGGAAAAAACGCATCCTGCAAGCACTTTTGCAGGATGCGTTTTTTCGGCAAAACGACGCATTGTGGCGGATTGCAGTTAACGCTAGTGTGAAAGTAGCCTTATTCTGGAGAATTGTAAATATGCCAGTTTAGTGTCCATACGTTGTGCCTCCATACAGTGTAGTGCTCCCATATATTTCATCATCCCCAATGCCCAGCTTGTGCTTCTAAAGAATTGTTAGGTACGCTCTCCCCACTACAATAATACCAAACATGTGGCCTCTTACTGTGGTTTATTCACAGTGGAGCTCGGAAGAAGAGAGGCATTTGGATTTGGGAGCACAGATTTAAAGGGGTTGTCCACTACTTTCAATTATCCCCCAATGTATCCCCCCGGGGCCCCTGATGAATTGTGTAAATACCTTCCATTGCCATTTTCGCCTGTGAGCGGCGCTATGCTGGTGGCTGAGTCCGGGTCACGTGACCCCCAGGCTGCAGCCGCCGCTAATTTCCACCGACGTCACGTCAATTTCCAGACTCTGGAAATTGATGCGACGTCAGTAGCAGGTGTGACCCCAGGCTCCACAGACAGCAGTCACTCATCAAGAGTGACTGGGCTGTGGGCAGTGCTGGGGACTGCAGGGCTGTGCTGGGGGCGGGCGGGGCTGTGCTGGGGGCGGGCGGGGCTAGGTAGTAGGCAGGGATGTGAACGCTGTGTTCTGGGATGGGCGGGCGTGGAGGAGTCTGCGGGATGTGCCGGTGCCTGCGCCGTGATGTGCCGTGGTGCCGGTATGTGCTGGCGTCGGGATGTGCCGGTGCCTGCGCCGTGATGTGCCGTGGTCCCGGTATGTGCTGGTGCCGTGATGTGCCGGTGCCTGCGCCCTGATGTGCCGTGGTGCCGGTATGTGCTGGCGCCGGGATGTGCCGGTGCCTGCACCATGATGTGCCGTGGTGCCGGTCTGTGCTGGCGCTGGGATGTGCCGGTGCCTGCGCCGTGATGTGCCACCGCCGGGATGTGCCGTGGGGCTGCGCCAGGCTGTGTGGTGGGTCCGCTGGCCGTGCAAAGGTCTGCGGCGGGCGGGTGTCATTGCTGTATGTCTCTGTGTGCAGGCATCGTCCGATAGGACTACAAGTCCCATCGGGCTCTGCCTGCTACAGTGACAGTGAATGACACATTAGCCAATGATGGGACAGTAGTAGTCCCATCATCCGGCTAATGGGTTGAATGTAAAAAAAATATATATATACAATACATACAGACATACAGTGCATACAGACATACAACATACACCATGTGACATGCAACATATAACACACAACATGTGACAACATGGGACATGCGACAACATGTGACATGGGACACGCAACATGGGACACGCGACATGGAACATGCGACATGTAACATGCGACAACATGCAAAATGCGACGACATGGGACATGCGACGACATGCACCATGCGACGACATGCACCATGCAACGACATGCACAATGCTACGACATGCAACATGCTACGACATGCAACATGCTACATATGACATGCACCATGCGACAACATGCACCATGCGACGACATGCACCATGCGACATGCAACATATGACATGCACCATGCGACGACATGCACCATGCGACGACATGCACCATGCGACGACATGCACCATGCGACGACATGCAACATGCGACGACATGCAACATGCGACATGCAACATGCCACATACAGTACGTACAAACATACAACATACATACAGACATACAGTACATGTAACATAGAGTACATACTCACCATCACTTGTCACCTTGATCCCCGAAGCCATTGTCATCTGTAAGAAATATTAAAATAATAAACAACCAATATACTCCCTGATCCACAGAAATCCAATTAAAACGAGTGTCCCTCGACGATCTCCCGTGGAGAGCAGGAGCATCAGCTGATGCGACCGCTCTCCAGGGGCTCCAGGAATACAATGATGGAAGGTATCCTTCCACAATGTATTCCTCACAATGTATTCCTACGCCCCTGTGAGAAAATAGTCCCTAGTCTCACTTTATGCCATTGCTGTCGAGAAATTTTCCCAGGCAGCAATTGGCATAAAGTGACACTTTGAACTCAGGTAACCTCAGTGATACACTGCAGGAGCCATTGTCTCCTGTCAGTGTGTCACTGAGGGTCCTATAGAGCAGTGACATCACCCGATGTCACTGTTCTATAGGGGAGATCGTCGTGGGACACTCGTTATTAATTGGACTACGGCAGACAGGTAGTATATGGTTTATTATTTTACATTTTTTGCAGGCTCTGAAGTATGGTAAGTATGGTTAAATGAAGAATATTAAAATACTTTTTTCCTAATGTGTGTGTTTTATTAACCCTTTATTAGTATTGGATTACTAATGGATAGGCATCTTATTGACGCCTCTCCGTTATTAACCCGGCTTAATGTCACCTTACAATAGCAAGGTGACATTAACCCCTTATTACCCCATATCCCACCACTACACGGGAGTGGGAAGAGAGAGGCTAAGTGCCGGAATTGGCGCATCTTACAGATGCGCCATTTCCGGGGTGGCTGCGGACTGGTATTTGTAGCCGGGGGGGACCAATATCCATGGCCCTTCTCTAGGCTATGAATATCAGCCCGCAGCTGTCTGCGTAGCCTTTCTGGCTATAAAATTTAGGGGGACCCCACATCATTTTTTGTGGGGGGTCCCCCTATTTTAATAGCCAGTAAAGGCTATGCAGACAGCTGCGGGCTGATATTCATAGCAGGCTACAAATATTGGCCCCCGGCCGTCGGCTTTCCCCGTCTGGTGCAGAAAATTGCACGGGAGCCCATGCCGGTTTTTTTTCAGTTTTTTTACTAAATTAAACGCTCATAAAGGCCTCTTTCACCCTTGCGTCGGTACGGGTCCGTCGCTATGCGTCGGGCCTACGTACTGATGCACATTGTGAAATTTGTGCACGTCGTGGGCAGCGGATGCAGTTTTTCAACGCATCCGCTGCCCATTCTGAAGTCCGGGGAGGAGGGGGCATAGTTTTGGCCGCACATGCGCGGTAGAAAATGGCGGACGCGATGGACAAAAAACGTTCACTTGAACGTTTTTTTGTGCCAACGGTCCGCCAAAACACGACGCATCCGTTGCACGACGGATCCGTCACTAATACAAGTCTATGGTTAAAAAACACATCCTGCAAGCACATTTGCAGGATCCTTTTTTTCCCAAAAAGACGGATTGCTAAAAACGCAAGTGTGAAAGTAGCCTTAGGCTGCTTTCACACTAGCGTCGGTACGGGGTCGTTGCGCTGCGACATACCGATGCATATTGTCACAAAAATGCCAGACTTGGGCAGCGGAAGCAGTCTTAAGACGCTTCCACTACCCCATTGCAAGGTTCAGGGAGGAGGGGGTGGCGTTTCGGGCCGTGTATGCGTGGTCGAAAATGGAGGACTAGACGCACAAAAAAACGTTACATGTAACTTTTTTTGTGCCGGCAGTGCGCCAAAACACAGCTGCTTTCACACATCAGGTTTTTTCCGTGAGGCACAATCCAGCGAGTTTTGAAAAAAACGGATCCATTTTTTTCCGCCGGATCTGTTTTTTTCTCATAGAGTTGTATTAGCGCCGGATTGCGCCTGATGGCCACACGTTTCATCCGTTTTTTGCTGGATCCGTCAAAAAAGCTGTTTCCGCCAGATGGAAAACACATACAGAGGAACGTTTTTTCTGTCCGGCCAAAAAACGCACAGCGGCGGATCCGGCAAAAAACGTATGAAACTGAGATGTGAAATGATGAATCCGGCCTCGGAATCTGTTTTTTCATGCATGTTTCCTTTCAAATCATGCATATTTTTCGTTTATTTCCAAAAACTGCATCAAAACCGCGCAAAAACCGCACCATAAACAGTATCAAAAATGCACCAAAAAATGCATCAAAACCTGGTGGTTTTGATGCAGTTTTTGGTGCAGTTTTGATGCAGTTCTTGGTGCAGTTTTGATGCAGTTTTTGGTGCTGTTTTGCAGTTTTGGTGCGGTTTTAATGCAGTTTTTGGTGCGGTTTTGATGCAGTTCTTGGTGCGGTTTTGATGCAGTTTTTGGTGCAATTTTGGAGCGGTTTTGATGGAGTTTTTGTTGCGGTTTTGATGCAGTTTTTGGTGCGGTTTTTGAGCAGTTTTGATGCCGTTTTTGGTGCAGTTTTGATGTATTTTTTGGTGCGGTTTTGGTGCAGTGTTGATGCAATTTTGGTGCGGTTTTGATGCAGTTTTTGGTGCAGTTTCGATGCGTTTTTGGTGCAGTTTTGATGCATTTTTTGTGCAGTTTTGATGCGTTTTTTATGCATTTTTTGCACGGTTTTGATGCATTTTTTAATTCGCTTTTGGTGCATTTTTTGCGCAGTTTTTATGCGTTTTGGTGCGTTTTTGAAAGCTAAATAAAGATGTATTATTGAACAAAAAAAAAAAGATTTGTGATGTCATTATTGTCCAACCTCCTCTTTTACATTTGTCCAACCCACACTCCATTACACACACAGATAGACAGATGATAGATGTGATGGATAGACAGATCTACATATAGATAGATCTATAGATGCATACATCTATCTATTCATATATCTATCTATAGATATATCTGGATAGACCCAGCACACACATACACGCACACAGTCACCGCCCACATTCCGCCCACACACTTCCCTCCTCCCGAAATGCAGCATTTCTCGGACCCACATCCGCATCTAAACTGCAGATCTTTTTTACATCTGCGGTTTTGATGCGGATGTGCCCAACTCAATGAAAGTCTAAAGGTGCAGAAACGCTGCAGTTCTGCACAAAAGAAGTGACATGCTGCGAGGAAAAAAAGCCGCGTTTCGGTGCGGCTTTTTCCGCAGCATGTGCACGAACTCATTTAACAAAAAATAAAACTGTAACGCTGGTGGGTATGGATCCAGTGCGCAATATACCCTGGAGGGCATACATTCCCGTAAGATGTGGCCGTGCTTCCCTATAGCCAAGTGGAAATTCTCAAGGAGCAGAGCTAGCACTGAGCACAAGGGAACATAGGAAGATGGTCTGACATTGGGGAAGAAAAGTGGTGAATGCAGTAAGTACTGTATGTTGTCACTGAGAAGGCGTGTGAGATGCCTGCATGACAGTACTCCCCTTACGCCCATCCCTTTTTAGGCCAGGTTGCCAAGGAAAGCTCTCAGGAATGGTAGAGATGCACACGTTTTCAGCAGGCTTGTTCCGGGAGGGTTTATTTTTACTAGCGAATGGTGGACAAGTGGTTAAAAAGTCCCGAACATCTTTGGCCAGCTTGGATTTATGTCTCCAGAACAGGATTCTCCTCCTCCTAAGTGAAGAAAAGGTCTTATCCGGATGGACGTCTTCTACAAGAACATTCGCCACTTCATCAATCTTAGCTAGGTTAAAGATGTGCTGAGATTCCTCCTCAGGATCAGACACGTGAAAGAATTAAGACAAGACACGAGATTAAGACTGGGACAGCAGGTCTGAAGGCAAGTAAGGTGGGAACTTGGGCAAAACCTTGGCAAGGAAGTTGGTAGAACACAGTAATCCCTATTGAAACACCTGACCAGTGACCAGTCAACAACTAGCGTGTGTAGTCAAAATCACAGAAGACCCCAAAAAATAGAGTTTACAGAGATAGCACACAAAAAGAGATTTTTTCAGAGCGCTGGGTTCCAATTTGCAGGATGATATGATGTATAGTCTCCGCCAGGGTTTGTCCGTCAATGGAGGCAACAACCAGGGGACGAACTAGCTGTTGCATAGGAAGCGAAAGCTGATGAAACAGGTTGGCATGGATGAGGTTAGCAATAGATAAGGAGTCTAAATGGGCTGCAGAAATACCTTTCTCCCCAAACCAAGGAGATGTGGGTCAAGAGTTTTGGGGAGCTAACTTTACCATCCTGGGTCGTCTCTCCAACTGTCCCAAAACGCTGGAGGCCTCCAGGCCTCACTGGGCATTAACAAACATAATGCCCCCCTCTTCCACAGTATATTCACACGCTGTCACTATATTTTCGCTGTTGCTCTTCAACAGAGAGTTTGGCTTGCTCTACCTTCATCAGCTCTACAGCAGGAGGTCGATCTTGTGGCAACAAAGGGTACTGAAAAGGTTGTAATTGACCTGGGAGATTCCCTGAAAAGAGAAGACACTTGAGCCTGTTCCAGAGCTTGCTCATGGAAATGGAGATCAATCCTAGTAGCAAGGTGTATAAGGGCATCCAGATAGGATGGTAGCTTAATATAACAATGACTGATTGCTGGTGTGCTAATGTCAATTAACAGTGACTTATATACCTGGACTACCCACATTTATTTGTTATGTAATGTTGGTATACTTGTGCAAGATTTGTGTCCAAATATTTTATGTACTGCAGTTTGTATTGCTGCTGTAATATCATAAATACCCACGGGATCAATAAAGTTTATCGTATCGTATATGTCCAGACAGGCCCTGCCAGAAGGTTGCCACCATGGCTTCTTGATTGCAGTCCATCTTCACCAGCAGGGTGCAGAAGCGTAAGGCATACAGAGCCACAATTTCCATGCCCTGTCTAAGAGTCAGAAGGGACAAGGCAGAAGATGAAGTGCAGCCAGGTTTCTCGAATACTGCCTGGAACATCTCCAAGAATCGTGAGTCTCAGGACTATCATGCACCCAAATGGGGTTAACCCATACCAGGGCTCAACCGAACAGCACAGAGACCATGAACATAATCTTGGTCTTGTCTGAAGGTAAAAGATGATCATGGAGAGTGAACTGTATCTGGCACTGATTTACGATGTTGTGGCTTTCCCCGGGATCTACATCAAAGCGCGGTGGAAGTAGAAGCTGGAGATGATGTTGATGCTGAGTAAAGGGAATCTGGTGAGGTTGAGGTGCAGGGCAGGGTGGACACAGAAGTAGACAAATCCTGCAGCTGAGTTGCCATCACACTAATTGCCTGCATGAGCTGTTCTTGATGCTCCCATTAAGAACTTACCTCTTCATACAACACTTGTACTAGAGCCTTGGTGTCACTGGGTCTTGACTTGTCTGTGGAGTCCATAGCCTGATTGTAATGTAACACTGATGGGTATGGACCCACTGCACCACGAGCCACGCTAATGTGGCACCCCAGGAGTCCGGTTGCCACAGTGGCATTGCCACCCTCACAGGGAGTAATGTCATGCCTGGAAGCAAGGAGGGGTCCCCTTAGCAGGTGTCAGTAGGAGAGAAGTAGAGCAGAACCTGGTGAGTGGAGCTGTGATTAAACTTGCCCCAGAGCTGAGAGCTAGGAACCGGATACCGGAGTCCATGGTTGCGTGGGTAATGAAGTCCCGGCAGCTAAATCTGGAGGGCAGGGGACTGCACATCTCCTGGCCCGATCTAATACCTGGCGGCACAGCAGCATACCAGAGCCTGGAGCTGACACAAAGGAGCGACACCTGTGATAGGCTGAATGCCATGCGGGAAACGGTGAGTTTTTAAAAACAGAGAGAGACAGTTAGCTGCAGGAGGATGAGCGGTGAGGCAGCAAGGAAAAAGGGAGGACAGCGCAAAAGGAAGAGCTCCGTACCTGGCTGGCCAGATGTATACAAAATTGCTTCCAGGCTGCCCGACCTCTCCATCACGATATGTTACCAGTGCCCTCGTCTGTACTATCAACCATCAAGCAAAGGAAAAGAAAACCACAGTCCTTGTGTCCTCCAGTGATCTCTTGAATCCTGAGTTCTGCACTACAAGGCACACGAAGTCTGACATAAACATAACCGGTAGCCCTGGGGCTCCACTCCACCTGCTGGGAGCAGAACCATCTCAGCTGCTTTACCATCAGCCCCAGCTGTCTCCTTTAGCAGCATCGGCCATCTGTTGCTGAACACCACAGGTGGTGTCACGTTAAATCCCATATACAGTACAGACCAAAAGTTTGGACACACCTTCTCATTTAAAGATTTTTCTGTATTTTCATGACTATGAAAATTGTACATTCACACTGAAGGCATCAAAACTATGAATTAACACATGTGGAATTATATGCTTAACAAAAAAGTGTGAAACAACTGAAATTATGTCTTATATTCTAGGTTCTTCAAAGTAGCCACCTTTTGCTTTGATGACTGCTTTGCACACTCTTGGCATTCTCTAGATGAGCTTCAAGAGGTAGTCACCGGGAATGGTTTTCAATTCACAGGTGTGCCCTGTCAGGTTTAATAAGTGGGATTTCTTGCCTTATAAATGGGATTGGGACCATCAGTTGTGTTGTGCAGAAGTCTGGTGGATACACAGCTGATAGTCCTACTGAATAGACTGTTAGACTTTGTATTTCGGCAAGAAAAAAGCAGCTAAGTAAAGAAAAACGAGTGGCCATCATTACTTTAACCCCTTTCTGACATTGGACGTACTATCCCGTCGAGGTGGGGTGGGCCCGTATGACCACCGACAGGATAGTACGTCATATGCAATCGGCCGCACTCTCGGGGGGAGCTCGGCCGATCGCGGCCGGGTGTCAGCTGCCTATCGCAGCTGACATGTGGCACTATGTGCCAGGAGCGGTCACGGACTGCCCCCGACACATTAACCCCCGGCACACCGCGATCAAACATGATCGCGGTGTGCAGGCGGTACAGGGAAGCATCGCGCAGGGAGGGGGCTCCCTGCGGGCTTCCCTGAGAACCCTGGAGCAACGCGATGTGATCGCATTGCTGCGAGGGTCTCTTACCTCTCCTCCCTGCAGCAGGCCCAGATCCAAAATGGCCGCGGCATCCGGGTCCTGCAGGGAGGGAGGTGGCTTACCAAGTGCCTGCTCAGAGCAGGCGCTGGGAAGCCTGCAGCGCTGGAACTCAGATCAGTGATCTGACAGAGTGCTGTGCAAACTGTCAGATCAGCGATCTGTGATGTCCCCTCCTGGGACAAAGTAAGAAAGTAAAAAAAAAAATTTCCACATGTGTAAAAAAAATAGAAAAAAAAAATTCCTAAATAAAGAAAAAAATATATATATTATTCCCATAAAAACATTTCTTTATCTAAATAAAAAAAAACAAACAATAAAAGTACACATATTTAGTATCGCCGCGTCCGTAACGACCCCACCTATAAAACTATATCACAAGTTAACCCCTTCAGTGAACACCTTAAAAAAAAAAAAAACGAGGCAAAAAACAACGCTTTATTCTCATACCGCCAAACTAAAAGTGGAATAACACGCGATCAAAAAGACGGATATAAATAACCATGGTGTAACAACTCTGCTGGCATCACGGCATGGCCTCCCATCTCTCACACTATCTTACCCACTGCTCCAGGTCATGTTGTGATTTCTGTTTCTTGCCAGCACCATGTTCTATGTCTCTGCTCTCTGCATGCTTCATGGCTGTGTGTGTATAGGGGGCCGGCGCCTGAACTCTCTGGTTCTTATAGGAATCAGGTGCATCGGTCTAATCCGTTCCTGACCAATTACCAAGAGGCCTCCAGTATATAGTGCAGCTCCACAAAGTGTTTTGGGCCTGTGCAATGTGTTTGCTCAGTTAGTGTCTAGCTGCTGAGTTTGCCAGGCCTTGCTCTATGTTACTCCCTCACTGGAGGCTCTACTCTGTATTTTTGCCTTGTTCTTGTTGTCTGCCCTCCAGGAGGCAGAATATCCTGGTCCCTGTGTCTTTGTCCTTGTGTCTTGTTCCATGGCCTTGTCTGTACTTAGTCTTATCTCCGTCTCCTTGTCTGTGGCTTCCTTCCCTGCTGTGTCTTTCCTTGTGTTCTCAGTCTGCTTATGCTCTGCACTCTTGCAGCTCTGCCTGCTCTGTACCTTTGTGGCTTTTACCTCTGATCCGCACTCCTGCGGTTCTGCTCCATTCATCTCTGCTCCGCTCCCGTTGCTGTAAGAATCTCTTGCTGCAGCTCTTCTCCACATTCCTTGTGGTTCTGCTCTGCTTTGCTTTTATTGCTGCGCTATCTCTTGCTGCTCTACCGCACCTATCCGCAGCCTTGCGGTTCTCTTCCAGTGTGAACAGGCCCCAACCTGTTTCTCCATACTACATATCCGTTCCTGCACCTCCAGTGTGAACAGGTCCCTACCTATTCCTTCATACACCACATCAACCTGTCCAGTGTTCTCTGCCGTGCCTTCCAATCCAGTGTTCCTGCCAGTCCTGCCGTCCCTGCCAGTCCTGTGTTTCCTGCCGTCCCTGCCAGTCCTGTGTTTCCTGCCATCCCTGCCAGTCCTGTGTTCCTGCCAGCCCGGTGTTCTCTGCCGTGTCTCTGCCAGCCCGGTGTTCTCTGCCGTTTCTCTGCCAGCCCTGTGTCTCAGCCATGCCAGCCTACTGTGTCTCAGCCGTGCTCTTCTGCCAGTCCTGCCTGATGCCCGCACCAATCCTGGTGTCCCTGTCTCTCAAGTGGGATCAGCAGCCACAGTCAGACACCACCCTGGAGTAGCACCTGGCAGCTGCCTGCTGCACAAGCCTGACCTCACCATCAGAGGCTCCAGTGAAAACCCAGGCAGCTGTCATAGTCACGCCCCTTCCAGGGTAGTCTGGTTTGTGGCACAGTGGGGCCACAAACCCTCCGAGCTCACGCCTACCAGTCAGGGCGTGAGCGTGACACATGGTACTGCTGAAAACATCATCTTGTCCTGCAAAAAACGAGCCGCCATACAGCATCATCAGCGAAAAAATAAAAAAGTTATAGTCCTCAGAATAAAGCGATGCAAAAATAATTATTTTTTCTATAAAATAGTTTTTATCGTATAAAAGCGCCAAAACATAAAAAAATGATATAAATGAGGTATCGCTGTAATCGTACTGACCCGAAGAATAAAACTGCTTTATCCATTTTACCAAACGCGAAACGGTATAAACGCCTCCCCCAAAAGAAATTCATGAATAGCTGTTTTTTGGTCATTCTGCCTCACAAAAATCGGAATAAAAAGCGATCAAAAAATGTCACGTGCCCAAAAAAGTTACCAATAAAAACGTCAACTCGTCCCGCAAAAAAAAAGACCTCACATGACTCTGTGGACTCAAATATGGAAAAATTATAGCTCTCAAAATGTGGTAACGCAAAAAATATTTTTTGCAATAAAAAGCATCTTTTAGTGTGTGACGGCTGCCAATCATAAAAATCCACTAAAAAAACCCGCTATAAAAGTAAATCAAACCCCCCTTCATCGCCCCCTTAGTTAGGGAAAAAAATAAAAAAATTAAAAAATATATTTATTTCCATTTTCCCATTACGGTTAGGGTTAGGGCTAGGGTTAGGGCTAGGGTTAGGGTTGGGGCTAGGGTTAAGGCTACAGTTAGGGTTGGGGCTAAAGTTAGGGTTAGGGTTTGGATTACATTTACGGTTGGGAATAGGGTTGGGATTAGGGTTAGGGGTGTGTCTGGGTTAGAGGTGTGGTTAGGGTTACCATTGGGATTAGGGTTAGGGGTGTGTTTGGATTAGGGTTTCAGTTATAATTGGGGGGTTTCCACTGTTTAGGCACATCAGGGGCTCTCCAAACGCGACATGGCGTCCGATCTCAATTCCAGCCAATTCTGCGTTGAAAAAGTAAAACAGTGCTCCTTCCCTTCCGAGCTCTCCCGTGCGCCCAAACAGGAGTTTACCCCAACATATGGGGTATCAGCATACTCAAGACACATTGCAGAACAACTTTTGGGGTCCAATTTCTCCTGTTACCCTTGGGAAAATACAAAATTGGGGGCTAAAAAATAATTTTTGTGGAAAAAAAATATTTTTTATTTGCACGGCTCTGCGTTATAAACTGTAGTGAAACACTTGGGGGTTCAAAGCTCTCACAACACATCTAGATGAGTTCCTTAGGGGGTCTACTTTCCAAAATGGTGTCACTTGTGGGGGGTTTCTACTGTTTAGGTACATTAGGGGCTCTGCAAACGCAATGTGATGCCTGCAGACCATTCCATCTAAGTCTGCATTCCAAATGGCACTCCATCCCTTCCGAGTCCTCCCATGCGCCAGAACGGTGGTTCCCCCCCACATATGGGGTATCAGCGTACTCAGGTCAAATTGGACAACAAATTTTGGGGTCCAATTTCTCCTGTTACCCTCGGGAAAATACAAAACTGGGGGCTAAAAATAATTTTTGTGGGAAAAAATTTTTGTTCTATTTATACGGCTCTGCATTATAAACTTCTGTGAAGCACTTGGTGGGTCAAAGTGCTCACCACACCTCTAGATAAGTTCCTTAGTGGGTCTACTTTCCAAAATGGTGTCACTTGTCGGGGGTTTCAATGTTTAGGCACATCAGTGGCTCTCCAAACGCAACATGGCATCCCATCTCAATTCCTGTCAATTTTGCATTGAAAAGTCAAACGGCGCTCCTTCCCTTCTGAGCTCTCCCATGCGCCCAAACAGTGGTTTACCCCCACATATGGGGTATCAGCGTACTCAGGACAAATTGTACAACAACTTTTGTGGTCCAATTTCTTCTCTTACTTTTGGGAAAATAAAAAATTGGGGGCGAAAAGATAATTTTTGTGAAAAAATATTATTTTTTATTTTTACGGTTCTGCATTATAAACTTCTGTCAAGCACTTGGTAAGTCAAAGTGCTCACCACACCTCTAGATAAGTTCCTTAGGGGGTCTACTTTCCAAAATGGTGTCACTTGTGGGGGGTTTCAATGTTTAGGCACATCAGGGGCTCTCCAAACGCAACATGGCGTCCCATCTCAATTCCAGTCAATTTTGCATTGAAAAGTCAAATGGCGCTCCTTTGCTTCCGAGCTCTGTCATGCGCCCAAACAGTGGTTTACCCCCACATATGGGGTATCGGCGTACTCAGGACAAATTGTACAACATCTTTTGGGGTCCATTTTGTCCTGTTACCCTTGGTAAAATAAAACAAATTGGAGCTGAAGTAAATTTTTTGTGAAAAAAAGTTAAATGTTCATTTTTATTTAAACATTCCAAAAATTCCTGTGAAACACCTGAAGGGTTAATAAACTTCTTGAATGTGGTTTTGAGCACGTTGAGGGGTGCAGTTTTTAGAATGGTGTCGCACTTGGTTATTTTCTATCATATAGACCCCTCAAAATGACTTCAAATGAGATGTGGCCCCTAAAAAAAAAATGGTATTGTAAAAATGAGAAATTGCTGGTCATCTTTTAACCCTTAACTCCCTAACAAAAGACAATTTTGGTTTCAAAATTGTGCTGATGTAAAGTAGACATATGGGAAATGTTACTTATTAAGTATTTTGTGTGACATATCTCTGTGATTTAATTGCATAAAAATTCAAATTTGGAAAATTGCGAAATTTTCAAAATTTTTGCCAAATTTCCATTTTTTTCACAAATAAACGCAGGTAATATCAAACATTTTTTACCAATATCATGACGTACAATATGTCTCGAGAAAACAATGTCAGAATCACCAGGATCCGTTGAAGCGTGCAAAGTGCAAACCACCCTTGGGGGTGAAGGGGTTAAAAAATGAAGGTCAGTCAGTCCGAAAAATTGGGAAAACTTTGAAAGTGTCCCCAAGTGCAGTGGCAAAAACCATCAAGCGCTACAAAGAAACTGGCTCACGTGAGGACCGCCCCAGGAAAGGAAGACCAAGAGTCAGCAGACACATCTCTACAACAACTGTTAAGAGGAGTCTGTGTGCAGCAGGTCTTCATGGTAAAATAGCTGCTAGGAAAGCACTGCTAAGGACAGGCAACAAGCAGAAGAGACTTGTTTGGGCTAAAGAACACAAGGAATGGACATTAGACCAGTGGAAATCTGTGCTTTTGATGAGTCCAAATTTGAGATCTTTGGTTCCAAGCACCGTGTCTTTGTGTGCGGCGCAGAGAAGGTGAATGAATGGACTCTACATGCTTGGTTCCCACCGTGAAGCATGGAGGAGGAGGTGTGATGGTGTGAGGGTGCTTGCTAGTGACACAGTTGGGGATTTATTCAAAATTGAAGGCATACTGAACCAGCATGGCTACCTGTTGTGAACTCTGTTTTCGGGCTCCCTCTTGTGGTCACTGGTGGTATGGTGTGACTTTTGCTTTGGGCTCCCCCTGGTGGCTTTGTTTGTTATCCTGCTGGTCTCTGGCTATCAGCTGGTTCGTTATCCTCTGGGAGGTTCCTATATAGCTCTGTTTTACTTCCTCTTGTTGCCGGCTGTCGATGTAATCAGTGCTACTCAGATTCCTTCTGACTACCTTGCTCCCAGTCCATCCAGGACAAAGCTAAGTTTTGTTTGCTCATTTTTTGTTCAGCAGTGTTTATCATGTTTTCTTGTCCAGCTTGCTAAAATGTTATTTCCTTGCTTGCTGGATGCTCTAGTGGACTGAGTTTCTCCCCACACACCATTAGTTGGTGCGTGGGTTCTTGTAATCTCAGGATGGATATTTTGTAAGGGTTTTTTATTGATCGCATAGACCCCTGCTCTATTTTCTGCTTTCTAGTACTAGTGGGCCTCTTTTGCTGAATCTGATTTCATCCCTACGTATGTGCCTTCTTCTTACTTCACCGTTAATATTTGTTGGGGGCTTCTATATCTTTGGGGATTATTTCTCTGGAGGCAAGCGAGGTCTTTCCTTCTCTTTAGGGGTAGCTAGTTCCTCAGGCTGGCTCGAGACGTCTAGGAATTTTTTAGGCACGTTCACCGGCTACCTCTAGTTGTTTTGGATAGGTTCAGATTTGCGATCAGTCCAGTTACCATCTCCCTAGAGCTTGTCCTTAGTTTATTCACTTGCTGGTCTATTCATGATCCTCAGCCACTAAGGATCATAACAGTACAGCCGGCCAGTAAAGTGTTAATTGCATGGCAGAAGCAGGAGAAAAGAAGCCTTGAGAATTTTTTTTTTTTTTTGCCGTGTGTCTAGCTGCTGTGGCTAGCTTCTCTCCTCCTCTTAATCTTGGTGTGGCTCTGAGTTCAGCTGCTGACATGGATGTCCAGAGCTTGGCTTCCAGTCTGGATCATCTTGCTGCTAGGGTTCAAAGTATTCAGGATTTTGTTGTTCACAGTCCTATGTCAGAGCCTAGAATACCTATTCCGGAGTTGTTTTCTGGAGATAGATCTAGGTTCCTGAATTTTAGGAACAATTGTAAGTTGTTTCTTTCTTTGAAACCTCGTTCCTCTGGTGATGCCGTTCAGCAAGTTAAGATTATCATTTCCTTTTTGCATGGTGACCCCCAAGATTGGGCCTTCGCATTGGCGCCAGGGGATCCTGCATTGCTTAGTGTAGATGCGTTTTTTCTAGCCCTTGGATTGCTCTATGAGGAACCTAATCTTGAGAACCAGGCTGAAAAAACGTTATTGGCCCTCTCGCAGGGGCAAGATGAAGCAGAGGTGTACTGCCAGAAATTTCGGAAATGGTCGGTGCTTACTCAGTGGAATGAGTGTGCCCTGGCTGCAAATTTCAGAGAAGGTCTTTCTGAAGCCATTAAGAATGTCATTCCCTACGCCTGCAGGTCTGAATGAGTCAATGACTCTGGCCATTCAGATTGATCGGCGTTTGCGGGAGCGCAAACCTGTGCACCATTTGGCGGTGTCTTCTGAACAGACACCTGAATCTATGCAATGTGACAGAATTCTGACCAGAAGTGAACGGCAAAATTATAGACGGCAAAATGGGTTGTGCTTTTACTGTGGTGACCCAGCTCATGTTATCTCAGCATGCTCTAAGCGCAAAAAAAAGGTTGATAAATCTGTCACCATTGGTACTTTACAGCCTAAGTTCATTTTGTCTGTTACCCTGATTTGTTCCCTGTCATCTTACCCGGTTAATGCTTTTGTAGATTCAGGTGCCGCCCTGAGTCTGATGGATTGGTCATTTGCCAGGCGCTGTGGTTTTGATTTGGAGCCTTTAAAATTCCCTATTCCACTAAGGGGAATTGATTCTACACCATTGGCTACGAATAGACCTCAGTACTGGACACAAGTGACCATGTGCATGACTCCTGTTCATCAGGAGGTGATTCGCTTTCTTGTACTGCATAATTTGCATGATGTCGTCGTGTTGGGTCTACCATGGTTGCAGACTCGTAATCCAGTCCTGGATTGGAAAGCTATGTCGGTGTCAAGTTGGGGTTGTCAGGGAATTCATGGTGACGCTCCTGTGGTGTCTATTGCTTCGTCCACTCCTTCTGAAGTCCCTAAGTTTTTGTCAGACTACCAGGATGTATTTGAGGAGCCCAAACTCAATTCTCTACCTCCTCATAGGGACTGTGATTGTGCTATAAATTTGATTCCTGGTAGTAAGTTTCCTAAGTGATGACTTTTCAATTTATCTGTGCCGGAGCATGCTGCCATGCGGAGTTATATAAGGGAGTCTTTAGAGAAGGGACATATTCGCCCGTCCTCATCCCCTCTTGGTGCAGGATTCTTTTTTGTGGCTAAAAAGGATGGTTCCCTGAGACCCTGTATTGATTATCGCCTTTTGAATAAAATCACGGTTAAATTTCAGTATCCTTTGCCATTGTTAACTGATTTGTTTGCTCGCATTAGGGGGTCTAGTTGGTTCACCAAGATAGATCTTCGTGGTGCGTATAACCTTGTGCGTATAAAACAGGGTGATGAATGGAAAACTGCATTTAATACGCCTGAAGGCCATTTTGAGTACTTGGTGATGCCTTTTGGACTTTCTAATGCTCCTTCAGTCTTTCAGTCCTTTATGCATGACATCTTCCGTGAATATCTGGATAAGTTTATGATTGTGTATCTGGATGATATTCTGTTTTTTTCGGATGATTGGGAGTCTCATGTTAAGCAGGTCAGGATGGTCTTTCAGGTCCTACGTGACAATGCTTTATTTGTGAAGGGCTCAAAATGTCTTTTTGGAGTCCAGAAGATTTCTTTTTTGGGTTTCATTTTTTCTCCTTCTACTATTGAGATGGACCCAGTCAAGGTTCAGGCTATTCATGACTGGACGCAGCCTACATCTGTTAAGAGTCTTCAGAAGTTCTTGGGTTTTGCTAATTTTTACCGTCGCTTCATAGTTAATTTTTCTGGCGTTGTTAAGCCTTTGACGGATTTGACCAAGAAGGGTTCTGATGTGACTAATTGGTCTTCTGTGGTTGTGGAGGCCTTTCGGGAGCTGAAGCGTCGGTTTTCTTCGGCTCCGGTCTTATGGCAGCCAGATGTCTCACTTCCCTTCCAGGTGGAGGTTGATGCTTCCGAGATTGGAGCGGGGGCTGTTTTGTCGCAGAGAAGCCCCGATGGCTCTGTGATGAAGCCATGTGCTTTCTTTTCAAGAAAGTTTTCGCCTGCCGAGCGGAATTATGATGTCGGTAATCGGGAGCTGTTGGCTATGAAGTGGGCATTTGAGGAGTGGCGACATTGGCTCGAGGGAGCTAAACATCGTGTGGTGGTCTTGACTGACCACAAGAATTTGATTTATCTCGAGTCGGCCAAGCGGCTGAATCCCAGACAGGCTCGTTGGTCGTTGTTTTTCTCTCGTTTTGATTTCATGGTCTCGTACCTGCCGGGTTCGAAGAATGTGAAGGCTGATGCTCTTTCTAGGAGTTTTGTGCCTGACTCTCCTGGAAATTCAGAGCCGGCTGGTATCCTTAGAGTAGGGGTGATTTTGTGTGCCATCTCCCCAGATTTGCGACGTGTGCTGCAAGAGTTTCAGGCGGATAGACCTGACCGCTGTCCACCGGAGAGACTGTATGTCCCGGATAGATGGGCCAACAGAGTCATCTCCGAGGTTCATTCTTCGGTGTTGGCGGGCCATCCTGGAATATTTGGTACCAGAGACTTGGTGGCCAGGTCTTTTTGGTGGCCTTCCTTGTCGCGGGATGTGCGTTCCTTTGTGCAGTCTTGTGGAATTTGTGCTCGGGCGAAGCCTTGCTGTTCTTGTGCCAGTGGTTTGCTTTTACCTTTGCCTGTCCCGAAGAGGCCTTGGACGCAAATTTCCATGGATTTTATTTCAGATCTCCCTGTCTCTCAGAGAATGTCTGTCATCTGGGTGGTGTGTGATCGTTTTTCTAAGATGGTCCATTTGGTGCCCTTGCCTAAGTTGCCTTCCTCCTCCGAGTTGGTTCCACTGTTTTTTCAAAATGTGGCTCGTTTGCACGGGATTCCTGAGAACATTGTTTCTGACAGAGGATCCCAGTTTGTGTCTAGATTTTGGCGGACCTTTTGTGCTAAGTTGGGCATTGAATTGTCTTTTTCGTCGGCCTTCCATCCTCAGACGAATGGCCAAACCGAGCGAACTAATCAGACCTTGGAGACTTATTTAAGATGTTTTGTTTCTGCTGACCAGGACGACTGGGTTACTTTTTTACCGTTGGCCGAGTTTGCCCTTAATAATCGGGCTAGTTCTGCTACTTTGGTTTCTCCTTTTTTTTGTAATTCGGGGTTTCATCCTCGTTTTTCCTCGGGTCAGGTGGAGCCTTCTGACTGTCCTGGAGTGGATGTTGTGGTGGATAGGTTGCATCTGATTTGGAATCATGTGGTGGACAATTTGAAGTTGTCACAAGAGAAGGCTCAGCTCTTTGCTAACCGCCGTCGCTGTGTGGGTCCCCGACTTCGCGTTGGGGACTTGGTGGGGTTGTCTTCTCGCTTCGTTCCTATGAAGGTCTCCTCTCCTAAGTTCAAGCCTCGGTTTATCGGTCCTTATAAGATTCTGGAAGTCCTTGGCCCTGTGTCATTCCGTCTGGACCTCCCGGCATCATTTGCTATTCATAATGTGTTCCATCGCTCGTTGTTGCGGAGGTATGTGGTACCTGTGGTTCCTCCGGTTGAGCCTCCTGCCCCGGTGCTGGTTGAGGGAGAATTGGAATACGTGGTGGAGAAGATCTTGGATTCTCGTGTTTCTAGACGGAGGCTCCAGTATTTGGTCAAGTGGAAGGGCTATGGTCAGGAGGATAATTCTTGGGTTGACGCCTCTGATGTTCATGCGGCCGATTTGGTTCGTGCCTTCCATGTGGCTCATCCTGATCGCCCTGGGGGTTTTCATGAGGGTTCGGTGACCCCTCCTTAAGGGGGGGGTACTGTTGTGAACTCTGTTTTCGGGCTCCCTCTTGTGGTCACTGGTGGTATGGTGTGACTTTTGCTTTGGGCTCCCCCTGGTGGCTTTGTTTGTTATCCTGCTGGTCTCTGGCTATCAGCTGGTTCGTTATCCTCTGGGAGGTTCCTACATAGCTCTGTTTTACTTACTCTTGTTGCCGGCTGTCGATGTAATCAGTGCTACTCAGATTCCTTCTGACTACCTTGCTCCCAGTCCATCCAGGACAAAGCTAAGTTTTTGTTTGCTCATTTTTTGTTCAGCAGTGTTTATCATGTTTTCTTGTCCAGCTTGCTAAAATGTTATTTCCTCGCTTGCTGGATGCTCTAGTGGACTGAGTTTCTCCCCACACACCATTAGTTGGTGCGTGGGTTCTTGTAATCTCAGGATGGATATTTTGTAAGGGTTTTTTATTGATCGCATAGACCCCTGCTCTATTTTCTGCTTTCTAGTACTAGTGGGCCTCTTTTGCTGAATCTGATTTCATCCCTACGTATGTGCCTTCTTCTTACTTCACCGTTAATATTTGTTGGGGGCTTCTATATCTTTGGGGATTATTTCTCTGGAGGCAAGCGAGGTCTTTCCTTCTCTTTAGGGGTAGCTAGTTCCTCAGGCTGGCTCGAGACGTCTAGGAATTTTTTAGGCACGTTCACCGGCTACCTCTAGTTGTTTTGGATAGGTTCAGATTTGCGATCAGTCCAGTTACCATCTCCCTAGAGCTTGTCCTTAGTTTATTCACTTGCTGGTCTATTCGTGATCCTCAGCCACCACAACAGCTACCACAGCATCTTGCAGCAGCATGCTATTCCATCCGGTTTGCATTTACTTGGACCATCATTTATTTTTCAACAGGACAATGACCCCAAACACACTTCCAGGCTGTGTAAGGGCTATTTGACCAAGAAGGAGAGTGATGGGGTGCTACGCCAGATGACCTGGCCTCCACAGTCACCAAACCTGAACCCAATCGAGATGGCTTGGGGTGAGCTGGACCGAAGAGTGAAGGCAAAAGGGCCAACAAGTGCTAAGCATCTCTCTGGGAACTCCTTCAAGATTGTTGGAAGACCATTCCCGGTGACTACCTCTTGAAGCTCATCAAGAGAATGCCAAAAGTGAGCAAAGCAGTCATCAAAGCAAAAGGTGGCTACTTTGAAGAACCTAGAATATAAGAAATAATTTCAGTTGTTTCACACTTTTTTTGTTAAGTATATAATTCCACATGTGCTAATTCATAGTTTTGATGCCTTCAGTGTGAATGTACAATTTTCATAGTCATGAAAATACAGAAAAATCTTTAAATGAGAAGGTGTGTCCAAACTTTTGGTCTGTACTGTACATATTCCCAATTTTACGGCACAGCCAGGGCCACAGAGTCGGGCCATGGCCCTGTGACTTTCCCAAAGAACTGCCTGACCCAGTTCCGAGTACCCCATGGCCCTGATAGTCATGCCCCTCCAGGGTAGGTGACACGCCTAAGTGTTTACTGGGTCTTCACTAGGACCGCTGATGTTGAGGCTAGACTAGGATGCCGGTAGACACCAGGTACCATTGCAGGGCAGTCCCTAGGACTGCATCGGCTAACAGGAGGGTGCAGTACAGGAAGATGATGCAGAGGTGTAGCCATATGGTCCAAGGATAGGGCAGGTTACACAGGATCGGAGTACAAAGCCGAGGTCAGGAGTTGAAAGGTCAGGATAAATGGTAAATAAGCAGGGTCAATAGCAGGAAAAACAGAACAAACATGCACCCACAGGAACCAGAGACAAGCAACTCAGAACCAACAATTGGGCAAGGAGTGGTGGGAGGAGCTGAAAGAGGATGGTGCTGTTATGGACAGTAAGGAACACGCTGTCACTTTAAGAGGCTGCACCCCCTTGTCTGGCGTGATGGAATGTTCTGCTTCTCCCCTACAATAGTCGGTGTGATGAACTACAAAATTAGTCCCAAACGCATTTTTATATATCAGAAAAGGTAAATACATTACCCAGCAAAAGTTTGCTTACACATGCTACATTGCATGCCGTGAAGACAGAAAAAACGACTCATTAGCATATGAAACCATGGAGAAAAAGGAGTCAATTCTGGTATATAGCAAAGTGAAAAAGCTTTATTATTATTATTAATAAATCGCACATAAAAATATTAAAACCAAGGAGCACAGAAAACAATATAGCGCATATACAAGTGTATTTGGCGCAAGGTAGTTCATAGATGAATCCAAGCTAAGTGGTGATGCAAAAAATACCAGCACAACAAAAGGGTATTATATAGCACATGCATAATATGTCAAATCTCCACTGCCAAACAAACGTATGGAGCTACAATGAGTAACTAAATGTAGTCCCAGGTTGATATACGTCCTTCAAGTGGCGCTGCGAGCAGGGTACTGTCACTAAGATGGAGGCAGCAGACAGCAATGGCGGGAATGCTAATGTTAATGGAGATGAAGATTTATAACATCAGCCCAGACCTTGAAGCGGACATTGCATTAACTGCCCTAGAGGGAGAAGCCCGTAGAAACGTCTGCCTACAACCAGAACTCACCCGCAGTACCCTGAAGGAGCTAGTGAAGTTCCTGGAAGAGATCTACGGCGAGACTGCTAGAGCCGGACACCTTCGCGCCAAATTTTTCTCTAGGCTGCAGCGGGAAGAAGGAATTTCTCAGTATGCAACAGCACTGCAAGAAGTGTTAGCAGAGGTGCAGAAAAAGGAGGCGGATGGATTTGGCGGCATGGGCTCTAAAGACCGGATATTCCGGGAGCAATTCATTCTGGGACTGCACAGCACATCCTTGAGGCGAGCACTGTCAGAATGGGTCCGGGCAGATCCGGCTCTTACGTTTCGTCAAATCCTGGCGGAAACAGTGGCCTGAAGTAAGGAAGAGAGCTATGCGTCTGGGGTGATGCGTGTCCAGGGCGCCAATACCAGAGGGGACCCAAACCATCAGGAGGTGCTGGTCCAGGTGGTGCAGGACTTGCAGCGGTCCATTGTCAACGTGCAAGAGAAACTGACACAGATGGAGTGAAGAGTGGGGGAGCTACAACAGTCTGACCCACCGTACTCATGCAACCATTCTTCAGCCCGACCGATAAGGGATCAGTGGGAGAAAGCCCCCTCCCATCAGGCATCAGAGGCACGAGTACAGGCTCGAGGTACCCCCCGGCGAGGAGGAGGCATCCAATGCTGGGAATGTGGAGGATGGGGGCACCTCGCCAGATCCTCTCGGAACTATACTCAAGACCAGTGGAAGCCACCGTTAAACTACCAACCCCCGCAGTAGTGCGGCATTCTGCGGGGGAGGCGAGAAGAGAGGCCGCTCAATATCATAACGAACACTTGATTGCTGGGAGCCCCATCCTACGTGCTGAATTCGAAGGAGTTCTAGTGGATTGCTTGATAGATACCGGGACACAAGTGACAATGATGCCAGAAGCGTATTTCAAGCAGCCTTTCCAGGACCTGGCCAAGCCAGAAAAAGAGACATTGATCCGGTTGTTTGCTACCAACCAACAACCAATCCCGGTCACAGGGGTCGTGTGGATGAATATTCGAATCTGTGGGCAAGAAGTTGGGAGAAAAGGGATTCTGCTAGTCCCTGGGCCTATCAAGGAAGATGTGCCTGTAGTACTAGGAATGAATATCCTACGTGAACTCGATCAGATTATGTTTACCAAACGGGGACCTGGATATTGGAAGAAGGTTACTACACATAAGCCTACTCTACTGTGGGACACAGAAGAGTGTGCCATCTTATCAGACGGTAGGGGTCATCAGAGCCCCTGGCAAAGAACCTGTAATCCTACCTCCTGAGCGAGAAACTATACTATACCTTCCAGTGGGGACTCACCGCAACCTTGATGGGTTGGAAGTGGTTGTTCAGCCTGTGGTAGGCGGAGGAGTGGACCAAGAAGTCATGATAGCTCGTACCATAGCTGTAGTCCAGCGAGGACATGTCTGTTATGGACCTGGTGGTTAGGAGCACCCGGAATGACCTGATGAGTAAACTAGTAATCGGAACAAGCTCTGGGAAAGTGGGAACTCTGCTGACCGCAAACCCTACTCCTATCACACACACTAGAAATAGCCGTGGAGCGTACCTAACTCTCCCTAGACGCCTCTTCACAGCCTAAGAGCTAACTACCCCTAAAGATAGAAATAGAAGCCTAACCTTGCCTCAGAGAAATTCCCCAAAGGTAAAGGCAGCCCCCCACATATATTGACCGTGAGTAAAGAGGAAGGTCACAAACACAGGAATGAAACAGGTTTTAGCAAAGGAGGCCAGACTTCACTAAAATTGTCAGAGGATAGAAAAGGGAACTATGCGGTCAGCACAAAAGACTACAAAAAACCACGCAGAGTAAGCAAAAAGACTCCCCACACCGACTCACGGTGTGGAGGTGCCACTTTGCACCCCAGAGCTTCCAGCTAGCAAGGGAATATCATGATAGCAAGCTGGACTAGAAATTAGCAGTACTAAGAAATATATTCAGGAAGCAGTAACAACAAATGAACTAGCAAAGACTTAGCTTCTGCTGGAGTAGACAGGTCCTCAGAGAAGTCCAAGAGAGATCTGAACCAATACTGACACATTGACAGCTGGCATGAAGTAACGATCTGAGTGGAGTTAAATAGGGAAGCCAACATAGCAATAAACGAGAGCAGCTGACAAAGCCAACCTCAGTGACCAGCAGTTCCGCTCAAAGCCACCAGAGGGAGTCCAAGAGCAGAACCAACCAAAGTACCATTCATGACCACAGGAGGGAGTCCGAGAACGGAATTCACAACACATGTCCCCATAAGAGCTTTGAATGTTGACCCGGGGAGGTCACCTTGCCACGAGGGACAGATCTGGCCCTGGTGTACCTACATAAGGGTGAAGTGGTGAGTCAGAAGGAGATATCTTAATCAACGAAAGAAGGTGTGGGGTGGACCCAAGCAGTTGCTGCAGGGGATGAAGAGACGCCATCCCCGAAGTGGAGTGGATGGGTCATTCTTGATCAAATGGAAGTGGATGTAAAGGCTCTGGGACCTGAGTGTGTGAAAGCAATAGAAGCTATGCTGTGGGAAAATCAGGCCGCATTCGCCCGCCATGCCAAAGATTTCGGCTGTACTGAAGCCATCACGCATGAGATACCGACTGGGGAAGCTCGTCCAGTTCGAGAACGATACCGGCAGATCCCGCCCAAGATGTATCAAGAGGTGAAAACATTACTGAGGCAGATGCTGGATTCAGGAGTGGTGCAGAGTAGTCAGAGCCCTTGGGCAGCCCAGGTGGTGCTCGTCATGAAAAAGGATGGGACCATCCGGTTCTGTGTAGATTACAGGAAACTCAATGCCTGCACTGTTCGAGACTCATATCCGTTGCCCCGCATCGAGGAATCCTTGACAGCGTTGGGGAAAGCCAAGTACTTCTCCACCCTGGACCTAGCAAGTGGATACTGGCAAGTAGCCATGGCAGAGAAAGACAAAGAGAAAACCGCCTTCATCCTCCCTATGGGGCTGTTCGAGTTGAACCGGATGCCATTCAGGCTCTCCAATGCTCCAGGCACATTTCAACAGCTGATGGAAAAGTGTTTGGGAGACTTAAATTTTGAGGCTACCCTGATCTATCTGGATGACATCATTGTGTTTTCGGCCTCATTCGAAGAACACCTTGCCCGGCTTGGACAGGTACTTGGAAGACTGCAGGCTCATAACCTGAAGTTGAAGCAAAAGAAGTGCCACCTCTTCAAGAGAGAGATCGAGTACCTGGGCCACATAGTGTCACAAGATGGAGTTCTACCCTCGCCAGAAAAAGTGGCTGCTATCCAGAAGTGGCCAGTCCCTCGAACAGTGAGAGAACTCCAGGCCTTCCTGGGACTCACTGGGTACTACCGCCGGTTTGTTAAAGACTTCGCGAAGGTGGCGGGTCGTCTTAATGAGTTGTTGAGTGGGACCGCTGGAGTGCCGAAGACCCAGCGCATTCCCTGGGCACAGGGGCAAGACGAGGCCTTCAAGGCTATAAAAAATGCCCTTACCTCAGCCCCGATTTTGGCCTACGCAGACTTCGATCAACCATACCTGTAGTACACAGATGGTAGCCTTCATGGACTTGGTGCAGTACTTTCTCAGATACTGGATGGACATGAGAGAGTCATCGGGTATGCTAGCAGGTCCCTGCGAGACAGCGAAAGAAACCCTCACAATTACAGCTCCTTCCGGTTAAAGCTCCTGGCTCTGGTGTGAGCCATGACAGAAAAGTTTGCAGGCTTCCTGACAGGTACCAAGGTTGAAGTTTGAACAGACAATAATCCCCTGGCCCACCTTAAGATGCTAAATTGGGGGCCTTGGAACAATGGTGGGTGGCTCTCCTAGCCAAGTTCGACTTTACCATCCGTTATTGCTCTGCTACCGAAAACGCAAATGCTGATGGGCTGTCAAGAGTGACTGTGGAGACTCCAGTGGGAGATCTTGATGAGCAACTCGAAGAGGAAGAAACCCCAGACTTTCGTAAGTTTAAGCCCCCAATGGTTGCGGCCCAGTCAAGAAGGGAGGCGTGCGCATTACCCCGGTCCCTGGGGAGAACCAATGAGGAATGGGGACACGTTCAGGATGAAGTCAAAGGGCTGAGACAGATGAAATGGTGGGTAACTCAAAAGCGGAAGCCTGGCAAACAAGAGAGAGATGATCTGGACTCTGAAATGAGGAGTGTGTTACACCAGTGGGATAGACTGGAAGTGTGAGAGTCAGTGCTATATCGTAAGAGGCAACAGCCAAAAGATATGGAAGTAAGGTGGCAAGTGGTCATCTCAGGAAGAATGTCTCAAGAAGTAGCTAAAGAAGCCCACGAGTTTGGAGCACACTTTGGCCCCACAAAGACCTACCAATGGTTACAGCGGTATATGTAAGAGGTGGAAGAGGTTTGCCGGCAATGTCGAGTATGTGACCTCATTAAGAGTACCGAACAGAGGGCACCCATCCAAACCATACAAACTAAGGAACCGCTAGAAGTCTTGATGATCGACTATCTCCTCGTGGGACACTCGGCCCGGGGGCAGCAATACTGTTTGATGATGACCGATCATTTCTCTAAGTTCACAGTAGTCACTCCGACTAGAGATCAGACTGCGGAATTGGCGGCGTGAGCCATCTGTCAAGACTTCATCCGGGTGTATGGGTGCCCAAAGCGCATCCACTCCGACCAAGGCGCATGTTTCCAAGGCAAGGTGATGGAAGAATTGTATCGTATGTATGGCATTGAGCGGTCCCGGACCACCCCTTACCACCCTCAAGGCAACGGAGCTTGTGAATGCTTCAACCGAACCTTACTTCAAATGCTGAGAACGTTGGAGGAGGATAAGAAGGCGTGTTGGCCAGACTATCTGCCGGAATTGGTCTGGACCTACAACAATCGGGTCCACTCCACCACGGGTTATACCCCCATCTACTGTTGTTTGGAAGAGCTGGATGAAAGATCATTGAGCTGAATTTGGAACAGCCAGAGGAGCTGATGGAGCGAACTGTCACCTCATGGGTGAAAGAGCATCGGCAACGATTTCAAACGATACAGCGGTTGGCGGGTCAGCAGCTGCAAGAAAAAGAACATACGGGCCGCAAACCAACTCAAGAGTTACCCCTCCAACCTGGAGACCGCGTATTAGTCAGAGAGAAATGCCCCAAGCAAAAACTAAGTGAGAGATGGGAAGTACAGCCGTACAAAGTTATCGAGCGAGTGTATGCTAATGGCACTGTCTACAAGGTACAGACTGAGACTAGGGCATCCGCCCCTAGAGTACTTCACAGAAATATGCTGCGGCCTTGCCGGTCTGAGAGGTCTGTTCTATGCCATTGTCGCCTGAAGGTGCTACTCCACTTCCTGAATCTGTCATGCCTGATGGTGAAATTGATGATGAGTGGTGGACCATCCCTGACACAGTAGGGGGTCCTCAGCAGCACAGAGACAGTAATCCCATGGATGCACCAGTACTGCCAGGCGAGGACGAGACCAGACAAGAGCTCACAATATCTCCTGCAACAAGTGTTCCTCTGGAAGATAGTCAAGCCTTGCTTGACAGCCAAGAGCTTCGGAGATCCCAGAGGTCTAATGCAGGGGTTCCACCAGTCCGATATGTAGAACAGTGTGCTCTGTCTGTTTTTGCAACTTTATTGCCTCCTCTCAAGGTGCTGTTTCCGCATTGAACGTTCCTCCATTGCACTTTGACCCTGATGCTGTGATGGCCGAGGACGACCATCATTAAGAAGGGAGGCATGTAAGAGGGTGGTGCTGTTATGGACAGTAAGGAACATGCTGTCACTTTAAGAGGCTGCACCCCCTTGTGTGGCGTGATGGAATGTTCTGCTTCTCCCCTGCAATAGTCGGTGTGATGAACTAGTCTGGCAGAGTGCAGGTGTGGAGTTGGAGCAGTGTGTGTGAGCTGAGGCTGCTGCAGAGAGGACATTTTGTGCTGATAGCTGAAAGAGAGAAGAACTGTGTCCTGATATAGCTGCAAGAGAGCCATGAAGATACAGAGGAAGGGATTTACAGTTTCCAGGAGCATCCCTAGGATCCAGAAGCAAGGAGAAGAACACACTTCACAGAGCTGACAGAAAGCCGTGTGCACCACCATATTAGACTGCTTGGGGCCCCCCTGGGACTGGAGCTGATTCTCCAACATCACCGTGAGTTTGTTCCTGTTTGGTGCACCTGTTAGGGCCTAGTGTAGGCTTCAATAGTCAGTACACGGGAGCCGTGTGGCCTGCTTAGTAAAGGCCAGGGAGTTTATATGTAGAGTAGCACCATCACCTGTTTATTGTTTATATTTGCTGGTTAGACATATTTTGAGTCTGTAATAGTTGGAGCACCGTGCTATTTTATGGGAAAGATAACGTTTATAACTCTTGTAAATTGTCTGTTGCCATTGTATACCCCTGTTTGCATCTTCCTCATTCCCTTCATTCCTTGCCTTCCAATAAATCTACCCTTTGATGTTTGCACCTCATCTTGTGTACAGTAGTCTTCCTGCACCGTGGTGGTCCCCCGGCCATCGCTTCAGAGCTGCCTAAACTCATTGCTGCCTAAGGATAGGCTGGAGAAGGCAAACTCTGCAGGACAAAGCAGGATTAAATTCCTGTAGGATGTGGATGCGTGGATGCGCCTCCCTATAGCCAGTTGGAGATTCTCCAGTAGCAGAACCTGCAGTGATCACAAGGCAGCACATGAAGATGTTCTGGCGCTGTGGAAGCAAAATAGTGAATGCAGCAAGTGGCGCTGAGAAGGTGTGCGAAACCCTGCCGTAACGAAAACAAGCCCCGAGGGTGGTTTGCACGTTAATGACCAGGCCAATTTTTACAATTCTGACCACTGTCCCTTTATGAGGTTATAACTCTGGAACGCTTCAATGGATCTTGGCGATTCTGACATAGTTTTCTTGTGACATATTGCACTTCATGACAGTGGTAAAATTTATTTAATATTACCTGCGTTTATTTGTGAAAAAAACTGAAATTTGGCAAAAATTTAGCAATTTTCCAACTTTGAATTTTTATGCAATTAAATCACAGAGATATGTCACACAAAACCAATTTTTTTTTTGTTAGGGAGTTATAAGGGTTAAAAGTTGACCAGCAATTTCTCATTTTTACAACACCATTTTTTTTAGGGACCACAAAATGTGAAGTCATTTTGAGGGGTCTATATGATAGAAAATAACCAAGTGTGACACCATTCTAAAAACTGCACCCCTCAAGGTGCTCAAAACCAGATTCAAGAAGTTTATTAATCCTTCAGGTGTTTCACAGGAATTTTTGGAATGTTTAAATAAAAATGAACATTTAACTTTTTTTCACAAAAAATTTAATTCAGCTCCTATTTGTTTTATTTTACCAAGGGTAACAGGAGAAAGTGGTCCCCAAAAGTTGTTGTACAATTTGTCCTGAGTACGCCGATACCCCATATGTGGGGGTAAACCACTGTTTGGGTGCATGGTAGAGCTCGGAAGCGAAGGAGCGCCATATGACTTTTCAATGCAAAATTGACTGGAATTGAGATGGGACGCCATGTTGCGTTTGGAGAGCCCCTGATGTGCCTAAACATTGAAACCCCTCCACAAGTGACACCATTTGGAAAGTAGACCCCCTAAGAAACTTATCTAGATGTGTGGTGAGCACTTTGACTCATTAAGTGCTTGACAGAAGTTTATAATGCAGAACCGTAAAAATAAAAAATCATATTTTTTCACAAAAATGATCTTTTCGACACCAATTTTTTATTTTCTCAAGAGTAAGAGAAGAAATTGGACCACAAAAGTTGTTGTCCAATTTGTCCTGAGTACGCTCATAGCCCATATGTGGGGGTAAACCACTGTTTGGGCGCATGGGAGAGTTCGGAAGGGAAGGAGCGCCGTTTGACTTTTCAATGCAAAATTGACAGGAATTGAGATGGGACGCCATGTTGCGTTTGGAGAGCCACTGATGTGCCTAAACATTGAAACCCCCCACAAGTGACACCATTTTGGAAAGTAGACCCCCTAAGGAACTTATCTAGAGGTGTGGTGAGCACTTTGACCCATTGATTCACAGAAGTTTATAATGCAGAGCCGTAAAAATAAAAAATCATATTTTTTCACAAAAATGATCTTTTTGCCCCCAATTTTTTATTTTCCCAAGGGTAAGAGAAGAAATTGGACCCCACTGATGTGCCTAAACATTGAAACCCCACCCCAAGTGACACCATTTTGAAAAGTAGACCCCCTAAGCAACTCATCTACATGTGTTGTGAGAGCTTTGAAGCCCCAAGTATTTCACTACAGTTTATAACGCAGAGCCGTGAAAATAAAAATTCTTTTTTTTCCACAAAAATTATTTTTTAGCCCCCAGTTTTGTATTTTTCCAAGGGTAACAGTTGAAATTGGACCTCAAAAGTTGTTGTCCAATTTGTCATGAGTACGCTGATACCCCATATGTGGGGGGAACCACCGTTTGAGCACATGGCAGAGCTCGGAAGGGAAGGAGCGTCATTTGGAATGCAGACTTAGATGGATTGGTCTGCAGGCGTCACATTGCATTTGCAGAGCCTCTAATGTACCTAAACAGTAGAAAACCCCACAAGTGACCCCATATTGGAAACTAGACCCCCCAAGGAACTTATCTAGATGTGTTGTGAGAACTTTGAACCCCCAAGTGTTTCACTACAGTTTAAAACGCAGAGCCGTGAAAATAAAAAATCCTTTTTTTTCCACAAAAATTATTTTTAGCCTCCAGTTTTGTATTTTTCCAAGGGTAACAGGAGAAATTGGACCCCAAAAGTTGTTGTTCAATGTGTCCTGAGTACGCTGATACCCCATATCTTGGGGTAAACCCCTGTTTGGGCGCACGGGAGAGCTCGGAAGGGAAGGAGCACTTACTTTTTCAACGTAGAATTGGCTGGAATTGAGATCGGATGCCATGTCGCGTTTGGAGAGCCCCTGATGTGCCTAAACAGTGGAAACCCCCCAATTATAACTGAAACCCTAATCCAAACACATCCCTAACCCTAATCCCAATGGTAACCCTAACCGCACCCCTAACCCTGACACACCCCTAACCTTATTCCCAACCGTAAATGTAATTCAAACCCTAACCCTAACTTTAGCCCCAACCCTAACTGTAGCCTTAACCCAAGCCCCAACCCTAGCCCTAACCCTAACCCTAGCCCTAACCCTAGCCCTAACCCTAGCCCTAACCCTAACTCTAGCCCTAACCCTAACCCTAACCCTAGCCCTAACCCTAGCCCTAACCCTAACTCTAGCCCTAACCCTATCCCTAATGGGAAAATGGAAACAAATACATTTTTTTCATTTTTTTATTTTTCGCTAGCTAAGGGGGTGATGAAGGGGGGTTTGATTTACTTTTATAGCGGGTTTTTTAGTGGATTTTTATGATTGGCAGCCGTCACACACTGAAAGACGTTTTTTATTGCAAAAAATATATTTTGCATTACCACATTTTGAGAGCTATAATTTTTCCATACTTTGATCCACAGAGTCATGTGTGGTCTTGTTTTTTGCGGGACGAGTTGACATTTTTATTGGTAACATTTTCGGGCACGTGACATTTTTTGATCGCTTTTTATTCTGATTTTTGTGAGGCAGAATGACCAAAAACCAGCTATTCATGAATTTCTTTTGGGGGGGCGCTTATACCGTTCTGCGTTTGATAAAATGGATAAAGCAGTTTTATTCTTTCGGTCAGTGCGATTACAGCGATACCTCATTTATTTCATTTTTTTATGTTTTGGCGCTTTTATACGATAAGAACTATTTTATAGAAAAAATTATGATTTTTGCATCGCTTTATTCTGACGACTATAACTTTTTTCTTTGATGACGCTGTATGGCAGCTCGTTTTTTGCGGGACAAGATGACATTTTCAGCGGTACCATGGTTATTTATATCCGTCTTTTTGATCACGTGTTATTCCACTTTTTGTTTGGCAGTATGATAATAAAGCGTTGTTTTTTGCCTCGTTTTTTTTTACGGTGTTCACTAAAGGGGTTAACTAGTGGGACAGTTTTATAGGTCGGGTCATTACAGACGCGGCGATACTAAAAATGTGTACTTTTATTGGTTTTTTTTATTTAGATAAAGAAATGTATTTATAGGAACAATATTTTTTTTTTTGGGGGGGGGGGAATTTTGGGGGGGAATTTTTTTTTTTTTTTTTTACACATGTGAATATTTATTTTTTTTACACTATAACATTGCCCCGGTGGGGGGGGGGGAATCATGTTATAGTGTAAGATCGCTGATCTGACAGTTTGCACAGCACTCTGTCAGATCGGCGATCTGACGTGCACAGCTCCTCAAGGCTTTCCGGCGCCTGCTCTGAGCAGGCGCTGTGAAGCCACCTCCCTGCAGGACCTGGATGCCACGGCCATTTTGGATCCAGGCCTGCTGCAGGGAGGAGGAGGTAAGAGACCCTCAAAGCAACACGATCACATCTCGTTGCTCCGGGGGTCTCAGGGAAGCACGCAGGGAGCCCCCTCCCTGCGCGATGCTTCCCTATACCGCCGCAACAATGCGATCATGTTTGATCGCAGTGTGCCGGGGGTTAATGTGCCGGGGGCGGTCCGTGACCACTCCTGGCACATAGTGCCGGTTGTCAGCTGCGATAGTCAGCTGACACCTGGCCGCGATCGGCCGCGCTCCCCCCGTGAGCGTGGCCGATCGCATATGACGTACTATCCAGTCACTGGGAATTAAGTCCCAGGTCACCTTGACGGGATAGTACGTCATATGGGATTAAGGGGTTAAGGAAATGCGAATGTGCACCCAGACACACAGTCATAATCTTTTTAAATAAACCATGAAAGAGAACATTTGCTAAAAAGAACCTCTTAGCTCAGAAATATTGTGCAATCATTTGGATCATTATCTAATTTCAGCCTTTTTTTGTCAGACGATAAATTAAAAAAATTCTGAATGGCAGTTGCATAATGTTGTAATTTACTGAAATGTAATGGCAACCAATGTTACACTGTATCAGAGATCAGTTTGGCAATCTACCATAGACTAGCTGCTTCATAAGAGATGTCTCTCATTTATCACAAGACTATGTGTCTTATAACCTCATAACCTATCCAATATACATTGGTGCTGATAATATAGGTTTGATTTATGCCGCTAATAATTCAGCTTTGCCTTGATCATTATTACCCTTCAATGAGGCATGTGTTCTGTACATTGTAATATATCCACTAAAACCAATCAATCATTCAAGAATTACATTAAAGGATAGAGGTAAAATATTCCTAATAATGTTTCTCGCAAGACTGGACATTATTCACAAATATTTATCTTATAACAAGTGAAATAAGTATTAAACATGTCACCAATTTTCTAAGCAAATATGTTTGTAAAGGTGCTACTGACATATAATTCTCACCAGATGTCAGTAACAGCCCATCCAATCCACACAAGCAAATAAATCAAACCATAGATGTCTATAAATTAAGCTATGTGTAATAATGAGAAATTACACGGAGAAAAAGTGTTGAACACGAATAAAGAGAGGTGCAAAGAGCCACGGAAAGTCATGACCGCAGCTGAAATCTATCAGCAATTGGAAAGCAATCCTAACACTTTGTGAAAATAGTATCAGCTGGTTCAACTGATGGCCTTTAAAAAGGTGTCTTATTACCAAAGTGCCACACAAGAAACATCTCATGATGGGTAAAACCAGTGAGCTGTCTCAAGACCTTCACAACTTTACTATTTCAAAACATTCTGATGGCATTGGTTGCGGATGATATAGGTGAAAAGTCAATATGTTACATACTAATAGCAGTACTTCAATGTCTGATTGGTCGGGGTCCCACAGCCACGCTGATCAGCTGTTTTCGGTGTCGGTGGTGGCCCCCGGCCAAAGATGCTCAATTGTGGAGTTGCTCCATCTTCTGACAGTGGTCATGGCCGGATACTGCACATCCGCTGCCTTTTGGTTTGAATAGAAGGCGGATGTGCAGTACTCAGCTGCGGACATTATCAGAAGACTAAGTAGGAGCTCTGCAACTGTGTATTTCCACCGCTGATGACACCAAGAACAGCTGATCGACAAGGGTGTCAGGTGTCGGACAGGTGCCAGGATAAGTCTTCAATGACAAAGTAGTGGACAACATATTTAAGAAGTATTTTTTATAGGCCCTTAAAACACCTTGTAGGGGACATAGCCCTAATCAAAATTGCGCCTCTCATGTCCACATGCTGCATTTGCCAGACATTATACTGTACTTTATTCAAATATGTTAATAAGATGCCCGATGCTGTCAATCAAGGAAGATGGGGGGGGGGATAAATGCACCAAGCGCCTCATTAGCATTTTTTAATAAAGAACAATTTCTGGCAAATGGAACAGCTCATTTGGACACTAAAGATACGATTTGAAAAAGGGCAATAGCCCCTCCAATGTGCTGTGCTTTGTTTGAACAGTCATTTGAACTGTAGTCTTTGCACTGTATATAGGTGGGGGTCCGGTTCTAGAGATACAACAGCCTGCTCAAGCGACTGTGCAGAAGCACTCCGCTCCTGCCGGAGCACTCGTGTAGCAGTGCACAAGCCCTACACTGTTTCTGCCGGTGCTGTGAGCGCTTCTGCAGTCTTTTCAGAAACAGTGGTGGCTGATCTCTTAGGCAAGGAATGAAGCGCTTACAAGCCCTTTCCAATCCTTTTTAACCATAACTGCATACATACTGCACATCACAATATAAGGCAATGGCTCATTTTCATTATACAGTTCTTTTCATTTAAATTAGGTTTTGAATGTTATCCTTAATTATGACTTAACAATCACAATTAATTGAAGCATTTTTTTTGCAATTAGATATTTGCCAGTTGAAAGTAAAATATTCCAGTGCACATAGTTGTAGCCAATGTTTTGATGCAATACACGTCGTCAAGTTATAAGTCAATGATGTTATTGAACCGTTGGAGCAAATTGACAGAAATGTTCTACAGCACTCAATGAAAATTAATATTCCCTCTTTCCCCTATAATGAAGAATTTTATAGCTAAAATACATTATTATCAATGGTGTTTTAACATTGCATTATTTTATTGTAATTGATGATTGAATGCTGACATTGGCTAATAATCATATATATCACCAGCCGGAAATTAATGGATACTCAGAAACTTCATAAAACCAATTCTGTGAGGCCACGTTCACACGTTCAGTATTTGGTCAGTATTTTACATCAGTATTCGTAAGCCAAAACCAGGAGTGGGTGATAAATGCAGAAGTGGTGACGTGTTTCTATCATACTATAATACTGAGGTAAAATACTGACAAACACTGAACGTGTGAATGTGGCCTTAATGTGAACAAATTAGGAATGAGTATTTCATTGGTTGCATGTAGTGAACCCTCCTACCATCCCCTTTTGGTTGTCCACTTATAGGTTCTGGCCTTTAAAGATTTATGCAGCATTTCCACTGAAAGAAAATAGTGACAGAGTGTTCACAATAATGCTTGTTTCACAATAATCTTTCAGTGTGTAAAAAACCCACCGATCACCGGATGAATGAGCAAGACCCTAGTGAAGTGTAAAGATCATAGTCCTTGGTGGTGCATCATCCTGTGTAAACAGGATTCTCACTGTTGAGAGCTAAGGAGCACAGAGCAATCTATTATAGATCACTCAGTGGTCATCGTCTATTCCTGTCTGTGTAAACAGGCTATTAAATGACCGTCTATCAGTAATGGTAATGTTTTTTGGCCGCTGGTTAATTCGTGTAAACTTAGGGTACTGTCACACAGTACCATTTTGATCGCTACGACGGTACGATTCGTGACGTTCTAGCGATATCGTTACGATATCGCAGTGTCTGACACGCAGCAGCGATCAGGGATCCTGCTGAGAATCGTACGTCGTAGCAGATCGTATGGAACTTTCTTTCGTCGCTTGATCGCCCGCTGACATCGCTGGATCGTTGTGTGTGACAGCGATCCAGCGATGTGTTCGCTTGTAACCAGGGTAAACATCGGGTAACTAAGCGCAGGGCCGCGCTTAGTAACCCGATATTTACCGTGGTTACCAGCGTAAAAGTAAAAAAAAAAAAAACAGTACATACTCACATTCCGGTGTCTGTCCCCGGCGTCTCAGCTTCTCTGCACTGTGTGAGCGCCGGCCAGCCAGAAAGCGAGCACAGCGGTGACGTCTGACGTCACCGCTGTGCTTTCCGGCTATGGCGCTTACACAGTGGAGAGAAGCAGAACGCCGGGGACAGACACCGGAATGTAAGTATGTACTGTTTGTTTTTTTTACGTTTACGCTGGTAACCATGGTAAACATCGGGTTACTAAGCGCGGCCCTGCGCTTAGTTACCCGATGTTTACCCTGGTTACCCGGGGACTTCGGCATCGCTCCAGCGCCGTGATTGCACCGTGTGACCGCAGTCTACGACGCTGGAGCGATAATCATACGATCGCTGCGACGTCACGGATCGTGCCGTCGTAGCGATTAAAATGGTACTGTGTGACGGTACCCTTAGTCTTTGTGGAGCCCAGGGAATCTTGCTGGGTTTGAAAACCATAGTGGCGAGCTAACTGCGCATAACAGAATGCATGCAAAGTGCACACCTGACACGGCCACAGCTCAGGAGACGTCTGGAGACCGTTCTTAGTCTTCTTTGTCCTGCATGTGCCATATTTTCTGTGTGAAACTGTCATGTGTTGACACATTATACAGACACAATTATAAATTGCAGTTCCCCGTAGCAGGAAAAAAAGATAATAATAATTCAGAACTGTTAATTTAATTATTTATTTTAACAAAATCATAACTACTTTTTATTAATAAAAAAATAGACATATTCCCTTAAAAGCAAGTAAAAAACCCTCTGCAATGTTTGCAATTAAAAAATTATTTAAATTGGAAAAATCCTCACCTGTGACCTGTTTGCTTGTAATTAGTGTGTGTGCATAAAAGCTGAGTGAGTTTCTGGGATCTTGCATCTTTTATCTAGCCATTGATGTTTCTGAATTGTGAGTCATGGGAAAAGCAAATGAATTGTCAACAGAACTAAGGTAAAAGGTAGTTGAACTGTATAAAACAGGAAAGGGATACAAAAAGATACCCTAGGAACTGATAATGCCAGTTAGCTGCGTTCAAACAATTATTAACAAATGGAAAATCAGGGGCTCTGTAAAATCAAAACCACAGTCAGGTGGATCATCAAAAATTTTGTCCACAACTGCCAGGAAAATTGTTCAGGATGCAAAGAAAAACCCACAAATAACATCAGCTGAAATACTGGACTCTCTGAAAACTAGCATCGTGGCTGTTTCAAGATGCACAATACGGAGGCACTTGAAGAAAAATGGTCTGCATGGCCGAGTCGCCAGAAGAAAGCCATTACTGCGCAAATGCCACAAAGGATCTCGCCTACAATACGCAAAGCAGCACAGAGACAAGCCTCAAAACTTCTGGAACAAGGTAATTTGGAGTGATGAGAACAAAATTGAAATTTTTGGCCACAACCATAAATGTTACATTTGGAGAGAGGTCAACAAGGCCTATGATGAAAGGAACACCATTCCTACTGTAAAGTACAGAGGTGGATTGCTGATGTTTTGGGGATGTGTGAGCTACAAAGGCACAGGAATCTTGGCCAAAGTTGAATGAAAGATGAATGCAATAAAATATCAGCAAATACTGGAGGCAAATTTGCAATCATCAGCCAGGAAGCTGCGCATGGGACGTACTTGGATGTTCCAACATGACAACCATCCAAACACACAAGGCCAAGTCTGTTATGATCCTTAGTGGTTGAGGATCACAAATTACTCCAGCTAAGTAACCAACATAGGACAAGCTCTAGGGAGGTGGCAAACTGGACTGACCGCAAATCTGAACCTATCCAAACACACTAGAAGTAGCCGGTGAACGTGCCTAAAAATCCTAGACGTCTCGAGCCAGCCTGAGGAACTAACTACCCCTAGAGAGAAAGAAAGACCTCTCTTGCCTCCAGAGAAATAATCCCCAAAGATATAGAAGCCCCCAACAAATAATAACGGTGAGGTAAGAGGAAGGCACATGCACAGGGGTGAAAGCAGATTCAGCAAATGAGGCCCACTAATACTAGATAGCAGAAAATAGAAAAGGGAATCTATGCGGTCAGTAAAAAACCCTTACAAAATATCCACTCTCAGATTTCAAGAACCCCCACACCAACTAACGGTGTGGGGGGAGAAACTCAGTCCCCTAGAGCAACCAGCAAGCGAGGAAATCACATTTTAGCGAGCTGGACTAAAAACATAATGAACGCTGATAATCAAAAAATGATCAAACAAAAACTTAGCTTGTCTTGCAGAGACTGGGAGCAAGGTAGACACAAGGAATCTGAAGAGCACTGAATACATTGATAGCAGGCAAGGAACTGAGTATCCAGGTGGGCTAAATAGGAAACCAACCAAGGATAACGAACCAGCTGATGCTGCAACCTGCAGAAAGACAACACTACACAGTACCGCTTGTGACCACTAGAGGGAGCCCAAAAATAGAGTTCACAACACAAGTCGACCTGTCATTGGCCACAGCAAAACAAAGTGAAGGTTCTAGAGTGGCCATCTCAGTCTCCTGACCTCAATATCATTGAGCCACTCTGGGGAGATGTCAAGCATGCAGTTCATGCTGGACAGCCCAGGAATTTACAGGAACTGGAGGCTTTTTGCCAAGAAGAGTGGGCAGCTTTACCATCTGAGAAAGTAAAGAACCTCATCCACAACAGACTTCAAGCTGTCATTGATGTTAGAGGGAGCAATTTGCGGTATTAAGAAATGGGGTGTTAGGTGCCGGTATTCTTCCGCTGCACAGGGTAGATCCCATGCCTTGCATCAGCGGTCTCCCATTCTGCTTTGGCTGCTGTGGGTGCTGCTGAGCATACACATCAGTCCCAGCATCTTGCTCAGGCTCGTGCTGTTCGTCTGGTTACTGCTGGCTCTTCAGCCAAGTCTATGGTAACCAGCAGCAGGCAGCGACAAAGGGATGCTCTGGAGGCTAAGTCCAGTAATCACCCTATTGAGCATGCTCATGATGTGGCAGTGTCTCATTGGTGGTCAGTCCTCAACTGTCCTAGTGATGTGGCAGCTCTGGATCGGAGCGCGAGCAAGGTCCTGTCCTACTGGACATGAACTGAACATATAAAAGGGTCCCAGAGGTGCATGCGGGTGCGCTAGTATCATCTATGTAACATGTGTGTATGGGACTTTGCACCAGTGTGGTCTTTACCATTTTGTGCTCAGGGTCGGCAGAAAGCCATTAGAATTCTGGTTCTCCTTAGAGACGTTTGTCTGTATGAATTCAGTGCTGGCATATAGCCATTAGAATTCCGGCACCTCCGGACAGGAGTTGGTTGAGTGCACTTGCTGATTGTGTGACCACTGTCTGCCTTTTACCCTGTTAGCGAGTTACGGTCCCCTGCGAGGTTAACAAGAGTCGTGTCTAGCGCCATACCTGCTCTGTTTCTGTGTGCGAGTGACACAGCTCTATAGCAGAACATCTATTCTGTTACTGTATGTGAGTGATACAGCTCTATAGCAAAGCATCTGTTTTGTTTCTGCTTGCCTGTTTATTTCATGTGCTGGTCACTGATTGGTATTTAACTCAGTGTGTGCAAGCAATCGCTCGCTGTGTGTTCCATCACTGTTCACATTAGCTGCAGTTTTTCATTTCTGCACGGTGGACCCAAGGTTGCTATTGCACGTCTCTATTAATTTTATTTAGTGCAATCCGCCAACCCTAACATGGGGTATGTAAACTTTTGATCAGGGTCATTTGGATGTTTTGGGTTGTCATTATGATTTAAAAAGAGAAAACAGTAGTTTGACAATAAATGACTTCACCCAACCACTAACCATGAGTGGGGAAAAAGTTTTGGTGTTATCATTCATATTCTCTTAAAAAAGGCCAAGAAAGCAAAAATTCTGCCTTGGTATGTAAACATTTGAGCACAACTGTATGTAGAAATTAAGCTATCACGCGGAAAAATGGAAAATGTATGGCTCTTAGAATATGGTGGCACAAAAGCAAGTGTTTTTTCAGTGTATTAATTGTACAAAAGTAATAACATGGAAATTAAACTGATTAGCTTTGGTATCCCCATAATTGTACTGAACTACAGAATAAATGTCACACGTTAGCATGAGAATAACAACATTTAACACGTCAAAAAACAAGAGTAGAATTGCTGTTTTTTTCTATTTCTTCTTATAAAGTGTTAGTAGGGGATGGTAAGTTACATGTACTTCAAAATGGTCAATTCAAATTACCTCCATTAATCATAGAAATATCATAAAATGTCCCTAAATGTGATATTCAAAAATAATTGTCCTTGCCCCTTTCTGCACTCGGCTCAAACTTACTTCTAGTTGTAATTCCCAGACATGACTTATATGTGTAGCTCAAATCTAGACTGGCAGCAGTCATACTCTGCCATTCCTCATTTCAGTCTGTGAATTTAATCAACTTTTCAAAAAAAAAAGTATGTAGAGAACCCTTTAAAATAGATAAAGCTATCTTCGCTTGCATCGCAATAAACGCAAGTAAACTTTTGATCCTGGAAATAAGCCCCTTTTAGTCTAATGAGTGCCAAACCCATTTATAGTGTTGGCTTCAGTCGACAGTCAATTTACATGTCTGATTTCAGACTGACAATCACATTGTTCTCCTGGAGATAAGCTGATGTGTAAAGGTACCGTCACACTAAACGATATCGCTAGCGATCCGTGACGTTGCAGCGTCCTGGATAGCGATATCGTTGTGTTTGACACGCAGCAGCGATCATGATCCTGCTGTGATATCGCTGGTCGTTGATTAAAGTTCAGAACTTTATTTGGTCGTCAGATCGCCGTGTATCATTGTGTTTGACAGCAAAAGCAATGATACCAGCGATGTTTTACAATGGTAACCAGGGTAAATATCGGGTTACTAAGCACAGGGCCGCGCTTAGTAACCCGATGTTTACCCTGGTTACCAGTGTAAAATGTAAAAAAACAAACAGTACATACTCACCTTCTGATGTCTGTCACACGTCCCCCGCCATCTGCTTCCTGCACTGACTGAGCGCCGGCCGTAAGTGAAAGCACAGCGGTGACGTCACCGCTCTGCTGTTAGAGCCGGCGCTCAGTCAGTGCAGGAAGCGGATGCCGGGGGACGCGAATGTGAGTATGTAGTGTTTGTTTTTTTACATTTTACACTGGTAACCAGGGTAAACATCGGGTTACTAAGCACGGCCCTGTGCTTAGCAACCTGATGTTTACCCTGGTTACCCAGGGACTTCGGCATCGTTGGTCGCTGGAGAGCGGTCTGTGTGACAACTCTCCAGCGACCAAACAGCGACGCTGCAGCGATCGGCATCGTTGTCTGTATCGCTGCAGCGTCGCTTAGTGTGACGGTACCTTTAGTTGGTGGTTTTCTCATAGAGTGAGCTCTCCTGTGAATTTGAGAGTTTGGCCATCTAATGTGTATGTGGGGCTTTCCTGATATCAGATAATGGGCTCTGGATCCCAGGAACTAACCAGACTTTGCAAAGCCCAGTTTAGAATAGACTGGAGGTCAATCATGAGACTAAAGGTACCGTTACACTAAACGATTTACCAACGATCACGACCAGCGATACGACCTAGCCGTGATCGTTGGTAAGTCGTTGTGTGGTTGCTGGAGAGCTGTCACACAGACAGCTTTCCAGCGACCAACGATGCCGAAGTCCCCGGGTAACCAGGGTAAACATCGGGTTACTAAGCGCAGGGCCGCGCTTAGTAACCCGATGTTTACCCTGATTACCATTGTAAATGTTAAAAAAAAACCACTACATACTTACATTCCGGTGTCTGTCACGTCCCTCGCCGTCAGCTTCCCGCACTGACTGTGTCAGTGCAGGCCATAAAGCACAGCACAGCGGTGACGTCACCGCTGTGCTCTGCTTTAACTTTACGGCCGGCGCTCACAGTCAGTGCGGGAAGCTGACAGCGAGGGATGTGACAGACACCAGAATGTAAGTATGTAGTGTTTTTTTTTTTTTACATTTACAATGGTAACCAGGGTAAATATCGGGTTACTAAGCGCAGCCCTGCACTTAGTAACCCGATGTTTACCCTGGTTACAAGCGAACACATTGCTGGATCGGTGTCACACACACCGATCCAGCGATGACAGCGAGTGATCCAACGAGGAAATAAAGTTCTGGACTTCTAGCTCCGACCAGCGATGTCACAGCAGGATCCTGATCGCTGCTGCGTGTCAAACACAACAATATCGCTATCAAGGACGCTGCAACGTCACGGATCGCTGTCGTTCTCGTTCAAAAGTTGCTCAGTGTGACGGTACCCTAACAGAAAAAGCTGAGTATAATGATGGGTTATTTCTAGTGGTCCAATAGACAGTGAATGGAGTGAAGGTCAAATATGCACACCTCTAATCCATTCAAGAATTCAAGATAGAGCTTTGAAGAGCCTGGTTCTCTAAGACCATGGGACGCCAGTGGTCAGACCCTCCTCGGTCAGTAAATTATCCTCTATTATTTTATAGATCGGGAATAACTATGGATTGTGGGAATAGCCCTTTACAATGAATGTCTCCTTTTTATAGCCTTTTATTTTAAGATCTGAAATATTGTGCTAATTAATAGTGATGAGCACAAGTGATCGTTACTCGAGTTTGCATAGGGTGCTCGGGTATGAACTGAGTAATGCGGGTGCTCGAGTAACATGTTCACGTCCACACGGCTGTATGTTTTGTGGCTGTTGCACCCTAGGCAAACTTGAGTAACAATCACTTCCACGCATGACTACTAATTAATTTAGGATCTATATTTTGTCCAACAAAAACATAAAGAATAACATGATGGTTGCCTGCAGCCCCAAGTAAATTAAAGTAGCTTACTTCATATAGCAAGATACAGTAAGCTTCTGAGATCCATTTAGTAACTGTAAGCAGTCATTTGGGTCCTCAATCGAGTACCAAGCAGTGCCAAGTATTGCATGGAGCTCGGGTTCCTGAGCTGCGCAACACTGAAACCAAGAATTCTCTCTCTCTCTCTGCCGCTTTCTATCTCTCTCTTTATCCTCCGACCCCACAGCCATCGAGTAAATGTCTGCCGGAAATATGCTCGACTTCTTCATTGACATGCATTATGCTTTGTAGTCGAATCGAGCAGCCAAGCATTCTAAAGTGCTCCATTTGAGTACCGAGCACCCAAGCAGTTTACTGCTTTCTCATCACTATTTAGCACCTTTCTGTGAATGTACAATGTCCACAGAAAGCTGTCAATTAGTGGTGTGGGTGGAGTTATTCAGAGCTCAGCATTCTGAGCACTGCTAGATCTGAAGCAGACAAACAATGATTGTCTCTAAATGACAGCAAGCAGCCCTGCAAGTGTCACATAAATCTAAAATTAAACATATACCTTAAAGAGGTCATCTTGTGTTATTAAGTTCATTTAGTTATACAGCATGAAAAGCAAGTTTACAAGTGACTTATTCCTGATGTCAATCTCCTGCTGTGAAAGCTTTTATCTTACATAGTGTTAGAGTTTGCCAAATATCTACATTCCAGTAGAGTAGTTAACTCCTAACATTCTAGCCAGCTCTCTTCAGCCCACTGATTTCTGTACAGCAGGTTGCTGTTCACCTCCCTCCCTCTCCTTCTCTGCTCCTTTGCTGTAGCAGCTTCCAGAACAGTTCTCCAAATCACAGCTCTCACTTTCCAGAGCTGTGTGCTTTGGTTTTTCAAATGCTCTGTTAGCTCTATATTTAAATACAGTAGTGTGGACTCAGAACAAATGCTGGCAGACCGCAAATGTGCTGTAACAGGATAAAGCTCCTGGGTCAAAACTGTCACTCAAGGACATGAGCCCACCCCCCAAAAGTAGAAGTTAGCTCTGTAGCTACAGTTTGGTAATTCCCTTTTATTGTTATAAAAATATCAATATGAGAACAGCCATACTGGTCATAATAACTGGTTATTGTTAATATTTTCACATTTATATTTTTGGCTATTGGAGGGAGTTTAGTCCCCCATCAGATATTCAGCCAAAATCATGGCACATAAACCATTAGTGAAAAAAAACAAGGCTCATTACCTGCAACAAATTCTACATTATAAGTTGTACGCAGGATCTTACCTAATTTATATAGTCATGTACTAAAATATTCAGTGCATAGTTATACATTATTTATTGCCTATCATTTAAATAGCCAAAATAGTAAAATGTTTAGCATATATTATATATTATTCATTGCATTTTATTTCTAAAGTCAATATAATAAAATATTCACTCCACATTTATATATATTTCATGTATTTTATTTAGTTAATAGAGTAATATTTTCATGATTTATTCTATATTATTAATTAATCTTAGTAAAAGTAATACATTCTATTGTATAAAAGTTAGATTCCAGTAAATGTTTATTTTTAATCTTTTTTTAATATTAATTGCATAAAATAAATAAAACTCTTTGTAAATGTTGCTATAATTTCATAAAGTTATTCTAAAAATATTACTTTTTCTTATCTCATAGACTATGAATGGCCGTTACATAGAAAGCTATGTCCTGTCTGGATATACTTGGATGTACTTTTCTCCACTGCTTCTATTATGCATCTCTGTGCAATTTCACTGGATCGGTATATTGCAATACGAAATCCTATCCATCACAGCCGCTTCAACTCAAGAACCAAGGCTTTTACTAAAATAATTGCTGTATGGACTATATCTGTGGGTAAGTGCGGTAATATTTCAGGCATAGGAAGCTAATTATAAAGACAAACTGTGACAGAATAACAGCCACCTTACAGATACCGGAGACGTGACAAATCGCTAGTTGTAGAGCCTTACTTTTTATTAACATCTTTAATACTTCTACTTTATTTTGCAAATATAAAATTTAGAAAAGAGCCACCACGTCCCAGTTGTAATAGTAAAGAAATAATTCAATAGTAACTGCCGCCATTTGATCCTACGACACCAAAAAAAAATTAAGGGAAAAAAGCTAAATAGCAGGCAATGGCCTAGGTGAAGTCATCAAGAAAAAGTTTCAAGCAAATAGTAATGTAATAAAGCGGCTCTGTGGGACTAACAAATAGGTTAATGGTTATGCAGCCCCCTTAAGTGTAATTTAGGGGTTGAGTGCTACTTCAGCAGGTCTACAGCTGTTCTGGTTCTTTAGAAAATGAGTCCCTTACTCTATTGTAGTCTTTGAAATATATTATGTGTTGAGATTCAATCTATGGGGACAGATCTTGAAGACCATGGCTAGAAGTTATCTGTTGTTTGCATAAAGAGTGTCATGGACAAGGAAGACAAGAACTGCACATACGCATTCTTCATCCGGGAGCGCACTCCTTGTAGAATAGCTACATTGTAATACATCAGTTCATTTCTTAATGACAGAAAACCTATTTCAATTGGGTACAATAAAAATGGCTGTCCAAAGAACAACACTCAGAGGGTCAAGATAGCAACATTTGCTTGGGGTCAGACGTAAGAAGAAGTTGATGTGCCATGTGCTATCACACACACATACATTACGGTGTATTATTGAGAAATAGAGCAGTTCTACATATGATCTTTAGAAGGATGAAGCAAGCACTGGAAATCATTAAGTCAAAGATAAGAAAGCAAAGAAAACTTGAACTCTAGTGTCATCTATTGGAAGTAGAAATCCTAAAAGTTAATATGGACCTTTTAACGAGTCTTGCCAAATGACTTAAGATAAAGATTAAGGTTTGGCGTTTATCCTAAGTCATATGACAAGACTCAATAAAAGGATGATATTGACTTGTAGCATTGCTGCTTCCAATAGGTGGCACTAGAATTCAAGCCCTCTTCCTCTTTGAAGAGGCAATTTGCATATTTAATTTTGCAGAGGAACATTGCAGGGCTTATAAGACTCCTCACACCGGCATCGCAGGCCTGGCATATCACTCTCCACAAGGAAAAATGTCAACCCTTAGATACAACAAATAGGGAGCAATTTTAGCTTATGCAAAAGGTTCAACCATACTGGGAGCTGTCATGATCTCTGCAGGCAGAGATCATAGCAAGCCTATAGAGGGACAAGCTCTCGGAAGATGGAACTATACTGACCATGAACTAAGCCTGCCGCGCAACTAGAAATAGCCAGGTAGCATTTCCTATTTATCGCTAGATGCCCAGCTCTGGCCTAAGACCTAAATAGCTAGCAGAGGGAAATATAAGACCTGGCTCACCTCTAGAGAAATATTCCAAAGAAGACAGTAGCCCCCCACATATAATGACGGTGAGTTCAGATGAAACAACAAACGCAGCAGGAAAATAGTCTTAGCAAATTTGAGGTCCGCTTACTAGATAGCAGAAGACAGATAGTATACTTTCATGGTCAGCAGAAAAACACTAACAAAACACCATCCAGAGATTACCTTAAACTCTGGCATTAACTCATAACGCCAGAGTAGCAATCCCTGATCAACGAGAGCTTTCCAGACACAGTAACAAAACTTCAGCTGTGAACTGGAACAAATAGGCAAAACAAAACATGGACAAAAGTCCAACTTATCTAGTAGTTGTCTAGAAGCAGGAACAAGCACTGAGAGGCATCAGATAACATTGTTGACCGGCAAGAAACCACCAGAGAAATGAGCTTAAATAGCGACACCCACTACTGATGGAATCAGGTGAAACAGGAAAGAGGATGACAAGTCCAATTCCACAAGCGGCCACCGGGGGAGCCCAGAATCCAAATTCACAACAGTACCCCCCCCTCAAGGAGGGGGCACCGAACCCTCACCAGATCCACCAGGGCGACCAGGATGAGCCCTATGGAAGGCACGAACAAGATCAGAAGCATGAACATCAGATGCATTGACCCAAGAATTATCCTCCTGGCCGTAACCCTTCCAGTTGACCAGATACTGGAGTTTCCGTCTGGAAACACGAGAGTCCAAAATTTTCTCCACAACGTACTCCAACTCACCCTCAACCAACACCGGAGCAGGAGGCTCAACTGAAGGTACAACAGGTACCTCATACCTGCGCAATAACGACCGATGAAAAACGTTATGAATGGAAAAGGACGCAGGGAGGTCCAAACGGAAAGAAACAGGATTAAGAATCTCCAATATTCTATAAGGGCCGATGAACCGAGGTTTAAACTTAGGAGAAGAGACCCTCATAGGGACAAAACGAGAAGACAACCACACTAAATCTCCAACACAAAGCCGAGAACCAACACGACGATGACGGTTGGCAAAACGCTGAGTCTTCTCCTGGGACAACTTCAAATTGTCCATAACCTGTCCCCAGATGTGATGCAATCTCTCCACCACCGCATCCACTCCAGGACAATCCGAGGATTCCACCTGACCGGAGGAAAATCGAGGGTGAAACCCCGAATTACAGAAAAACGGGGACACCAAGGTGGAAGAACTGGCCCGATTATTGAGGGCGAACTCTGCCAATGGCAAAAAAGCAACCCAATCATCCTGGTCAGCAGAGACAAAACACCTCAGATATGTCTCAAGGGTCTGATTAGTCCGCTCGGTCTGGCCATTAGTCTGAGGGTGAAAAGCAGATGAAAAAGACAAATCTATGCCCATCCTAGCACAGAATGCCCGCCAAAATCTAGACACAAATTGGGTACCTCTGTCAGAAACAATATTCTCAGGAATACCGTGCAATCGGACAACATTCTGAAAAAACAGAGGAACCAACTCAGAAGAAGAAGGCAACTTGGGCAGAGGAACCAAATGGACCATTTTAGAGAAACGGTCACAGACCACCCAGATGACAGACATCTTCTGGGAAACAGGCAGATCTGAAATAAAATCCATCGAGATGTGTGTCCAAGGCCTCTTAGGAATAGGCAAGGGCAACAGCAGTCCGCTAGCCCGAGAACTACAAGACTTGGCCCGAGCACAAACGTCACATGACTGCACAAAGACTCGCACATCTCGTGACAGAGAAGGCCACCAGAAGGATCTTGCCACCAAATCCCTGGTACCAAAAATTCCAGCAGACTTCTTATAACTCTCCTTTCTCAACCTGGGTCTTTAACACTTTATTGGCCGGTCAAACTGTCATGATCTCTGCAGGCAGAGATCATAGCAAGCCTATAGAGGGACAAGCTCTCGGAAGATGGAACTATACTGACCATGAACTAAGCCTGCCGCGCAACTAGAAATAGCCAGGTAGCATTTCCTATTTATCGCTAGATGCCCAGCTCTGGCCTAAGACCTAAATAGCTAGCAGAGGGAAATATAAGACCTGGCTCACCTCTAGAGAAATATTCCAAAGAAGACAGTAGCCCCCCACATATAATGACGGTGAGTTCAGATGAAACAACAAACGCAGCAGGAAAATAGTCTTAGCAAATTTGAGGTCCGCTTACTAGATAGCAGAAGACAGATAGTATACTTTCATGGTCAGCAGAAAAACACTAACAAAACACCATCCAGAGATTACCTTAAACTCTGGCATTAACTCATAACGCCAGAGTAGCAATCCCTGATCAACGAGAGCTTTCCAGACACAGTAACAAAACTTCAGCTGTGAACTGGAACAAATAGGCAAAACAAAACATGGACAAAAGTCCAACTTATCTAGTAGTTGTCTAGAAGCAGGAACAAGCACTGAGAGGCATCAGATAACATTGTTGACCGGCAAGAAACCACCAGAGAAATGAGCTTAAATAGCGACACCCACTACTGATGGAATCAGGTGAAACAGGAAAGAGGATGACAAGTCCAATTCCACAAGCGGCCACCGGGGGAGCCCAGAATCCAAATTCACAACAGGGAGCCTTGACATTGTTATGTGTCAAGTTCCCGCCTCTGCACAGGGGGAATCTCGAACCACCTCCGCTGTGGTCTCCCATTCTTCTCCAGCCGCAGTGGAGTCTGCTCAGCAGAGACGTCGGTCCCAGGGTCTAGCTTAGGCTGATACTGGACGACTGGTTACTACTTTCCTTCCAGGCTCTGTCCTTGTAGCCAGCAATGTTCAGCAGCGAGCAGGTCTTTCTGGGACTAAGTCCTGCTTTTCACATACTGAGCATGCCCACAGGACGACCTCCCATTGGAGGTGGGGGTCACATGCTCAGGTCCTGTTGCGGCTCCTATTGGTCCATCTGGAAAGTCTTGTTGCACTGCTGCTATAAAAGGTTTGCATGGCCACTCGGCCATGCGCTAGTGTATACTTGAAAATGTGTGTGTGTTGATGTGTGAAAGTAGCTCATTAATCCCCTCCCTTGTGTATGACTGCTCGTGTAAGGTGGATGTTTGCTATCTAGCGCCTGACAGAGCCATCAGTACTAAACACACGATACAGCGTCAATTGTTGTGACCGTGCGGTGCCATGCGCTATTAGAGCGCTTCCCTGACCCAAGTCTGGGTGGTTAGTGGCGTCTGTCAGTGCGGCACTGCTCGCACTCTTGTGCATAAAATTACTATTTTAGTTATACTCTGACACTCAGTAGTGGTGTCGAGCGCAAGTGGTCTAGACAAACTCTAATCCCGAGTCTTGGGATTGAGTTCTGTGACTCCTTGCTTGCGCTCTTTGTGCGGTACAGCAGCCCTGTGATGCAACAGGGTTAGCTTCTTTCATACAGGGTGAAGCTAACCCGTGTGTATCCTCTTTGTACCACCATATAGTCCGTCATTACTCAGCAGCAGGATCCATCTCTGCACGGTGGACCCCGGGCTGCGAACGCACCTTATACCATCTCTCTAATTATTTGGTGCATTCCGCTAGCCCTAACAGACATGATCACAAAATTTAGATTTATAAGAAAGGAAACATTTAAAAAGGATTGGGCATTGAATAGGCTACATTAGTGACTGAGCTGGTGGATGAATTGGGTAGCATTTGCTATATTATTAGTGGCTTTTTGTCTATATAATCATCAAAACTGGCAAACCCAAGGAAATGTTCTAGAAAGATTTCCCTGCTTTCTGCTTATTGGAGTTGACCATATTAATGGAACTAAGTATACAGCTTATGTGCAATTAATTAGGGATGTTTGGGTGCAGCATAAGGTCATATAGAATACCAGACGGCTGCGCCTCAGTACATAGTCACCAAGTATCATTTGCCGCTCCGAAGCTCTGCTCAATGTAAAGGGATTTAAGTGGACTCCTTATTTTTTAATAAATTTGAAGCACTCACTTTGTAGCTTTTCAATCACTATTTGTCAAGACAAAATGAGATTTTGAGTCATAAACATAATGCTGTCTCTCTACGCCAAACATGAAGGAAAATAGCAACAAATATGTGCTGAGCCATATAGGCGCAGTTTACCTGTAGATTCATGTGACTTTCAGAATAAGCTGTCAAGTATGTACAAGATTGATAACACTATTTTTGGCTATTACCCAACTTGTGTCTTGCATTTTCATTAGGTTTCCCCTATGTATGATCTATCTCTAAATTTACATTGTTTCTGAGCTAGTGGGTAGAAACTAACTGACATGTTTCCAATAAACTGCAAAAAGAGATGTGAGGGATTGCTACTCTCCTATCTATCTCTCTAGTTTTTGTATTTGAATTGATTTATGCAAAGTTTATGCCGTAAAACGGCAAAAGTTGGAGCATTTTTGCACAATGTCGCAATGCGCAAAATTGTTGCAACCTTTCAATTATGTTTTATGCCACATTTCTGACGTAAACACTTTGATAAATTGAAGCCTTAGTGCTTTCAGATAACTTGACATACATTTCAAAAACTTTAGTATATTATTAAAATACATTTATTTGTTCTGAGCTAGAAAAATCTGCTGTGTAGCCATGGGTATAGTACAGAAATAGGTGCAAGTAAAGTCTTCAAGTAAATTGCATTCCTTCAAAACCCCTTTTCAAGATAATAAGCCAGTGATGAGCACCAATCAGCAATCATTGGCAACATCTGCCGACAAACATTCATACATTTGTTTGTAAGCAACAGGTTTCATTATTGTTATTTATTCAAGGACGTGCTGCTGACAAAAATGATTTTTTATGTCTGCATAGAACATGCAATCAAATAACAAATGTCAGTTGTTCAGAAGTCATTTTATTATGGGATAATCATTAGGAACCAACATTTGTACGATGGATTGTTGGGCCAATTTTTGTTCAATTTATGTTGGGCCTCAAATTGATTTTCCAGGAATAAGTTTCATCAGCCTATTTGCTTTCTCAAAGATAAAATAAAAAACTTAAACCACAGATAGGATTTAACTATTTCCCCTGTTCTTGTACAGCTCTGGCAAAAATTAAGAGACCACCACATCAGAACCCTGTCATGGGCAGCCCAGTCTCCAGACCTAAACCCAACTGAAAACCTCTATAATGTAATCAAGACCAGAGGTGTCAAACTGCATTCCTCGAGGGCCGCCAACAGGTCATGTTTTCAGGATTTCCTTAGCATTCCACAAGGTGCTGAAATCATTCTGTGCAGTTGATTAAATTATCACCTGTGCAATACAAGGAAATCCTGAAAACATGACCTGTTGGTGGCCCTCGAGGAATGCAGTTTGACACCTCTGATCAAGACGATGATGAATATTCACAACCAATCAAACAAAGAACTGCTTAAATTTTTGCGCCAGAAGCAGTGTGAAAGACTGGTGGAAAGCATGCCAAGACGCATGAAAGCTGTGACTAAAAATCATGGTTATTCCACAAAATATTTATTTCTGAACTCTTCCTGAGTTAAAACATTAGTATTGTTGTTTCTAAATGATTATGAACTTGTTTTCTTTGCATTATTTGAGGCATGAAAGCACTGGTTGTTTTTTTTATTTTGACTATTTTTCTTTGTCAGAAAAAAATACAAAATTTATTGCTTGGAAATTCGGAGACATGTTGTCAGAAGTTTATAGAATAAATGAAAATTTTACATTTTACTCAAAAAATATACCTACAAAGAGATAAATCTGGCAAACTGAACATTTTGCAGTGGTCTCTTAATTTTTGCCAGAGCTGTATTTACTGAGATAATGATTTGTTTGAAATGTCTAAAGATTTTTAGAACTGTGATTAGATTTGTGGAATTCTTAGAACAAATGCCCAGTCTATTTTTTCTCCAATATCTATGATGCATGGACAAAAATACATTTGGTTGAATTTTCATTAACCCCTTAAGACCCGAGGGTGGTTGGCACGTTAATGACCGGGACAATTTTTACAATTCTGACCACTGTCCCTTTAAGAGGTTATAACTCTGGAATGCTTCAACTGATCCTGGCGATTCTGAGACTGTTTTCTCGTGACATATTCTACTTCATAATAGTGGTAAAATTTATTTGATATTACCTGCATTTATTTGTGAACAAAATTTTCCAAATTTGAATTTTTATGCCCTTAAAGATATGTCACCCAAAATACTTAATAAGTAACATTTCCCACAAGTCTACTTTACATCAGAACAACTTTGGAAACAAATTTTTTTTTTTGTTAGGAAGTTATAAGGGTTAAAAGTTGACCAACAATTTCTAATTTTTGCAACAAAATTTACAAAACCATTTTTTTTAGGGACCACCTCACATTTGAAGTCACATTTAGGGGTCTATATAGCAAAAAATACCCAAAAGTGACACCATTCTAAAAATTGCACCACTCAAGATGATCAAAACCACATTCAAGAAGTTCATTAACCTTTCAGGTGCTTCATGAGAGCTAAAGCAATGTTGAAGGAAAAAATGAAAATTTAACTTTTTAGTCACTAAAACGATCTTTTAGCAACAATTTTTTTATTTTCTCAAAGGTAACAGGAGAAATTGGACTGCAAAAGTTGTTGTCCAATTTGTACTGAGTATGCTGATACCCCATATGTGGGGGAGAACCACTGTTTGGGCGCATGGCAGGGCTTGGAAGGGAAGGAGCGCTATTTGATTTCTTCAACCTAAAATTGTCTGGAATTGCGATCGGACGCCATGTTGCGTTTGATGAGCCCCTGATGTGCCTAAACAGTGGAAACCCCCCACAACTGACCCCATTTTGGAAACTAGACCCCCTAAGGAACTTATCTAGATGTGTGATGAGCACTTTGAACCCCCAGGGGCTTCACAAAAGTTTATAACGCCCGGGTGTGAAAATAAAAAATCATATTTTTTCCACAAACATGATCGTTTAGTCCCCGATTTTTTAATTTCCCAAGGGTAACAGGAGAAATTGGACCACCAATGTTGTTGTCCAATTTGTCCTGAGTATGCTGGTATCCCATTTGTGGGAGAAAATTACTGTTTAGGCACACGTCAGGGCTTGGAAGGGAAGTAGTGACGTTTTGGAATGCAGGCTTGATGGAATGTTCTGCGGCCGTCATGTTCCGTTTGATGAGCCCCTGATGTGCCTAAACAGTGGAAACCCCCCACAAGTGACTCCAATTTGGAAACTAGACCCCATAAGGAACTTGTCTAGGTGTGTGGTGAGAACTTTGAACCCCCAAGTGTTTCACTAAAGTTTATAATGCCCAGGTGTGAAAATAAAAAATCTTATTTTTTGTCCACAAAAATGATCTTTTAGTCCCCAATTTTTTAATTTCCCAAGGGTAACAGGAGAAATTGGCTTGCAAAAGTTGTTGTCTAATTTGTCCTGAGTACACTGGTACCCCATATGTGGGAAAAAACTGTTTGGGCACACGTTGGGGCTCGAAAGGGAAGTACTGACGTTTTGGAATGCAGACTTTGATGGAATCGTCTGCGGGCATCATGTTCCATTTGCAGAGCCCCTGATGTGCCTAAACAGGAAAAACCCACAAGTGACAACATTTTGGAAAGTAGACCCCCAAAGAACTTACATAGATGTGCCTCCTTTGGAATTAATCTGTTTCCTGTAAATTAGTAGTGCATGGAGGTGTGGTACAATTTAAAGCAATCCTTCATACACAGGTCAGGTTTTTCGGGGCAGGTGTCGCATTGACAGATGGTGTCCTTGAGTATTCCTCTTTTGTAGCACACTTGGCACCTTTTTTGCGGCTTACCTTTTTTTCCAGTTGGCGGGACCACCCCAGGAAAATGCTGACCTGGTACGATACGTGCAACTTTAGTTCCAGAAGTACTGGGGCCCGCTCCTTCCGGAGTGCCAAACATCAGGGCCTTAACCACTACTTCCAGGAAATTAAGGTACGACATATCGGTGTTGCGTGCACATCGTGACAGTAGGAAAGTGTTGAGCATTGCCATTTGTACAATGTGCACGGACAGCTTTTTGTACCAAACCCTGGCCTTTCTCAAAGCACTGTACGGTCGGAGGAGTTGATCAGAGAGATCAACGCCCCCCATGTTTTTGTTGTACCCCAGTACACAGGTCGGTTTGCTGACCTCTGTAGAGGTACCCCTTACAGTGCTGAGGGCGCTGCCATCACCGTGTATGGTGGTCAATAGAAGGACATCCCTTTTGTCCTTGTACTTGACCACCAGCAGGTGGTCGCTACATTGGGCTTTGCTCTCACCTTTTCTGAGAGTCTGCCCAAGTAGCGTCTTCAGAAGGCCTCTCTGATTTTTGCAGACAGTTCCACAGGCTGCGGTACCTCGCACAGAGAGAGATTTGTAGAGTGGGTTGCTGGTGTAAAAGTTATCGGTATAGAGGTGATAACCTTTATCCAGCAGTGGGTGCACCAAATCCCACACAATTTTCCCACTCACTCCCAGGATAGACGGACACTCAGGCGGTTCAATCCTGGTGTCCTTCCCTTCGTACACTCTAAAGCTGTAGGTGTACCCAGGGCCGTATTTGCCACTAGGCACTTGAGGGCACGTGCCTAGGGCGTCCCGCAGGGGGCGGCACCTGAGCCAGATTTTTTTTTATAAGTCCTGGGTCACCTCCCGACCGACCGCCCCCCACGCCCCCCCCAGCTGCCTGCCCGCCTCCCACCCACCCTCCTTGAAGACGATACTCACCCTGCTCCAGCGATGCCTGATCTCGGCATCTGCAGCTCGTCCTGAATGAGCGGTCACGTGGTACCGCTCATTAAGGTCATGAATATGCACATATTCATGACCTTAATGAGCGGTATCACATGACCGCTTACGCAGGAAGAAGGTGCTGCGCTAGGAGATGGGACAAAGCCAGAGGAATGTCAGTGCGGCCGCGCGGTGTGGGACAGGTGAGTATGAGGGACGGGGGTACAGGGGACGGGGGGATGAAGGAGGACGGTAAGCCGCGCCATGCAAGATGGGAGCGGGGGGTGGAGAGATGAGCCATGCATACAGGGGGGGAATATGAGCCATGTACACAGGGGGGGAATATGAGCCATGCAAACAGGGGGGGAATATGAGCCATGCAAACAGGGGGGAATATGAGCCATGCATACAGGGGGGAATATGAGCCATGCATACAGGAGGGGGATATGAGCCATGCATACAGGAGGGGTCATTATACAGTATTGAGCATCATGTGGGATCATTATACAGTATGGAGAACTGTGTGTGGCTATTATACAGTATTGAGCATCATGTGTGGCCGTTATACAGTATGGAGCATCTTGTGTGGCCGTTATACAGTATGGAGCATCATGTGTGGCCATTATACAGTATGGAGCATCATATGTGGCTGTTATACAGTATGGAGCATCATGTGTGGCCATTATACAGTATTGAGCATCATGTGTGGCCATTATACAGTATTGAGCATCATGTGGGATCATTATACAATATGGAGAACTGTGTGTGGCCGTTATACAGTATGGAGCACTATGTGTGGCCATTATACAGTATGGAGCACTGTGTGGCCATTATAGAGTATGGAGCACTGTGTGGCCATTATACATTATGGAGCATCATGTGTGGCCATTATACACTATGGAGCATCATGTGTGGCCATTATACAGTATTGAGCATCATGTGTGGCCGTTATACAGTATGGAGCATCTTGTGTGGCCGTTATACAGTATGGAGCATCATGTGTGGCCATTATACAGTATGGAGCATCATATGTGGCTGTTATACAGTATGGAGCATCATGTGTGGCCATTATACAGTATTGAGCATCATGTGTGGCCATTATACAGTATTGAGCATCATGTGGGATCATTATACAATATGGAGAACTGTGTGTGGCCGTTATACAGTATGGAGCACTATGTGTGGCCATTATACAGTATGGAGCACTGTGTGGCCATTATAGAGTATGGAGCACTGTGTGGCCATTATACATTATGGAGCATCATGTGTGGCCATTATACACTATGGAGCATCATGTGTGGCCATTATACAGTATTGAGCATCATGTGTGGCCGTTATACAGTATGGAGAACTGTGTGTGGCCATTATACATTATGGAGCATCATGTGTGGCCATTATACAGTATTAAGAATCATGTGGGATCATTATACAGTATGGAGAACTGTGTGTGGCCGTTATACAGTATGGAGCACTATGTGTGGCCATTATACAGTATGGAGCACTGTGTGGCCATTATACAGTTTGGAGCACTGTGTGGCCATTATACACTATGGAGCATCATGTGTGGTTATTATACAGTATTGAGCATCATGTGTGGCCGTTATACAGTATGGAGAACTGTGTGTGGCCATTATACAGTATGGAGCATCATGTGTGGTGGCCGTTATACAGTATTGAGCATCATGTGTGGCCATTATACAGTATGGAGCATCATGTGTGGCCATTATATAGTATGGAGCACTGTGTGGCCATTTTTTGGGGTTTATAATTATTTTATATAAAACAGTGTGATCAGCAGTGCTAAATGGCTATGGTTGGGACGTGGATATGGGAAGTTCAGGCTTCTTCAGGATCCCCATGTGGAGGACCAGGCCCCAAAACTGCATCATTTCAACCGCGTCTACAGGAGACCAGTTAGATGAACCTGAGTTTTGGTTCAAAAATTGCCGAGCATACAAGTTAGTTTGCTCCACCATGAGGTTAACGAAAGCCTCAGAGAAAAAGACTTTGAAAAAGTCTAGTTCTGTGAGGCCGGTGGTGTCAAACTTAATTCCTGATTCTGCCACAAAATCAGGAATCAGTGGCACGTAATTTTCAGGTGGCGAGGTCCATATGGGGTCCACAGTGGGGTGCGCTGGTTCCTCATCAGCAATGGTGGGCACTTCATCATCTTCATCAATGATGGGCGCTGCCTCATCTTCTGTCCTGTGGCATCTGCGCAGGGCCAGAGGAGGAAGATGAGGAGTGGGAAGAGGATGAGGAAGAATCGGAAAATAAAGAAAAGTGGGATCCTCTCCCTCGCTATCAGTGTCAGAAGCAAGGAAAGAATATGCCTCCTCCGCTGAATAGCGCTGTTGGGACGAACGGGAAGAGCGGGACATTTTTTTTGTAAGTATGGTGCTTGGGTGTACTTTATTGGTAACTATGTGTAAGTATGGGGGGGATAGTGCTTGGTGCAAACTACTCTGAAAAGAAAAAGCTAGAGGAAAAAAAAGCAAATAGGGAAAAAAAAATACCTGTGAAAGAAAAGTCTAAAACAGCAGGCCCTAGCGCTGATAAGTGTACCGCGCCACTTATCAAAGTTCGGCGGCTGCTGGGTGTGCGAACGGGGATGTGAAAAAAAAAAACGGCAGGCACGAAAGCTCTGATAAGTGAACCGCGTCACTTATCAAAGTTCAGCGGCTGCTGGGTGTGCGAACGGAGATGTGAAAAAAAAAAAAAGAAAAGGAAGGCACGGGTTAGACACAGCGGCTGAGTGAGCGCACGGAGATGTGAAAAAAAAAAGAAAAGGAAGGCACGAGTTAGACGCGGCGGCTGGGTGAGCGCATGGAGATGTGAAAAAAAAAGAAAACGGCAGGCACAACAGCTTTGATAAGTGAACCGCGTCACTTATCAAAGTTCGGCGGCTGCTGGGTGTGCACACAGGTGTGGTGAAAAAAAAAAGGGAAACAGCAGGCACAAGCTCTGATAAGTGAACTATGTCACTTATCAAAATTTGGCGTCTGTGGGATGGGTGTACAGAATTGGGCAAAGGGGGCTGATGAAAAAAAGCGAGCACGAGTGTTGATCGCTGAACTGCGTCACCAATCAACGCTCGGCGGCTACTAAACGTGCACACGGAGGCGGCGCAAAGAGGGATGGAGGGGGGTAAAAAAGAGGGGGCAGGGGGATGGGGGATTGGGGGGTGAAGAGAGATCGGGTAGGGGCTGATAACACTTACGTTTGTAGTCTCTCTTCTTTCTTCTGTCTTCGGTCTTCTTTCTTTCTTTTCTAATGCACTGATGCAGGGATTGTGGTGTTACAGGCTTCTGTAGCACCACAAGGCCCAGCAAGAGTAGATCTGGCTGTGACTGCTCTGCAGGAGTCCTCAGCTAGAGTGTGGACCCCTGCAGAGCGGTCAGACAGGTCACCTGCAGGTGACAGACAGGTCACAGAGCGGTCACACCGCTGCTGTGAGCTGTCATTGGGGGGATCGAATGATAAAATCGATCCCACCAATACCTGCAGGCCCTGGTGACCATGGCAACTGCCTAGGATCCCTTCGATTCTAGGCAGGTCACAGCCAGGTCACCAGCAGGGCACACAGCGGTCATAACGTGACGGCCGCTGTGCCTTGTGATTGGCGCGATCGTTGATAGCATCGATAGCGCCAATAAGCTCCTGCAGGCCCTGCTGGGCCTGCACTAGGCTCTGGCCTACGATCGGTGCTATTGCAGCACCGATCCAGGCCAGTACAGCAGGGCACAGTGCGGTAATACCGCCGCTGTGCCCTGCGATTGGCGCGATCGATACGATCGGCGATCGCGCCAATCCGGGGGGGTTTTGTCAGTGCCTGGCGTTGCCAGGCACCAGCCCTAGGATCGAGTACATCGGTACTCAATCCTATCCTGGGACCTCATTGTTTCTGCCAATCTGAACAGCCAATAACAGCGAGAGGCCTGGGGGCGGAGCCAGGCCCTGGGATGCCGACGCCATCTTCCTCCAGGTAAGATGGCGCCGGAAATTTAATGCAATCACCGCGACTTAAGTCACGATGTCGCATTAAACAGTATGATGTACTATCCCGTCACTGGGAATTAAGGCCCAGGTCACCTTGATGGGATAGTACATCATATGGGATTAAGGGGTTAATGTAGATGGGCCACTTAAGAATATTTTTTTTTGTTCTTCAAAGACTTTGTCACTAGAATATGAAGCTCCAGAACCTCTAGAAATACACACTTTGCCCTTGATTCATCAACACTTTTATGCCAGAAAACTGGTGTAAGAAGCTGTGAAAAGGTGCAACATTTTTGAGCAATGTGCAATTTTTTTTGGTGCTTTCATGACATTTTTACCCAGCTCCAACAAAATTGGTGGAGCTGGGGAAGGATGCGGTTATGATAAGGTAAGGTGAGCCCTGATCATCACATTCAAGACAAGCGGTGGCACACCTTACTTGAGTAAGATTTGTGGCAAGGTGCACATGCAGGCACACACTACTTCGCCTGACTCACCTGATTCACTAAGAGGCCAGGACCTCTTAATTAATCAGGTGCCCTGCATTTCACCCTGCCCCCTTATAAAGATCAGCATGAAAAACACCAGTTTTGACTAATCAGGGCCTTTATCTGCAGGTATATTAAGCTATATAGACACTCGCTTAGTGACTCTTATAGGTTCTGTTCACATGTCCAGTAGTTGTTTCCATTTTTTAATCTGTTTTGGAATCATAAAAATGGAAATAAAACATTGAAATATAGGAGGCATTCATCACCATGGAAACGTAAGATCCAAAAATGTCTGCTATCAGTTATTGAGCTGGAACAAAAATAGTATTCTGTGTAACATTTTTGTCTGGATAGAAAAGCAGATATGGAAAAGTATATGGTTTACACACGTGGTCAAAATTGTTGGTACCCCTTGTTTAGTGACAGAAAAACCCACAATGGTCACAGAAATAACTTGAATCTGACAGAAGTAATAATAAATAAAAAATCAATGAAAATGAACAAATGAAAGTCAGACATTGCTTTTCAACAATGCTTCCACAGAATTTTTTAAAAAACAAAACTCATGAAATAGGCATGGACAGAAATGATGGTACCCTTAACTTAATATTTTGTTGCACAACCTTTTGAGGCAATCACTGCAATCAAACGATTCCTGTAACTGTCAATGAGACTTTTGCACCCCTCGACAGGTATTTTGGCCCACTCCTCAAGAGCAAACTGCTCCAGTTGTGTTGTGTTTGAAGGTTGCCTTTTCCAGACGGCATGTTTCAGCTCTTTCCAAAGATGCTCAATAGGATTTAGGTCAGGGTTCATGGAAGGCCACTTCAGAATAGTCCAATGTTTTCCTCTTAGCCATTCTTGGGTGTTTTTTAGCTGTGTGTTTTGGGTCATTAACCTGTTGCATGACCTGCGTCTGAGACCAAGCTTTCTGACACTGGGCAGCACATTTCTCTCTAGAATCCCTTGATAGTCTTGAGATTTCATTGTACCCTGCACAGATTCTAGACACCCTGTGCCAGATGCAGCAAAGCAGCCCTAGAACATAACAGAGCCTCCTCCATGTTTCACAGTAGGGAGAGTGTACTTTTCTTTATATGCTTCATTTTTCCATCTGTGAACATAGAGCTGATGTGCCTTGCCAAAAAGTTCCATTTTTGTCTCATCTGTCCATAGGACATTCTCCTGGAAGCTTTGTGGCTTGTCAACATGTAGTTTGGCAAATTCAAGTCTAGCTTTTTTATGAGTTTTTTCAGCAATGGTGTCCTCCTTGGTTGCCTCCCATGAAGTCCACTTTGGCTCATACAACGACGGATGGTGCAATCTGACACTGATGTTCCTTGAGCTTGAAGTTCACCTTTAATCTGTTTAGAAGTTTTTCTGGGCTCTTTTGTTACAATTCGTATTATCCGTCTCTTTGATTTGTCATCAATTTTCCTCCTGTGGCTACGTCCAGCGAGGTTGGCTACAGTCCCATGGATCTTAAATTTCTGAATAATATGTGCAACTGTAGTCACAGGAACATCAAGCTGCTTGGAGATGGTCTTATAACTTTTACCTTTAACATGTTTGTCTATAATTTTCTTTCTAATATCCCGAGACAACTCTTTCCTTCACTTCCTCTGGTCCATGCTGAGTGTGATACACACCATGTCACCAAACAGCATAGTGAGTATCTGTAGCCCATTTCATTTCATGAGTTTTTTTTTTTTTTACTTTGTGGAAGCATGGTTGAAAAGCAATGTCTGACTTTCATTTGTTAATTTTATAGATCTTTTATTATTACTATTGTCAGATTCAAGTTATTTCCGTGACCAATGTGGGTTTTTCTGTCATTAAATGAGGAGTACAAATAAATTTGACCACGTGTGTATATATCACTGAAATATATGGGAACTGGATCCGTATCATTGTTATCTGTTATGCTATCCATTAATATATTCAGTTTTTAACATTGTGCAAGCTCAGAACACTAGAGGTGTTCAGGGATACCTTTAGTAAAAACGAATCCGTTAAAAAAATGGATGCCAAATAGTTTTCATTTTTTTATCTTTCAAAAATGGATCCATTCAAAAATGAAAACGTTGGTTTCCTATTTACGTTTGTTTTTGCTATGTTTGCAATGGAAGACAATTAGACATGTGGACAGAGCCTCAGCGTACAGGGCATAGAGAAGGTTCTTAATATAATAATAACAATCTTTATTTATATAGCGCCAACATATTCAGCAGCGCTTTACAGTTTAACAGTTTCAAACACAACAGTCATAGGTAACAACGTTAACAATACAATAATAAAGCAAAATAAGACGACCCTGCTCGTGAGAGCTTACAATCTACAATGAGGTGGGGGAGATACAAAGTACAGGTGTATTTACAATGATGTATTTACAATGATGGTCCAGCCATCTTCAGGGGGTAGATGGAGATAGTGAATGGGCTACACACACACACACATAAAATAACTTTGATTAGTTAACGTGATAGGCCGCTCTGAACAAATGTGTTTTGAGCGAGCGCCTAAAACTATGCAAGTTGTGGATGGTCCTAATATCTTGGGGTAGAGCATTCCAGAGGATTGGCGAAGCACGGAGAAGTCTTGGAGTCGGGAGTGGGAGGTACGGATTAGTGCAGAGGTTAGTCGAAAGTCATTTGCAGAGCGCAGCAGTCGGCTAGGCCGATAGACAGAAATGAGGGAGGAGATGTAAGGGGGTGCCGCACTGTGGAGAGCTTTGTGGCTGAGAACAAGTGCTTTGAACTGTAATGAATGGGCAGCCAGTGTAATGACTGGGGAAGAGCGGATGCATCTGAGTAACGATTAGCCAGATGGACAACCCTGGCTGCCGCATTAAGGATAGACTGGAGAGAGGAAAGTCGAGTAAGGGGGAGGCCAATTAATAGAGCATTGCAGTAGTCCAGGCGGGAGTGGATCAGGGCGACAGTGAGGGTTTTTGTTGTCTCCATGGTGAGAAAAGTGTGGATTCTAAAGATGTTCTTTAGGTGTAAGCGGCACGAGCGGGCAAGAGATTGTATGTGGGAGGTGAAGGAGAGATCGGAGTCAAACATAACACCCAGACAGCGTGCCTGCTGCCGGGGTGTTATTATGGTGCCACCCACGGAGAGGGAAATGCCAGATTTAGGGAGGTTAGTAGAAGGCGGGAGCAGAAGAAGTTCAGTTTTGGAGAGGTTGAGTTTCAGATAGAGAGCGGACATTATGTTGGAGACTGCAGACAGACAGTCAGTGGCGTTCTGTAGTACAGCGGGGGTAAGGTCAGGGAATGAGGTGTATAGTTGTGTGTCATCAGCATAAAGATGGTACTGAAAGCCAAATCTGCTGATGGTCTGTCCAATTGGGGCTGTGTAGAGGGAGAAGAGAAGGGGGCCAAGGACTGAGCCCTGAGGTACCCCAACAGTGAGAGGAAGAGGAGATGAAGTGGAGCCAGCGAACAGAACACTGAAGGAGCGGTCAGGAGGAGAACCAGGAGAGAGCAGTGTCCTTAATGCCTAGAGACTGGAGCCTAGAGAGTGCCTAGAGAGGGTGGTCAACAGTGTCGAAAGCTGCATAAAGGACGAGGAGAATGAGCAGAGAGTGGTCAGCATTACATTTTGCTGTCAGAAGGTCATTGGTCACCTTGATGAGTGCAGTTTCTGTCGAATGTAGGGGGTGGAAACCGGACTGTGAAGGATCTAGGAGGGAATGAGTGGAGAGGTAACAAGTACGGCGGGAGTAGATCAGGCGCTCCAAGAGTTTTGAGATGAAGGAGAGAAAAATATAATTTTTTATAGCCTAAACAACCGAGAAATCAGGCATAAAATGCTATGTATGCATATGTTCAAAATTAGCAGCAGAAGTAACATGTTCATACAGGGCTAAATTTACTTTTAGGCTATGAAAGCCTGTTCCTATAGGAGACGTGGAAAAAGGGAACTTGCTGAAGTGAAAGATTTCACAAGAATACAACAAGCAAGGTATATTGATATGTAAATTATGCCCACATTATTTAAAGGGGTCAGAAGGTCAAAGTCATTTTCCTCCTGTCATAGAGAAAAAAATTAAATCTATACAGATATCTCAAGAAAAGGGGACTCATCACCCTCACATTTTTAACATATTGGGAAGTGAGAAAACTAATTATAACAGTGGACGAGAGAAAGAGAGCTATATCTCCATTAACAGTAGCAGCTCCCTGGGGTGGCCAGGTAATTACAGCATGGAGGTTTGCTGAGAGATAGACAACCAGTCTGAGATTCGTTTACACAGAGGATGAGAACTGCCTTCCCAGGCATAAGCTTCTTCTCATCAAAACCTCTTTCATAGACACTCTGTTGTCCAGTTATGAATATTGGAGTTTGTATTGATCCGATAATTATGATACCTTGCGTCATAGCAAAGAGACGAAGAGAACGCATTCATTCACATCATCATAATGCCATTCTAACCGTCTAACAGTGGTGGTGTCACGATATTGCAGTATGATTTCCAGGGACAATGGGCACCTACCCTGTCCCTCAAGCTAGGAGGACCCTAGGCTATCCCTGTCCCCCAGATTACCCCTGATGGTTTGGATGCCGGGATCTCGTACCTTGCTATGCTCCTATAGGCACACTTATCTGTTTCCTCCCACATCCAGGGAGGTATGGCACAGAAGTGTTTGGAATAACACACACCTGACAGACAAAGCAAAACAGACAGGATTAAAAGAAAATCACAATCATACAAAAATGTTCACAAAATGAGTGAGAATCACAATAGGAGTAAGTGGGACAAACCAAATGGGTAGAGGATTAGGAAACACACAAACTAAATCCACACATAAATCTCCTGAAAACAACTCTAATCACGAGCTCCTATATCTGAGCTCTCCTTCAACTCCAAGCCAGGAAGTGGTAAACTGTCACGATCCAATTTTGGATTTGTGGGAGATCTGGTTTGCCTCAGTTTAAGACCTTTTTTCCTTTCTGGTCATCTGGGGTTAATATAGTTTTCCCCCCCTCTGGTGGCCACTGGTGTTATTGCATTGCTGCTGGGTCAGCTGTTGTGAATTTGGATTCTGGGCTCCCCCGGTGGCCGCTTGTGGAATTGGACTTGTCATCCTTTTTCCTGTTTCACCTGGTTCCATCAGTAGTGGGTGTCGCTATTTAAGCTCATTTCTCTGGTGGTTTCTTGCCGGTCAACAATGTTATCTGATGCCTCTCAGTGCTTGTTCCTGCTTCTGACAACTACTAGATAAGTTGGACTTTTGTCCATGTTTTGTTTTGCCTATTTGTTCCAGTTCACAGCTGAAGTTTTGTTACTGTGTCTGGAAAGCTCTCGTTGATCAGGGATTGCTACTCTGGCGTTATGAGTTAATGCCAGAGTTTAAGGTAATCTCTGGATGGTGTTTTGTTAGTGTTTTTCTGCTGACCATGAAAGTATACTATCTGTCTTCTGCTATCTAGTAAGCGGACCTCAAATTTGCTAAGACTATTTTCCTGCTGCGTTTGTAGTTTCATCTGAACTCACCGTCATTATATGTGGGGGGCTACTGTCTTCTTTGGAATATTTCTCTAGAGGTGAGCCAGGTCTTATATTTCCCTCTGCTAGCTATTTAGGTCTTAGGCCAGAGCTGGGCATCTAGCGATAAATAGGAAATGCTACCTGGCTATTTCTAGTTGCGCGGCAGGCTTAGTTCATGGTCAGTATAGTTCCATCTTCCGAGAGCTTGTCCCTCTATAGGCTTGCTATGATCTCTGCCTGCAGAGATCATGACAGTTTGACCGGCCAATAAAGTGTTAAAGACCCAGGTTGAGAAAGGAGAGTTATAAGAAGTCTGCTGGAATTTTTTTTTTTTTTTTTTTCTCCAGTCTGCCTTGCTGCAGTCTTTTTTCTCTCTCTCCTCCTAATCTCTGTATGCTCTGTGTGCACCTGACAATAATGGATCTCCAGAGTGTAACTGCGGGTTTGAATAATCTCATCACGAAAGTACAAAATTTACAAGATTTTGTGGTACATGCTCCGGTATCTGAGCCGAGAATTCCTTTGCCGGAGTTCTTCACAGGGAATAGAGCTAGCTTCCAGAATTTCCGAAATAATTGTAAGCTTTATTTGTCCCTGAAGTCTCGTTCAGCTGGAGACCCTGCTCAGCAGGTTAGGATTGTGATTTCCTTGCTCAGGGGTGACCCTCAAGATTGGGCCTTCTCATTGCCAGCAGGGGATCCTGCGCTACGCGATGTGGATGCGTTTTTTCTGGCCTTGGGCTTGCTTTATGAGGAACCTCATTTGGAACTTCAGGCAGAAAAAACTTTGATGGCACTATCTCAGGGGCAAGACGAAGCTGAAGTTTTCTGCCAAAAATTCCGTAAATGGTCTGTGCTTACTCAGTGGAATGAGTGCGCTTTGGCGGCAACTTTCAGAGAAGGTCTCTCTGATGCCGTTAAGGATGTTATGGTGGGGTTCCCTTTGCCTGCAGGTCTGAATGAGTCCATGACAATGGCTATTCAGATTGATAGGCGTCTGCGGGAGCGCAAACCGGTGCACCATCTGGCGGTGTCTATGGAAAAGACGCCAGAAAGTATGCAGTGTGATAGAATTCTGTCCAGGAGCGAGCGACAGAATTTTAGACGGAAGAATGGATTGTGTTTCTATTGTGGGGATTCTACTCATGTTATATCAGCATGCTCTAGGCGTACAAAGAAGCTTGATAAGTCTGTTTCCATTGGCACCATTCAGTCTAAGTTTATTTTGTCTGTAACCCTGATTTGCTCTTTGTCATCCATTGCCACGGACGCCTATGTTGACTCTGGCGCCGCTCTGAGTCTTATGGATTGGTCCTTTGCCAATCGTTGTGGTTTTAATTTAGAGCCTTTGGAGACTCTTATTCCTCTGAAGGGGATTGACTCCACCCCATTGGCTAATAATAAACCACAATACTGGACACAAGTAACCATGCGTATCAATCCGGATCACCAGGAGATTATTCGTTTCCTGGTGCTGTATAATTTACATGACGATTTGGTACGGGGATTGCCATGGTTGCAGTCTCACAACCCAGTCTTGGACTGGAGAGCAATGTCTGTGTTGAGCTGGGGATGTAAGGGTATTCATGGGGACGTACCTTTGGTTTCTATTTCGTCGTCCATTCCCTCTGAAGTCCCTGAGTTCCTCTCTGATTATCAAGACGTCTTTGACGAACCCAAGCTTGGGTCGTTACCTCCGCACCGTGAGTGCGATTGTGCCATAGATTTGATACCGGGTTGTAAATATCCAAAGGGTCGTTTGTTTAATTTGTCTGTGCCGGAACATGCTGCTATGCGGGAATATATAAAGGAGTCTTTGGAAAAGGGACATATTCGTCCATCTTCTTCTCCCTTGGGAGCTGGGTTTTTCTTTGTCTCAAAAAAAGACGGCTCTTTGAGACCATGTATTGATTATCGGCTTCTGAATAAGATCACTGTTAAGTATCAATACCCATTGCCATTGCTTACTGATTTGTTTGCTCGTATAGAGGGTGCTAAGTGGTTCTCTAAAATTGATCTTCGTGGGGCGTATAATTTGGTGCGGATCAGGCAGGGGGATGAGTGGAAGACCGCATTTAATACGCCCGAGGGCCACTTTGAGTATTTGGTCATGCCTTTTGGTCTTTCTAATGCCCCTTCAGTTTTCCAGTCTTTTATGCATGATATTTTCCGCGATTTTCTGGATAAATTTATGATAATATATCTGGATGATATTCTGATTTTTTCTGATGACTGGGACTCTCATGTCCAGCAGGTCAGGAGAGTTTTTCAGGTTTTGCGGTCTAATTCTTTATGTGTGAAGGGGTCTAAGTGCGTTTTTGGGGTCCAGAAAATTTCCTTTTTGGGGTATATTTTTTCTCCCTCTTCCATTGAGATGGATCCCGTCAAGGTGCAAGCTATTTGTGACTGGACTCAGCCCTCCTCTCTTAAGGGTCTTCAGAGATTTTTGGGCTTTGCCAACTTTTACCGCCGATTTATTGCTGGTTTTTCGGATGTCGTTAAACCACTGACTGATTTGACCAGACAAGGCGCTGATGTTGCTAATTGGTCCCCTCATGCTGTAGAGGCCTTTCAGGAGCTTAAGCGCCGTTTTGCCTCTGCCCCTGTGTTGCGTCAGCCTGATGTGAATCTGCCTTTTCAGGTTGAGGTTGACGCTTCGGAGATCGGAGCTGGGGCAGTGTTGTCGCAGAAAGGTTCCGACTGCTCCGTCATTAGGCCTTGTGCCTTCTTTTCTCGCAAATTTTCGCCCGCAGAGCGGAATTATGATGTTGGGAATCGGGAGCTTTTGGCCATGAAGTGGGCGTTTGAGGAGTGGCGCCATTGGCTCGAGGGGGCTAGGCATCAGGTGGTGGTATTGACTGACCACAAAAATTTGATTTATCTTGAGACTGCCAGACGCCTGAATCCTAGACAGGCGCGCTGGTCTTTATTTTTTTCTCGCTTTAATTTTGTGGTGTCATACCTACCGGGTTCTAAGAATGTTAAGGCAGATGCCCTTTCTAGGAGTTTTGACCCGGACTCTCCTGGTAATTCTGAACCCACAGGTATCCTTAGGGAGGGAGTAATTTTGTCGGCCGTTTCTCCTGATCTGCGGCGGTCCTTGCAAGAGTTTCAGGCGGATAGACCGGATCGTTGTCCGCCTGATAGACTGTTTGTTCCGGATGATTGGACCAGCAGAGTCATCTCTGAGGTACATTCTTCTGCATTGGCAGGTCATCCCGGAATTTTTGGTACCAGGGATTTGGTGGCAAGATCCTTCTGGTGGCCTTCCCTGTCACGAGATGTGCGAGTCTTTGTGCAGTCATGTGACGTTTGTGCTCGGGCCAAGTCTTGTAGTTCTCGGGCTAGCGGACTGCTGTTGCCCTTGCCTATTCCTAAGAGGCCTTGGACGCACATCTCGATGGATTTTATTTCAGATCTGCCTGTTTCCCAGAAGATGTCTGTCATCTGGGTGGTCTGTGACCGTTTCTCTAAAATGGTCCATTTGGTTCCTCTGCCCAAGTTGCCTTCTTCTTCTGAGTTGGTTCCTCTGTTTTTTCAGAATGTTGTCCGATTGCACGGTATTCCTGAGAATATTGTTTCTGACAGAGGTACCCAATTTGTGTCTAGATTTTGGCGGGCATTCTGTGCTAGGATGGGCATAGATTTGTCTTTTTCATCTGCTTTTCACCCTCAGACTAATGGCCAGACCGAGCGGACTAATCAGACCCTTGAGACATATCTGAGGTGTTTTGTCTCTGCTGACCAGGATGATTGGGTTGCTTTTTTGCCATTGGCAGAGTTCGCCCTCAATAATCGGGCCAGTTCTTCCACCTTGGTGTCCCCGTTTTTCTGTAATTCGGGGTTTCACCCTCGATTTTCCTCCGGTCAGGTGGAATCCTCGGATTGTCCTGGAGTGGATGCGGTGGTGGAGAGATTGCATCACATCTGGGGGCAGGTTATGGACAATTTGAAGTTGTCCCAGGAGAAGACTCAGCGTTTTGCCAACCGTCATCGTCGTGTTGGTTCTCGGCTTTGTGTTGGAGATTTGGTGTGGTTGTCTTCTCGTTTTGTCCCTATGAGGGTCTCTTCTCCTAAGTTTAAACCTCGGTTCATCGGCCCTTATAGAATATTGGAGATTCTTAATCCTGTTTCTTTCCGTTTGGACCTCCCTGCGTCCTTTTCCATTCATAACGTTTTTCATCGGTCGTTATTGCGCAGGTATGAGGTACCTGTTGTACCTTCAGTTGAGCCTCCTGCTCCGGTGTTGGTTGAGGGTGAGTTGGAGTACGTTGTGGAGAAAATTTTGGACTCTCGTGTTTCCAGACGGAAACTCCAGTATCTGGTCAACTGGAAGGGTTACGGCCAGGAGGATAATTCTTGGGTCAATGCATCTGATGTTCATGCTTCTGATCTTGTTCGTGCCTTCCATAGGGCTCATCCTGGTCGCCCTGGTGGATCTGGTGAGGGTTCGGTGCCCCCTCCTTGAGGGGGGGGTACTGTTGTGAATTTGGATTCTGGGCTCCCCCGGTGGCCGCTTGTGGAATTGGACTTGTCATCCTTTTTCCTGTTTCACCTGGTTCCATCAGTAGTGGGTGTCGCTATTTAAGCTCATTTCTCTGGTGGTTTCTTGCCGGTCAACAATGTTATCTGATGCCTCTCAGTGCTTGTTCCTGCTTCTGACAACTACTAGATAAGTTGGACTTTTGTCCATGTTTTGTTTTGCCTATTTGTTCCAGTTCACAGCTGAAGTTTTGTTACTGTGTCTGGAAAGCTCTCGTTGATCAGGGATTGCTACTCTGGCGTTATGAGTTAATGCCAGAGTTTAAGGTAATCTCTGGATGGTGTTTTGTTAGTGTTTTTCTGCTGACCATGAAAGTATACTATCTGTCTTCTGCTATCTAGTAAGCGGACCTCAAATTTGCTAAGACTATTTTCCTGCTGCGTTTGTAGTTTCATCTGAACTCACCGTCATTATATGTGGGGGGCTACTGTCTTCTTTGGAATATTTCTCTAGAGGTGAGCCAGGTCTTATATTTCCCTCTGCTAGCTATTTAGGTCTTAGGCCAGAGCTGGGCATCTAGCGATAAATAGGAAATGCTACCTGGCTATTTCTAGTTGCGCGGCAGGCTTAGTTCATGGTCAGTATAGTTCCATCTTCCGAGAGCTTGTCCCTCTATAGGCTTGCTATGATCTCTGCCTGCAGAGATCATGACAGTCAGCTGATGTTTGTGGTGACCACTCCCTCCATCCTTTAAGAGGTCACCAGGTTCATCAGCTGACTGTCGGTGTTAGTTCATTCTTCAGCGACCAAGCTGGGAGTAGGAGCTTGCTGGGAACTGTTGTTCTACTGCTGTGTCCAGTGAATCTGGTGTTTCTTCCTGTTGTGCTGTGTCCTGCAGCATTAAGCTAAGTTTGGTTTTCCTTTACCTTTTCTGTATACCCTGTTAACTGTTGTATTAATACACTGGTGCAGTCCACCTCCCTTGGGGGGGAGAGGGGGCCACTGATAGGGCCTGCACAAGAGACAGGGATACGCTGGCGGCTCAGGCCTCCTAACCACCATAGGTACCCCTGAGATAAGGGAAAGCCAGGGCCCCATATTAGTGGCAGGGACAGGTGCGGGTCCCAGTACGCCGTCCTGCCCCTTTATTGCCGGTAACGGCATGACATTAACACCGACCGTCACATTTTTTCTGGTGAGCCATGGCCCAAATGCAGGCCTTTGCCCAACTACTGCAGACTCTCACCGATGAGTGTAAGGTGCTGCGTGGTGAGGTGGTGCAGCAGCTGCAGCAATTGTTGGGGTTTTGGGCCTCGGCTCAGGTACAGGCTCAACCAGAACCCAAGATATCTCTCCCAGATAGGTTCTCTGGAGGGAGAGATACATTTTTGGTTTTTAAGGAGGCCTCCAAGTTATACTTCAGGCTCCACCCTCGTTCATCAGGGAGTGAGGAACAACGGGTGGGAATCATAGTTTCCCTTCTTAAGGGTGATCTCCAATCCTGGGCCTTCTCCCTGCCGACCTGTTCTCCATCTCTACGGTCAGTGGACGAGTTTTTTGCAGCTCTGGCGCTGGTATATGGTGACCCGGACGGCATCTCCTTGGCGGAATCCCGACTCCGCAAGATCAAGCAGGGGGGTCGGCCGGCGGAGGACTACTGTTCAGAGTTCAGGAGGTGGGCCACTGACACACAGTGGAATGACCCGGCCCTTAGGAGTCATTTTGTGCAGGGTCTGTCCCCTAGGTTGCAAGATACTCTGGTACAGTACGCTGCCCCCAGGTCGTTGGAGGCCGCCATGTCCCTTGCCATCCGGGTGGATAGACGTTTGAGGGAGAGGCATACACCAAATGTGCCCCCGGTAGTCCTTGCTAGGGAGGAGGACACACCTGACCAGGTGGACGAACCCATGCAGGTGGGGAGAGTTGCTTCCCAAACAGGGTTGTCTGGGGTTCGCCGTGGTGTGGGGGCATGTTTTTACTGTGGGCAGACTGGTCATTTTATCTATGTCTGCCCAGCTCGCGCCAAAAAACCTGTTCCATCTAAAAAGCCGCGTCCCCCTGGTTGTGTGGAAGGATGCGACCAGGGAGTGTATATTTCCTCCATTTTCTCGTCTCAGTGTACCTTACCTGCTGAGGTGGTTGTAGGTGGGGTAACTGAGAATATTCAGGTACTTGTGGACAGTGGAGCAGGAGTCAATTTGGTGGATGCTCATTTTGTCCTGACCCGTGGCCTGATGAGTAGGTCGCTAGCTAGACCCCTAAGCGTTCAGGCCATTGACTCTGTCCCGCTCAGCCAGGGGAGCATTACCCAAGTCGTAGACAATATACATCTGCGTATAGGGGCTTGTCATGAAGAGTCCCTGTCATGCTACATTTTGGAGAGCATACCAACTCCCATTGTCTTAGGTCTCCCTTGGTTGAGAAAACACAACCCGGTCATAGACTGGCGGTCCAGAGAAGTAGTCAGCTGGGGTCAGTCGTTTAAGGACTGCTGCCCGGGAGCTACGATCTCTGCCATCCTTATACAACCTACCCCTTCTTCTCCAGTGGGGGCAGTAGAGGTGCTTGAAGGGAGTAGGGGCAGGACTCTACCCTCACTACATTCTAACCTGATATTTCAGAGACCTCTTAGGAGGAGGGGTCAGAGGAGGGTGGGGGTTCCCTCGGTGCATTGTGGGGGTGTGAGTTTGGAGACACAGGGGGATGCCTCTGTTGTCGCTTCTGTAAAGAGTTCATCATCTTGTGGCAGACGCATGCGTGAAAATAAACATTCAGGTCCGGACCTGTGTGTGAGTGATTACGTATGGGTGTCCACCAAAAAGATCAGGTGGAAGTGTGGATCTGGAATCTGGAGTTCGAGGGTAATTGGGCCATATCGGGTGTCAGCCATTGTCGGTCCAAAGACTTACCAGTTGGAGTTACCCTCTGTAATGCCCATACACAACTCATTCCACAGGTCGGCGCTCTGGAGATTTGTGCTGCCTACGTTGTCATCTCCATCGTGCTGTGTCCACCATAACCCTGAGGGTCAGGTGACTGAGGAGGTGAACTCTGTTGAATTGAGACGTTCTCACTGTAGGTTGTTTACTGGTGAAGTCCAGTGTTGAGAGTCCAGAGGCCCCTCATTGAAAGGGTTGTACTGTCACGATCCAATTTTGGATTTGTGGCAGATCTGGTTTGCCTCAGTTTGAGACCTTTTTTCCTTTCTGGTCATCTGGGGTTAATAGTTTTTCCCCCCTCTGGTGGCCGCTGGTGTTATTGCATTGCTGCTGGGTCAGCTGATGTTTGTGGTGACCACTCCCTCCATCCTTTAAGAGGTCACCTGGTTCATCAGCTGGCTGTCGGTGTTAGTCCATTCTTCAGCAACCAAGCTGGGAGTAGGAGCTTGCTGGGAACTGTTGTTCTACTGCTGTGTCCAGTGAATCTGGTGTTTCTTCCTGTTGTGCTGTGTCCTGCAGCATTATGCTAAGTTTGGTTTTCCTTTACATTTTCTGTATACCCTGTTAACTGTTGTATTAATACACTGGTGCAGTCCACCTCCCTTGGGGGGGAGAGGGGGCCACTGATAGGGCCTGCACAGGAGACAGGGATACGCTGGCGGCTCAGGCCTCCTAACCATCATAGGTATCCTTGAGATAAGGGAAAGCCAGGGCCCCATATTAGTGGCAGGGACAGGTGCGGGTCCCAGTACGCTGTCCTGCCCCTTTATTGCCGGTAACGGCGTGACACTATCACTGTGAAGGAAAGAAGCCAGAAAGTGGGTTATTAAACCTGCACAAACTCAGAAAGGTTGATACAGTAAGACAGAGAACTCCAGGAGTCCCACTAAGAAGTTTAACCTTTGCAGAAAAAGAGCAAATAGAGCCAGAACTGCTAATAGGAGGGTGAAGCCATTCTAATAATCGCAGGTGTATGTGTCATCAGGCACAGCAATCAACTGACCCCACTCTGTCACGGAATTCCCATGATAGGTGTAATCTGTGTGACCCCCAAACTGTTACAGTTAGGTCCATATATATTTGGACAGAGACAACATTTTTCTCATTTTGGTTATAGACATTACCACAATTTAATTTTAAACAAAACAATTCAGATGCAGTTGAAGTTCAGACTTTTAGCTTTCATTTGAGGGTATCCATATTAAAATTGGATGAAGAGTTTAGGAGTTTCAGCTCCTTAACCTGTGCCACCCTGTTTTTTAAAGGGACCAAAAGTAATTGGACAATTGACTCCAAGGCTATTTCATGGACAGGTGTGGGCAATCCCTTCATTATGTCATTCTCAACTAAGCAGATAAAAGGCCTGGAGTTGATTTGAGGTGTGGTGCTTGCATTTGGAAGGTTTTCCTATGAAGTAAACATGCGGTCAAAAGTGCTCTCCATGAAGGTGAAACAAGCCATTCTTAAGCTCTGAAAACAGAGAAAAAACCCATACGAGAAATTGCTACAATATTAGGAGTGGCAAAATGTACAGTTTGGTACATCCTGAGAAGGAAAGAAAGCACTGGTGATCTCATCAATGCAAAAAGACCTGGGCGCCCACGGAAGACAACAGTGGTGGATGATCGCAGAATAATCTCCATGGTGAAGAGAAACCCCTTCACAACAGCCAACCAAGTGACCAACACTCTCCCGGAGGTCGGCGTATCAATATCCAAATCTATCATAAAGAGAAGACTGCATGAAAGTAAATACAGAGGGTTCACTGCACGGTGCAAGCCACTCATAAGTGTCAAGAATAAAAAGGCTAGACTGGACTTTGCTAAAAAACATCTAAAAAAGCCAGCACAGTTCTGGAAGAACATTCTTTGGACAGATGAAACCAAGATCAACCTCTACCAGAATGATGGAAAGAGAAAAGCATGGCAAAGGCGTGGTACAGCTCATGACTAGTGTTGAGCGATACCGTCCGATACTTGAAAGTATCGGTATCGGAAAGTATCGGCCGATACCGGCAAAGTATCGGATCCAATCCGATACCGATACCCGATACCAATACAAGTCAATGGGACTCAAGTATCGGACGGTATTCCTGATGGTTCCCAGGGTCTGAAGGAGAGGAAACTCTCCTTCAGGCCCTGGGAACCATATTAATGTGTAAAATAAAGAATTAAAATAAAAAATATCGCTATACTCACCTGTCCGACGCAGCCGGGACCTCAGCGAGGGAACCGGCAGCGTTGTTTGTTTAAAATTCGCGCTTTTACTTGGTTACGTGAAGTCCCGGCTTGTGATTGGTCAGGGCGGCCATGTTGCCGGGACGCGGACCAATCACAGCAAGCCGTGACGAAATTACGTCACGGCTTGCTGTGATTGGTCCGCGTCCCGGCAACATGGCCGCCATTAACCAATCACAAGCCGTGACGTCACGGGAGGCTGGACATGCGCGTATTTTGAAAAGCGCGCGTGTCCAGCCTCCAGTGACGTCCCGGCTTATGATTGGTCACGGCGCCATGTTGCCGGGACGCGGACCAATCACAGCAAGCCGTGACGAAATTACGTCACGGCTTGCTGTGATTGGTCCGCGTCCCGGCAACATGGCCGCCATTAACCAATCACAAGCCGTGACGTCACGGGAGGCTGGACACGCGCGTATTTTAAAAAGTGCGCGTGTCCAGCCTCCAGTGACGTCCCGGCTTGTGATTGGTTAATGGCGGCCATGTTGCCGGGACGTCACTGGAGGCTGGACACGCGCGCTTTTCAAAATACGCGCATGTCCAGCCTCCCGTGACGTCCCGGCTTGTGATTGGTTAATGGCGGCCATGTTGCCGGGACGTCACTGGAGGCTGGACACGCGCGCTTTTCAAAATACGCGCATGTCCAGCCTCCCGTGACGTCCCGGCTTGTGATTGGTTAATGGCGGCCATGTTGCCGGGACGCGGACCAATCACAGCAAGCCGTGACGTAATTTCGTCACGGCTTGCTGTGATTGGTCCGCGTCCCGGCAACATGGCCGCCCTGACCAATCACAAGCCGGGACTTCACGTAACCAAGTAAAAGCGCGAAATTTAAACAAACAACGCTGCCGGTTCCCTCGCTGAGGTCCCGGCTGCGTCGGACAGGTGAGTATAGCGATATTTTTTATTTTAATTCTCTTTTTTACACATTATTACATTAATGTTGTTGCGATACCCGATACCACAAAAGTATCGGATCTCGGTATCGGAAATTCCGATACAGCAAGTATCGGCCGATACCCGATACTTGCAGTATCGGAATGCTCAACACTACTCATGACCCAAAGCATACCACATCATCTGTAAAACACGGCGGAGGCAGTGTGATGGCTTGGGCATGCATGGCTGCCAGTGGCACTGGGTCACTAGTGTTTATTGATGATGTGACACTGGACAGAAGCAGCCAAATGAATTCTGAGGTATTCAGAGCCATACTGTGTGCTCAGATCCAGCCAAATGCAGCAAAACTGATTGGTCGTCGTTTCATACTACAGATGGACAATGACCCAAAACATGAAGCCAAAGCAACCCAGGAGTCTATTAAAGCAAAGAAGTGGAATATTCTTGAATGGCCAAGTCAGTCACCTGATCTCAACCCAATTGAGCATGCATTTCACTTGTTAAAGACTAAACTTCAGACAGAAAGGCCCACAAACAAACAGCAACTGAAAACCACCGCAGTGAAGGCCTGGCAGAGCATCAAAAAGGAGGAAACACAGCGTCTGGTGATGTCCATGAGTTCAAGACTTCAGGCAGTCATTGCCAACAAAGGGTTTTCAACCAAGTACTAGAAATGAACATTTTATTTAAAATTATTGAATCTGTCCAATTACTTTTGGTCCCTTTAAAAACAGGGTGGCACATGTTAAGGAGCTGAAACTCCTAAACCCTTCATCCAATTTTAATGTGGATACCCTCAAATGAAAGCTGAAAGTCTGAACTTCAACTGCATCTGAATTGTTTTGTTTAAAATTCATTGTGGTAATGTCTATAACCAAAATGAGAAAAATGTTGTCTCTGTCCAAATATATATGGACCTAACTGTATCTTTCACAATTGGTGGCAGTGGTGGGATCCGCGTGACCCCTCGACTGTTATTCGTGACACCTAATAAATCCCTATCTATTTATTGCCATAATCTAAACTATTTTCTAACATACTTGCATTAAACATTCCATTCTAACATACTTGCATTAAAATTTCTATTATTCTTATTTCACCTCCTTTTTGATGATGCTTCATCTGAAAATCCCAGTACTTGCTGGCATACACAAATGAAGTATCATCAGCGGGAAGAGGCTGCGGTCACCACCACCACAGCCTCTGCCCCATTCCAGAAAGAAAGCATCATCAGTGACAGTCATTTCAGGGGCTCATCTTGTCCCTGCGCGCTGTGCAATGGGCGATGTGCACAATGACAGCGCGCTCTCTGTTGCTGGCTGAGATCAGCAGAATACCCAGCATGCAGAAAGCAGCACCACACTTGCAAAGAAACTTGTCTTTGCATGCCAGCTAGTCTGACATCGCTTTCTGTTGCCAGCTCGTTACAGCTGATCAACAGACAGTGCGCTGTCAATGTGCACATTGCACAGTGCACAGCAAACAGGGACAAGCCCAGCCCCTGAAATGGATGTCAATGATGATGCTTTGTGTCAGAGAGAGGGCAGAGGCTGCAGCCGTGACCGTAGCACCTGCCCCCTGATTACGGTTTGCTTGAGTATCCTATCATACACTGGGATTCTCAAATGAAACATCGTCAAACAATGCAAAAAAAATAAAATTACATAAACAGTCAGTGTAGTTAGTGAAGGATAGGACATTTTTAATTCAAGTATATAAGAAAATAGATTATATTATGGCACTAAAAAAACTGAGATTTAGGAGGAAAATTATTTTGACCATTGGACCACTAATTTAAGGTGCTCACAATGGGAGATATATGACTATATGATTTATGCAAAGTCAGAGATTCCGATTAAGCTTATAATGTGATTTACTTAACAAGTATTACTGTATAAACTGGGCTAAAAAGTTACAATAGAAAACTACTCTTTCAATGTTGTTTTGCCTTCATTCATGCAGTAAGTACATAACGATTTTTGGAACACTTATGGGAGATTTTCATCTTGGAAACATCATTACTGCAACTTTCCTTTGATCATCAAAATAAATCCAGAGCTTTAAAATTTAATTCATCACACTTAACGAGTTTCCAAAAACATCTAAGGGAAATATATCTTTTTTAAGCCGTTTAGGGCATCATTTTAGCAATGTGTTTAAAAGATAATCAGGTCTAGTGTGCACACCGACACATGCTGGATGGGCCGCATGCTGTGCTACAATAGACATTTAATGCTCGTTTTGGAGATAAGAGTCCACAATTGTATTAATAGTCATATTATATTTCACTGCCACATGGATTTATGAGTGGAAAAAAGAATGTATTCCTTGTACTCTATTGACAAAGAAACTGTTGCCCAAACGTCTTTTGTAGAAATTTGTTGCTATAGAGATTTGTAAAGTTGCTTTCTCCTTCAAGACAGTGCCCTTTTTTGTTTTTGCATTTTAGTGATGAGCGAGTATACTCGTTGCTTGGGTTTTCCCGAGCACGCTCGGGTGATCTCCGAGTATTTGTTATTGCCCGGAGATATAGTGTTCATCGCCTCATTTGCATGATTTGCGGCTTCCAGATACGCTGAGTACATGTGCGGGTTGCCTGTTTGTTAGGGAATTCCCACATGTGTTCAGCGTATCTGGAAGCCGTAAATCATGCAACTGAGGCGATGAAAACTATATCTCCGAGCAATAACAAATACTCGGAGGTCACCCATGCGTGCTCGGGAAAACCCGAGCAACGAGTATACTCACTCATCACTACTGCACTTCTGTTTTTCCCTCCCCTTCTTCCCAGAGCCATAACTTTTTTATTTTCCCATCAATATGGCCATGTGAGGGCTTGTTTTTTGAGGGACAAGTTGTACTTTTAAACTAAACCTTTGGTTTTACCATATCATGTACTCACAAATGGGGAAAAAGTTTCAGGTGTGGTGAAATTGCCAAAAAATTGCAATTCCACAACTGTTTTTTTTATTTTATTTTTTTACCATGTTCACCAAATCCTAAAACTGACCTGCCATTATGATTCTCCAGGTCATGATGTGTTCATAGAAACCAAAAATGTCTAGGTTTTTTTTTATTCAACTGGTGAAAAAAATCCAAATTGTGTTAAAATAAAAATTGAATCATATTCCGAGACCCGTAGCTTCTCCTTTTTTCGTGATCTTGGGTTGGGTGAGGGCTTATTTTTTGTGCGCCAAGCTGATGTTTTTAATGATACCATCTTGGTGTGGATACGATCTTTTCATCGTCCGTTATTGCATTTAGATACAATGTTGCATTGACCAAAAAATGTAATTCTGGTGTTTTGACTTTTTTTTTCGCTACGCTGTTTACAGATTATTTTTATAGCTTGATAGACTTGGCGATTATGAATGTGGCGATACCAAGTATGTGTATGTTTGATTTTTTTATTGTTTTATTTTGAATGGGGTGAAAAGGGGGTGACATGAACTTATATATTTTTTTATTTTTTTATATTTTTAAAAACATTTTTTTTTTTTACTTTTGGCATGCTTCAATAGTCTCCATGGGAGACTAGAAGCTGCCATAACCCGATCAGCTCTGCTACATACAAGCGATCTGATGATTGCCTGTATGTAGCAGAATTGCTGACTTGCTATGACTGCCAACCACCTTGCGGCGCTCATAGCAATCCAGCAGTGACAACCATAGAGGTCTGCAGGAGACCTCTGATTGGCATGAAAACCCATGGGTGACTTGCGGTCATGTGACACGGACACCGATGGGCGGGATTTCAGGCGCGATTGTGCCGCGGCTGTTAGAGGCACATGTCAGCTGTTGAAAACAGCGGACATGTGCCAGGAAAGATGTGGGCTCAGCACATGACCAGCGCATGTCGTGAAGGGGCTAAAGAGTAGTAACCCCTTCTAGAACAGGCAATTTTCCATTTTTCTTTGTGTTTTCTTTTTTTCCTTCCTTTCCTGCCATACCTTTTTTTATTTTTCTGTGCATGCAGCCATATGAAGTACTGTTTTTTGTTGTTTTTGTTTGAATGACAACATTCATTTTACCATTTAATTCACTGAAAAATGGGGGGAAAAATCCATGTGTGGTGCAATTGCACAAAACAATGCAATGTTTGGGGGGTTTTGTTGTTACGACCTGGCAATAAGATTCTCCAAGTCAGTATGATTACGAGCATTCTACTAAACATTTTTAGTTGTCTTTTTTTATTTAATGGGTACATTCGGGGGAAAAAACTGGTTATATCTCCTTGATTTGAGACTTGTAACATTTTATGTTTTTCAGTCGATGGAGCTATGTGAAGGCTTGTGCTTTGCGTGGCAAGCTAATACTTTTATCAATATTTTATATAATATAATTTTATTTTTTTTTTCTTTTATGGTGTTTACTGATCCTGTAAATTAATTTTATATTTTGACAGATCAGACTTTTAAAGAGGCAGTGATACTAAATGTTTATCTAAAATATGTATATATATATATATATATATATATATATATATATATATATATATATATATATATATATATATATATATATATATATATATATATATATATATATATATATATATATATATATACTTATTTTTAGTGGGTGAAAAAGGGAGTTGATTCAAATTTTTATAGATTTAAAAAAACAACATGTGTTATATTTTATCTTTTTACTCCCCTTAGGTGACTAGAACCTGCGATTGTCTGATCGCATATAAAATTGTATCAAATGGTAATGATCATGGGCTGCTATGTAGATCAGGTACAGGCTGGTCTTCAGAGAAGTACTAAGATGGCAGGCGCAGGATGTTCAGCAAGCCTGCTGCCTAGGCAATCCATTGGTACCGTAGAGTCACATAGCAGGGAGCCAATAGGTTCGTGGAACATCGCTCCACCCAGATTGCACATTCTACATGCTGCTGTTAGTGATACACAGCTGCATTTTAAGAAGTTAACAGCAGCGGGCGGAGCTCAGCTTAAAGGTATTGCTTCCCATTTGATTTGGTATGCCTTGCTAGTAATAGTGGGTTATATAGCTTATGTTCATGATTATTCCCACAAACTTCTCATATTGTGCTAGTCGTGCTCCACCCGATTTTTCATATATACAGCAGGTGAAATAAATATTCAACATGTCACCAATTTTCTAAGTAAATATATTTCTAAAGGTGCTATTGACATGATATTCTCCAAAAAATCACAGAGAAAAAAGCAAAGATGGTTACCTGCTGAAGCCTCCAAACAAATGCACCAGCAGAGCGCATCGGACCCGATTAATGATGGCAACAACACAGGTGCACAGGTGGAGGCTTCAGCAGGTAACCATCTCTGCTTTAATCTCTGTGATTTTTTTGTCAATTTTCTGGAGGATTTTTAAGTCCTCTTTGTGCGTCTGTGAGCTTTTACTCAATGTTTAGTGTTAGGACCGTCAAAAATGTAAGGACCCTTGACGTGGGTTGCCGGCTTACATATTGAGGCCCCAATATAAACTAATACCTTACATACATTGATATGTGGTTATTTTGCACTTTATCTTGCAGGGCGCAGTCGGACCAAGATGGCTCTGTAAACTGTAGGCCTCTATTCACACAGCATGCATTTTGTGCCACTGGGCGGCCCGCATATATGTGCGTTAATAATAGGCTGTATACCAGATGCTCTGCATTGCTTGTGTGAACAATGCCACATACAGACTATTATCGCTTATCTCTTTGTGCACTAATGCCAAACAACCAATACTGGATTGAAAGTGGTTGTTTCATCTGTATTTTTTGCACCTGTGTTGTTGCCATCATTAATCGGGTCCGATGCGCTCTGCTGGTGCATTTGTTTGGAGGCTTTAGCAGGTAACCATCTCTGCTTTTTTCTCTGTGATTTTTTTGTCAATTTTCTGGAGGATTTTTAAGTCCTCTTTGGGCGTCTGTGAGCTTTTGACATGATATTCTCACCAGATGTCGGTAACAGCCCATCCAATTCACACATGCAAAGAAATTAAACCACAGATGTCCATAAATTAAGTTATGCATTATAATGAGAAATTACATAGGGAAAAAGTATTGAACAAATAAAGAAAGAGGTGCAAAAAGCCATGGAAAGTCATGACACCAGCTGAAACCTATCAGTAATTAGAACGCAATCTTGGCACTTAATGAAAAATAATGTTGGCTGGTTCAACTGATGTCCTACTGTATAAAAAGGTGACTCCTTACCAAGGTGCCACACAAGAAACATCTCATGATGGATAAAACCAGTGAGCTGAGTGAAGACCTTCACAACCTTATTGTTGCAAAATATAATAATGGCATTGGTTAGAGAAGAATTGCTAAACTACTGAAGGTTCTAGTGAGCACTGTTGGTGCCATAATCCAGAAGTGGAAACTTAATTTATGGACATCTATGATTTGATTTCTTTGCCTGTGTGGATTAGATGGGTTGTTACCAACATCTGGTGAGAATTTCATGTGAATAGCACTTTTAGAAATATATTTACTTAGAAAATTGGTAACGTGTACAATATTTATTTCACCCGCTGTATATATATTAAAATTGCATCAAAAAGTGGTCACCTAAAAGGTAGTCTTCTCAAAGAAGGTGGTCAGTAAAGAGAACATATAAAAGGCTTGAATATCTTACACAATCTGGCCAGGAAAAGGGTGTCGTTTTCTCAGAGAGATGATCTTTTGGAGAGGTTTCACTATATTTTTTTTACTGCCTTCTACTTTTGTTACTCAAGTTGGATAAGCCAATTAAGGTGTAGCAAGGGTGAAGTGCATGTTACAGGACCCGCAGATTCAACATTCTTTTTCTCCCAGGGAAACCACTTTCACTCTTTAGATAGATAAAATATTATTCCTTCTTATATTTTGTATCAAAGAGAGCACACTGAGATAGCTTGTAATGGGAGAGGTCCTGTTCACACTTAAAATACAGCTTTACAGGGTTAGATACAGGAAGATAAGCAGTAGGCCCAGCCTCAAGCTGACAAAGGATGCTATAGATACAGTGAAGGATGCTGATTTTGTAAGTTCACCCACTGACAATGACATGAACAGTCTATAATTTTAAGGGTAGGTTAATTTTAACATTGAGACTAGACTATCAAAAATAAAATCCAGAAGATCACATTGTATAAATTATATAAAGGTATTTGCATTTTGCAGTGAGAAATAAGTATTTGATCCTCTACCAACCATTAAAAGGTCTGGCTCCTACAGACCAGTTAGATGCTCCTAATCAACTCGTCACTTGAATTAAAGACAGCTGTCTCACATAGTCACTTTTATAAAAGACTCCTATCCACAGACTCAACTAATCAGTAAGAATCTAACTTCTACAACATGGGCAAGACCAAAGAGCTTTATAAGGATGTCAAGGACAAGATCATAGACCTGCACAAAGCTGGAATGGGCTACAAAACCATAAGTAAGACGCTGGGTGAGAAGGAGACAACTGTTTGTGCAATAGTAAGAAAATGGAAAACATACAAAATGACTGTCAATCGGCAATGATCTGGGGCACCATGCAAAATCTCACCTCGTGCGGTATCCTTGATCATGAGGAAGGTGAGAGATTAGCCTAAAACTACACGGGGGAACTTGTTAATAATATCAAGGCAGCTGGGACTACAGTCACAAAGAAAACCATTGGTAACACATTACGCCATAAAGCTTTAAAATCCTGCTGGCCCGCAAGGTCCCCCTGCTCAAGAAGGCACATGTGCAGGCCCATCTGAGGTTTGCCAGTGAACACCTGGATAATTCTGTGAGTGATAGGGAAAAGGTACTGTGGTCAGATGAGACAAAAATTTAGATCTTTGGTATTAACTCAACTCGCCGTGTTTTGAGGAAGAGAAATGCTGCCTATGACCCAAAGAACACCATCCCCACTGTCAAGCATGGAGGTGGAAACTGTTATGATCTGGTGACCTTGGAGCCGCATGAGAGACTTTCTCAGGAGTAGGTGGTACCTGTACTGACCGCAAACCCTAAACTAACACCGCAACTAGAAGTAGCCGTGGGATGTACCTAACACGTCCTAGACATCTCGACACAGCCGGAGGACTAAATACCCCTATAGATGGAAATGGGAATTCTATCTTGCCTCAGAGCAGAACCCCAAAGGACAGGCAGCCCCCCACAAATATTGACTGTGAGTATAAGAGGAAAGACACACGCAGGCAGAAAAACAGGATTTAGCAAAAGAGGCACTTCTAGCTAAATAGAAAAGGATAGGACAGAATTCTAAGCGGTCAGTATTAAAATCCTAAAAATATCCACAGCAGATAATACAAATATTCCACATCTAACTAAAGACATAGAAAGTATATCTGCATCTCCTGAGAATCCAGCATGACTGAAAAATCCAAACAAAGTCTAAGCTGGACAAAAACACAATAAATTGCACTGCATTGCAAAGCACACTGCATGTGTGCACAGAGACAAAACACCAGACACTTATCTTAGCCGAATTGGCAGCAGGGTATGAGGAGCCAGAGAGAGATGCAATCCCTCCAAGTACAATGGACAACTGGCACAGAGTCATGGAGCCTGCATACCTAAATACCTAATAGAGCTGCAATCAGCAGAAACACCTGCCCGGATTACAACCCCAAGACAACTGCACTACCACCAACAACCACCGGAGGGAGCCCAAGAGCAGAATTCACAACAGGAAACATGTTTTGGGGGTGTCTCTCCGCTAAGGGCGCAGGACTACTTAACCGCATCAATGGGAGAATGGATGGAGCCATGTACCATAAAATCCTGAGTGACAACCTCCTTTCCTCCTCCAGGATGTTAAAAATGGGTCATGGCTGGGTCTTCCAACAGAGCAATGACCTAAAATATACAGCCAAAGCAACAAAGCAGTGGCTCAAAAAGAAGCACATTAAAGTCATGGAGTGGCCTAGCCAGTCTCCAGACCTTAATACCATAGAAAATTTATGAAGGGAGTTGAAGCTCTGAGTTGCCAAGTGACAGCCTCAAAATCTTAATGATTTAGAGATGATCTGCAAAGAGGAGTGGACCAAAATTCCTCCTGATGTTTGCGCAAACCTCATCATTAACTACAAAAAACATCTGACTGTTGTGCTTGTCAACAAGGGTTTTGCCACCAAGTATTAAGTCTTGCTTGCCAGAGGGATCAAATACTTATTTCTCACTGAAAAAAGGCAAATAAATGTATATAATTTATACAATGTGATTTTCTGGATTTTATTTTTGATATTCTATCTCTCAATGTTAAAATTGACCTACCCTTAAAATTATAGACTGTTCATGTCTTTGTCAGTGGGCAAACTTACAAAATCAGCAAGGGAACAATAATTATTTCCTTTACTTTACATAGGAAAATACTGTAAATAGCCTTGGAAAAGTTCTGAAAAGGTAAAAAAAATAGCTGGACAAAAACACAATAAATTGCACTGAATTGCAAAGCACACTGCATGTGTGCACAGAGACAAAAAACCAGACACTTATCTTAGCCGAATTGGCAGCAGGGCATGAGGAGCCAGAGAGAGATGCAATCCCTCCAAGTACAATGGACAACTGGCACAGACTCATGGAGCCTGCACACCTAAATACCTAATAGAGCTGCAATCAGCAGAAACACCTGCCCGGATTACAACCCCAAGACAACTGCACTACCACCAACAACCACCGGAGGGAGCCCAAGAGCAGAATTCACAACAGTACCCCCCTTGAAGAGGGGTCACAGAACCCTCACCAGAGCCCCCAGGCCGATCAGGATGAGCCAGATGAAAGGCACAGACCAAATCAGCAGCATGGACATCAGAGGCAAAAACCCAAGAATTATCCTCCTGGCCATAACCCTTCCATTTGACAAGGTACTGAAGCCTCTGCCTCGAAAAGCGAGAATCCAAAATCTTCTCAACCACATACTCCAACTCCCCATCAACCAACACAAGAGCAGGAGGATCAACAGAGGGAACAACGGGCACCACATATTTCCGCAATAAAGATCTATGGAAAACATTATGGATGGCAAAAGAGGCCGGAAGGGCCAAACGAAAAGACACCGGATTGATAATCTCAGAAATCCTATAAGGACCAATAAACGGAGGCTTAAACTTAGGGGAAGAAACCTTCATAGGAACATGACGGGAAGACAACCAGACCAAATCCCCAACCCGAAGCCGGGAACCAACACACCGATGACGGTTAGCAAAACGCTGAGCCTCCTCCTGAGACAACACCAAATTGTCCCCCACGAGCCCAAATCTGCTGCAACCTGTCAACCACAGAATCCACACCAGGACAATCAGAAGGTTCAACTTGCCCCAAAGAAAAACGAGGATGAAAACCAAAATTACAAAAGAAGGGCGAAACCAAGGTAGCCGAACTAGCCCGATTATTAAGGGCAAACTCGGCCAATGGCAAGAAAGCCACCCAATCATCCTGATCAGCAGACACAAAGCATCTCAAATAAGTTTCCAAAGTCTGATTAGTTCACTCGGTCTGGCCATTTGTCTGAGGATGAAATGCGGAAGAAAAAGACAAATCAATGCCCAGCCTAGCACAAAAGGCCCGCCAAAACCTAGAAACAAACTGGGAACCTCTGTCAGACACAACATTCTCCGGAATACCATGCAAACAAACCACATGCTGAAAAAACAACGGAACCAAATCAGAAGAGGAAGGCAATTTAGGCAAAGGCACCAAATGAACCATCTTAGAAAACCGGTCACAAACCACCCAGATAACCGACATCCTCTGGGAAACCGGAAGATCTGAAATAAAATCCATAGAAATATGCGTCCAGGGCCTCTCAGGGACCGGCAAAGGCAAAAGCAACCCACTAGCACGGGAACAACAAGGCTTGGCCCACGCACAAGTCCCACAGGACTGCACAAAAGAACGCACATCACACGACAAAGAAGGCCACCAAAAGGACCTACCAACCAAATCTCTGGTACCAAAAATACCAGGATGGCCAGCCAACACAGAACAATGAACCTCAGAAATCACTCTACTAGTCCATCTATCAGGAACAAACAGTTTCCCCACTGGACAGCGGTCAGGTTTGTCAGCCTGAAATTCCTGCAGAACCCGTCGCAAATCAGGGGAAATGGCAGAAAGGACCACCCCTTCCTTCAGGATGCCGACCGGCTCAAGTACCTCAGGAGAATCAGGCAAAAAACTCCTAGAGAGGGCATCAGCCTTAATATTCTTAGAACCTGGAAGATACGAAACCACGAAATCAAAACGGGAGAAAAGCAGGGACCATCGAGCCTGTCTAGGATTCAACCGTTTCGCAGATTCGAGATAAATCAGATTTTTATGATCGGTCAAGACCACAATACGGTGCTTGGCTCCCTCAAGCCAATGTCGCCATTCCTCAAACGCCCACTTCATAGCCAACAACTCCCGATTGCCGACATCATAATTGCGTTCAGCAGGCGAAAACTTACAGGAAAAGAAGGCACACGGTTTCATCAAGGAACCATCAGAATTCCTCTGAGACAAAACGGCCCCTGCCCCAATCTCAGAAGCGTCAACCTCAACCTGAAACGGAAGAGAAACATCTGGCTGACGCAACACCGGGGCAGAAGTAAATCGGCGTTTAAGCTCCTGAAAGGCAGAGACAGCCACAGAGGACCAATTCGTTACATCAGCGCCTTTCTTCGTCAAATCGGTCAGGGGTTTAACCACACTGGAGAAGTTAGCAATGAAACGGCGATAAAAATTAGCAAAGCCCAAAAATTTCTGAAGGCTCTTCACGGATGTGGGCTGAATCCAATCATGAATGGCCTGAACCTTAACCGGATCCATCTCTATAGATGAGGGAGAAAAAATGAAGCCCAAAAAAGAAACCTTCTGCACTCCAAAGAGACACTTAGACCCCTTCACAAACAAAGCATTATCACGAAGGATCTGAAATACCATCCTGACCTGTTTCACATGAGACTCCCAATCATCGGAAAAAATTAAGGTGTCATCCAAATATACAATCATGAATTTATCAAGATAATTCCGAAAGATATCATGCATGAAGGACTGAAAAACAGATGGAGCATTAGAGAGCCCGAATGGCATCACAAGGTATTCAAAATGGCCTTTGGGCGTATTAAACGCAGTTTTCCATTCGTCACCCTGCTTAATACGAACAAGATTATATGCCCCCGAAGGTCAATTTTAGTAAACCAACTAGCCCCCTTAATCCTGGCAAACAAATCGGAAAGCAAAGGTAAAGGGTATTGAAACTTGACCGTGATCTTATTCAAGAGGCGATAATCAATACAGGGTCTCAAGGAGCCATCCTTCTTAGCAACAAAAAAAAATCCCGCTCCCAACGGTGAAGAAGATGGCCGAATATGCCCTTTCTCCAAAGACTCCTTAACATAACTCCACATGGCGGTATGTTCCGGCACAGACAGGTTGAAAAGTCGGCCCTTAGGAAACTTACAGCCTGAAATCAAGTCAATAGCACAATCACAGTCCCTATGCGGTGGAAGGGAACTGGACTTGGGCTCATTGAATACATCCTGAAAATCAGACAAAAACTCTGGAACTTCAGAAGAGGAGGAAGAGGAGATTGACATCACAGGAACGTCATTATGAACCCCCTGACAACCCCAACTAATCACAGACATAGACTTCCAATCCAACACAGGATTATGTATCTGCAACCATGGAAAACCCAGCACAATAGCATCATGCAAATTATTTAACACCAGAAAACGACAATCTTCCTGATGGGCTGGCGCCATGCACATGGTCACCTGTGTCCAAAACTGGGGTTTATTTTTAGCCAAAGGTGTAGCATCAATGCCCCTTAAAGGAATAGGGTTCTGCAAAGACTGCAAGGGGAAACCACAACGCCTGGCAAATTCAAAGTCCATTAAGTTCAAAGCGACGCCTGAATCCACGAACGCCATGACAGAAAATGATGACAATGAGCAGATCAAGGTCACAGATAACAGAAATTTAGGTTGTACAGTTCCGATGGTAACTGAACTAGCGATTCTCTTTGTACGCTTTGGGCAGACTGAAATGACATGAGAAGCATCGCCACAATAAAAACACAACCTATTCTGACGTCTGAATCCTTGTTGTTCCATTCTAGACAGAATCCTATCACACTGCATAGGCTCAGGCATCTGCTCTGAGGACAACGCCACAGCGCGCACAGTTCTGCGCTCCCGCAAGCGCCGATCGATCTGAATGGCCAGAGACATAGAATCACTCAGACCAACAAGCGTGGGAAACCCCACCATAACTAACATCTTTAACAGATTCAGAAAGACCCTTTCTGAAAATTGCCGCCAAAGCATCCTCATTCCATTTAGTCAGCACAGACCATTTTCTAAATTTCTGACAATACAATTCTGCCGCTTCTTGACCCTGAGACAGGGCCAACAAGGTCTTCTCCGCTTGATCCACAGAATTTGGTTCATCATATAATAATCCTAGAGCCTGAAAAAAGGCATCTACATTAAGCAAGGCCGGATTCCCAGATTCCAGGGAAAATGCCCAATCCTGAGGGTCGCCACGCAGCAGGGAGATGACAATTTTAATCTGCTGAATGGGATCACCAGAGGAACGAGGCTTCAGAGCAAAAAACAGTTTACAGTTGTTTTTAAAACTCAAAAATTTGGACCTGTTCCCAAAAAACAAATCAGGAGTAGGAATCCTAGGCTCTAAAAGCGGAGTCTGAGCAATATAATCAGAAATACCCTGTACCCTAGCAGCAAGCTGGTCTACACAAGAAACTAATCCCTGAACATCCATGCTAGCACAAGACTCCTCAGTCACCCAGAGGAAAAGAGGGAAGAAAAGCCAAAGCAGGCTACAGAAAAAAAATGGCTCTTTCTTCCCTTATTCTGAGATGCATTTAACTCATTGTTGGCCAGTTGTACTGTTATGATCTGGTGACCTTGGAGCCGCATGAGAGACTTTCTCAGGAGTAGGTGGTACCTGTACTGACCGCAAACCCTAAACTAACACCGCAACTAGAAGTAGCCATGAGATGTACCTAACACGTCCTAGACATCTCGACACAGCCGGAGGACTAAATACCCCTATAGATGGAAATGGGAATTCTATCTTGCCTCAGAACAGAACCCCAAAAGACAGGCAGCCCCCCACAAATATTGACTGTGAGTATAAGAGGAAAGACACACGCAGGCAGAAAAACAGGATTTAGCAAAAGAGGCACTTCTAGCTAAATAGAAAAGGATAGGACAGAATTCTAAGCGGTCAGTATTAAAATCCTAAAAATATCCACAGCAGATAATACAAATATTCCACATCTAACTAAAGACATAGAAAGTATATCTGCATCTCCTGAGAATCCAGCATGACTGAAAAATCCAAACAAAGTCTAAGCTGGACAAAAACACAATAAATTGCACTGAATTGCAAAGCACACTGCATGTGTGCACAGAGACAAAAAACCAGACACTTATCTTAGCCGAATTGGCAGCAGGGTATGAGGAGCCAGAGAGGGATGCAATCCCTCCAAGTACAATGGACAACTGGCACAGACTCATGGAGCCTGCACACCTAAATACCTAATAGAGCTGCAATCAGCAGAAACACCTGCCCGGATTACAACCCCAAGGCAACTGCACTACCACCAACAACCACCGGAGGGAGCCCAAGAGCAGAATTCACAACAGGAAACATGTTTTGGGGGTGTCTCTCTGCTAAGGGCGCAGGACTACTTAACCGCATCAATGGGAGAATGGATGGAGCCATGTACCATAAAATCCTGAGTGACAACCTCCTTTCCTCCTCCAGGATGTTAAAAATGGGTCATGGCTGGGTCTTCCAACAGAGCAATGACCTAAAATATACAGCCAAAGCAACAAAGCAGTGGCTCAAAAAGAAGCACATTAAAGTCATGGAGTGGCCTAGCCAGTCTCCAGACCTTAATCCCATAGAAAATTTATGAAGGGAGTTGAAGCTCTGAGTTGCCAAGTGACAGCCTCAAAATCTTAATGATTTAGAGATGATCTGCAAAGAGGAGTGGACCAAAATTCCTCCTGATGTTTGCGCAAACCTCATCATTAACTACAAAAAACATCTGACTGTTGTGCTTGTCAACAAGGGTTTTGCCACCAAGTATTAAGTCTTGCTTGCCAGAGGGATCAAATACTTATTTCTCACTGAAAAAAGGCAAATAAATGTATATAATTTATACAATGTGATTTTCTGGATTTTATTTTTGATATTCTATCTCTCAATGTTTAAATTGACCTACCCTTAAAATTATAGACTGTTCATGTCTTTGTCAGTGGGCAAACTTACAAAATCAGCAAGGGAACAATAATTATTTCCTTTACTTTACATAGGAAAATACTGTAAATAGCCTTGGAAAAGTTCTGAAAAGGTAAAAAAAATATTACAGATACTTTTATATCAAGGGTTGTCCAATACTTTTTGTTAGGTCATTAATATTAAATCAATGCTCCGAAACCTAGCACCCCTACCAATCAGCTGTTTTCAGCTCTGGCGCCGTCTGGAGCCAGAATAACACTGTTCCATGTAATAGCCGTTCACGGATACTATAGCTCAAATCCTAGTGAAATGAATAAGAACAGTACCCATAGTCACAATAGTAAATTGGAAAATGGCTGATACTTTGGACAGAAAATGGAATCTGTCACCAGGTTTTTGCCTTGTAATCTGAGAGCAGCACTCTGTGGAGCAGAGACCCCCTTTCCAGCAATGCATCATTTGCAGGGTTACTTATAGTTTTACAAAAATTCTAAATTTTATCTGTTGAAAATCTACTAGTTCCCTGAATGCTGAGCTCTGTATAAGGCGATGTTTGCATGTTCAGTAGTGATCAGTTAGAATGCATTCAGCCGCAATCTGCTTGCATAAAAGTTGTGCAGACACAATTTTTTCTTCCTTTTTTTAATAACTGATCTCTGCTGGATCCGTTTTTTAACATTTAAGTCTATGGAAAACGAATCCGTTAATCAGCTATCCGTTTTCTTTCATTGTTTTTCTTTCATCTGTTTTTTTGCTTACTCGATCCAGGACCGGGTGCATTTTTCAGTAAGAAAAAAACAGGTCTGTTATAAATGAAAGAAAAATGGATGTCTAATTAACGGAACCGTTTTCCATAGACTTCAATGTTAAACAAAACTGATCCAGTAGAGATCAGTTATTTAAAAATGGACTAAAAAGTTGTGTCTACATAACATTTCTGCCAACAGATTGCTGCTGAATCCGTTCTAACTGATCACTACTAGGCATTTGAACATAGCCTTACCCTGCCCACAACACTGATTGGCAGCTTTCTGTCGAAAACTGTCAAAGAGTTGTGGGGGCGGAGTTACACAAAGCAGGAGGACTACATGGCACGAGGCAACTAGTCTTCTAGTGATAATCTCCTGCTGATAAAACACAAAGTTTAATGAAACAGCAACATATATCCCAGTAAGTAACACATCACAAGAATTGGGCCCATAACCTTATGCTGCTATTAGATTATACAGAAAAAAACTGCTGACAGATTTTTTTAAAATCTTAAACTGCAAAGACTCAAGAGAAATATTAACATTAATTCATCAAAGTGGGCAGTAAATCCCTTGTTTGTTTTTTTTAAATTCATCCGGCTTTAATGAATTAGATGTATACGTGTAATCATACATTGAAAAATAATAAATTTGCGTTAAAAATAAAAGCAAAGACAATAGAATATAAATCCCTATAAATACTTATGGCATTAGGCACAATTTTCAATTCATTTAAAGCTGCTGTATTATTATAAAGGTGGCTGCTTAAAAACAGCATTTATGTATCTGGACTATATTCGTGTAGTTCATTCAAGTCCTGTTGAAATACAGCTATTAAGAGTGATTATAGCTCTTCGCGTAACGAGTATTTGAAATAACATTGTATCTTATGGAGAAACTGTGCACATGAGTGCTTTTTCCATCATCCCCAGACACTGTAACCAGCATTTAAGGGGATGTAATATTGTTGTTGTGCTTCACAGCGGCTCTACAGAAAACGTATTTCCAACCAAAGGACATAGTTGCGCAATTACTTGTTAGTTTATCCCCAGTTTACCTGTGCAGCAGTTTTACAATTTCCACGTCTGTCACAGACAGTCAATTGTTTAAAATGTGTTGTGTTTTGGGCTAAAATATGGTTTCTGTGTGCAGTTTATATTAAGTTTTAAACTATTACACATAGAAAACGTGGTGAGCCTGCTGAATAACAATTGCAAAAGCGCTGTCATTAATATGCCTGGTAGGAATCTGTATAAGTATTATGCTTTACTTAGGCTAGGTTCACATTAGCGTTTGTGTGCACAGCCTATCAACTGCATGCGCAAACGCATGCAAACACACATGCAAACACATGCATGTTTACTCAGCGTTTTTTATCCGCATCATCTTACGCATGATGGCAAAACAACGCTGCGTGTGCCTGCGTTTGTATGCATTTTTGCCTGCGTTTGCGTTGATTATGCGCATGAGTTCGATATTTCCAAGAGGGCGTGTCTCAATCAGTTCCTGGACATGCGCAGTCCAAAGTACGCAAGCGCATTGAACACGTGCATACTCATGTCCTTGCGTACGTATGCCTTCCCATAGACAGTACTGCGTTGTTTTGACGCACTCCATCCGCAATCATCCGCATGCAGATGATTGAGCATAATTGACGCCTCTAATAATGCAACATGTTGCGTTCGTCAGACCCCGTCGCACACCGAGAAACGACGCATGCGTACGCATCCGCATGCGAATTGATGCAAACGCATGTCCCTGTGTACACCATATTAAAGATAGGTAAGCAAGACGCATGCGGATCTATGCGGATCAAACGCTGCACACAGATACGCAAATGTGAAACCGGCCACATAGCCCTATTATATTTTGCAATGCTTTACATACATTATCATCGCTGTGCCCACCGGGGCTCATAAGCTAAATGCCCTATAAGTATGTCTTTGGAATGTGGGAGGAAACCAGTGTACCCAGAGGAAACCCACGCAAACTCTTTGTAGATGTTGTCCTTTGTGGGGTTTGAACCCAGGACCGCAAGGCTGCAGTGCTATCCACTGAGCCACCATGCTGCCCATAAGGGTATGTGCATATAATGTCTTTTTCAGGCACATTCCGCCAGGGAACTCACCTCAAAAACCTATCATAAAAGATACAAAAGAATGAATGTATACATTTCTAAGTAAAAAGGAGTCACTGGTGTAAACGTTCAAGCTTTTGAACATCTTTTAACCACTTCAGGTTTCTAAACATGCCAAGTGGTTAAAAGAAGTGAGCATACCATTCTTCAGGCATTTTCCACTCTGAAGTCGCTTTATGCTTTACAAGTCAATGAAAAAGCTCAAAAGATGCCAAAAAGACGTCTGGATGTGGGAGAGTCAATTTTGCTTCTAAAACTGCTAGCATTGTTCAATGGAGTGAAAAAGATGACCCGAAAACGATGGTAAGACGTAAAAAAAACATGGGAGAAGAGTTATAAGGTGAAGATCCTAGATGACGGCTGCAGTACTTAAATGGATTTTTCAAAAAAGTATTTCTTATAGGTTTGCTTAGTAGTAAAAGAATATATAGCACTTTATTTACCCTGCCTGGATCTAGCTGTAAGGGGTGCACAAGGACTAGCTGTGTGCCCACTTTCCCTGCCCGTGTTTTACGTCCCTGACAAACTGATGTGTTTGACATGCACGGCTGCTATATTATATGTAACTGTTGAATGATATGTGTATTATAAGATTATTAATGCCATGTACATAAGTTATTTACTAGGGAAAGTGTAGTATTCCAAGTAGCCCACTAGAGGGGAGGCGCAATAGTAAAAGACAGCGATAGGATGATAGGCACTAGTTAAAATTAGGAGGGGCCAACCGCATAAGGGAGAGAGAGCTTCCTGCTTTTAGTCAGAAGAGCTGGGGAGCCTGGGCAGTGTCATGAATCCCCAATGGCTAGGGATCCTAGAGCACATCTGAACACATTGATAGCCGGCAAGGGAAATGACAGAAAGGCCAGGTAAAATAGGAAACACCCAGCCTCTGATGGACAGATGGAAACCAAAGGCCGCAACCCACCAAAGTCACCCAGTACCGGCAGTAACCACCAGAGGGAGCCCGCAAACAGAATCCACAACAGTACCCCCCCCTTGAGGAGGGGTCACCGAACCCTCACGAGAACCCCCAGGGCGATCAGGGTGAGCTCTATGGAAGGCGCGGACCAAATCAGTCGCATGAACATCGGAGGCGACCACCCAGGAATTGTCCTCCTGACCATAACCCTTCCACTTAACCAAATACTGGAGTTTGCGTCTGGAAACACGAGAATCCAAGATCTTTTCAACAACATACTCCAATTCTCCCTCCACCAGCACCGGAGCAGGAGGCTCGACCGAAGGAACAACAGGCACCTCATACCTCCGCAACAACGACCGATGGAACACATTATGAATAGCGAACGATGCTGGGAGATCCAAACGGAAAGATACAGGGTTAAGAATCTCCGAGATCCTATAAGGACCGATGAACCGAGGCTTGAACTTAGGAGAAGAGACCTTCATAGGGACAAAACGAGAAGACAACCACACCAAGTCCCCAACAAGAAGTCGGGGACCCACGCGGCGACGGCGATTAGCAAACTGCTGAGTCTTCTCCTGAGACAACTTCAAATTGTCCACCACCTGATTCCAAATGTGATGTAGCCTGTCCACCACCACGTCCACTCCAGGACAATCCGAAGACTCCACCTGACCAGAGGAAAAACGAGGATGAAACCCTGAATTACAAAAAAAAGGAGAGACCAACGTGGCCGAACTAGCCCGATTATTAAGAGCAAACTCGGCCAGTGGCAAAAAAGCAACCCAGTCATCCTGATCAGCAGAAACAAAACACCTCAAATAAGTTTCCAAGGTCTGATTAGTTCGCTCCGTCTGGCCATTCGTCTGAGGATGGAATGCAGACGAGAAAGACAAATCAATGCCCATCTTGGCACAAAACGTCCGCCAAAATCTAGACACAAACTGGGATCCCCTGTCAGAAACGATATTCTCCGGAATCCCATGCAAACGAACCACGTTCTGAAAAAACAAAGGAACCAACTCAGAGGAGGAGGGCAACTTAGGCAAGGGCACCAAATGAACCATCTTAGAAAAGCGGTCACACACAACCCAGATAACGGACATTTTCTGTGAAACCGGGAGATCAGAAATAAAATCCATGGAAATGTGCGTCCAAGGCCTCTTCGGGATGGGCAAGGATAACAACAACCCACTAGCCCGTGAACAGCAAGGCTTAGCTCGAGCACACACTTCACAAGACTGCACAAAGGTACGCACATCCCTAGACAAGGAAGGCCACCAAAAAGACCTGGCCACCAAGTCTCTTGTATTCCAGGATGACCAGCCAACACAGAAGAATGGACCTCGGAGATGACTCTACTGGTCCAATCATCCGGAACAAACAGTCTTTCTGGTGGACATCGATCCGGTTTATCCACCTGAAACTCCTGCAATGCGCGTCGCAAGTCTGGGGATACGGCGGACAATATTACCCCATCCCTAAGGATACCAGCAGGCCCAGTGTCTCCAGGAGAGTCAGGCACAAAACTCCTGGAAAGAGCATCTGCCTTCACATTCTTTGAACCTGGCAGGTATGAAACCACGAAATTGAAACGAGAAAAAAATAACGACCAACGAGCCTGTCTAGGATTCAAACGCCTGGCAGACTCAAGGTAAATGAGATTCTTGTGATCAGTCAAGACCACCACGCGATGTTTAGCACCCTCAAGCCAATGACGCCACTCCTCAAATGCCCACTTCATGGCCAAAAGCTCCCGATTACCCACATCATAATTGCGCTCGGCGGGCGAGAATTTTCTAGAGAAGAAAGCACATGGCTTCATCACCGAGCCATTAGAACTTCTCTGTGACAAAACCGCCCCCGCTCCAATCTCGGAAGCATCAACCTCCACCTGAAAAGGAAGTGAAACATCTGGTTGACACAACACAGGAGCAGAAGAAAACCGGCGCTTAAGTTCCCGAAAGGCCTCCACGGCCGCAGGAGACCAATCAGCAACATCAGCACCCTTTTTAGTCAAATCAGTCAAAGGTTTAACAATACTGGAAAAATTAGCAATGAACCGACGATAAAAATTAGCAAACCCCAAGAACTTCTGAAGGCTCTTAACAGATGTAGGTTGTGTCCAGTCACAAATAGCCTGAACCTTAACTGGATCCATCTCAATAGTAGAAGGAGAAAAAATGTACCCCAAAAAAGAAATCTTCTGGACTCCGAAGAGACACTTTGAGCCCTTCACAAATAGAGAATTGGCCCGCAAAACCTGAAACACCTTCCTGACCTGTAGAACATGAGACTCCCAGTCATCAGAAAACACCAAAATATCATCCAAATACACAATCATAAACTTTTCCAGATATTCACGGAAAATATTGTGCATAAAGGACTGAAAGACTGACGGAGCATTGGAGAGTCCAAAAGGCATTACCAAATACTCAAAATGGCCCTCAGGCGTATTAAATGCGGTTTTCCACTCATCACCCTGTTCTATCCGCACCAGATTATACGCACCACGAAGATCTATTTTAGTGAACCACCTAGCCCCCTTAATGCGAGCAAACAAATCAGTAAATAATGGCAATGGATACTGGTATTTGACTGTAATCTTATTCAGAAGGCGATAATCTATACAAGGCCTCAGGGAACCATCTTTTTTTGCCACGAAAAAAAAACCTGCTCCCAGAGGGGACGAAGATGGACGAATATGTCCCTTTTCCAAGGACTCCTTAATATAATTCCGCATAGCAGTATGCTCTGGCAGTGACAGATTAAATAAACGACCCTTAGGGAACTTACTGCCAGGAATCAATTCTATAGCACAGTCACACTCTCTATGAGGAGGGAGCGAATTGAGCTTAGGCTCCTCAAAAACATCTCTATAATCCGACAAAAACGCAGGGATCTCCGAAGGAGTAGATGAAGCAATAGAAATCGGAGGTGCATCATCATGAACCCCCTGACATCCCCAGCTTAGCACAGACATTGTCTTCCAGTCCAGGACAGGATTATGAGTTTGTAACCATGGCAGACCAAGCACTAGTACATCATGTAAATTATACAGTACAAGGAAGCGAATCACCTCCTGATGAACGGGAGTCATGCGCATGGTCACTTGTGTCCAATACTGCGGTTTATTCATAGCCAATGGTGTAGAATCAATTCCCTTCAGAGGAATAGGAACTTCCAGAGGCTCCAGACTAAAACCGCAGCGTTTAGCAAATGACCAATCCATAAGACTCAGGGCAGCGCCTGAATCCACATAGGCATCGACGGAAATGGAAGACAGTGAAAAAATCAGAGTCACAGACAAAATGAACTTAGACTGCAGAGTATCAATGGCAAAAGATTTATCAACCCTTTTTGTGCGTTTAGAGCATGCTGATATAACATGAGCTGAATCACCACAATAAAAACACAAACCATTTTTCCGCCTATAATTTTGCCGTTCACTTCTGGACTGAATTCTATCACATTGCATAGTCTCAGGTGCCTGTTCAGAAGACACCGCCAACTGGTGCACGGGTTTGCGCTCCCGTAAACGCCGATCAATCTGAATGGCCATAGCCATAGACTCATTCAGACCTGTAGGCGCAGGGAACCCCACCATAATATCCTTAATGGCCTCAGAAAGACCATTTCTGAAGTTTGCAGCCAGGGCGCACTCATTCCACTGAGTAAGCACCGACCATTTCCGAAATTTCTGACAATATATTTCCGCTTCATCATGCCCCTGAGAGAGGGCTAATAAAGCCTTTTCAGCCTGAATCTCTAGGTTAGGTTCCTCATAGAGCAATCCCAATGCCAGAAAAAACGCATCCACACTGAGCAATGCAGGATCCCCTGGTGCCAATGCAAATGCCCAATTCTGAGGGTCGCCCCGTAGGAACGATATAACAATCTTGACCTGTTGAGCAGGGTCTCCAGAGGAGCGAGATTTCAAAGAGAGAAACAATTTACAATTGTTCCTGAAATTCAGGAAGGTAGATCTATCTCCAGAAAAAAACTCTGGAATAGGAATTCTAGGTTCAGACATGGGAGTGTGAACAACGAAATCCTGTATGTTTTGAACCTTTGCCGCGAGATTACTCAGGCTGGAAGCCAAACTCTGGACATCCATGATAAACAGCTAAGATCAGAGCCATTCAAGGGTTAAGAGGAGGTAAGAAGCAGCTAGACAGCAATTAAGGGCTAGGCAGCAAAACTCTGAAGGAAAAAAAAAAAATTTCCCTTGAACACTTCTTTTTCTCCTGCTTCAGCCCAAACAATTAACACTTTGTGGGCCGGCTATACTGTCATGAATCCCCAATGGCTAGGGATAGCACAGGATAAGGAAAGTATAATAAATATCGGACGAGCTCTAGGGTGATGGAACCTGGGCTGACCGCTGCCCTACGCCTGACAAACGCAACTAGAGATAGCCAGGGAGCGTGCCTACGTTGGTTCTAGACGCCACGCACCAGCCTAAGAGCTAACTAGTACTGCAGAGAAAACAAAGACCTCACTTGCCTCCAGAGGAATTAACCCCAAAGGTATAGTTGCCCCCCACATGTATTGACGGTGAAAATGAGAGGAAGGCACACACATAGAGATGATGTATATAGCTTTAGCAAATAGAGGCCCGCTGAAAACTAGAAAGCAGAATGACACAAAAGGGGACTGAGCGGTCAGCAAAAAACCCTAATCAAAAAAACCATCCTGAGATTACAAGAACCCATGTGCCAACTCATGGCACATGGGGAGAACCTCAGTCCACTAGAGCAACCAGCTAACAAAGAGATATTCTAAGCAAGCTGGACAAAAAAACAAACAACTGAAAATCAGCACTTAGCTTATCCTGAAAGATCTGGGAGCAGGTAGGCAGGAACCAAACAGAGCACATCTGAACACATTGATAGCCGGCAAGGGAAATGACAGAAAGGCCAGGTAAAATAGGAAACACCCAGCCTCTGATGGACAGATGGAAACCAAAGGCCGCAACCCACCAAAGTCCCCCAGTACCGGCAGTAACCACCAGAGGGAGCCCGCAAACAGAATCCACAACAGGGCAGTCCAAAAGGGCCTCAGAGCCCGTGCAGCCGCATAACGTTTTACAAGTAAAGGAGCCCAGCTCGTCCAGGGCCTAAGGATTATGTTTGCTGAAAAGCAGAGGACTGGGACTTAGGAAGACGCCTGCATGTCTGGGGTGAAACAGACCGGGAACCCCTACAGTTAGCCAGACTGGTCAGACAAGGTGCTGCATTACTAGGGACAACGGTGCGACCCGGAGGTATTCCTAAAGAAGAGAGGAAAGCACAGGGACAGAAAATGATGTGTCTTGTGAAGTAACCTGTGCTGTACCTAATTGTGAACTGGAAGAACTGAGAATGGAACTAAGTAAAATCATTTGTTTGAAGTTGGAACCTAACTGTGTCACTTTATCTGGAATCTAAATCAATAAATTCCCAGCGAATCAGAGAACACCCAGAGTGACAGGAAAGCGGACAACAAGGTAAGCTACTGATGGGACACTGTATGCATGTGACTGAGGGCCAGGGTGCGCTAAAGCAGCCACCCCTGACAGCCACGATTACGGCCCTGGCTCCCCTCACATAGCGCTAAATCTCAGTGGCTGCTCCAGGTTCCTCATGTAGTCTGCAGTGCTGATGTGCTGTAATCGGCACCAAGACAGCGTTGGTTCCAGGCAGGGTAAGTAAAACACTATTTATTTGGGATTTTTTTTACCACTAAGGGAATCTATAGTGAAAAAAGCATTTTTGTAAGGAGACAACTCCTTTAAATTGTATGTTGATTTAAAGTGAACCTAACAGCTGATACATGTTGCACATACTTTAACAGCAACCAGGGACCCAGCAGTTCTGGAAACTTTTTTGGACAGGTGGGTCCCCGGCGACTTCTCCCCTCCCACTACCCTGAATTGACAGGTATGTGCCTACTTTTATTGCCATGGGAACCTGTAGAATGGAAATGACTCCTTGACTAATATGGAAAAGTGTGCTCCAGCTATGCTTTGAGACCTGTACTGAGGTAATTGTGCATGAGAAGTAAGAAGAAGTTGTACTGAGGATGAATCATCTGCCTCAGACATTGTGGGATTATGTTACATTTGGGACAAACAACAGCAGTAGGTCTTTGGAGTTTGGGAGGAAACCGGAGTACCCATAGGAAACCCACACACAGGGAGAACATAAACACTCCTTGAACCCAGGACTCCAGCACTGAATAGCCACCGAGCCACCATCATGACCAAATAGTCCTTCAAAAAGTATAACTGGCCACCAATATAGCCTTTGGCCCCCACACAGCCCTCAAAACAGTTTAATTGGTCACCACATAGCCCTCCGATCAGAATAATGATCCTCTATAGTCCTCCAAACAGTAGAATGGCCACCACATAGCCTTTCAAATAGTATAATGGCACCCACGTAGCTCAGATGCGCAGTGGGAATGATGGAGGAGGCATTATCTCCCTGTTCCATCACTGCTTTCAACTCTATATGCAGCCAGGATTCAAATACAGTTGAAAATGTTATTCCCGGGTGAGGAGGGTCTGACTCACGCGCCTCATAGCAGTCGTAGAGTCTGCCGCTATTAGTGGTAGGCCACTGAACAAGAGAGGCTGTACAATACACTCTAAAGAGGAGAACTACATGTACATAAACAAAGTCAGACAGTTAAACACAGCACCATCTGCTGTCAGTTTTACACAGTAACTCCACAGCATAAGTTGCAGTTGTATACTTCTAAATTAGTTACATATTTTAAATGGTGTGATAAATTATCTGTGTGATCAAATATCATCTGTATGTATGGGCTCTTTATACAGTAGTGATATATACAAAACTGGAAGCGTCAATAAAATGAAAAAATAAATAAAAAAAATTAAAAAATATTTTTATCATGAAGACTTAATTAAAACTATAGGTACACACGATGTTAGGGGTCGAGTTCCCGCCTCTGCACAGGGGGAATCTCGGGCCATCTCTGCTGCGGTCTCCCATTCTTCTTCTGCCGCAGTGGAGCCTGCTCAGCAGAGACGGCGGTCCCAGCGTCTGGCTCAGTCTCACTCTGTGCATAGGGTTACTGCTGCTTTTCCAGCTTCTGCCATTGAAGCCAGTGCTGGGCAGCGGCGATGGTGCGTTCCGCCAGTCCTAGCACACAATACCTTTAAGCACTGTATAGGCAGCCTTTTGGATTTTCACACGTACAGTGGGGGAAATAAATATTTGATCCCTTGCTGATTTTGTAAGTTTGCCCAATGACAAAGACATGAACAGTCTATAATTTTAAGGGTAGGTTCATTTTAACACTGAGAGACAGAATATCAAAAATAAAATCCAGAAAATTACGTATAAATTATATAAATCTATTTGCATTTTGCAGTGAGAAATAAGTATTTGATCCCTCTGGCAAACGAGACTTAATACTTGGTGGCAAAACCCTTGTTGGCAAGCACAGCAGTCAGACATTTTTGTAGTTGATGGGATAACGCACATGTCAGGAGGAATTTTGGTCCACTCCTCTTTGAAGATCATCTCTAAATCATTTTAGATTTTGAGGCTGTCACTTGGCAACTCGGAACTTCAACTCCCTCCATAAGTTTTCTATGGGATTAATGTATCGAGACTGGCTAGGTCACTCCATGATCTTAATTTGCTTATTTTTGAGCCACTCCTTTGTTGCCTTGGCTGTATGATTTGAATCACTGCCTTGCTGGAAGACCCAACCACAACACATTTTGAATGTCCTGGAGGAGGGAAGGAGGTTGTCACTCAGGATTAAATGGTATATGGCTCCATCCATTCTCCTGTTTATGCGGTGAAATAGTCATGTGTCCTTAGCAGAGAAACACCCCCAAAACATAATGTTTCCGCCTCCACAATTGACAGTGGGGACGGTGTTCTTTGGGTCACAGGCAGCATTTCTTTTCCTCCAAACATGGCAAGTTAAGTTAATGCCAAAGACCTCAATTTTTGTCTCATTTGACCACAGCATCTTCTTCCAATCACTCACAGAATCATCCAGATATTCATTGGCAAGTTTCAGATGGGCCTGCACATGTGCCTTCTTGAGCAAGGGAACCTTGCGGGCACTGCAGGATTTTAAACCATTATGGCGTAATATGTTACCAATGGTTTTCTTGGTGACTGTGGTCCCAGCTGCCTTGAGATAATTAACAAGTTCCCCATGTGTACTTTTAGGCTGATCTCTCACCTTCCTCATGATCAAGGATACCCCACAAGGTGAGATTTTGCATGGTGCCCCAGATCGATGTCGATTGACAGTCATTTTGTACAGTATTTCTTCAATTTTTTACTATTCCACCAACAGTTGTCTCCTTCTCACAAAGGGTCTTACGTATGGTTTTGTAGCTCATTCCAGCTTTGTGCAGGTCTATGATCTTGTCCCTGACATCCTTATAAAGCTCTTTGGTCTTGCCCATGTTGTAGAGGTTAGAGTCTGACTCATTAATTGAGTCTGTGGACAAAAGTGACTATGTAAGACAGCTGTCTTTAATGCAGGTAGCGAGTTGATTAGGAGCGTCTAACTGGTCTGTAGGAGCCAGAACTCTTAATGGTTGGTAGAGGATCAAATACGTATTTCTCCCTGGAAAATGCAAATAAATTTACGTAATTTATACAGTGTGATTTTCTGGATTTTATTTTTGATATTCTGTCTCTCAATGTTAAATGTTATTAATCTACCCTTAAAATTATAGACTGTTCATGTCTTTGTCAGTGGGCAAACTTAAAAAATCAGCAAGGGATCAAATACTTAATTCCCCCACTGTATGTAAAACACTGTTGTTGGGTATTCTAAGAAGTGATGGAAGATCCTAAAGGAGAAAAGACGTGGCGCTATCTAAGGGTAGTAAACTTAGAATCAAATGAAATGATGAGCTGTGAGAGAAACTTACTCATCTGATGTGGTTGTGCATTCTGAGGCACAACTCCTGCTGTGGCAGAGATTTTTTGCAATGGACTGCAGCCGACCTGGTGAAATAGGAAAAATTGCTTTCACGGATTTCCCACAGTATAGAAACTAAGGAGAAAAACAGGAATTGGCGCCGTTTTTGCCACCGAGTTAAATCAAGGTAAAGATCTTCAAATTGCTTCAGAAGAGATTTATTTATACCATTAAAACCATTTAAAAATAAACTGTATACACAATGCGTTTCGGCTGAAGGCTGTGGCCAGCCAAAATGAACTGTGTATAAAGTTTGTTTACCCTGTAGTCATATATAGTAGCATAGAGCACCCATAATCATGTATAGAAGTATAGCCACTTATTTAACTCCTTCAACCCCCAAGCCTTTTTTTCACCTTCATTATTTTTCAAAAAAATGGTAATTTGTCAAAAATTTTGAAAATGAAGTAATTTTCATTTTTTTTAATGCCCCTAAATCAGAGTAAGGCTGCCGTCACACTAGCAGTATTTGGTCAGTATTTTACATCAGTATTTGTAAGCCAAAACCAGGAGTGGAATAATTAGGGGAAAAGTGTAATAGAAACATATGCACCACTTCTGCAGTTATTACCGACTCCTGGTTTTGGCTTACAAATACTGATGTAAAATACTGACCAAATACTGCTAGTGTGACGGCAGCCTAATAGTTAATAAGTAAAATTCCCACATGTCCACTTTACATCAGCTCAATTTTTGAAACATAACTTTTTTGGGGGGTAGTTCTAAGGGTTAAAAGTTGACAAGTAATTTCTGTTTTTTCAAAAAATATACAAAACCATTTTTTTAGGGACCACATTACATTTGAAGTGACTTTGAGGGGTCTATATGATACAAAATACCCCACAGAGAGACCATTCTAAAAACCTACACCTCTAACAGTGCTCAAGAAAACATCCCAGAAGTTTATTAACCCTTCTGGTGCTTCACAGGACTTTTTGGAATGTGGAAGGAAAAAAATGAACATTTAACTTTTTCCACAAAAACTCTATTTTAGACGCAATTTTTTTTATTTTGACAAGAGAAAAAGGAAATAATGGACCCCAAAATTTGCTGTGCAATTTCTCCTCAGCATGCCGATACACCATACGTGGGGGAAAACCCTTGCTTGGGTGCATGGCATGGGTCAGAAGGGAAGGAGCTCCATTTGACTTTTTAAAAATTTGCTGGAATAACTAGATGACATATTGCGCTTAGAGAGCCTCTGATGTGGCCAAACAGTGGAAAACCCCACAAGTGACACACTTTTGGAAGCTAGACCCCTCAGGGAATGTATTTAAATGTGTGGTGAGCACCTTGAGTCCCCAGGTGCTTTACAGAAATTTATAACATTGAGCCATGAAAATAAAAAACTTTGCATTTTTCCCACAAAAATGTGTTTTTTTGACCCAAAATTTGCATTTTCACAAGGGTAACAGGAGAAATTGCACCATACAATTTGTTGTGCAATTTCTCTTGAGTACTCCAATACCCAATATGTGGAGGAAAACTATAGTTTGGGCAAACAGCAGGGCTTGCGGCCAGACTCGGCAGGGATGGAGCACTATTTGGGTATTTTCCAGAAACAAGCAGCAGTGGATGTTGCTGAGTGAAATTGAAAACTGCCATTGTAGTGACCAGTATGTTGTAGTGACCAGTATGTTGTAGTGACCAGTACGTGATAGTGCGCAGCTCATGCTTCTGGAGACATACACCCATAAATTAGCGGCAGAAATGCAAAGCATGTGAATGCTAAAAGTTTAGGTACACTGTGGGGCTCAGAAGGGAGAGGGATATTTGGATTTGGGAGAATTAGCTGGATTTCTTTTGGGGAGCGAGGAGTCATTTTGCTTTTCCGAGCTTTTGTACTACCAGTAAAGTTGAAGCCCCCTATATTTCCATTGACAGATGACGGACCTGAAAGGGGACTTGCATTTTTTTGTGGATTGATTTGAAGCTTTTGTTAGTAAAATTTTACTTAACGTTTGGGATCACATTTATTTTGCACATGCACCGGTGTTTCTGAGTGACGTGATTCCGATGAAATCCTCGAGGGTTCCATTCACTAACGAGGCAGTAGAGCTACTTTGGACTCCGTCTGACCTCTGTTCAGCGTTGTCCTTCTTTTCAGAGTTGCAGAAAACTGTGGCTGATGGCACTTTTATGCACATCTAAAAAGACGGACACTGCCAGATCATAGGCCAGACAGAGTTCACAGTGCCTTTATCTGCCTCATTATATGTAATCTTCCACCAGGGGTTCCATCTGAATCACGTATTTCAGAGATTTACATGGAAATTCTGATATAAGAGCTCAACGTAGATCGCAGGACAAATATGTGCCAAGCCTTACTGCAATCTGTGGCAAGCAGAATGAACAAATCAACGGTAGGTGAAAAATTGGTTTTATTTATTTTCCTGTGCAGTATAAGTGATTAGACGACTTTATTCTTTGGGTCTGTGCGATTTAAACAGTACCAGATTTCTAGTGTTTTTTTTCTGTTTGGCTGCTGTCACACACTAAAAGACATGTTTGTTTGTTTTTTTAAAAAGCAAGTTTTTGCATCGCCATATTATGAGAGCTATAAGTTATCCATATTTCTGCCTACAGAGTCATATCACAGTTTGTTTTTGCAGAAAGAGTTGATGTTTTTATTGGTATTGGTACCATTTTTGGATACATGACTTTTTTTTATTGCTTTCTGTTCCAATTTTTGGGAGGCAGAATGAACAAACACAGCAATTCAGGAATTCTGTTTTTGAGGGGTGGGTTTTTTATGCTGTTAAGCATGTGGTAAAATTGGTAAGGCAGCTTTATTCTTCGGATCACTACGATTACAGTGATACCATATTTATATAATTTTTTTATGTTTTGGCGCTTTTATGCAAAAAAAAAATATTTTATCGAAAAAATAATTATTTTTGCATTGTTTTATTCTGAGCGCTATAACTTTTTTATTTGCTGATTGAATTGTATGCTGGCTTGTTTTTCGTGGGACAAGTGACGTTTTCAGCAAATACCATCTATATTTACTTTTATGTTTTTGATCACGTTTTATTCCACTTTTTGTTCAGTTGAAAAAGCATGCTGAAAAAGCATAATTTTTTTTTTATTTTTTTTTTTTACAGTGTTCACTGAAGGAGTTAACTGGTGGAACAGTTTAATAGGTAGGGTCGTCCCAGACGCAGCAATACCAAATCTGTGTACATTTTTTTTTCTTAAATATATTTATTTATGGGTACAATATATTATTTTGTGATTTAAAAAATATATATTTTTACATTTTTTTTTTTCCTTTTTTACTAACTCCCTCTATGGGAGACTTTCACTTTCTGCAGTCTGATTGCACCAGCATTGCAATGCATTAGAACTGTTATGACTGCAGACACAAGTTAGTTAGCAGTTTGTGTCTACCCAGCAACTCAGAGTGAATTGTAAGTTAGAGATAGAGCCTGGAGGTCAAACACTGGCAAAAAAGCAGGATATACATCATGTAATTGTAAGGGATTACCAAATGAAGTGGATCCACTAAGCCTCTGGTTTGTGTGGTCCCACTGACCCCAGGTGTTAGTGCAGCTTCTAGAGAACACATGGAATCATGGGGGCTAGAACTTACTGGAAACTCAGGTGCAAACAGATAGATGAAGTGGAACCCAACAGGGATGGATGTGAGCTGAGAAACAGTAGTACAGATAAGGGAGAATATCAAATAAGGAACACTGTAAAATTAATCCTAAATCACAGGTGTGTGTCAATGGGCCTTAAATATGTCTAGGGAGATCCACTTAGGGCAACCAGGAAAAGCCAACGTGGAGCGCAGCAGAGGGCAATGGACGAAGAGGAAGCAAACAGAGCCAGAGATAACCGAGAGAGGTGTGTATCAGTAATGGCCAGAAATACAGTTATTCCTCATGTATACACACAAAACTGTTTTCTCTAAAAGTTACTTGAAAGTACAGTAAGTGAAAGTACAGCTACCCTTATATCTTACTTTATTAGATTTTTAGCATATTATGGGAAAACTAAATTAAAATGGACAGTTAGTAAGTTTAAATCATGTTTTCTTCCCATTAGTGTATTTAGTTAGTGTTAAAAAAACATAGTGCATATTGTAAAATACTGCAGGATAAACATATGTTGCAGCACATATTTCATTAGTTTGTCTGGGATCTGACATGATGCATGTTACTTCTAATGAGAAATCTGTTTCATTTTACTTGTTTACTTTACTCCATATTCTTAATTTGAATTATTATATTATGATTATTTAATAACAATGATTATCAGGATGTTAGACTTCCACTCAGAAAAAGAGAGAATTATGGCACTCACCATTGGTAAAAAACATTTTTTGTTTCTTTATTGAGTACACATGGCCACATTATTGAACAAAGACTCTCAGCAGCAGCTGTTTTGGTTACACTTCCTGTAGGCTGTGATGCCTGATGTCATATTATTTTCTTACATACAACTGTATGTATGTAATCATTGCAAAACGCACAAAGGACACACTATCCTCCAATAAAAACTACATGCAAATATACTACTCATTATTAGTGTTGAGCATTCCGATACTGCAAATATCGGGTAATGGCCGATATTCGCTGTATCGGAATTCTGATACCGAGTTCCGATATTTTTGTGATATCGGAAATTGGAATCGGAAGTTCCTATAAGTTCCCAGTCATCTTCGGCGTGTGCGGTGCGTATGGTTCTCAGGGTCTGGAGGAGACTCTCCTTCAGGCCCTGGGATCCATATTCATGTAAAAAATAAAGAATAAAAATAAAAAATATGGATATACTCACCCATCCGACGGACCCTGGCTCTCAGCGGTGCAACCGGCAGCCTCCGTTCCTAAGAATGCAGTGAGTGTAGGACCTGCGATGACATCGCGGTCACGCGACCAATCACAAGACCGCGACGTCATTGCAGGTCCTACACTCACTGCATTCTTAGGAACGGAGGCTGCCGGTTGCACCGCTGAGGTCCAGGGTCTGTCTGAGGGGTGAGTATATCCATATTTTTTATTTTTATTCTTTATTTTTTACATGAATATGGATCCCAGGGCCTGAAGGAGAGTTTTCTCTCCTTCAGACCCTGGGAACCATCCAGGATCGCTTCCGATATTTGTGTCCCATTGACTTGCATTGGTATCGGGTATCGGCGATATCCGATATTTTTTGGATATCGGCCGATCCAATCCGATACCGATACTTTTGAGTATCGGAAATTATCGCTCAACACTACTCATTATGCAATAAAAGAATTAAAAATATCATGGAGGAAACTTAAAATATTTATAGTTAATGACTTAAATCATTTTGGTCATTTAAACAAAGAGAACCCAGTGTCTCTGTAGTATCAACTCCGCCTGCTTCCTCATCAAGGAATTATATCTATCACCACTCCTGGCAGCATGCGCATATAAAATATTTGAAAGATATTAAGCTGTAATGTCCTGCAGATCCCACCACTATTACCAGTTTGTCACAAATGACACCGGAGAGCTTACCCGGATCTCACCCCTGCCACCAGTTTGTCAGAGGGACACAATGCTGCTGCCTCCAATCATCAGGGCAATTACGCATTTGACTGACGAGTGATGGACGAAGCCGTGGCTGCTTCCACTACTAAGCTGGTTATTGGGGAACTAGCTGTCTCTTTTTTGAGACTTGCACAGGGAATTGGGGACATATATACGGCATACTAGAATGCTGTGGAAGAGGGCTTACTAGTACTGGCCCAACTTTATATTGGAAAAATCTGGTGACAGGCCACCTTTAAACTTCTTTTAATAATTGTTGGGAAAATAAATCTAGAGCTGAACTGTCAGAAAAGGGCAAATTCACTGTAGATGGCGTTACATTGGTGAAGTTAATGTTCTTCTAAATTGCTCAGTCCTCATTCGAGACATCAACTAATGGACATGGTCAACTTCAAGCCTTGGTTGTAAAATGAGGGCTAACATTAAATCCCAAAGGATTCATAATTAATGTTATTTCTCTCTATCAGTCTGCTTTTCCTGACCTGCATATAAGAGATGTAAATTAGTCTATAGCCTTTTACAAGTCAATTTCAAAATCACAAAATGTAAAACTATTAGTTATACAAAAATTAAACTCCTTTGATAACACTGATAAGCAATCAACTGATAGGTGAATGTTAAGAAAATATAAATCAATAATGGTGTACAATATTAATTGGTACACAAACTGTACTGTATTGTCTATCCTTAGCAAGTTCTCCTACGGTTTCTAAGACACTTGCTTGTTCTTGACAATGTTTTTGTTGCTTTTTCTGTTTTTGTCGACCATTTCTATTGCGGTGCCTTTGGGTTTCCCCAACATCAGCCACCTGGACATTAGGAATGTCCATCATATACTGTTGTTGTGGTACATCTTCTAATAATATATAAAAAGAGCCAAATCCTTAGTCTGTTGTCTAGTATCTGCATTCTTTTGATTCTTAAATTTGTGAATCCGTTTATTCTTCTTGCTACTCCACTATGTCCCACTATTAAAATCTTGCTTATCGCTTAGGAACTTATTTATCCTTCTTTCCCTTTTATCTCTGCCTGGAACATATTTATCCTTCTTTTTCTTTTATGTCTTCCTGAAAAGAAATTACTTTTCTTTCTCAATTCTTTTCAATATATTCCAGAATCGATTTTTTTAGTTTTTACCTCCAATTTGGCTCTCAACAGTTCTTCTGTTACAACTTAATGTTGCGTTTTCAACAAGTTTTTGTACGTAACGAGTCATATTCATAGAATGTTCAATGTGAAGCCGCTTCCATTCAGCAGACAATTCCTAGCCTTCCTAGCCTAGGGTTACGTCTTTGTGGGCCCTCAGCGCATATGCTGAGTGATTACATTCGCTGCATTATTGAATTGAATTTGCAGTCCAAAGCTATTTAACTTCTTTCTATGTTTAAAAATGGCAATCTTCCGGTTTTGTGTTTTGTTTTTTCTTCTCCTTCTCCCAAAAGCCAAAATGTATTTTTTTTAGTCGACATAGCCATATGAGGGCTTGTTATTTGTGGGACGAGTTGTAATTTTAAGTTGCAACATTCTTGTTATCATGTGATGTACTGGAAAGCGGTAAAAAAAAATCCAACTGAAATTGCTAAAAAAAAACAAAAAAAAAAACAAGTGAAATTGCTAAAAAAAGCACTAATCAGCAAAAAAAAATTTTTTTAATTATTTATAGGATTCATTCATTATAAGGTATAAATTACCTCGCAATATGATTCTCCAGGTCAGTACAATCACAGGGATACCAAACAGACATCGAAATGTTTTTGATAGATTGGACTTTTACGGAAATAAGGATACCAAATATGTGAATTTTTTAACATTATATTTAAATGGGAGAATAAGGAGGTGATTTTAGCTTTTATATATTTTTTCTTCTTTTTACTGTATTTGTTAGTCCCCTGAGGGAACTTGAACCTGCAGTCATATGATGGCTTCTACTATACACTCCAATACTACAGTACAGTACTGCTTTGTATAGCACAACTCACGGTCTCCAATGAACACCAGACAGGATAGAAGACTTTAAGTTCTACACAGAAGAATAAAGAATTGCGGCACTCACAATGTACAAAAGAGTTTCTTTAATCCCTTAAGGACCAGTTAATTTTTGGTTTTTGAGCATTCGTTTTTTACTCACCTTCCAAGAGCCATACCCTTTTCCTAATTTTCTGCTGACATAACCGTATGAAACCTTACGTATTATGAGATGAGTTGTACTTTTGAATGATACCATCCATTTTACCATGTCATGTACGGCAAAACAGGGCAAAAAAATTGCCGGTACTAGTGCGGTGAAATTGTGAAAAAAAACCCCACAATAATACATTTGTATTTGTTTTTCGGGGGTTTATTTTTAAGGTGTTCATGGTTCGGTAAAAAATGATTTTCCAGATCAATACAATTACAGCAATTCCAAATGTGCATCTTTAAGTGGTAAAAAAAAATACAGATATTGCAAAAAATAAAAAATACTTGTACTGCCATTTTCCGAGACCCATGACTTTTTTTTCCATCAGCAGAGCTGTGTGAGGAATGGTTTTTTGCATGGCAAGCTGATGGGGTTTTTTTTATACCATTTTGGGGTAGATGCAACATTTTAATTGCTTCTTATTGAATTTTTTTTTTTGCAAAGTTGCAATGACTGAAAGATTACAGTTTTGCTGGTTTGATTTTTTTTTCTTGTTGCAATTTTCAGGTTAATTATTTGACATTATGTTAGTTTGGACTTTTTCGGACGTGGCGGTATCATATGTGTTTATTTCTTTATTTTTTTATTTTATTTTCGTCCCCTTATAGGACTTGAACCTGAAATTATATTGCAGTATATAGGACAGATCACCATCTTATCTTAATAGAAGCATTGTTATGGTAGGCAGGGGGGCTTCAGCTGACCCCCAACACCCATTATAACTCATCAACACCCCGCAATCATGTGGAAGAGGGGCTGATGGGTACATGAAACGGTGCACCGTGCGTGCTGTAAGTGCCACTGACAGAGATTACCAGCTACATTTAAAAGGTTAACAGCAGCGGGCGGAGCTGTTAGAATCTGTTTAGTTTGTGACTTTCTGCCATTTTCTTGTGGAGTTTGGCTGCTGGTCTTTTTCCTCTGGTGCTGGATTGTCTTAGGTCAGGTGATTGTATCACTCTTTATTACCCAGCACCTGCCTCCCAGTCCTTGCTGGACAACAGTCCACTTGAGCTCTAGCTTGGTGCTTTGCTTTGTGTTCTGTGTGTGTCATTTGTGCAGTGCTGGTACTTCTGGTTCTGCTAGCCTTAGTTTGTTATTTCTAACGGTTTCTGCAGCCTTCTCTGTGTTTTCTATTAGGAGGTGACCCGTTTTTGTACCCAGTCCTTAGTTCTTTTAGGGAACCCCTTCCCGCTATCTATAGGTCTTCATTTGAGATTAACCTAGGATCGTTGGTGGGTCTATTCGCAAGGAATGGGTCGCCCACTCCACCGTAGGGTTTCAGCCTAGTCATAGTGCAGGGTCAGTTTTCCCCCTTCTACCTTAGTCCTGTGTTGCAGATCCGTAACAGGAGCTTGGTTCCACTTCCTGCTGCTAGAGGCACCCAACAAGCGCTGTACAAATATGGCACGCGTCATTAAGAGGATTAATGCATATAGAAGGATGTTACACCACATTCACACTTGAGTATTCGGGTTACATTTTTGATCAGTATTTTTAAGCCAAAACAAGGATTGGAGCCTACAGAGAGAAAAGCTGGATGAGTTGCACCACTATTGAGTTTTACAAATGCTGATGGAAAATTCTAATAAAAATTTAATTTGGATTACATGGCATTTTTTAAGAAAAGCGTTTATGCAGCGCCCCAGAGTCCTGGTCGTTGCAGTACCGTGGCTCCGCCACTATGGGGAGCTATGGTGAGTCTGATGGCACTGAAGGAGTTCATCTGATCAGGTATCACAGACACCAATACATTTCACAGTCGGGCCTCCGGGGGGAGCTAAGGGTTCTATTCACTAGGCCACTCCCCACCATAGTGGGTAAACTGGGGGTCAGGCAGGAAGTTAGAGGAGAAAGCTGACTGGGTTGGAACCAGGCAACACCTTGTGGCAGAGGGTGTTGTGGGGGAAGATACAGTAGGGTCTCTGTCGGGGGTGGGATCCTGGCAGAGGCTTGGAAACTTGAACGAACGTAACGGGACCGTGCCTGCTCCGGGTAGCGGCGGTGCCCAAGGAAGGATTAGAAGCGAGATAGATTGTGCTGAGTGAGAAACGAGATCACGCAAAAGGAGAAATACCAGTAGGAGTCGTGCTGTAAGACCGAAGCAACATCCTATTGAGGCGCACTACCGGTGGCCGGAACGCCGAGGGAGTATCATAACATTCAGCTTTAAGCAATACTCCAAACAGCGGCAGGACAGTCAGTCTAAGGCGGGCTGTCTAACTTAAATCACCTATGCAGTCTTGGGGGGCAACTTGTGGAGAGGGGCGACTCTAGGGTCCCGGAAGAGCTCCGAGCCTACCCGTCAAACGGGTGCCGTCCCAACCAGAACACCAGGGAGGGACGGAGGATTAGCAGAACATCATCTAATCGAGTTGTGAGGGAACTTAAGAAACAGACACAACAGTTGTGGGGACTTTCTGTAAGCACAGCAGGGAAGGACCACAACACCTAGCGCTAGAAGGAAGGCACAGATTTCCACCTGCTAGGAGAACTCCGGAGGTGCCATTGGGCCGGCCGGACTTGCGCAGCCTGGTTATCCGGATTCCGGACTGAGGACCCAGAGATCTTCAGTAAAGAGGTAAAGAGACTGCAAACGTGGTGTCCTCGTTATTTACTGCACCGCACCACCACAGCCTCATCACTACCATCATCTATCATATCGATCCACCACCTTTCACTGGACGCCCCTCAGCAGGGTCACGGACCGGGTCTAGCCACCGTGACAACCCCAGAGCAGAGACTCAGAGGCCCGGTACCGGGTACCCCTCAGCCCTGCGGCAGTGGGGGCGCTCCATTTATGTCATAATTTTTTTTTTAAAGATGAATTGATATATTATAATTGCTAAAATGTTCTTTGATCAATAATTTCTGTAGCTGTTTATTTTGTTTCCTAAAATGTAAAAGGATTATGTTTCCAATACATCATACATGCAGAGTGCAATAATAAACACAAGCCTCATGAATGGCACATGAATTGTTGGAGGATTTTCTCATACTGAAAAAAACTGGGAAAAAGGGAAGATGTGATAAACACTGATGTTTGATTTATATAACGGTCTTTGAAATATGAAATCCTGTTGAAAGAAGTATAAGATATATTACACATATACAGTATAAACACATATATTTCCTAGTAAGAACAGACGTGTCCGGTCCCGGTAAATGCAACATTTGTTAAATAGGTTTTTGCTGTGATAGAAAACACAAATGAAAGTAATAATCAATGAGGCAATGAGAAAATGTATGAGGTGATGGGATTTAAATACACAATTAGAGGAGGAATAGTAGTGTTTTAAATAACCTTACTGTAGAGTTGGGCAATTAATTTTTCTGAAGGGCCACATGAAAGACTGTGACTGTTGCGGATGGCCAAACCAAAACATTGAAATTGATTCTGTTCAATGATATCATTAATATATATTATTATAAATTAATTTTATTGCTTTTTATTCACCAGACCAAAACCATATAATTTACAGATTTTTAGAAAGTTTAAAACATGCAGTAAATCGTACTGCTACTATTATTCAGACTTTGTACTATGATCATCAGCGTCCCACAAAACAGTGTGATATCCCCATAGTCCCCTATACACAATATGTTGTCCCCACAGCTATTACACACAGAATAATGGTCCTACAGCACCCACACATTACACTGGACCACAAAGCCTCCATACATAGTATGATTCCCCTATAGCCTCCACAACACAGTAAGATGACTTTGCAGCCTCGCACACAGTATGAGCCTTGACAGCCTCCTAAAAGGTATGATGGCCCCCACAAAATAGGAATGCCCCAACAGTTCCTCACACAGTATGAACCCCCACCACAGTCTACTCCCCGGCAGCCAATCAGAAGATGGCCCTGACAGCTCCACAAAAAGTATGATCCAACACACATAATTATTACACCTATATAGTATAATCCCCCACAGCTCCCTATATGCAGAATAATGACCATCAGTTTGATTCCCTATAGACCCCAACACATTATGATGGCCACTACAGCGCATAATTATATCCCCACATATTCCCACTAAAAGTGAATGACAGTAAAAAATAAACAAACCCTACTCACCTCTACCCCCGCTTTCCTGGGCGCACTGCTCTAGTCAATACACTGGAGACCTAGGCTCCACAGCAGGCACAATTTCATGAAGTCATCACACCTGCTTGGTGAGACACTCACAAAGACTGAGTGGTGAAGTAAGGAGCCGATAGCTCTCTCCTCCACATTATATTCACCATTACTGCACCACAAGAAAGTAAATACTGGTGAATTTGAGTTGTCGGAACGAGGTGGAGGAGGCGGCCACTGTGTGCCGCTCACGAGCCACTGCTTCCAGCCCTTTTGCTGTCCCGAACCGTTTGAGGTGAATTACATATGTCTCAAATATTACAAAAAAAAGCACTTTCTCCAGAATAAGATTTTTTTGTGATTGCACTTGAATTCAGCTAGATGGCGGCCAGACGTTTTTTCTGATTCATCCAGGGCAACCAATCTCACTGAGCTGGATTATTTTGCCTACCCATCTTCACACTTTACAGTATATTGTTGCTTTTAGGATAGGCTCTATAGTATGTAAGTTTTATGCAACTGTCTCTCTAAGGCTGGGGTGACACAATCGTATGGCATCGGATGCGATATGCTAATGACCCTCGGCTCCTGCTCTGCTGCGTACGGAAACCGAGTGTCATGCTACTGTGCCCCAAACCTCTCGCACAGAGAGGGCTGGAGCACAGCTGTGGAGGAGGCATAGAAAGTAATTTCTGCATCTCCGCTGCTGGCATCGGTGTGTATCGCACCGTACTCGGATGATATCCAAGTGTTGTGCGTTGTGTCACTCGCACCCATAGACTTATATGAGTGCGAGTGAGCAGAGACACGGCCAAGTCTTGGTGCCAATCGCAGCATGCTGTAATTTCACACGCACGCCAAATACGGCAGAGAAAAAGTATGCTGATCTGAATTGCCCCATAGAGTAACACTGGGACGAGTGCTATGCAATGTTTTATTGCATAGCACTCAGCCATATTGTACGGTAGTGTGACTCTGGCCTAAAGCTGATTTCAAGCCTAGGTCTTCAACTATGATATCCTTTTAGAGAAAATGGACATCAAAGAGGGGATTCTTCTGCTCCACTTCCCTCTCTGAGCCAGAGTGGACAGCCACCCTTTATGACAAACTACTGCTCTCTGCTCAGAATGTTCAGCATATAATACTACATTTCCCCACCCGCAGCTTTTCTCTGTCCTTACCAAATATGCTTTAACGACTTGCTTAGAAAACTTCAGCCTATATCATGTACAGTCTGTCTATGTAAAGATAGAATGTGAAGCTGTTCATAGCTTTCTAATATTATTATAGAATTATTTGCAAATTCAATGAGATAATATAGTAAGAAATTGTTTGTAATTAAAGTTATTGTGAATTTATTCACATGTCCAATTTCATGGAGTCATGTGGTGCGTAGTTGCTAGACAGAAGAAGGTCCACCACTTACTGGTGGCATCTGCAGGTCTTCTTTTGATTATGTGGCCTGGTGCGACATCACATGTGCATCAAGCCACAATGATTAAGTCATTCCAGGATAGCAAATCAAAATAAGGGCTGCTGATGCCGCCAGGTGAGAGGCAGTTCTCTCTCCTGTCCAGGGGCCAAAGACCACAGCCATGGCCGATGGAATGGGTTGTGTGAAATAATTGGCACCAACTTTATATGAAATACAGGTGCTTCTCACAAAATTAGAATATCATCAAAAAGTTAATTTATTTCAGTTCTTCAGTACAAAAAGTGAAACTCATATTAGATAGTCATTACAAACAGAGTGATCTATTTCACATGTTTATTTCTGTTATTGCTGATGATTTTCTGCATTTTTTGGGAGATTCTGTCTCCCGCAGTTGAGGTGTGCCTACGATAAAGACCTCTCCATTTTTTGTAGGTGGGGGGACCTGCGGGGTTGGCAGTGTATCAGATAATTACTGTCCTCACTGTATATTAAACGTGATTATGTATTATCAAACTGGCTATCCTGTTTTCGTCATGTCACTTTAACAGAAACTAAATAGAACTTTTTAAATCCACCATACAGTTTCAGTGATATGAACTTTCTTATTTAGTAGTGATTTTCATGTTTTTTTATCATGGGGGCGTTGCTCAAAGGGACTTTTCTGAGGGCGGGTCTCTGCATTATTATCCGTTACGCAATACATTTTGGTAAAAAATATAAAAAATAAATCGTGTGGCAGATATTTAACAAAGACAAAAATAGAATTCTCAGAGAAAAAGATAATATAAAATAAGAGCAAAAACTGGCAATTTATGACCTGATGGCATATCTCCTTTAACCAACATAAAATGATTTGTTTGGCAAGACTCTCCTAGTGGAGAAATGATGGTCCACAGTGATATTTGGTGTCAAAGACCTTGCTCTATCTTGGATCTCCTCATACCTTACCAACCGCACATTTAGTGTTTCCCACTCCCATACTACCTCCTCATCTCGCCCCCTCTCTGTTGGTGTCCCCCAAGGCTCTGTCCTGGAGCCCTTACTCTTCTCAATCTATACACTTGGCCTGGAGCAGCTCATAAGGTCCTATGGCTTCCAGTGCCATCTATATGCTGATAACACTCAGATCTACCTCTCTGGCCCAGATGTCACATCTCTGCTCTCCCGAATCCCAGGGTGTCTATCAGCCATATCCTCCTTCTTCTCCTCTCGCTTCCTCAAGCTCAATGTGGACAAATCTGAAATAATTATCTTTCCTCCATCTCGTATATCTTCCCTACCTGATCTATCAAAATAAATGAAATCACACTTTCCCCTGTCCCTAAAATCCGCTGCCTCGGAGTAACCCTTGACTTGGCCCTGTCCTTCAAGCCGCCCATCCAAGCTCTCGCCACCTCCTGTCGCCTCCAGCTCAAAAATATTTCCAGAATCCGTCCTTTCCTCAACCCTCACTGTACCAAGATGCTTGTGCATGCACTAATCATCTCCCGCCTCAACTACAGCAACATCCTTCTCTGTGGCCTACCTTCTAACACTCTCACACCCCTCCAGTCCGTCCTTAACTCTGCTGCTCGACTAATCTCTCTCCTCGCTGCACTCCTGCTTCCCCTCTTTGCAAATCCCTTCACTGGCTCCCAATTTCCCAGTGTATCCAGTTTAAACTACAAACACTGACCTACAAAGCCATCCATATCCTTTCTCCTCCATATACTTCTGAACTAATCTCCCGATATCTTCCCCCACGTAATCTCTGGTCCTCCCAAGACCTCCTTCTCTCCTCCAAGCTTATTCGCTCCTCACCCAATCGCCTCCAAGACTTTTCCCGAATATCCCCCATCCTCTGGAATTCTGTGCCCCAACATGTCCATTATGTGCCCCAATTCACCACATTTGGATCCTTCAAACGGAACCTGAAAACCCACCTCTTCAAAGAAGCTTACACCCTGTAATGACCAAAAGACCACCTCAACACTATTGGAGCTGCTGCAACCCTCAACCTACTGTCTTCTTCCCCATAATCCTGTAGAATGTAAGCCGGCAAGGGCAGGGTCCTCTTCCCTCTGTACCAGTGTCATTGTTTGTTTGTTTACTGTAAGTGATATTTGTATTTTGATGTAACCCCTTCTCATGTGCAGCACCATGGAATTAATGGTGCTATATAAATAATAATAATAATGATTATGGCTTACAGCCAATGAGAACCCAAAAGTCATTATCTCAGTAAATTAGGTCATCGTATTCAACTCCCTGCTCAATGCAGGACTCATGAAACCATCTCAGACAGATGTCTGTCTAGCCTCTGTTTGAAGACTTCCATTGAAGGAGAATTGAGACCACCTCTCGTGGCAACCTGTTTCACTCATTGATCACCCTTACTGGCAAAAAGTTTTTTCTAATATCTAACTTGTATCTTCTCCCTTTCAGTTTCATTCCATTGCTTCTCATGTTTCAATGTGCAAATGAGAATAGGGATGATCCCTCTACACTTTGACATCCCTTCAGATATTTGAAGACAGACATTAAGTCTCATTTCCAGATTCTTTAACTATTTATTGAAGGACATAGTTTGCAGTCTGCTCACCATCCTGGTAGCTCGTCTCTTCTTCTCTGAACTTACTCCAGGTTTTCAATGTCTTTTTTAAAATTCACTGCCCAGAAGTGGACACAGTATTCCAGATGATGTCTGACCAAGGAGGAGTAGAAGGGGAAGGGCAGGTAGACCAGGCAGCCTTCTAGGGCCCCCACTCCTCCAGGGGGCCCCAGCCAGTGATGTGCTGCCAATAGCGGTGTAAGAAAGACCGGGCTGTGGGTACCTGTGTTGCGCTGGGTCCGGAGCTGTCAAGGCTGCGTACCTTGCTTCCCTTGGGAAGGCAAAAATGACTGGACCGGGGGTCTGACCCGGAAGCTGAGGGAGCGGTTAAAAGGGAAAGCACGTGCAGCGTCTAAGAGTTTCCGTGAGAGGGGCAAGGTGCATGCGCAGTGTGCTCCACGATTTGCACAGCCAGGCTCAGATGAAACAGGGCCGGACACATGCAAGGACGCTGCCGGAGCCTGCCGCAGTGACACGGAGAGCGCCTGGAGCCCTGTTCATCTGAGCGCCACACGTAAGCTTAAAGGTACCGTCACACTAAACGATATCGCTAGCGATCCGTGACGTTGCAGCGTCCTCGCTAGCGATATCGTTTAGTTTGACACGCAGCAGCGATCAGGATCCTGCTGTGATATCGCTGGTCGCTGAATAAAGTCCAGAACTTTATTTGGTCGTCCGATCGCCGTGTATCGTTGTGTTTGACACCAAAAGCAACGATACCAGCGATGTTTTACACTGGTAACCAGGGTAAACATCGGGTTACTAAGCGCAGGGTCGCGCTTAGTAACCCGATGTTTACCCTGGTTACCAGCGTAAAAGTAAAAAAAACAAACAGTACATGCTCACCTGCGCGTCTCCCAGCGTCTGCTTCCTGCTCTGACTGAGATCCGGCCCTAAAGAGAAAGTGAAAGCACAGCGGTGACGTCACCGCTGTGCTGTTAGGGCCGGAGCTCAGTCAGTGTCAGGAAGCAGACGCTGGGGGCGCGCAGGTGAGTATGTACTGTTTGTTTTTTTTTACTTTTAAGCTGGTAACCAGGGTAAACATCGGGTTACTAAGCGCGGCCCTGCGCTTAGCAACCCGATGTTTACCCTGGTTACCCGGGGACCTCGGCATCGTTGGTCGCTGGAGAGCGGTCTGTGTGACAGCTCTCCAGCGATCAAACAGCGACGCTGCAGCGATCGACATCGTTGTCGCTATCGCTGCAGCGTCGCTTAATGTGACGGTACCTTAAGAGCGAGGGCAGGGTGCAGGACTGTTTGTTGCTGCCCACATTGCCAGACATTGCCACTCTATTCGACTAGGACCCTGACAGTACTGCAACCTTGACTGCGTTGGCCACAGCCACTTATGGACTAGGGGTCCACTGGAAGGTTAGAAAGAACAAAGTCGTGGAAAGATAAGAGGTCACCACCATAGTAGTTATCTACCCAACCAGGGTATATTCATATATTTACAAACTGGGACCCAAGGAGTAGGACCATACTGGACTAACTGCCAGACAATTGAACAAAACCGCAAGAAAAAAAGAAAGCAGCAAACAGTCCGATTATTATAAATATACAAAATTCTTTATTAATAACAAGACCAAGAAAAAACATGACAAGGGGAAGTCATCCCCATGCAAGTATCAGCATGTATCCATAAGGACAGAGTATAGGTGACTAAAATATAGAACTAACCATTTACTTGCCGGCGGAAATCATATCTACTAGGTCTCCTGTGTCAAACTACCCACATCCGATATAATAAGGACTAAATGTCCAAAGCAATAACAGGGGAACCATAACACATAGGAAGATCCAAGGTGTACATACCGGTCAGTATACGGATGTGTCAGGCTGGATTAGCACCTCACCCTCGTCCACCCCGACGTACGTTTCGGCGGATGCCTTTATCAAGGGGTACATCGGTATAATGCTGGGCTACATGTATATAGGGAACGCGGATATAGTGGGAGGTCCATAAAAAGAGCATACTTGAGAGCTAAACATACCTCTCGAGATAGACTGATGTATGGCCCTCCTACACGATCTTCCTCTGATGGGAATGGAAAAACTAGATTTATCACTTCCTTTAGTAGTCAATCAAATCAGATACGCCGGTCTTTGGAGAAGGCATGGCCTATATTAAAGGTGGACCCGATTATTGGGAAGTTCCTCCCTATTCGACCTCTGATGACATTTAGACGCGCTAGGAATCTCCGTGATTGTTTGGTACGGAGTCATCATGTAAGCCAGCTCCCTCAAACTTTTTTGGGGAGATCTACTCCCAAGGTTGGATGCTATCCGTGTGGCCGTTGTGTCGCCTGCCCCAATGTGGATACTTGTGACACGTTTCTTGACTCTAGGGGCTCTAGGACATATTCTATTAGATCTCATATTACATGTGTTACACGATATGTAGTATATTATGCTACCTGCCCATGCGGACTCATCTACGTGGGTTTAACCACCCGCCAGATGAAAGTCCGCATTAGGGAGCATGTCCTGGGGATACAGGCGGCCCTCGGCCACACGGATGCATCCAAGCTTGACACACTGCCCAAACATTTCAAGGAGTTCCATGGTTGTAATGCATCATTGCTGAGAGTTAGGGGTATTGATACCCTAAAAATAAATATTAGAGGGGGTCAGCTTTCCAAGAGGTTGGGTAGACTGGAGACGCAATGGATTTGGCGTCTCCAGACTATCCACCCGGAGGGCCTCAACGAGAATATTTCATTCGCCCCATTCTTGTAGTCCACCGGTTGTTTGCGTTGTATTTCCCTCTGCATGTCTCCGCATGTATTTGGTTTTAATCAGTTTTTAATGGCATTATATTTTTTATTTTTAGTATTGATCGTTTGGCACACATGGACGTGTATCTGGCTATCTCCCGGGAAGGATATTCATATGAACGTCTTCTATCCATCTACATTGTGGAATCAACAGGCAGATTGTGACCAGTATGGTCGAAGAAATCCATTTGGACTATATCTATATCTATTGTTATACGTATTTGCATATTTACTAAGCTTGAAGAATATGGACTGCTTGACCACCTTTACATCTGCTATGGTTGCATGATGCTATTTACAATAGAGAATGATCCCCCGGTCTGAGACAATGTCTTTGAATATTGTGAGGAATTTAGCCATACACTATTGGGGTTTTTTATGTATTCACATACTTTTTTTACCCACCCTATAAGCTTGTTATTTTCATCCACATGCTTATATTTCCTTTTTTTTCACATGGTGTTGTTGGTTTCCTTTTTTTACTCCCTGGTTTTTTACTTTCTTTTTCTGGTCCCCCCCCCCTTTTTTCTCTTACTTTTTACTGTATTTATCTATATGGGCTGTTCCAATCCGTGGATAGTATTGGTTGATCATGGTTTGTTCAACCAATAGGATGCGCTGATATATGGAGTACTGGTTTGCTTTATCTAACTGACCATCTACTTACCATTGTAGTAGCGCTGTAGTTTCTACTAATGTGTCAGTGTAACTCCTATTGCGCATGTCGGACTACTAAAAAATGGCCACCGCTATTATTTCTTGATGTAGTAATGTAGCCCTCTAGTGTCTGGCAATACTGATTCTAGTTGTGCATGCCAAACTACAACAACATGGCCGCACACTGTGTATTCCGCTGCGGTCTCTTCTATATAATGATAGTCTTTTACGATGTGCGCATGCGCATATATCCGCACTTTATCCCGGAACTGCTCCCTCTGTCCTCGGCGCCATGGCGCTGACATCTCAGGAGCGCATGGGGCCCCATGTGCTCCTTGTTATGTGGCGTCAGGTGTATTCTGAGTGCACTTAGGAGGCAATCCGATGCTATTGGTTAGTCCATGTATGACTGTGTGCCCCTTCCCCCTATATATACATGTAGCCCAGCATTATACCGATGTACCCCTTGATAAAGGCATCCGCCGAAACGTACGTCGGGGTGGACGAGGGTGAGGTGCTAATCCAGCCTGACACATCCGTATACTGACCGGTATGTACACCTTGGATCTTCCTATGTGTTATGGTTCCCCTGTTATTGCTTTGGACATTTAGTCCTTATTATATCGGATGTGGGTAGTTTGACACAGGAGACCTAGTAGATATGATTTCCGCCGGCAAGTAAATGGTTAGTTCTATATTTTAGTCACCTATACTCTGTCCTTATGGATACATGCTGATACTTGCACGGGGATGACTTCCCCTTGTCATGTTTTTTCTTGGTCTTGTTATTAATAAAGAATTTTGTATATTTATAATAATCGGACTGTTTGCTGCTTTCTTTTTTTCTTGCGGTTTTGTCCACTGGAAGGTACCAGACACCGACCACTGCCGCCAGAAGACAGACCACCGTTACCAGCAGGACCTTCTTGGACAAGCACTGCGCCAGCTGTTGTTGGCGCTACTGACTTTCAAGCACAATCTACAGTCGGAGGAACTTCTGACACGATAATAGTGCAAAGGGACTGCCGTTACCTTGCTCATTAACTCAGCATATTATTTACACCTGAACTATTTATTTCCTCGTTTAACCATTCATATCCCTGCGAGGAGTTAACCCCCTGTTAAATTAAAACTGTTATATATGTTAACCCTTGCTCTGCCTTCTGTCTGTCACTGCATCCAGCAACCTGCTTACCCTTGGCGTAGTCGGCAGGATGCAGTCCACAGGCATGGAAGTGACAGACCAAGTGGATAGGGGTGCCCCAAGGGCCAATATACCGCTGGGTACAATGTTGAGCAACTTCCCAAAGTTTACAGGGAGCAACATTCTGCTATGGGACTGGACTGAACGGGTTAGGGGTATGTTGTGGATGCAACCCCTGACCCCGCCATGGAGGCAGAGATTGCCATGATGGCCCTGGACGGAGAAGCAAGGTGCTCCATCATACTAGGGCCCCAGCATGAGTGAAACACCTTTACCAAGGTGTTACAAATCCTAGAAGAGACGAATGTTGGGGAGTTACGCATGCGCTTGTTTAGTCATGTTCAAAGGGAGGGGGAGACTGTGACCCAATACATGAAAGCGCTGCAAGAAATCCACACTGCGATTATGAGGTGGGATGATGTAGGCGTAGGATCCTCTGACATAATTCGAAGAGACCAGTTCGTGGCGGGCCTCAAAGACGTGCCACTTAAGCAAGCTTTGCGGGAGCACCTGCGTGCTAGGCCATGTATGACTTTTGCTAACACAACTTCGATCCGCCACTAGGCAGCCGAAAAGTACGAAGAGATCCAAACTCATGATAAAACAAGGCTTTATTAGTGGAAAAACATATCCATTGCCATAGTGCACAAGCACCTTAATAAGAGGTGGGAAGCCACCACATACATTATGCTAAAAAGCACATCCTGCAGTATAGAACAGAGTAGCGCTGTATATATCTAAGGTATATAGCACTGACTATTGCCTAAGCATATATAGTGCAACCAATATAGCATAAACACCAATCATATGTCAGCAGTCACCATATCTACCTGTAGCAGGTTCGGCGTCCCACCGGGGTGAGGTGGGACGCCGAACCTGCTACAGGTAGATATGGTGACTGCTGACATATGATTGGTGTTTATGCTATATTGGTTGCACTATATATGCTTAGGCAATAGTCAGTGCTATATACCTTAGATATATACAGCGCTACTCTGTTCTATACTGCAGGATGTGCTTTTTAGCATAATGTATGTGGTGGCTTCCCACCTCTTATTAAGGTGCTTGTGCACTATGGCAATGGATATGTTTTTCCACTAATAAAGCCTTGTTTTATCATGAGTTTGGATCTCTTCGTACTTTTCGGCTGCCTAGTGGCGGATCGAAGTTGTGTTAGCATGTGTTCTGGAAGTGCCAATTATATAGTGAGGACAATCGTTGAAAGTCATGTATGACTTTTGTATAAATTGGGGTGGAAGTACGCAAAAGGGAACAGGAGCAGGGGACCGCACTCTTGGCAGGGATGTTCCGGAGCCGCGAAGTACCTACCCCGAACGAGGACAAGCCGGAGTGATCCCGCAAATTACGGCAGATAATGTGAAAAATGAGGGCAGAAATCGAGAGCCTAAAGGAAGCCCTTGCTGCTGCCATGGAGTCCGATCCCATACCTTTTTGGTAACTCACGGCAAGAGTTAAGAGAAGTTAGAGGAGAGTAACGGAGCATAAGAGCAACCCCAGCAGCAGCCCCAGAATCTAATTCCATATCCTGGAGTGAAGGGCGATTACTGAGAGGGTATGCGTCTCGTGGAGGACGGCAGTCCCGACCGAAGTGCCCACCAGACAGGCACAGAAGTGAATGTTGGATGTGTGGAAAAATGGGACACTTGTCCAGGAGTTGCCCTACACAAGACAGCCGACGGCGAAGATTCACTCACCCCTCCAAAGGTCACACTCCCTGGAGAGAGCGCTGCACTTGGAAGAAATGGTACGCTGAGCAGAGGGGAGTCGCACCCAGAGCCAGACAGAGCCATGATGTCAGATGCCGAGAAGTGAGGGAGGAGTTGTCTGCCTACAGTGGGATGTCTGCGGTACTCAGGAGCGTGGAGGTGAATCGAGTGAAACGCCAAATTGGACCCAATGGTCCCATCTGTGAGATTCAACCTGAAGGGGAAGGGATGCTTACCCGAGTAGTCCACTGAAGTATATCGCGACCTTGCCTGTCACAAGATCCTGAAGGAGGGGAGAAAGTGACAAGTGCCCCTGAAATACTCACTCCCACGGTTCCCAATTGTGATGAGGAAGAACCACTTGCCTTGTTTTCTGAAATGGATAGTTCACCGCAAGGCAGTCCAAGGGAAGTGCGTGTGCCTGAAACTCCAGAGATAGCTTTTCCATTGAACTCGGACGTACTCCCATCCTCTACGACCCAATCTGACTCTACCAATGAACCTGAAGTTCTGAGTACTCCTAACGAACAAATTCAAGAGGCACCTCAGAGTACTTAGTGTGACCATGCTGGTGTTTTGCCCCTGCGGTATGCACAGAACAATTTCCTTCAGCAGAATGTGGTGCAAGAGAGGCAGAAATGGATGCAAAAATTGTGGGTATCTGACCCACCTCCGAAGAACATAAAGGAGCACGAAGAGGTCTTGCCCATGGAATGGTGAGCTAAAGGAGAGGGGGGAATGTAAGGAGGAAGACCGGGCTGCGGGTACCTGTGCTGCGCTGGATCCGGAACAGTTGAGGCTGCGTCCCTTGTTTCCCAGGGAAGGCAAAAAGGACCGGCCCAGGGCTCTGACCCAGAAGCTGGGGACGCGGTTAAAAGAGAAAGTGTGCGCAGCATCGAGGAGTTTCCCGCCAGCCATGAGAGGGGCAAAGTGCGTGCACAGCGTGCTCTGCGAAACGTAGCCGGCCATATGCTAGGAACGCTGCCGGAGCCTGCCGCAGTGACAGCCCTGTTCAGCTGAGCACCGCACGTAAGCTTAAGAGCCAGGGCAGGGTGCAGAACTATTTGTTGCTGCCCACATTGCCAGATGTTGCTACACCGTTCAACCAGAACCCTGACAGTATTGCAGTCTTGCCTGCATTGGCTGCAGCCATTTATGGACTAAGGGCCCAGTGGAAGGTACTGGGCACCAGAAGAAAAACCACCAATAAAAGCAGGACCTTCTTGGACAAGCACCGCGCTAGCTGTTATTGGCGCTACTGACTTTCAAGCAGCATCTACAGTCGGAGGAACTTCTGACACGATAAGTGCACAAAAGGACTGCCGTAACCTTGCTCATTAACTCTGCATATTATTTACACTTGAACTGTTTATTCCCTCATTTAACCATTCATATCCCTGTGAGGAGTTAACCCCGTTAAATTAAAACTGTTATATTTGTTAACCCTTGCTCTGCCTTCTGTCACTGCATCCCGCAACCTGCTTACAGCGGCACACCACGAGGCCGCTATGGGCCACTGAGTAAGAGGGACCTGGCACTGCCCCTCCCTGCATCGTGTATTCAACTTATCAGCATCATAGATGCCGATACAGTTGAAAGCAGTAGAGAGAGCATCATGTGACGCTCCCTCTCCTATCACTCCCCCTCTGCCTGTGACTCAGCATGTTCCAGCAGTGGAGCTGACGCTCTGCAGAAGCCACTAGCCAGAGCAGCAAGGGAACGAGGAGAGGTAAGTATTGTGCGTGTGTCTGTCTGCTGCACGATAACGTGTGTGGGGGATTGCACTATAATGTTTTGTGTGTGGGGTGACTGCACTATACTGTGTGCGTGTGTAGGTGCTGCATTATACTGTGTGAGGGGGCGGCATTGTACTGTGTGAGGGGGGATGCACTATACTGTGTGTGGGGGCTGCACTAAACTATTGGCGGGCTGCATTATACTGTGTGTGGGGGGTTGCATTATACTGTGTGTGTGTGGGGCTGCACTCACACTACTGTGTGTTTGTGAGGTGGGGCTGCATTATACTGTGTGTACAGCTGCTTTATACTCTGGGGGCTGCATTATACTCTTAAGGGGCTGCAATATACTGTGTTTGGGGAGCTGCATTATACTGTGTGTTGGGCTGCATTATACTCTGAGGGGTCTACTTATTGCTCTGGGGGGCTGCATTATACTGTGTGTGAAGGGGGCTGCACTATACTGTGTGTTTGGGGGACTGAATTATACTGTGTGGGGGTGGGGGCTGCATTATACTGTGTGAAGTTGGGCTGCATTAAACTCTGAGGTGGCTGCATTTTATTTTGAGGGGGCTGCATTATACTCTCAGGGGGCTACATTATACTCTGAAGGGGCTGCATTATACTCTATGAGGGTACTTAATTACACTTTATGAGGGGGACTGCAAGATAAATTTCACCCGTACAATGTATTGGACGTGGTGAATCCTCACAGTGCAATGAACAAATGCGGATTCACCTGTGTTCAATAGCCGACAGCGCTTTGGATGCAGCGGACATGTGCTGCGTCCAAAGCACTGCTAATTATAGATCGTGGGCACATACCATAAAGAGGCCAGGAAACAAGCGTTGAATAACTTCAATATTGTCGATTACGCTCGTTTAGTGTCCTGAACTTAGTACTTGTAAATACAACAGAAATGATTCTGTGTGATGGTGCAATATGTGAGCATTTGGGGCCCCACTTTGTCTAAAACCGGACCTGAGAGGGAGATAATCACTTAACGTGATCTAGACTCTATGCTTCTCTTAATACATCCCAGAACTGTGTTTGCCTTTTTTGCTGCTGCATCACACTGTTCACTCATGTGCAGTCTGTGATCTGTGATTAGTATACCCAAGTCTTTTTCACATGTGCTGTTGCTTAGTTCTATTTCTCCCATTCAGTAGATGTAATTTTCATTTCCTTGCCCATATGTGTAATCTTGCATTTCTCCCTGTTAAATACCATTCTATTAATATAACACCTTGTCTTATTTCCAGAGAAACACAGTATATACACTCATGCATAAGACACACTGGACATAGAATACAATATATTTGCTTCTATTTGCACAAAATCACTAAGAATAATTATATATAAAATATTAAACAATTAGCACATTATTATAGAATTATGACATTTACAAGAGAGGCTGAATATAATGCATCAGAAGTGTATACATTTTATTTTACATCCATTGTTTAAGAAGATCCTGTTACATAATATTACTGCATGGCAGATGACAAGTCAAGCTTAAACAGATTCTTTAATTCCCTGTTGCGTTTTGCATCCTTTTTAAAGGAGGAGGAATGTAACCAAATATTGCCATTCTAAGTAGAACTCTTGAAGCACTAATGCTGTACACTGCATGGGGCTTTCACATTGCAATTCACTCTGGATGACCTAAATCTTATGGTTTCCGCAGCCCTCCCTTCTCCACTTCGTGACTCATTCCTTACTGTGTTACTGCATGAAAGGAAAACTGATAAAGATAACAAAGAATGATTTGATAGAGATAAACACAGTGAGAAATTTCTTTAGTGGATTATTTTGTGATGTTGACATGAAGATGACATTAAGGAATGCACATCTGACCATAGAAAAGTAAAATTCAGCACATCCAACACTGGCAAATAGACCATAAAGATCTACTAATAGGGTTATATGGTATTTGCAGTTTACCCTTGGTAATTATATATGTATAGATCTGAGAAATGCATGTACAGAATTCCCTGGAGGGCACAGTCAGACGGCAGTATAAATCAGACGGCAGTATAAATCGGACGGAGAACGGCCCGCAATGCTTGGACTGGCTCTCCTGACCCAAGCCTGACAGCTGCATTGAAATATATGAAACCGTCACGTTCGGGTAGGGAAAGCCGCCGGCCAATCCGTGCATTGCGGTCTGATCTCGGTCCGATTTATATTTAATATCTACTTATTATTGTCAGGACTGCTAAATTAACAGATAATAAATAAGGGAAATTAGTAGTTTTTTCCAGTTGTTGCATTTGGTATAAATGGGGAAGCGCTACAATACCAGTCAAAGACACTAGATAGAAGTCATGCCATGTGTGAAAGAAAGCAGCCAAGTTTTTTTCCTAATCACAGGTAGATTTCTGTGTATATAATTTAATCTATTGAGTTAACATTACAATTTGCCTGGGTTTTTTCATTTCTCCATCAGTCAGAGAGGTAAATGGGTGGTACAGCACAACTTGCCACGACTGCCCATTAGAAGCAATTGAGTGGAGCTGACAAATGCTGCTGACAGACTGACAGTGGTGGGCACATCTGGGCAGCAGATTTTACACTCACCCAGCCATAAGTGGCAATAGCTGCTTTCATCTTCTCCATGTCTGATAAGGAGGGCGAGCTCTTACCAGACATCATCAGGTTGTCTTTAGCCGGGATTGCAGTTCTCTCAACTAGTGCTGTGCTGCTATAGCTGAGCTTTGTTGTGCACATGTCCACAATCGTTTTTTTGTTTTTACCATGTTCACCCAATGCTAAACCTGACCTGCCATTATGATTCTCCAGGTCATTACGAGTTCGTAGATATGAAACAATGCGTCATTTTCCGAGACTCGTAGCCATCTCCATTTTTCGTGATCTGGGGCTGGGTGAAAACTTATTTTTTACGTGATGAGCTGATGGTTTTATTGTTACCATTTTGGTTTGGATGCAATGTTTTGATTTCCTGTTATTGCATTTTAATGCAATGTTGTAACTACCAAAAAAAATGTAATTCTAGCGTTTTGATTTTTTTTTTCGCTACGACGCTTACTGATCAGATTAATTATTTTTATACATTTATAGATTGGGCGATTCTGAATGTGGCAATACCAAATATGTGTATTTTTTTTTTTTTTTTTTTTTAATTATTTTATTTTGAATGGGGTGTGATTTAAATTTAATTTTTTATTATTTAAACACTTTTTTTTCTATTTAAAACTTGCTTCAATAGTCTCCATGGGAGACTAGAAGCTGCGATCATCCGATTGCTTATGCTACACAGAGCAGGGCTGAAGCTCATGTTAAATGCTGTTGTATTGACAGCGGCATTTAACAGGTTAACAGCTACGGGTGGATCGCGATTCCTCCGGCGGCTGTTAGGGGCACATGTCAGCTGTTGAAATTTTATGTTGTGCAGGAAAAGATGTGGACTCAGCGCCAGAGCCCACATCAAAGGGGGAGACCAGACGCGCTGTTCATGTCGTGAAGGGGTTAATAACTGCTGATGTATAAAAATGAATGCCATACTGATGACAATACGGATTAAAAATCATCCATTTTTTAATGAAAATCTGACAATATTTTAATACTATCATGTGAACTTGTGGGAATGTCTGGTTAAAGTACTGAACAACAAATTATAGTTTAGGACAGTGTGTGTTAATTCCTGACCCCTTGCATTAGAGGGGGACCAGCCATTGCTAGTCCCACTCTCCTTCCCATGGAATGATAAAAACTCAAACAAGGGAGTATGGAAAATGGCCCAAAAGTCATGTAAAGGATAAGGAAGGGAAGCAAACACTAATGCAGGGACATGTTGAGTCTATGATATGGCTGCCAAATTCTTCCTTGCACACTCCTACTACATTATGTAATAATATAAATATGCCTAAAAATAGTTAAAGGGTTGGTTTTAATTACAAAACGTGTAGCAAATCACAGCTTATTAAAATTTTCAGCTATTAATGCTTTTCTTTACAGCTCGCCATCTTGGAGACCAATCACCGCTACTAGACAGCAGACCATGTGCAGCGCTTACAAGCTTCTATTTCTATTTTGCAACTGGAACTGGACTGGATCTCTGTTTGGCCCTTGTATCTCCTAATCCTAAAAAGTTTCCGCGAAGTGCTTGCAAGCTAGACAGCAGTGATGGTCGGTCTCCTAGGAAACGAGATGCAAACAAAAGTGTTAAATCCTCAAGAACAGCTGCAGTTTTGAATAAGCAGTTAATTGTAAAAGTGCTTGTTTCTACAGGCACCATGCGACAATATTCATCTGTGTAGTTGGGAATAAATTCAGTTAGCATCCTTATATCACTAATATGTTTTCACAGACAATCCTATTCTTTCTGTCCACTACAATCTATCTGCAAACTTCGGCTTGGTTGTGATCTTTACATCATGACATCTGCTGTTTTTCTCTTGCTTTGTAATAATCACAAAGTCAAACATTCTCAGCTCTCACAATATCAGCATGTTCTCCAGCTGCTTTAAATGAACGAGTATATGGTTGACACTGTGGGCTATTATCTGTTATATTCTAAAAACACAATAAAATAGAATGTGTCTAACAACTATATATATATAAAACCCATGGTGGGAGATATGTAGTGAGGTGACACACTGACTTTTGGCATGCAAGGGTTTTGACTTCTATTTACAGTTATGGCAGTACAACCCAATGCAATGGTGTCATAATGTCTGCATGTTATCATGACCGTTCTTCCTTGCTTGATGCCTAGTGTGTGAAGTTAATGTTAGCTTTGCTGAGTGGGAAGTCACCCAAGGATAAGTGGTCACAATTACCTTTCTTCTAGATGATAGTTGGAGGGCAGCTGCCAGTAGTGTTAAAGCAACCCTCCACCCTAACACTGAAAAGTGACAATGCATTTGTCATGTGTGGTCATCATAATTGGTACCCTCCCTTTGGCTCCAGATTACTCTGCTGAGGCCAGTGTATCAGTTGTCCTGCATCCAAGATGGCCAACCCAGTGACAAAAGGTGCTAGGCTACGTCTAAAGTATGCTTTAGCTGCAGAGTAAAGGCAGGAGAGATGTGATTTAAACTTACCACTGCCGGTCTCTGCAATGGCGGCAATGTGAAGCAATCGAAGCAGACCAGGTAGTGTGACTATACATCAAATGTGCAAGGTTGGTGGTCTTCTCAAGGCCACGTTTACACATTCAGTATTTGGTCAGTATTTTAACTCAGTATTTGTAAGCTAAAGCCAGAAGTGGGAGAAAAATGCAGAAGTGGTGATGTGCTTCTATTCTACTTTTCCTCTGATTGTTCCACTCCTGGTTTTGGATTACAAATACTGAGGTAAAATGCTAACCAAATACTAAACGTGTTAACATGGCCTTAGCCTTATATTCAGCCTCCAGAACTATTAATATTTACCACTTTTCTTATGTTTTGTTCAGGTATCTCCATGCCAGTGCCTGTGTTCGGCCTCCAGGACGACAGCAAAGTATTCAACCAAGAAAACTGTTCTTTATCCGATGATCTCTTCATCATTGTTGGTTCCTTTGTGGCTTTTTTCATTCCTCTAATCATAATGGTGGTCACATACTTTTTAACTATAAAATCACTCCAGAAAGAAGCTGACCTGTGTTTCAATAACCTGGGGGCAAAGAGCAAGCTTGCGTTGTTCAGTTTCCTCCCGCAAACATCTCTTTCATCTGAGAAACTATTTCAGCGTTCTTTGCCAAAAGAATTTGCTCCGTATGGAAGAAAAACTATGCAGTCCATCAGCAATGAGCAAAAAGCCTCCAAGGTCCTGGGGATTGTGTTTTTCCTCTTTGTGATTATGTGGTGTCCATTTTTCATCACTAATGTTATGGCTGTGTTCTGCAAGGACTTATGCAACGAGCATGTTATTGGAGAATTGTTGAAAGTATTTGTTTGGATTGGTTACCTATCATCAGCAGTAAATCCACTGGTTTATACACTTTTCAATAAAACCTACCGTTCTGCATTCTCGCGCTATATTCAGTGCCGGTACAGGGAGGAAAAGAAGCCTTTACAATTAATTTTAGTGAACACCATCCCAGCACTGGCATACAACTCAAGCCAACTGCAGCTAGCACAAATGAAGAACCTGAAGAAGGAAACCAAAACCAAAACAAATGACTATTCTTTGGTGACTATAGGATTGCCCGTGTTAGATAAATCGTCTGTTAATGAAAATGATAGCTGTCTGTGAATGTTATAAGGTCATGTTATAAGAGTCAACGTGTTGTATAACTGACTGACGGAGATAAAAGAGTAAACTATGGAAATCAAAGACCGCCTTCAAGATTTTATGATGGAAACCAAGGTGGGATATTCTATCCGGACACTATAGACGTATCCGATATACAAATATTTATTTTTCATTGTTAGGAAAGGAAAAAAGAGGGTATAAAGTAACACGATTTTACATGACGAATGCCTCATCCATCTTACTGTACCTCAGATTACTCCATATATCTGTGATTGAACTCTTAGTAATCCATGTTCTAGTATGGGGCAGCCTTCAATTAAGAGGATTTCAAGAGATACCATGAAAAACTTCAGACATACTTGAAGAGTTTTTTCATTTCTACCAACATTCACAGTATGAAACTACATAATATCATTATACATTCTTTTTCTTAGTTTTATTGTACCTATTTTGAGTTATTACTTGGCTTTTATACATCATATTTTTCCGCACTGAAACACCTCCTGGTTGACCGTGGAGAGTAGTTCAAGTTCCACTCCAGTAACAGATGACTGCTAGGCTATGTTCACACACTGTGATTTTGCTGCGTTCTTTTTTTTATTTGCTGCATGTTTTTATGCAAATTTTAAGCTGTGTTCTACAGTGCCAGCTATTTGATTTCAGAAATCACATGCACACGCATAGTTTTTTCTCCTGACTGATTTTGAAAACTGCTGTGTTTTTGCAACAGCAGCATGTCACTTCTTTCAGAGTTTTTTTCAACGTTTTCCACCCATAGAAAGTAATAGGTAAGTGCAAACATGCAGCATAAACACCGTATAAAACGCAGGGTATCAGGTTTTGCTGCATTTTAGGTGCAAGAACCTTAAAAGTTGCATCATGATTTTTTTTTGGGGGGGGACTAAACCTTATTAGCCTACACAAAAGACAACAAAATATGAAGCAAAAAAGCAGTAAAACCTGCTTTTGTAAGCACCTTCTTCACTGCCAACAGAGCAGGCTTTGTCTGCGGAAAAACGCCGCAAAAACGCATCGTGCGAACATAGCCTAATGGATACCCTGATAAGTGATTCTGCACCCAGCAACCGCAAGTGCACCACAAAGGCTAAAGAAGGCAAACAGTGCAAAAAAAATAGCTTCAAATTCCATGCAATTAGGTAAGAAAAATATATGTCCCCAAAAGTTGGACAATCCTTTTAAAGACAGTATCTTAAAATGCGGCCAGAGCGGGGATAAACTTATCACACATGAGGACGTGTGACGTAAAAAATCCAGCAAACATGATGAAATTTACATATGGCTCACTGGGGACTCTCATAACCCAGTGGTCCATATGTAAATTTCAGCATGTTTGCTGGATTTTTTACATCATACGTTGTATTATTTATCTATATATACACACACCTTCTCATTTAAAGATTTCTCTGTATTTTCATGACTATGAAAATTGTACATTCACACTGAAGGCATCAAAACTATAAATTAACACATGTGGAATTATATACTTAACAAAAAAAGTGTGAAACAACTGAAATTATGTCTTATATTCTAGGTTCTTCAAAGTAGCCACCTTTTGCTTTGATGACTGCTTTGCACACTCTTGGCATTCTCTTGATGAGCTTCAAGAGGTGGTCACCGGGAATGGTTTCCCAACAATCTTGAAGGAGTTCCCAGAGATGCTTAGCACTTGTTGGCCCTTTTGCCTTCACTCTGCGGTCCAGCTCACCCAAAACCATCTCGATTGGGTTCAGGTCTGGTGACTGTGGAGGCCAGGTCATCTGGCGTAGCACCCAATCACTCTCCTTCTTGGTCAAATAGCCCTTACACAGCCTGGAGGTGTGTTTGGGGTCATTGTCCTGTTGGAAAATAAATGATGGTCCAACTAATCGCAAACCGGATGGAATAGCATGCCGCTGCAAGATGCTGTGGTAGCCATGTTGTCTTCAATTTTGAATAAATCCCCAACAGTGTCACCAGCAAAGCACCCCCACACCATCACACCTCCTCCTCCATGCTTCACGGTGGGAACCTGGCATGTAGAGTCCATCCGTTCACCTTTTCTGCATCGCACAAAGACATGGTGGTTGGAACCAAAGATCTCAAATTTGGACTCATCAGACCAAAGCACAGATTTCCACTGGTCTAATGTCCATTCCTTGTGTTCTTTAGCCCAAACAAGTCTCTTCTGCTTGTTGCCTGTCCTTAGCAGTGGTTTCCTAGGAGCTATTTTACCATGAAGGCCTGCTGCGCAAAGTCTCCTCTTAACAGTTGTTGTAGAGATGTGTCTGCTGCTAGAACTCTGTGTGGTATTGAACTGGTGTCTAATCTGCTGCTGTTAATCTGCGATTTCTGAGGCTGGTGACTCGAATAAACTTATTCTCAGAAGCAGAGGTGACTCTTGGTCTTCCTTTCCTGGGGCGGTACACGTGAGCCAGTTTCTTTGTAGCGCTTGATGGTTTCTGCCACTGCACTTGGGGACACTTTTCAAAGTTTTTGCAATTTTTCAGACAGACTGACCTTCATTTCTAAAAGTAATGATGGCCACTCGTTTTTCTTTACTCAGCTGCTTTTTTCTTGCCATAATACAAATTCTAAGTCTATTCAATAGGACTATCAGCTGTGTATCCACCAGACTCCTGCTCAACACAACTGATGGTCCCAACTCCGTTGATAAGGCAAGAAATCCCACTTATTAAACCTGACAGGGCACAACTGTGAAGTGAAAACCATTTCCGGTGACTACCTCTTGAAGCTCATCAAGAGAATGCCAAGAGTGTGCAAAGCAGTCATCAAAGCAAAAGGTGGCTACTTTGAAGAACCTAGAATATAAGACATAATTTCAGTTGTTAAGTATATAATTCCACATGTGTTAATTCATAGTTTTGATGAATGAACAATTTTCATAGTCATGAAAATACAGAAAAATCTTTAAATGAGGTGTGTCCAAACTTGGTCTGTGCTGTGTGTGTGTATATATATATATATATATATATATATATATATATATATAAATACTGTATAATATATGAGGTCCATATGCCTCTATGAAATTCATGAGACGACCTTACTCTCGCTTTCTAATTTTTTTTATTAAAGGGCTGTTCCACCACTTTTATATCCCAAGGACAGGTCATCAAAATCTGATTGATGAGAGCCCAACACCCGGGACCTCTACCGACCAGCAGTTCTTAGTGTTGGTGAAGCCAAACAACACTAAATTTTTACTGTCTGGCGGCCGCTGCCGGGTACTGCATATCCGCTGCTATCCATTTGAATAAGGGCGGATTTAAAGTACGTGGCAGTGGCGACTACAATAAAATCAGTTTTGATACAAAAATAAACATCTCATTCACAACCCCTTTTAACAGGAAATATCTAACTAGCTAATTATCCTTTGATCTCCCACAATTTGCTGCGTTCTGTTAGTAGGTACGGTTTTTATGTAAATGTAGATGTGAATGGAGAGAATATATATCGTAACTCAAAATTTGTGTGAGATAAAGAAAAGTATAGTTACTGAAGAACATATGTAGATTTTAAATTGAATGTTATAAATTATACATATTTGCATCACAAACATCTAAAAGTATAATCCGATCAAAACCTAAAAAAATGAAGTAAAGACTATTCCTCCTTTCCCGCATTACCACGTGAACATTGTTTTACAGGGTCACCTCAGGCCACACATCCAATAAGCACCAGCAATCATCACTAGTCACCAGTAATGTTTTCCCTAGCTAAATGGGTTTCCAAGATTAAAAGGATTCTCCACTTCAGACAATCTCTACTTGCCAGAATGTTCCCTTGACAATAACTTGATCACCCAGTTTCCCCATGCTATAGGGAAATCCGGCAGTAACTGTCCACATTCTCTGCAGCACCTCCACAGGAGAAATTAAGAATTACACATGATCAATTCAAATGAATGAGCTGTCTGCAGAACTCAGGACAGAACAGGACCTCCAGAGAAAACAGTTATATTTGTAACTGTGCTCTTCTCTGGCCCAGAGCTGAGGAACCCTTGGGTTCTTTAACAGTTACAATTGTAATGGTAAACCAGAAGTGAATCCAACCCCTCAGTCATGTCACTCATAAAACCCACCATGGCTTTTCAGTTAGGCCTCATTCACATGTGCTATCCGAGAGGTAAACAGAAAATTGCGGACACATGTCCGATTTTGATCCAAGGGTCTGATCAAAATTGGTAATTCAAGTCAATGGGTCCATGAAAAAATCAGACTGGATTGTGGTCCGATTTTTAAAGACTATCAGAATGCAGAAGGTGGAGAAATTATGTTTTGGACAACACTCAAACCACTCTCTGAAGAAAGTCTGATGAAGCTCTAATAAGAGCCTGAGCAGAATAATCAGTCAGTTTTTCTCATACATAGAAAAATGGGACATGTGAATGAGGCCTAAGGCCATGTTCACAAGTTCAGTATTTAGTTAGCATCTCACATCATTATCTGTAAACGAAAACCAGGAGTGGGTGAAAAATGCCAAAGAGGTGACGTGTTTCTATTGGACTTTTCCTTTGTACTGATTGTTCCTCTCCTGATTTTGGCTTACAAATACTGATGTAAAATACTGACCAAATATTGAATGTGTGAATGTGGCCTAAGACTGGGATTGCTTTTTGTTTCTCAGGAGATTGTCGGAGAGTATGAAATTCACTTCTGAAGCTGTGATCAGCACTTCAGCAGGCCATTTAATTGATGCAATTATTTCCGCCAATTTATCTTGAAGGCTGAGATCTTCAAAGGTTTTAGTTATTGAAGTAATATTAGTGTATTTCTTAAAGTGGTTAGTTTATTTATAGTCACAGCTCCCTTTGAAGACAACTTTACAGTTTATATGGATAGAAACAGTTTATTGCTTTATAGGTCCTATACTGATTCTTTGGCTGGAGTCACACGAGCGTATAACATGGCCAAGTGCTATGCGAAAAAATATTGCATAGCAGTCGGACCAGTGTTACACTATGGGGCAGCGCAGATCTGAGATTATTTTCTCATGCCGATTCAGCATGAAAGAACAATAGCAGCATGCTGCGAATGGCAGTGAGAATTGGATCGCAATGGAGAAGATGGAGAAATTACTTTCTCCGCCTCCTCCACACCTGTGTTGCAATTATCACATGCGAGAGTTTGAGCCCAATGTCATCAGATGCTATAAGTTAGTGTGTCCCTGGTCTTAAGCACAGCTTGTATTAAAGCACAGAGCAGCATTCACAATTATGCTGGCTGCTATAAACAGACACATTTCTTACATCTTAGCTGATCTGAGTGTAGATAACAGAATTCAGATCACCAAGGCAAACTCTGATCAGACCCTGATCAGAGGGGTCGGCTTTATACCAGCAGAATTGTGAGTATACATGCAGACTGTGGGACCAATGCAAAGTGTGAAACACAATGACTCCGATTCATCATTTGCATTTTTTAATCCACTTTTTTCTCTTGTGCTATTTGTTGCCAGTTTTTCGACACACTCCTCGAAATAGCTTCATTAATTTTGCACAAAATCAAACACGATCTTTTTTTTATCTTTGACCCGTTCTGCAACTTTGTAGAGCAAAAAAGTAACACATTTTCTCCAAAAACTGACTGGCATAAAATCACTGCAGGGGGGGGATTAAAGCACAAATTTTGCAACAAAAAATTGCATTTGCTGTATCGGTCTAAAACATCTGTAAAATCAACACTGACATAAAATCTGAAAACTATCTAAACAACAAAAATGACTTAAAAAAGGTACAAATTGATTGAGGAATCTATTGCAAATCTAGAAGTTACTAATTGAGAGGTTTTCATACCAAAAAACTGTCGAACATGCAGTGATGAATCAGGCCCAATATATTTGTAAAGTCCACTTTACCAGTGGGTTTATTAGATCAAGGAAGCCTGATTTCACATAACTACAAGCTGATGTTTGTACTTATTTTTGCTCTGCAGGGTTTTCAGCGCTTTTAGGGTATGTGCACACATTGCGGAATCTGCTGCGGATTTTTCCCCAGCGGATTTGGAAAATCCGCAGTGCAAAACCACTGCGGTTTTCACTGTGGATTTCATCGCGGTTTCTTCTGCGGATTCCTCTGCGGGTTTTCAACTGCACTTTCCTATTGGTGCATGTTGAAAACCGCTGCGAAATCCGCAGAAAGAATTGACATGCTGCGGAAAATAATCCGCTGCGTTTCCGCGCGGATTTTTCCGCAGCATGTGCACAGCGGGTTTTTTTCCCCATAGGTTTACATGGTACTGTAAACTTTGGGAAAACTGCTGCCATGGCCTTACTATTAATACTCTTATACCTAAGTGACCCGTGTTCCTTTCTGAAATACAGATTGGAATAATGTTCAAGATTACATAGTTAAATTAAATTAACCTAATATAATAAAAGTTCAGAAACTAATTACAGAAGAAACCATAAACCCGCATAACTATTTACCTGGCTTGATCGTACCGCCTGGATGTACCAATTCTAGAAATGGGGTTCTAGAGAAAGTTATTGACATGGATGATTTGGGGGGGATAGATACCACCTCAATTTTTGCAGTCTTGTTACTATGGTATTTATATTGTAACAAATATTTATATGGATTTCTGAATACATTTTTGCTACATCTCTTGACCGTGCTTTGGAAATGCCACATGAAGATGTCACTGGATTGTGGATTGTTTTTTGTATATTTTAACTTAAGCTAATAATCATAAAAATGTTAAATAAATTGAATGTACCCGTGGCATCTGTACCCATTATCTGCATATTTTACAGTGTTTTCCATGTGCTATTTAATATATTAATGTTTTTAATTCAGATGGTTCATTTTTGTGAAGATGCATTGTATATTTTTGAGCAATATTATAAATTAAATCAATGCAGTTATTTTTAATGCTGTGTTCTGTTGAGGTCACTTGGACATATCTGAGACACGGATATTTTAAAGACCTTTCCAAGATTGAAATGAATTAAAATATCTAATGCTCCTTTATATTGCGTGACTCACATTAAAGAAGCACTCCCATGAAGTTTCTTTTCACTAAACGTGTATATACTGTATGTGCATGTAGTGTGTGAATTAATATACACCTACCACTATCTTCTCTTGGATCCAGCCACATTCTGCTCTTCTCAATGATGTCACCGCTCTGCAGACTCTCCGGTTCACTGTGCTCTGTGTGACCCAGAAGTATCTATGGAACATCAGCAGAGGTTCTGTAGACTCATATCGTAAAAGAGACTTAGTCCAAGATCACAAGGCTCGATTATTCTAATGACACTAGGCTCAAACTCTGTCAGAGTCTGAGCCGAGTGTCATCTTAATATGATCTGATTTTCTCACGACAGAATTGTATCATTGTATTGTGCGGAGAAGACAGAGAACTTAATTTCTACATGTTCTCCATTGCCTGGGTCTGCGGATGTCGGAATACACTTGGATGACATCCGAGAGTAGTCCGATGTTTTACACGCACCCATAGATTTGTATCGGTGCACGTGATCCGTATTCCAGAGCCACTTGCAACATGCTGTGATTTTTTTTCAGCATGAGAAAAAGATTGTAGATCTGTTCAGCGCCATAGTGGGCCAAGTGCTATACGATGAAACATCACATAGAACTCGGCCGTGTTATACGCTTATATGAGCAAGGCCTTCGTTTGTAGAGTGTTGACATTCAGAAGAGGAGTGGAACAGGGCTGGATACCGGAGAAGACCCCGAAAGGTGAGAATATTAACACACTGACACTACAATGCATATATACAGGCTTAGTGAAAAAAAGGTCATGGGAGTACTTCTATACAACATCTGCGTGGAGTTGTATGTTGTTTCCATGTTTTATTATTATTATTATTTATTTATATAGCACCATTAATTCCATGGTGCTGTACATGAGAAAGGGGTTACATACAGGGTTATAAATATCGTTTACAGTAAACACGTTCACAGTGACAGACTGGTACAGAGGGGAGAGAGGACCCTGTCCTTGCGGACTTACATTCTATGGGATAGTGGGGAAGAGACAGGTCGGAGGTGCAGCAGCTCTGGCGGTGGTGAGGTGGTTGCTCTGGCGATGGTGAGGCGGCAGAATGGTTATTGCAGGCTGTAGGCTTTCTTGAAGAGATGGGTTTTCAGGTTCCGTCTGAAGCATCCGAGGGTGGTGGATAGTCGGACGTGTTGAGGCATGGAATTCCAGAGGATGGGGGATATTCGGGAGAAATCTTGGAGGCGGTTGTGTGAGGACCGAATAAGTGTGGTGGAGAGTAGGAGGTCTTGGGAGGATCAGAGATTACGTGAGGGAAGGTATTGGGAGATTAGTTCAGCGATATAGGGAGGGGACAGGTTGTGGATGGCTTTGTAGATCAGTGTTAGTAGTTTGAACTGGATTCGTTGGGGAATTGGGAGCCAGTGGAAGAGAGAGAGAGAGGTGGATTAGCCGGGCAGCAGAGTTGAGGACAGACTGGAGTGGTGCAAGAGAGTTAGCGGGGAGGCCACAGAGGAGGGTGATGCCAAGGGAAGAAATAATCTGTAGCAGTAGGCAGTGATCGACTGTGTCAAAAGCAGAGGACAGGTCAAGAAGGAGGAGGATGGAGAACTGTCTGTTAGCTTTGGCTGTGAGTAAGTCATTAGTAATTTTTGTCAGGGCAGTTTCGGTGGAGTGGTTGGGGCGGAAGCCAGATTGGAGGTTGTCAAGGAGAGAGTTAGATGAGAGGTGGGAGGAAATTTGAGCATGGACATGCTGCTCAAGGAGTTTTTAAGCAAACGGGAGCAGTGATATGGGGCGGTAGCTAGGCATAGCAGTTGGGTCAAGGCTAGTTTTTTTGAGGATGGTGTGATGGTGGCATGTTTGAAGGCAGAGGGGAAGGTACCAGAAGATAGCGATAGGTTGAAGAGATGGGTTAGGGCTGGAATGAGCATGTTAGTGAGGTTGGGGAGCAAGTGGGAGGGGCTGGGGTCAAGTGCACAGGTGGTGAGGTGTGATTTGGAGAAGAGGCGAGTAAGCTCTCCTTCAGTGATGTTGGAGAGGGAGGTTATTAGGGAAGGGCAGAGGTCTGGTATATGGAGTGGTTGGGGACGTGGAACAGTTAGGGTTTGCCTTGTTTGGTCGATCTTGTTTTTGAAGTAGGTGGCAAAGTCCTCAGAGGAGATGAGGGGAGTTGGGGGTGGCAGTGGTGGGCGGAGGAGGGACTTAAATGTGCTGAACAGTTGTTTTGGGTTGTAGGATAGTGAAGATACAAGGTTAGTGAAATAGGTCTGTTTAGCGGAGGTGAGGGCTAATTTGAAGTCAAATGTAGCTTGTTTGAAAGCAGTGAAGTCGTCTGGCAGGCGTGTTTTCTTCCAACGACGCTCTGCAACCCTGGATGCTTGTCTAAGTTTTTTTGTGAGATTGTGATGCCAAGGTTGCCTATTGGTTCGTCGCACTTTGGATAGGGTTAAAAAAAACAGTTTTTAGAAAGAAGGATACCCACTCCTCCACCATGTCTGTTGCCAGAGCGAGGAGTGTGGGTAAATTGGAGGCCACCGTAACTCAGTGCTGCAGGGGAGGCCGTGTCATCGGGCGTCAGCCAGGTCTCAGTGAGGGCAAGGAAGGAAAGGTTGCGGGAAGTAAAGAGATCATGGATCACGTGGAGCTTGTTGCATATAGAGCGGGCATTCCAAAGTGCCCCAGGGAGAGGAAGCAGGGGGGTGGGGGTCAGTGGCACAGATTTTAAGTGTGAGGGGTTGCGATAGTTTCTCATAGTGTGAGAAGGATAGGGGGAGGATTAGTGATCAATGAGGCGGGGGGGTAAGAGAAAGGGGAGATAGTTATGTGGTTTGAGGGTGCGAGGGTATGGGGTTAGTGGAGGAGAGTGAGGATTAGTGGAGGAAAAAAAACTGTGGGGGAAATGTGAGCATGGTTAAAGAGCAGGGGAGAAAAAGAAAGGCAAGTAAAGTTAGAATACAGTGATTAGTCTTACCGTCTGGCCGATTTCTGGACTATTTCTGGTATATTTCAGATGATACACTTAAAATACGTCACTAGAAATTATGTCACATCTGACTAAAGTCAGATCTGACCCACTCCATGCAACTTATACCATTCTAATGACCAAGAAATGAAGCCAGGTGAGACAGGGAGGGGAGGAAGGAGGTGGAGGAAAGTCCACAGCAGGGGACAATTAGCAGATTGCAGTTAATACAACATTTGACTACCAAAGATGAAGACAGAGGCAGGATAAGATCAAAAGATGGGGCTAGGTGTGAGGAGCACAGATATGTCAATATGCAGTCAGAAAAGTTTTCAGAATGATACAGGAATTAAAGTCAGGGAAAAAGAAGCAACGTACCACTTAGAACAGAGGGAGAGAAGTACATGGGATTCAGGGGTGCAGTGGCTAATCCAGAGTAGGAGACGTACCTGTTAATGAAAGCAGATGGATCAGGGCATGACAGCATGAAGGAGAATATACCATGGGTTATCATTGTGGTATATTTCAGATGATACACTTAAAATATGTCACTTGAAATTATGTCACAATGTTTGCATGAATTTCTCCACATACTTCCATTTTCTCCCACACTTCCGTTCCCAGGGATGCTTTGCGCAAAGGACCTTTGTGACGTCGCGGTCACAGTCATCCCAGTGCCCTAGAAAACAGTGCCAACATTTTGTCCCCTAAAAAGTAATATTGTCCCATGTGTGCCCATTTGACAGTCACAGTAACCTGAATTCCAATATAACAATAAGTGCCCACTTTACATTTAATAATGTCCCGAGTCTCCCCCCTGTACAGCTCCTCTATACACAGTATGATGCTCTCTTATACACAGTACAATGCCCCCTCACTGTATACAGTATATACTGACCCCTTTATATCCCCCAAACTGTTTAATGGCTCCAAAACTGTATGATGGCCCCTCACTATAGTCTCCACACTGTATCATGGTCCCCTAGAAAGCCTCCATATAGCATAATACACCAGATAGTCCTCAATATAGTATAATGCACTCCCCATAGGCCTCCATATAGTATAATGCACTCCCCATAGGCAGCCTCTATAGTATAATGCACTCCCATAGGCAGCCTCTATGGCATAATGCACCCCCATAGGCAGCCTATATAGCGTAATGCACCCCCATAGGCATCCTCTATAATGTAATGCAGCCCCATAGGCATCCTCTATAGTGTAATGCATCCCCAAAGGCAGCCTCTATAGCATAATGCACCCCCATAGGCAGCCTTTGTAGTGTAGTGCACCCCATAGGCACCCTTTGCAGTGTAATGCACCCCCATAGGCATCCTTTGTAGTGTAATGCACCCCCATAGGCATTCGTTGTAGTGTAATGCATCCCCATAGCCATCATTTGTAATGTAATGCACCCCCATAGGCATCCTTTGTAGTGTAATGCAGCCCCATAGGCATCCTTTGTAGTGTAATGCAGCCCCATAAGCAGCCTCTATTATTATTATTTATTATAGTGCCCTTTATTCCATAGCGCTTTACATGTGAGGAGGGGTATACATAATAAAAGACAAGTACAATAATCTTAATCAATACAAGTCATGACTGGTACATAAGGAGAGAGGACCCTGCCTGCAAGGGCTCACAATCTACAAGGGATGGGTGAGAATACAGTAGACGAGGGTAGAGCTGGTCATGGAGCGGTTTGGTCTATCGGTGGTTACTGCAGGTTGTAGGCTTGTCGGAAGAGATAGGTCTTCAGGTTCTTTTTGAAGGTTTCCACCATAGGTGAGAGTCTGATGTGTTGGGGTAGAGAGTTCCAGAGTATGGGGGATGCGCGGGATAAATCTTGTATGTTATTGGTGCAAGTGGAGATAAGAGGAGAGTAGAGAAGGAGCTCTTGTGAGGGTCGGAGGTTGCGTGCAGGTAAGTACCTGGAGACGAGGTCACAGATGTATGGAGGAGACAGGTTGTGGATGGCTTTGTATGTCATGGTTAGGGTTTTGAACTGGAGTTGTTGGGTAATGGGGAGCCAGTGCAGGGATTGACAGAGGGGAGAGGCTGGGGAATAGCAGGGGGACAGGTAGCTTATTCGGGCAGCAGAGTTTAAAATAGATTGGAGGGGTGCGAGAGTGTTAGAGGGGAGGCCACAGAGCAGGTTGCAGTAGTCAAGGCGAGAGATGATGAGGGCATGGACTAGGGTTTTTGCAGATTCTTGGTTGAGGAATGTACGGATCCGGGAAATATTTTTGAGTTAAGAGTCGGCAGGAAATGGAAAGGGCTTGGATATGTGGTTTGAAGGAGAGATCAGTGTCAAGGATTACCCTGAGGCAGCGAGCTTGTGGGACTGGGGAGAGTGGGCAGCCATTTACTTTAATGGATAGGTCTGTTGGGAGAGTCAAGTGAGATGGGAGAAAGATGATGAATTCTGTTTTGTCCATATTAAGATTTAGAAATCTAGTGGAGAAGAAGGATGAAATAGCAGACAGACATTGTGGGATTCTGGTTAGTAGAGTGGAGAAATCTGGTCCAGAGATCTGTGTGTCGTCGGCATAGACATGATACTGAAAATCATGGAACTCTATAGTGTAACACAGCTCCATAGGCATCCTTTGTAGTGTAATGCAGCCCCATAGGCATCCATTGTAGTGTAATGCAGCCCCATAGGCATCCTTTGTATTGTAATGCAGCCCCATAGACATCATTTGAAGTGTAATGCACCCCCATAGACATCATTTGAAGTGTAATGTACCCCCATAGGCATCCTTTGTAGTGAAATGCACCCCATAGACATCATTTGAAGTGTAATGCAGCCCCATAGGCATCCTTTGTAGTATAATGCACCCCCATAGCCACCCTCTGTAGTGTTATGCACCCCCATAGCCACCCTCTGTAGTGCAATGTAGCCCCATAAACTAAATACTCACCTCTCTTCCTCCTGGTTCCTGTGCTGCTCCCTGCTCATCTCCGACTGCAGGCGCCGAGTACTGACGTCATCGCGCCCACTGTCAGTGTTGGCGACAGTGACGTCAGACGTTGACAGGGGGATGATGGGAGAGGGAGCGTAACGCTCCTTTTCTCTATCCTATATCTATGATGCCCCCTTCTATTCTAGTCCCCCTACGGTCCCAAGCTGTCCCTAAGCTTACACACAGTATATAACAAGTGCATCACATAACAGTATAATAACATTAGGAAACCGCACATTAGATTAGTAAAACAACAGGGTGCCGTACGTGAAACATGTGTTCAGTGTTCAAAAGAAAGAAGGCACGTGAGTGTCCCCGCCACATCCTTACCACACAAACAATACGCAGACATGCACATATATAGTAGGCAAATATTTTGAACCACTCTCCATAATCTTTGAAAATTCTTGGAGAACAGAAGAAGTCCTAGAAGACTGGAGAAGAGCAAATGTTGTTCTTATCTTCAAAAAGTTGAAGAAGGTGGACCCAGGGAATTATAGGCCAGTGAGTCAGACATCTATACCAGGAAAGATCTTTGAACAAATTATTAAACAACATGTAAGTACCTGGATATGAATGAAGTGATTAAACAGAGTCAGCATGGGTTTGTAACTAATAGATCATGTCAGACTAATTTAATTTCCTTCTATGACAGAATCACTGACTGGGTGGATCAGGGAAATGCTGTAGATATAGTATATCTTGATGTCAGCAAAGCATTTGACAAAGTATCTCACACAATCCTTATTGAAAAAATGACTAAGTATGGAATGGACAAGGCAACTGTTAGGTGGATTCATAACTGGCTTAGTGATCGGACCCAAAGAGTGGTCGTAAATGGCTGCACATCCAGTTGGAAGAATGTCTCAAGTGGGATACTACAGGGCTCTGTCCTGGGCCTTGTATTGTTCAACATCTTTATAAATGATTTAGATGAAGAAATTGAGGGTACACTGATTAAATTTGCTGATGACACAAAGCTATGAGGGATAGCTAATACTAGAGAAGAGAGAGAGGATTCAAAAAGATATAAATAAACTGGAGCAGTGGGCAGCAACTAACAGAATTATTTTTAACAGGGAAAAATGCAAAGTACTACATCTGGGCAATAAAAATGAAAAAAGCATATACAGAATGGGAGGAATAGGGCTAAGCAACAGAACATGTGAAAAAGACTTGGTATACTAATAGATCACAGACCGAATATGAGTCAACAGTGTTATGCAGCAGGAAAAAGGGCAAATACAATTCTGGGATGTATTAACAGAAGCATACAGTCTAGATCACGTGAAGTCATTATTGCCATCTACTCCTCTTTGGTCAGACCTCATCTGGAATACTCTGTCCTGTTTTGGGCACCATATTTTAAAAAAGACATCAACAAACTGGAGCAAGTTCAGAGAAGAGTGACCAGAATGGTGACTGGTCTGCAAACCATGTCCTATGAGGAACGTTTACAGGATTTGGGAATGTTTAGCTTGCCAAAAAGAAGACTGAGAGGAGACTTAATAGCTGTCTACAAATATCTCAAGGGCTGTCACATTGTAGAAGGATCATCTTTATTCTCATTTGCACAAGGAAAGACTAGAAGCAATGGCATGAAACTGAATGGGAGGAGACACAGATTAGATATTAAAAAAACCCTTTTTGACAGTTAGGGTAATCAATGAGTGGAACAGGCTGCCATGAGAGGTGGCGAGTTCTCCTCCAAGGGAAGTCTTCAAACAGAGGCTGGACAGATGATTTAGTGAATGCTGCTTAGAGCAGGAGGTTGGACCAGATGACCCTGGAGGTCCCTTCCAACTCTACCATTCTATGATTCCATGAACATGAACACATACAATATGCCAACATGTACAGTATGCCTGGCTGTGTGAAGCTAAAACAGATTAAAAAAAACCAGCACTTGACTTTATTTACGTGTGACCCAGTGAGATCTGGAGGTCAGCAATTTCATGTGTGTAATATATGGACAATAAAAGGCATTTTACATAACTTGCCTGTGTCACTGTCTCACTAAATTCATTGGCAGAAATGCCACTGCCTAAGGCCTCCTTCACACATGCTGATGATTCCTCTACAGGAAAAACCAGTACTGGTGAGATCTGTAGTCCGTGTCTGTGTGCCCTCAGTATGTACGTATGTGACATTCGTGTATCCGTTTGCTTTTGTGTGTCAGCGCCTGTGAAAAGCAGTACAGTTCGCGCTGATCCCAGGTGCTGAAGGCAGCTCTCATCATTGTTGCCTGGTCTCCCTGAGTTTAGAATTGCAATGATGGGAGTTGTATTCAGCATCTACAGTGTACCTCCTGTGTAAAATAAAGAATTTAATTTAAAAAAATGGCGTTGGGTCCCATGTAATTTTCATAACCAGCAGAGGGAAAGCGCACAGCTGGGGTCTGAAGTTAATGATCTGGGAAAAGGGACAATATTCCAAAAGGTTCTCAGACTATTAATAACAGCTCACAGCTGTTTGCTTAGCCTTTACTGGTGAATTTATGGGGACCCCAGAAAACAAATGATGTAGGGTCCCCCTATAAATTCAAACCAACAAAGGCTAAACAGACAGCTGTGTGTTGATATTAATAGCCTGGGAACGGGCCACAGATATTGCCCCTCCTACCAGTCTACCAACATCGGCCCTCAGCCACCTCAGAAATGGCACATCCATAAGATGAGCCAAACCTGGTGCTTAGCCTCGCTCTTCCCACTTGCTCTGAGGCTGTGGCAGGCGAGGTAATAGGGTTGGGATTGATGTCAGCTTTGTATTGTCATCAGCTGACATCAAGCCCAGGGGTTAGTAATGGAGAGACATCTGTAGGATGCTGCCATTACTAACCCCATAGTAAGTTTTGAAATAAACACACAGCAAGGATAAAATCCTTTATTTGAAATAAATCAAAGCACCCTGTTTTACACATTTATTTAATAATAAAAAAGTTATGCTCACCTTTACGCTTAATCCATTGAAGGCCATGTCCCCTGTAAAAAAAACAAAAATAATAAACAACCATATCCCTCACCTGTCCGACGTACAGATAATCCATACTGTCCATCTCTGTGACATCTGGTTCTGAAACTGAACGGTGGCATGATGTGACCATTCAGGCTGAAAACCAGGAGACATTGAGCTGCGAGAAAGCAGCTTCAGTGACAAGCGTCACCACTCATCACTGAAGCTGCATGGAATTGCCATAGAGACCATAAATCCTTCTTATAAGTGTATCCACATAATTATGGCCTTGTTACAAATGTGTTTTAATAACATAAGAAAGTAGCGGTGATAAAACAGTTGCCCCTTTTCATTGTAATAACATAACTGAAGGTGTATGCACAGTACAAAAATACAAGTTTACCATATAGTCAAACATATCTATGTAAAAAGCAATATACCTATTTTTGTGCTTTTTTACAGTGTTTTCTGAGAAATATAGGAAGAACATGTTTGACAATTCAGGTCTATTCTTTGTGAAAATGCAAAATCATCTTGGAAAGGACAAACATTTGGAGGCTGCCCATTTTTCAGGTCTATTTGTACTGACCTGATAATTACAGTAATATAATACAAACTAGCTATTGAACCCGTTCTACGCCCGGCTGGCGAGCATTTATATTGGTATATGGTCTCCATACTGGTATGTGCTGCTTCCTTCCTGCGCCCCCATCCTGTCATGTACAGCCCCCATCCTGAACCCTCATCCTGTTTTGTGCGCCTCCATCTTGTCATGTGCTACTCTCTTCCTGAGCCCTCATCCTGTCATGTGCTCCCATCCTGCACCCCCATCCTGTCATGTGGTGCTCCCATCCTGCACCCCCATGCTGTCATGTGCTGCTCCCATCCTGCGCCCCCATTCTGGTATCTGCTGCTCCTATCCTGCGCCCCCATGCTGTCATGTGCTGCTCCCATCCTGCACCCCCATCCTGGTATGTGCTGCTCACATCCTGCGCCCCCATCCTGTCATGTGCTGCTCACATCCTGCGCCCCCATCCTGTCATGTGCTGCTCCCATCCTGCGCCCCATCCTGTCATGTGCTGCTCTCATCCGGCGCCCCCATCCTGTCATGTGCTGCTCTCATTCTGCTCCCCCAATGTGCTGCTCACATCCTGCGCCCCCATCCTGTCATGTGCTGCTCCCATCCTGCGCCCCATCCTGTCATGTGGTGATCCTATCCTGCACCCACATGCTGTCATGTGGTGCTCCCATCCTGTGCCCCCATGCTATCATGTGCTGCTCCCATCCTGCACCCCCATCCTGGTATGTGCTGCTTCCATCCTGCGCCCCCATCCTGTCATGTGCTGCTCTCATCCTGCGCCCCCATCCTGTCATGTGCTGCTCTCAACCTGTGCCCCATCCTGTTATGTGCTGCTCCCATCCTGCGCCCCTATTCTGTAATGTGCTGCTCCCATCCTGCGCTCCCATTCTGTAATGTACTGCACCCATCCTGCGCCCCCATTTTGTAATGTGCTGCCCCCATCCTGCAATGTGCTGCACCTATCCTGTGCCCCCATTCTGTAATGTGCTGCTCCCATCCTGCGCCCTCATTCTGTAATGTGCTGCTCCCCAATCCTGTCATGTGGTGCTCCCATCCTGCGCCCCCATCCTGTCATGTGGTGCTCCCATCCTGCACCCCCATGCTGTCATGTGCTGCTCCCATCCTGCGCCCCCATTCTGGTATGTGCTGCTCCTATCCTGTGCCCCCATGCTGTCATGTGGTGCTCCCATCCTGTGCCCCATGCTATCATGTGCTGCTCCCATCCTACATCCATCCTGGTATGTGCTGCTCACATCCTGCGCTCCCATCCTGTCATGTGCTGCTCCCATCTTGCGCCCCCATCCTGTCATGTGTTGCTCTCATCCTGCGCCCCCATCCTGTCATGTGCTGTCTCATCCTGCGCCCCCATTCTGTAATGTGCTGCTCCCATCCTGCACCCCCATTCAGTAATGGGCTGCACCCATCCTGCGCCCCCATTTTGTAATGTGCTGCCCCCATCCTGCAATGTGCTGCTCCCATCCTGTCATGTGCTGCTCTCATCCTGCCCCCACATGCTGTCATGTGCAGCTATCATCCTACGCCCCCATGCTGTCATGTGCTGCTCCCATCCTGCGCCTCCATTCTGTAATGTGCAACACCCATCCTGCGCCCCCATTCTGTAATGTGCTGCTCCCATCCTGCGCCCCCATTCTGTAATGTGCTGCTCCCCCATCCTGTCATGTGCTGCTCCCATCCTGTGCCCCATTCTGTCATGTGCTGCTCCCATCCATATGCCCCATACGCTGCTCCATAAAGATTGATGGCCCCCATAAGATGCTACATAGTATAATATGCCCCGTATGCTGCTCCATAAAGGTTGATGGCCCCATAAGATGCTCCGTAGTATAATATGCCCCGTATGAAGCTGCGATTTAAAAAAAAAAAAAAAAGACATACTCACCTATCGTCGCTGGACACCGAGTGCCTGAGCAGGCGGGGACACCGGGGTGCTATGGGAGTCAGGTGCCGAAGTCACAGCTGGCTCAGGCCCCCGACACTTGCCATATTCACCTGTCCCCGTTCCACCGCTGTGCGCCACTCCGTCTTCCGGGTCTTCTGGCTGTGATTGTTCAGTCAGAGCGCACGCACTATCTACGTCATCGCACCCTCTGACCTGAACATCACAGGCAGAGGATGCAGAAGACGGAACGGCGCGCAGCGGTGGAACGGGGACAGGTGAATATAGCATATACTGACCCTCCTGGCACATCCATGCTTCTCAATAAGAGATCGCGGTCTGCATTCAGTGGTTACGCATACCACGATCTCCTGGGCTGCGTCACTCTGTGGGGTCCAGACTGCGCAGGCGTTTGCGCTTGCGCAGTCTATAAAGTGGAGGGACAGAGTGACGCTTCCAGCATCTATATATATAATTGTCTAAGGGTTTTTCCGTCTGTCTGTCTGTCTGTCTGTCTGTCCTGGAAATCCCGGCGGCCTCGACCAATCAGAGACGGGCACAGCATGGCGATGATGATGTCATAATGGTTGCCATGGCGACGATGATGTCATAAAGGTTGCCTCGACCAATCAGCGACGGGCACAGTCTGCCGCGAATTCTGGAATCATCATTGTCCATATACTACGGGGACATGCATATTCTAGAATACCCGATGCGTTAGAATCGGGCCACAGTCTAGTTATATTATAGATATAATACATGAAAGCTGGAACAATTTCAATAAAAGCATTAGAAGACAAGACTATAATCATTTAAAAATTGGAACCTACAGAAAAGTAATTCATTTTTAGAGCGGCCGATGGTTACATTTATTGATAATGACTAGGGAACAGCAGGGCACTATGGAAGACTTGGAGGAATGCGTCATAAACACAATATATAGAACGATTCTTTCTTTCCGGCAAATAGGTGACAATGAAGTGGCTGAGACTGATGGGTTTTGTCATTACGTCTGTGAATGGGAGAAGATGGGCAAATTAAAGTGGAAAGTAAAGGATGTTTGTGTAAATGTGTAGCGGCAGCTCAATTAGAAGTGTGACATTTTTACCTTTTCCAGATTACTTCAACAGCACATAGTGTTTCCTGTAAGGAGCGGAGTATTGAGGTTTCCATGGATAAAGCTCTGCCACAAATATAGATAGCCAAGTATTGAGAAAGCATACATCGAATTAAATACCATGAAGCTAAAAAAAAATCCTGCACTTTCTATTATTACTACTATAATAAAAGTTGAAAAATACTGTAGTTTTGGTATATGGTATGATGATTGGATTGAAAACCCAGTATCAAACCCCTGAAAACTACATTTGTACTACAATATATGGTAATAGCATGTAAGATGGCCGCCAGGCAGGTCACTGAGGATATGTGTCATAGAGGTTGGTAGCCTCGGCGATGGAAGCTCAGGAAAGAAGGATCCAGCACATATAGCTAGAAGCACGTGTACAAATCCCGAGGGGCAGTGTGACTGCAGCAGAGACACCGCTTGTCCTGGGTAAAAGCGACTGCAAGAGTGAAAGCCGACAACATGGAGGAGTTGATAAAGCAACTGGTGCAGGGTAACCGACAGCCGCAACAGCTATGGCAGCAGCAGCAACACAAGCAGATGGAGCTCGTAGCCGAGGCAATCTGTGCCATGTGATGACATCGAGACGTGTCAGACGGTTATCAAAAGGGTGGCGGAACAGGAGAAATTGCCTCCAGAGCAGTGGCAGAGGTTCTGGCGCCATATCTAACGTGGGAACCTGTACCCAAATAGTAGTGTTTCACCACATATGGGGTATCGGCGTACTCAGGGAAAATTGGACAACAAATTGTATGGTCCATTTTCTCCTATTAACCTTTTGAAAATGAAAAATTTGTGGCTAAAGCAACAATTTTGTGGTAAAAAGTAACATTTTAATTTTTTCCCTCCATATTGCATGTGACGGAATTAATTAACCTAAAGGGTTAGTACACTTCGTGAATGTGGTTTTGAGCACCTTGAGGTGCGGTTTTTACAATGGTGTCACTTTTTGGATTTTTTTGTCATATAGCCCCTCAATTCAAATGTGCTGTGGTTCCAACCAAAATTGGTTTAGTATATTTTGATGGAGAATTGCTGATAAACTTGTAATCCTTCTAACTTCCAAACAAAAAAAATGTTTAAAAAATGATGCTAATGTAAAGTAGACATATGAGAAATATTATTTATTAACAATTTTGTGTGGTATAACTATCGGGTTTAAGGGCATAAAAATTCAAAATTTAATTTTTTTGTCAAATTTTCGATATTTTCATAAACGCAAATCATATTAACCAAAATTTACCACTACCATAAAGTACAATATGTCAAGAACAAACATTCTCAGAATCAGTGGGATATGTTGAAGTGTTCCCGAAGTGTTATAACATCATAAAGTGACCCATGTCAAATGTTAAAACTGAGACTCGGTCATTAATATACAAAGTGGCATGGATCTTAAAGGGAGTCTGTTACCACATTTGACCTATCTAAAGTATTAATATGGTCAACAGGTTATAGACTGCAGAGGAGAGTGATATGTGTATGCGTCACATCAGACGCCTAGTTGTTGATAAATCATCTTTCATCACTTTATATAAATTACCTCTTCCTAGCTATGGGGTGGACGTTGTCTGGAAGATAATTCTGCCTCCAGAGATTATTTTACATGAAGGGAGAGTTACCAGCTTGAGACAAGTAACTAACACAGGACAGTAGAACTGATTTTCGTCTACTTACAAACACATTTGCTGCAGCTCTCGCAGTTTGTATATATACATATTAGTCCACTGACCAAATTCAAAACACATTCAACAATAACAACCACAAAAGGCCTCCAAAAAATTAGAAAGGCCACAGAATGTTTTGTTTTAAAACATATATTTTTATTTATTTCAAAAGGATAAAACCTGTCATGTCGGACGCTATTCACACTAGGGCGTCCGACAGACAGCGGTAATTCCACATTCGTCCACTATACGCTCAGTGGCGCCGGCTAGAGTTTATCCAGGCTGTCCGGGGTTAATCTAGCTGGTAATCGGGTCGGAGGCTGGGTCACGCCCGTGGCCTTTAACCCCTTCCCGACCTGTGACACAGCGTATGCGTCATGAAAGTCGGTGCCAATCCGACCTGTGACGCATATGCTGTGTCACAGAATGATCGCGTCCCTGCAGATCGGGTGAAGGGGTTAACTCCCATTTTACCCGATCTGCAGGGAGAGGGGGAGTTGTACTTCAGCCCAGGGGGGGTGGCTTCACCCCCCCGTGGCTACGATCGCTCTGATTGGCTGTTGAAAGTGAAACTGCCAATCAGAGCGATTTGTAATATTTCACCTATGAAAATGGTGAAATATTACAATCCAGCCATGGCCGATGCTGCAATAGCATCTGCCATGGCTGGAGACCCCGATCTGCCCCCACCCCACCCCACCGATCACCTCCCCAGTCGTCCTTTTTGCCCCGATCTCCGTTCCGCTCCCCTCCTCCCTCCTGTCGGCTCCCCCGGTCCTCCTGTCCGCTCCCCAGGTCCTCCGATCCCCCCCCCCCGTGTTCCAATCCCACCCCCCCATACTTACCTAGCTCCGATGTCCCTCCCGGTGTCCGGCCGTCTTCTTCATGGGCGCCGCCATCTTGGAAAATGGCGGGCGCATGCGCAGTGCGCCCGCCGAATCTGCCAGCCGGCAGATTCGTTCCTGCACATTTTGGTCGCTGTGATAAGTTCTATCACAGCGATCAAAATAAAAAAAATAGTAAATAAATCCCACCCTTTATCACCCCCATAATAAAATATAATTATTTTTATTGTTTTTCCATTAGGGTTAGGGGTAGGGGTAGGGTTAGGGGTACGGTTAGGGGTAGGGTTAGGGGTAGGGTTGCACTTAGGGTTGCACTTAGGGTTGCACTTAGGGTTAGGGTTGCACTTAGGGTTAGGGTTGCACTTAGGGTTGCACTTAGGGCTAGGGTTGCACTTAGGGCTAGGGTTGCACTTAGGGTTGCACTTAGGGCTAGGGTTGCACTTAGGGTTGCACTTAGGGCTAGGGTTGCACTTAGGGTTGCACTTAGGGTTGGACTTAGGGTTGGACTTAGGGCTAGGGTTGCACTTAGGGTTGCACTTAGGGTTAGGGTTGCACTTAGGGCTAGGGTTGCACTTAGGGCTAGGGTTGCACTTAGGGTTGCACTTAGGGCTAGGGTTGCACTTAGGGTTGCACTTAGGGCTAGGGTTGCACTTAGGGTTGCACTTAGGGTTGGACTTAGGGCTAGGGTTGCACTTAGGGTTGCACTTAGGGTTGCACTTAGGGTTGCACTTAGGGCTAAGGTTGCACTTAGGGTTGCACTTAGGGTTGCACTTAGGGCTAGGGTTGCACTTAGGGCTAGGGATGCACTTAGGGCTAGGGATGCACTTAGGGCTAGGGATGCACTTAGGGCTAGGGTTGCACTTAGGGCTAGGGTTGCACTTAGGGCTAGGGTTAGAATTAGGGTTAGAATTAGGGTTAGAATTAGGGTTAGGGTTGGAATTAGGGTTAGAATTAGGCTATGTGCACACGGTGCGGATTTGGCTGCGGATCCGCAGCGGATTGGTCGCTGCGGATTCGTATCAGTTTTCCATCACGTTTACAGTACCACGTAAACCTATGGAAAACCAAATCCGCTGTGCCCATGGTGCGGAAAATACAGCGCGGAAACGCTGCGTTGTATTTTCCGCAGCATGTCAATTCTTTGTGCAATTACGCAGCGTTTTACACCTGCTCCATAATAGGAATCCGCAAGTGAAATCCACACAAAAAACACTGGAAATCCGCGGTAAATCCGCAGGTAAAGAGCAGTGCGTTTTACCTGCAGATTTTTCAAAAACTGCGGAAAAATCCACACAAATCCGCAACGTGAGCACATAGCCTTAGGGTTGGGGTTGGAATTAGGGGTAAGACTAGGGTTAGGGGTGTGTTGGGGTTAGGGTTGTGGTTAGGGTTGGGATTAGAGTTAGGGGTGTGTTGGGGTTAGAATTGAGGGGTTTCCACTTTTTAGGCACATCAGGGGGTCTCCAAACGCGACACGGCGCCACCATTGATTCCAGCCAATCTTGCGTTGAAAAAGTAAAATGGTGCTCTCTCCCTTCCGAACCCCGACGTGTGCCCAAACAGTGGTTTACCTCCACATATGGGGTACAAGCGTACTTAGGAGAAACTGATCAACAACTTTTGGGGTCCAATTTCTCCTGTAACCCTTGGGAAAATAAAAAATTGCGGGCTAAAAAATTATTTTTGAGGAAAGAAAAATGATTTTTTATTTTCACGGCTCTGCGTTATAAACTTCTGTGAAGCACTTGGGGGTTCAAAGTGCTCACCACACATCTAGATAAGTTCCCTTGGGGGTTTAGTTTCCAAAATGGGGTCACTTGTGGGGGGTTTCTACTGTTTAGGCACATCAGGGGCTCTGCAAACGCAACGTGACGACCGCAGAGCATTCCATCAAAGTCTGCATTTCAAAACATCACTACTTCACTTCCAAGCCCCGGCATGTGCCCAAACAGTGGTTTACCCCCACATATGGGGTATCAGCATACTCAGGAGAAACTGGACAACAACTATTGGAGTCAAATTTCCCCTGTTACCCTTTGGAAAATAAAAAATTCAGGGCTAAAAAAATTATTTTTTATTTTCATGGCTCTGCGTTATAAACTTCTGTGAAGCACTTGGGGGTTCAAAGTGCTCACCACACATCTAGATTAGTTCCTTGGGAGGTCTAGTTTCCAAAATGGGGTCACTTATGGGGAAGCTCCAATGTTTAGGCACACAGGGGCTCTCCAAACGTGACATGGTGTCCGCTAATGATTGGAGCTAATTTTCCATTCAAAAAGCCAAATGGCGTGCATTCCCTTCCAAGCCCTGCCGTGCACCCAAACAGTGGTTTACCCCCACATATGCGGTATCATCGTACTCAGGAGAAACTGGACAACAACATTTGGGATCCAATTTCTCCTGTTACCCTTGAGAAAATAAAAAATTCTGGGCTAAAAATCATTTTTGAGGAAAGAAAAATTATTTTTTATTTTCACGGCTCTGCGTTATAAATTTCTGTGAAGCACTTGTTGGTTTAAAGTGCTCACTATGCATCTAGATAAGTTCCTTGGGGGGTCTAGTTTCCAAAATGGGGTCACTTGTGGGGGAGCTCCAATGTTTAGGCACACAGGGGCTCTCCAAACGTGACATGGTGTCCGCTAACGATTGGAGCTCATTTTCCATTCAAAAAGTCAAATGGGGTGCCTTCCCTTCCGAGCCTTGCCATGCACCCAAACAGTGGTTTACCCCCACATATGAGGTATCGGCGTACTCAGGAGAAATTGCCCAACAAATTTTAGGATCCATTTTATCCTGTCGCCCATGTGAAAATTAAAAAATTGAGGCTAAAAGAATTTTTTTGTGAAAAAAAAGTACTTTTTCATTTTTACGGATCAATTTGTGAAGCACCTGAGGGTTTAAAGTGCTCACTATGCATCTAGATAAGTTCCTTGGGGGGTCTCCTTTCCAAAATGGGGTCACTTGTGGGGAAGCTCCAATGTTTAGGCACACAGGGGCTCTCCAAACGCGACATGGTGTCCGCTAACGATGGAGATAATTTTTCATTCAAAAAGTCAAATGGCGCTCCTTCCCTTCCGAGCCTTACCATGTGCCCAAACAGTGGTTTACCCCCACATGTGAGGTATCAGTGTACTCAGGAGAAATTGCCCAACAAATTTTAGGATCCATTTTATCCTGTTGCCCATGTGAAAATTAAAAAATTGAGGCTAAAATAATTTTTTTGTGAAAAAAAAGTACTTTTTCATTTTTACGGATCAATTTGTGAAGCACCTGGGGGTTTAAAGTGCTCACTATGCATCTAGATAAGTTCCTTGGGGCGTCTAGTTTCCAAAATGGGGTCACTTGTGGGGGAGCTCCAATGTTTAGGCACACGGGGGCTCTCCAAACGCGACATGGTGTCCGCTAAAGATTGGAGCCAATTTTTCATTCAAAAAGTCAAATGGCGCTCCTTCCCTTCCGAGTTCTGCCGTGCGCCCAAACAGTGGTTTACCCCCACATATGAGGTATCAGCGTACTCAGAACAAATTGGACAACAACTTTCGTGGTCCAGTTTCTCCTTTTACCCTTGGGAAAATAAAAAAATTGTTGCTAAAAGATCATTTTTGTGACTAAAAAGTTAAATGTTCATTTTTTCCTTCCATGTTGCTTCTGCTGCTGTGAAACACCTGAAGGGTTAATAAACTTCTTGAATGTGGTTTTGAGCACCTTGAGGGGTGCAGTTTTTAGAATGGTGTCACTTTTGGGTATTTTCAGCCATATAGAACCCTCAAATTGACTTCAAATGTGAGGTGGTCCCTAAAAAAAATGGTTTTGTAAATTTTGTTGTAAAAGTGAGAAATCACTGGTCAAATTTTAACCCTTATAACTTCCTAGCAAAAAAAAATGTTGTTTCCAAAATTGTGCTGATGTAAAGTAGACATGTGGGAAATGTTATTTATTAACTATTTTGTGTCACATATCTCTCTGGTTTAACAGAATAAAAATTCAAAATGTGAAAATTGCAAAATTTTCAAAATTTTCGCCAAATTTCCATTTTTTTCACAAATAAACGCAGAAATTATCGACCTAAATTTACCACTAACATGAAGCCCAATATGTCACGAAAAAACAATCTCAGAATCGCTGGGATCCGTTGAAGCGTTCCCGAGTTATTACATCATAAAGGGACACTGGTCAGAATTGCAAAAAACGGCAAGGTCATTAAGGCCAAAATAGGCTGGGTCATGAAGGGGTTAAATAGTCATTCTGGACTTTGGGCGTCGCCGATTATAGCTTGTGTCTTGTGCCTGGTGATCTCGGTCTGGAGTGGTGGTCTAGGAGAAGAAATATCGTATCTGGTGGTGTATTATCCTTTGTCATATTTCTCCTTCCTATACTTGTATTTGTTTTGCCCTGTGCACATTATAGTGTTTTCCTGTGAGTCTGCGGCGTGGTGCGTTTTTAGTTTTCCCTGTCTGTGCTTTCTGTAGGGGTTGGTGTGTGGTCTAATCACTGGGTGGCGGGTGGAGGTTTCAGCACAGGATTGAAACAGGAGTCAGGGTCAGGCCTGGTGGCCCAGACAAGCACACCATCAGTGTAAATTCTGGGAGAGGGACAGACAGGGTTTCCCTAGTCTGAGGGATATCGCAGGGGCCCGGGTAATCAGCTGTAGTCTACCCAGTACCCGCATGATAAAACCTTAATTCAAATACACACTTAATTGTAGAAATGCCTCCAGTCTAAACCAAATCCCGTGTAGCTACACAGATGGCTGTATAACATAACCTATGTAGCAAATATTAAATGAGCCTCAAATGGCGTTTCTATAGACATTGCCATGCAATTCCCAGATAATATCCTGGACAAAACCTGAAAAGAAACCCCAGCCAAAGTGCTTCAGTGCATATACACAGATAGCTATATAGTATAACCTATGTGGCAAATATTAAATGAGCCTCAAGTGGCGTTCCTACAGACATTATCAAACAAATCCCAGATAATATCCCGGACAAATTACCTAAAAGAGACCCCTGCCAAAAGTGCTTCAGTGCATGTACTAAATATGGGCTCTTGCAGCCACTATAACAAAATTAATCCGGTCATAATTACCTCCGTGAAACCACACGAGACCTGCATAAACCTGACCTATCTATCGCAATCAATGACATCATGCTTTCCCCCGTACCGGAAGTCCACTGCCTCGGAGTAACCTTCGACTCTGCCCTGTCCTTCAAACCGCACATCCAAGCTCTTTCCACCTCCTGTCGCCTCCAGCTCAAAAACATCTCCAGAATCCGTCCTTTCCTCAACTGTCAATCTACTAAAATGCTTGTGCATGCCCTCATCATCTCCCGCCTTGACTACTGCAACATCCTTTTCTGCGGCCTCCCTGCTAACACCCTTTCACCTCTCCAGTTCATCCTTAACTCTGCTGCCCGACTAATTCATCTCTCTCCTCGCTACTCCCCTGCTTCCCCCCTCTGCAAATCTCTTAACTGGCTCCCATTCCCTCAGCGTATCCAGTTCAAATTACTAATACTGACCTACAAAGCCATCCATAACCTGTCCCCCTCCATATACCTCTGAACTAATCTCCCAATATCTTCCCTCACGTAATCTCTGGTCCTCCCAAGACCTCCTTCTCTCCGCCACACTTATTTGCTCCTCATCCAATCGCCTCCAAGACTTCTCCCGAATATCCCCCATCCTCTGGAATTCTTTGCCCCAAACACGTCCGACTATCAACCACATTCGGATCCTTCAGACGAAACCTGAAAACCCATCTCTTCAGGAAAGCCTACAGCCTGCACTGACCCCGCTGCCTCCTCATCACTACTGAAGCTACCGTCTCACCAACGCCGGAGCTGCAGCAACCCTCAACCTATTGTCTCCTTCCCCATAATCCTGTAGAATGTAAGCCTGCAAGGGCAGGGTCCTCGCCCCTCTGTATCAGTCTGTCATTGTTAGTTTGTTTACTGTAAGTGATATCTGTAACTTGTATGTAACCCCTTCTCATGTACAGCACCATGGAATCAATGGTGCTATATAAATAAATAATATTAATAATAATAAATAAACACCTACGCACGTTTCAATAGATTCTTCTTCCGGGGGCGTATGGACGCCCGTGGAAGAAGAATCTATTGAAACGCGCGTAGGGGTTTATGCAGGTATTATGACCGGATTAATATCATAAGTAAACAAGTCTAACCAACAGCACCAGAGTGTTAGGATGCACGCTCCAAAGTTCAAGGATCCAAACTGAACAGTACTCACAATTGTAGAAAAAGAAGCAGCATCCGTTCCAGGTGAAAAAAGTGGTATCAAAAAGAAGTCTTTATTCTGCCATAGATATATACAACGTTTCGGCCATATTGGCCTTTATCAAGTATGATAAATACATATTGATATAATACTTGATAAAGGCCAATATGGCCGAAACGTTGTATATATCTATGGCAGAATAAAGACTTCTTTCGGATTAATATCATAAGTCATACTAAAAAGTCTTACCAAGACCCAGGTGTGTGTCTGGGAAAGCCTCATTTAAGCCCAGGAAATAAACACGTGGTAGCATGCCAGAGAGCTTGCAAACCTAGACGTGAAGCAGAAGAAAGTCAAGTGGACCGGGGTGAGAAAAGCTAAATATGGATCTGAGGATAAAATAAAGCACTTTTATACACTGTCCATAAAAAATGTAAGGATTCCATGAATTTTTTGCAGCTGAAGAAACTTATACAAATTATTCTCCCTGCAATTGTTATAATTTTACAGTTTACAGTGAATGCAGCTGATTTTGTCATGTCAGAATTAAGGGCTGTATATATGGCTCACTTATAATCATAATGAATTATTACGTATTTACAATGAGTCCTTAGAAAATATTGCCTTTCCGTGTTATGAACAACTGTGCCTCTGTGCACGCGCACAGCTCTGCCTCAGGTGCATGTACACCTTACACCCAGCCCCGCCTCTGTTGCACGCACAAGTTGCACCCAGCTTTGACTCTGGTGCACGCACACCTTACGCACAGCTCTGTCTCTGGTGAATGTACATGTTACAAACAGCTCTAGCCTCTGGTGCATGTATATCTGATACACACAGCTCTGCAGGCTGCACACGGTAAGCACAGCTCTGCCTCTGGTGCATGTATGTTATACACACAGCTCTGCCTCAAGCACACGGTACACACAGCTCTGCCTCAAGCACACGGTACACACAGCTCTGCCTCTGGTGCACGCACACCGTACACACAGCTCTGCCTCTGGTGCATGTATATCTGATACACACAGCTCTGCAGGCTGCACACGGTAAGCACAGCTCTGCCTCTGGTGCATGTATGTTATACACACAGCTCTGCCTCAAGCACACGGTACACACAGCTCTGCCTCAAGCACACGGTACACACAGCTCTGCCTCTGGTGCACGCACACGGTACACACAGCTCTGCCTCTGGTGCACGTACACATTACACACAGCTCTGCCTCTGGTGCACGCACACATTACACACAGCTCTGCCTCTGGTGCACGCACACGGTACACACAGCTCTGCCTCTGGTGCACGCACACATTACACACAGCTCTGCCTCTGGTGCACGCACACATTACACACAGCTCTGCCTCTGGTGCACGCACACGGTACACACAGCTCTGCCTCTGGTGCACGCACACCATACACACAGCTCTGCCTCTGGTGCACGCACACGGTACACACAGCTCTGCCTCTGGTGCACGCACACCGTACACACAGCTCTGCCTCTGGTGCATGTATATCTGATACACACAGCTCTGCAGGCTGCACACGGTAAGCACAGCTCTGCCTCTGGTGCATGTATGTTATACACACAGCTCTGCCTCAAGCACACGGTACACTCAGCTCTGCCTCTGGTGCACGCACACGGTACACACAGCTCTGCCTCTGGTGCACGCACACATTACACACAGCTCTGCCTCTGGTGCACGCACACGGTACACACAGCTCTGCCTCTGGTGCACGCACACCGTACACACAGCTCTGCCTCTGGTGCACGCACACGGTACACACAGCCCTGCCTCTGGTGCACGCACACCGTACACACAGCTCTGCCTCTGGTGCACGCACACGGTACACACAGCTCTGCCTCTGGTGCACGCACACCGTACACACAGCTCTGCCTCTGGTGCACGCACACCGTACATACAGCTCTGCCTCTGGTGCACGCACACCGTACACACAGCTCTGCCTCTGGTGCACGCACACCGTACACACAGCTCTGCCTCTGGTGCACGCACACCGTACACACAGCTCTGCCTCTGGTGCACGCACACGGTACACACAGCTCTGCCTCTGGTGCACGCACACCGTACACACAGCTCTGCCTCTGGTGCACGCACACGGTACACACAGCTCTGCCTCTGTTGCACGCACACCGTACACACAGCTCTGCCTCTGGTGCACGTACACATTACACACAGCTCTGCCTCTGGTGCACGCACACATTACACACAGCTCTGCCTCTGGTGCACGCACTCATTACACACAGCTCTGCCTCTGGTGCACGCACACCGTACACACAGCTCTGCCTCTGGTGCACGCACACATTACACACAGCTCTGCCTCTGGTGCACGCACACGGTACACACAGCTCTGCCTCTGGTGCACGCACACCGTACACACAGCTCTGCCTCTGGTGCACGCACACGGTACACACAGCTCTGCCTCTGGTGCACGCACACCGTACACACAGCTCTGCCTCTGGTGCACGTACACATTACACACAGCTCTGCCTCTGGTGCACGCACACATTACACACAGCTCTGCCTCTGGTGCACGCACACATTACACACAGCTCTGCCTCTGGTGCACGCACACCGTACACACAGCTCTGCCTCTGGTGCACGCACACATTACACACAGCTCTGCCTCTGGTGCACGCACACATTACACACAGCTCTGCCTCTGGTGCACGCACACATTACACACAGCTCTGCCTCTGGTGCACGCACACGGTACACACAGCTCTGCCTCTGGTGCACGCACACCGTACACACAGCTCTGCCTCTGGTGCATGTATATCTGATACACACAGCTCTGCAGGCTGCACACGGTAAGCACAGCTCTGCCTCTGGTGCATGTATGTTATACACACAGCTCTGCCTCAAGCACACGGTACACACAGCTCTGCCTCAAGCACACGGTACACACAGCTCTGCCTCTGGTGCACGCACACGGTACACACAGCTCTGCCTCTGGTGCACGTACACATTACACACAGCTCTGCCTCTGGTGCACGCACACATTACACACAGCTCTGCCTCTGGTGCACGCACACGGTACACACAGCTCTGCCTCTGGTGCACGCACACATTACACACAGCTCTGCCTCTGGTGCACGCACACATTACACACAGCTCTGCCTCTGGTGCACGCACACGGTACACACAGCTCTGCCTCTGGTGCACGCACACCATACACACAGCTCTGCCTCTGGTGCACGCACACGGTACACACAGTTCTGCCTCTGGTGCACGCACACCGTACACACAGCTCTGCCTCTGGTGCATGTATATCTGATACACACAGCTCTGCAGGCTGCACACGGTAAGCACAGCTCTGCCTCTGGTGCATGTATGTTATACACACAGCTCTGCCTCAAGCACACGGTACACTCAGCTCTGCCTCTGGTGCACGCACACGGTACACACAGCTCTGCCTCTGGTGCACGCACACATTACACACAGCTCTGCCTCTGGTGCACGCACACGGTACACACAGCTCTGCCTCTGGTGCACGCACACCGTACACACAGCTCTGCCTCTGGTGCACGCACACGGTACACACAGCTCTGCCTCTGGTGCACGCACACCGTACACACAGCTCTGCCTCTGGTGCACGCACACGGTACACACAGCTCTGCCTCTGGTGCACGCACACCGTACACACAGCTCTGCCTCTGGTGCACGCACACCGTACACACAGCTCTGCCTCTGGTGCACGCACACCGTACACACAGCTCTGCCTCTGGTGCACGCACACCGTACACACAGCTCTGCCTCTGGTGCACGCACACCGTACACACAGCTCTGCCTCTGGTGCACGCACACCGTACACACAGCTCTGCCTCTGGTGCACGCACACCGTACACACAGCTCTGCCTCTGGTGCACGCACACGGTACACACAGCTCTGCCTCTGGTGCACGCACACCGTACACACAGCTCTGCCTCTGGTGCACGTACACATTACACACAGCTCTGCCTCTGGTGCACGCACACATTACACACAGCTCTGCCTCTGGTGCACGCACACATTACACACAGCTCTGCCTCTGGTGCACGCACACATTACACACAGCTCTGCCTCTGGTGCACGCACACGGTACACACAGCTCTGCCTCTGGTGCACGCACACATTACACACAGCTCTGCCTCTGGTGCACGCACACGGTACACACAGCTCTGCCTCTGGTGCACGCACACCGTACACACAGCTCTGCCTCTGGTGCACGCACACGGTACACACAGCTCTGCCTCTGGTGCACGCACACGGTACACACAGCTCTGCCTCTGGTGCACGCACACGGTACACACAGCTCTGCCTCTGGTGCACGCACACGGTACACACAGCTCTGCCTCTGGTGCACGCACACGGTACACACAGCTCTGCCTCTGGTGCACGTACACATTACACACAGCTCTGCCTCTGGTGCACGCACACATTACACACAGCTCTGCCTCTGGTGCACGCACACATTACACACAGCTCTGCCTCTGGTGCACGCACACCGTACACACAGCTCTGCCTCTGGTGCACGCACACATTACACACAGCTCTGCCTCTGGTGCACGCACACATTACACACAGCTCTGCCTCTGGTGCACGCACACATTACACACAGCTCTGCCTCTGGTGCACGCACACATTACACACAGCTCTGCCTCTGGTGCACGCACACATTACACACAGCTCTGCCTCTGGTGCCCGCACACATTACACACAGCTCTGCCTCTGGTGCACGCACACATTACACACAGCTCTGCCTCTGGTGCACGCACACCGTACACACAGCTCTGCCTCTGGTGCACGCACACGGTACACACAGCTCTGCCTCTGGTGCACGCACACCGTACACACAGCTCTGCCTCTGGTGCACGTACACATTACACACAGCTCTGCCTCTGGTGCACGCACACATTACACACAGCTCTGCCTCTGGTGCACGCACACATTACACACAGCTCTGCCTCTGGTGCACGCACACCGTACACACAGCTCTGCCTCTGGTGCACGCACACATTACACACAGCTCTGCCTCTGGTGCACGCACACATTACACACAGCTCTGCCTCTGGTGCACGCACACAGTACACACAGCTCTGCCTCTGGTGCACGTACACATTACACACAGCTCTGCCTCTGGTGCACGCACACATTACACACAGCTCTGCCTCTGGTGCACGCACACATTACACACAGCTCTGCCTCTGGTGCACGCACACATTACACACAGCTCTGCCTCTGGTGCACGCACACATTACACACAGCTCTGCCTCTGGTGCACGCACACATTACACACAGCTCTGCCTCTGGTGCACGCACACATTACACACAGCTCTGCCTCTGGTGCACGCACACCGTACACACAGCTCTGCCTCTGGTGCACGCACACGGTACACACAGCTCTGCCTCTGGTGCACGCACACCGTACACACAGCTCTGCCTCTGGTGCACGTACACATTACACACAGCTCTGCCTCTGGTGCACGCACACATTACACACAGCTCTGCCTCTGGTGCACGCACACATTACACACAGCTCTGCCTCTGGTGCACGCACACCGTACACACAGCTCTGCCTCTGGTGCACGCACACATTACACACAGCTCTGCCTCTGGTGCACGCACACGGTACACACAGCTCTGCCTCTGGTGCACGCACACCGTACACACAGCTCTGCCTCTGATGCACGCACACGGTACACACAGCTCTGCCTCTGGTGCACGCACACCGTACACACAGCTCTGCCTCTGGTGCACGTACACATTACACACAGCTCTGCCTCTGGTGCACGCACACATTACACACAGCTCTGCCTCTGGTGCACGCACACATTACACACAGCTCTGCCTCTGGTGCACGCACACATTACACACAGCTCTGCCTCTGGTGCACGCACACCGTACACACAGCTCTGCCTCTGGTGCACGCACACATTACACACAGCTCTGCCTCTGGTGCACGCACACATTACACACAGCTCTGCCTCTGGTGCACGCACACATTACACACAGCTCTGCCTCTGGTGCACGCACACGGTACACACAGCTCTGCCTCTGGTGCACGCACACCGTACACACAGCTCTGCCTCTGGTGCATGTATATCTGATACACACAGCTCTGCAGGCTGCACACGGTAAGCACAGCTCTGCCTCTGGTGCATGTATGTTATACACACAGCTCTGCCTCAAGCACACGGTACACACAGCTCTGCCTCAAGCACACGGTACACACAGCTCTGCCTCTGGTGCACGCACACGGTACACACAGCTCTGCCTCTGGTGCACGTACACATTACACACAGCTCTGCCTCTGGTGCACGCACACATTACACACAGCTCTGCCTCTGGTGCACGCACACGGTACACACAGCTCTGCCTCTGGTGCACGCACACATTACACACAGCTCTGCCTCTGGTGCACGCACACATTACACACAGCTCTGCCTCTGGTGCACGCACACGGTACACACAGCTCTGCCTCTGGTGCACGCACACCATACACACAGCTCTGCCTCTGGTGCACGCACACGGTACACACAGTTCTGCCTCTGGTGCACGCACACCGTACACACAGCTCTGCCTCTGGTGCATGTATATCTGATACACACAGCTCTGCAGGCTGCACACGGTAAGCACAGCTCTGCCTCTGGTGCATGTATGTTATACACACAGCTCTGCCTCAAGCACACGGTACACTCAGCTCTGCCTCTGGTGCACGCACACGGTACACACAGCTCTGCCTCTGGTGCACGCACACATTACACACAGCTCTGCCTCTGGTGCACGCACACGGTACACACAGCTCTGCCTCTGGTGCACGCACACCGTACACACAGCTCTGCCTCTGGTGCACGCACACGGTACACACAGCTCTGCCTCTGGTGCACGCACACCGTACACACAGCTCTGCCTCTGGTGCACGCACACGGTACACACAGCTCTGCCTCTGGTGCACGCACACCGTACACACAGCTCTGCCTCTGGTGCACGCACACCGTACACACAGCTCTGCCTCTGGTGCACGCACACCGTACACACAGCTCTGCCTCTGGTGCACGCACACCGTACACACAGCTCTGCCTCTGGTGCACGCACACCGTACACACAGCTCTGCCTCTGGTGCACGCACACCGTACACACAGCTCTGCCTCTGGTGCACGCACACCGTACACACAGCTCTGCCTCTGGTGCACGCACACGGTACACACAGCTCTGCCTCTGGTGCACGCACACCGTACACACAGCTCTGCCTCTGGTGCACGTACACATTACACACAGCTCTGCCTCTGGTGCACGCACACATTACACACAGCTCTGCCTCTGGTGCACGCACACATTACACACAGCTCTGCCTCTGGTGCACGCACACATTACACACAGCTCTGCCTCTGGTGCACGCACACGGTACACACAGCTCTGCCTCTGGTGCACGCACACATTACACACAGCTCTGCCTCTGGTGCACGCACACGGTACACACAGCTCTGCCTCTGGTGCACGCACACCGTACACACAGCTCTGCCTCTGGTGCACGCACACGGTACACACAGCTCTGCCTCTGGTGCACGCACACCGTACACACAGCTCTGCCTCTGGTGCACGCACACGGTACACACAGCTCTGCCTCTGGTGCACGCACACGGTACACACAGCTCTGCCTCTGGTGCACGCACACGGTACACACAGCTCTGCCTCTGGTGCACGTACACATTACACACAGCTCTGCCTCTGGTGCACGCACACATTACACACAGCTCTGCCTCTGGTGCACGCACACATTACACACAGCTCTGCCTCTGGTGCACGCACACCGTACACACAGCTCTGCCTCTGGTGCACGCACACATTACACACAGCTCTGCCTCTGGTGCACGCACACATTACACACAGCTCTGCCTCTGGTGCACGCACACATTACACACAGCTCTGCCTCTGGTGCACGCACACATTACACACAGCTCTGCCTCTGGTGCACGCACACATTACACACAGCTCTGCCTCTGGTGCCCGCACACATTACACACAGCTCTGCCTCTGGTGCACGCACACATTACACACAGCTCTGCCTCTGGTGCACGCACACCGTACACACAGCTCTGCCTCTGGTGCACGCACACGGTACACACAGCTCTGCCTCTGGTGCACGCACACCGTACACACAGCTCTGCCTCTGGTGCACGTACACATTACACACAGCTCTGCCTCTGGTGCACGCACACATTACACACAGCTCTGCCTCTGGTGCACGCACACATTACACACAGCTCTGCCTCTGGTGCACGCACACCGTACACACAGCTCTGCCTCTGGTGCACGCACACATTACACACAGCTCTGCCTCTGGTGCACGCACACATTACACACAGCTCTGCCTCTGGTGCACGCACACAGTACACACAGCTCTGCCTCTGGTGCACGTACACATTACACACAGCTCTGCCTCTGGTGCACGCACACATTACACACAGCTCTGCCTCTGGTGCACGCACACATTACACACAGCTCTGCCTCTGGTGCACGCACACATTACACACAGCTCTGCCTCTGGTGCACGCACACATTACACACAGCTCTGCCTCTGGTGCACGCACACATTACACACAGCTCTGCCTCTGGTGCACGCACACATTACACACAGCTCTGCCTCTGGTGCACGCACACGGTACACACAGCTCTGCCTCTGGTGCACGCACACCGTACACACAGCTCTGCCTCTGGTGCACGCACACGGTACACACAGCTCTGCCTCTGGTGCACGCACACCGTACTGTCATGATCTCCATGGCCAGAGAACTAGCATAGGCCTCTATAGGAACAAGCTCTTGGAAGATGTAACTATACTGACCATGAACTAAACCTACCGCATCATCTAGAAGTAGCCAGGTAGCATGTCCTACTTTTTATCCCTATATGCCCAGCGCCGGCCGGAGAACTAAATAATGCTAGCAGAGGGAAATATAAGACCTGACTCACCTCTAGAGAAATGCCCAAAAAAAAGGAGACAGAGGCCCCCCACATATATTGGCGGTGATTTTAGAAGAAATAACAAACGCAGCAGGAAAATAGTTTTAGCAAATTTGAGGTCCGCTTTCTAGATAGCAGAAGACAGAAAGCATACTTTCATGGTCAGTAGAAAACCCTAACAAAACACATCCAGAAATTACTTTAGGACTCTGGCATTAACTCATAATACCAGAGTGGCAATTCCTGATCAACAAGAGCTTTCCAGACACAGTAACGAAACTGCAGCTGTGAACTGGAACCAAAATACAAAAACAAAACATGGACGAATGTCCAACTTATCTAGTAGATGTCTGGGAGCAGGAACAAGCACAGAGAGGCTTCTGATAACATTGTTGACCGGCAAGCATCTAACAGAGAAGCCAGGTTATATAGCGACACCCAGATCTAATCAGAACAGGTGAACAGGGAAGATGATGTCACAAGTTCAATTCCACCAGTAGCCACCGGGGGAGCCCAGAATCCAAATTCACAACAGTACCCCCCCCTCAAGGAGGGGGCACCGAACCCTCACCAGAACCACCAGGGCGATCAGGATGGGCCCTATGAAAGGCACGAACCAGATCAGAGGCATGAACATCAGATGCAGTGACCCAAGAATTATCCTCCTGGCCATATCCCTTCCACTTGACCAGATACTGGAGTCTCCGTCTGGAAACACGGGAGTCTAGGATTTTTTCCACAACGTACTCCAACTCACCCTCAACCAACACCGGAGCAGGAGGCTCAACGGAAGGCACAACCGGTGCCTCATACCTGCGCAATAACGACCGATGAAAAACGTTATGAATAGAAAAGGATGCAGGGAGGTCCAAACGGAAGGAAACAGGGTTAAGAATCTCCAATATTTTATACGGACCGATGAACCGAGGCTTAAACTTAGGAGATGAGACCCTCATAGGGACAAAACGAGAAGACAACCACACCAAATCTCCAACACAAAGCCGAGGACCAACACGACGGTGACGGTTGGCAAAAAGCTGAGTCTTCTCCTGGGACAACTTTAAATTGTCCATCACCTGCCCCCAGATATGATGCAATCTCTCCACCACCGCATCCACTCCAGGACAATCCGAGGATTCCATCTGACCGGAGGAAAATCGAGGATGGAACCCCGAATTACAGAAAAACGGGGAAACCAAGGTGGCAGAGCTGGCCCGATTATTGAGGGCGAACTCCGCCAATGGCAAAAAAGCAACCCAATCATCCTGGTCAGCAGACACAAAACACCTCAGATATGTCTCCAGGGTCTGATTAGTCCGCTCGGTCTGGCCATTAGTCTGAGGGTGAAAAGCAGACGAAAAAGACAAATCTATGCCCATCCTAGCACAGAATGCCCGCCAAAATCTAGACACAAATTGGGTTCCTCTGTCAGAAACGATATTCTCAGGAATACCATGCAAACGAACAACATTTTGAAAAAACAGGGGCACCAACTCGGAAGAAGAAGGCAATTTGGGCAGGGGAACCAAATGAACCATCTTAGAAAAACGGTCACACACCACCCAGATGACAGACATCTTCTGAGAAACAGGCAGATCTGAAATAAAATCCATCGAGATGTGTGTCCAAGGCCTCTTAGGAATAGGCAAGGGCAACAATAATCCACTAGCCCGAGAACAACAAGGCTTGGCCCGAGCACAAACGTCACAAGACTGCACAAAGCCTCGCACATCTCGTGACAGGGAAGGCCACCAGAAGGATCTTGCCACCAAATCCCTGGTACCAAAAATTCCAGGATGACCTGCCAACGCAGAAGAATGCACCTCAGAGATGACTTTACTGGTCCAATCATCAGGAACAAACAGCCTATCAGGCGGACAACGATCCGGTCTATCCGCCTGAAACTCCTGCAAGGCCCGCCGCAGGTCTGGAGAAACGGCTGACAAGATAACTCCCTCCTTAAGAATACCTGTGGGGTCAGAGTTGCCAGGTGAATCAGGCTCAAAACTCCTAGAAAGGGCATCCGCCTTAACATTCTTAGAACCTGGTAGGTACGATACCACAAAATTAAACCGAGAAAAAAATAATGACCAGCGCGCCTGTCTAGGATTCAGGCGCCTGGCGGTCTCAAGATAAATCAAATTTTTGTGGTCAGTCAATACCACCACCTGATGTCTGGCCCCCTCGAGCCAATGGCGCCACTCCTCAAACGCCCACTTCATGGCCAAAAGCTCCCGATTCCCAACATCATAATTCCGCTCAGCGGGCGAAAATTTACGGGAAAAGAAGGCACAAGGCCTCATCACGGCGCAGTCAGAACTTTTCTGCGACAACACTGCCCCAGCTCCGATCTCAGAAGCGTCGACCTCAACCTGAAAAGGAAGAGTCACATCAGGCTGACGCAACACAGGGGCAGAAGAAAAACAGCGCTTAAGCTCCTGAAAGGCCTCCACAGCATCAGGGGACCAATTAGCAACATCAGCACCCTGTCTAGTCAAATCGGTCAATGGCTTAACGACATCCGAAAAACCAGAAATAAATCGACGATAAAAGTTGGCAAAGCCCAAAAATTTCTGAAGACTTTTAAGAGAAGAGGGCTGCGTCCAATCACAAATAGCTTGAACCTTGACAGGATCCATCTCAATGGAAGAGGGAGAAAAAATATATCCCAAAAAGGAAATTCTCTGAACCCCAAAAACGCACTTAGAACCCTTGACACACAGAGAATTAGACCGCAAAACCTGAAAAACCCTCTTAACTTGCCGGACATGAGAGTCCCAGTCATCCGAAAAAATCAGAATATCATCCAGATACACTATCATAAATTTATCCAAAAAATCGCGGAAAATATCATGCATAAAGGACTGGAAGACTGAAGGGGCATTAGAAAGACCAAAAGGCATCACCAAATACTCAAAGTGGCCCTCGGGCGTATTAAATGCGGTTTTCCACTCATCCCCCTGCCTGATCCGCACCAAATTATACGCCCCACGGAGATCAATCTTAGAGAACCACTTGGCCCCCTTTATGCGAGCAAACAAATCAGTCAGCAACGGCAATGGGTATTGATATTTAACCGTGATTTTATTCAAAAGCCGATAATCAATACATGGTCTCAAAGAGCCGTCTTTTTTTGACACAAAGAAAAAACCGGCTCCTAAGGGAGATGACGATGGACGAATATGTCCCTTTTCCAAGGACTCCTTTATATATTCTCGCATAGCAGTATGTTCAGGCACAGACAGATTAAATAAACGACCCTTTGGGTATTTACTACCCGGAATTAAATCTATAGCACAATCGCACTCACGGTGCGGAGGTAGTGAACCCAGCTTGGGTTCTTCAAAGACGTCACGATAATCAGACAGGAACTCAGGAATTTCAGAGGGAATAGATGATGAAATGGAAACCAAAGGTACGTCCCCATGAGTCCCCTTACATCCCCAGCTCAACACAGACATAGCTCTCCAGTCAAGGACTGGGTTGTGAGACTGCAGCCATGGCAATCCCAGCACCAAATCATCATGTAGATTATACAGCACCAGAAAACGAATAGTCTCCTGGTGATCCGGATTAATACACATAGTCACTTGTGTCCAGTATTGTGGTTTATTATTAGCCAATGGGGTGGAGTCAATCCCCTTCAGAGGAATAAGAGTTTCCAAAGGCTCTAAATCATACCCACAACGATTGGCAAAGGACCAATCCATAAGACTCAAAGCGGCGCCAGAGTCGATATAGGCGTCAGTAGTAATAGATGACAAAGAGCAAATCAGGGTCACAGACAAAATAAATTTAGACTGTAAAGTGCCAATGGAAACGGATTTATCAAGCTTTTTAGTACGCTTAGAGCATGCTGATATAACATGAGTAGAATCCCCACAATAGAAACACAACCCATTTTTCCGTCTAAAATTCTGCCGCTCGCTTCTGGACAGAATTCTATCACACTGCATGCTTTCTGGCGTCTTCTCAGTGGACACCGCCAGATGGTGCACTGGTTTGCGCTCCCGCAGACGCCTATCGATCTGAATGGCCATTGTCATGGACTCATTCAGACCCGCAGGCACAGGGAACCCCACCATAACATCCTTAATGGCATCAGAGAGACCCTCTCTGAAAGTAGCCGCCAAGGCACACTCATTCCACTGAGTAAGCACAGACCATTTACGGAATCTTTGGCAGTAAATTTCAGCTTCATCTTGCCCCTGCGATAGGGACATCAAAGTTTTTTCTGCCTGAAGTTCCAAATGAGGTTCCTCATACAGCAAGCCCAAGGCCAAAAAAAACGCATCCACATTGCGCAACGCAGGATCCCCTGGTGCCAATGCAAAAGCCCAGTCTTGAGGGTCGCCCCGGAGCAAGGAAATCACAATCCCAACCTGCTGTGCAGGGTCTCCAGCAGAACGAGATTTCAGGGACAAAAATAGCTTACAATTATTTCTAAAATTCTGAAAGCTAGATCTATTCCCTGAGAAGAATTCCGGCCAAGGAATTCTCGGCTCAGATACCGGAGCATGAATAATAAAATCTTGCAAATTTTGTACTTTCGTGGTGAGATTATTCAAACCTGCAGTTACACTCTGAAGATCCATTATTAACAGGTGAACACAAAGCCATTCAAAGATTATAAGGAGAGAAAAAAAAAAAAAAAAAAAGACTGCAGCATAGACAGACTGGCAAGTGATCCAATTAAGAGCACAGAGAAAAAAAAAAAAAAAAAACTCTCAGCAGACTTCTATTTTCTCTCCTTTCTCAGCCAAGGATTTTAACCCTTTAGTAGGCCGGTCAAACTGTCATGATCTCCATGGCCAGAGAACTAGCATAGGCCTCTATAGGAACAAGCTCTTGGAAGATGTAACTATACTGACCATGAACTAAACCTACCGCATCATCTAGAAGTAGCCAGGTAGCATGTCCTACTTTTTATCCCTATATGCCCAGCGCCGGCCGGAGAACTAAATAATGCTAGCAGAGGGAAATATAAGACCTGACTCACCTCTAGAGAAATGCCCAAAAAAAAGGAGACAGAGGCCCCCCACATATATTGGCGGTGATTTTAGAAGAAATAACAAACGCAGCAGGAAAATAGTTTTAGCAAATTTGAGGTCCGCTTTCTAGATAGCAGAAGACAGAAAGCATACTTTCATGGTCAGTAGAAAACCCTAACAAAACACATCCAGAAATTACTTTAGGACTCTGGCATTAACTCATAATACCAGAGTGGCAATTCCTGATCAACAAGAGCTTTCCAGACACAGTAACGAAACTGCAGCTGTGAACTGGAACCAAAATACAAAAACAAAACATGGACGAATGTCCAACTTATCTAGTAGATGTCTGGGAGCAGGAACAAGCACAGAGAGGCTTCTGATAACATTGTTGACCGGCAAGCATCTAACAGAGAAGCCAGGTTATATAGCGACACCCAGATCTAATCAGAACAGGTGAACAGGGAAGATGATGTCACAAGTTCAATTCCACCAGTAGCCACCGGGGGAGCCCAGAATCCAAATTCACAACACCGTACACACAGCTCTGCCTCTGGTGCACGTACACATTACACACAGCTCTGCCTCTGGTGCACGCACACATTACACACAGCTCTGCCTCTGGTGCACGCACACGGTACACACAGCTCTGCCTCTGGTGCACGCACACCGTACACACAGCTCTGCCTCTGGTGCACGCACACGGTACACACAGCTCTGCCTCTGGTGCACGCACACCGTACACACAGCTCTGCCTCTGGTGCACGCACACATTACACACAGCTCTGCCTCTGGTGCACGCACACCGTACACACAGCTCTGCCTCTGGTGCACGCACACATTACACACAGCTCTGCCTCTGGTGCACGTACACATTACACACAGCTCTGCCTCTGGTGCACGCACACGGTACACACAGCTCTGCCTCTGGTGCACGTACACATTACACACAGCTCTGCCTCTGGTGCACGCACACCGTACACACAGCTCTGCCTCTGGTGCACGCACACATTACACACAGCTCTGCCTCTGGTGCACGTACAGATTACACACAGCTCTGCCTCTGGTGCACGTACACATTACACACAGCTCTGCCTCTGGTGCACGCACACATTACACACAGCTCTGCCTCTGGTGCACGCACACATTACACACAGCTCTGCCTCTGGTGCACGCACACCGTACACACAGCTCTGCCTCTGGTGCACGCACACATTACACACAGCTCTGCCTCTGGTGCACGCACACATTACACACAGCTCTGCCTCTGGTGCACGCACACGGTACACACAGCTCTGCCTCTGGTGCACGCACACCGTACACACAGCTCTGCCTCTGGTGCACGTACACATTACACACAGCTCTGCCTCTGGTGCACGCACACATTACACACAGCTCTGCCTCTGGTGCACGCACACATTACACACAGCTCTGCCTCTGGTGCACGCACACATTACACACAGCTCTGCCTCTGGTGCACGCACACATTACACACAGCTCTGCCTCTGGTGCACGCACACATTACACACAGCTCTGCCTCTGGTGCACGCACACATTACACACAGCTCTGCCTCTGGTGCACGCACACCGTACACACAGCTCTGCCTCTGGTGCACGCACACGGTACACACAGCTCTGCCTCTGGTGCACGCACACCGTACACACAGCTCTGCCTCTGGTGCACGTACACATTACACACAGCTCTGCCTCTGGTGCACGCACACATTACACACAGCTCTGCCTCTGGTGCACGCACACATTACACACAGCTCTGCCTCTGGTTCACGCACACCGTACACACAGCTCTGCCTCTGGTGCACGCACACATTACACACAGCTCTGCCTCTGGTGCACGCACACATTACACACAGCTCTGCCTCTGGTGCACGCACACGGTACACACAGCTCTGCCTCTGGTGCACGCACACATTACACACAGCTCTGCCTCTGGTGCACGCACACCGTACACACAGCTCTGCCTCTGGTGCACGCACACATTACACACAGCTCTGCCTCTGGTGCACGCACACATTACACACAGCTCTGCCTCTGGTGCACGCACACGGTACACACAGCTCTGCCTCTGGTGCACGTACACATTACACACAGCTCTGCCTCTGGTGCACGCACACCGTACACACAGCTCTGCCTCTGGTGCACGCACACATTACACACAGCTCTGCCTCTGGTGCACGTACACATTACACACAGCTCTGCCTCTGGTGCACGTACACATTACACACAGCTCTGCCTCTGGTGCACGCACACATTACACACAGCTCTGCCTCTGGTGCACGCACACATTACACACAGCTCTGCCTCTGGTGCACGCACACCGTACACACAGCTCTGTCTCTGGTGCACGCACACATTACACACAGCTCTGCCTCTGGTGCACGCACACGGTACACACAGCTCTGCCTCTGGTGCACGCACACCGTACACACAGCTCTGCCTCTGGTGCACGTACACATTACACACAGCTCTGCCTCTGGTGCACGCACACATTACACACAGCTCTGCCTCTGGTGCACGCACACATTACACACAGCTCTGCCTCTGGTGCACGCACACATTACACACAGCTCTGCCTCTGGTGCACGCACACCGTACACACAGCTCTGTCTCTGGTGCACGCACACATTACACACAGCTCTGCCTCTGGTGCACGCACACGGTACACACAGCTCTGCCTCTGGTGCACGCACACCGTACACACAGCTCTGCCTCTGGTGCACGTACACATTACACACAGCTCTGCCTCTGGTGCACGCACACATTACACACAGCTCTGCCTCTGGTGCACGCACACATTACACACAGCTCTGCCTCTGGTGCACGCACACATTACACACAGCTCTGCCTCTGGTGCACGCACACATTACACACAGCTCTGCCTCTGGTGCACGCACACATTACACACAGCTCTGCCTCTGGTGCACGCACACATTACACACAGCTCTGCCTCTGGTGCACGCACACATTACACACACCTATGCAGGATCCACACTCTGCGCTGTTCAGTGTTTTTTATACTTCTAATCTAAACACAGTCACTAACATTTCCCAGGATCAAGCGCAGTACCTGACTCCTCCCCCACACGTGACTTGTCACGAGGTCGTGACATCATGAAAGATCCTGTCGCTCATTAGGATCTGCTGTGAGAAGTTTCTCTGCAGGTGGGTGCTGTGTATAGGATTTGTTAGTGAGGACGGCCCGGCTATAACGCTACGGTTGCAGCGGCTTCGGTGACTGCAGACTCTCCCATGTAGTGTGAGGGGCGCGGAGGGAGGTGGCAGCACTACAAGCCCCAGCGCACCCAGATAACAAGCAGCTGCCAGAGGCTGCCATGTGCGCTCTGCAGCCGGAGCTATACATAGCCTCCCTCCATTCACAGGCAGCAGTGCGTCTGACAGGGAATGGCGTCTGTCCCGCCTCACTGCCCTGTGCACAGGAATGAGGCCATTTGTAGATTAATTGTATTATTGCCCGAGCACAGAGCTGTCAGTCATGAAGGCTAATACACCTGAATGTCTAAGAGAGAATATCTTGTTAGGAGAATATCTGTGTGCAGAATTATGTAACAGTCAGTATCTTATTCTAATAATCTTTATTAATAATCTTTTTATATAGCGCTAACATATTCCGCAGCGCTTTACAGGTTGCACACATTATCATCGCTGTCCCTGATGGGGCTCACAATCTAGATTCCCTATCAGTATGTCTTTGGAATGTGGGAGGAAACCGGAGAACCCGGAGGAAACCCACGCAAACACGGGGGGAACATACAAACTCCTTGCAGATGTTGTCCAAGGTGGGATTTGAAACCAGGACTCCAGCACTGCAAGGCTGCAGTGTAACCACTGAGCCACCGTGCTGCCCTGTTGATTATCACATTTTTTGGGCAGCACCAGCCACAGTCGCCGGACACTGATAAGCGAGGTGACTGCTTTCCTTCACTGTACAGCTCCCGTGTAAAGAAGCAATGTGTTCATGTACTCGCCTACTGCTGCTCCTGATGAGCGGCTGTTCGGCGCTGCAGCTGCATGTGCCGCGGCTATGTGACAGTCACAACACACAGGCTCTCAATGAATGTATTGTAACTGCTGCGACACATGCAGCTGCAGCGTCGAACAGCTGATCATCGGGAGCGCTCCAGGTATCCAAGTTCCCTATGCTGCTTGTTCAGTAAGTGCTATAGCCTGCTAAATAAGGAGGGCACTGACAATGTTTGTTCATCTCTGAATACCACATACAAGGAACAAATACCGCCACACTGTGACCAGATCACATATTCCACAGTGTGTCCTAATAATACCTAATAATATTGTAGATTGTAAGCTCTCACGAGCAGGGTCGTCTTATTTCTCTTTAATTATTGTATTACTAATGTTGTTACTTATGACTTGTGTTTGAAACTGTAAAGCGCTGCGGAATATGTTGGTGCTATATAAATAAAGATTATTATACCGCTGACAGGAGAAAAATACCGCAACTCCAAGGCCAGGATGCATTGCTACCACATAGTGACCAAATAATACTACATACAAGGAACAAATACCGACACACCGTGACCAGATCAAATGCACATATTATCACCACAGAGTGACCGAATAATACCACATACAGGGGATAAATACCGCAACCCCATGGCCGGGACACGGCAACTCCTGCTGCTCAGTGATGACTGGGGATAATACTGCAGGAGCGTGGGCTCATTGGGGATTGAATGGGGGCGTCCCACCCTCCTGTGGCTAAGCACTGGCTGCACTCTATCAGCTGTCTGTCACAATGATGCTCCTCCTTACTGTTCCCTTCTCACATTGGTCCTGTTTCAAGTTTGCGCTGAGTGGAAAACCCTGACTCCAGGCCCCCCACCTCATAGGCCTCATACACCAGTAAGGGTAGTTATGCCCTGATGGCGGCCCTGCTCAGCACCATGTATGCTGCGGGTCATCTAATATGCACAATGTTAGCTCGTCTCTACAGCCGATCGGTGACCACTATTTGGCTCCCGTATTCAAGCTTTGTTCAAGTGGAAGATCAATGAATGTTCTGCTCCGACAAATCTGAAGGCTGCAGCCATTGTCTTTGTTGGTTGACCTGCAGAGGACACTGCACTGAGACCGGAATCAGCGAACGTATATTATACATTGCTATGCCCTCTGGAGCAATTCAGATGTGATATTCCAATGGTGGATATCCCCTTTAATAATATAATGCAGACCAGACCCATAAATTAATTTCAGGCCCAAGGTATAATCATCCACCAATGCTCTTCTCCTAGCCCTGCCCTGGTGCCCGGCTGGTCTCTGTGGTTCTCTTTCCAGGGGTGACCGTGTGTCTGTGTTTATGATTTATTTACAATGTGTTTCTGTTTTGTAACTGTGCACTTATTATTCATCATCAAAACATAGGACATTTCCAATAGTGCAGGCAGGATGTTATTTTCTGATAAATGAACAATCTATCAAAGGCCGAATTCAGATGTACTGTATGTGCTTTTCAATCTTTAGGCTGGATTCACACACCTGTGAGTCACAGTCCGTGACTTATGAGCCGGCCGCAGGTCTCCTGACCTAAGCTCAAAAGCCTCATAGGCATGTCAAGGTCTGGATCAGGACTGTGACACATGGATGTGTGAATCTGGCCCTATGCGGACTGCAATGCTTTTCATCACCAAAACTGAAAGTTGAATACATGGCAATGAGACCATTCAGGCCATGGGACCCGTGAGTGATCTGGGCATTGCAGTCCATATATAGACTGAAAGTTATTGTCTGAATTCAGCCTTTCAGTTCTTTTAATGCTGTGATTTAAAAAAAAATATTTTATTTTTTTGCATTCCACAGAAGATGGCTTTAAAGCAGGTTTCCAGCAACAAGTGCTCTGAAGGCTTCCAAAAGGTGTTTGAGCATGATAGGTAAGACCCCATAGCCCCCATACTGATGTCGCTGACCTCAAAATGATGAATCCTCCAAATGCTGCTCACACTGTTTTTGTATGTATCTACATACACTGCTCAAAAAATAAAGGGAACACTAAAATACCACATCCTAGATATCTGAATGAAATATTCCAATTGCAAATTTTTATTCATTGCATAGTGGAAGGTGTTCAGAACAATAAAACATAACAATTATCAATGTAAATCAAAATGAATATCCCATGGAGGTCTGGATTTGGAATGATACTCAAAATCAAAGTGGAAAATAAATTACAGGCTGATCCAACTTCAATGGAAATGCCTCATGACAAGGAAAAGATGCTCAGTATTGTGTGTGGCCTCCACGTGCCTGTATGACCTCCCTACTGTACAACGCCAGGGCATGCTCCTGATGAAGCGGCGGATGGTCTCCTGAGGGATCTCCTCCCAAACCTGGGCTAAAGCATCTGCCAACTCCTGTACAGTCTGTGGTGCAACGTGAAGTTGGCGGATGGCGCGAGACATATCCCAGATGTGCTCAGTCGGATTCAGGTCTGGGGAACGGGTGGGCCAGTCGATAGCTTCAATGCTTTCATCCTTCAGGAACTGCTGACACACTCCAGCCACATGAGGTCTGGCATTGTCCTGCATTAGGAGGAATCCAGGGCCAACCGCACCAGCATATGGTCTCACAAGGGGTCTGAGGATCTCATCTCGGTACCTAATGACAGTCGGGGTACCTCTGGCAAGCACGTGAAGGGCTGTGCGGCCCTCCAAAGAAATGGCACCCCACACCATTACTGACCCACTGCAAACCGGTCATGCTGAAGGATGTTGCAGGCAGCAGATCTCTCTCCACGGCAGCTCCAGACTCTGTCACGTCTGTCACATGTGCTCAGTGTGAACCTGCTTTCATCTGTGAAGAGGACAGGGCGTTAGTGGCGAATTTGCCAATCCTGGTGTTCTGTTGCAAATACTAAGCGTCCTGCACGGTGTTGGGCTGTGAGCACAACCCCCATCTGTGGACATCGGGCACTCACACTATCCTCATGGAGTCGGTTTCTAACCGTTTGTGCAGACACATTGACATGTGTGGCCTGCTGGAGGTCATTTTGCAGGGCTCTGGCAGTGCTCCTCCTGTTCCTCCTTGCACAAAGGCTGAGGTAGCGGTCCTGCTGCTGGCTTGTTGCCCTCCTACGGCCCCCTCCACGTCTCCTGGTGTACTGGCCTGTCTCCTGGTAGTGCCTCCAGCCTCTGGACACTATGCTGTCAGACACAGCAAACCTTCTTGCCACAGCTCGCATTGATGTGCCATCCTGGATGAGCTGCACTACGTGAGCCACTTGTGTGGGTTGTAGAGTCCGTTTCATGCTACCACGAATGTGAAAGCACAACTAACATTCAAAAGTGACCAAAACATCAGCCAGAAAGCATTGGTACTGAGATGCGGTCTGCAGAACCACTCCTTTATTGAGCGTGTCTTGAGAATTGCCAATAATTTCCATCTGTTGTCTATTCCATTTGCACAACAGCATGTGAAATTGATTGTCAATCAGTGTTGCTTCCTAAGTGGACAGTTTGATTTCACAGAAGTTGGATTTACTTGAAGTTATATTCTGTTGTTTAAGTGTTCCCGTTATTTTTTTGAGCAGTGTATAATTCCAATTCATTGGGATGCTGTGTAAAATGTAAATAAAACAAGAATGCAATCACATGGAAACCTCGTACAGCCATAATTTATTCACAGCAGAACAAAGAACACAGATCAGAATGTGAAAGTTAGACATTTTTTTCATTTCAGTTGAAAAAATTAAGGGTATGTGCACACGTTGTGGATTTTCCGCGAATTTACTGCGGATTTTGTGCGGATTTCGCCTGCGTTTTTACACCTGCGGATTCCTATTAAGGAATAGGTGTAAAACGCTGCGGAATCCGCACAAAGAGTTGACATGCTGCGGAAAATAAACCGCAAAGTTTCCGTGTGGAACTTTCCACAGCATGTGCACTGCGGATTTGGTTTTTCATAGGTTTACATGGTACTGTAAACTGCATCGAAAACTGCTGAGAATCATCAGCGTCAAATCCGCTGCGGATCCACAGCAAAATCCGCAACGTGTGCACATACCCTTAGTGTTTTAGAAATTGATGGCGGCAACACATCTCAAAAAAGTTGGCACTACATTAAAAACATACATGATTCAGTCATGCAAAACACTGTATGGGCTCAGGAATATTTCCAGAAATCAATGTCTGTGAACGCAATTAAAGATGTATCCTGCAAATAAGAAGCTATAAATCAACGCAATCCAGAAATGCTGCCGTCTCCTCTGGGGTGAAATAAATTTAAAATGGACTGAGACAAAATGGAAAACTGTTCTGTAGTCAAGAATCAAAACGTGAAATTCTTTATTGAAATCACAGATGCTGTGGACTAAAGAGGAAAGTGACTGTCATGACTCTGTTGTCGGGTGACCAGGGGCGCTCCTCTGTCCCTAATGCTAGGGGACACCCTAGCTCGCCCTGTTCCCTGGGTTACTTCTGAAGGTGAAGATGTTAGGGCCACGTACCCGGCCTTATCTCCTGAATCCGCCCTCCATCTGTACCCTTCCTCCACACAGGGAAGACGGAAGTTGTGCACTGTAGTACAACCAACCAGACAAACAAGGTAGCACAAACACGGGAAACGGAAAATACCAGGTATACAAATATCCACTCGCCACATGCTGCATCCATCGCACCAGCATGGCTTCACAGAAAAAGAGTTCGGGTGATGAACTAGTCGCTGCAGTCCTGGCCAATTGAAAATATTTGGTGCATTTTGAAACCAAAAACCTGGCAAAGACCCTGGACTGTTTAACAGTAATAATCCTACACCAAGCAACGTTCTAATCCCAAAACTCCAGTAATTGTCTCATCACTTCCCAAACGATTACAAACTATTGTAAAAAGAAGAGGGGATGCTACACAATGGTAGACATGGCCCTGTCTCATCTTTTTTAAGGTGTTCCTGCCCTCAATTTCAAACTGAGTAAAACAATTTTCAGATAAAATGGAAGCGTGTCTAACTTTCACCATCTGATCTGTGTTCTATAGTCTGCTGTGAATATATGCCTATAAGAGATTTGCAAATCATTGCATTCTTGTTTTCTTTATATTTTCAGCTGTGTCCCAACTTTTTTTGGAATTGGTGTTGTGTATGTGTATACATTCAGTACTCACAGTAGGTCCTGCATTTGCAAACTCAAAAGTAATTACTTGATTAATATGCATTTAACGGTATGTTGTGGCTTACTATCCAATTCTTTCATTTCAAATTGAGGAGATGAATAGTCTGGGGTTTATTACAAATGATGAAGTTGCATTTGGTGTGCAAATCAATAATTTATGATGTAGTTGGCTGCATGTTGCTCAAGTTACTGTGAGCAGCCTGTGTGGCCTAAACGTTCTACTATGCCTGCAGCGTCTCCAGACTTGTCTCCCATCCAGAACAAACGAGACATCATTGGTTGGGAATTGCAAAGAGAGCTGCTAGTAGTGGATCTTGATGAATTACATGCCCAAGTGCATTCAGCGTGGCAGAAAATTCTTCTGACAACCATTAAGTACCGCATTCATAACATGACAAAGTGTGTAAGTGCAGATAGTTGTGTGTGGCGCTACTTCTCAATACTAAATAAATCGAGATATTTTGAAAAAGTTGTTGCAAAAACACTGAAAAAACGCTGAAAGAGGTGACTTGCTGCATTTTTCAAAAAACTTAGTTCTTTGACAAAACAGTCAGGAAGAAAGACTAAGGTGTGTGCATGAGATTTCTGAAATCTCACAGACTTTGCTGGTATTGTAAAACGCAGGTAAAAATTTGCATTAAAAAAACGCAACGTGTGCACATAGCCTTAAAGGGAATCCTGTTTATAAGGATCTAAGCGCACTGTGGATTTTATCGTTTCCCTGGAAATGCACTTTAATGGAGGTGTGCAGTACCTTATTTTCTGCCTGATATGACATTTCTGCTTCACCTTGGCCAGCAGACAACCGCATGACTCTCAGCAAATATTGTCATTAATAGGACACGTGCGTGATACCTGTTTGGCGTTGGACGGTTGCCTAGGTAACTGATTTGCCGGGTCTGCAGCTGCATCTCTCCGTGTCTGATGTCGGAGTGGGCAGCTGACAGGCGCTGCCTGCCCCTCTGTGATCTGCGGCTAGGCTACACCTGTACGCAGTCACTGGTCACCATTGCTGCTCCTGACATTGGTATTGGGTCCGTCCCGCGCACAGAGCGTGGCTGCTTTCATTGTGTGGATGTGGCGGCTCCGTGCTGCTGTCTCTCTGTACAATAATACATGGTTATTATAATAGCTTTTTATCAATTGTTGGGATTTCTTTTGCCGCATTATAACAAAACCTCTTTTCAGTTCCCATTCTGTTCTTTTCACATATTCAGGCTAATCCCTGTATTTATAACTGAAAGCAGTAAAATAAATGGACGGCTAACAGCCAAGGATTGCTATTATATGTGTCGGCTAGCGTCTGTCAGGCTGGTGAATGTTTTCTTGGGTGCATTTATACTTAGCTGTGAATTACGTTTATGCCCTTTATCGTTGAATAGATAAGTGCTGAGAAAGTTGTGTACATTATTTGTAGAGAAGTATGTTGTGTACATCAGCAGTGCATAATGGAGTCACTCCACTTCACCATTGATAGCCCACACAGGAGTGCGCAGACATGTCATTACGGCCTATTTACCTCTCATTGGTCTACAGCAGTGTGAGCGCCTGTGACGTAATAGTGCACCCGTGTGTTATCCTACTAGCCTTTCCTTTTAATTCAGGCCCATTTTCCCATAAAATAACTATCTATGTAGGCAGTAGTGCAGAATGTTTCATTCAATACATCTTGGGGCCTGCTGACACATATGAGTCTGGTTCCCAGTGCCAAACCAGGCAAGCAATGTAAATTGTTGTAAAGTGGATGCAATACTTTACACAGATCTAGGTGCATACTCTTTTTCCTGTACATTTTGGTTCTGCAACCCCATTCTCATTCATCAGTGCAGATGTTTTGTGCCACCACAGAAAAAAAATTGTGTTGCAAACATAAGTATGTTGCCATTTCCTGCGGAAAATGTGAGTATTACCCCTATTGAGTGACAATTGAGCCTATCCTCATTCGGAATACATGGCCGTGCAAACTGCAAATCTGCTGTAGAAATCTAAAAGTCAGCCTTGGATTTAGGCAAAAGAACTTACACACCGGATACTAATCCATCGTGTGAACATACCAGGCCATGGTCACCATTACTGCTGCTTGTCTTGTCCTACAGAGGACATGTCTTCATTGTTATTTTCTGTGGATGGATTATTTTGTTAGCAATATGTTTTATACATGTGGTTCTTACATAGTAGATGTAGCATGGCTTGCTGAAGCCATTTTTATTTACCTGTATTTCTACTTTTCTGCAAAATAGTTTGTGACAGGCATATATAATTGTCATTCCCCTGTTGCTGTGAATGACTGATGACCACTTTATACATTTTTACAGTGCAGAATTAAAGTGCAAGATGAAGTTTGGAATCTATCTTCCTCCTAAAGCTGAGAGTGGCAAGTGCCCAGTGCTGTACTGGCTATCAGGTGGGTAGCTTCATACACTGACGTGCCTTTCACAGCCTGCGGACTGCATACAGATGTCAATTCAGAGAACTGATCTAGTAGAGTTGAGCATCAAGATTCCTATCCTGGTCTAGTAGCCACGTTTGTAGTCTGTGGCTGCTGTTTCAGAGCACTGTGATCTTCCTACTTCTTGCAGCATCCCCAATTCCTTTTCTGATCAGCAGGCCCTGTACGATGTGATGCATGCATGGCGTTACGGAGGCCTGCTAATCCCAGGAGGCACGAAGGAATCTGCAGGTAGTAGGAGGCAGGGCTGTGGAGTCGGAGCCTGTGTCCATTTTGGTGGAGTCACAGCCGAGGCGGGAATAACTGCTTCTAGATCCCAGCCGCCAGAGGCAGGTTTTGAAAATAGTACCTCCTCTATGCTGTTTCTGTAAAGGTCCATTTTACATGGACTGACCGGTGACACGATATGAACGCCGATTTACCGATCAGTGGACATTTGATTGCCTGTAATACACAGGAAGACCAATGTAAATCTGTCTGCTCCATAGATAATACCAGGTATGTGTTCTATCCGTGAAAAAAACACAGAAAAATGGGCATCTGATTGAGGACTTAAGGTACCTTCACACTAAGCGACTTTGCAGCGAGAACGACGACGATCCGTGACGTTGCAGCGTGCTGGATAGCGATCTAATTGTGTTTGACACGCAGCAGCGATCTGGATCCCGCTGTGATATCGCTGGTCGGAGCTAGAAGTCCAGAACTTTATTTCGTCGCTGATCACCCGCTGTCATCGCTGGATCAGCGTGTGTGACGCCGATCCAGTGATGTGTTCACTTGTAACCAGGGTAAATATCGGGTTACTAAGTGCAGGGCCGCGCTTAGTAACCCTATATTTACCCTGGTTACCATTGTAAAAGTGAAAAAAAAAAAAAACAGTACATACTCACATTCTGATGTCTGTCATGTCCCCCGGCGTCCACAGGGTTACGCGCTGCTGCTCAGAGCTTCCTGCACTGACTGTGTCAGCGCCGGCCGTAAAGCAGAGCACAGCGGTGATGTCACCGCTGTGATCTGCTTTACTGCCGACGCTGACACATTCAGTGCAGGAAGCTCTCGGCAGCAGCGCGTAACCCTGTGGACGCCGGGGGACGTGACAGACATCAGAATGTGAGTATGTACTGTTTTTTTTTTTTTCACTTTTACAATGGTAACCAGGGTAAATATCGGGTTACTAAGCGCGGCCCTGCACTTAGTAACCCAATGTTTACCCTGGTTACCCGGGTGCTGCAGGGGGACTTCGGCATCGTTGAAAACAGTTTCAACGATGCCGAAGTCGTTCCCCTGAACCTTGGTCGCTGGAGAGAGCTGTCTGTGTGACAGCTCCCCAGCGACCACACAACGACTTACCAACGATCACGGCCAGGTCGTATCGCTGGTCGTGATCGTTGGTAAGTCGTTTAGTGTAACGGTACCTTTAATCAGGTCTCAGAAATGTGAGTGTAATCTTTATGAAAGTAACAACCTATTGAGAATAAGTGGTTTATTATTTTCCCCTATAAGGCCTCTTTCACACTTCAGTCTTTTGGCGTCAGTTTGAATCCGTCGTTTTCGTCAAATAGCGCATCCGCCATTTTTTTTTTGCAGATCCGCTATTTTCCCATAGACTTGCATTAGTGACGGATTGTGGCGGATGGTCGTCCGTTCCATCTGCCATGTGACGGATCCGTCGAGATTTGGCGGACGTCATCTAGACATTGATGGACATTATATCGTTTTTTGTCTGCGCCGAAATGGCGGTTCGCGACGGATCCGTCACGTCCGCCATTCCATAGAATGGCCGCCTATGGGCGACGGATCCGTCGCGACCGTCATTTGGCGGATCCGTCGCCCCAATCCGCTTTTTCAATTGCGCATGCTCCAAAAAGTAGATACTTTTCCCGGACAACCCCCAAGTAACGGATCCGTCAAAAAAACGGATCCGTTAGAACCGTTTTCTCAACAATTGTGACGGATCCGTCGATCCGTCACTATGTCGGAGCAGACTGACGCCAAACAACTGAAGTGTGAAAGAAGCCTAAGCAGCACAGATCTTTAGTATGGGCTGATTCTGGTTTTATAACTTATAACAGATAGAAGCCGGTAATGTCCCGATGGGGGCATGCTTTGCAGTGTTGAAAATCTCTCTTCCCCCCCCCCCCCCCATGTGCTCACCCACCTATCCACGCTCTCTTTTCCCATGTGCTGACTTCTCCCGTCTGTGCTCTCTTCTTTGACCTGTCTACCCCATGTGCTATCCCGCTTGTCTGCTGTCTCTCTCCTTCCTGTGCTGTGTTCTCCCCTCAAAGACAATACTGACATTACAGCAAGGGATCACAGAGGATACATTTTGTGAGGTAAAATATTTTTTAAAAACAGTCAGTGAAATATTTTACCTCACAAAATGAATCCTCTGTGATCCCCTGCTGTAATGACAGTATTGTCTTTTGCTTCCTCCCCTGCCCAGGAGATGTGGTATGCTCCGTACACGGTCAGACACAGTCAATGTTTAAAATGAACTTTCGTTCATGGGAAAACCCCTTTAATGTGACCGGCTTCCTCTGCCTGTAGAGACGTCGCGCATCTGCCGCCGGGATCAGCCGAATGATTCACTGCACCTGTGCGTAATTCGCGCAGGCGCAGTAAAGCAGACCGCCACCATCTTGGTGCAGACAGATAGCGGCAGTCACATTAAAACTGCGCATGCGCTCCTCCTGTACAAAGATGGCGGTAGTCAGTGAATCATTCGGTTGCTCCCAGCGGCGGCGTTTGCGACTGTGTTCCGCTGCTGGTACCGGGCAAGAGGCTGCGTGAGTGTGGTGCGTATGGCGTATAGAGTGTGTGTGTGGTGCGACGGTGTTCCCCTGGTGGCACCGGGCAATAGCTTGATACCAGCATCAGTTTTCATATTGAGACACCCATCACTTGGGTGTCCCAATATGGCGGTCGGTGAACTTCCTCCGCTTGGAATTCTGGGATACAATGACATCTGGACAGAACAGGAAATGAAAACATTACAAGACAATTATATGAATACTAGATGGTGGCCCGATTCTAACGCATCGGGTATTCTAGCGTATGTATGTATGTATGTATATAGCAGCCACATAGTATATAGCACAGGCCACGTAGTATATAGGAGCCATGTAGTATATAGCAGACACGCAGTCTATAACAGAGCCACGTAGTATATAACACAGCCCACGTAATATATAACACAGCCCACGCAGTATATAACACTGCCCAAGCTGTATATAACACTGCCCATGTAGTATATAACACTACCCACATAGTATATAGCAGCCATGTAGTATATAGCAGACACGCAGTCTATAACAGAGCCATGTAGTATATAACACAGCCCACGCAGTATATAACACAGCCCACGCAGTATATAACACAGGCCACATAGTATATAACACTGGCCACATAGTATATAGCAGCCACGCAGTATATAACACAGCCCACGTAGTATATACCAGGGTGGGCACCATATCCCTGTTAAAAAAAAAAAAAAATAATTAAAATAAAAAATAGTTATATACTCACCCGCCGTTGTCCAGCGAAGCTGTCCCTAGCGAGACCGCTAAGTCTTCTGGGTAATTTCGCAATGCATCTCTGGGAACGGAAGCTGGCGGCAGCCTCGCGCGCATCGGCGGAGGACGGAAGGTGAGAATAGCAGTTTTTTTTATTATTTTTAACATTAGATCTTTTTACTATTGATGCCGCATAGGCAGCATCAATAGTAAAAAGTTGGTCACACAGGGTTAATAGAAGTGTTAACGGAGTGCGTTACCCGCGGCATAACGCGGTCCGTTAACGCTGGCATTAACCCTGTGTGAGCGGTGACTGGAGGGGAGTATGGAGCGGGCGCCCGGCGGCCGCGACCAATCAGCGACACGGGATTTCCGGGACAGACAGACAGAAAGACAGACAGACGGAAGTATCCCTTAGACAGTTATATAGTAGATAGATTCCCATGCACGAGCAAAGCTTTAATACCAGACACAGTCCATAAATGAGTACAATTATTGAACCTGTATGATAAACACCAAAAAGGAGAATTGCATTTTCTGGGTCATCACACGTCCCTCCCTCCCTCTCCCAAAAACACAATAAAAAAGTGATCAAAACATTGTATGTACCTCAAAATGATATCAATAAAATCTACAACTTGTACGTGAGTCAGACAGCCATGTTTTACATATGTGATGTATCCATTTTTTTTCATTGATATAACACATACCCATTATAATCTATGGTGTAATTCACATGTCTGTGTTTTTTCTGTGTCCATACAAAGCACACGGAGACATGTCTGTTTTTTTCTTTGGTAAAACAGAAGAAAAGTACCTATAAAAGTCTATGGGTCCATGAAAAACCCAGACAGCACCCAGATGGCATCAGTGTGTTTATTTATCTAGACTTGAAAAACACTGATGACACGGATGGTAAAATCGGACCCATGGACCTGATATTGATGACACCGGCACCATTTTCTCATGGACATGTGAATGAGGCCTTAGAACACAAAAAGCCCCTCAAACCCTCAGATGGGTCCAGTCATGAAAAAATAAGTTATGGAGCTCAAAAAATGATGACACAAGCAATTTATTTAAATTTTTTTTGTTGCAAAGTTAAAAAAAATGTACGGTAATAACTAAAATAAATGTAAAAAAAACCTTTCTAAGTTTGGAATCACCGTAATCGAACTGACCTGGACATTCATGGTCATTTTATATGGAATGAATTCTGCAAACTACCCCAAAAATTACGGAATTGCGTTTTTTTAGCCGTTTCACCCCATATTTTTTTTTCCTTTTAGTTTTTCAGTACATTCTATAGTAAAATGAAAATGAATGGTGTCATTCAAAACTGGAACTTGTCCTTTTGAAGAATAAGCCCTCATATCACTATATCAATGGAATCTGATGGCCTATTTTGTGCTTATTTTCATAGTTACGGTAATTTTTAAGGTTGTTTTTTAAAGACAACTCGAGCCTATTTTTTGTTTTCATTGTGAATGGAGAGGAACCCTGTAACCTCTGATCTGGTTACTTGCTATAAAGGTGCTGTGTCGGGATGTATGAGAGTTCACCTCTGAGATGTGTAGAAGTTTACTGGGTTGTTTGTCTGGGTAGTGATTGATTTGGTTAATATATAACAATAACAGCAGACTGTAAGGATGTGGCTTCCTCTGGGAAGTAACTGAATAGATCTGTTTTTCTTTTTGCAGGACTGACATGCACAGAACAAAACTTTATCACCAAGGCTGCCTATCACCAGGCTGCCTCTGAGCTGGGGCTCATTGTAGTAGCACCTGACACCAGTCCTCGTAAGTGTCGTCCTTTGGTTTGCTACATGTTAAACATTGTACTAATCTGATTCTGGTGGTTAGGAGAATTTCATTTGAGAGCTATAAACATTTGATGAATGTTTGAACAATGTGACTCTTTGATTTTCTATTTCAAGGGGTTGTCTCTTACTTTAAAAGTTAATGGCTCCGTGGTAAGGTAATAAAAAAACAGAAAATAAACTTGCCTTCCAGACTGGCATTGCCTCACCACACTATGTAGTCAGTCCCCCACCAGTCTAATGGCACCAATATTTAGGAGGCTGAAGAGATGTCAACAGGAGCACTGCTGCCAATCAGCAGTCACTGATCAACTGCAGCCTTCACATTCTGTCCGAGCAGAAGAAAAAAAGTGACTCTTCTGTTTCTAGAGTCCATTATGAATATTTTTTTTTTTTTTGTGACCTGGTTCCAAGTACCGTATGTGCAAATGGGAGTTTCAGGTGTATTGTTCAGTCAAGTCTATCCATCATATATTTATAGTATTCGTGTCTAACCGTTACATTGCCAGCGATCGACCTAGAACTTTACAGCGCTCTTGTTGCAATGTAGCAAACCTCATGGAGCCTACATAAGCATATTAATATGACTGGTTTAAAGTGAATGTGCCATTAGAAAACGACCCGTTATTTAAATGAGGTTTTTGTGTTTAAATGCATTTTTTTTTTAATTATGCCAATTTTTTTTCTATATTATGTTTGTTAGTAAAAATGAGACATTTTCACATTGGCCACTGTGGTTTTTTTTTTTCAAGGGAATCTGTCAGTAGGATGAACCCTCCTAAGGGGCCCGTAGGTCATAGTAAGCTGAATAAAGTGATACTTTGATATCTGCTATCCAATGCCTTATTCCAGAGAAATCCATGTTGTTCTTGTATGTAAACGAATGATCTATGGGCCGGACACTGATCTGCATGAGAATCTGCCTCCAGAGCTTATCTAATATATAAAGCTGAATGTGTGTGTGTATATATGTGTGTATATATGTGTGTGTATGTCCGGGACTGGCATCTGCACCGTCGCAGCTAGAGCCACAAAATTTTGCACAGTCACACGTCTGGACCCCAAGAGCATCATAGGCTATGTTATGAGGCGAAATTTTAACCCCGCTCTTTCCAATTCACCAAATAATTTTGCCCCTATCTACATAATGGGGAAAAAAGTGAAAGGAAAAGTGTTGGAGGCAAATTGACAGTTGCCAGATGTGAACAAGGGGGACTTAGGCTACGTTCACATTTGCGTTGTGCGCCGCTGCGTCGGCGACACAACGCAAACAAAAACGCAACAAAACGCACGCTAAAATGCTGCGTTTTGCGACGCATGCGTCCTTTTTCGCCGAAAGTTGGACGCAAAAAAAATGCAACTTGCTGCGTTCTCTGCGCCCAACGCTTGCGGCCAAAGAAACGCATGCCTCGCAAAACGCAGCACAACGCATGTCCATGCGCCCCCATGTTAAATATAGGGGCGCATGACGCATGCGGCGACGCTGCGGCGCCCGACGCTGCGGCGCCGAACGCTAATGTGAACGTAGACTAAAAGAGTGAGAGCGATGGTGCCAAAGAGTATATACCGTACAGTTGCTAAGGTGGGGCCCCGACATGGGATACTCACCACACACACTCACGCACACATTTCACCACACATACACCAACCTCGCCACATAAAAGTCAAAACACAAAAGTCACCACTCAAAACTCGCCATGTGTAAAACTCGCCACATGCAAAACTAGGCTCACGCAAAACTCGCCACACATGCAAAACTCACCTCATGCACATACTCAAAACGCACCACACATAAAACTCACCTCGCGCAAAACTTGCTGCACACAACTTGTTACACTAACCTGTCACATGCAACTCGACACACAAAAATTTGCTACACGCATGTCGCCACAAAACTCATCTCACAAAAGTCGCTACATGCATGTCGCCACACGCAACTCAACACACACAACTTGACACATGAAACTCGCCCTAAAACACACACAAGTTTGGTATTATCCTTCAAAAATAAAAATCTAATTAATAAGCAGACAAACTACAAGAGCAACAACTGTACCATATAGGAAATACGGCAGCTGTCAGTCACATGACCTGTCTATTATGTGTATGTGTAAGCTAATATATACTGCCAGGGGGAGGGCTTCCTGTTGGCTGGGGATTTATCAGGCTGCCAATTTAGCTTACAAATACTGAGGTAAAAATGCTGACCAAATAACGTGTGAACGAGGTCTAATACAGGAGGAGATGACATACAGATATATACTATATACAGGAGGAGATGACACAGGTATATACTATATACAGGAGATGACATACAGGTATATACTATATACAGGAGGAGATGACACATATATACTATATACAGGAGGAGATGACATACAGGTATATACTATATACAGGAGGAGATGACATACAGGTATATACTATATACAGGAGCAGATGACACACAGGTATATACTATATACAGGGGAGATGACACACAGGTATATACTATATACAGGAGATGACATACAGGTATATACTATATACAGGAGGAGATAACACATATATACTATATACAGGAGGAGATGACATACAGGTATATACTATATACAGGAGGAGATGACATACAGGTATATACTATATACAGGAGCAGATGACACACAGGTATATACTATATACAGGAGGAGATGACATACAGGTATATACTATATACAGGAGGAGATGACACACGTATATACTATATATATAGGAGGAGATGACATACAGGTATATACTATATAAAAGAGATGACACATAGTTATATAGAGGAGGAGATGACATACAGCAGGTATATACTATATACAGGGGAGATGACATACAGGTATATACTATATACAGGGGAGATGACATACAGGTATATACTATATATAGGAGATGACATACAGGTATATACTATATACAGAAGAGATGACATGCAGGTATATACTTTATACAGGAGGAGATGACACAGGTATATACAATATACAGGAGGAGATGACATACAGCAGGTATATACTATTTACAGGGGAGATGACATACAGGTATATACTATATACAGGAGATGACATACAGGTGTATACTATATATAAGGGAGATGACAAACGTATATACTGAGGGGAAAATGAGAGGTGTGAGGTGAAAATGAAAAGGTGTGAGTGCAAAATGAGAGGAGTGATGGAAAATAGTGGAGTGATCAGAAAATGACAGATGTGACGTCGAAATGACAAGTGTCAGGGGGGAATGAGAGGAGTGAGGGGGGAATGAGAGGTGTGAGGGAGAAAATGAGAGATGTGTGGGGGAAAATGAGAGGCGTGATGGGAAAATAAGAGAAGTGAGGTGCTATAACTAACCACAGATATTTACTATGCCCAGGCAACGCCGGGCTCTTCAGCTAGTTCTTAATAAAAAGGGGCATTACCAGTGTGAGACATGTGACTAATACAGGACGGTAGATCTGAACTTTGTCTCCTTGCAAACACATTTGCTGCAGCTCTCACAGCTCTGCTGTATTGCAACACTGGTTGCCTGTGAGATGGAAGCTGAAGCTGACAGGAACCTGCAGATGTGTTCAGGTATAATCAAACACAGCTCTGCAGGGAGAGCAGAGAGTGGCCATTACACATCACACTGGTAACACCTCCTTCATGTATAATAATCCTTGGAGTCAGATTTATGTCCAGCCCATAGCCTGGAACAGCTCATTTACACATAAGAAAAACATGGATTTCTCTGCAATAAGACTTGCGATTAGAGATATTAAGGTGTTGTTTTATTCAGCTTCCTATAGCCTACATGCCCATACAGACGGCTTAGGAGGGTTGATCCTACTGACAGATGCCCTCTAAGGGTATGTGTCCACGGTCCGTAATCACAGCGCTTTGGACGGAGTGGAAAACCCGCTCCGCCCAAAGCGCCTTCTGTACCTGTGGTGATTCCGGATGTGTTCACTGAACACATCCGGAATCTCCGCACTCCATACATAGGGCCCTGTGATTTACCTTTCGGAAACGGAGCGTCGCTGCAAGGTAAACAGACATGCTATGTTCTAAAAAGACGTGCCGCAGGGCCGCCGGGTGCGTGTTCGCACGCATAGTGGAGACGGGATTTCATTCATAAAATCCCCTCCGCTATGCTGTAACATCTGGATGCTGCGTCCAATCCGCAGCTAAACCGGATGTAATCCTGAACGTGGACACATACCCTAAGACTCGCTATTGTTTCTCGAAATCCACATTTACATTAAACAATGAACAGACTCTGACCCTAACAGTGACATCACCTATTGTGATTGGTGGATCCTGTGTTATCTACTGATCTACTGTGTATAGAGGTGTTACCTGTAGAATTGGTGCTAATCTATTTGTGCATTCTATCCGACGTGGTCTGTGGCCACTGTATGGGCTCTTCTTTTGAATTGCTGGCCTGGACGTTGTCACATATGCGTCACATTGCAACCATTACTTTGTGCCATGGCGGCTAATCAATGAAGAGTCATGAATGCTGGTATGTAAGAGGCGGTACCGCCGCCACAGACTACCGTTGTAAGTGGCCGATGGAGAGGGACATATGATAGATGGGCAATAACTGTAGTTATTTGTCATTGTAATCCTGCCTCTAATGATAAGGAGTCTGCTGTAAACTCTTCCTGAAAATAGCCCCAATTGCAACATTTAAATTTTTTTTATACACATGGTGATATATAAAATAAAATTGCCAAAAATGTTTAAAAATGCATTTAACACACAAATCTGATTTAAATTATAGGTCATTATCTGATTACACATTCCCTTTAATTATTCATCCTCCTGGTAGGTGGCTGCAGTATCGATGGGGAAGATGAGAGCTGGGACTTTGGCACTGGAGCTGGATTCTACGTCAATGCCACTGAGGATCCCTGGAAAACGAACTACAGGATGTATTCATACATCGTGGAGGAGGTAACATGACACCTTTACTACATTATTTGTCTATCCAGCAGAATGACCCTAAACATACTGCCTGAGCTACAATGCAATAGTTTTAGATCGAGGATCCCCAACCTGTAGCTATGGAGCCACATGTGGCTCGCTGGCCCATGATCTGTGGCTCGCCGGCCCATGATCTGCTAGCTTGATGCATTAGCACCAGACCTAGCCAACAACTATGAAGAGCAAGTCTGCAGATGGTGAGTGAGTAGAAGTCACAGAAGAGCAGGTGTGAATGTGCATATACTGGCCCTGAGATTGGAGAGATAAAGGGGTGCTCCGAAGTCTTAACTAAATGTCATCCAAAATCCTTATTAATGCTGCAATCTAAGCTATATTGTAATATACTTATATTAATAAACCCCTTCCCTAACTACACTAACAACTATTCTATTTTTTTTTTTTTTATTTCCTGTTTGATGACTATTCATTTGAGAACCCCAGTGCATGTTGGGATACTCAAACAAAAGTCATCAGAGGAAGGAGCAGAGGCTGCTGAACTTGTCCCTGCTGTGTCCCTCCTTGTGAGCTGCGCGATCTGCACTGTGACAGCATCCGCTCTGTGGTCAGCTCAGATCAGTAAGGCCATGTGCACACGCTGCGGATTCCATTGCGGAATTTTCCGCAGCGGATTTGATAAATCCGCAGTGAAAAACTGCTGCGGTTTTTACTGCGGATTTATCACGGTTTCTTTTGCGGTTTCCTCTGTGGGTTTTCACCTGCAGATTTCTATTGGAGCAGGTGTAAACCCGCAGCGGAATCCGCACAAAGAATTGACATGCTGCGGAAAATACACCGCTGCGTTTCCGTGCGTTTTTTTCCGCAGCATGTGCACTGCGGATTTCGTTTCCCATAGGTTTACATTGTACTGTAAACTCATGGGAAACCGCTGCGGATCCGCAGCAAAATCCGCAGCGTGTGAACATACCCTAATAGTCAGCCGGCAACAAAACCAAACCATGCATATGTGTCTCTTTATATGGTGCATGATTGTAAACTGCTAGTTTCACTGTATATATGCAGTTACTTGCTGCAAAATATGATGGCGAGTAAATAAATGGGTCTCTGTGAATCCTTGCATGAATCTCATTGTAATAATGCTAATTATGTCACTGATATACAGAAGAATGTACATACCATTGCCTATGGCAATCACATTAATTTCTGCATTATCTTGTTAGTGCGAGAACTTTCATCTAAGAACTGGCCGAATTATTATTAGTTACATTGAGAATGATGCTACATTAGACCTGAGCCCAGTACAACTGCAGGGTCTGACCTGCCAAATGTCACCTTGACCAAAGGCCCCATGGGCAGAAAGATTTTTTTTTAATAATCTGGCATGAGCCCATCACCATATTCTACTTTCAGACATTGCATATTGAATTAAAGTAATTTATCTGTTTATAATTATCATTATTTTATTTATTAGAATTATATTTCTGAATAATGTCATCATTTTTTCTGTTTTCCAGCTACCTCAACTCATAAATGCAAATTTCCCAACAGACCCGGACAAGATTTCTGTTTTTGGCCACTCTATGGGTGGACACGGTGCTTTAATCTGTGCACTGAAAAACCCAGGGAAGTATAAGGTAATGTTTGAAGAAAGCCCAGGATTATTATATGGAGCATCCAGCTATCAGTCATCAGTCAGTCTGCTCTGCTGCCGGGTGGAAGCTGGAGAGAACGACTTATCAGATATCGTATGTTGGGCGACAATCTGCTCCATAAACAGCCCCTTTATGTCAAATTCTTTGCTTTACTGATGTGTGCAATGTCCTATAGAGAAACGGTTAAATAGTGACAGGCAGTTATTTTGTGATGAACATTGCTGGCCACACGTCTTTGTGACAAGTGTAATCTACAATGAAGCCATCTCCAGGATCCGGGCGTTTGATGACTCATTCGTGGTGTTTAGATCTCCCGCTGATCTGCTAATGTCTCCTGACGTGCGCTGCGAATCTTAGTAATTAAGTGAAGGGCAGAGATGCTGGAGAAAACATAAAGTTCAAGTGCAGAGGTAAATAGTAGGAACATCATCTGTCAAGAGGCAACCTAATAAGAGTAGAAAACACTATGAAGGACAACAGTGTTGAGTGGAAGTAAAAACATCATTATAAGATCTGACCTTTTGCTTGACTTTATGAATAATATCCTTCTATGAAATTTACCTTATATGTTGTATTTCAACATGGGTCATGAAGAATGTTGCTGTAAAATGGATTTATAAGCCTACATAGTATTATTAGTAGTTTGTATTTATAACTGCTTTTTGCTATACTGCTGTTGGAACTATTTAGAAAAGTATGGCTAATTGCAGCTTTTCATATGAGCTCTAGTGTTAATATTATTTACCAGCCTAATACACTTTTCAGTAAATAATAAATCTACAGTGCTATTTTCGGTGCTTGTTACAAATATGCAATGGGTGCTGCCATTTTTCAAGTCTTACCGGCTCTGCAGAAGCTGGAAGAGCCCTCCTCGGCTTCCCCTCTAGTGAAGACAAACAATAGTAGCAATCTGATTTTAGAGTCGCGTGGGAGTGTTGACTACTGAACTTGTCTCTTTGACTGAATTCTTGTATTTTGCCCCCCAAAACATTGAAAACGTCCCTTTTAAAGGGAACCTGTCACTATCAAAATGCATTACAAACTACAGGCATCATGTTATAGAGCAGGAGGAGCTGAGCAGATTGCTATATAGTTTTGTGAGAAAAGATTCAGTGTAACCTGTGTTTTTAGCATTTAAACCTCTGCTCTTTCTGAGATTTTGGGTCCAGTGGGTGGTCCTATATATGTATGCATACAGATAGCTGTCAGTCACTGATAGGACCGCCCACTGGACACGAAATCCCAGAAAGAGCAGGTGTGTAAATGATGAAAACACAGGTTACACTGAAACTTTTCTCACAAAACTATATATCAATCTGCTCAGCTCCTCCTGCTCTATAACATGGTGCCTGTAGTTTGTGCTGCATTTTTATAGTGACAGGTTCCCTCTAAGAATTTTCAGTACAGCTGTGGGTCTGTGATTCAAGAAAATCCCCCAAATGTATTTGTCTTTCTCACTTCTTCATCATTGCCAATAAATATCATACTGTAAGGAAACAGCTGCTTTTTATTGGGTTGGAATAAAATGTATTATTATACTTTCACCATGTTGTACATGTAATACCCACTGGTAAATTACAAGCTTTGTAAGTCTGCATTTTGCTGTCTTTACAGAGTGTTTCCGCTTTTGCTCCTATTTGTAATCCCAGCCAATGTCCCTGGGGTCAGAAAGCGTTTAGTGGATATTTGGGATCAGACAACAGCAAATGGGAGGTATGTCGGTTTCTGCCGTTTTGTGTATAGTACTATATACGCACATCTCACCCTTCTGTTCTTTCTCACATTGGCGGTTTATTTCCAGGCTTTGGGAGAGATAATGTCATTTTTTTCCTTTCTCTTGGAGGCCTATGATGCGACTCATCTGGTGAAGACCTACTCCGGCTCACAGCTAGACATTCTAATTGACCAGGGGAAAGATGACCAGTTCCTCTCTGCGGGGCAACTCTTGCCTGACAATTTTATTGCTGCGTGCACTGAACGGAAAATTCCTGTCGTCTTTAGACTTCAAGAGGTGAGGCTCCAGAATAAATGCTCCATATTAAGTTTATCAATAGCTTAAAGGTTTTCTAAGCGCCCAGTGTGGATCCAGGACTCGTACCTAGTGGCGCGGCGTATATCGTTAGTTTCCTACTGAGGATAACACTTGTGTTGCTGCATCACTAAAACAAATGACGAATAATTCATTCTATGTGATTATTTTATATGTTTTATCTGTTTTCTTCCAGGGATATGATCACAGCTACTTCTTCATCACCACTTTTATAAATGACCACATCCGACACCATGCAAAATATCTGAATGCTTAAGTTAATCACAGTTGTGAGGAGGGGCCGGTAAAAACTATAATTATTAAAATGATAACTGGCATCATTTTTTTGATCAATGTGAAAATGTATGATTTGTATATTAAAAGGGCTTGGAGGGGTTGTCTGGTTTAAAATTTAATTTGTGGCAATATGGATGCCAGCCTATAAAATAACAACCTCCTGGGTGCGTGGTTGCCTCACCGCACCCGCTCGGGCCTTTGTTAATAGGTTGTGTGGTGATGTCACATCTTCAGCGTATGTCACCTGTGCAGTCACTGAGCTGAACGGTGAGGTCAATGTTTGGCACAAGACACTAATCCCATTGATTGGCTGCAGCAGTGATGTATCTTGTAGAAGTGACGTCACCATTACAGCCCATTAAAAAAGACCAGTGCAGTAGTAGTGAGGCAACACTGGACCCTTGGACGGCGAGTAATCGCTGTGGTTATTTTACACATCTGCAACCCACAGAACATTTCAAACCAGGTAAGCCCTTTGTTAAATTATCAATGTGGCACTGCCCATGTAATGAATAATTGTAAGGCTATGTGCACACGTCAGGATTTTATGCAGGAATTTCCTGAACAAAACCGGACTTCTGCATGCGTATTTTGCGTGTGGTTTTTTTGCGGTTTTCTCACGGTTTTTGTTGCGGATTTTTCGTGTTTTTTTTCCAGAGCTTCAAAATGCAATAAATAGCGGGAAATCTGCAAAAAATCTGCAAAATTAATGAACAGGCTGCGATGCGTTTTTATCGCGGAAAAAAACGCAACATGTGCACAAAAATTGCGGAATGCATTAAAAATGATGGGATGCTTAATGTATGTGTTATTTAAGCGTTTTTGCCCTTGCGAAAAATCCGGAACGTGTGCACATAGCCTTACATTGCAACAATGGGCAATAAGCTAATTTTCAGCGTTAGCACAGATATTGGGCCCTACTTACCACCAAAGCTTCACTTACCTGATGGGAAGATCCTTCACATGTTATTGTAAGATATGCTTAGGAGTCATAGTAAGAGACTCATTGGAAGGCCGCAGGGGACCTCATAAGTAGCAACTAAGTATTTGGGGTTAGGTAGCATATATACTTTTAGATATATGCAAACCTTTTTTGTTCAAAGACTTTCACAGTGTTTCCAAAAATTGCTAAGAGGTTTTCGAAACCGCGTCTAGCCGATAAGTAAACCTAGAGATTCATGGTTAACGATTTGTGAAATCTTCAGAGGAGGTAATGTGGCCTTAATAATAAAAAGAATAAATCTTCAATCATTGGATGACTCACTGTCTTATTTTTCTTATAGAGAGATACAGCAATAGGTGATTTTTGTTTAACATTGGGTAGGCAGGGACGTGTGTTGTATGCGGATGCGTCCGCATGCAGCGATTTGACATGTGCAGCGACCGCACGGAAACGCAAAATTTTGCAGGAAGAAGGGAGGAAGTACGCTGCCATCCGCAGCCCTCCCGACACCACATGTGAAACCAGCCTTAGCGAAAAAAAAAAATAATGCCCCAATTATCAAAGCTTTTATGCCAGGAAATTGGCAAAAGAGCTGTGAAATGTCGCAAAATTTTTGCACAACTTGGAGTTAGGCCAAAAATGTTGCAGTTTTTGGCGTTCTCGCACTAGTTTCGCACAGCTCTGACTAAATGGGCAGAGCTGGGATGAGACAGGGGCGCGATGGAGGCGCGACACCACAGTTTAATTCAAGAAGAGCTGTGGCGTGACTTGCACTAGAGTCGTAAGACACCCACCATCCCAGTAGTTATCACCTTTCCTGTGAATAGGTGATTATTATTATTCATTTTTATAGCGCCATTTATTCCATGGCGCTTTACATGTGAAAAAAGGGGCACACATAGACAAGTACAATAAACATGAGCAATACAAGGCCCACACAAGTACAGGAGGAAAGAGGACCCAGCCCGCGAGGGCTCACAGTCTACAGGGGATGGGTGAGGATACACTAGGAGAGGGTAGAGCTGGCCGTGATACATTTTTATACCCAGAACACCCCTTTAAATAAAGTTTGCAGAATATAGGAGGAAGTGGTAAACTTAAAACACCACTCCAGCATTTTTTTTTTATTTCACCACTGGAGTGGAGCTTTAAATGTCAGTCCCCTGTGTCATACTCACCTGCTGCCACCTTCATCCTTGTCCAGTGTCGCTCCTGTTGGTCTTCGGCGAAAAGTGATCTGCTGGCTAATCCAGTGTTTCATGAAGCAGTGCAGAGGTCACTTTTTAATACACATCTGTGTGAACCTCATTCTGGCTCTCATAGGCTTGCATTGAGAGCTTGTGACGTAGCTTCTGACTTCTGGCCAAAAGATGGAGGATTCAGTAGGATGAAGAATCCTACTGAATGACAAAAGGCAGATACAGTAATCCTATTGGAGAATTGTATAACTTTTCATGGCATTATTAATAACTATTCATAGCTGCATTTTTTGATAAATCCACGTAGCAGTTGATGCATGGAAAAAATATGCATTAAGGTGGTTCATGAGGATGTGTAGAAGTAAATACACGTTGGAGTGTAGGCCTCAGGCCACTTAGTAAACGTCTATACTTTAAAGTTAGGTGCAACCTATTACATATAACTTCAGGACATAAAACAAGGAAACTGCTGAGATTTACCAGTAATCCTATAAATATATATTGGAGGTCATGGTGACATTTTAACGATACACGTCCAGACAATCTTCTCAGAGCTACACATGCTGTTCTCAGGGCCGATCTGGGCAATGTAATGTAAATTGTGTTTTAGGATTGGTTCATGTACATGTGATGTTTTTTTTATAAAGCAGGCTTTGCAGATTGTTTGATTTTTGTCTTTTTTTATCCTAAATGTTTCAATGACACATGTTTAACAGCATAAAGTGGACTAAAAGTCTACACACCCCTGTAAAAATGCCAGGTTTTTGCTATGTAAAAAAAATCACACCAAGATGAATCATTTCAGAACTTGTTTCACCTTTTAATGTCACCGATAATCTGTACAATTCGATTGAAAAATAAACTGAAACCTTTGCGAGTGGAAAAAGAAATAACTAAAATGACGTGGTTGCATAAATATGCATAACCTTAAATTAATACTCTGTTGAATTTCTAACAGTCTTTTTGGGTAGGAGTCTATCAGAATAACACATGTAAAATTGGAAATCTTTGCCCACTCTTGCTTAAAACGCAGTGCAAAGACGGCTGTCAGTCACAGTGCTGGGGCGTCCGTACAGTGCTGTGAGTGGCGACTGAAGGTCGTTTTCTCCCGATAGCCCAATTTCAGTACAGCAGTCAGACACCATTCTAATAGTATTCACCTGTACAGTAATCTTACACTGGGTGCACAATTATGCCGGTGAGCATTTTGACCAAATCATCATTTGTATGTAGATTTTCCAACTCCTGGCTGTATAAACTTGAATGCTTATTGGATGAAGCATATCAGGTGATGTGTATTTGTGTAATGAGGGAGGGTGAACCCTAAGGACACAACACCCTTTATCAAGGAGTGCAGAATTATTAGGCAGATTGTTTTCCCTCAGGAAAAATTAGATACAAAAAGAAAGGCACACACTAACTGCCAAAAATTTAGAAGAATCAAACATAAAGCGACCAGGAACCCACTATCCTCCAACGCTGTCATATTCCAGACCTGCAACCTCCCTGGAGGCCCAGAAGTACAAGGTGTTCAGTGCTCAGGGACCTGGCCGAGGTAAGGAAGGCTGAAACCTGACCACCACTGAGGAAGATGCAGAAGGGGAAACGTCAAGACTGGGCCAACAAATATCTGGAGACTGGTTTTTCAAGGAGACTGGTTTTTCAAAGATTTTATGGACTGATGAAACGAGAACTCATTGACAGATCAGATGGATGGCCCATGGCAGGATCAGTAACAAATTTTGAGGTCCATTTTCTCCTGTTACCTAAAAAAGTTGGAGCCCAAAGTAACATTTTTGTGAAAAAAATAATGTTCCATTTTTTCCTTCCACATTGCTTTAATTCCTGTGAAACACGTGAAGAGTTAATAAACCTCTTGAATGTGGGGAGCACTTTGCAGGGAGCAGTTTTTAGAATGGTGTCACTTTCGGGTATTCCCTGTCAAATAGGCCCCTCACCGTCACTTTAACCCCTCAATGACCGCCAATACGCCTTTTAACAGCAGCAGTTAAGGGACCTTATTCCTCAGCGCCACTTTTTAACGGTGCTGAGAACTAAGGGTATAGTGCCCTCCAGCGTCGGGGAATCTCTGGGGTTTCGGCTACCAGCGGTAGCGGAGACCCCGGAGAACATGATTTGGGTCCGTTTTTACCATCCCCAGTCTCGTGATTGCCGTTATTCACCAAATGAAAAAAGCTGGATTTCCCATTCATGTCTCCTCTGATATGATCTAGCATACCAAAGGAGAGAGAAATGGGGTTCCACAAGCCTCCCCTGTACCTCTGCCATCTCTGGACCCTCCGGCTCCATCCCCCGGCCTTCCGCATCTGCCTGTAAGAAAATGGAGGGCATAGTGCGCCCGCCGAGATCTGCCAGCAGGTACCCAGCAACAGTAGGAGATTTTTCTTATTGGTTCATTTTGATCACAGTGATCAAAATAAAAACATAGTTAATCAAACCCCCCTTTGTCACTCCCTTAGTTAGGTAAAAATACAAAAAAAAAAGTTTTCATTTTTTGCAGTTAGGGTTGGGGTTACTGTTGGGGTTAGGGTGATTTGATTGCATTGTATGTATGCAATCGTATTGATAAGTGATGTTTTTAATACAGTTGGGGCTGTTGCAGCTCAGTGTATTCCAACAAAAACAATTAGATTAAAGGGAACCTGTCAGCAGGATTGTGCACAGTAACCTACACAGTGTCAGGTCGGCGCCGTTAGGGTATGTGCACACGTCAGGATTTCTTGCAGAAATTTCCTGAAGAAAACCGGACATTTTCTGCAAGAAATCCGCATTTTTTTTTTTTTTTGCATTTTTTTCGCGTTTTTTTTTTTTTTAGCATTTTGCAAGCGAAATTAGCTTGCAGAATGCTAAAGTTTTCCAAGCGATCTGTAGCATCACTTGGAAAACTGACTGACAGGTTGGTCACACTTGTCAAACATACTGTTTGAAAGTGTGACCAACTTTTTACTATAGATGCTGCTTATGCAGCATCAATAGTAAAAAGATATCATGTTAAAAATAATTAAAAAATAAAAAAATGGTTATACTCACCCTCTGCAGACAGCCGATCTCCTCAGCGGCGTCCGTTCCAATAGATGGTGTGGTGCAGGACCTTCGATGACGTCGCGGTCACGTGACCGCTACGTCATCGCGGTCATGTGACCGCGACGTCATCGCAGGTCCTTCACCACACCATCTATAAAAACGGAAGCGGCAGCGTGCACCTTAGAGGCGGGAAGACTCCGGGGGCCATCGAAGGTGAGTATATGACTATTTTTTATTTTAATTATTTTTTTTTACCAATTATACGGTGCCCAGTCTGTGGAGGAGAGTCTCCTCTCCTCCACCCTGGGTACCATTTGCACATGATCTGCTTACTTCCCGCATGGTGGGCACAGCCACATGCGGAAAGTAAGCAGATCAATGCATTCCTAGGTGTGCGGAATCCTCGCAATTCCGCAAATTTAATGAACATGTTGCTTTTTTTTCCGCGATGCGATTTTTTTGCGGAAAAAAATGCAACATTTGCACAAGAAATGCGGAATACACTTAAAATAATGGGAGGCATATGTAAGCGTTTTTTTCGTGTTTTTATCACGTTTTTATAGTGGAAAAACCGCGAAAAATACTGAACGTGTGCACATGGCCTTATACTGATTTAAAATCATACCTTGGTTGATGAAATCCTTCTTGTGGTTGTTCTTTAATCTTTATTTTCAGTTATGAGTTAATGATATGCTTGTGCTCCTGGGCGGAGCTGTGGGGAAAGGGGGGCTTCATGTGGTGCTCTGCTTAGGTATAAATGTGTATGGCTTCTGACAGGTCGCTGATCCCTCACTGACTGACATAACGAATATGATATATATATATATACTGTATATACTGTATATATACACTGTATGTGATGAGTGAGTGTACTCAATGCTCGGGTTTTCCTGAGCACGCTCAGGTGATCTCCGAGTATTTGTAACTGTTCGGAGATTTCGTTTTTCTTGCCGCAGCGGAATGATTTACAGCTACTTGCCAGCATAAGTACATGTGGGGATTCCCTGGTTGCTAGGGAATCCCCACATGTATTCGAGCTGTGTAGCAGCTGTAAATCAGCTGAGGGGAGAAAAAACAAATCTCCTGAGCAGTCATAAATACTCGGAGAAACCCGAGCAACGAGTACACTTGCTCATTAATAAAATATATATATATATATACTAGATGGTGGACTGTTATGGACCTGGTGGTTAGGAGCACCCGGAATGACCTGATGAGTAAACTCAAAATCGGGACTAGCTCTGGGGAAGTGGGAACTCTGCTGACCGCAAACCCTACTCCTATCACACACACTAGAAATAGCCGTGGAGCGTACCTAACTCTCCCTAGACGCCTCTTCACAGCCTGAGCTAACTACACCTAAAGATAGAAATAGAAGCCTTACCTTGCCTCAGAGAAATTCCCCAAAGGTAAAGGCAGACCCCCACATATATTGACTGTGAGTTAAGAGGAAAGTCACAAACACAGGAATGAAACAGGTTTTAGCAAAGGAGGCCAGATTTCACTAAATAGTCAGAGGATAGAAAAGGGAACTATGCGGTCAGCACAAAAGACTACAAAAAACCACGCAGAGTAAGCAAAAAGACTCCCCACACCGACTCACGGTGTGGAGGTGCCACTCTGCACCCCCAGAGCTTCCAGCTAGCAAAGGAATATCATGATAGCAAGCTGGACTAGAAATTAGTAGTACTAAGAAATATATTCAGGAAGCAGTAACAACAAATGAACTAGCAAAGACTTAGCTTCTGCTGGAGTAGACAGGTTCTCAGAGAAGTCCAAGAGAGATCTGAACCAATACTGAAACATTGACAGCTGGCACGAAGTAACGATCTGAGTGGAGTTAAATAGGGAAGCCAGCATAGCAATAAACGAGAGCAGCTGATAAGCCAACCTCAGTGACCAGCAGTTCCGCTCAAAGCCACCAGAGGGAGTCCAAGAGCAGAACTAACCAAATTACCATTCATGACCACAGGATGGAGTCCGAGAACGGAATTCACAACAGTACCCCCCCCTTGAGGAGGGGTGACCGAACCCTCACCAGGGCCCCCAGGCCGATCAGGACGAGCCAAATGAAAGGCACGAACTAACTCGGCAGCATGGACATCGGAGGCAACAACCCAGGAATTATCCTCCTGACCATAGCCCTTCCACTTAACCAGGTACTGAAGCTTCCGTCTCGAAATACGAGAATCCAAAATTTTCTCCACCACATACTCCAACTCCCCCTCAACCAACACCGGAGCAGGAGGATCAACGGAGGGAACCATAGGCGCCACGTACCTCCGCAACAACGACCTATGGAACACATTATGGATGGCAAAAGAAGCTGGAAGGACCAAACAAAATGACAAAGGGTTGAGAATTTCAGAAATCTTATAAGGACCAATGAAACGAGGCTTAAACTTAGGAGAAGAAACCTTCATAGGAACATAACGAGAAGACAACCAAACCAAATCCCCAACACGAAGTCGGGGACCAACACGATGGCTGTTAGCGAAACGTTGAGACTTCTCCTGGGACAACGTCAGATTGTCCACTACGTGATTCCAAATTTGCTGCAACCTATCCACCACAGAATCCACACCAGGACAGTCAGAAGGCTCAACCTGCCCCGAAGAAAAACGAGGATGAAAACCAGAATTGCAAAAAAAAAGGCGAAACCAAAGTAGCCGAACTAGCCCGATTATTAAGGGTGAACTCAGCCAATGGCAAGAAGGTCACCCAATCATCCTGATCAGCAGAAACAAAGCATCTCAGATAGGTTTCCAAAGTCTGGTTGGTTCGTTCGGTTTGGCCATTTGTTTGAGGATGGAAAGCCGAAGAAAAAGACAAATCAATGCCCATCTTAGCACAAAAGGACCGCCAAAACCTAGAGACAAACTGGGAACCTCTGTCCGACACAATGTTCTCCTGAATGCCATGCAAACGAACCACATGTTGAGAAAATAATGGCACCAAATCAGAGGAGGAAGGTAATTTAGGCAAGGGTACCAAATGGACCATCTTAGAAAAGCGATCACAAACCACCCAGATGACAGACATCCTTTGAGACAGGAAGATCTGAAATAAAATCCATGGAAACATGCGTCCAAGGCCTTTTCGGGACTGTCAAGGGCAAAAGCAACCCACTGGCACGAGAACAGCAGGGCTTAGCCCGAGCACAAGTCCCACAGGACTGCACAAAAGAACGCACATCCCGTGACAAGGAAGGCCACCAAAAGGACCTAGCCACCAAATCTCTGGTACCAAAAATCCCAGAATGACCAGCCAACACCGAGCAATGAACCTCAGAAATAACTCTGCTAGTCCATCTATCAGGGACAAACAGTTTCTCCGCTGGACAACGGTCAGGTCTATCAGCCTGAAACTCCTGCAGCACCCGCCGCAAATCAGGGGAGATGGCAGACAGAATTACCCCCTCTTTGAGAATACCAGCCGGCTCAGGGACTCCCGGAGAATCAGGCACAAAACTCCTAGAAAGGGCATCCGCCTTCACATTCTTAGAACTTGGAAGGTATGAGACCACAAAATTGAAACGGGAGAAAAACAGCGACCATCGAGCCTGTCTAGGATTTAACCGCTTGGCAGACTCGAGATAAGTCAGATTTTTGTGATCCGTCAAGACCACCACGCGGTGCTTGGCTCCCTCAAGCCAATGTCGCCACTCCTCGAATGCCCACTTCATAGCTAGCAGCTCCTGATTGCCAACATCATAATTACGCTCAGCAGGCAAAAACTTTCTAGAAAAGAAGTCACATGGCTTCATCACAGAGCCATCAGAACTTCTTTGAGGCAAAACAGCCCCTGCTCCAATCTCCGAAGCATCAACCTCGACCTGAAAAGGGAGCGAAACATCTGGCTGACGCAACACAGGGGCCGAAGAAAAACGACGTTTCAGCTCCTGAAAAGCCTCAACGGCCGCAGAGGACCAATTCACCACATCAGCACCTTTCTTTGTCAAATCAGTCAAAGGTTTAACCACACTAGAAAAATTAGCGATGAAGCGACGGTAAAAATGAGCAAAGCCCAGGAATTTCTGGAGGCTCTTCACAGATGTAGGTTGAGTCCAATCATAAATGGCCTGAACTTTAACAGGATCCATCTCGATAGTAGAAGGGGAAAAAATGAAGCCCAAAAAGGAAACCTTCTGAACTCCGAAGAGACATTTAGACCCCTTCACAAACAAGGAATTAGCACGAAGGACCTGGAATACCATTCTGACCTGTTTCACATGAGACTCCCAATCATCCGAAAAGACCAAAATATCATCCAAATATACAATCATGAATCTATCCAGATACTTTCGGAAGATGTCATGCATAAAGGACTGAAACACAGATGGAGCATTTGAAAGCCCGAATGGCATTACCAGGTACTCAAAATGGCCCTTGGGCGTATTAAATGCTGTTTTCCATTCATCGCCCTGTTTAATACGCACAAGGTTATACGCCCCTCGAAGATCTATCTTGGTGAACCAACTAGCGCCCTTAATCCGAGCAAACAAATCAGACAGCAGAGGCAAAGGGTACTGAAATTTGATCGTGATTTTATTGAGAAGGCAGTAATCTATACAGGGTCTCAGAGAACCATCCTTCTTGGCCACAAAAAAGAACCCTGCTCCCAACGGTGATGAAGACGGGCGAATATGCCCTTTCTCCAAGGACTCCTTTATATAACTCCGCATAGCGGCGTGCTCTGGCACAGATAAATTGAAAAGTCGGCCCTTAGGAAACTTACTACCAGGAATCAAATTTATAGCACAATCACAATCCCTATGAGGGGGTAGGACACTGGATTTGGGCTCATCAAATACATCCTGGTAATCCGACAGAAACTCAGGGACTTCAGAAGGAGTGGAAGCAGAAATTGACACCAACGGAACATCGCCATGTACCCCTTGACAACCCCAACTAGACACAGACATTGATTTCCAATCCAATACTGGATTATGAACCTGTAGCCATGGCAAACCCAACACGACCACATCATGCAAATTATGCAACACCAAAAAGCGAATATCTTCCTGATGTGCAGGAGCCATGCACATGGTCAACTGAGTCCAGTACTGAGGTTTATTCTTGGCCAACGGCGTGGCATCAATTCCCCTTAATGGAATAGGATACTGCAAAGGCTCCAAGAAAAAACCACAGCGCCTGGCAAACTCCAAGTCCATCAAATTCAGGGCAGCGCCTGAATCCACAAATGCCATAACCGAGTAGGATGACAAAGAGCAAATCAGAGTAACAGACAAAAGAAATTTAGGCTGTACAGTACCAATGGTGACAGACTTGGCGAACCGCTTAGTGCGCGTAGGACAATCAGAGATAGCATGAGTGGGGTCACCACAGTAAAAACACAGCCTATTCTGACATCTGTGTTCTTGCCGTTCAGTTCTGGTCAAAGTTCTATCACATTGCATAGGCTCAGGCCTCTGCTCAGAGGACAACGCCAAATGGTGCACAATTTTGCGCTCGCGCAAACGCCGATCAATTTGGATGGCCAAGGACATTGATTCATTCAGACCAGCAGGCGTGGGGAATCCCACCATAACATCCTTAAGGGCTTCAGAAAGACCCTTTCTAAAAATTGCTGCCAGGGCACACTCATTCCATTGAGTAAGCACAGACCATTTTCTAAACTTCTGACAATATATCTCCGCTTCATCCCGACCCTGACACAAAGCTAGCAAGATTTTCTCTGCCTGATCCACTGAATTCGGTTCGTCATAAAGCCATCCAAGCGCCAGAAAAAACGCATCTACATTAAGCAATGCAGGATCTCCTGGCGCAAGGGAGAATGCCCAGTCTTGAGGGTCGCCACGCAACAAAGAAATAATAATTTTTACTTGCTGAATGGGGTCACCAGAGGAGCGGGGTTTCAAAGCAAGAAACAGTTTACAATTATTTTTGAAATTCAGAAACTTAGATCTATCCCCAGAAAACAAATCAGGAATTGGAATTCTAGGCTCTAACATCGGATTCTGAACTACATAATCTTGAATGCTTTGTACCCTTGCAGTGAGATGATCCACACAAGAGGATAGACCTTGAATATCCATATCTACACCTGAGTCCTGAACCACCCAGAGGTTAAGGGGAAAAGAGAGACAAAACACACTGCAAAGAAAAAAAAATGGGTTCAGAACTTCTCTTATCCCTCTTTTGAGATGCATTAACACTTTATGGCCAGCTGTACTGTTATGGACCTGGTGGTTAGGAGCACCCGGAATGACCTGATGAGTAAACTCAAAATCGGGACTAGCTCTTGGGAAGTGGGAACTCTGCTGACTGCAAACCCTAGTCCTATCACACACACTAGAAATAGCCGTGGAGCGTACCTAACTCTCCCTAGACGCCTCTTCACAGCCTAAGAGCTAACTACACCTAAAGATAGAAATAGAAGCCTTACCTTGCCTCAGAGAAATTCCCCAAAGGTAAAGGCAGACCCCCACATATATTGACTGTGAGTTAAGAGGAAAGTCACAAACACAGGAATGAAACAGGTTTTAGCAAAGGAGGCCAGATTTCACTAAATAGTCAGAGGATAGAAAAGGGAACTATGCGGTCAGCACAAAAGACTACAAAAAACCACGCAGAGTAAGCAAAAAGACTCCCCACACCGACTCACGGTGTGGAGGTGCCACTCTGCACCCCCAGAGCTTCCAGCTAGCAAAGGAATATCATGATAGCAAGCTGGACTAGAAATTAGCAGTACTAAGAAATATATTCAGGAAGCAGTAACAACAAATGAACTAGCAAAGACTTAGCTTCTGCTGGAGTAGACAGGTCCTCAGAGAAGTCCAAGAGAGATCTGAACCAATACTGAAACATTGACAGCTGGCATGAAGTAACGATCTGAGTGGAGTTAAATAGGGAAGCCAGCATAGCAATAAACGAGAGCAGCTGATAAGCCAACCTCAGTGACCAGCAGTTCCACTCAAAGCCACCAGAGGGAGTCCAAGAGCAGAACTAACAAAAGTACCATTCATGACCACAGGAGGGAGTCTGAGAACGGAATTCACAACAGTGGACCGATTCTAACACATCGGGTATTCTAGAGTATGCATGTCCACGTAGTATATTGCACAGCCCACGTAGCATATTGCCCATCCACGTAGTATATTGCCCAGCCACATAGTATATTGCCCAGCCACGTAGTATATTGCACAGCCACGTAGTATATTGCCCAGTCACATAGTATATTGCCCAGTCACGTAGTATATTGCCCAGCCACGTAGTATATTGCCCAGTGACGTAGTATATTGCCCATTCACGTAGTATATTGCCCAGTCACGTGGTATATTGCCCAGCCACGTAGTATATTGCCCAGTCACGTAGTATATTGCCCAGCCACGTAGTATATTGCCCAGCCACGTAGTATATTGCCCAGCGACATAGTATATTGCCCAGACACGTAGTATATTGCCCAGCCACGTAGTATATTGCCCTGCGACGTAGTATATTGCCCAGTGACGTAGTATATTGCACAGCTCACTTAGTATATTGCCCAGCCACGTAGTATATTGCCCAGCCACGTAGTATATTGCCCAGCGACGTAGTATATTGCCCAGCCACGTAGTATATTGCCCAGCCACATAGTATATTTCCCAGCCACGTAGTGTATTGCCCAGCCACGTAGTATATTGCCCAGTCACGTAGTATATTGCCCAGCGACGTAGTATATTGCCCAGTGACGTAGTCTATTGCACAGCTCAAAGTATATTGCCCAGCCACGTAGTGTATTGCCCAGTGACATAGTATATTGCCCAGCCACGTAGTATATTGCCCAGTCACGTAGTATATTGCCCAGCCACGTAGTATATTGCCCAGCGACATAGTATATTGCCCAGTCACGTAGGTATATTGCCCAGCCACGTAGTATATTGCCCAGCGACATAGTATATTGCCCAGCCACATAGTATATTGCCCAGCCACGTAGTATATTGCCCAGCGACGTAGTATATTGCCCAGTGACGTAGTATATTGCACAGCTCACATAGTATATTGCCCAGCCACGTAGTATATTACCCAGTGACGTAGTATATTGCCCAGCCACGTAGTATATTGCCCAGTGACGTATATTGCCCAGCCACGTAGTATATTGCCCAGTGACGTAGTATATTGCCCAGCCACGTAGTATATTGCCCAGTGACGTAGTATATTGCCCAGCCACGTAGTATATTGCTCAGTGACGTAGTATATTGCCCAGCCACGTAGCATATTGCCCAGTCACGTATTATATTGCCCAGCCACGTAGGATATTGCCCGCGATGTAGGATATTGCCCAGCGACGTAGTATATTGCCCAGTGACGTAGTATATTGCCCAGTGACGTAGTATATTGCACAGCTCACATAGTATATTGCCCAGCCACGTAGTATATTACCCAGTGACGTATATTGCCCAGCCACGTAGTATATTGCCCAGTGACGTAGTATATTGCCCAGCCACGTAGTATATTGCCCAGTGACGTAGTATATTGCCCAGCCACGTAGTATATTGCTCAGTGACGTAGTATATTGCCCAGCCACGTAGCATATTGCCCAGCCACGTAGGATATTGCCCGCGATGTAGGATATTGCCCAGCGACGTAGTATATTGCCCAGTGATGTAGGATATTGCCCAGCGACGTAAGATATTGCCCAGCGACGTAGTATATTGCCCAGTGACGTAGTATATTGCCCAGCCACGTAGTATATTGCCCAGTGACGTAGTATATTGCCCAGCCACGTAGTATATTGCTCAGTGACGTAGTATATTGCCCAGCCACGTAGCATATTGCCCAGCCACGTAGGATATTGCCCGCGATGTAGGATATTGCCCAGCGACGTAGTATATTGCCCAGTGATGTAGGATATTGCCCAGCGACGTAAGATATTGCCCAGTCACGTAGTATATTGCCCAGTCACGTAGTATATTGCCCAGCCACGTAGTATATTGCCCAGTCACGTAGTATATTGCCCAGCCACGTAGTATATTGCCCAGCCACGTAGTATATTGCCCAGCCACGTAGTTTATTGCCCAACCACGTAGTATATTGGTCAGCCACGTAGTATATTGCCCAGTAACATAGTATATTGCCCAGTGACGTAAAATAAAAAATAAACATATACTCACCTTCCGAAGTGCCGTTGAAGTCCTGGCGCCTCTGTATGGTGCACGCGGCAGCTTCCGGTCCCAGGGTTGGTATGAGCGTAGGACCTGTGATGATGTCGCTGTCACATGACCGTGACGTCATGGCAGGTCCTTCTCGCATAGCATCCTTGGCACCGGAACCTGCCGCTTGCACTGCCGAGGACACCGCGCCACGTCAGAGGGTGAGAATAACCTTTGTTTTTTATTATTTGTAACCGATCTTTTTACTATTGATGCCGCTTAGGCAGCATCAATAGTAAAAAATTTGGTCAAACAGGGTTAATAGCTGCGTTAATGGAGTGCGTTACACCGCGGTCCATTAACGCTGGCATTAACCCTGTGTGAGCGCTGACTGGAGAGGAGTATGGAGCGGGCACTGACTGCGGGGAGGAAGGAGCGGCCATGTTGCCGCCGGACTGTTCCCGTCGCTGATTGGTCGTGGCAATGGTCGTGGGCGTTTTGCCACGACCAATCAGCGACTTGGATTCCATGACAGAGGCCGCAACCAATGAATATCCGTGACAGACAGAAAGACGGAAGTGACCCTTAGACAATTATATAGTAGATATATATATAGCTTGGAAAAAAAATCCTTCTGCAGGCAGGCATCAGCGGTATTGCCTGCGCTGCAGCATGATTGCATATGTAAAGTGCATATAATTAATTAGTTTCATGTTATCTTCATATTCATAAAAAACAAAATCCGTTTGAACATGGCGCCGGCGATCTGATAGCTGCTACTGCGCAGTCATCGGCGGCACCATCTTGGAGGAGGCAATTTTTTTTCTCTAGCAAACAGATGACAAATTAATTATATGCACATTACATATGCGATCATGCTACAGTGCAGGTGCCAGCACCTGCCTGCAGAAGGTTTTTCCCCCCCAAGCTATATATATATATACTACTCATTATGTAAACTAGGGGGCAGGTCAGGGAGGGATCAGCGACCTGTCAGCAGTCTGCATTATGAATACCTTATCAGAGCACCACATGAAGACCCCCACAGCTCCGCCCCGGAGCACGAGCATATCATTAACTGAAAATAAAGATTAAACAACAACCACAAGACGGATTTCATCAACCAAGGTATTATTGTAATCAGTATAACGGCGCAGACCTGACACTGTCTGTAGGTTAATGAGCACGATCCTGCTGACAGGTTCCCTTTTATATGTTGGGAAATGCTGGACATATACTGCAAATATAAATTGAGCCAAGTAGACATTTTTTCTACTTAGAACTTCAGGAGGTTGGATATCCAAGATTATATTTTTGTGGGTATGGTCATGGCCTGACAATTCTTATTTTGAACTTCTACACTAAACCTCTATAAGTAACCTGTTTACTAGCAATATGTAAAGAGAAGCTGGAAGAACACCACAGCATAAGACATGAGCATATTCTTTATTGTTCAGAAGCGGCATCTCACAAAAATCATTACAAAGCTTTTGTCATATATACATGTAAAAAAATAATGTTTGATAACTGCACTTTTCCTCTTTGTTACAGCCATCATTATTCCATGTCTTTACATTCAGCCTCCACAATGGTTCACAATGTTCCAAACATTTAGAGCTCAAACACATTGATTTTCTTGTTTCATCATGTTATTTTCACTTCGTTCCCGGCAGCGCTTCCACTCTCCAATAAATTGACTTTTTTTTCTCCCGTAGGATGACATTGTACTGTCCAAGAAAGAAATTACGTGAAAGTGGAGTTACTGCAACCCAAATTTTAGCTGCCAATGGTTTCCTTTTGTATCTTTAGTAATGACGTTTATACATACAGATATTAGTTGTAATTTCCTATAGTTCAGGTTATTAAGTATGTTACAAAGCAATAAATAGGGAATCATGGGCTTAGATTAATAAAGAAGAAACACACAGAAAACATGCAGCTATGTGTCACTTGCTTCTAAAACCCATGATATTCATTCTTCCCTTTTCTCCTTTCCCCAAAATTGTTTAATACAAAGCCTTTCTGTGGACACTCTGTGCTACTAGTGGGAATGTACAGTGAAATGCATATCCCTCTGGCTACAAGTACAATCTACTGTATAATGCACTGGTCAATGCGTCCCCCCACCATCTTCTACATTCAGATATCCTGTGCTGTCACTGACTCCCTGTGCTTCCACAATCTAAAGGTATATTGTAGATCTCACCACCAATCAGATAAAAAGTGTAATCAGCAAGGTAGGACTGTAGTTACTATATATATATAAAAAATAACTTTTAATAATTTCTTTAAAACAGGCCAAGCCTATAACCCACAAGACATATGAACCCCAGATTATAGGGGAAACAAAAAACAACACAAAATACACTTTTAAAAGAACGCCCCTTATGAGCGTTATGACACTGCTGGCCAGGTGAGGTATATAATTTTGAAGCTGTAACGCTCCCCACCACACCAAACATACAGCACGGCCTCCTTTGCTACTTATACTACAATCTGCATATTACCCATTCATATTCTGCAGAGAGCGAAGATAGGCACGATAGAAATAGGAACAATCTCACCCAAAGGTATGAACACCTTCCTTTTCAGCGTGAGATACCGCAGTGCGTGACGCCAATGTTCATGGGATCCGTCTATATCTTAACCAATGTACGTCCCCTTCTTTTCTTATGCATCCGTACTGCATTAATGTGCTCCCTCCTCGGTAATCTCCCGACGCGTTTCCTGTGGCTAAGTCATCAGGGGAGAAGCCACTTCGACAATAGTGTGTGCTATTCACCGCACATCATAGGTGAGAGGAGGCCGTGCTGTATGTTTGGTGTGGTGGGGAGCGTTACAGCTTCAAAATTATATACCTCACCTGGCCAGCAGTGTCATAACGCTCATAAGGGGCGTTCTTTTAAAAGTGTATTTTGTGTTGTTTTTTGTTTCCCCTATAATCTGGGGTTCATATGTCTTGTGGGTTATAGGCTTGGCCTGTTTTAAAGAAATTATTAAAAGTTATTTTTTATATATATATAGTAACTACAGTCCTACCTTGCTGATTACACGCTTCCACAATCTACAAACCTAAAAAGCTGCACGAATAAAAGTATGTGAAAAAACAGCACAGTGTGGGGTTCTTTTACTGTTGTCTGCAATCTGAGTCGGATCCACTGTATGTAATGTAGTCCATTCTTAAAGGGGTTGTACACTACTAAGACAACCCCTTCTCATACCCTACGCTTAGCCCCGATAAAATAAAAAAAAAACGTATACTCCCCTCCCATGTCGGCATTCATGGTCCTGGGGCTCTCGTGCGGTTGCATGACACATGGTGCCAGGTGGCCAATCAGCACTGACATCACAGTCTCCGCCTTCGGACTAATCGAGCATGAAGAGGAAGTGAGATCAGCTGATCCCGGACTTCCTCTTCATGTTCAATTTGTCCAAAGGCGGAGACCGTGATGTCAGTGCTGATTGGCCACCTGGCACCATGTGTCATGCAACCGTACAGGATCCCCACGGAGAGCGAGTGCCGACACTGCGGGAACTCATCAGCATGGAAGGGGAGTATAGTATATACAACATTATGGCTATGGGGATGCAAACTTTAGGATCCCTGTCCTTTCCTTTGAACAAGGTTCCTTCAGGTGTTTTCCTCTACAGTAGCGCTCTATGTTTCTCAATATGTAGGAAACTGCAACTTAACAATTATATCTCCACATCCTGAATGTGACGCATGTGCTATGTGATATTCTAGAGATTGAACAAGCAGTTTCTTTTTATCTATAATTACATTCATAATTGATGTGTGTTCCTAGCTGAACTAAAGAAAAAAAAAAGACATCTGAAAAGGCCGTGACTCGATGCAGCTTAAATATAATCAATCCATATTATTTGGCCATATATGTCTCAAGGCTCAGTTCATTCTTGTTACCAATTTATAGTTATTAACCTAATTATGGGTAGTCCATTTTTACCGTTTTGTTAAGCACAGCTAATCTATAGCAGGAGTGGCAGACAGGGAGATAAGATCCTGCTTCTCGAGTTCTGATATAAAGGAAAACTAAGGGCTTGTTTACACTGGCGAGTTGTGGTGCTAGACAACTGCAGTTGGGTTAAACGGTTGCCAATTGGAGGTAATTTAATAGCCTAGGTGCTTCCAATGTGCTCGAGCGGTCAATAACACTGGTCTACAAAAAAAAATAAAAAAATTCTGGCATGGATTTTAAGAACAGTTTTAGACTAATTTGAGGGTGCTGAATTTAAATCTGATCTTATAATTTCTCTATCACATCACGTTTTTGCGCTATAGGTATATAGCCCATTTTCATGAATTTCATGATAAATATAAGTAGTGTATGAAAAGTGCCGGTTTATACGGTTCACTAAGGTAAATTTAGTTTAATTTGGGTGGTTAATTTGTGTTGATTTGAAAATGGTTAACTTTCTTTTGGGTCTGCAAGGAGGGTACGCAAAACACCCTTGTTTTCTGTGCTACTGGGACAGTAGAGCTACAGCAGAGCATTGGGTGAAAACTGAATGGCCTCAGCGACAGAGTTTGGCATCTGGCGATAAGAATGTCATCCATGATCCTCTAGTTGATAGGAAGGACATGGTCTTTCCTCCCTTACACATAAAACTTGGATTGATGAAGCAGTTCGTCAAAGCTCTCAATCACAGTGGAGAATGCTTTAACTGTATATGTTCAACTTTTCCTGGTCTTAGTGAAGAGAAGAAAAAGGCTGGAATATTTGATGGACCTCAAATAAGAACACTTATGAGAGACCCAAATTTTATTACATCAATGAATGAGACAGAAGAAAGAGCTTGGAATGCATTTTGTAATGTGGTGCAGAATTTTCTAGGGAATAAGAAAGCAGACAACTATAAAGAGATTGTGGAAAAGCTACTAATGAGTCTGCGAAATCTTGGATGTAGAATGAGTATCAAGATTCACTATTTACACAGCCATTTGGACTTTTTTCCAGAGAACCTTGGGTATGTGAGCGAGGAACAAGGGGAGCGTTTTCATCAGGACATTAAAACAATGGAAGAACGTTATCAAGGTCGGTGTAACTCACATATGATGGCTGACTATTGCTGGAGCTTGATGAGAGACAACCCAGAAGTTGTACATCACAGATCAGCCAAGAAAAGAAAGTTCACTTAACTGCCATTTGTCATTCATCTGTGCGACATATATACTGTATGTTTTTATATTTTGTAGTTTAATTCTGTAAGTATATTTGATTTGCTGTACATAAACTTTGTAATCTTTGTTATTCCTTGATTAAAAATATACAAAATGTAGTACCGAAAATTATGTGTTTTTATCATAAAACATTAGGAGTAATTTTCATCAAAAATTTAAAATATCTCGAAATCCTGATGTGATAGCCAAAAACGGAGTTCATATTCGTAATCAGCAGCCAAAATTTACTTAAAATATGTTTTAAAACCTTTTGCCAGAAAAATTGCGTTGACCAGTGTAATAGATCATTCTGTGCACATACAGTAGTTTGTCCATGTTCCCAGCCACACACTCCAGTTTATTCAGTACAATATACTGCTGAGAACGATGATTATTTTGCTTGTTCATCGGGTGATTGGCAGCCTGATTACATTGCATGGTTAACTGGAAATGATGCCTTGTTCACGCTGATCTGCTAATGTAAATGCACCTTAAACATAAGTGCTCCTTTGCTTTTATCCTATTTTGGCTTACATCACAATTAAAATAGAAAAAATATATAAAGAAATGTTTTCTATGTGTAACAGGAGATCAGCTATGCTTCCCTTCTTCATTTTATATCAGGCCGTATCCAGTAGGATACAAAGATTAAGCTCCTTTCCCTTCACTTATCCCCATCCCATCAGCCCTTCACAAGCCGAAAACAGCTCGATCAGCAGGAAATGAACCTGTGGGTTCACTGCAACATTTATACAAGAAACCAATAGATTTGTCTCATTTACTTTTACTATCATTTCTTTTATTCGTCATCCCTAGGTTTAGTGTTCCTCTTCTCAGATTATTCTTCATATGGGGCTTTTTGTCTTAATATAAATACATGTGAAATTTAACATTCACTGGTGCAAACTGAGAAGTTACATAATAAAATAAAGGGGTTGGCACATCACTTATCCGGAGCATTAGTGTTTTTACAAAGTAGTATTCTTTGAGACCCTGCATTGCTACCCTGAATGCTTGATTGTGACATCGACAAGCTGCTGGCCCAAACTGTGCGTTCTCTGATGCTGCAAGCAGAGGCATCTTTGTCTCTGCAGCATCGCAATGGCACTGAAGCTGGCAATATCCAAAGATTTGGCCAACATCAGACATCCACTAACGAGCTCGATTAGTAAAAACGTGTAAGCGCTGAACTCCCTGCCTAGGAATATCAGATTGGTGTGGGACTGCAGGATATAAACACTTTGAATTGAGCTGTAGTTTTCTGCTCTGTTCAGTTTGTAGTGGCCGCTGCCAGGTGCTGCAGAACAGCTACTATTCTTTTGATAGGAACTACTCTGCAGTAACGGGCAGTGGTTGCTTCACTTTGAACAGAGCAGCAAACTATAGCTATATTCCAAGTGTTTACATCTGGCGCCTGTCGGAGCAAAGAGCGTATTATAGGGGTGCCAGATGTCGATGCTCTCCGATCTGGAATTGATAGAGGAATTGTATTGTGTTTTTATGATACCTGAAGAAGGTTATATTCTGTATCCGAAATGCATTGTATCTTCTCTTATCAATTAATAAAAAAGAAAAAATTTGAAAATATCGTCTTTGGATGTGAGTCCTGGGAAGCACTGCCGTCCTTGGGCTGGATGTGTTCGTTTTGAATATATTCAAACCGGACAACATTTTCAATCCATTTTATAACTATGTTTGATTTCTACTATTAATTTAGTATATACTGTTTTCAGCCTATATACTACTATTCACAAGTTGCTCTTTTTCTATTCTTCTGTTCACAGCATGAACAATAAGTGTCAGCTATTTCAGGCCATTTCATATAACCTTATTTGTATAGATCAAAATACAATGTTTTATTGTAATCTTCAAGTCCTTTTAAACACTGCACTTGATGGTTTCTGCAATCCTTACAGAGGGCTTGTGTTACTGGAAGTCACTTCGGCTTATAGTATCTGAATATTGCATTACTAGAGTTGCAGCTTGATCAAGTTTAGATTTAAGGACATATAATCGTTTGGCATGATAGGAGATTCTACTTAGTTTCAGCACACTACCATAAGCAAGTAGTATGTAGCCTCAACTATTGAAAAATGTGTTTATGCTGTAACCTGTTACATAAGAAATCTAGTTTAACAGTCATATGCAAATCAGGCTGGAAGTGCACTGGGTAGTGACCATGCACTCAGAAGAAGCAATCCAAGTGCACTGAGACATCACCAGAGACTGGCACATTGGATCTCTGCCAAAAAAAAGGAGCATCATGTTTACTGGGTGACAAGCTCTTACACAGCACTAATTCCATATGTAAAAAGGTAAGTCTCCCATTGTCATGCTCCAACTCTATGGAGGACTGTTGGCCAGGGTTTGGAATAAAAGGAAATGATTATTTTACTTGCTGGGCTGTCTTTGTAATAATTCAGGGAAGAGGGGCGATTTATGACAATTAGCCATATCAAAAGTGCTCAACAAGAACACTGCCCTCATTCTCCATAACATCTAACCACACTGCATCTTCCTTTTTTTAAAGTGGTTTCAGATATATCAAGTGGGCTCTAATTAGTATGGGCCACAAAGATAATTTTTGTTGTTGTTGTTGTTACTTTTTATTAATTGTGAGCACTAGTGTTAATGATATACCTTAATTAACACTGTCTTAGGGAATTGTTAGATAGCCCCGAAATACAGATGTTTTTACAAATGGATAGAAAGTTTTATTCCTACCTTATAATATCCAAATTCCTCCTGCATTTTAATTAGATATATATCTATCAGCCCTGAGCTGAGACATGCAACTCTGGGGACTTAAGCATGGCACATAACACCTTATCCGAGCACATTCACTCCTCACTAGTGCACACATATACACTATAATTATATATATATATATATTTGCATTTATATATCCCTACTATCCAAGCCACTCACTCATAATGAGAAATCCTACTGTGTTCTCCCTTGATCTGTTGCAGCAATTGGGGGAGGGGGCGGAGTCACCAGTTTTAAAATTCCTCCTGCGGCCCCAAACCAGCATGCCCCGACGAAGAGGGACCATTATGTCCCCGAAATGCATAGGTTTTGACAATTTGACTCTGCAGGACTCCGTACTTTACCTAACTGACTCTTTCAGCCACGTGGTTACTAGGGACACTACCGGTCGGAGCGCCCTGGCTCCATCACTCTCAAGTAAGCCTTTCAGCGTCACGCTGCACTGCCTGGCCTATCAGGAGCACTGAAGACACCGACACCCTCCTATCCTCCCTCAGATGATGAGGATTCAATCCCTGCACACAGTATGACTTTTTTATTATTTGTTTCTTATTAAATTATAGCGGGGTTTCCATTTTAGATGACTAAGTCTGCCACTCCCCAACATCCAGAGATCACTGACTATTTTTCTGGGGACTATTGCTAGCATTACTTACTAGTGATGAGTGAGTGTACTCGTTGCTCGGGTGGTCTCTGAGTATTTGTAACTGCTCGGAGATTTAGTTTTCGTTGCCTCAGCTGCATGATTTATGGCTGATAGACAGCTTGAATACATGTGGGGATTCCCTAGTAACCAGGCAACCCCCACATGTACTCAGGCTGGCTAGCAGCCGTAAATCATGCAGCTGCGTCAACAAAAACCAAATCTCCGAGCACTTACAAATACTCAGAGAGCACCCGAGCAACGAGTACACTCGCTCATCACTATTACTTATCTAATGCACATTTTATTGCCCTGTCTGCACAGGTGTTTGTTACCAGTATACATTAATACAATTGCCTTCTTGTTCATATTTCAAGGTCTTAAGCAAACTTTTATTCATTTATTTCTTTATGCTAATATTATATATTCTAACATGCATTTCTATTCTATTTTATTTAGGTTGTAAGTCTATGCATTCTATCCCCCTCCTTAGCGGTCTGGTGTGATAGTATTTGATTATCCAGCTATTTATTACCATGTCGGTTGTCACACAAGGCCCGTTTGGCCTATCGGCAGCATCCAGCTAATCCTATTCCCATTTTTTGAGCGCTAGTGTCTTATATTAGAATATGCTTTAATTAACACCGCCCTAGGAAATTGTTAATTAGGTAGCCCCGAAATACAGATGTTTTTACAAATACAGACACATTTTCAATCTTTTCTAGAGTCACCATCATTTTTGTCCAGGTCAATTTTTTTTTTCTTTTCTGTTGAATCACAATTCTAAAGCAACGTCTTATTTTCATTAGTTGATTTACAGTAAATTTATATTAAAAATTACTTTTCAGTTTCAAGTTATTTCAGTGACCATTGTGGGCTTTTCTTACTTTAACAGACGGTACCAACAATTTTGTACACGTGTGTATGTCCTGTAAGGTACCTCTTGAAGTGGAGCTACTACACAAGACAAGAAATCACTGTACATGGTTTTTGTGCTTCTAAATTCAGACACGGGTGACTCCTCTCAGGGCGTGCTCTAGGGGGATTCATACGTCTGCAGGCACACAGAGTGACTGCTGACTTATCAATTTCAACCAGACAACCCTGTTTTATCCCAATGCAGTTACTATTAAAAGACGGCATCAATAACTGGTGACTATGCAGCGTTTCAATGTAAAGGAGTCGATGACTTCATATAATCAGATACTGTGCCACTCTTGTCCATAGTCTACCTCTACTATTGCAACTGAGCCTCATTTGCTATTTCTATTTTTTGAACAACCTTCCTTTTTAAAGGGGTTGTTTCATCTTCTTTGCAGATGCGCATCACTCCCCTGCCTCCTGGCCTGCTGGGGGCGCTGTGCTCCTGCTTAATTGACCGTTCGAGCCTCTGGTCCAAACGTAAAGAGTCAGCCTTCCTTCTGCAAAATCAGAGGAGAGCAGAGACACTGACGCTGGTCGGGTTGGTAGTGAACCTTGTGCTCCAGGCGTCTGGCCAGCTTCAGAGCAGCGCTCAGAGGCTCAATTGGAAAGGCTATTAAACACTACAAATGTACAGTAATCTAGACAAAGAGCAATGAACAGTGAAATTAGTAAGCCCTCATTTTTTAGAATGGAGAGAATTTTTAATATCTAGCAAATTGCTTTTTTTTTAGACTTTGCTAATTTTACAATTCTGTAGGAGCCTCTAGATAGTGTGATTGTGCGACTTATTGTGATATAGCACTGCATTCATATTGTTATAATAAAGACCCAGCAACTCATATTTGGCACATGGATAACAGTGATAAGTTTTGCAGATAGTACACTAAATGTCAGTTTGGCTAGTGACATATGTAACCTAAGCGTTTGGTATTAGCCAGGCTTGCTGTAACACCACGAGCAAATGTTCGGGTATAGTCCAACTGTTCTATTCATAGGTGTATAGGAAACGTAGACGTAAAATGAAATACGTAACTGTAGATCCTGACAGTCAGCCATCACAACATAACTGGGAGACCGGCTTATCTGTAGCCTAACTTGAGGTTTCTAGCCATTGTGCTCATTACTCTAGTCGCTGAACATCCATCAGCAGGTAAAGGGCACTTTAATGTTTAAATCAAAACAGTAAAAAATCAAATAAAAATACAATATTTTACAATAACTTGTTTAGTTGCATCCACCGGATTAATGTTAGGAGCTGTACTGGTGATGCGTCCGAGTCAGGGACTCGGGCACAGTTCCTATTCAGGAGTATACTAATTACTTAGGACAATCCGTTCCTACCATTACATTATATACTTAGTATTACATTACATAACAATCCAGTGAGCGCTAAGACATTTTAACAAAATGTACATCATGTCCGGACCTTTCGTTCCAAATGTTCAGAATAAAAGCAGCAGTTAGTGTTTGGGGTTACAAATGATGGCTAGTGCTATAGAAATAAATACAGTGCAACTTGACCTGAAGTGGACAGATCCAGCAAAGCCGTCCTGTTCCTCCGAACACCTGTAATCAGCGCACAGAACGGTGTTTGCTGTTCTGCTCCAGTCATTTACTGTGATAGAAGTAAAGGCATTTACTGATATGTAGTAAGTAGGGGCTGAATATATAGTTTATGTAGACTTTAACCTTTCTGTGCAAATTTCGCTTTTTGCTCCCTCTTTGTGGAATGTGATTGGCTGCTGCTTTCCATCTCCTTAGAGGAGATTCCGAGGCAACGTTGATTTTTTCCGCCATTTTTCTCCTTGGAGAGCCATTAGAAAACATGATCTTATAGTCAGATGGAACAAGATGCAGTCGTTTCATAGAAATAAGGCTTGCTTGGTTGTGGTTACATCTACCAGTGCTTGAACGGTGGCGCTCACTTTCACCAGGCCCTTTTCTTCTAGAATGTGATGTGGTAAACAAAGTTTCTCCTGCAAAAAAAAATGCAGCATGGACACAGTAAGTCATTTACTCTTCATAATTTTCCCTTTAAATATAGACATCCTAGTAGCCATTAGTTGTGCAGGTATATTTCACTCCCAGAGGAAGAGTTTGCGAAACGCATGTTGGAGAGTGAGGTGGAGGACACACAGCGCCCATGGAGGCTTTACATAATTATTTATACTCCTTATGTCGCCTACAATCTGATACGGCAATCTTTCTATGACTAGTGCTGGCAGCTATGTTTTTAGGCATCATATTCCTATCTGGCACTTTATTGTTTGATACCTTTATTAAGAACTGTTTTTTCATATTACCGTATTTATTTAGTGCACTCCACATTTTATTGTTATTCTACTTCTATATAATTATTCAGCCTAATTACCCCATGCAATTTACTAGTGTTTAATCACACTTACACAACTTATTACAGTTATTTGTGTCATTTGTATAGTTCTAAAGATATTTTTTGGTGGCGATTGTACTTTAACTTGTCCATGTCCATTTCACTATGTATTAAATAAAGATTATGGGTGGTCTCGATGAGAAAGTGTGTTGGAGTCAAGCGCTCCTGATTCATGAAGAAGTGTACATCTCTTCATGAATTAGGAGCGTTGGACAAGTGGAGTACACCTGTATGTGCACCACGTCACAAATCCTACTCCAATGTCTGCAGGAATAAGATCTGTGGTATAACGAATGCTGCCACTTGTCATGAATTTGACAAGTGGCGATTGGCACACCCACCTCCCGCTCCATCTCAACCCTCCTTATCGGAGCTAAGTAAAAACGGTGTGAGAATGCTAAACAGCTGTATGTGCACCATGTCACAAATCTTACTTCAGTCTCTGCAGGAATAAGATCTGTGGTATAATGAATAGTGATGAGCGAATATACTCGTTACGCGAGATTTCCCGAGCATGCTCGGGTGACCTCCGAGTATTTTTTAGTGCTCAGAGATTTAGTTTTTATTGCCGCAGCTGAATGTTTTACATCTGTTAGCCACCATAGGTACATGTGGGGATTGCCTGGTTGCTAGGGAACCCCCACATGTACTTATGCTGGCTAATAGATGTAAATCATTCAGCTGTGGCAATAAAAACTAAATCTCCGAGCACTAAAAAAAATACTCGGAGGACCCCTGAGCGTGCTCGGGAAATCTCGAGTAACGAGTATATTCGCTCATCAACACTAATGAATGCTGCCACTTGTCATGAATTTGACAAGTGGCAATTGGCACACCCACCTCCCGCCCCATCTCTACCCTCCTTATCGGAGCTAAGTAAAAACTGTGTGAGAACGCTAAAAGTTGCAAAATTTTAGCACAGCCTCGAGTTGCACCAAAATGGGGCGATTTTTCAAAGCTGTTTATTCCAGAATATTGGTGTAAAAGCTTTGATGAATCAGGCCCTTTATTGTCATTATTTGATCCATTGTAGGTGTTTCATTTTTGCATTTTACTACCTGTTTGTTACCAGCTTCAACAATTTCTATTAGGATGCATTTTTAGGCAAGGTATATTTAGGGACATCCACAGAGCTGCTCATATGTCCCACTCTCATACTTTAAAGGGAATCTGTCACCCCATTTTAGGCCTATAAGCTAAGGCCACCGCCATCAGGGGCTTATCTACATCATTCTGTAATGCTATAGATAAGCCCCGATGTAACCTGAAAGATAAGAAAAACAAGTTAGATTATACTCACCCAGGGGCGGTCCCGCTGCGGTCCGATGGGCGTTGCAGTCCGGGTCCGGCGCCTCCTATCTTCATACGATGACGTCCTCTTCTTTGCTTCCTGTCGCGGCTCCTGCGCAGGCGTACTTTATCTGCCCTGTTGAGGGTAGAGTACTGCAGTGCGCAGGTGCCGGGAAAGGTCAGAGAGGCCTGGTGCCTGTGCACTGCAGTATTTTGCTCTGCCCTCAACAGGGCAGACAAAGTACTCCTGCGCAGGACCCACGGCAGGAAGCAAAGAAGAGGACGTCATCGTATGAAGATAGGAGGTGCCGGGCCCGGACCGCGACGCCCATTGGACCGGACCGAATCTGGAACGCCCCTGGGTGAGTATAATTTAACATGTTTGTCTTTCAGGTTATATCGGGGGCTTATCTACAGCATTACAGAATGCTGTAGATAAGCCCCTGATGGCGGTGGCCTTAGCTTATAGGCCTAAAATGTGGTGACAGATTCCCTTTAAACTGCAGAACTGCTTGTTTAGATTGGCTGTTATTGAAACCCAACAATAGGTTACATCACAGAGAACTGATTTCCTTTACATTAAGACAGAAGCAGTTCAATCTGCAAGCAAATACATTACCGCAGAAAATACATTTTGCGGGTAACTTTTATTTTGTCAGTTTTTAGCAATAAGGACAGTGGCAAGAGAAGATTCAAAAGCGATATTTTCCATGCAAAAGAGGAGGCTCAGGAGGTTTTAAGCAAAATAAGACACTGAGCAATAAGCAAAGTTCAGCCCATCTCCCTGTGCACAAAACCTCCAACGCCTGGGTGAGAATACTAATTACATCTAAATCTAGATTAACGGAAAAACTACCATTTGTAGTAACTTCCATATGAAAAGCGCCTTAGATCTGGTAAATTAGGCCCAAATATATAAAATATGATGGCCAAACAAACATTCTGTACATTTCTCACATGATACTACAATGCATTGAACAACTCGTTCGAGCATATATATAATACTGAGAGGTTTATGGGGTCAGATTAACATGTAGAGTGGTCAGTGGTGGCACTTGGAGTAAATGTCCAATAATATCACTTGTGGTCGGTGAATTAACATGCCTTGTGGTCAAGGTTCTTTTCATTTCTAGGCCATTGCTACTTCTGCAGTCCACTAATTACAATGAATTCACTAGAGATGATTGCATGTGTATATGTATCATGTATTTGTGCTTTATTTTTTAAAGCACCACTTCAGGATAATTTTTTTTTCCGTGCTGGATTGGTGCTATTAATCTAAGGTCCCTGACCCTAGGACACTTACCAGCTGCCATCTTTAATTTCTATTGGCTCCACTCCGGTCTCACGGTGCTGACTTGTGACCGTAGCTTGAGACCGGACGTCAGATATATCGGTCACAAGCTCTCAATATAGGTCTGTAGAGCCAGAACAAAGTTCTCATAGACTTACACTGAAAAGTGACCTCTAGCTCGTCCAGCAAACAATGTAGTGATCCAGTAGGTCACAATCTGGAGTAGACTGACAGGAGCAGCGCTGACAGGTGAAGACAGTGGGTGGGGGAGTTATAAAACTAGGGTCAGGGAACTTAGATTAGAAGCACTGGAGTGGTGCTTTAACATAACTTATTGAAACTTAAGTAATAATGCATTAGTTATACTGGCATTATCTTTTATATTTGTTCTGTGTTTTTTCCCAGAAAAGTATAGAGACAAGCTTCTGTTAATAACCAATTGATTTCAGTCTGATATTTTTTTCAATTCCGCAGAGTAGCCGTATAAGCGAAGCTTCAAACAGGGGTATAACTACCACAATGCCGATGATGATAATTCAGGTCACTAGTCTGGCACTCAAACCGGACATTGTGGCAGTAAGTTCTCGTTCAGACGAACAAATTAAACATCCATGTGCAAAACTGATCGGACATCACAAGGACCAATACAAGTTAATGTGGTACATGAACGGTTTTACACACGGACCAATGGTCTGCATGTAAAATTTGAATGTACTACTTTGATCCATATTCCAGATGTTCCTCATTGTAAGTCAATTGGGGGTGTGAAAAACAGATCACATGCAGGTTACCATCCATATGTCACGCGTTATTCACGGATACATTACAATTATAAAGAAAGGAAACTGTATTTTTCCTTTATTAAATTGTTCATATAACAAACAGATACAGTTGTGCTCAAAAGTTTACATACCCCGGCAGAATTTTTGCTTTCTTGGCCTTTTTTCAGAGAATATGAATGATAACACCAAAACTTTTTCTCCACTCATGGTTACTGGTTGGATCAATATACATGAAGATACAAAATGGGCATGGGGACTGCATACCGATGTAAGACATGGACACCGCATACTGATAACAACATGGATGAAAAAGTGAGGGTTTTTTTCAGACGTAAAATGGACGATTTTGCATATGCTTATGTGAACCTAGTCTAATAGTGACAAGAAATTACAGCTGCAATGTGGTCACGTAAAGCTTCAATAAGGCTCTGTTCACATTGTCTTTGTGTTACGTTATATTCAGCTTCAATATTGTTACTAAATGAATAATCAGAAAACGCAATTCATATAATGGGCCAAGAACATATTAATATCAAGCTCTCCCACAGTATAAGCAAGATATAAGCACAGTGGAGTACTGTTATGATCCGGTGACCTTGGAGCCGCATGAGAGACTTTCTCAGGAGTAGGTGGTACCTGTACTGACCGCAAACCCTAAACTAACACCGCAACTAGAAGTAGCCGTGGGATGTACCTAACAAGTTCTAGACACCTCGACACAGCCGGAGGACTAAATACCCCTATAGATGGAAATGGGAATTCTATCTTGCCTCAGAGCAGAACCCCAAAGGATAGGCAGCCCCCCACAAATATTGACTGTGAGTATAAGAGGAAAAACACACACAGGCAGAAAAACAGGATTTAGCAAAAGAGGCACTTCTAGCTAAATAGAAAAGGATAGGACAGAATTCTAAGCGGTCAGTATTAAAATCCTAAAAATATCCACAGCAGATAATACAAATATTCTACATCTAACTAAAGACATAGAAAGTATATCTGCATCTCCTGAGAATCCAGCATGACTGAAAAATCCAAACAAAGTCTAAGCTGGACAAAAACACAATGAATTGCACTGAATTGCAATGCACACTGCATGTGTGCACAGAGACAAAAGAACAGACACTTATCTTAGCTGAATTGGCAGCAGGGCATGAGGAGCCAGAGAGAGATGCAATCCCTCCAAGTACAATGGACAACTGGCATGGACTCATGGATCCTGCACACCTAAATACCTAATAGAGCTGCAATCAGCAGAAACACCTGCCCGGATTACAACCCCAAGACAACTGCACTACCACCAACAACCACCGGAGGGAGCCCAAGAGCAGAATTCACAACAGAGTACTCCGATCAAACACTTAAGAAAAAACAGAGTAGCAACAAGACACACTTAATAAATAACAAGTAATATTTATTGGCAAATTCACAATAAAAACAGATAAGACAAAATGAAGATGAGCACAGTATATATGAGTTGAGGAGACATGAAGGTAGGCAGGGGATGGGTGTAGGGTCAAAAAATAATGGGACCTGGGAAAGTTGGGTTGGTAGAAATCTTAAGTGCACATGGATAGCACACAATGGGAATCAATATAAATACCAATAAAAGGTATCCATGTGTCAATGTTGCAGCAATACATAACACCCATACAATAGCCTAGTCATAGTGAGTCCAGACCACTGCAACCCCCCTGAGAGCCCCTGACGTGTTTCGCGTGCTTGCTTTCTCAGTGCTCTAAAATTTCCTGGTAGATGGCTGTGCTGTCTTAGGTCTTGATAAAACACAGTGGACCTACACCAGCAGATGACATGGCTCCCGAAACCATCACTGATTGTGGATACTTCACACTAGACCTCCAGCAGCTTGGATTGTGGCCTCTCCACTCTTCCTCCAGACTCTGGGACCTTGATTTCCAAATGAAATGCAACATTTACTTTCATCTGAAAACACCTTGGACAACTGAGCAACAGTCCAGTTCTTTTTCTCCTTGGCCCAGGTAAGACGCTTCTGGTGTTGTCTATTGGTTATGAGTGGCTTGACACAAGGAATGCGACACTTGTAGTCCATGTCCTGGCTACGTCTGTGTGTGGTGGCTCTTGAAGCAATGACTCCAGCAGCAGTCCACTCCTTGTAAATCTCCCCCAATTTTTGAATGTCCTTTTTTAAAGGGAACCTGTCACCCCCAAAATCGAAGGTGAGCTAAACCCACCAGCATCAGGAGCTTATCTACAGCGTTCTGTAATGCTGTAGATAAGCCCCAGATGTATCCTAAAAGATGAGAAAAAGAGGTTAGATTAATATTGGAAAATTATTGTTTGGAAATTCGGAGACATGTTGTCAGAAGTTTATAGACTAAAAGAACAATTTACATTTTACACAAAAATATACCTATAAAGAGAAAAATCAGAGAAACGGAAAATTTTGCAGTGGTCTCTTAATTTCTGCCAGAGCTGTATATATTTTTGCCAGAAACACAAAGGAAACGTTTCATCTTTAACTTTAGCCCTTTTAGAGATAATTTCATGTTAAATTTTGTCCAGGTGTGCCGAAACTTTTACATGACACTGTTAGGCTATGTGCACACTTTGCGGTGTGCTCTGCGGGTTCTCCCGCAGCGGAATTGATATATCTGCAGGGCAAAACCGCTGCGGTTATCCCTGCAGATTTATCGCGGTTTGTTTTGCGGTTTCCGCTGCGGGTTTACTCCTATACTATTGATGCTGCATATGCAGCATCAATAGTAATAGTAAAAATAATAAAAATTGGTTATACTCACCCTCCGATGTCCGGATCTCCTTGGCGCTGCACGCGGCGCTCCGGTTCCAAAGATGCTGTACCGAGAAGGACCTTCGTGACGTCACGGTCATGTGACCGCGGCGTCATCACGGTCATGTGACCGCGACGTCACCGCAGGTCCTGTTCGCACAGCAACCAGACCGGACGGCCGCGTGCAGCGCTGAGAGGTGAGTATAGCATCATTTTTTATTTTAATTCTTTTTTTTTTTACACTATTTATGCTTCCCAGGGCCTGGAGGAGAGTCTCCTCTCTTCCACCCCGGGTAGCAACCGCACATTATCCGCTTACTTCCCGCATCGTGGGCACAGCCCCATGCGGGAAGTAAGCGGTTCAATGCATTTCTATGGGTGCAGAATCGCTGCGATTCTGCACAAAGAAGTGACATGCTGCGGGTTGTAAACCGCTGCGTCTCTGCGCGGTTTTTCCCGCAGCATGTGCACTGCGGTTTCCATAGGGTTTACATGTTAATGTAAACGCTATGGAAACTGCTGCGGACCCGCAGCATCAAAATCGCCGCGGATCCGCGGTAAAAACCGCGAAGTGTGAACATGGCCTAATAGGTCCAGAAATACTGCAGAAAATCTGTAACATCAAAAACTCACCAAATACTCATGGTGTGCATATAGCCAGAAATTAACTGATAAACCTCCTGGTTATTACGGTGGCTTGCAAAAGTATTCACCCCCTTGCCATTTTTGGCTGCCTCACAACCTGGAATTTCACTGTTTTTGTTGAGCGTTTGCATCAGTTTATGTGAAGAACATGCCTACAACTCTGAACATTTGGTTTTCTTTTTATTGTGAAAAAAATTGCAAACAACAAATAGGACAAAATAACTGAAAATTTAAGTGTGAATAACTAATCACTCCTCTAAAGTCAGTACTTTGTAGAGACTCGTTTTTCAGTAATTACAGCTGCAAGTCGCTTTAGTTAAGTCTCTATGAGCTTTCCACATGTTGCCACTGGGATTTTTGCCCATTATTCAAGGCAAAACTGCTCCAGCTCCTTCAAGTCAGATGATTTCCTCTGGTGAACAGTAATCTTTAAATCTAACCACAGATTCTCAATTGGATTAAGGTCAGGACTTTGACTATGCCACTCCAAAACATTTACACATTTCTCCTTAAACCACTCGAGTGTTGCCTTAGCAGTATGCTTTGAGTCATTGTCTTGTTGGAAGGTGAACCTCCGTCCCAGTCTCAAATCATTGACAGACCGAAACGGGCTTTGCTCAAGAATATCTCTGTATTTCGCACCATCTTCCCCTCGACTTGGACCATTTTCCCTGTTCCTGCAGCCGAAAAACATCCCCACAGCATGATGCTGCCACCACAATGTTTCACTGTGGGGATGGTGTTCTTGGGGTGGTGAGCTGTGTTGGTTTGATATCAGACATAGTATTTACCTTGGTAGCCAAAAAGTTTAATTTTGGTCTGATCTTACCACAGCACCTTCCTCCATTCACTTGGGGAATCTCCCAAATCTTTTGGCAAACTCAAAACAAGTATTACAATTTTTTTGTGCAAGTAAAGGTTTTTTCTGCCCACTCTTCCATAAAAGCCACATTTATGGCTTATTGTGGTCGTATGGACATATACTCCAGTCTCTGCTTGGGAACTCTGCAGCTCCTTCAGGGTTACCTTGTGTCTCTGTCTTGCCTCTCTTATTAATGCCTGACTTGCCCGGGCTGAGAGTTTTGGTGGGCGGCCCTCTCTTGGCAGGTTTGTTATGGCACCATGTTCTTTCCATTTGATGATAATGGATTTGATGGTGCTCCTGAGGATTATCAGATTGGGATTTTTTTATAACCCAACCCTGACTTGTACTTCTCAGCAACTTTGTCCCTGGCTTGTTTTGAGATCTCCTTGGTCTTCATGGTGTTTGGTTAGTGGTGCCTTTTGCTTTATGGTGTTGCAACCTCTGTGGCCTTTCAGAAAAGGAGTGTGTATACTGACAGACCATGTGACACTTAGATTGCACACAGGTGGACTTTCTTTCACTGAGAATGTGACTTATGAAGGTAATTGCTTGAATCAGAAATTTTTAGGGGCTTCATCACAAAAGGGGTGAATACATATGCAAATGCCATTTTTTAGTTATTTGATCCCATAAATTTAATTTATGCCTATATTTTTACATTTCACCAACTTAGACAATTTAGTGATGATGCATCACATAGAAATCGGATTACAAAAATATTTAAACACAGTTTGTAATATAACAAAATAGGTAAAAAGCCAAGGGGGTGAATACTTTTTGAAAGCCACTGTATCAGTATGACATACTGGTCAGAGTTCCATTCTAAAGGAGTATTCCCATCTCCACATCTCCAAGATCCTATTACAAGACCTTGGGTATTCATGGTTATGTCCACTGATAAAGAGACAGTTCATTAGCTAGTTGCTAGTGGTCGTAACCATGGATACCTAAGGTCCTAAAATGCCTGCACATGAGAAAAGAGACATAGCGAATACATATTTTTTTACTACATTTCTAATTGGAAGTATTTGCTAATATCATTATGTCTACTACATATTGAGATAGGATTTTGTGATGGGAATACGCCTTTAAGAATGGAAGCTATGACAGAAGAGTAACATTACAAGTTTGTGTTTGATTGTTGTTCTTTTTAAATAATAAAATAATTCAAGTTGATAACCTTTTATCGATCCTTACACTCATTTTAGAGTTGATTTAGGTATAATCACTGACTGCACATGGGTAATTGATGGGCCATGCTTTATCGATTAAACCCTGTTAATTAGCTTGCCATCAATGAAGTGTGTACAAGAAAGATAAGACTGTTACAGAACATAATTCAGAGATAGGAACAGTCATTAGTAATTTTCTGAATCCATATTGCCAGTTGCGTTAATCTACACATGGGTGGTTGCATTAGTAGACAGTTGTAATTACAGTAAACATTTTTCCTAGAAATTAATTTTGAAATGACATTAAAATGTGAAGTATTTACAAAGTTCTAATTATGGCAGGAAGACATACATATGAAATAAAGAATGAGGACGGCCAAGCCACAGCTTGGCTTCTTTTCCATGATCTGAGCGTTTAGGTAGAGACAAGCTTTAAAGGGGTCGTCCGATACCTAAAATATCATGAATATCTATTTATACACTATACGCAGTTTTGTCATTTGCTTTATTATAAAATGCATTACACTTCTCCCTATCTAATCCCTAAATGTGCATTTTTTAACTTCACTTCCTGTGACATATCATTTGAGAAGATTCTCAAACAGGATGTCACAGGATGCTGGGGCTGCACTCAACTCCCTGCACAGACTGTCACCCTTTCTGGAACAGGATGTCATAAGGGGGTGGTGCTGTGGTCAAATACCACAGTTTCTTTTTAGATGCCCTCTGAAGATGTCCTCAATCTATGGCGCCAGCAGCATTTTCTTTCTGTGATTGAAGCAAGGCGAGTGACACCACCACTGACCCCTTAATGATGAATCATTTCAGGGTGGTGATAGCAGCTGTGAGGCAGCACTGCTGTCACTCAGTCATTCTGCTTCAATCACCACTCCCTGATGATGTTTTGTTTCACAGTTAGGAACTACGGTGACAGAAGTGGACACTGTCCTTCTCCCACAGTGAAATTTCTTCCACGGCTTATATCAGCGCCACAGATACAGGACATCTTCAGAGGGCAGTGATGCAAGAAACTGTGCTGACTGCAGCACCACCCTCTGATGACATCCTGTTTTGGTAGAGGCGATAGACACTGTGGGGCTGTGACTGCAGACCCAGCCTTCTGATGACATCTTGTTTGAGGATCCTCTCAAATAAAATGTCAGTAGAAGTGAAGTAAAAAAACACATTTAGGGTTAACAGAACAGGGAGAAGTGTAGGGTATTTTATAATAAAGCAAATTGCAAAATTAATTTTTTTTAACACACCCAATTGTGGATTTTTTTATTTACTCCAAGATCTGTTGATTAAAATATACTTTTGTTCATGGCACAACCCCTTTAACCTCAAAAGTGGTTTGCACATTAATGACAAGGCCAATTTTTACAATTCTGACCATTGTCACTTTATGTGGTAATAACTCTGGAACACTTCAACGGATCCCGGTGATTCTGACATTGTTTTTCCGTGACATATTGTACTTTATGATAGTGGTAAAATTTCTTTGATATAGCTTGTGTTTATTTGTGGAAAAAAAAATTCGCAATTTTCCAAATCTGAACTTTCATGCTCTTAAATCACAGAGATATGTCACAAAAATTTCTTAATAAGTAACATTTCCCACATGTCTACTTTACATCAGCACAATTTTGGAACCAAATTTTTTTTTTGTTAGGAAGTTATAAGGGTTAAAAGTTGACCGGCGATTTCTCATTTTTACAACAAAATTTACAAATTATTTTTTTTAGGGACCACATCACAATCGGAGTCCCTTTGAGGAGTCTATATGATAGAATATACCCAAAAGTGACACCATTCTAAAAACTGCACCCCTCAAGGTGCTCAAAACCACATTCCAAAAGTTTATTAACCCTTCAGATGCTTCACGGAAATTTTTGGAATGTGAAAAAAAATAAACATTACCGTATTTTTCGGATTATAAGATACACTTTTTTCCCCCAAAATTTGCGCAGATCAAGATCTCGGCACCAAGATCTCGGGAGATGAGATCTCAGCGCTGATATGTATTCAGCACAAAATATTGCATTTTCATAAGGGTAACAGGAGAAATTGCACTACAAATTTCTCTTGAGTACGCCGATACCCAATATGAGGGAGAAAACTACTGTTTGGGTGCATGGCAGGACTCAGAAGGGAAGGAGTGTCATTTGACTTTTTGAATGTAACATTTCTGAATGTAACATTTCCTGGAATCATTCGTGGACGTCATGACCCATTTGAAGAGCCCCTGATGAGCTTAAACAGTGGAAGCCCCACACAAGTGACCCCATTTCGGAAACTACATCCCTCAAGGAATGTATTTAGATATGTGGTGAGCACCTTGAAACCCCAGGTAATTCACAGAAGTTTATAACGTTGAGCCATGAAAATAAAATTTTATTTTCCCCACAGGTTATTTTGGCCCCAAATTTTGCATTTTCTTAAGGGTAACAGGAGAAATTGCACTATACAGTTTGTTGTGCAATTTCACCTGAGTACGCCGATACCCCATATGTGGGGGAATACTACTTTTGAGGCACAGTGCGTAGCTCAGAAGGGAAGAGGCCCCATATTGGAGTTCAGATTTTCCTAGAATAGTTTGAGGGTGCCATGTCACATTGGCAGAGTCACTGAGGTATCAGAACAACAGAAATCCTCTATATGTGAACTAATTTTACAAACCACACTCCCCCAATGAATTGATCTAGTGGTGCAGTGATCAGATTGACACCACGTGTGCCTCACAGAATTTTATACCACTGAATGATGAAGAAAGAATAAATTACATTTTTACCACAAAAATGTTGTTTTAGCCCCAAGTTTTTAATTTTTCTAAGGGTTAATAGGACTTTTTTTTACAACAAACTGAGGTCCATTTTTACATCGGTGTAAGTGACTAGGCGACTTTATTCTCCAGGTCGGTGAGATTACAGCGTTACTACATTTATATCGGGTTTTTCTGTTTGACTGCTGTTACACACTAAAAGATGCTTTTTATTGCAAAAAATAGTTTTTGCATCACCACATTTTGAGAGCTATAATTTTTCCATATTTTGGCCCTTTAGAGTCATGAGATGGCTTTTTTGAGTTGACGTTCTTATTGGTACCATTTTCGGGAACATGACATTTTTTGATTGCTTTCTATTTTTGGGAGGCAGAATGAACAAAATCCAGCAATTCAGGATTTTTTTTTGTAGGGGGGGGGGGGGGTGATGTCATTCCATGTGTGGTAAAATTGATAAGGCAGTTTTATTCTTTGAGTCAGTATGATTACAGCGACACATTTATGCCATTTTTTGTTTTGGTGCTTTTACACAGTAAAAACTATTTTATTGACAAAACTTCTTAATTTTTCCACTGATGGAGCTGTATGGTGGCTTTTTTTGTGGGACAAGATGACGTTTTCAGCGGTACCATGCTTATTTATATCCGTCTTTTTGATTGCATTTTATACCACTTCTTGTTCAGCAATATGATGATAAAGCATTGTTTTTTATTTATTTTTTATGGTGTTCTCTAAAGGTTTTAACTGGTGGGACAATTTTATAGGTCGAGTCGTTGCTGACGTGGCAATACCAAATATGTGTACTTTTAATGTTTTTTTTTCATACAAATATTTGGTTATAGATAAAAAATCAAAAGATATTGTATTATTTTTTTAAATATATTTTTACAATTATTTTTAAAACATTTTTAATTTTTTTTTTTAAACTTTTTTACTTTGTCCCACTATGGGACTATCATTTTTTGTAGGCAGATCTCTTGTACAGCATGGGGATGCAGCAACATTAACAGAGAAACTTGCTGATCATGCACTGAACATAATCAGCAAGTTCCCTAGCTCTGGTGACACGGATGTCGTCATGACAATATCGGATCACCATGGCAACAAACAGGACCCCATGTCATTCCGCGGGGTCTCCGATCCAATGGCAGAGGGGCTGTCACGTTCAATCGCAGCATTTCAGGGGTTAAAGTGCAGGGAGCGGTGACTGACTGTCAGAATCAGCTAACACCCGGCGGCGATCACTCGCACACCACCCGTGTGCTAGGGTGATTGAAATGACATATTAATCCGTCCCTGGTCAAATAGGCTCAGGGCACATGGACTGATTATTACGTCTGATATCAGAAAGGGGTTAAAGAAATTGTACAGCCTATTCGTCATTAAAGGCTGGAGCTACATTAGAGTATATAAAATTGGTCCGGTGTTGATCCAGAAAAATTGGATGAGTGTCAGGTAAGTACAGTGCGATTTCTCTCACCTAGAATCCATATGACATCTGTATGCAATCTATATGTAATGCATTTTTAACATAATCTTTTAGATACAGTAATCTCTATGTAATTTAAAGCTTGCTTTCAAAGTAATAGAGCAATCTTATATACAGACATAGAGACAGAGAGATACAGTACATAGCCGGTAGATATTTAATATGCTCTGTGGAGCTTATCCAGCTGCATTTTAGAAATTAAAAAATAAAATGGCATGGGGTCCCCTTTATTTTTAATAACCAGTTAAGGTAAAGCAAACAGATGGGGGGCTGGTCTTAATAGTCTGGGGAGGGGCCAATAACCATGGAGCTTCCCAGCCTATTAATATCAGCTCACAGCTGTCACCTTAGCATTTACTGTTTATTTAAAAGGGGAACCCCCCAAAAATGACATGGGGTCTCTCCTATTTTTAGTAACGAGCAAAGGCTAAGCAGACAGCTGTGAGCTGATATTAATAGGCTAGAAAGGTCCATTGATACTTGTCCCATCCCAGTCAAATAAGACTAGCCTTCAGCCACCCCCAAAATAGCGCCTCAATTAGATGCGCCAATTCTGGCGCTTAGCCTAGCTCTTCCTAATTGCCCTGGTGTGTTGGCAATTGGTGTAATGGTTTTAGAGTTGATGTCAGCTGTGTTATGTCCACTGACATCAAGCCCAGGAGTTAGTAATGGAGAGGTGTCTGTCAGACCCCCCCATTACTGATCCCATAGCCAAAATAAAGACACACAGAAAATTCCTTTACTTGAAAAACATTACCCTCTTTTACTTATTACCATAAAAAATAATCCCCAGGGTCCGGCGTACTCCACATGGAGATTCCGCGATGATCCCCATCTTCTTCGTCCAGTCTATGGAGCTCTCTTCAGAGAACACAGCTCTATAGACTGGAGCTGCGGTCACTGCCGTTTCTCACGCTGTGTAGTGCAAGAACCCGGCTGCTGTGACGAGCGGTGATACCAGTAAGGTTATCGCAGTTCACTGCTGCTGACCTGAGATAACCTTACTGACATCACCGCTCGCAGCGTGAGAATCGGCAGTAAGTTCTTACGCTGCGAGCATTGACGTGACTAAGATTACCATAGTTCAGAAGCTGTAAACTGCAATAACCTTATTGATGTCACCACTTGTCACAGAAGCCAGGTTCTTGCACTACACAGTGTGAGAATCGGCAGTGGCTGCAGCTCCAGTCTATGGAGCTGGGTTCTCTGAACGCAGCACCAAAAACTGGATGAAGGAGACGGGGAATGTTGTCGGACCTCTTTATGGACTTTGGCGGACCCTGTGGATCATTTTTTTATGGTAATAAATGGGTAAAAGAGGGAATTTGTCGGGAGTGCTTTTTTCAAATAAAGGAATTTTCTGTGTGTCTGTTTATTTTGACTACAGGGTTTGCAATGAAGGTTTATATGCCGCATGTATACCAACTTAAACCAAGTTCAATTTTTGTGTTTTTTTTTTTGAAATCTGTACAAGCCAGGGTGTGGCCACCTCCCTTGAGCTGGAAACTGCATTTAAGGCCAGTCTCACACGTCCAGATAATTCCGGTACCGGAAAAATCGGTACCGGAGTTATCCGTGTCCGTGAGCTCACGTGGCACATCAGTGTGGCACACGTGCGGCAGCCGTGTGCCGCCCGTGTGCCGACTGGGTACCACACGGACCGTGCAGGAGACAGCGCTACAGTAAGCGCTGTCCCCTGCTTTGGGTGCTGAAGCCACCATTCATCCCTTCTCTCCAGGAAAGTTCGCTGGAGGGAAGGAATGAAAAATCTTTTTTTTTTTTTTGCGGTTGAAATAAAGTTGCCGGTAACCAACCCCCTCCCACCCCTCATCACACCCCCCTCCCACCCCCTGTTGCGCCCGCCCGCTGGAAATAAAATACTCACCCAGCTCCCTCGATGCTTCCTCTCAGCGTCGCAGCTTGTCCTGTATGAGCGGTCACGTGGTGCCGCTCATTACAGTGATGAATATGCGGCTCCACCCCTATGGGAGGGGGTTGGTTACCGGGAACTTTATTTCAACCGCCAAAAAAAAAAAAAAGATTTTTCATTCCTTCTCTCCAGCGAATGCTGCTGGAGAGAAGAAATGAATGGCGGCTTCAGCACCACAAGCTGGGGGGACAGCGCTTACTGTAGCGCTGTCTCCTGCATGGCACACGGACTGCACACGGACAGCATCCATGTGCGGTACGTGTTTTACACGGACCCATTGACTTTAATGTGTCCGTGTGATCAGTGCGCTCCCACGAACACTGACATGTCTCCGTGTTTTTCAAACGGACACACGGTCCGTGAAAACACGCTGACATGTGCAGAGACACATTGATTTTAATGTGTCTACGTGAGTCAGTGTCTCTGGTACGTGAGGAAACTGTCACCACACGTACCGGAGCCACTGACGTGTGAAACCGGCCTAAGAGCTTCCCTAAACTAGTGTCCACAGGTCGAGACCCAGTTCTTCTGTCTGCCCTTATTCACACACTGAGGTCAACTCTGACAAATAGTAAGGTTTTTAATATTAGACAGCGTAGGACGGTTTGATCAAAGTCACCTTGTCATTGGTGGAATGGCTTTTATGCTATTTTTGATCAAAAACAGTATTACTAAGACCCTTGTGTTATTTAGATGCACTTTTGCTTTTTTACTTATTTAGTTACTGCAGGGTTTATGCTTATTTTGCTTCTTGTAGGTTTCTTAGTAATGGGGGTGTCTGACAGACACCTCTCCATTACTAACCCCTGGGCTTGATGATATCAATGGACTTATATAGCTGACATCCCAAAAGCATTACCCCGATTGCCAGCAATCGGGTAGAGACAAGGCGCATTTCAATATCCATGGCCCTTCCCAGCATATTAATATATTAGCCCGCAGCTATCTGCTTAGCCTTTACTGGTTATTAAAAATAGAGGGGGCCCCACATCTTTTTTTTAGGGTCTTCCTTTTTAATAACCAGTAAAGGCAAAGCAGACAGCTGTGAGCTGATATTAATAGGCTGGGAAAATCCATGGATTTGGCCCCTTCCCAGACTATTAAGACCAGCCTCCAACTGTCTGCTTTTCCTTAGCTGTTTTTTTTTTTTTAAATAGGGACCCCATGTAATTTTATTTATTTATTAGCTAAATACATGTACAGTAAGTTACACACGCGAAGCACTGATTAAACATCACTGACATATTTCTTCTATCTATACTATTCTGACGGTGCGGGTTGTGAAATTACTGTAATTGGTTGATGTAATGTTGGGTTTCCTTAGACCATGTGTGTGCCGTTCGATTTTCAAGCACACATCTCAATGTGCTGTGCGATTTTTTTTCTCGCATCCATTGACTTGCATTGGCGGGTCGGATCCGATTGTCGCAGATAATCGCAGCATGCTGCGATTTTTCTCTCCATCCGATCCGAGCTGAGAAAAAACTTGCAGAGGAGTACTGACTCACTTACTAATATTGGTCACAATGCAATGCTTGTTCGCATTGCACTCCTCCCATTTATATGGTAGTGTTAGTGATCTTGTACAGGTTGCAAAAATGGTTACACAAGCCTGCAATGTATCCGCAGAGGTTATAACAGGTCAATATACAGTTAGGCTGAGAAATATTTGGACAGTGACCGAATCTATGTAATTTGGGCTCTGCGTGGTGTTATTTTTTATTTAAAATTAAACTACTGAGATGCATTTGAAGTGAAGACTTTCAGGTTTAAACGGGTTGAACAAAAATATCCCATGAAACATTTAACAATTACAAACATTTTTCTACAAAGCCTCCTCATTTCAGGAGCTCAAAAGTAATTGGACAAATTAACTTTTATAAATAAAATCTTCATGTTTAAGACTTTGTAGAGAATCCTTTGCAGGCAATAATTGCCTGAAGTTTGGGTGCTATACATTGTCAGGCCTTTACTGCAGATTACTTCAGTTGTTGCTTATTTATGGGTCTTTCTGCATTAAGTTTTGTCTTAAGCATGTGAGATACATGCTCGATGGGATTGAGATCTGGTGATTGTTGAGGCCATTGCAGAATATTCCACTTCTTTGTCTTACTCAAATTACAATGTGATTACCTTCAAATTAAGGCCAGTCTCACACGTCCAGATAATTCCGGTAGCGGAAAAATCGGTACCGGAGTTATCCGTGTCCGTGAGCTCACGTGGCACATCAGTGTGGCACACGTGCGGCAGCCGTGTGCCGCCCGTGTGCCGACTGGGTACCACACAGACCGTGCAGGAGACAGCGCTAGAGATAAGCGCTGTCCCCTGCTTCTGGTGCTGAAGCCGGAATTCATTCCTTCTTCCCAGCAGCGTTCGCTGGAGAGAAGGAATGAAAAATCATTGTTTTTTTTTTTTTATTTTGTGTTTAAAATAAAGATCCTTGTCACCACCCCCTCCCACCCCCTGTGCGCCCGCCCGCTGGAAATAAAATACTCACCTGGCTCCCTCGATGCTTCCTCTCAGCGCCGCAGCTTCTTCCTGTATGAGCGGTCACGTGGTAATGCTCCTATGGGAGGTGGAGCCGCATATTCATCACTGTAATGAGCGGTACCACATGACCGCTCATACAGGAAGAAGCTGCGGCGCTGAGAGGAAGCATCGAGGGAGCCGGGTGAGTATTTTATTTCCAGCGGGCGGGCGCACAGGGGGTGGGAGGGGGGTGGTGACAAGGATCTTTATTTAAAACACAAAAACATAAAAAAACAATGATTTTTCATTCCTTCTCTCCAGCGAATGCTGCTGGAGAGAAGAAATGAATGGCGGCTTCAGCACCACATGCTGGGGGGACAGCGCTTACTGTAGCGCTGTCTCCTGCACGGCACACGGACTGCACACGGACAGCATCCGTGTGCGGTACGTGTTTTACACGGACCCATTGACTTTAATGTGTCCGTGTGATCCGTGCGCTCCCACGAACACTGACATGTCTCAGTGTTTTTCAAACGGACACACGGTCCGTGAAAACATGCTGACATGTGCAGAGACACATTGATTTTAATGTGTCTACGTGAGTCAGTGTCTCCGGTACGTGAGAAAACTGTCACCACACGTACCGGAACCACTGACGTGTGAAACCGGCCTAAAGCTGAGAGTCTGCACTTTAAAACTATATTGAGTACCAAAAGATATTCAAGATATAGTTATATAAACAGCTAAAATGCCAAAACTTGTGCCACTGTCTATTTCTGGACCAAACTGTGCTTTATTTTATTATTTTGCAACCATCACTGCCACCTGAACAGTTTGCGCTTAGACTGGACCCTTCACTTTATTATTGTTGTGCTTTAAATGGAAAATGTACGTGGGTTGCCTTTATGAGACAACTATTTAAGAACTTAACAGAGAAAAATGAAAATATCAGATATAATTCTTCGCACTTTTGGTGTTTTATTTGCACTATTGTCATCGGGGGAAAAAAAATGTGTTTTTTTTATAGCATAGCTTTTGAACTAAGACATGGCCTACTTCAGTTTTAATAGCTTGTCACTTATCTCCTGCTCGAAAAAAATGAAATGTTTAACTGTCCATGCAAGAAGTGATCTTCAAGATGAATGAGAGTGATGAATGCTGTCCGTGTGGTCGGAAGCATTCATTTAAAGGATATGTCAACTTCTAGATATCTGGAGAGCGGATATTTCTTTCTTAACCAGATTTTGACAACACATTCAAATTAGGAAATATATTTGGTAATGTTCCAAAAAGTTATTTATCTAACAAGCAAAACAAACAAGAAATTTTGTTTGCAAGAAATTCTGTAAATGTGCACAGGCAGTTTCAAAAAATGTTAAAAGTCTGCAATGTGTGTTCTCATGCTGGAAGATGGAACACTGGTGGTCTGGCCGGGATCACACATACCCGAGATACGGCCGAGTCTCACAGGTGAAATCCCTCCTCTGGCGCCGATGTAACAGGCCAGATTAACCCCCCCGCCCAGAATATACCCGGGGTTAAAGTGGCCTAGGCCAGATTCTGGCGTAGCCCAAACTATACCAGTTTATACCCCTCTGGGCCAGAATATACCCCGGGTATATTCTGACCTAGCCCAAACTATACCCCGGGGAACAAATTGGACTAGTCCAGATTATACCCCTCCAGGTCAGAATATACCCCAGCTGCTGTAGACCAGATTTTTAAGCCTTTTGAGAACCATTGAGTGATATAATCAATAACGGAGCCCCAGGCAGCAAACGGGGCCCCAGGCAGCGCACAGGGCCCAAGGCAGCACAGAGAGGCCCCAAGCAGTGCACGGGGCCCCAGGCAGAGCACAGGGGCCCCAGGCAGAACACAGGGGCCCCAGGCAGCACAGAGGGGCCCCAGGCAGCACAGAGGGGCCCAGGAAGAGCACAGGGGCCCCAGGCATAGCCAAGGCCCCATACAGCGCACAGGGCCCCAGGCAGCGCACAGGACCCCAGGCATCTCACAGGGCCCCAGGCAGCACAAAGGGGCCCCAGGCAGCGCACAGGGCCCCAGGCAGCGCACAGGGGCCCCCGGAAGCGCACAGGGCCCAAGGCAGCACAGAGAGGCCCCAGGCAGCACAAAGGGGTCCCAGGCAGCGCACAGGACCCCAGGCAGCCTAGGGCCCCAGGCAGCACACAGGGCTCCAGGCAGCCCACAGGGGCCCCAGGTAGCACACAGGGCCCCAGGCAGAACACAGGGCCCCAAGCAGTGCACAAGGCCCCAGGCAGCCCACAGGGACCCCAGGCAGCCCATAGGGCCCCAGGCAGCCCGCAGGGCCCCAGGCAGCACACAGGGGCCCCAGGCAGAACACAGGGCCCCAGGCAGCGCACAAGGCCCCAGGCAGCCCACAGGGACCCCAGGCAGCCCGCAGGGCCCCAGGCAGCGCACAGGGGCCCCAGGCAGAACACAGGGCCCCAGGCAGCGCACAGGGCCCCAGGCAGCACAAAGGGGCCCCAGGCAGCGCACAGGGCCCCAGGCAGCGCGCAGGGGCCACAGGAAGCGCACCGGGCCACAGGAAGCGCACCGGGCCCCAGGCAGAAAAGGGAGAGGGGAAAAAACACTCTTTGACACTCTAAATGCAGGAATGAATGTGTCACACGGATTTATGTCTTTTTACATCAACTAATGAACTTGCCCATCAGACCATGTGGGGTCATCACAACAGAAACAGACCCTAATCACAGGACAATAAAACAATCCTTATCTAAGAATTGGCCCAATATTTATGGACGTAACTGTTTATCACCCATGGTAATTTTGCTTCATGTCACCTGGCTTATCCATGGTTTTTTTCCCCTCTCCCTTTTTTTTTTTTTTCTATACTATGTTGTGCATAAATATGTGATTCTTCAGAATTTGTTTTAGTCTTTGCCTGATGAAGAGACATATGTAGTCTCGAAAGCTTGCAATTTGTTACCATCTTTTCAGTTAGCCATTAAAAGGTATCAACCACTGAGGACTCTCAATTCTAAATATTTTTCTATTCTATCCTGATAAGGTATATAAAGTGAACTTGGAACACCTCCAACAACAAAAAAAAAGTTTTCCAATTTTGACAAGGGAAGACCTGTGCTCTGCCTGGGGCCCCATGTGCTGCCTGGGACCCCGTGTACTGCCTGGGGCCCTGTGCGCTGCCTGGGGCCCCTGTGCGCTGTCTGGGCCCCCGTGCTCTGCCTGGGGCCCCGTGTGCTGCCTGGGGCCACGTGCGCTGCCTGGAGCCCCCCTGCGCTGCCTGGGGCCCGTGTACTTCCTGGGGCCCGTGCGCTGCCTGGAGCCCCATGTGCTGCCTGGGGCCCCGTGTGCTGCCTGGGGCCCCGTGCGCTGCCTGGGGCCCCTGTGCGCTGTCGGGGCCCCCGTTGCTCTGCCTGGGGCCCCATGTGCTGCCTGGGGCCCTGTGTGCTGCCTGGGGCCCCTGTGCACTTCCTGGGGCCCCGTGCACTTCCTAGGGCCCCTGTGTGCTGCCTGGGGCCCCTGTGTGCTGCTTGGGGCCCTGGGTGCTGCCTGGGGCCAAGTTATTAAGAATGTCACTCAATGGTTCTCAAAAGCCTGAAAAATCTCATCTACAGTAGCTGGGGTATATTCTGACCTGGAGGTGTATAAACTGGACTAGTCCAATTTGTACCCCGGGGTATAGTTTGGGCTAGGCCAGAATATACCCGGGGTATAATCTGGCCCAGAGGGGTATAAACTGGACTAGTCCAATTTATACCCGGGGTATAGTTTAGGCTAGGCCAGAATATACCCAGGGTATAATCTGGCCTAGGCCACTTTAATCCCGGGTATATTCTGGGCGGGGGGTTAATCTGGCCTGTTACACCGGTACTTGGGAGCGGAGCGTGCAGCTCCATGTGTTGCTGTGCGGCTGCATGCTCCGCTCCAGAGTGCCGGCGCCAGGGGAGGGATTTCACCTGCGAGACTTGGCCGTATCTCGCGTACATGTGATCCCGCCCTAACAATGCTGCTGCCTGCTTCCACTAATGCTTGCAATTAGATATGAGGGAACAAGGACTGTAAAGTTCAGGGTTCGTACTGGACACCTAGTATTCAGTGCTGATCTCCGAACAAGGACGTCTTCCGGAAGTCCGTTGTAGTGTTTGGAGTTCCGGGAGAACGGTGTTGCCAAGAAAGAGAGAGCCCTAGTCCTTACTACAACCTTTTCACAGCACCGAAGTTCGGGTCCCCATTTACCTCTATGGGGTTAGGGCTCAAGTTCAGCTACAGTCCTAGTTTTGAACAGCTGACATGTGCCTGCAATAGGAGCGGGCGGAATCGCGATCCGCCTGGGCCTATTAACTAGTTAAATGCCGCTGTCAAACTCCGACAGTGGCATTTAACAAGCGCTTCCGGACATCCGGCCGGAAATGCGTCCACCGGTGACCCTCGTCACAAGATCGGGGGTCATCGGCGTGTTGGCATGACAACCAGAGGTCTCCTTGAGACCTCTATGGTTGTTGATGACAGATTGCTATGAGCGCCACCCTGTGGTCGGCGCTCATAGCAATGCTGTAATTCTACTACATAGGAGCGATCTGAGCATCGCCTTTATGTAGCAGAGCCAATCAAATTGTGCCAGCTTAAAAAATGTTTTTAAAAAAAATATAAAAGTTCAAATCACCCCCCTTTCGCCCCATTCAAAATAAAACAATAAAAGAAAAATCAAACCTACACATATTTGGTATCGCCGCGTTCAGAAACGCCAGTTATGAGTTTTTTTTAAATGCAATAACGGGTGATCAGAAGAACGTATCTGCACCAAAATGGTATCATTAAAAACGTCAGCTCGGCACACACAAAATAAGCCCTCACTCAACCCGAGATCACAAAAAATGGAGACGCTACGGGTATCTGAAAATTGTGGGGTTTTTTTAGCAAAGTTTGGAATTTTTTTTCACCACTTAGGTAAAAAAGAACCTAGACATGTTTGGTGTCTATGAACTCGTAATAACCTGGAGAATCATAAAGACAGGTCAGTTTTAGCACTTAGTGAACCTAGCAAAAAAGTCAAACAAAAAACAAGTGTGGGATTACACTTTTTTTGCAATTTCACCGCACTTGGAATTTTTTTCCCGTTTTCTAGTACACGATATAGTAAAACCAATGGTGTCGTTCAAAAGTCCAACAAAAAATAAGCCCTCACATTACCATATTGACAGAAAAATAAAAAAGTTATGGCTCTGGGAAGGAGGGGAGCGAAAAACAAAAACGCAAAAACTAAAATACCCTGGGTCATGAAGGGGTTAAAAATGCTGTAATGTTTTAATAATTAACATGCTGAAGATGTGAAATTGCTTCAAATCTGTAAAAAAAAAAAATAGTAAGCAAACTGTGCATGAGATGTCCCAGTAAATGCTGTGGATTTTTTTTTCCAGCAAAACATGAGGAATATAACATGGTAAAAACACAAAGAGTGAACATAGCCTTACGTTATAGTTGATTTCCCAGTACTAAAGGGTTTTTGGACCATGGGTTTAGTTCACATTACCTATATGGTACTTTATGTGGTAGTTTGTTCTGTTTTTCTTTTTTTGTTTGCATATGTCTGAATAATTTAGCTTTTTAATAAAAGGCTTAACTATTTTGCTTATTGGGTGTGTACATAAATTTTGTATTGAATTTTTGCTTCATATTAGGGCTTGTTGACACACAACAATGTTTTCGGTCTGAGTCCTGTCTGTGAAAAAAAATGGACAACCCAGGACCAATGTTCTTCAATGGGGAAGTGCAGATGAATGATTATTTTCACTGACTAAATCTGCGTGTGAAAAAAGAGATTGCAGCATGTGCTGTTTTCTCTTGTAAATAGGATGAGACTCACCCATTCGAGCCTATGGGTGCATGAAAAAAAATCGGACTCCATACAGAGCCACAGTATAGCACCCAATTTTTACGGATACATTGCAATTCTGTAACACAGGAAACTGTAAATGGTCCTGTAAATGATTAATAGGTGCTGCTGTAAAAAAAAAAAAAAAAGATTGTATCTGAACAATTTTTTTTATCTGCTCGTGTGAACCTACCCTAAATGTGATTAATGATGTGTGAAACTAACCTATGTTTAAGGCCGGTTTCACACGTCAGTGGCTCCGGTACGTGAGGTGACAGTTTCCTCACGTACCGGAGACACTGACACACGTAGACCCATAAAAATCAATGCATCTGTGCAGATGTCATTGATTTTTTGCGGACCGTGTCTCCGTGTGCCAAACACGGAGACATGTCAGTGTTCGTGGGAGCGCACGTATTACACGGACCCATTAAAGTCAATGGGTCCGTGTAAAACACGGACCTTCTCCGTGTGCAGTCCGTGTGGCGTGCAGGAGACAGCGCTACAGTAAGTGCTGTCCCCCCCACATGGTGCTGAAGCCGCCATTCATATCTTCCCTGCAGCAGCGTTTGCTGCAGAGAAAATATGAATAATAGTGTTTAAAATAAAGATCTATGTGTCCGCCGCCCTCCCACCCCCTGTGCGCCCCCCCGCTGTTCTGAAAATACTCACCCGCCTCCCTCGCAGTGTTCTGTGCTGGCTGCCCCTTCTACTGTATGCGGTCACGTGGGGCTGACGATTAGAGTCATGAATATGTGGCTCCACCTCCCATAGGGGTGGAGCCGCCTATTCATGACTGTAAATGAGCGGCCCCACGTGACCGCATACAGGAGAAGATGGGGCCAGACCAGGAAGCATCTACAGCCAACGAGGGAGCGGGTGAGTATTTTCAGAACAGCGGGGGGGGCGCACAGGGGGTGGGGGGGCGGCGGACACATAGATCTTTATTTTAAACAATATTATTCATATTTTCTCTGCAGCAAACGCTGCTGCAGGGAACATATGAATTGCGGATTCAGCACCAGATGCTGGTAGTACGTGTGGTACCCAGCACGGTGCGTGTGGTACCCAGTGGGCACACGGGCGGCACACGTGTGCCACACTGATGTTCACCAGAAACGCAGGGGCACACGGACACGGATAATTCCGGTACCGATTGTTTCCGGTACCGGAATTATCTGGACGTGTGGGACAGCCCTAATACAACTGAATTAATCTACATGCACCATATGTATACCAGGAGCCTACAGCAATCAGCATTCCAAACCTTTTAATAAAGGAGCCACCATGCCAGTAACTCTAAGGCTGCCGTCACACTAGCAGTATTTGGTCAGTATTTTACATCAGTATGTGTAAGCCAAAACCAGGAGTGGAACAAAGAGAGGAAAAGTATAACAAAAACATATGTACCACTTCTGCATTTATCACCCACTCCTGGTTTTGGCTTACAAATACTGATGTAAAATACTGACCAAATACTGCTAGTGTGACGGCAGCCTAAGGCTATGTACACACGATGCAGATTTAGTGCAGATCTGCAGCGTTTTTTTCTGCTGCAGATCTGCACTGTGTTTTACAGTACAATGTAAATCAATGTGAAAAAAAAAAGCGTGCACATGGTGCAGAAAAATCTGTGCAGAAATGCTGCAGATTTCAAAGAAGTGCATGTCACTTCTGTTGTACGTTTCTGCAGCGTTTCTGCGCCCCTCCATTAATAGAAATCCGCAGTGGTAAAATCTGCAGAAAATCCGCACAAAAAACGCATCAAACCGAGCAAAAAACGCATCAAAAACGCGCAAAGAACGCATCAAAAACGCAGCTGCAGATTCTGCCAGAAGATGCAGATTTTGTGCAGATTTTGTGCAGAAAATTCTGCACCAATTCTGCATTGTGTGCACACAGCCTAAGGGTATGTGCACACGTAGAAGAGGTCCACTGCGGATTTTTCCGCAGTGGATTTGATAAATCCGCAGTGCAAAAGCACTGCTTTTTTACTGCAGATTTATCGCGGATTTACCGCGTTTTTTTGTGCGGTTTCCACAGCGGTTTTACACCTGCCGTTTTCTATTATGGGGCAGGTGTAAAACTGCTGCGGATTCCGCACAAAGAATTGACATGCTGCAGAATGTAAACCGCTGCGTTTCCGCACGTTTTTTTCCGCAGCATGTGCACAGCGTTTTCTGTTTCCCATAGGTTTACATTGTACTGTAAACGCATGGGAAACTGCTGCGGATCCATCCGCAGTTGAGGAAACGCTGTGGATCCGCAGCAAAATCCGCAGCGTGTGCACATACCCTAAGGGTTTGCTCACAGTGTCATAAAAAAAAAAACGTTCCCATTCTCATCCAGGATACTCAAACAATTTTCCCTCACTTGTCATGCATTTACAATCTGTTTTTTGTCTAAACGTCTATTAATCTTTTACAGGGCCATTTACAGTTTCCTGTGTTACAGAATTGTAATGCATCCGTATCATAAACCTTGTTAAAGGGAAAGTCTAGGCCTCCCATGGAAACGCATTAATTTCCAAAAATTGATGCTATTGTTTTCACAATATGTTAACTGACGCCAATTATACCAATCCCACAAATATACCCCAAGGGTATGTTCATACATAGAATTGTTTGCGTCTTTTTTTCCTGCAACAAAAACACCTGAATAGTGGCAGGAAAAACGCTGCATACAATGTGTTTTTTGGAGCTTTTTTTACGTTTATATTATTTCAAACATCCATTTTAATAAATGAAAAATGCTGCAAAATAAAATGTGCTTCAAAAATGATGAAAGAATTCACATGCAGCGCCTTACAAAAATGCAGCAGGGCTAAAAATACGCATGTGCAAAAAAAAGACAGTGTCCAAAAAAACTTAGGCTACTTTCACACTAGCGTTTTTTTGCATACGTCGCAATGCGTCGTTTTGGCGAAAAAACGCATTCTGCAAAGTCGTCTGCAGGATGCGTTTTTTCCCCATAGACTAACATTAGCGACGCATTGCGACACGTCGCAACCGTCGTGCGACGGTTGCGTCGTGTTGTGGCGGACCGACCGCCAGCAGCAAAAAACGTTACATGTAACTCCGCCCCCACCTCCCCGCACCTCACAATGGGGCAGCGGATGCGTGGAAAAACAGCATCCACTGCCCCCATTGTGCGGCGCTTGCACAGTATGCGTTGGTACGTCGGGCCGACGCAGCGCGACGGCCCCGTACCGACGCTAGTGTGAAAGTAGCCTTAGCGTGTGCAACAAAAACTCAAGAGTGTACATAAGATTTCAAAAATCTCATTGATTATGTTGGTAATGGAAAACGTTGCGGATTTCATACCCCAAGTACTCTGCGTTAAAAATTGCCAAGTGCAGGTTTACCCTTAATTCAGCTGACTCTTCCCTAGAATATAATGATGCATTGCTTTCTACCGCTGCTAACCAGTTCTGGTACTCAAAGTGTTAAAACATCCGTAGGAAAGCAAATAGAACATGAAATAACAATAATGGCCCTCTATTGGAGTGTGCCGGTTGTCAGATCCTTGATCTAGTATTAAAGGCTTTATAGTTTAATTAAAAGCCAACAGCAATAATCACATCATGAGTAGTGAAGTGTGCATCACCGAGGAGGCCCAGCAACAGCGGACCTATGACCTGTCTGTCATCTTCCTCCCTGCATTTTACAAAGGGCAAATTTCCCTCGAGTGCTCACCATTCTTAAATGCTGTAAAAGTGTTCTCTTGGGAATCTGGAAAAACCAATGTGACATTTATACAACAGAAATGCCCTATATTCTAGCGTGTTAGATGGATGAGAACCGCTAATAAGTGTTGCATAAGCCAAGAGAATACTTTATAATGACAAGGATGTGTAGCAAGAATGGAAAGATAATAATGAATGTGCGGCACCAGTAAATAAGGCCATTGCTGAAGTTAGAGAACAACCATACAATTTAGAAAAATAATGTCTGGGTTTGACATTTCTCAAGAATAATAGGAAAAGGCATCTAAATTATAACAATCCATTTGTATCCAGGAAAGTTCATGTGAGCAGAGAGCAAATAAATTCACTGAGAACCCAGTGAAGTTTTTGTTTCGCTGGGACTACAGTAATAAGTTATCAATTTTTTTTTAATAATTTATGCAACTAGGTAAAGTCTATGCTAAGCAAATCATCTGTCAGTCTATGTCAAGACTGACCCGCTATAATTACATGATGGTTTGAAATTAATTTCCACCTCCATGTTGCATTTTTCTGCTACACTTATGCAGCGATTTTAGAGCATAGTTTTCTATTACACAGTGTTTTTACGGTATTTTACCCTAATTTACTGCAATGGCCAGATTTAGTGAATTTTAAAGATCTTGTCACCAAAATGCAGAAAAAGCGGTGTGTTTGGGTTTTTTCTTGCAATCTTGAACATTTTCCCCATTGACTTTAAAGAGATAGAGTACATGTGTAAGGCCGGGGACACACTTAACGTATAAAAAAACGGTCCGTTTTTCACGGCCGAGAATCGCACAAATGTTTCAAAAACAGTGATCCGTGTGCAGTGCGAGGATGCGATTTCCTCGCATCAAATGATCCGTGTGACATCCGTGTGTCATCCGTATGGCATCCGTATGCCGAGATTTTCTCGCAAGCTTGCAAAACCGACATCTAATGGATTTATGTGCTCAAATGTTCGGGAAAACATATATACAGTATATATATATATATATGTCATTGAGACACATATATATATATTCTGTATTTAGATTTCATTCAGCGCGATATCTGTGAAAAGTCGGTAATTCAATTGCCGGCTTTGCATTTCTCCTTCACAAACCCGACAGGATATGACATGGTTTTCATACAGTAAACCATCTCATATCCCCCTTTTTTTTGCATATTCCATACTACTAATGTTAGTAGTGTGTATGTGCAAAATTTGGCCGCTGTAGCTGCTAAAATAAAGGGTTAAATGGCGGAAAAAAATTGGCGTGGGCTCCCGCGCAATTTTCTCCGCCAGAGCGGTAAAGCCAGTGACTGAGGGCAGATATTAATAGCCAGGAGAGGGTCCATGGTTATTGGCCCCCCCGTGGCTAAAAACATCTGCCCCCAGCCACCCCAGAAAAGGCACATCTGGAAGATGCCCCTATTCTGGCACTTGGCCACTCTCTTCCCACTCCCTGTAGCGGTGGGATATGGGGTAATGAAGGGTTAATGCCACCTTGCTATTGGAAGGTGACATTAAGCCAGATTAATAATGGAGAGGCACTTACATTCAGTCACGGTGATGCGCCCCTGCTCATGAACTGCAGCCTGGGAACTTTTTCCCACGCTCCAGGTCATATGAGGACATCCACCAGGGGGCGCATCACCACGACTGAAGGAAATGTAGGTCAATGACCTATAGTTACCTTCAGTCGCGGTGATGCGCCCCCTGGTGGATGTCCTCATATGACCTGGAGCCTGGGAAAAAGTTCCCAGGCTGCAGTTCATGAGAACATCCAGCAGGGGCGCATCACCGCGACTGAATGTAAGTATAGATCACTTTCCTTTCAGCACCCGGGGATTACAGGCACGAGCGAGTGGTTTATCGCAGCTCGTGCCTGTAATATTAGTTAACCCCTCCAGATGGATTACCTCGTTGGACGTGATAGGACATCAGAGAGGGTATGTATATTGTGTGTTTATTGTTTTGCCAAGCGAGGGTCTGAAAATGAATTGAGAGATCAATAAATTATTAAAACAACCGCTGTGTTTATTGCATTAAAATACTTTTAAATCATGTGTGTGTGTGTTTTTTAACCCTTTCATACAATTGGATTAATAATGGATAGGTGTCATAATTGATGCCTCTCCATTATTAATCTGGCTTAATGTCACCTTCCAATAGCAAGGTGGCATTAACCCTTCATTACCCCATATCCCACCGCTACAGGGAGTGGGAAGAGAGTGGCCAAGTGCCAGAATAGGCGCATCTTCCAGATGTGCCTTTTCTGGGTGGCTGGGGGCAGATGTTTGTAGCCACGGGGGGGCCAATAACCATGGACCCTCTCCTGGCTATTAATATCTGCCCTCAATCACTGGCTTTACCATTCTGGCGGAGAAAATTGCGCGGGAGCCCACGCCAATTTTTTCCGCCATTTAACCCTTTATTTTAGCATCTATAGCGGCCAAAATTGCACATACACACTACTAACATTAGTAGTGTGGAATATGCAAAAAAAAGTGGGATATGAGATGGTTTACTGTATGTAAACCATGTCTCATATCATGTCGGGTTTGTGAAGGAGAAATGCAAAGCCAGCAATTGAATTACCGGCTTTTCTATAGAACACCGCTGCGTATTTCTCGCAGTGCACACGCATGGTCCGTGTGTAATCCGATTTTTTCTCGCACCCATAGACTTGCATTGGCGAGTCTCGGCCGAGATACGCTGACAATCGCAGCCTGCTGCGAGTTCCCTCGGATCCGAAATACGGTGGAGAAAATATCGGATGATGGGAGCTGAACCATAGATTAACATTGGGCCGAGTGCTATGCGATTTTTTATCGCATAGCACTCGTCCGTATTACGGTCTAGTGTGACCCCGGCCTAAGACGTAGCATGGCATGAAACACCATGGACCCAATTCATCAAGACCTGCGATGTTCTCAACGGTCTTGATGAGGGTATGTGGTGGAATTAGACGCTCCTGATTTAGAATGGGTACATGCTCCTTCATTAAGACGGTCTGACAAGTGGCATGCATCTCCATCTGGCATGCCAGAAATCTTACTCCACTCAGGGACTGGAGTGAGATCTCTTAGCATAGGAAATGCCACAACTTGTCATGAATTAGACCATCTGTGACATCCTGCCCCCGCCAGGCCCTTGTCCCCCCAGCTTCACTTACTGGGAGAAACTGGTGTAAAAACGCAAAAATCACAACATTTTCAAAGCTTTTACTCCACTTTTTTGGTGTAAAAGCTTTGAGTCAGGACTAGTGTTGAGCATTCCGATACCGCAAGTATCGGGTATCAGCCGATACTTGCGGGTATCGGAATTCCGATACCGAGATCCAATACTTTTGTGGTATCGGGTATCGGTATCGAAACAACATTAATGTGTAAAATAAAGAATTAAAATAAAAAATATTGCTATACTCACCTCTCCGACGCAGCCTGGACCTCACCGAGGGAACCGGCAGCGTTCTTTGCTTAAAATGCGCGCGTTTACTTCCTTCCGTGACGTCACGGCTTGTGATTGGTCGCGTGCCGCCCATGTGGCCGCGACGCGACCAATCACAGCAAGCCGTGACGTAATTTTCAGGTCCTGAATGCCTAATTCTAGGCATTCAGGATTTTAAAATTACGTTCCGGCTTATGATTGGTCGCGTCGCGGTCACATGGGCGATGCGACCAATCACAAGCCGTGACGTCACGGGAGGCAGGAAACGCGCGCATTTTAAAATTACGTCACGGCTTGTGATTGGTTGCGTGCCGCCCATGTGACCGCGACGCGACCAATCACAGCAAGCCGTGATGTAATTTCAGGTCCTGTATGCCTAATTCTGCATTCAGGACCTGAATTTACGTCACGGCTTGCTGTGATTGGTCGCGTCGCGGTCACATGGGCGGCACGCAACCAATCACAAGCCGTGACGTAATTTTAAAATGCGCGCGTTTCCTGCCTCCCGTGACGTCACGGCTTGTGATTGGTCGCGTCGCCCATGTGACCGCGACGCGACCAATCACAAGCCGGAACGTAATTTTAAAATCCTGAATGCCTAGAATTAGGCATTCAGGACCTGAAAATTACGTCACGGCTTGCTGTGATTGGTCGCGTCGCGGCCACATGGGCGGCACGCGACCAATCACAAGCCGTGACGTCACGGAAGGAAGTAAACGCGCGCATTTTAAGCAAAGAACGCTGCCGGTTCCCTCGGTGAGGTCCAGGCTGCGTCGGAGAGGTGAGTATAGCAATATTTTTTATTTTAATTCTTTATTTTACACATTAATATGGATCCCAGGGCCTGAAGGAGAGTTTCCTCTCCTTCAGACCCTGGGAACCATCAGGAATACCGTCCGATACTTGAGCCCCATTGACTTGTATTGGTATCAGGTATCGGTATCGGATTAGATCCGATACTTTGCCGGTATCGGCCGATACTTTCCGATACCGATACTTTCAAGTATCGGACGGTATCGCTCAACACTAGTCAGGACCCATAAGTGTAGTTTTCTGTAGATACAAATCTCTGGGAAATTGACGTAAATTTTTATTTTGCTGACTGTTGCAAAGATGCAGCAAATATGGATTTATGTATGAAACATCGTTCCTTTTCAGAAATTGTAACCTCGACAAATGTCTTCCCCCACTTAGAGCACATTTCTAATTTGCCATTTCCATCATGCACGTATTCTACCACACTATGGTTTACAAAGTCACACTTCTGGAAAAATGTAGACTTTATTTTTCTTAATTAGTTTGAACTTGCATGTTTTTGAGTTGCTATACTAATGTACAGTCATGGCCAAAAGTATTCACACCCCTGCAATTCTGTCAGATAATACTCAGTTTCTTCCTGAAAATGATTGCAAACACAAATTCTTTGGTATTATTGTCTTCATTTAATTTGTCTTAAATGAAAAACCACAAAAGAGAATGAAGCAAAAAATTGATCATTTCACACAAAACTCTAAAAATGGGCCAGAAAAGTATTGGCACCCTCAGCCTAATACTTGGTTGCACAACCTTTAGCCAAAACAACTGCGACCAACCGCTTCCGGTAACCATCAATGAGTTTCTTACAATGCTCTGCTGGAATTTTAGACCATTCTTCTTTGGCAAACTGCTCCAGGTCCCTGATATTTGAAGGGTGCCTTCTCCAAACTGCCATTTTTAGATCTCTCCACAGGTGTTCTATGGGATTCAGGTCTGGACTCATTGCTGGCCACCTTAGAAGTCTCCAGTGCTTTCTCTTAAACCATTTTCTAGTGCTTTTTCAAGTGTGTTTTGGGTCATTGTCCTGCTGGATGACCCATCACCTCTGAGGGAGACCCAGCTTTCTCACACTGGGCCCTACATTATGCTGCAAAATTTGTTGGTAGACTTCATAATGCCATGCACACGGTCAAGCAGTCCAGTGCCAGAGGCAGCAAGCAACCCCAAAACAACAGGGAACCTCCGCCATGTTTGACTGTAGGGACCGTGTTCTTTTCTTTGAATGCCTCTTTTTTTTCTCCTGTAAACTCTATGTTGATGCCTTTGCCCAAAAAGCTCTACTTTTGTCTCATCTGACCAGAGAACATTCTTCCAAAACGTTTTAGGCATTTTCAGGTAAGTTTTGGCAAACTCCAGCCTGGCTTTTTTATGTCTCGGGGTAAGAAGTGGGGTCTTCCTGGGTCTCCTACCATACAGTCCCTTTTCATTCAGACGCTGACGGATAGTAGGGGTTGACACTGTTGTACCCTCGGACTGCAGGGCAGCTTGAACTTGTTTGGATGTTAGTCGAGGTTCTTTATCCAACATCCGCAAAATCTCTTGTCAATTTTTCTTTTCCGTCCACATCTAGGGATGTTAGCCACAGTGCCATGGGCTTTAAACTTCTTGACGACACTGCGCACGGTAGACACAGGAACATTCAGGTCTTTGGAGATGGACTTGTAGCCTTGAGATTGTTCATGCTTCCTCACAATTTGGTTTCTTAAGTCCTCAGACAGTTCTTTGGTCTTCTTTCTTTTCTCCATGCTCAATGTGGTACACACAAGGACACAGGACAGAGGTTGAGTCAACTTTAATCCATGTTAACTGGCTGCAATTGTGATTTAGTTATTGCCAACACCTGTTGGGTGCCACAGGTAAGTTACAGGTGCTGTTAATTACACAAATTAGAGAAGTATCACATGATTTTTCGAACAGTGCCAATACTTTTGTCCACACCCTTTTTATGTTTGGTGTGGAATTATATCCAATTTGGCTTTAGGACAATTCTTTTTGTGTTTTTTTCATTTAAGACAAATTAAATGAAGATAATAATACCAAAGAATTTGTGTTTGCAATCATTTTCAGGAAGAAACTGAGTATTATCTGACAGAATTGCAGGGGTGTGAATACTTTTGGCCATGACTGTAACTTTCAGCCACACTATTCCCACCTTATCTTAATGTATCCTTACAAGGCTGACCTAAGAATCTAATCATTAGCCGTCTTGAATATTTCAGGAGGTCTGAATCTCTAGGCCAAGGCTAGTATATACATTAACAGCAAAGGGAATAATTAAGCTAGCCCTACACATTAAATTCTCTGGCCAACAGCCATCTCTGCAGATTCCGGCATACACAGGAACGTTCTGCTCGGCCGAGAGAGTCCATGAGAGAGTCACCATCAGATTCCTCTGGCACCGGCTTATCTCACTGCAATTCCAAAAGCCTGATCCTTCTCTTCTCCAACATCATCTGTAGGGACAGAATCAGGATACATCCATACACATGATGTGATGGGTAAATCCTGACGACATCAGTGAGTTCAGTGGACTTTTATCTAATATGGATAGGGACTTTAGTACCTATATATGTCTATTTGACCGATCATGTTAAAAATGTATTCATAAGTTTTACGAGAGGTGATCAAACACATTGGATAAAAGTAGTTTGATGGTTGGTCCACCATCGGACAAACAATGTCCTGCTGAACACTCATCACACAGACCCAGTCCATAGACTGGTCGTTACTGTTTTCAAACTGGACGTAGATGGACATATTCAACAACACTGGGTGAAAGACAAATAATCTTTTCGGGCATATTCATTCATTTATTCAAAGATCTTTTGTCCTACTATTGGATGAAAATTTGAACCACAGTCAATGTAGTTTCAGTAAATTAAAGTGTCATCTGTAGTCTATAGCGATCGTGTTTAGTAAACTGTCAGGCAACAAATATTTGTAATGGTTGAAATCGATAAAAAAGTTAAAATGGCTGTTCTATAGGTAAAAGGATTTGGAGTAAATTGCTAAACTAAGGACATGATAATTTTTATGTTGTGGTGGAAATTCACATTAAAATATTGTTGAAAACATTAAGTAATGTTATTTTGAATAACGAAAAGGTTGAAGAAAGTGGACAGAACAACCATAGGCTAATAACTGACAGACTGTTCTTTGAAGCACACAAAAGCTTTCAGAGTCTAGTCTCCAACATGACACCTGCCTTAGATATACGTTAGAAAGCTGTTGGCCAAACGCTACTCAGTGCAGAGCGACCTCTCTGGCTAGCCACTGAAGCTGCGCTGGCAGCATCTCCTCATTCACCAGTGGTTTTCAGCCGGGGTGGTCGCATCTTGGCACCGTCCTGGTTGAAAACGGTATATCCCCCAGATATTGATTACGGCGTGGGACACAACGATGGACAGATATGGTATATTGTTGGTTTGTTATTCTTATTTTTATTACAGGAGATTGAGGGCATCGCATGGATTAGGAGTAATAATAAAATGGGAAAACTGTGTTGTGTTGTATTTCATTAAAAGACTTTATTCTGGCTGTGTCTTTATTTAACACTAGCTGAAGAGCCTGGCGTTGCCTGGGCATAGTAAATATCTGTGGTTAGTTATATCACCTCACTTCTCTTATTTTCCCATCACCCCTCTCATTTAGCACCTCCCTTCTCTCATTTTCTCCCTCACACCTCTCATTTCCCCCTCACTCCTCTTATTTTCCCCTCATTCCTCCCTAAAACTTGTCATTTCGACCTCACATGTCTCATTTTCACTTCACACCTCTCATTTTCCCCTCAGTATATACATGTTTGTCATATCCCTTATATATAGTATACACCTGTACGGTGTATAGTATATACCTGTATGTCATCTCCCCTGTAAATAGTATATACCTGCTGTATGTTATCTCATCCCGTATATTGTATATACCTATGTGTCATCTCCTCCTGTATATAGTATATACCTGTATATCATCTCTTCTGTATATAGTATATACCTGTATGTCATCTCCTCCTATATATAGTATATACCTGTATGTCATCTCCTGTATATAGTATATACCTGTATGTCATCTCCCCTGTATATAATATATACCTGCTGTATGTCATCTCCTGTATATACCTATGTGTCATCTCCTCTTTTATATAGTATATATCTGTATGTCATCTCCTCCTGTATATAGTATATTCCTGTGTGTCATCTCCTCCTGTATATAGTATATACCTGTATGTCATCTCCTCCTATATATAGTATATACCTGTATGTCCTCTCCTCCTGTATATAGTATATACCTGTATACCTGTAAGTCATCTCCTCCTGTATATAGTATATACCTGTGTGTCATCTCCCCTGTATATGGTATGTACCTGTATGTCATCTCCTCCTGTATATAGTATATATCTGTGTGTCATTTCCTCCTGTATTAGACCTCGTTCACACGTTATTTGGTCAGTATTTTTACCTCAGTATTTGTAAGCTAAATTGGCAGCCTGATAAATCCCCAGCCAACTGGAAGCCCTCCCCCCTGGCAGTATATATTAGCTCACACATACACATAATAGACAGGTCATGTGACTGACACCTGCCGTATTTCCTATATGGTACATTTGTTGCTCTTGTAGTTTGTCTGCTTATTAATCAGATTTTTATTTTTGAAAGATAATACCAGACTTGTGTGTGTTTTAGGGCGAGTTTCATGTGTCAAGTTGTGTGTGTTGAGTTGCGTGTGGCGACATGCAGGTAGCGACTTTTGTGAGATGAGTTTTGTGTGGCAACATGCGTGTAGCAACTTTTTGTGTCGAGTTGCATGTGACAGGTTAGTGTAGCAAGTTGTGTGCAGCAAGTTTTGCGCATTGCGAGTTTTGTGCGTGGCGAGTTCTATGTCACAACTTTTGTGCATGTGGCAATTTTTCCGCATGTGCAAGTTTTGCGTGTGGCGAGTTTTGCGTGAGCCTAGTTTTGCATGTGGCAAATTTTGTGCGTGGCGAGTTTTGAGTGGCGACTTTTGTGTTTCGACTTTTATGTGGCGAGGTTGGTGTATGTGTGGTGAAATGTGTGCTGAGGGTGATATGTGTTCAAGCACGTGGTAGTGTGTGGAGCGTTTTGTGTGTATTCATATCCCCGTGTGTGGTGAGTATCCCATGTCGGGGCCCCACCTTAGCAACTGTACGGTATATACTCTTTGGCGCCATCGCTCTCATTCTTTAAGTCCCCCTGTTCACATCTGGCAGCTGTCAATTTGCCTCCAACACGTTTCCTTTCACTTTTCCCCATTATGTAGATAGGGGCAAAATTGTTTGGTGACTTGGAACGCACGGGGTTAAAATTTCGACTCACAACATAGCTTATGACGCTCTCGGGGTCCAGATGTGTGACTGTGCAAAATTTTGTGGCTGTAGCTGCAACGGTGCAGATGCCAATCCCGGACATACACACATACACACACACACATTCAGCTTAATATATTATATGTAACAACTATAGGATTAGTAATGTATAGGGGTCTTATTGACATTTCTCCATTACTAAGCCGTGGGCTTGATGTCACCTTACAATACAAAGGTGAAATCAACCCCACAACTATTACCCCACTTGCCACGGCTACAGGGCAAGTGTGGAGAGCGAGGCAAAGTGCCGGAATTGGCGCATCTTAGAGATGCGACTTTTCTGGGGCAGCTGAGTGCTGATGCTTTTAGTCAGGGGGGCCAATATCAATGGCCCCTTCCTAGGCTAATAATATCAGCCCACAGCTGTCTGCATAGCCTTTGATGGCTATTAACTACAGGGTGACCCCACGTCATTTTTTTGGGGGTCCCCCATTTTAATAGCCAGTAAAGGCTAAGTATACAGTTGTGAGCTGATATTAATAGCGTGGAAAGCTCCAAGGGTATTACCTCCTTCCCAGGCTATAAACATCTGCCCCCAGTCATTTGTTTTCCCTCTGCTGGTTGCAAAAATTGTGCGGGAGCCCACGCCCTTTTTTTCCCTAAAATAATCTTTTATTAACTAAATACATGTCCAGTAATTTGCACACACACTGTACTAATTGTATCTGTCACTAACATCTATATATCTACCTAATCTATTTGTATTTACTGTATGTAATCCATTTCTTCCATCCTATCGGCTCCTGCAGTGATTTTACAGAAGCCGGCAGATGAATTACCGGCTTTTCTTCTATCTATCTTTCTGTGCAATATAAATACATATACAGCTCTGGCAAAAATTAAGAGACCACTGCAAAATGTTCACTTTGTCTGATTTTTCTCTTTATAGGTATATTTTTAGTAAAATGTAAATTGTTCATTTATTTTATAAACTTCTGACAACATGTCTCCGAATTTCCAAGCAATAAATTTTGTATTTATTTTTCTGAAAAGGAGAAATGGTCAAAATAAAAAAAACCCAGGGCTTTCAGGTCTCAAATAATGCAGAGAAAACAATCATTTAGAAACAACAATACTAATGTTTTAACTCAGAAAGAGTTCAGAAATCAATATTTTGTGGAATAACCATGATTTTTAATCACTATCCATCATCCTCTTGATTACATTCCAGAGGTTTTCAATGGGGTTCAGATCTGGAGATTGGGCTGCCCATGACAGGGTTTTGATGTGGTGTTCTGTTAATTTTTGCCAGAGCTGCATATATATGTGTCACTGACATCTATATATACGAGTATATTGTCTAAGGGTCACTTCCGTCTTTCTGTCCTTCTGTCTTTCTTTCTGTCACGGATATTCATTGGTCGCGGCCTCTGTCTGTCATGGAATCCAAGTCGCTGATTGGTCTCGCCTGCTGCCTGTAATGGCTGCCGCGACCAATCAGCGACGGCCACAGTCCGATTAGTCCCTCCCTACTCCCCTGCAGTCAGTGCCCGGCGCCCGCTCCATACTCCCCTCCAGTCACCGCTCACACAGGGTTAATGCCGGCGGTAACGGACCGCGTTATGCCACGGGTAACTCACTCCGTTACCGCCGCTATTAACCCTGTGTGACCAAGTTTTTACTATTGATGCTGCCTATGCAGCGTCAATAGTAAAAACATCTAATGTTTTTAAATAATAAAAAAATAAAAAATCATTATATACTCACCTTTCCCGCTCCTCGCGACGCTCCGGTGACCGCTCCATGCAAGTGGCAGGTTCCGGTGGCAAGGATGGTCTGCGAGAAGGACCTGCCATGACGTCACGGTCATGTGACCGTGACGTCATCACAGGTCCTGCACGAGAAGGACCTGCCGTGACGTCACGGTCATGTGACCGCGACGTCATCACAGGGCCTGCGCGAGAAGGAGGCGACAGGACTACAAGGGGCCCTGGAAGGTGAGTATATGTTTATTTTTTAACCTATGACATACGTGGCTGGGCAATATACTATGTAGCTGGGCAATATACTACGTGACTGGCCAATATACTACGTGGCTCTGTGCTGTATACTATGTCGCTGTACAATATACTACATGGCTCTGTGCTGTATACTACGTCACTGGGCAATATACTACGTAACTGGGCAATATACTACGTGGCTGGGCAATATACTACGTCACTGGGCAATATACTACGTGGCCCTGTGCTGTATACTACGTCGCTGTGCAATATACTACATGGTTGGGCAATATACTACGTGGCTGGGCAATATACTACGTAGCTGGGCAATATACTACGTGACTGGCCAATATGCTATGTGGCTGGGCAATATACTACGTGGCTCTGTGCTGTATACTACGTCACTGGGCAATATACTACGTTACTGGGCAATATACTACGTGGCTGGGCAATATACTACGTCACTGGGCAATATACTAAGTCACTGGGCAATATACTACGTGGCTGGGCAATATACTACGTGGGCTGGGCAATATACTACGTTGACTGGGCACTATACTACGTGGGCTGTGCAATATACTACATGGACATGCATATTCTAAAATACCCGATACGTTACAATCGGGCCACCATCTAGTATATATATAATCGTCTAAGGGGCACTTCCATCTGTTTGTCCATCTGTCTGTTTGTCTGTCTGTCACGGAAATCCCAAGTTGCGGCCAGCCGGCCGTGACCGATCAGCGACGGGCACAGTCCGGCCGTGAAATGGTCGCTCCCTACTCCCCTGCAGTCAGTGCCCCCTCCATACTCCCCTCCAGTCAATGCCCGCCGCCCACATAGCGCTTTAGCAGTCCGGTAAACCGACTGCGTTACACCGCCGCATAACGCGGTGTAACGCAGTCTGTTAACGCTGCTATTAACACTGTGTGACAAACATTTAGTAAAAAGATATGTTAAAAATAAAAAAAATAAATAAAAAATGGTGCTATTCTCACCTTCCGCCGTCCACCGATGCACGCAAGCGGCGAGGCTGCCGCCAGCTTCCGTTCTCAGAGATGCATTGCAAAATTACCCAGATGACTTAGCGGTCATCTGGGTAATTTCGCAATGCATCACTGGGAATGGAAGCTGGCAGCAGCCTCGCACGCATCAGGACAACTTCTGTGGATGCCGGAGGGTGAGTATATAACTATTTTTTATTTTAGTTCTTTTTTTTAACAGAAATATGGTGCCCACACTGCTGTATACTACGTGGGCTGTGTTATATACTGCATGACTGATATATACTACGTGGGCAGTGTTATATACTGCGTGGGCTGTGTTATGCGTGGGCTGTGTTATATACTAAGTGGCTGCTATATACTACGTGGCTGCTATATACAACGTGGCTGCTACATACTATGTGGCTGCTATATACTACGTTGCTGTGCTATATACTACCTGGCTCAGAATTTAACCCCCACTCACAGCGCGACGTACATACATACATACATATTCTAGAATACCCGATGCGTTAGAATCGGGCCACCATCTAGTATATATATATATATATATATATATATATATATATATATATATATATATAGTAGCATGGCTAAAGGGTGTGTAGTCGACGGCAGGTATGTGCCACATAAGTGCCTTGTTGCTGTAATGTAGCCCGGAGTATTTCTTAGTTGTATATAAACATGTATATATATGCCTTACAGGACCTGTGGTGATGTCAGACCACATGGCTACTCATGTGATGGGTTACTGGGTGTGGTTAGCTCTATATAAGACAAGCTAATGTTTAACACAGGGGGATATGTGTGGAGGTGCTAGCCTCCAGTGTGTTAAGGCTCCAGCACTGAGCCTGAAGGAATGGACACTTGCTTTTTCCCTTTTGCCTGAGTTAAAGGCTATTTGTTTTCCTGTTGATGCTAAACTGGTTTATGAAGCAATAAACCTTTGAACTTTTGTTGGAACCTGCCTCCTAAGTGTCAGCCGTCGCACCTGAGTGAGTGAAATCCCTACAATTGGTGGAGAATGCGGGCAGCGTTCCCAGCGGAGACGAAGAGTCTGTTATTGGATGTCCTGGGTCAAGTCTGTTGTAAGCCAGCAAGCTTTGCCGGGGAAAATGGAGGATCTGCTGAAACACTTGCTCCAGTCGCAGCAAGAGACCAACAGGCTGTTGATGCAGCAGATACAACAGAGCCAGCAGCAGATACAACAGAGCCAGCAGGAGCAACGGCAGAGCCAGCAGGAGCAACGGCAGCAGATTCAACAGAACCAGCAGGAGCAACGGCAGCAGATGCAGCTTCTGGCGACCGCCATCCAGGGCAAGACGAGCGCCCCAACCCCAGGTCTGGCTGATGACACCCACGTCCGGAAGACGGTAAGACGCGCATTGCAAAAAATTACTCCCGGGGATGATGTTGAGGCCTTCCTGACGGTGTTTGAGAGGGTCGCTGAGAGGGAAAAACTTCCGCCAGAGCAGTGGGCAGAGGTACTGGCGCCATACCTGACGGGAGAACCCCAGAAGGCGTACTATGATTTGACCTTGCAGGATGCCAAAGAGTATCACAAGTTGAAAGTCGAGATTCTCACACGTTTGGGGGTGACACTGACTGTCAGGGCACAGCGAGTTCACAGCTGGGCCTATCACCGGGACAAACCTGCCTCACTCTCAAATGTTTGATCTGTTGCACCTGGTCCAGAAATGGCTGCAGCCAGAGTCATGTACACCTGCATAGATGGTGGACCGAGTAATGATGGATCGGTTTGTACATTCCCTCCCGAGGTCCATACAGACTTGGGTTGCCCAGGGTGATCCCCAGAATGCCGACGAACTGATCGGACTGGTCGAGAGATACCAAGGGATGGAAGGCTCCTTTGGGAGGCAGCCCATGCCGTACTGGGGGTCCCAGAAAGTTGCTGAATCCCAAAAAGGGGTGGCGCGTCCAAGGTCACAAAGTGCGGGGGAGGTGGTGCCCAAGGTCCCTACGGGTGATATTATTTGCTGGAAGTGCCACGGGCCAGGACATATAGCTGCCCGTTGTTCCCAGACCACTGAGCAGATGGACTGCAGCATGGGACGCCGTTGTTCATACTATGCGTATCCAGCCTGCAGTGTGAACTCTCCGCCTAACGAGGGACCTCAAGCGTGTCCCATAAGGGTGAACGGTCGAGCAGCAACGGCGCTGTTAGACTCAGGGAGCTTAGTGACCCTGGTGAGGGCCACTTTCCCTCTCCACCTGCTCCCGGGAAAGAAGGTCGGCGTGCGGTGCATACATGGTGATGCCAAGGACTACCCTTTGGCCAGGGTGGACATTGAAACGGCATGTGGCACTGAGTCCCACATAGGCGGTGTCGTGCAGGACTTGTTGCACCCTATAATTATTGGCCGGGATTTCTGTCTATTTTGGGATTTGTGGGGAAAAGGTTCTGAGCTCCCTAGCAAGAGTAGGGAACCAGTGAACCCTGGAAGGGTGTCACCACACCCAGAGACAGACAGGTTTCCTTTTTGTGTGCTGGTTGGGGATGAGGAGGAAGTGTCCCCTGCATCTGACACTATGGAGTTAGAGGTAACCGGTGAAAATTTTGGGACTGCCCAACATAGGGACCCCACTCTGAGGGAAGCCTTTAATAATGTCACAGTTATTGACGGGGTGGTACAGGAGCTGGGGGCAGACACAAGGTTTCCCCATTTTCTGATGAGTGGGGAGTTGTACCGGGTCACGAAAATAAGGGAGGAGTTGGTAGAGCAGTTGGTAGTGCCGGGTCCATATAGACGGAAGGTGTTGGACATGGCCCATTCACACATCTTGGGTGGACACCTAGGGGTGGAAAAAACGCAGGAACGGGTTGTGCAGAGATTCTATTGGCCTGGGTGTCACCGAGAAATAGTGAACTATTGCAGGTCCTGCCCTACATGTCAGCTAACTGCTCCCACTCCTCATTTCCGGAACCCCCTTGTGCCACTGCCCATTATTGAGGTACCATTCGAGAGAATTGCCATGGACTTGGTTGGTCCCTTGGTTAAATCAGCCCGGGGCCATCAGTATATATTAGTCATCCTGGACTATGCCACACGCTATCCTGAGGCAATTCCCTTGAGAAATTCTTCCTCGAAGAGTATAGCCCGCGAGTTGGTCCATGTCTTTTCCCGGACAGGTCTGCCGAAGGAGATCCTGACTGACCAGGGGACACCTTTCATGAGCAAGGTGATGAGGGAGTTGTGCAAAGCCCTGAAAATCTCCCAGTTGAGGACCTCGGTGTACCATCCCCAGTCAGATGGTCTTGTTGAGAGATTTAACAAGACACTGAAGAGCATGCTGAGAAAAGCTATAGAGAAAGACGGTAGAGACTGGGATTGCCTCTTACCCTATCTGATGTTTTCCATTCGTGAAGTTCCACAGGCCTACACAGGGTTCTCACCGTTTGAGCTTCTATATGGCCGACATCCGCGAGGACTCCTGGATGTAGCCAAGGAAGCCTGGGAAGCCGAAGCCACGCCCCACAGAAGCGTCATTGAGCATGTGGCCCTGATGCAGCAGAGGATTGCAAAGGTGATGCCTATCGTGAAAGAACACCTCCTCCAGGCACAAGAAGCTCAGGCCAGAATCTACAACCGGTCTGCAAGAGTAAGGCAGTTCAATCCGGGAGACCGAGTTCTTGTGTTAGTTCCGACGGTGGAAAGCAAGTTCTTGGTCAAATGGCAAGGGCCATATGAGGTTGTCGAGAAACTTGGTGAAGTAAATTATAAAATTCACCAACCAGGAAGACGGAAACCATTCCAAGTGTACCATGTCAACCTCATCAAGCCGTGGCAAGATAGAGAGCCGACAGTAACTCCATCGTTGTTAAGCAACCCGTTCTGATGGCCCCAAACTTCAAAAAAGAGTTTATTCTTCAGACAGATGCCTCAGATGTCGGGGTGGGAGCAGTCCTTTCCCAAGAGCTACATGGGGAGGAGCATCCTGTCCTCTATCTGAGTAGAAAGCTGTCCTCATCTGAGAAGAACTACTCAGTCGTGGAAAGTGTTTGGCCATAAAATGGGCGGTGGACACGTTACGGTACTATCTGCTGGGTCGTAAATTCAGATTGATATCTGACCATGCCCCACTAAGATGGATGAGGGAAACAAAGGGTAGAAATGCTAGGGTCACCCATTGGTTCTTAGCCCTGCAGGACTTCAGTTTCCATGTGGAACATAGAGCCGGAAAGCTGCACGGTAATGCGGATGCCCTGTCAAGAATTCCTTGTTTAGTGGGGAAAAGTGCCAAGCCCCACGGCTTTAGGCAGAGGGGGGAGGTATGTAGCATGGCTAAAGGGTGTGTAGTCGACGGCAGGTATGTGCCACATAAGTGCCTTGTTGCTGTAATGTAGCCCGGAGTATTTCTTTATTGTATATAAACATGTATATATATGCCTTACAGGACCTGTGGTGATGTCAGACCACATGGCTAATCATGTGATGGGTTACTGGGTGTGGTTAGCTCTATATAAGACAAGCTAATGTTTAACACAGGGGGATATGTGTGGAGGTGCTAGCCTCCAGTGTGTTAAGGCTCCAGCACTGAGCCTGAAGGAATGGACACTTGCTTTTTCCCTTTTGCCTGAGTTAAAGGCTATTTGTTTTCCTGTTGATGCTAAACTGGTTTATGAAGCAATAAACCTTTGAACTTTTGTTGGAACCTGCCTCCTAAGTGTCAGCCGTTGCACCTGAGTGAGTGAAATCCCTACTATATATATATATATATATATATATATATACATACATCTATTCTATGTGTATATATCTATTCTATACTAACCTGTCAGTGTGATTATACTGTACGCAGCAGATCATTTGTTGGCTTTTAATCTATCTAATATATATAGAAAACACCAAATAATATCCCTTATAGGGTCATGAAGGATAGCATATAACACAACCGAAAAAAGAACCTTCACTCAGAGACCAAATAATTAAAGAATATATGAATATTTATTAAAGACAAACATACACAGAAGTAAAAACATAATGGATGCCACCAGTGCAGAAACAACGGTGGGACCAACACGGGCCTGACCTCAATACAAATATACACAGCAGTGATATAGAACAATAATAATAAAATACAGCCTCAGAAAGTGTGTATAAATACATATATCATAAATAAGTACTATAAAAGTAAATACAATAAAGTGCTGATATGCAAAAGTGCAATGAATATTTACTATGTGCACTAGTGCAGGAAATGCTGCTGCACACAATAGACTCAGAAAATTAAGCAGCTAGGCTGAAATGATCAATAAAACAAACATATTATAAGTGTATATGCGGCACAAGTGTGCCATATAATATATGGGTATAGTTACCAAGAGGATGAGAACCGGGGACCCACCACACCCGACGCGCGTTTCGCACGGAAATGCTTTGTCCAGGGGTCCGTGCGAAACGCGCGTCGGGTGTGGTGGGTCCCCGGTTCTCATCCTCTTGGTAACTATACCCATATATTATATGGCACACTTGTGCCGCATATACACTTATAATATGTTTGTTTTATTGATCATTTCAGCCTAGCTGCTTAATTTTCTGAGTCTATTGTGTGCAGCAGCATTTCCTGCACTAGTGCACATAGTAAATATTCATTGCACTTTTGCATATCAGCACTTTATTGTATTTACTTTTATAGTACTTATTTATGATATATGTATTTATACACACTTTCTGAGGCTGTATTTTATTATTATTGTTCTATATCACTGCTGTGTATATTTGTATTGAGGTCAGGCCCGTGTTGGTCCCACCGTTGTTTCTGCACTGGTGGCATCCATTATGTTTTTACTTCTGTGTATGTTTGTCTTTAATAAATATTCATATATTCTTTAATTATTTGGTCTCTGAGTGAAGGTTCTTTTTTCGGTTGTGTATCTAATATATATATATATATATATATATATATATATATATATATATATATATATATATATATATATACTAGATGGTAGCCCGATTCTAACGCATCGAGTATTCTAGAATATGTATGCAGTTTATTTATGAAGATTTTAGAATAATACATTGAATACCCAGGATTCGGCCGGCCGCGACCAATTAGCGAAGCGTGGTTCAAATCCCGCGCCTGTCGCTGATTGTTCGCGGCCGGCCATGTAGTATATAACAGGCCACGTAGTATATTGCACAGCCACATAGTATATTACACAGCCACGCAGTATATAGCACAGCCACGTAGTATATAGCACAGCCACGTAGTATATAGCACAGCCCACGGAGTATATAGCACAACCACGTAGTATATAACACAGCCCACAGAGTATATAGCACAGCCACGTAGTATATAGCACAGCCCACGGAGCATATAACACAGCTCACATAGTATATAACAGCCCACGCACACAGTATATAACACAGCCCACGTAGTGTATAACACAGCCCACGTAGTGTATAACACAGGCCACGTAGCGTATAACAGGCCACGTAGCGTATAACAGGCCACATAGTGTATAACACAGGCCACGTAGTATATAGCAGCCCACGTAATATATTGCACAGCCCACGTAGTATATTGCACAGCCCACGCAGTACATTGCACAGCCCACGTAGTATATTGCACAGCCCACGTAGTATATAGCAGCCCACGTAGTATATTGCACAGCCCACGTATTATATTGCACAGCCCACGTAGTATATTGCACAGCCCACGTATTATATTGCACAGCCACGTAGTATACTGCACAGCCCACGTATTATATTGCACAGCCCACGTAGTATATTGCACAGCCCACGTAGTATTTTGCACAGTCCACGTAGTATATTGCACAGCCCACGTAGTATATTGCACAGCCCACGTAGTATATTGTACAGCCCACATATTATATTGCACAGCCCATGTAGTATATTGCACAGCCTACGTAGTATATTGCACAGCCTACGTAGTATATTGCACAGTCCACGTAGTATATTGCACAGCCCACATAGTATATAGCACAGCCCACGCAGTATATGTGCTATGTGGGCATCATATCCCTGTTAAAAAAAAAGAATTCAAATAAAAAATAGTTATATACTCACCTTCCGTTGGCCCCGGATCCAAGCGAAGCGGTTACCCACGCTCCTCGCGCGCTCCGGTCCCAAGAGTGCATTGCGGTCTCGTGAGATGATGACGTAATGGTCTCGCGAGACCGCTACGTCATCATTTCGCGATACCTCAATGCACGGAGCGGTCACTGGAGCATCGCGAGGAGCGGAGAAGGCCTGTTCCTGATCCGAGGGGCCGACGGACGGCGAGTATATAACGATTTTTTATTTTTTTTAACATTAGATCTTTTAACTATTGATGCCGTATAGGCAGCATCGATAGTAAAAAGTTGGTCACACAGGGTTAATAGCAGCGGTAACGGAGTGCATTACACTGCGGCATAACGCGGTCTGTTACCGCTGCCATTAACCCTGTGTGAGGGCTGACTGGTGGGGATTATGAAGAGGGCACTGACTGCGGGGAGGAAGGAGCGGCCATTTTGCCGCCGGACTGTGCCCGTCGCTGATTGGTCGTGGCCGTTTTGCCGTGACCAATCAGATTTCCATGACAGACAGAGGCCGCGACCAATGAATATCCGTGACAGACAGACAGAAAGACAGACAGACGGAAGTGACCCTTAGACAATTATATAGTAGATATATACACACAGTATGTGTGTGTTTTGAAGAACATTTAGTTTGAAAACGATGTGTAAATGACATAGAAAATTGATGTATGTAAATGCTCATGTTAAAATTGCATTGCAATCAGATAGCAATCGCAATGCATTCTGATGTACCGTATATACTCGAGTATAAGCCGACCCGAGTATAAGCCGAGACCCCTAATTTTGCCACAAAAAACTGGGAAAACTTAATGACTTGAGTATAAGACTAGGGTGGAAAATGCAGCAGCTACTGGTAAATTTCAAAAATAAAATACCGTATATACTCGAGTATAAGCCGAGATTTTCAGCCCAAATTTTTGGGCTGAAAGTGCCCCTCTCGGCTTATACTCGAGTCACGGTCGGCGGCAGGGTCAGCGGGTGAGGGGGAGAGAGGACTGTCGCATACTCACCTAGTCCCGGCGCTCCTGGCGCTCCCCCTGCCTGTCCCACGGTCTTCGGTGCCGCAGCTCTTCCCCTGTTCAGCGGTCACGTGGGACCGCTCATTAAAGTTATGAATATGGACTCCACTCCCATAGGGGTGGAGCCGCATATTCATTTCTCTAATGAGCGGTGCCAGTGACCGCTGACAGAGGAAGAGCTGCGGCACCCGAAGACAGTGTGACAGGCAGGGGGAGCGTCAGGAGCGCCGGGGCTAGGTGAGTATTTTATATTCACCTGTCCACGTTCCACCCGCCGGGCGCCGCTCTGTCTTCCCGTCCTCTTGCTCTGACTGTTCAGGTCAGAGGGCGCGATGACGTACTAGTGTGCGCGCCGCCCTCTGCCTGAACAGTCAGTGCGGAGAGACGCCGAGACGGGACGCTGAGGAGCTGCGGGCAGCAAGAGAGGTGAGTATGTGTTTTTTTTTTTATTGCAGCAGCAGCGTTATATATGGCACAGCTTTAAATGGAGCATCTATGGGGCCATAATGAACGCTATAGAGCATATACGGCACAGCTTTATAAGGAGCATCTATGGGGCAATAATGAACGGTGCAGAGCATTCTATATGGCACAGCTTTATAAGGAGCATCTATGGGGCAATAATGAACGGTGCAGAGCATTGTATATGTGGCACAGCTTTATATGGAGCATCTATGGGGCAATAATGAACGGTGCAGAGCATATATGGCACAGCTTTAAATGGAGCATCTATGGGGCCATAATGAACGCTATAGAGCATATATGGCACAGCTTTATAAGGAGCATCTATGGGGCAATAATGAACGTGATAGAGCATTATATAATGCACAGCTTTAAATGGAGCATCTATGGGGCCATAATGAACGGTGCAGAGCATTGTATATGGGGCACAGCTTTATATGGAGCATCTATGGGGCCATAATGAACGGTGCAGAGCATTCTATATGGCACAACTTTATAAGGAGCATCTATGGGGCCATAATGAACGGTGCAGAGCATTCTATATGGCACAGCTATATATGGATCATCTATGGGGCAATAAACAACGGTATGGAGCATTATATATGGCACAGCTTTATATGGAACCTCCTTTGGGGCAATAATGAACGGTATGGAGCATCTATTTTTATTTTTGAAATTCACCGGTAGCTGCTGTATTTTCCACCCTAGGCTTATACTCGAGTCAATAAGTTTTCCCAGTTTTTTGTGGCAAAATTAGGGGGGTCGGCTTATACTCGGGTCGGCTTATACTCGAGTATATACGGTAGATAATAATAATAATAATTTTTATTTATATAGCGCCAACATATTCCGCAGCACTTTACAATTAAGCGAGGACATGTACAAACAATAAATTCGGTACGAGTTAAGACAATTTAAACAGTGACATTAGGAGTGAGGTCCCTGCTCGCAAGCTTACAATCTACAAGGAAATGGGGGGGGGACAATAAGTGAAAAGTGATTGTTATTTCAGGTCTGGCAATTATAATAAATAGGGATTTTCATACAAAGCTGCATGATCCGGTCATCAGCCCGTGTGTTTAAGTGCAATAGTCAAGTATCAAGTGCAGTTATCATGTGCATGGAGGGTGTGGAGACAGATGAATAGTAGGGTGCAGATTCAGAGTAATATTTGGAAGGAGGGAACAGGGCAAAGTTAGTTTACTGAGTAGTTGATGTGGTAGGCTTGTTTGAAGAGATGGGTTTTCAAAGCGCGCTTGAATAGGTCGGGGCTAGGTATCAGTCTGAACATCTGGGGAAGTGCATTACAGAGAGCTGGCACAGCACGAGAGAAGTCTTGGAGACGGCAGGTGCGAGGTTCGGATTACAGGGGATGTTAGTCTTAGGTCATTTGTAGAACGGAGGGCACGTGTAGGGCGATAGACAGAGATGAGAGAGGAGATATAAGGCGGTGCAGGATTGTGGAGAGCTTTGTGGGTGAGAGAGATGAGTTTATACTGGACCCTGTAGCGAGTGGGTAGCCAGTGTAATGACTGGCACAAGATGGAGGCATCGGTGAAGCGGCTGGACAGAAACATGACTCTGGCTGCAGCATTCAAGATGGATTGGAGAGGAGAAAGTTTGGTAAGAGGGAGACCGATTAGAAGAGAGTTGCAGTAGTCCAGACGAGAATGAATAAGAGCGACAGTAAGAGTCTTAGCAGTTTCAATGGTGAGAAAAGGTCGGATTCTGGAGATATTTTTAAGATGCAGGTGACAAGAGCAAGTGAGTGATCGGATATAGGGAGTAAAGGAAAGTTCGGTGTCGAATATGACCCCAAGACAGCGGGCATGCTGCTTGGGAGTTATGGTTGAACCTTCCAGGGCAATTTCGATGTTGGGTAGAGTGATGTTAGTAGAAGGGAGAAACACAAGAAGTTCCGTTTTGGAGAGATTTAGTTTCAGGTAGAGGGAGGACATGATATTAGAGACAGCAGACAGAGAATCCTTGGTATTTTCAATTAAGGTAGGGGTGATGTCGGGGGAAGAAGTGTATAATTGGGTGTCATCAGCATAGAGATGATACTGGAACCCAAATCTGCTGATTGTTTGTCCAATAGGGGCCGTGTAAAGAGAGAAGAGGAGGGGGCCTAGGACTGAGCCTTGCGGAACCCCAAAAGGGGACGAGGAGAGGAAGAGGAGCTGGCAAAAGATACAGTGAAGGAGCGGTCAGAGAGGTAGGAAGAGAACCAGGAGAGGGCTGTGTCCTTGAGGCCTATAGAGCGGAGCATAGTGAGGAGGAGCTGGTGATCCACAGTGTGAAATGCGGCAGAAAGTTCCAGGAGAATCAGCAGAGAGCAATGACCTTTGGATTTAGCTGTTATTAGATCATTAGAGACTTTAGTGAGGGCAGTTTCAGTGGAGTGTAAAGAGCGGAAACTAGATTGTAAGGGGTCGAGAAGAGAGTTATCCAAGAGATAGCAGATTAGACGGGAGTAGACAAAGCGTTCCAGGAGTTTAGAGATGAAGGAAAGCTTAGAGACAGGTCTGTAGTTAGCAGTGCAGTTCTGGTCCAGGGATGGCTTTTTAAGTAAAGGGGTTATGATGGCATGTTTAAATGAGGAGGGAAAGATATAAAAGAGAGAGGTTAAATATTTTAATCAGGTGAGTGGTGACCACTGGTGAGAGAGACTGCAGGATATGTGAAGGAATGGGGTCGCTGTTGCAGGTTGTAGGCCGAGCAGAAGCGAGGAGCTTGGAAACTTCGTCTTCTGAAACAGGCTCAAAGATGTCTAGTGAGCTTGAGGTGCAGGGAAGGGGATCCAGGCAATGAGGAGATTGCGCTGAGATATCCTGATTGGTATAGATACCAATAAAAGTAAAATTAATTGAGACATCAGTAGGTTAAGTGTTTTTCAATATCCATATTGAATCAGTAGCCCCATATAATGCTCCATACAGTTCATGATGGGCCCCATAAGACCTGGGTCTCAGCCTGTTTCACCCTTTAACTTTGGTGCTGGTTTGGCAGTGTGGAGGCCAGATCTGAAAATGTCCGCACAGGACCTGATCGGCTTTTACCTACGCTTGCCTTTCGCGGCACCAAGGGAGTGATTCTGATATGCTCCAGGTACAGCTTGCATGTTATGGTATGTTATTTAATGTGGTCTTTCCTTTTTTTTTTTTTTTCTCACTCTTAATACATGTAGGAGGCCGTAATGGCACAATGTATATAAAATACGTAGAGTAGGACTACCCCATTATGAGAATGCCGTGAAGTGGCGGGGTAGCTCAAAGAATTGATCAATTGTTTGCTAAATGTCTCATATTTGAAATACAGATAGAATTTAGTATGTGCATGTGCACCTTATGTATTGTGTCCTAACCTTAAGCAGTGCTGGCTTCTCCCTTTTTTTTGCCCATAAGATGCTCCATACCAAATACGCCCCATATAATGCTCCGTACAGTTCATGATGGGCCCCATAAGATGCTCCATATTAAAATATGCCACATATAATGCTGCACAAATGTTGATTATGGCCCCATAAGATGCTCCATACAGACATTTGCCCCATATAATGCTCCACAAATGCTGATTATGGCCCCATAAAATTCTCCATAGACACATTTGCCCCGTATAATGCTCCACAAATGCTGATTATGGCCCCATAAGATGCTCCATACAGATATTTGCCCCATATAATGCTGCACATGACCCCATAAGATGCTCCATACAGATATTTGCCCCATATAATGCTGCACATGGCCCCATACAGACATTTGCCCCATACAATGCTGTTGCTGCGATAAAAAAAAAAAAAAAAAAAGACATACTCACCTCTCAGGCCCCCGATACTTGCTATATTCACCTGCTCCCCATTCCACTGCCGCCTGCCGCCACGTCTTCCCCATCCTCTGCACTGACTGTTCAGGCAGTGGGCGGCACGCACACTAATCACGTCACCGCGCCCTCTGACCTGAGCGTTAGTGCCGAGGAAGGGGAAAATGCAGCTGCGTCCGGCAGCGGTGGAAAGGGGAGCAGGTGAATATCGCGCACTGCGTTATACTCACCTGCTCCTGGCGCGGTGTCCCTGGTTCCCCGGCACCTTCTTCCTGTATTGAGCGGTCACATGGTACCGCTCATTACAGTAATGAATATGCGGCTCCACCCCTATGGGAGTGGAGTCGGGTCCATATTCATTAGGGCTGTCCCACACGTCCAGATAATTCCGGTACCGGAATAAATCGGTACCGGAGTTATCCGTGTCCGTGTGCCTGGGAACTCACGTAGGCCATACGTGCGGCACACGTGTGCCGCCCGTATGGCGAGTGGGTACCACACGGAGCGTGTGGTACCCACGCGTGTGGTACCCTGCATCGCGCTGAAGCCACGATTCATATGTTCCCTGCAGCAGCGTTTGCTGCAGAGAAAATATGAATAACAGTGTTTAAAATAAAGATCTATGTGTCCGCCGCCCTCCCACCCCCTGTGCGCCCCCCCGCTGCTCTGAAAATACTTACCCGCCTCCCTCGCTGCTTCCTGCTCTGGCCGCGGCTTCTAGTGTATGCGGTCACGTGGGGCCGATCATTTACAGTCATGAATATGTGGCTCCACCTCCCATAGGGGCGGAGCCGACTATTCATGATTGTAAATGAGCGGCCCCACGTGACCGCATACAGTAGGAGGCGCGGGGCAGAGAGGAAGGAGTGACAGCCAACGTGGGAGCGGGTGAGTATTTTCAGGACAGCGGGGGGGCGCACAGGGGGTGGGGGGCGGCGGACACATAGATCTTTATTTTAAACACTATTATTCATATTTTCTCTGCAGCAAACGCTGCTGCAGGGAACATATGAATCGCGGATTCAGCACCACGTGGGGGGGACAGCGCTTACTGTAGCGCTGTCTCCTGCACGCACACGGACCCCAGACGGAGAACGTCCGTGTGAGGTCCGTGTTTTACACGGACCCATTGACTCTATTGGGTCCGTATAATACGTGCGCTCCCACGAACACTGACATGTCTCCGTGTTTGGCACACGGAGACACGGTCCGCAAAAAATCAATGACATCTGAACAGATGCATTGATTTTTATGGGTCTACGTGTGTCAGTGTCTCCGGTACGTGAGGAAACTGTCACCTCACGTACCGGAGCCACTGACGTGTGAAACCGGCCTTACTGTAATGAGCGGTACCATGTGACCGCTCAATACAGGAAGAAGCTGCCGGCGCCGGGGAACCAGGGACACCGCGCCAAGAGCAGGTGAGTATTATTACACAGCTGCCGCTCCCCCTCCCCTGCCGACCCCTGGGTATGACTCGAGTATAAGCCGAGAGGGGTAATTTCAGCCTAAAAAAATGGGCTGAATTTCTCGGCTTATACTCGAGTATATACGGTAAATCGGATGCTAGGTGTGAAAAATTGGATAGTACTCGCATAAAAAATGCATTACACTTGTCCGACTCTCCTGCACCAAAAGCAGACCGATTTTAAAATCGCTAGTGTCTCCAGCCTTAACCTTATCTTCCATAGATAAAATTATACATTTTATTTCAGAGGAATAGGTTAAAAATAGCAATAATTTAGTTGAAAATGATGACAGTCTGTATATTCCATACCTATAGCTGGTAGCACAGAAAGTGATGTTATCTTTCTCCCAAATGATCTTGCCATTTTCTTCTTATGGATGAATAGTGATCATAGCATTATTTCCCGTGTAAGTAGTCAGAAACATCTGAATCCCTCTTGCAGTGTATTAGGGCGGCCATGCATTGCTCGTAGCGAGGGATTCAGATGTTTACTTCATTTACATCATTGAAGGCTATATATGCTAATTAGGGGGTCTCTGTAACATTTAGTGCAAATACTGTGTTCTAGACATTTATTCAAGAACATTATGAAAATTAGAATGACAAAATCTGCAAGTATGGCACTAGTCTGCGGCATGCACAGAGTATCAATGACCAGCATGGAAGTGCGATTATGGTTGCCAGACACATACAGCATGCTACCATGCCCATCCTCTGCAGCAGCTGAATGCAGCTCATGCCGTGCCAAAGCCACAACAAGCACAGGAGATCATTGGCGTTTTACATGGCTTCCACCTCTATTCATGTTTACTTGTTGATTAAAAAAACCCTGATGTACGGTGTAAGAGTAAGGCAAATGCAAGGTAACATGTACATCAGTGATGGCGAACCTATGACACGCGTGTCAGTGCTGACACGCGTAGTCATTTTCAGTGACACGCCGGCCGCCGGCCGCGGCCCCATAGAAATTGCTTCTTTCCCAGGGTCTGAAGGAGAGGAAACTCTCCTTCAGGCCCTGGGAACCATATTAATGTGTAAAATAAAGAATTAAAATAAAAAATATAGCTATACTCACCTCTCCGACGCAGCCTTGACCTCACCGAGGGAACCGGCAGCGTTGTTTGCTTAAAAATTGCGCTTTTCCTTCCTTACGTGAAGTCCCGCCCATGTGACCACGACGCGACCAATCACAAGCCAGAACGTGATTTTAAAATCCTGAAGGACCTAAAATTACGTCACGGCTTGCTGTGATTGGTCGCGTCGCGGCCACATGGGCGGCGCGCGACCAATCACAAGCCGGGACTTCACGTAAGGAAGGAAAAGCGCGATTTTTAAGCAAACAACGCTGCCGGTTCCCTCGGTGAGGTCCAGGCTGCGTCGGAGAGGTGAGTATAGCAATATTTTTTATTTTAATTCTTTATTTTACACATTAATGTTGTTTCGATACCGATACCCGATACCACAAAAGTATCGGATCTCGGTATCGGAATTCCGATACAGCAAATATCGGCCGATACCCGATACTTGCGGTATCGGAATGCTCAACAATGGCATCCGATCCGATTTTTTATCGGATCGGATGCCATGCAGGAGGTCTGTGGGTCCAAACAACAGAGCTCCGGTGCAGAGCGTCTAGGCCTGGGACTTCCGGTAGGCCAGGCGCAGCTCCCGGAAGTCCCAGGCCTCTGCGTCGGATCTGTGTTGTTTGGGCGACATTGCGCTGCTCCCTGCTGCGCCGACCAGAAGTCCCAGGCTGCACTTCTGAGGCCTGAGGAGATGGCTGTCTGGAGGCCCTGTGATAGCTGTCTGGAGGCCCTGTGATTGCTGTCTGGAGGCCCTGTGATTGCTGTCTGGAGGCCCTGTGATTGCTGTCTGGAGGCCCTGTGATTGCTGTCTGGAGGCCCTGTGATTGCTGTCTGGAGGCCCTGTGATTGCTGTCTGGAGGCCCTGTGATTGCTGTCTGGAGGCCCTGTGATTGCTGTCTGGAGGCCCTGTGATTGCTGTCTGGAGGCCCTGTGATTGCTGTCTGGAGGCCCTGTGATTGCTGTCTGCAGGCCCTGTGACTACTACAGCAACCATCATCCAGTGAACTGTGGGGTGTCATTGGCCATTACTGAGATAAGTGAGAGGGAGGCATCAGTGATGGCGAACCTGTGGCAGTCCAGCTGTTGCAAAACTACAATTCCCATCATGGCTGGCCATTCAAAGCAAAGGCTTTGGCTGTGAAGACATGATGGGAATTGTAGTTTTGCAACAGCTGGAGTGCCACAGGTTCGCCATCACTGGAAGAATTCCCCCTCCCCCTCACTTATCTTAGTTCACGGCACCCCACACAAGTTAAATAATAGCAAGACCAACAAAAGAAACCAACTGACAGATGAACAAAGAAGTCACTAAGCAGGTAAGTTAATTCTAATTATACATATTTGTTATTTAAACTATACATGTCGCAAAATTATGGTTTTTTATCAAGGTGACACACCACCCAAGTTATGCTCGGTTTTTTGGCGAATTTTGACACACCAAGCTCAAAAGGTTGCCCATCACTGATGTACATTAACTACTGCATTCTCCTTTAGCTCTATAGTGTCAGACTGGGGTGCCAATGGCCCACCAGTAACATCAACTCCAAGGCCACACTTTTCAGCTACATATAAATATCACTTTATCCTCATTCACAAATTTCTATCGCAATAAAATGGGTTGATTTTTGAATAAAAAAAAGAGGCTGCCTTTGTCTATACATAGCGAATCAAGTGTATTGTGTCATGTACTGCTCATATAAGAGGGTGTTGGCCTACTTTGGAGGATTCTCCTGTTCTCCTGTGGGCCAGTCAAAGCTTGACTTGAATAATGCCAAGGATAGATGTTTATTACTATTGTCTCTGTATTATGGATGATCACAGGTTGCAGATTTGCAGTGGATTTTCTGTTTAGACTTGACTAGGTGCAGATGAGCGCACTTTTTATTTTCCTAGAAATTGGATCAATTATGCCAATGACACTGTGATCCAACTCTGATCACAGTGTTCCATTCTCTCGGATGAGGAGAAGATGAAGAAAAAAAAATGTCTCCATCTTCTGATTTCTAGAACCAGAAAAGATGATCAGGTTTTAAATACATCAGATAGGGATTCTATACATTAGTTAGGACTGCTCTATAAGGGTATACCTTGACGATTTGGTGGAGCAGCTTAGTATACATTTTTTTGCAAAAAAACGTATCAACTAAATACCCTGTTTTCTTTACATCTTTTGACTAGCACTTGCTGATTACTGTGATTTTTTTACAACAGAGTATTTTTGACCTCACTGTGCTCTTTTGTGTCTTCAAGTTTTCTGGTGGTGTGAACAGGTTCCTACAGACTTGTTCAATGTGCAAGTGGCCCATGTGTTTCTGGTTCTATAATTGTTCTCTTGTTTCTACAAGATTGGGGAGTCCACCACTCCTCTGTGGGTCATTTGCATTTAAGCTGTTCCATCCTGCATGTCCACATGGATAGTCCTTCTCTGAACCCTGCTTATACAGGTACTATACAGATTATCAGGTTTTATATACATCAGATAGGGATTCTATACATTAGTTAGGACTGCTCTATAAGGGTAGACCTTGACGATTTGGTGGAGCAGCTTAGTATACATTTTTTTGCAAAAAAACGTATCAACTAAATACCCTGTTTTCTTTACATCTTTTGACTAGCACTTGCTGATTACTGTGATTTTTTTACAACAGAGTATTTTTGACCTCACTGTGCTCTTTTGTATCTTCTGATTTCTGTCAGTCCATGGAAATCGGACTGCTCTCTGATGTGATCGGAGTGCAGTTCGACGTTTCAAACGCACTCATTGACTTGCATGGCCGAGTACGATCCAAATATCGGATCAAACTACGGACATGCTGTGATTTTTTTTTTTAAAAGAAAAATCGGACATGTGCACAGCTCCATTGAATAACATTGGTCCAGGTGCGATCTGATGTTTTGTTGGATAACACTCTGACCCATAACATGGTCATGAGCATGAGCCCTTTGGCTGCTGGAAAATCTGCAACAGATTACAGTAGCACCAAGCGCTGCACATAATTTCTGAGCAGAAAACTGACCTATGCCATTCTTTGTGCTTTTTACAGTGGATTTCATCCACAGGGTGAAATCTGAAACAAACTTGGCAACACAAATTGCATATTTTTTTCTAACTTGTGTGAACATACCCTTAAAGTTTGCAGGGGTTTTTTTTTATTAGATTGAGATAATGAAAGCAAAAAGCAATTTTTGATGTCCACAAAATGCTCATTAATGTGAAATTAAATAAAACAAACAAACAAAAGTATAATTTTACTAAGGTCGGAATTACATTAGCATATAGCATCTGATGGAAGATGCTAATGACACTCAGCTCAAATTCAGCTGCGAGCGTGCACTAAGTGTCAGTGCACTGTGACCCGACCTCTCGCATGCGAGAATTGGATCACAAGTGGGGAGAAGCAGGAGAGATTAATGTCTCCTTCTTCTCCATTGCCTGTTGGACTGCACTTGGATGACATGCAAATGCAGTCCAATGTTTTGTACACACCCAATGACTTGAATGGGTGAGCGGCCAATCCCAACATTTTTTCTCATGCCGAATCGGCTTGACAAAAAATTTGGAGACCTACTCAGACCTCAATGAAGAACACTGGTCAGAGTGCAATGCAAGATATTGTCCCATTGGGCTCCTCCGTATTATATGCCAGTGTGAGCGAGCCTTAACTGTGATAACAATTTTTACATATCAATTTCCCATATGTGAACCTGCGAAAGGGACTATCCCCTATATATCCATTCCAAAAATGTGAAACATCTCTTACTCTGGTCTGATAGAGGTGCATGTGCGGTAGAAAACTACATGATCACTATATGGATTCAATGCTGTAGTTTTCATAAAAGAAATCAACAGAAAATTTGTGTCATAACCACAAAAAAAGTGGTATCCGATGGGGCATGGTGCAGAGCGGAAGCCAGTGTAAAGGGATGTTATAAATTCTCATTCTCCACCATGTAACATCTGGCCATTGCTTTTTCCTAAGATAAAATGTAAAATTCCAAAGAGCCTAAAATGTAAACTAAACTGTTCCTAGTTGCCTTTAACCTCACAGACATTGTGACAGTCAACACATACACTGTGGAGCAGCTAGAAAAACCATTGAAGCCACAGAAAGTGCCTTAAAAGCAGAAGCTAAAGGAGAATAAGATGTGTACCTTCAAAGATCCAGAGCTAGGGTTGCAAGTGTGCGCATGCAAGGAGGTTATGCCGACACTGCATTCCAATGATAGCTTAGATACATCAATACAAAAAAGAGCATGTGCAAGAGAAAAAAGCCTATCAGGTCCCAGGAGGATAAGAAAGGAGATGAAGGTGGGATTTTCTCTCCCACGACCAGAAGGGCATCGACTGTCTTTTGAGTGTGCCGAATATTCAATTGCAGGATGTCATTTGGAGAGCAGAGGTCAGCCTATCCGAAGGGCAGCCATCAGAACAGAAGAAAACAGTGGACAAACATTAAAAAGACAACACAGATAGAGAATTGAATTAAGTATACAATATCCTGGGGGCTAAGATTATAGAAAGTCTGCTACACTTGTTTCCACAACAGCAGAAGCCTCTAAGCCAGTAAATTACTAGAGCACAAATGATTAAATAGGGGCCCACAGGCAAGTCTATATGTGTGTGCCAAGTACATACAAAACTGCCGAAGTACGCTCATGAGTTTCTGCGAATACCGGACACTGGTGGGTGGCGATGCTGACAAAATAACACTTTGCAACACAATAAAGAGCGGCATAAATGAAATGCACAGCAATAAGCGCAATGACGGCACATGGGCGGGGATGAAATGACAGAATGGATAGATTATTTGCGTTTTACAATCCCAGCCCTCCCAGCTAAATTAATGATTCATTACATTTTTAATATATAAGCATTAGACGCAGATACCTGTATCAGTCGTGGGCTGCAGACACATGTAATACTAAACTACAGCTTAACGGGGGCATGTCAACACGACAACCCTTCACAATATGCTTTGTACTGGCACCACTGTATCAGCAGAGACTTGTAGCTTCCCAGAGACAGGAAAACTAATTGCCAGGGGTTCATGATGCCGGTCCATGCATGAACACCTCCGCCCCCCCCCCCCATTAGACATCTAGGAGCAATAACATTCCCTCCAGATCATGCCTAAAACTAACCAAGGTATGTTATGCCCAAGGACAAAAAGCAAATCGGAGTAAGGCCGGAGTCACACTAACGTAGAATATAGCCAAGTGCTATGCGAGAAAACATTGCATAGCACTCGGACCAGTGTTGATCTATGGGGCATCTCACGTGCAGTCCTGAAGGCCCCAACGCGCGTTTCGCGTCTTGCTTCTTCCAGGGGAATGTATGCAAGACGCGAAACGCGTGTTGGGGCCTTCAGGACTGCACGCACAGGTTATGTATTGCATCCATACTCCTATATCATTTATATGCGCATAATATGGGGCATAGTGTGGCTATTAGCCCCTTATGCACAGCTTTGTTCAGAGTACTGTTAACTATGTGATGGCAGCTATGTGAGAGAGTTTACAGAGCACTTTAGCACTTTACTTTAATGGTAGCTATTCCTATATATCGGTTCATACATATTATAGTGAGGTGATAGTGTTCCCTATTTTTTAGGACACTGTGCCATTTGCCTTATACTGATTCCTATTAGTATACAGTACTCTGTTCATTTTCTTACTTATAAATATTTATTTCTGTGCATTATGATACTATTTTTGGAGATTTAGTATGGTTGCTGTGCATGGCCTTGTGCCTGCAGTTATATTTTGCATGTGTGTCTCTCAGAGGACGGTATAAAATGTGTGTTACTTTTATGATTATTTGTCTTGTGTGCACTTAACATTAACTTAAAATTTGTTGTTCTTTAAGTACTTATGACATATGCTTCCAGTGTTCTCTTGTTGGTTTGAAATATACAAAATATACAATTAGTACAGTGTGTGTAGCTTACTGTACATATATTTAATTAATAAAAGATTATTTATCTGAAAAAAATGTCGTGGGCTCCCAAGTAATGTTCGTAGCCAGCAGAGGAAAAGCCGATGGCTGTGGGCCGATGTTTATAGACTGGGAAAGTTGTAATACCCATGGAGCTTCACAGGATATTAATATCAGCTCACAACTGTATACTAAGCCTTTACTGGCTATTAAAGTGGGGGACCCTAAAAAAATGACATAGGGCCCCCCTATAACTAATAACCAGCAAAGGTTATGCAGACAGCTTTGGGCTGATATTAATAGCCTAGGAAGGGGCCATGGATACTGGCTCCCCCAAGCTAAAAACATCAGGTCTCCGCCACCCCAGAAAAGCGCATCTCTAAGATGTGCCAATTCTGGCTCTTAGCCTCGCTCTTCCCACTTGCCTTGTAACTGTGGCAAGTGGGATGATAGTTGGGGGGTTGATGTCACCTTTCTATTGTCAGGTGATATCAAGCCCTGAGGTTAGTAATGGAGAGGCATCAATAAGACGCCCCCATTACTAACCCTATAGTCACATTGTATGAAAACACAGACACCCAGAATTAATAATAATAATCTTTAATTTTATATAGCGATAACATATTCTGCAGAGCTTTACAGTTTGCACACATTATCATTGTTACAATCATTGCTGTCCCCGATGGGGCTCCCAATCTAAATCCCCTATCAGTACGTCTTTGGATTGTGGGAGGAGTACCCGGAAGAAACCTAAGCAAACACGGGGAGAACATACAAACTCCTTGCAGATGTTGTCTTTGGTGGGATTTGAACCCAGGACTCCAGCGCTGCAAGGCTGCAGTGCTTACCACTGAGCCACTGTGCTGCCCATGATCAGAACTAAGTCCTTTTATTGAAAGTATGACAAAAACTGTATTTAACTGTATTTTCATACATATTGTATTTTCATACAATGTGACTATGGGTTAGTAATGGGGGTCTCTTATTGACACCTCTCCATTATTAACCTCGGGGCTTGATGTCACCTGACAATATTCATCACCCTTCCTCAGATATGCTGCTAATCCATTTGTCCCACGACTGGTCTAAATCTGCTACCTCTCGATGATAGGCTGCATGGTTGGATGATGCAACCATACAGCATTTCATCCAGCAGAAACATTGAGCACCATGTTCTCAGTATTGTCCTGTGAACTCCTATTACCTATCTGACAGCACCACGAGCGTGAGAAAGTTCTCCTGCTCGCGGTGCCGTCAGACAGGTCCTGCAAGTTCACAGCCAATGAACTCACTTCACCTAACTGACGTCAGCCGGAGCACGGTGGGAAATTTTCCCACGACACTTGGGCTGACGTCAGAAAGGTCAAGTGAGTTCATTGGCTGTGAAGTTGCAGGACCTGTCTGAAGGCACTCCGAGCAGGAGAACTTTCTAACGCTCGCGGTGACCTCAGACATGGAATAGGAGTTCACAGGGAGACACTGAGAACATGTTGCTCAGTGTTTCTTCTGGATGACAGGCTATATTGATCACATCATGCAGAAGGTTATCTGGAGATAACAGAGTTAAACCCGTCGTGGGGCAAATGGACTAGCAGCATCTCTGCGGAAAGGTGAGGAATATTGTTATTTTTTTATTTTTAGCTCTTTTGCAGATGACAAGGGCATCAGTGGAATGGGTGAGGTAGAAAGTATGGTTTAATTGAGATTTATTAAAGGAGTCTGTGTCATTCTTTCAATTAAAGGACTTTATTCTGGGTGTCTGTATTTTCATACAATGTAACTTTGGGGTTAGTAATGGGGGGTCTCTTATTGACGCCTCTCCATTATTAACCTCGGGGCTTGATGTCACCTGACAATACAAAGGTGACATCAGCCCCCCAACTATCACCCCACTTGCCACCACTAAAGGGGAAGTGGGAAAAGCAAGGCTAAGTGCCAGAATTGGCAGATCTTAGGGATGTGCCTTTTCTGGGGCAGCTGAGACCTGATATTTTTAGCCTGGGGGCAGTATACAAGGCCCCTTCTTAGGCTATTAATATCAGCCCAAAGCTGTCTGCATAGACTTTGCTGGTTATTAATTATAGGAGGACCCTACGTCATTTTTTTAGGGTCCTCCATTTTAATAGCCAGTAAAAGCTACAGTTGTGCTCAAAAGTTTACATACCCCGGCAGAATTTTTGCTTTCTTGGCCTTTTTTCAGAGAATATGAATGATAACACCAAAAGCTTTTCTCCACTCATGGTTATTGGTTGGGTGAAGCCATTCATTGTCAAACTACTGTGTTTTCTCTTTTTAAATCATAATAACAAACCAAAACATCCAAATGACTGTGATCAAAAGTTCACATACCCTAGTGATTTTGGCCTGATAATATGCACAGAAGTTGACACACATGGGTTTGAATGGCTACTAAAGGTAACATCCTCACCTGTGACCTGTTTGCTTGTAATCAGTGTGTGTGCATAAAAGCTGAGTAAGTTTCTGGGATCCAGACAGACTCTAGCATCTTTCATCCAGCTATTGACATTTCTGGATTGTCATGGAGAAAGCAAAAGAATTGTCAATGGATCCATGGGAATAGGTAGTTGAACTATATAAAACAGGAAAGGGATGCAAAAAGATATCCAAGAAATTAATAATGCCAGTCAGCAGCGTTAAAACTGTGATTAACAAATGGAAAAACAGGGGCTCTGTAAAAACAAAACCACGGTCAGGTAGATCAACAAAAATGTTGTCCACAACTGCCAGGAAAATTGTTTGTGATGCAAAGAAAAACCTACAAATAACATCAGCTGAAATACAGGACTCCCTGAAAACTAGCGATGTGGCTGTTTCAAAACGCACAATAAAAACGCACTTGAAGAAAAATGGGCTGCACGGTCAAGTTGCCAGAAGAAAGACATTACTGCACAAATGCCACAAAGTATCTCGCCTACAATACACAAAACAGCACAGAGACAAACCTCAAAACTTCTAGAACAAGGTAATTTGGAGTGATGAGTCCAAAATTTTACTTTTTGGCCACATCCATAAATGTTACATTTAGAGAGAGGACAACAAGGCCTATGATAAAATGAACACCATTCCTACTGTAAGGCACGGAGGTGGATCGTTGATGTTTCGGGGATTTGTGAGCTACAAAGGCACAGGAAACTTGGCCAAAGTTGAAGGAAAGATGAATGCAACACGTTATCAGCAAATAATGGAGGCAAATTTGCACTCATCAGCCCAGAAGCTGCGCATGGGACGTACATGGACATTCCAACATGAAAACAGTCCAAAACACAAGGCCAAGTCGACTTGTCATTGGCTACAGCAGAACAAAGTGAAGGTTCTGGAGTGGTCATCTCAGACTCCTGAACTCAATATCATTGAGCAACTCTTGGGAGATCTCAAGCATGCAGGTAATGCTAAACAGCCCAAGAATTTACAGGAACTGGAGGCTTTTTGCCAAGAAGAAAGGGCAGCTTTACCATCTGAGAAAATAAAGAACCTCATCCACAATTACCACAAAAGACTTCAAGCTGTCATTGATGTTAGAGAGGGTAATACACTGTATTAAGATATGGGGTATGTGAACTTTTGATCAGGGTCATTTGGATGTTTTGGATTGTCATTATGATTTAAAAAGAGAAAACACAGTAGTCTGACAATAAATGGCTTCACCCAACCACTAACCATGAATGGAGAAAAAGTTTTGGTGCTATCATTCACATTTTCTGAAAAAAGGCAAAGAAAGCAAAAATGTAGCCGGGTATGTAAACTTTTGAGCACAACTGTAAGTATACAGCTGTGAACTGATATTAATAGCATGGGAAATTCCACGGTTACTATCCCCTTCCCATGCTATAAGCATCTGACCCCAGCCATCGGCTTCCCCTCTGTTGGTTATGAAAATTACGCTGGGGCCCACGCCATTTTTTTTTCAGAAAAATTATCTTTTATTAAACACATTTACAGTAAGCGCACACACACTGTACTAATTGTATTTGTCACTGCTATCTGTATTATTCTATTTGTATTTACTGTAAGCAATCCATCTATTCTATGCTGCCGGCTCTTGCTGTGATTTTACACTATGCGGCTGCTGAATTGCCTGCTTTTATTCTTTCTATCTATCTATCTATGTATGTAATATACATACATATACAGCTTTGGCAAAAATTAAGAGACCACCACATCAAAACCCTGGCATGGGCAGCCTAATCTCCAGACCTGAACCCCATTGAAAACCTCTGGAATGTAATCAAGAGGATGATGGATAGTCACAAGCCATCAAACAAAGAAGAACTGCTTAAATTGTTGCCCGCCAGAAGCAGTGTGAAAGACTGGTTGAAAGCATGCCAAGAAGCATGAAAGCTGTGATTAAAAATAATGGTTATTCCACAAAATATTGATTTCTGAACTCTTCCTGAGTAAAAACATTAGTATTGTTGTTTCCAAATGATTATGAACTTGTTTTCTTTTTACTATTATTTTGACCATTTCTCCTTTTCAGAAAAAACAAAATTTATTGTTTGGGAATTTGGAGATATGTTGCCAGAAGTTTATAGACTAAAAGAACAATTTACGTTTTGCTCAAAAATATACCTATAAAGAGAAAAATCAGACAAACTCATCATTTTGGTCTGTTAATTTTTGCCAGAGCTGTATATATATATATATATATATATATATATATATATATATATATATATATATATATATATATATATATATATATATATATATATATATATATATATATATATATTGTGTAACCATCTATATATCTATTGTGAGGCAGTAACCGTTGTTATGTGTGAGGGTCGCTATGTGTCCCCTACGATGTACAAACAAGCATATGGAGGCCGTGGGAGTGCATTGCAGTCACAGGCATAGCTGTAATTGCAATGCAAAATAAAACTGAGTATTGGTCTTGGGCATGCTATGTGTCCAGGGTAGATATAAGAAAACCTGTTCTGGGCTTTTATTTTTGAAACGGCCTACAGGATGGCAGCGGGGTAGTCAGTTTCCTCCCCGGCCCCGGGTTTTCTATGTGGCTGATGGCCACAGGCTCTTTTGTAAAAACCCCTGCAGCAGAGGGTTGAGTGTGTCAGTTTTGGTCTTGCAAATAGGCAGAGCAAACAGCCCCGCAGAGCACTATCTGTGTGAGACAACACAGGGCCAAGCGGAGCCAAAAGGCCTGGCACCCTCAGCGCACACAGTGGTGCAGTCGCCCATGGTAACAAATTCACAGACTGTCTTTGTTTTCCCAGATGCGATCCGGAGAATCCGATTTACTTTCTGTGAGTACGCTGTACATTAAAGGGGTCAATGCCTTATCACTGCACAGCGAGGATACAGCTGCACTATGTATTCTATGTGTATATACAGGTGCTTCTCACAGAATTAGAATATCATCAAAAAGTTAATTTATTTCAGTTCTTCAATACAAAAAGTGAAACTCAAATATTATATAGAGTCATTACAAACAGAATGATCAACTTCAAGTGTTTATTTCTGTTAATGTTGATGATTATGGCTTACAGCCAGCGAAAACCCAAAAGTCATTATCTCAGTAAATTAGAATACTTTATAACAACAGCTTGAAAAATGATTTTAAAATCCGAAATGTTGGCCTACTGAAATGTTTGTTCAGTAAATGCACTGAATACTTGTTCGGGGCTCCTTTTGCATCAATTACTGTATCAATGCGGCGTGGCATGGAGGCGATCAGCTTATTGCACTGCTGAGGTGTTATGGAATCCCAGGTTGCTTTAATAACAGCCTTCAACTTATCTGCAATGTTGGGTCTGGTGTCTCTCATCTTCCTCTTGATAATACCCCATTGATTCTCTATGGGATTAAGGTCAGGCGAGTTTGCTGGCTAATCAAGCACAGTGATACTGTTATTTTTAAACCAGGTATTGGTAATTTTGGAAGTGTGGACAGGTGCCAAGTCCTGCTGGAGAATGAAACGTCCATCTCCAAAAAGCTTGTCGGCAGAAAAAAAAAAGCATGCGGTGCTCTAAAATTTCCTGGTAGATGGCTGCGCTGACTTTGGTCTTGATAAAACACAGTGGACCTACACCAGCAGATGACATGGCTCCACAAACCATCACTGATTGTGGAAACTTCACACTAGACCTCAAGCAGTTGGATTGTGGCCTCTCCACTCTTCCTCCAGACTCTGTGACCTTGATTTCCAAATGAAATGCAAAATTTACTTTCATCTGAAAACAACACCTTGGACCACTGAACAACAGCACAGTTCTTTTTCTCCTTGGCCCAGGTAAGACGCTTCTGGCATTGTCTATTGGTCAAAAATAGCTTGTCACAAGGAATGCGACACTTGTAGCCCATGTTCTGGATACATCTGTGTGTGGTGGCTCTTGAAGCAATGAATCCAGCAGCAGTCCACACCTTGTGAATCTCCCCCAATTTTTTGAATGGTCTTTTCCTAACAATCATTTCAAGGCTGCAGTTATCCCAGTTGCTTCTGAACCTTTTTCTACCACACGTTTTCCTTCCACTCAACTATCCATTAATAAGCTTGGATACAGCACTCTGATAAGCCATCTTCTTTAGCAATGAGTTTATGTGGCTTTTCCTCCTTGTGGAGTGTGTCAATGACTGCCTTCTGGACTTCTGTCTAGTCAGTAGTCTTCCTCGAGATTGTGGAGCCTGCTGAAACAGACTAAGGGACCTTTTTAAATGCTTAGGAAGCCTTTGCAGGTGTTTTTTGTAAATTATTCTAATTTACTGAGATAATGACTTTTGGATTTTCATTGGCTGTAAGCCATAATCATCAACATTAACAGAAGTATACACTCAAAATAGATCACCCTGTAATGACTAATATAGGAGTTTCACTTTTTGTATTGAAGAACTGAAATATGTTAACTTTTTGATCATATTCTAATTTTGTGAGACGCACCTGTATCTATTCTATCTATTTTATGCTAACCTATTACTCTGTGATTTTACTGTACGCGACACATTAATTGTCAGCTTTTATTCTATCTTTTTATATACATCTCTGGCAAAAAATAAGAGACCACTGACAAATGCTCAGTTTGTCTGATTTTTCTCTTTATAGGTATATATTTGAGTAAAATGTAAATTGTTCTTTTATTCTATAAACTTCTGACAACATGTTTCCGAATTTCCAAGCAATAAATTTTGTATTTTTTTCTGACAAAGAAAAATGTTCAAAATTAAAAAAGAACCCAGTGCTTTGAGACCTCAAATAATGCAAAGAAAACAAGTTCATAATCATTTAGAAACAACAATACTAATGTTTTGTTTCAGAAAGAGTTTAGAAATCAATATTTTGTGGAATAACCATGATTTTTATTCATAGCTTTCATGCGTCTTGGCATGCTTTCCACCAGTCTTTCACACTGCTTCTGGTGCAAAACTGTAAGCAGTTCTTCTTTGTTTGATGGCTTATGACTATCCATCATCCTCTTGATTACATTCCAGAGGTTTTCAATGGGGTTCAGGTCTGGAGATTGGGCTGCCCATGACAGGGTTTTGATGTGGTGGACTTTTAATGTTCGCCAGAGCTGTGTATATATATATATATATATATATATATATATATATATATATATATATATATATATATATATATATGTATATGTATATGTATGTATGTATATGTATGTGTGTGTGTGTTTTGATGAATATTTCCTTTGAAAACAATGTGTAAATGACATAGAGAATTGCTCTATGTAAAAGCTGATGTTAAAGGGAATCTGTCACCTCAAAAATGGTCTATAAACTAAGGCCACTGCCATTTGGGGCTTATCTACAGCATTCTGTAATGCTGTAGATAAGCCCCGATGTATCCTGAAAGATAAGAAAAACAGGTGTGGTCCCGCTGCGGTTCGGTCCAATGGGCGTTGCGGTCCGGTCCGGGGCCTCCCATCTTCATACAATCACGTCCTCTTCTTGTCGTCTTGCCGCGCCTCCTGCGCAGGCATACTTTGTCTGCTCTGTTGAGGGCAGACCAAAGTACTGCAGTGCAGGCACTGGGCCTCTCTGACCTTTCCAGGCGCCTGCGCACTGCAGTACTTTGCTCTGCCCTCAACAGGGCAGACAAAGTACGCCTGCGCAGGAGCCGCGGCAAGAAGAGGACGACATTGTATGAAGATGGGAGGCGCCGGATCCGGACCGCGACGCCCATCGGATCGGACCGTAGCGGGACTTCCCCTGGGTGAGTATAATGTATTTTTCTTATCTTTCAGGATACATAGGGGGCTTATCTACAGCATTACAGAATGCTGTAGATAAGCCCCTGATGTCCGTGGCCTCAGTTTATAGGCCATTTTTGGGGTGACAGATTCCCTTTAAAATCGCATTGCAATCAGATAGCAATTACAATGCAATCGGTTGTATGTCGGATGCTAGGTGTGAAAAATCGGATTGTATTCGCATGACACATGCATTACACTTGTGCGACTCTCGGCATGGAGACTCGGACCAATTTTTCATACATTTAGTGTGACTCTGGCCTTATGTGTATTATTACTGACCCCTGTGAGCCCACTAGCCTGGGAAAAAAATTGTTGTTTTCATTACACTACTTTTTCACTTTTAAATTATGTTCTTAAATTAAAGGTGTTGTCCGATACTAGAACAAGATGTCAGCTTTCTTTGAATCGAGTGTCACACATAGAAAGGTGAGAATAAAGTCAGGGAGAGTTGTATTCGAAGGTGATCTTCCTGACAAATTTCCTTTTGGCCATAAGGGTAATGTTCAGAAATGCATGTTATATAGCATACGGTATAAACATCAGAAACTTATTAATATAGTCCTTTCTGTAGTTCTGTACCATTTCCATATTGCTGAAGCTAGGTCTGCTGATCAGTCAGTTTTCAATGATTAAATGGCTGCTGATAGAGGGACACGTGAACATACACTGAATAACATGTATAGCCAAGTGCTCCTCCATCAGCAGCAATCATAGGAACAGGACAAAAGACTGGCTTGTCAAGAGTGTGAGTGGTTTCAGTAATAAGAAAATGGCACAGATGTGCAGGAATGATTATGTTACAGCCTGTTCAGGAGCTGACACAGCCAGAAGAGGGCCCCTGTGCGAAAACAATAATGGCGTCCATTGCAGCCCAAAAGCTCATCATAATGCACAATTCCACCAGCTTTGGAGCTGGTAGTGGGCTCTGTACCTATAGGGCCCCTGTGTGACTGCACAGATTGCACCAATGATATGTCTGTCCCTGGGCCTGTTCACATTACATTTGGACCACATGTTCCTAATTGAATTAAGGGTTCTATCTAAACCCCCAAAAATGAGATTTGGATGTGACCCCGCCAGAGCCATTCATTAAAATAAGGCAGATGGAATCGGCATTTTTTCAGACAGGGAGTAACAGATTGCATCAATAAAGGTGTGGATGACATTATCTTTCAGCGAGCAATATGGCCATATACACAGTTTGGGGGGGTGGATCGTTCTGACGGATTCCCTTTAAATCATACAACATTGCATGTTACTTCATTATCTGCGAAGTGATTACACTGAAGATTAGCAATGTGGCAATCACTTCACCAAGCTCCATACAGTAATCTGTAAACCTAATTGTCACAGTACAATGAATGTTAATGACAATATCAAGAATTGTGAATGCTGCTCTGAGGTATAAATGCAAGCTGTGATTCAGCATCAGTGCATATATGTAGTGCAATGTGTTTCCAAAGGTGCTGCACTCTTTACATAGATTATATGGTTCTTATACTCATTCTAAAAAGTGAGTAGCACTCACCACATATGCCACTGGATTTGCGCAGCGGAGCGAATCCTCTGTCTCTTAGGCTACTTTCACACTTCCGTTTTTTTTAATCCGTCACAATGCGTCGGCGTGACGTATCGACGGATGCGCCAAAAATAGTGAAAAACGGATGCAACGCATCCAGTATTTCGACAGATCCACTAGACGGTTCCGTCGAAAAACTGGATCTGATGCATCCATTTTGTCCGTTTTTACCATCCGTTTCATCAGTTTTTTTGACGGATCCGTTTTCCATGCCTAAAAATGGGAGTCTCCCAAATGTGATTGGCTACTGGAAAATAGGGAAACCAATATATTGACTGGCTGGCTGTCTTCAGGCTGGCAGGAGTCTTGCTGACACATTCGGGGGTGACGCCCCAGGCCAGGTTTATATAGATTTGGGGCCTGTCTGCCCAATTGGCTACAAATTCCTGATTCTGAGCATGCTCAGTGTAAAAAAACGGATTCAAGCACTGGATTCCATCATACGACGTGTCACGACGGATTCTGCGTCCATAGGCTTCCATTCTAGTCAACGACGTATGCCGCAGGATCCGTCGCGACACGTTTTCCCGACGCAGACAAAAACGTTACATTGAACGTTTTTTTCAGACGACGGTCCACCAAAACATGACGGATCCGTCGCACGACGGTTGCGACGTGTGGCCATCCATCGCTAATACAAGTCTATAGGGAAAAAACGGATCCTGCGGGCACATTTGCAGGATCCGTTTTTTTCCCAAAACGACGCATTGCAACGGATCTGAAAAGACGGAAGTGTGAAAGATGCCTTCAGCTTTTCCCTCTTGATTGTACCAGAAAACAGTATTACTGCATGCTGCATTATTTCTTCTGCTTCTATGTGATTCATTTTTGCAGCATTTTTTATGTCATTTAAGTTTCACTACATACAGCGCAGTGTGGGGGTAGAAGGGGCTGAATGCATTGTACTTCAGTGTATTTTTAGTATTATTTGTTTTTCAAATTGCAGCGTGCTTTAGGCATGGTATTTTGCTGGCATTTTTCTTACAGAATTTTTTTTATATATAAGATAAAAAAACAATTTTTCAAAATGTCACAAAAGAAAAATGGTAGAAATTTTTTAAAAAATAAAGTAAAATAAAGAACCAGAAAAAAACTGTGTGTGCAAAGAAACTATACAGAACCACAATAAGGTATATTATTTTATTTGTGGGACTTTTGCATCTCCTAGAGGATATAGCTGGCAGTGCAGAACAATTTTTTTCTCCACCGTAACCTCAAACCTCTACTCCCAGGTGGGCTTAGTCTGGCCTCAGGCTCCATACTGCTGTCAGGATGATTTGCTCCTTGGTTCACTACGTTGGGTTTATCCACAACTTGCCAAATTCCCAAACCAAATTAAGATGCTGCTTGGTTCGATCAACTACTTTCAAATTAATGTCTAATTTGTCTTTTGTGAGATTTTGTCATTTTAATTACAACAGGTCAAGACATATAGCTGGAAAGTCATCCATTATTCTGGTATTGTAATCACTGCCAATAATGGAAGCATAAAACATTATATCTGCAATATATAAATCTATATCAAACTCATTTAAGAGTATTTATCACATTTGACCCCAAGTTTTATTGTATATTACATGAACATGTCCTATTAGGCTGTGGAGCTCAGAAGACCTGCAGATAGTCCGTGTATCATGGTCTGTACTCGGACTGTGACACACAGCATAAGGCCGGGGTCACACTTGCGTGTGCATTGCGAGAAACTCGCATCAATACCGGCACTGCCGTCGGCACTCGGGATCGGGGCATGCGGCTGCATAGAAATACATGCAGCTGAACGCTCCGGTCCCGAGTGCCGACAGCAGTGATGGGTATTGATGCGAGTTTCTCGCAATGGACACACAAGTATGACCCCGGCCTAAGGGTGAGCCACAACCCAGAGATTCACAATGGAATTGGAAAACCTCACTCAAAAACACAGAAAAGGTAAAAATGAATGAAAGTGAATGGGAGGCGGAGGCTTGGAAGTGCTTAGACACTCCCAGAGCACGTAAGCCTCGTTTGCATATGATTTATAGTAGCAATTTTTCAGTCAGAAACCAATATATTGCATAAGTAAAGGTATGGATGACATCATCTTTCAGAGAGCAACATGACCATAACAGTTCAGAAGGATGGATCATGCTGACAGATTCCTTTTAAGCAATGTTGTAGAGAACACTGGGCAAAAAAATTCCCCTAGAACAATGTGAGAAACAGATAAAGCTTTACAGAAACCAAATACTTCAAGTTATTGCTGGTAGAGATTGTTCTACAAGCTGTTGGTTCATGGGGTGTACTTATTTTTTCCACACAGTGCTTCTGCATTTTGGCCTAGTTTTTAGTAAATAGTGAACAAGTGTAATTTGTCATGTTCTTCTCAGGTTCTATTTACCTAATTTTAGGACATTCTAAAGGAGCAGATTTTTTTTATTACATCCTGATACATAAAACCATAGACTTCAAACGGGATGTACTTCGTTTTTTGCTCATGACTGTTACATAGGTTGAAAAAAGACCTAGGTCCGTCAATTTCAACCTTTCTCCACCAATTCTACATTTTGTCACTAATTTAACTATGCACAACAATGTTAGTTAAAACATATTAGAGGGGGTTTCCAGTTTGTTACATTGCTAATTGAAATTAAATGTATTGTCTGTCAGATTAAAAAACACCGCCCACCTACTTATCATTGTGCAATAATGATTGTCTCAAGCATTGGTCATAGCACACTAGATGCAGCAGGGGTTGTCCACTACTAAAACACACACCTTCTTGAACTAAATGTTGGGCCCCGATAAAGTAAAAAAGCCTATACTCACCTGTCATTCCTGTGGTGTCAGCACTCCCTCTCCCCAGGGATCTCGGTGATGTGATACATGACCCCGGCACCCAATCAGAACTGGCGTCATTGTTCTCGCCTATGTATGGATTGAACATGAAGAGGAAGCGAGGGATCGGCTGCAATCTGATAGACTCTCATTATAGGGCCCTAATATACATTTATAACTGATGTTATAACCTATAAAACTTATCCTTTTATTAGAAATTGATTAAAAACTAGGTATATACACACAATATATAGATGCAAACAATACTTTTGTAGAGAAACAAAATAATATGATAACACTGGGGTCAAGAAACAGGGAGGTGATTGTGGACTAAAATCACAATATTTGACTTCCCTTCCTAACCGCGGAGGTTGTCATCCTAATATGATACGATATGGCGCCCCCACTCAATGACGGCTATCTCTATATGACCCTGCTTCTATTGTGTCACCCAGGAACAAAACATGGAAAAGTAAGGAAAAGTGTGGGACATCAATAATAATTCAGACCCCCTATAGCAGGGATGCCAATCTCGAATACACAGAGGGATAAAATTAAAATCTTGGAAAAAGTTGAGGGCCAACCTTGATATTTGTTAAGGAAAAACCTCAATTGTAGACATTTTTTTATCAAATATAATGATGAACATAGAATAGAATGGCTAGCTTCTCAAAGGTTATATGCTCAACATACAAATCTAAACGTAAATTATTCTTCACTCGTCAGTCCTATTTTGAACTGGGAAATCAAGCTAGTAAATTTTTGGCCTTTCTGGTGCGCCAACATAATACATCTAATACAATACTACAGATTCGTGCACCAGATGGCGCATTGGGAACCTCGACTGAAAAAATACTTAATTGTTTTTGTGACTACTGTAAATCGTTATATAAGTCTAAGAGCGATTTTAGTATTTTAGAATACCTAGACTATTTATCAGATATAACGTTCCCCGCATTGAGCCCTGCCCAGCGGACCTCTCTGGATGCTGAATTTACCTTGGAGGAGATAAAGTATGCTATGGCGGACATGGCCTCTGGGAAGGCTCCTGGGCTGGATGGGTTTCCCATCGAGTTATATAGGAAATACCGGGACATACTAGCACCACTTCTATTGAAGGTGTTTCGGGGGATTTGGGAGGGAGGAGCTATGCCCAAAACCTTTTATGAGGCAAACATTATTGTGCTTAGGAAGGAGGGGAAGGACCCTTTGGACTGTGGATCTTTTCGCCCCATATCATTGGTAAATGTAGACTACAAACTCTTTACTAAAGTATTGGCCATCAGATTGAATTCGGTTTACTGGACCTTATACATCCAGACCACACTGGCTTTATGCCCGGTAAGAGTACTTCTATTAATATTAGGCGAGTTCAGTCGATAATCCAATATAGTTCTTTGGTGCCGGACAATAGTTGGGCATTGGCGTCGCAGGATGCGGCCAAGGCCTTTGATTCTCTTGAGTGGCCCTTTTTGTCTGTGTGTTTGCAAAGGTATGGTTTTGGTGATAAATTTATAAAGTGGGTTAATATACTATACATGAAACCTAAAGCTCGTATAATTGTAAATAATTCCATTTCCGAGTCCTTTTCATTATATAGGGTAGGGGGACCCGTCAGGGGTGCCCCCTTTCCACGACTCTTTTCGCTCTCGTGATAGAGGCGTTGGCAATACGCATAAGATCTTCCCCTAATATTAGAGGTATTGATATAGCAGGCCGTGTGGACACCATTGGTCTATATGCTGATGACATGGTGATATTTATGGACAGGGCAGAGGAAACATTATCACAGGTAATTGCCACTATAGACAAATTTAGTAAATACTCGGGCCTATATATAAACTGGTGAATCCGACCTACAATTTAATGTTTACCCACTAGACTTCGTCAAATCTAAATTTACAATTTGGAGTAAACTCCCACTATCCGTTGCCAGTCGCATTAATCTAATTAAAATGATATTGCTCCCTAAGCTCAGATATTGCCTTCAACACAGTGCTGTCTTAATACCCAAGTCCTTTTTCGCAAATTTGAACTCCCAAATCACGTCTTTTATATGGGGGAAAGCTAGGCCTAAACTTAAGTTGTCTGTTCTACAGAGACCTAAACAGGGGGGTGGTGTGGCGTTACCGGATTTTTTTTTGTACTATCTGGCAAGACGGGCTAGAGGGATATGTAAATGGGTGCCTAATCTTCCTAATTCTGAAAGCCATTTGCTTTACTCTGCCCGGATTGACTGTCCGCTGAGCTTCCTGGAATTAGAAAAAATTAACGTTCCCCGTTTGTTGCCTATGCTTCGACTCGCACGCTCAATTTGGAAACAAATTAAAAAAGTTATTGGATTTAAAGATATTATAGCTGAAATGCCCCTCTGGAAAAACAATTATTTTCTGGCGTTGCTGGACCACCCATCAACTGATTTTTGGATTTCATATGGTGTCTCCTCGGTGGGCGATTTATATGACCACGGGACCTTCATGTCTTTTGAAAAAATACAGGCTAAATACACTATCCCGAGATCCCATTTTTTTGTTACCTATAGCTAAGATCAGCTTTTCAGTCTTATATAAGAGGTGTAGGTGCAGGCCGAGCAATCTCATCTCTGCCTTTGATAGGAACTCTTAACTCGCAGGGTCCTCAGGGCCTTATTTTCTCTTTGTATACTTATATGCTATCAGTGGGAGTTGAGTCTGCAGTAAGGCCATGTGCACACGTTAAGTATTTTTCGCGTTTTTTCGCTATAAAAACATGATAAAAACGCGAAAAAAACGCTAACATATGCCTCCTATTATTTTAAGTGTATTCCGCATTTTTTGTGCAAATGTAGCCTTTTTTTCCACGGAAAAATCGCATCGCGGAAAAAAAAGCAACATGTTCATTAAAATGCGGAATTGCAGGGGATTCCGCACACCTAGGGGTCCATTGATCTGCTTACTTCCCGCACGGGGCTGTGCCCACGATGCGGGAAGTAAGCAGATTATGTGCGGTTGGTACCCAGGGTGGAGGAGAGGAGACTCTCCTCCACGCACTGGGCACCATATAAGTGGTAAAAAATAAGAATTAAAATAAAAAAATAGTCCTATACTCACCCTCGATGTCTTCCCGCCTCCACTGCACGCTGTCGCTTCGGTTCCTGTAGCTGGTGTGCGGTGAAAGACCTGCCGATGACGTCACTGTCCTGTGATTGGTCGTGACGTCACGGAAGGTCCTGTGCGCACAGACCAGCTATAGGAAGAGGAACGGACGCCGCTGAGGAGATGTCTGGGTGAGTATAAGCATTTTTTTTATTTTTATTATTATTTTTAAACATTCTATCTTTTACTATAGATGCTGCATAAGCTGCATCTATAGTAAAAAGTTGGTCACACTTGTCAAACGCTATGTTTGACAAGTGTGACCAACCTGTCAGTCAGTTTTCCAAGCGATGCTACAGATCGCTTGGAAAACTTTAGCATTCTGCAAGCTAATTACGCTTGCAGAATGCGAAAAAAACGCGAAAAAAACAGAAAAAAACGCAAAAAAAAAAAATGCGGATTTCTTGCAGAAAATTTCCGGTTTTCTTCAGGAAATTTCTGCAAGAAATCCGCAACGTGTGCACATACCCTAAGATCTATCAAGGGGAAGTGGGAGGGACTTATCCCTGATGTGCAAGAAGAGGACTGGGAAGAGATTCTAGAATCTCCAATCAGGGTGTCCCCATCAATTAACAACAGGATGACCCAGTTATATAGAGTGTATCAATCATATTTGACTCCGAAATGACTTTTTAGGATGGGTCGATTCCAATCATCAGAATGTATGCGATGTCACTCATTAGATGCTGATTTTATCCACATGATATGGAAGTGTCCTATTATTCTCCACTACTGGAAAGAGGTGACATCATTATTAATATCTTTATTATCTACTCCTGTTCCTCTTGAACCGTTGATTTGTTTGGGTATGGGATGAGGAGACTTGAGATCATTATGTTGGGATCTTTCTACGGGAGACGCTTTTAATGGCACGTAAAGTATTGGCGTTACGGTGGATGGGGGGTTCAGGTCCCTCCCTTAGAGCTTGGATTGAGTTGGTGAACTCGGTTATCCCATACGAGCGTACAGTGTATCAGAACAGAGGATGTCCGGGTAAATTTGATAAAATTTGGGACAGATGGAACTCTTCCCAATTTACTCTATAAACTCATAATGATTTGGTATCAGTACAGGGAGATAAGGTTTTTCTTTTTTGTTTTGGAGGCATTGCACAGAGAAAAGTACAATGTAAGGTATTAAGCGGCGAAATAGTAGTTATCATGGTTGTAGTTTGGGAACTTTGTATATTCATGGTTTCATGTTTCTACTTATATAGTTTATATGAATGGGGTAAAGGATCTGATATGCACAATTGGTTGTCCTTTTTTATAATACTTTATAGATTACAAGTATTATTTTGGACATAAATAAGAGTACGCATTTTCCTCCGTATCCAATAATGCATACAAATATGTTTACTCTACATTGTATTGTATTCACAATAACGAATATAAATGTGTATATTGTACAATTTATTTTGTGGTTAATAAACGAATTTAAAAAAAATATATAATATATATATATATATATATATATATATATATATATATATATATATATATATATATATATATATATATATATATATATATATATAGCGATGAACCTTTTCATATGGAAACGAAAGTAAAGGAGGTGTCCCACGAACTATGTACCTTTTAATTAATAGACCTTGGAATAAAATATTGGAATAATATAATATGTAAAAAGCATATGGCCCAATGGCCTAATTTAAATATGTAATAACAAACGATAGAAAACCTTGAATACAGATAATAATATATAATGACAACAAACGTGCCCCCACACAGTATAATAACCCCAAAGTGAATTCCTCCACAGTACCCTCTACACCCACGGTAAGATGACTGGTATTTTTTTGGCCCACTTGGACACACCCAAGTGTCTGAGAATTAAGATTGTAATATGTTCTGTAGCAGTTTGGCGTTTGCCCCCATCTGGTGTCTTCTGTTATTATTATCTCCTCAGATTCCAGTGATTTCTACAATTAGAACCTACTGTTCCTCAAGAACTGTTGATTAACCCATCATTTGCGGTGAGCATCATGAACTGATATTTAGACACTAGTCCCTATAATGAATTCATCTTTGCAAACTTCTGTGATTTTTACAAACCCTCTGGCTTACTTGTCCTTTAAGGTCTTTCGTAGCTACGACTAAATGCTCTAGTCAATGATTGGTCACTGACTAGATCGCCTAGCAGCGATCTGCATTTTTTTTTGTAATTGCCTCAAAACTATTCTTCAACCACCCACACTGAAAATCTATTCTGCCTCCATTTCTTTCAATTTGCTTGCTGCTTACCAGGATTTCGCAGATGTCTTCTCTAAGCAAAACATTCAGTGTGCATAGGCTGCTATTGTTCTCGACAGTGGAAGTCCTGTTTACATGATGCACCTTCGAGAATGATTTTTTGCACTGCAGAAAGGTTTATTTCACCGAATGCTTTGAAAGATTATCAGGAGTAAACATTCTTTACAAAACTGTTCACAATCTTTCAGTATAAATGCAGTTACAGACTCTTACCACCTTCATATCCAATCTGGTCTGAAGAGACTGAGAAAACCATCTTTATGCCAGGGTAGAGAAGCATCTCTTTGAACGTCATGATCTGTTATTCTTCAGATAAAACATCTCTTCTACTGGTGTACATATGGATCTAGAAAAGGTTTCGCTATTATGGATTGGCCACAAACTGTTGGTCTCAAAGCCCTCCAAAGATTCTTCAGTTTTGCAAATTATTAAAGCCAGTTCATTAAAAACTAAGCTGAATTGGTTGTCACTTTTGTGGTCTTAACTCAGAAGGGATGTAATTCTCGAAATTAGCTGGAATCTGCTGTTCCTTGAAGTGGATGTCTCTGCTACTTGTGTAGGAGCAGTTCTCTCACAAAATTTCTCTTGATTAAGAAATCATCTCTGTGGATTCTTCTCCAAGAAATACTTTCCAGCTGAAGAGAATTATTGCACTGGTGATCGTCAACTCTTAGGGTATGTTTCCACGGTCAGGAACCGGCAGCACTTTGGACACAGCACATGTCCACTCCGTCCAAAGCACTGCCGGCTTTTGTACGCGCGGTGATTCCGCATGTATTCACTAAACCGTGCGGAATCATTGCGTCCTATACATTGGACGGTGAAACTTATCTTGCGGAGACTGAGTGTCTCTGCAAGATAAATAGACATGCTGTGGTCTGGAAAGACGCGCCACATGTCCGTCTATGCAGGGAAGCCAGTCATGTCCGTGCAAGCATAGTGGACATGTAATTTAATGAAATCCCATCCACAATGCTGTAACATCTGGCTGCTGCGGGTTGGACGCTGCGGCTGTACGCAGCGTCCAACCCACAGCATTTACTGACCGTGGAAACATACCCTTAGTCATAAAATTATCTCTTGCGGAATCAGGACATATTTTTGAAGTATCCAAGATCCCAGTGATCATCTACACTGACTAAAAAAATCTGGAATATCTTCTGTCAGCCCACAGGCTGAATCCCTGCCAAGCACAATGGTCACTCTTCTTCTCATCTGTTGACTTCATCCTGATATACCGACCAACCAAGAAAAAACACAAGGCTGACCTATACAGGTCCTTTGAGCCATGTGATACCTCTAAAGATGTGCCCTAACATGTAATTGAACCTAAGTGTGTCCTTGCTACCATCTCATCTTCTATTTCTACACCTAACAGACATTCTCTGCAGTAAAGTTTTATTTGGGGCCACTCTATTCTCCAGTCATCCTGGAAGTGAACTGCTGAACTCTTTTTTTCATTTGTACTGTCAAAAAATGTGTATGTTTGTGAACAAGTGCATATTTTTTTTTTTCGTACATGAGGTTTCAAAAGCTATAAAAATATTTTAGCCTAATTTTTGTATCATTTTCTATTCTTTTTTTACTGTTGCCAATATTGGGTAAAAATGTAAAGACTAAAAGGAAATATGTCTATTTTTCAGATTATCTTAAAAAAGTTTATGACCACAAGAGAGTAACAAAACAAATTGTAAATTGTGTTCCCTTTGGGGGACTTGGCTATGTAGCAGAAGAGAGAGGCCGCGTCTTGAGAGAGCTCCTGGAATCCTGATCTTATCCTGCACTTAAGACCCCCTTTCAGCAAGGTATACTTATCAGCATCGGGACCCCCTGGACTCCGGAAGTTCTCGGCACCTGCGGTAAGGTGCTGTGAGACTTTGGTACGCCGGGAGTTGAAGGGACCCAGGCGGACGGTGAGGCCTGTGTGAGGCAGCAGTAATTTTCTAAAGAACGCGCTCTGACAGGAGGAGACGCGACGCCAATCTTCATCACTGCAGCGCTGCTCGGGAGGTAAGCACATATCCTGGGGATATTAGGGAGACGTGCGGTGTGTGCTCTGGAAAATTGAGCCCCGCGCTTCCCTATTAATAAGACGCTTGACTCGTCGGTGCCAATACTTTGGGGGCCCCTGGATTTCCCCTCCTGCTGCTGTCACTACAGACGCTGTGGATCCTTCCTGCTGCACAGAACTCTAGTAAGGACCCAGAGCCTGTTCATATAATATTTATAACATCTATAATTCTAAGCAACCAGTCTACTTAGAGTTGTATCAAAACACAAGTACATTACAGTAGCCATGCTGTGTCTGTGACTGGGAGTGAGGAACTCCCTATGTAAAATATAAAATATAATGTAAAATATACCCATATGCTGTCAGTGGGAGCTGAATCTGCTATAAGATCTATCAAGGGGAAGTGGGAGGGACTCATCCCTGATGTGCAAGAAGAGGAATGGGAAGAGATTCTAGAGTCTCCAATCAGGGTGTCCCCATCGATCAATAACAGGATGACCCAGTTATATATAATAATCAATCATACTTGACTCCGACACGACTTTTTAAGATGGGTCAATTCTAATCATCAGAATGTTTGCGATGTCACTCATCAGATGCAGATTTCAGTCATATGGAAGTGTGGAAGTGCCCTATCATCCTTCACTACTGAAAAGAGATGACGTCATTATTAACATCCCTGGTACAAACTCCTTTTCCTCTTGAACCGCTGATCTGTTTGTTTGGGGTATGGGATGAGGAGACTTGGGGTCATTATGTAGGGATTTTTCCACGGGAGACGCTTTTTATGGCACAGAAGGTAATGGCATTACGGTGGATGGGGGGCTCATGTCCGTCCCTTAGAGTCTGGATTGAATTGGTGAACTCGGTTATTCCAAATGAGCGCCCATTGTATCAGAACAGAGGATGTGTGGGTAAATTTGATAAAATTTGGGATAGATGGAACTCTTCCCATCTTACTCTATAAATCCATAATGATTCGACATCAGTATAAAGAGTCAGGTTTCTTGTTTTGGGGGCATCACATAGAAGATAACACAATTTAAAGTATTAGGCGGCGAAATAGTAGTAGTAGTTACTATAGTTGTAGTTGAAGTTCAGGACTTTCGTATATTTAATGTTCCATGTTTCTCTGATAATGGGATTATCACCCATGTAATAGTACAAGGACTTGTATAATTTACACGGTATAAATGATTTGGTATACACAACCTGCTTTCCTTATGAAAATGCTCTGTAGATCACAAAATATCATCTTGGGTATAAATAAGAGTACGCATGCTATTCTATGTTTAAAAATGTATATAAATATGTGTGCTCTATATCGTGCTTAATAATAATGAATACAAATGTGTATATTGCATATTTTATTTTCTGGTTAATAAACGAATTAAAAAAAAAAAAATTGTGTTCCCTTTTCCATAGCAATTATTTTTATGCATCAAACACATGGGTCTTTTTTAATGCTAGAACAGCGTTTTGGACTGTGAGTGACTTTCTTTTTTTTATCCCCTATTTTTTTATAGTTCTATTTTATATAATGCCCCTGATCCCTCCCAGAACCTGGTGAACACACGATAGCTAGAATGGGAGGAGGAAGTGCTGTATCTGCTCCTAAACTGTACACATAGCACTCATTCAACATGATGTAAAAAGGAATTAGGAAGACAGAGATGTTGGTAAACCATCTCTGCCTTCTCTATGGGGAGTCCAGCTGTCTCTGACATCTGGTTCCCTGTGCCTCCAGCTGCTTTATACCAATGCAGTTGCTGGCTCTGAAATTACATTCTAAAACAGTAAGGTACTATGCGAAAAGGTCCGTCTTTTTAAGTCACTGGGCAGTATGCAAGTAGTTATGAATTATTAACACAATATTTTTTTTAAATGCGCAGCACCAAAAATGCTACTCTCCTACCTTCCAAAACGACATGGCAGATATGAAAGTTACTATACAGGAGATTAAGAGATTAGCAGAACAGAATATTTGCCTGTAGCCAGCTCCAGCCTTTCACAGATCTAAGTGTCATGGTTCAAGATGTAAGATGCTTGTACTGGCTACAGGTCTTCTGACCCGAACCCAGCAACCCCAGAGGCATATATGAGGTTACACTGGCCCTGTGCAAGAATATTGTATGGGCCCTTTGCAGTCCAATAACTCATCCTAATGTACAACTCCACCTTACTACTTGGGCCACTGTGCAGCTACACAGATTGCAACAATGGTATCTTTGCTCCTGTGAGGCTGACGTGTTCAAGTCAGGAGACCTCCGTAAAAGAGGCAAAAAGTCCATGCATCACACTCAATACTCAGGCTATGTCCCACATGATGTGTGAATTCTTCCTTAATGGGTTTGTCCACTACTCTGACAGCCTCTTCTAAATCCCTGTTTCTTTCCAATAAAATAATAATGCTCATACTCACTTCCGGAGTCAGCGCTGTTTCCGAGGTGTTGGCACGGGCTCTCCCATAGATCTTGTGACATGGTTACATTAAGCGAACCCTGTGGCAAATCTGCATTGGCTTCACTCTCCCCTCCATCGAACAAATCAAGACATCCGAAGGAAGTGAGAGGGCAGCCACAGCTCACACTTCCTCCGGATGTCAGTTTCGTCCTTAGGAGAGGAAAGTGAAGTCGGCACCGATTGGCAGCAGGGATCGAGTGACATAACAATGTCCCGTAAACCCCAGAAAGTAAGTGCTGACACATCTGGAACGGTGTCAGCGTCGAGTATAAGTATTATTATTTTTCTGAGGGGAAGCACAGGGATTTAGAAGGGGTTGTGTCACGACACAGATGTCGGGTGACCCGGGACCAGGGGCTCCTTTCTTGGCCCTAACACTAGGGGGCACCCTAGCTCGCCCTGCTCCCTGGGATACTTCAGATGGCGGGGCCTCCGCACTTGCCTTATCTCCTAAGTTAGCCCTCCGTCTGTTCTCTTCTCACACCCAGGTAAGAGGGGGCGCTACTGTGCACCGTAGTACACCAACCCAACAAACAAGGCAACACAAACAAGGGTTAATGGAAAATTCCAAGCATACAAAATATTCACTCACATATAACAGAGGAATCCACCGGGGTGTGCAGGAAGGGGAAGAAACCAAAATAGAGAAGGATAAGGAATTACCACACGTACAAACCAAACAACAGTCGCTAATAACTTCTCGTACCAACTCCTTTACCTCCGTTAGCCATGCAGCAATAATGCTAGCTCTGACGAGGATTAGTAGCAGAGCCCAGATTATACCGGGAAAAGGAGTGGCTAACCAAGCACAGCTGAGAACAGGGATTTCCAACATGACAGATTAACCCCTGTTCTGCCAGGAGAAATAAACACATTTAATATGAAGGAGAAGTGCTTTTTCTCAACGCCGGAGTAGGAGCAATCAGCTGTGGTCTTCTGGCTCCGTTCTGTCGCAGTAACCCCGTGACAGGTTGTCTGAGTAGTGGACAACCCCTTAAACTGAATCTGCACCTGTTTTCGAAATGTGATCCACTTCAAAGTCTTGATACAGTTGCAATTTATTGGTCATTTTCAGCACTTTAATAGAAAAGTGTTGTAGAAATGATTAATTATGGTAAAAATATGTCATGGTTTAATGCAGAAGCCGTGAGCATGAAAACTGACATAGTGAAGACAGAACCATAGAGCAAAAGACTTTAAATAATATATCCTCCAGTTTTAGCTATATACAAAAATTGTCTCAATGTTGCACAGTTTACCTCTGGTACTCCCATTTTTCTACATGCTTCTAAAAAGTTTTCCACATTTCTTCTGCATTTGGCCATGCTAAGCTTCGGCTGAAAAATAAACAAAGAATCAGAAAAGTGAGAAAAATGAATCATTTATTAAACAAATATATATTACAGGTCTCTCCTCGGTAGTGGATGGTGGAAATGTTAGAGCATTTTTCATCGTTGCTTTAATTATGGTGGAAGATTATATTTCCTACTGAGGGTAATAGGCTTCAATATTCGTTCTCATCGGCAAAAAAAAAAAGAAAAGTCTCTACATGTATGTGTCCAATTAATTGGAAGGTCATGTAATTGTAACAATAGTCAAACTATACACAGTTTATATCAAGGAAATAGAGGTGTTTGCACTGTACACAACTAACATTCATTTAACTCTTTAAGGTTTTGGTTTTTGAGGGCCTTTAAGGGCCATAAGATTTTTTTTGTTTGTTTTTCCAGCAACATAGCTGCACTGTATGAGGGCTTGTATTTTGTGGGACAAGTTGTAGTTTTACCATATAAAGTACTGAAAAACAGAAACAGTTCCAAGTAGGGTGAAATGGTGGAAAAAAAATTGCAATTCCGCCATTGCTTTTTGTTTTTATGTAGTTCATTATGCAATAAAAATGACCTTTTAATATGCTAGCTTCTCCAGGTTAGTACAGTTAGGGCAATAACAAACATTTAGGGTATGTGCACACGTTCAGGTTTTTTTGCGTTTTTTTCGCATTTTTTCGCGATAAAAATGCTATAAAAACTCATTAAAAACGCATACATTATGCATCCTATCATTTAGAATGCATTCTGCATGTTTTGTGCACATGGTGCGTTTTTTTCCGCGAAAAAAACGCATCGCGGTAAAAAAAGCAGCATGTTCATTAATTTTGCGTTTTTTTCGCGTTTTTCCTGCTATCCTATGCATTGGGGAAAAAACGCACAAAAAACGCATAAAAAACGCAGTAAAATCGCGGTAAAATCGCATGCGGATTTCTGGCAGAAATGTCCGGTTTTTGTCAGGAAAATTTCTGCCAGAAATCCTGACGTGTGCACATAGCCTAAAGGATTGTTTTATATATTTTATTTTGGTTTGAAGCCAACTTTCTACAGCCCTTAGTGACCCACGACTAAAATTAATGTCACAGGTTGTTAAGGGGTTAATATTGTTTCCTTTACAGCACCCCAACATATGGGGATATTCTCCACTCTATCAGCTGATAGGACAAGGAGAAATTTTAATTGACATAGGAACATTATACCAGGCGTCACCATCTCTGCCCCCATTGCATATTTTAAATCAGATGGATTAAAGCAGAGTCACTATGTGATTTATCTGACCCCATTTTTCATAGTTTGCACCCCTATGAGGACGGCACAAAAACGCAGTGAGATTGTGATATTGATGAGCTATACTAATGATGTACTGATTAGTGCGGATATTCCTTTAATTTGTATCAATGTTTTTTACTCTCTAACACATATAGTACATGTAGGAACCATACTGAACTTACAACAGCAGGAGAGGGCACATGGATACTCCCCACCGACCGAGGACGAATTTGATTCACTAAATGGCAGAGGACAACTCCATCCATCAAAGCGAATCCAAGGTCTTCAGGTAGACAGATTTTCAATCTCATTTCAATGTTCTGAAACACAAAAACGGCCATTCTCACACTTTTACAAACAGAAAACATACAGTGACAAAGTAGTAATACAACTGAGAACTTTCTCAATAAAGCTTGGCATACTTTAAGTAAACTTTAAGGACCACAATACCACATATGTATGTATGTATGTATGTGTGAGTGTGTATATATATATATATATATATATATATATATATATATACACACCGTGCCTTGCAAAAGTATTCGGCCCCCTGGAACTTTTCAACCTTTTCCCACTGTAAGATTGTAGTAGCATCGTACGCAGTGAAGAGGCAGTGACTGGCAAAGTTCCAACACAAAAGTCTCTTTAATGTGTTTCCTCAGAGCATTAAAGTCCAATTCACACAAATGCATATAACTTCAGTGTATATTTTCAGTATTCAGTTCATACCAGTTCATAGCAATACATATCATATGGCTTTAGATTTTACAGTCCCTAAACAGGCCAGACTTCCCTTGTCCAGTTTCCCTGGGTGACTGCACGCCATATTACAGTCTCCATATACACAGTCTCATATGTTGCATACACTACACACGCCAGCCCCCTCCGACTAGTTTCTGTGGGTGTCCTGCATCACTGTATCACAGTCTCTTACAGTCTCTTTACTCACACAGCCGTACACAGCCCAGGATATGATCCGGATAGCAGCCGGGCACCTTATCCACCTGTTTGCAGTCGAAACACATGCTAGTCCTCTTTTGGGCACAGGACATCCACCTCCGGGCACAGGACTGTCCACATCCGTCTCTTTCAGGAACAGGACAACCACCTCCGGACACAGGACTGTCCACATCCATCTCTTTTGGGCACAGGACATCCACCTTCGGGCACAGGACATCCATCTCTGGGCACAGGACTGTCCACATCCGACTCCTTCGGGCACAGGACATCCACCTCCGGGCACAGGACTGTCCACATCCGTCTCTTTCGGGCATAGGACATCCACCTCCGGGCACAGGACATCCACCTCTGGGCACAGGACTGTCCACATCCGACTCCTTCGGGCACAGGACATCCACCTCCGGACACAGGACTGTCCACATCCGTCTCTTTCGGGCACAGGACATCCACCTAAGGGCACAGGACTGTCCACATCCGACTCCTTCGGGCACAGGACATTTACCTCCGGGCACAGGACTGTCCACATTAGAGACCAGTACCATGGATGACTTGCATCGCTGTATACACTGCGGGTGCCAGGCTATTCAGCTGCCCTGGGTACTGGCTCCGCTGGCCTGTGCCTCCATGCACTCAGCCAGCGCTCTGCCGGCCTCTGCTCTGCAAACCAGCACACATCAGACTGACACTGACGTGCACCTCACACACCTGACACACCCATACCTCTTACTGCAGGGCTTTTAACACACACAAACCTGTGGCCACATGGAAAACCCGGACCGCAAATCCGTGACTCCCATGCACAGCTATGGACTTCATCTATCTGCATGCACATTCTGGGGAGCACAAACAGCACCCCCTAGCTGTAACAGGGGGTCACAGCCTCACACCACATATCATGCTTCAAACATAAAGATACCAAATGTAAATTTTTGGTGAAGAATCAACAACAAGTGGAACACAATTGTGAAGTTGAACGAAATTTATTGGTTATTTTAAATTTTTGTGGAAATTCAAAAACTGAAAAGTGGGGCGTGCAATATTATTCGGCCCCTTTAACATAATACTTTGTTGCGCCACCTTTTGCTGCGATTACAGCTGCAAGTCGCTTCGGGTATGTCTCTATCAGTTTTGTACATCGAGAGACTGAAATTCTTGACCATTCTTCCTTGGCAAACAGCTCGAGCTCAGTGAGGTTTGATGGATATCGTTTGTGAACAGCAGTTTTCAGCTCTTTCCACAGATTCTCGATTGGATTGAGGTCTGGACTTTGACTTGGCCATTCTAACACCTGGATACGTTTATTTGTGAACCATTCCATTGTACATTTTGCTTTATGTTTGGGATCATTGTCTTGTTGGAAGACAAATCTCCGTCCCAGTCTCATGTTTTCTTCAACATGTTTTCTTCAAGAATGATCCTGTATTTGGCTCCATCCATCTTCCCATCAATTTTAACCATCTTCCCTGATGAAAAAAAGCAAGCCCAAACCGTGATGCAGCCACCACCACCATGTTTGACAGTGGAGATGGTGTGTTCAGGGTGATGAGCTGTGTTGTCTTTACGCCAAACATATCGTTTGGCATTGTTGCCAAAAATTTCTATTTTGGTTTCATCTGACCAGAGCACCTTCTTCCACATGTTTGGTGTGTCTCCCAGGTGGCTTGTTGCAAACTTTAAAGAACACTTTTTAGAAATATCTTTGAGAAATGGCTTTCTTCTTTCCACTCTTCCATAAAGGCCAGATTTGTGCAGTGTACGACTGATTGTTGTCCTATGGACAGACTGTCCCACCTCAGCTGTAGATCTCTGCAGTTCATCCAGAGTGATCATGGGCCTCTTGGCTGCATCTGTGATCAGTCTTCTCCTTGTTTGAGATGAAAGTTTACAGGGACGGCCGGGTCTTGGTAGATTTGCAGTGGTATGATACTCCATCCATTTCAATATGATCGCTTGCACAGAGCTCCTTGGAATGTTTAAAGTTTTGGAAATCATTTTGCATCCAAATCCGGCTTTTAACTTCCCTACAACAGTATCACGGACCTGCCTGTTGTGTTCCTTGGTCTTCATGATGCCCTCTGTGCTTCAAACAGAACCCTGATACTATTACAGAGCAGGTGCATTTATATGGAGACTTGATTACACACAGGTGGATTATATTTATCATCAGTAGGCATTTAGGACAACATTGGACCATTCAGAGATCCACAATGAACTTCTGGAGGGAGTTTGCTGCACTGAAAGTAAAGGGGCTGAATAATATTGCACGCCCCACTTTTCAGTTTTTGAATTTCCACAAAAATTTAAAATAACCAATAAATTTCGTTCAACTTCACAATTGTGTTCCACTTGTTGTTGATTCTTCACCAAAAATTTACATTTGGTATCTTTATGTTTGAAGCATGATATGTGGGCAAAGGTTGAAAAGTTCCAGGGGGCCGAATACTTTCGCAAGGCACTGTGTATATACTGTATATATATACACTATATAAGAATATATATATATATATATATATATATATATATATATATATATATATATATATATATATATATATATATATATATATATATATATACACGCTACATGCAGATCTGGCAAAAATTAAGAGACCACTGCAAAATGTTGAGTTTGTCTGATTTTTGAGTAAGATGTAAATTGTTCATTTATTCTATAAACTTCTGACAACGTCTCTGAATTTCCAAGCAATAAATTTTGTATTTTTTTTTCTGAAAAAAGAAAAATGGTCAAAATTAAAAAAAAAAACCCCAAAAAACAGTGCTTTCAGACCTCAAATAATGCAAAGAAAACAAGTTCATAATCATAAAGAAACAGCAATACTAATGTTTTAACTCAGGAAGAGTTCAGAAATCAATATTTTGTGGAATAACCATGATTTTTAATCACAGCTTTCATGCGTCTTGGCATGCTTTCCACCAGGCTCTCACACTGCTTCTGGCGGGCAACAATTTAAGCAGTTCTTCTTTGTTTGATGGCTTGTGACTATCCATCATCCTCTTGATTACATTCCATAGGTTTTCAATGGGGTTCAGGTCTGGAGATTGGGCCGCCCATTACAGGGTTTTTATGTGGTGGTCTCTTCATTATTGCCAGAGCTGTATATACCTACAGACTCCTCAGCATTGATATTACAACACCACAAAGGAAAAGCCATAGGATTATGAAAACCACAGGATGGAAAGACATGTTAGTGATATGTAAAGGAGAAAAAATGTAATCAAAATGTTCCAAACATAAATGGATGCCCGGGGGCTGTTTGCCAAATTCAGAGAGTCATCTGGTTCATGCCGCAAGGATTGATTGCCAGTTGGGTTTTTTGTAAAAGTAAAAAGTTGTAAGTAAATAAACCTAACACCCCTAGATTATTACCATTACTCTGGCTGACGAGGTTGATTTGGAGGCGGGTAAAAAAAGTAATTCACTTTGATGGCATTGTAGCCGAAATGCCTTTATGGAATAATGAATACTTCCCGGGGCTACTGAACCACCCATCTGCTCAATTCTGGACATCATATGGTGTTTTCTCGGTAAATGATCTATACGAACAGGGTACCCTAATGTCTTTTGAACAATTGCAACTTAAATATGATATCCCACGGCCTCAGTTCTTTCGCTATTTGCAACTTAGATTAGCGATTCAATCACATATGCGTAACATAAATACGACGCAAATAATATCATCCTTTCCACTGATAGGAATCCTTAAATCACAGGGACCCCGTGGTCTTATCTCTGCGCTATACACATATCTGCTCTACTACCAGTTAGAGAAAAGTGGAAACTCCTGGTACCTGATCTTCACGATGAGGACTGGGAGATGGTTCTTGAGTCCCAAACTAAAGTATCCCCTTCGGCTAATAATAAAATGATACAAATGTATATAATTCATCAATTATATTTAACCCCGTTACGACTATTCAAAATTGGTTGGTCTCAATCTTCAGAATGCTTTAGATGCCACACAGGAGAGGCAGACTTTATACACATGATATGGGGATGTCCAGTTATCCTATCTTTTTGGAATGAGGTAACTTCATTGCTGACCTCTCTTGTACATATTCCTATTCCTCTGAACCCATTAGTCTGTCAATTTGGGGTACTAGAGGAAGAGACGTGGGGACACCATGTTCAAATTTTCTTGAGAGAGACACTTTTCTTGGCAAGGAAACTTATAGCCTTGAGCTGGATGGGCAATACGTATCCATCTCTCAGGGCATGGATTGAGCTGATAATTTCAATCATACCATGCGAGTGTACCTTATACTAGAATAGGGGCTGTTTAGAGAAATTTAATAAAATCTGGGATGTATGGAACTCGTCGTACCTTACTTTGTCATCACGTGGTTGATGGTCTGGTTCCAATGTAATAGAACTCAAGGTAAAATATGCATGGTTCACGCTGTGCTTCGGTATTATTTTATAGATGAGATGGAGATTGTTTTGGCAGTAAAATAGTTTTAAGGTTTTAAGTACTGTAGGCATACTGTAATGTCCTGAACCTATATGATCCGGTCTATGTATTGAGACATACATGAATGCAAACTTTGTACATACTCTTACCGTGTTTTGTATGACTATTATGATGAGTGTATTTGACCTGGATATATGTAAACTATGTATGTCCATTTGTTTTTGTTGTTGTTTAATAAACAAATTTTTTTTTTTAAAAAAAGTTCCAAACATGTTTATTTATTCAGTATAGCGTGTTGTGAATTTGGTTTCTGGGCTCCCCCGGTGGTTTCTGGTGGTACTGCACTTATGTGCTTCATCTCTTCTGTTCACCTGTTTCCATCAGGATGTGGGAGTTGTCTATTTAGCCTTGCTCCTCAGTCATTTCTATGCCGGCCAACAATGTTACCAGAAGCCTTTCTGTTGCATGTTCCTGCTCCTAGACTACTATCAGCTAAGTTGGACTTGTAGTCCTAAGTTTGTTTTGCATTTTTGTTCCAGTTCTCTGTGATTGTTTATTTCTGAGGCTGGAAGCTCTTGTGAGCTGAAATTGCCACTCTGGTGTCATGAGTTGATATTAGAGTCTTAAAGTAATTTCAGGATGGTGTTTTGAAAGGGTTTTCAGCTGACTGTGAAGTTCCCTTTTCTGTCTTCCTACTATCTAGTAAGCGGACCTCAATTTGCTAAACCTATCTTCATACTTCGTATGTCAATTTCCTCTGAAATCACCGACAATATATGTGGGGGCTACTGTCTGCCTTTTGGGGAAAATTTCTCTAGAGGTAAGCCAGGTCTGTATTTTCCTCTGCTAGGGTCAGTCAGTTCTCCGGCTGGCGCTGGGCGTCTAGGGATAAAACGTAGGCACGCTACCCGGCCACTGTTAGTTGTGCGGTAGGTTTAGCTCACGGTCAGCTCCAGTTCCCATCTTCCAAGAGCTAGTCCTTTTTGTATGCTTTACTACGTTCTCTTGCCATTGAGAACCATGACAATAGCGTATCAGTGCCATGTGCAGAAATACTGGTACTTACGCACCTTGGCTGCTATCACCAAAGTTATTAATGGTTGCCTGAGAAATCTTCTGCCATGCTGAATGCACTTGGGAATGTACATCATCAAGATCCGCTGCTGGCAGCTCCCTTTGCAACTGCCAGAGAATGATGTCCCAGATATGATTAATGGGAGAAAAGTCCAGGGATGCTGCAGGTCATGGTAACGTGTTTAGACCCTGTAGGCTGCTTACTCCTGGCATTGTCATGTTCAAAAATGAATTCTGGACATTTTGGAGAAAAGGACGCACCACTGGTTCCACCAACAAATCAATATAATGTCAAACTGTTAGTGAACCTGGAATAAAAACTAAAAGGGCCTGGTCATGTGGTCTACAGACTAATCTTTAGTTATCATTGTGTTCAACAAAAAAAAGAGGGGGACTAAACGCTAAGGAGGCTAAAGCTCCACTCCAGGCTCCACTGCTGTCTTGCTCAGCATCATGATAGCCTTGCCGTGAGGTCAATGAAATAGCTGTAGCTGGACATCTGGTTCGTCGCTCAATGTTGAGCAAACATCTTCTGATGGTTTGTTTGAAATCTTAGTCTTGGTATATGACTTCCAATTTCAATAGCAGTTCAGGATGGCTCAATCGTGTGACCAGTGGTAAAACCATTTATTGAAAGTATTCCATGTGATGTTTTTCAACACGACAACACCAGGTCGCATGTTGCTCGCGCTACAGTGAGCTGCCTGCATAGCAGCAATATGCTACTATGGCCTGCAGCATCTCCAAACTTGTTTCAAATTGAGCACATCTAAGACATCATTGGTCCGCAAATGGAGTTGCCAGCAGTAGATATTGATGATTTGCCCATGTTCATTCAGTGTGGCAGAACACTCCCCAGACAACAATTGATGACTTCATTGATGGCAATGTGTTTAAGTTCAAGTATTTCTGCAACTCATAATGGATACTGAATATATTAGGATGTTTTGTAAATGTTTCCATTTTGTCATCATTTGAATATCATTAACATGTCTATCCATCCTGTAATTTGCAGAATTCCAAAACTTTTCCTTCTTGTGTTGCAACTTTAATGTTGAGGAGTGTGTTTGTAAGAAACCCTCTTTAACCCACAGAACGTGCTAGACTTTGGTAATAGATATTGTCACTTTTCATAGAACGCCTCCACCTCTACTTTGTCAAGATGAGGAAAAGGAGATGGTGAATCCTTCAAAATTGGCAAAGTTTGTATAACTGAATTCTGCTATTTTATTTTAGTTATATGGAATGAAATGAAAAAAGGAACAGTTACCTCCCGAAGACTGTCTACCAGTTCCTTTTCCTCTCTCATTTGTTCCATTTTTCTTCGTATTGTAAACTGGGGATCTATTGCTTCCAAGTTCCTCTGTGGTCTAATGAAAACTAGAATGTGATAAGAGAAAATAAACAGGTGACCATTTACAAAGTGACTTCCATGGAATAGAATAGAATAGACTTACAGACTAACATCATGAGGAGTGCAGACCTATCATGATGAAGAACACAGACTTATCATGACGAGGAGCACAGACTGATCATGGTGAGGAGTGCAGACCTATTATGATGAAGAACACAGACTAATCATGGTGAGGAACACAGACTGATCATGGTGAGGAGCACAGACTGATCATGGTGAAAAGTGCAGTCCTATTATGACGAAGAACACAGACTAATGGTGAGGAGTGCCGACCTATTATGATGAAGAACACAGACTAATCATGGTGAGGAACACAGACTGATCATGGCGAGGAGCACAGACTGATCATGGTGAAAAGTGCAGACCTATTATGATGAAGAACACAGACTAATCATGGTGAGGAGTGCAGACCTATTATGATGAAGAACACAGACTAATCATGGTGAGGAACACAGACTGATCATGGTAAGGAGCACAAACTGATCATGGTGAGGAACACAGATTGATCATGGTGAGGAGCATAGACTGATGAAGGTGAGGAGCACAGACTGATCATGGTGAGGAGCACAGACTGATGAAGGTGAGGAGCACAGACTGATCATGGTGAGGAGCACAGACTGATCATGGTGAAGAGCACAGACTGATCATGGTGAGGAGCACAGACTGATCATGGTGAGGAGCACAGACTGATCATGGTGAGGAGCACAGACTGATTATGGTGAGGAGCACAGAGCCATGTAGTAATAATCTACTGAGTATTACATATTCCATGACTTCTGTAGTATAGATTTATAATGCCTCCTGTATGCAAACCTCATGGACCATTGCATCTAAATCACCATATAAATATGACAAAAAACCTACAAGCAGTATGGAAAAACAAATGATAAAAGGCTCACGCTTAGTCATGCTCAATAGGTATAAAGCAACCAAAATGATCTGTAATCTAAATGATGTCACACAGCAATAGGGTCCACGGGTCCAACTAGATGTGATTGCATCTCTGTACTTGTTGGAAGTATGTCTTATAATAAAAGGGTACATGCAGCTCAGTACAATATTATCTCATATTTCCTCAGGAAGTTGTTCATGATCAATCATTTTATATATCTGGGGATTCAATGATCAGTGGAACGTCTACATGTGGCTTGCGGTGTATAGGGGAACCCATGAATATGTTGGCCACGTTAATGTATTTCCACATTGCTGATACACAACCCGTTTTTGCTATTTAGCTCTGCTGTGTTCATAGAGGAACATACATTTCCCCTGCAATATTGGAGAATATGCAACGTTTAAAAATAGTTGTCGAAACAGAAACTGACGACAGCAGCAATTTTGGGCATTTTATAACACCAGTGGGGATTGTGTAGGGTACAATACTGATAAATGTAGCCATGTAATATATTATCCCTGTACAGTCAGGAGAAGTGGGCCTCTTACATTTCATTAAGACCTATTTTAAGAGGATGTTTCACTGTTATTTATATCGATGGTACTTTGTGGAACAATTTGGATAAGGTCCTTTTCTAACACCAAAAATTCCCATAGACACCTTCAAAATCTTGTAGAAAGCCTTCCCAGAAGAGTGGATGCTGCTATAGCTGTAATGGAAGAACTAACCCCATATGACTGATTACGGTATATACAATGAGATGTTATAAAAGCTCCTACAGATGGAATATGGAGGTCCCAATGGTTTTGCCCATATAGGGCAGCTCTGGTTTTCACAGCGTCTGCATTTTAAAGTGTAGTTACAGGAAAGAAATATATCTTGGTACCGTGTTAGCCAGTTGCCTTTTTTTTTTTTTTTTTTCTATACTATGTTGTGCATAAATATGTGATTCTTCAGAATTTCTTTTAGTATTTGCCTGATGAAGAGACCTGTTTAGTCTCGAAAGCTTGCAATTTGTTACCATCTTTTCAGTTAGCCATTAAAAGGTATCAACAAGTCCCCTCTATAAGTTGTAAAGCGCTGCGGAATATGTTGGCGCTATATAAATAAAAATTATTATTATTATTATTATTATCAACCACTGAGGACTCTCAATTCTAAACATTTTTCTAAAGTGTAGTTAAGCTTTTTAACCACTTGGGGGAAGCAAAGGACAAGTTTAGACTCCTGGATCAGCACATGACTATGGTCACTGCATCTATCATAGTCATTAAGACTTCAGACAAGGGCCAAATTTAAGTTTTTCTTATTTTTTCCTTTGTGCTCTTTCTTTCAAAACATACATAAAATACTACTGTCTATACTCTATTTTTTTCCAAGATTCAAATTAATTGTTTTAACTAGGGTTGAGCGAAACGGATTGGACAAATTCAAAAATCGCCGACTTTCGGCAAAGTCGAGTTTCATGAAACCCGACCCGATCCTAGTGTGAGGTCGCCGATCTGCGCGCAAAAGTCGCGTTTCATATGACGCGTTCAGCGCCATTTTTCAGCCAATGAAGGAGGACGCAGAGTGTGGGCAGCGTGATGACATAGGTCTCGGTCCCCACTATCTTAGAGAAGGGCATGACAGTGATTGGCTTGCTTTCTGCGGCGTCACAGGGGCTATAAAGGGGCGTGCACGCCGACCGCCATCTTACTTCTGCCGATCTGAGCATAGGGAGAGGTTGCTGCAGCTTCGTCAGAAGAAGGGACATAGTTAGGGAGGGAAGATTAACCCCCAAACCTCTTGTGCTGTAGTGATTTCCACTGTCCAACACCACCTTTTCTTTGCAGGGACAGAGGAGGCTAGATTTTTGTGCATCAGCTCTGTAGCTTATTAGGCTGCCTTATAAGGCTCCTTGATAGCTGCATTGCTGTTTGCACGCTGCTGTGCAAACCAACTGCTTTTTTAAAAGCAAAAATCCTGTTGCTCCTTTCTGCACAATTATCTTGTTTATTTGTCCACACTTTTGTGTGCAGCAGTCCTTTTTTATTGCTGCCATACTTGTCCTGAGATCATTGTAGGGAGATTGAAATTGTACTACAGTCCTTGTATTTTTCATATATCTTCCAGCCACTTTCTGCCACTTCCATTGTGTTGTTTTATACACTGGGCCTGAGTTTTGGTTCAGTTTCCAAAAAAAAGGAAGATTTAAATTCTCAACAAGTTTATATACACCTTCTACCTTGTTTTACAGTACCATATAACGGTTATTTTGGTTAGATTTTCCCAAAAATGAGGAAGTCTGGTGGAAGAGGCCGTGGGCGGTCGTTGCCAGCTGGTACTGATGGTGGTGGTGGAGCATCTGGTGGTAGTGGCAAAAGCACAATAGCACCTAAGGCTGGAGGTGTTGAGCCAGCGTCATCGTCTGGCTACACAAGGCCTCGAAGGCTCCCTTATCTGAGAGTAGGAAAACAGCTTTTAAAGCCGGAGCAGCAGGAAAAAGTTTTGGCTTTCCTTGCTGACTCAGACTCTACCTCTTTCGCCTCCTCTTCAGAAAGTTCCAAATATAAAAGCAGCAAGTCGTCAGTGGATGCTCCCGGTCAGGAACAAGACATTTCCTTGTGTCCTTCACCCAAACCAAAAGTGAAGGATGCGTCAGGCGACACTACAGGTTACTCCATGGAGCTCTTTACACATACCGTGCCTGGGTTAGAAAGGGAAATTGTTAACTGACCATTACAAGATGAATCGGACCTGGAGTGCACTGATGCACAGCCACAGCTAGATTATTATGCTGTTCCATTGACTCAGATCACTACATTGCCCTCGCAGTGTACTGAGCCAGAATCTGACCCTGATGAGCCCCGTCCCGAAACGCTATAGCACCTTACACGGTGACACAGAGGAAGGTGCACATGACATTGAAAAGGAGGTGATAGATGACCCAGTTGTTGACCCAGATTAGCAGCCATTGGGGGAAGAGGGTGCCGCTGCCAGTAGCTCAGAAGCGGAGGAGGATGATCCGCAGCAGCCATCTACATCGCAACAACTGTCATCTGGCAGGCCCGTATCAGGCCAAAAACGTTTGTCAAAAACAAAAACAGTTTTAGGACAGCGTGGCCATCTGGTGAAAGTAGCACAGCGTGCAATGCCTGAAAAGGTATTCCATAGTAGGAAGAGTGTAGTGTGGAAATTTTTTAAGCAAGATCCGAATGATCAGTCAAAAGTTATCTGTAAGAAATGTTCAAAGACCTTTATCAGAGGGAAGAATCTTCAAAATTTAAATACAACGTGCATGCTTAGACATTTAACCAGCATGCACTTGCAAGCCTGGACTAACTACCAAACGTCCCGTACCGTTGGTGCACCTGCTCAGAATGAAGGTAGTCAGCAACGCTACATTGCTTCCCTCACTGTAAGCCCACCGGTTAGGACACCACCAGCAGCAAATGTGGAGGTATCGTCGCAAGGCCAAAGCAGTCAGGGAATCACAAGGTTATTGGTAGGAAACACTGTATGTAGGCCAACATCAAGAATACCATCACCAACCCTCTCTCAATCCGCCATGTCCACCACCACCACCGCTAGTTCCACCATATGCAGCTCTCCAGTCCAGCTCACCCTACAAGAGACTCTCGTTAGGAAAAGAAAATACTCATCCTCTCATCCGCGTACACTGGGTTTGAACGCCCACATTGCTATACTAATCTCGTTAGAGATGATGCCCTACCGGTTGGTTGAAAGCGAAGCTTTCAAAGACCTGATGGCCTACGCAGTACCACGCTATGACCTACCCAGTCCTCACTTCTTTGCGAAAAAAGCCATCCCAGCCCTCCACCAGCATGTCAAAGACCGCATTGTCCATGCACTGAGGCAATCAGTCAGTGGAAAGGTGCACCTCACAACAGATGCATGGACCAGTAGGCATGGCCAGGGACGTTACGTGTCCATCACGGCGCACTGGGTTAATGTGGTGGATGCAGGGTCCACAGGGAACAACCATAGTGGGACAGTTCTGCCTAGCCCATGGTCTAGGAAACAGTTGGCTGTAGGCGTTCGCCACCCCTCCTCCTCCTCCAGAAGCGAAAGCTCGTCCACAGAGCGCAGTCGCACGACCACTCCATCCGCAGCTGCCAGTGTTGCACACGAACATTATCGAACAGCTAGTGGTAAGCGTCAGCAGGCTATGTTACAAATGAAGTGTTTGGGCGACAACAGACACACCGCGGAAGTACTGGCCGAGTACTTGCAGCAACAAACTAAGTCATGGGCTGGGCAGTGTACATCTTGAGGCAGGCAAGGTAGTCAGTGATAATGGAAGGAATTTTATGGCTGCCATAGCCCTTTCAGAACTGAAACAAATACCTTGCCTGGCTCACACCTTGAACCTGGTGGTGCAGTGCTTCCTCAAAAATTATCCGGAGTTACCAGCCCTGCTCCTGAAGGTGCGAAGACTTTGCTCGCACATCCGCCGGTCATCCGTAAACACTCCAGCCGTATGCTGAACCATCAGTGATCGCTGAATCTTCCCCAGCACCAACTAATAATCGACGTTGCAACAAGGTGGAACTCCACACTGCACATGGTTCAGAGGCTGTGCGAACAGAGGCGTGCTGTAATTAATTTGTGGGAGGATACACATACACGGGCAGGCACTTGGATGGCAGACATAGAGTTGTCTGGTGTGCAGTGGTCAAAGCTACAAGAGCTCTGTCAAGTCCTTCAGTGTTTTGAGGAATGCACACGGCTGGTAAGTGCAGACGACGCCATCATAAGCATGAGCATCCCACTAATGCGTCTGCTGATGCAAAGTTTGATGCACATTAAGGAGCAGGCGTCTGCAGCCGAGGAGGAGGGAAGCTTTGATGACAGTCAGCCATTGTCTGCTCAGGGAACTCTCCTGGACGAGGTGGCGGACGAAGAGGAGGAGGATGATGGGGATGAATATTTATGGGAGGAGGATGCTTCTCAGGGGGCAATAGAAACTGGTGTTGTTGCAAGGTCAGGTACAGGGTTTTTGCGGGACACAAGTGATGTTGATTTGCAAGAAAGTGCTCCTCAACCCAGCACAAGCAGTGAATTGACACCTGGAACATTGGCCCACATGGCTGAGTATGCCTTGCGTATCCTAAAAAGGGACCCCCGCATTATCAAAACGATGACCGATGACGATTACTGGTTGGCCTGCCTCCTGGATCCACGACATAAAGGAAAATTACAAAATATCATGCCACATGAGAACCTTGAGCAAATATTGGCTACCAAACAAGCAACTCTTGTAGACCGTTTGGTTCAGGCATTCCCAGCACACAGCGGCGGTGATGGTTCTCACACGAGCCATAGGGGCCAACATGGCAGAGGTGCACAAATCCGAAGTGGCATTTGACAGAGGGGTCTTATGACCAGGTTGTGGAGTGATTTCGCAATGACCGCTAACACGACATGTACTGCTGCATCGATTCAAAGTGACGGGGGACAGCATTTGTCCAGTATGGTTACAAACTGCTTTTCCTCCCTTATCGATGTTCTCCCTCACAGATCATTCCCCTTTGATTACTGGGCATCTAAAATAGACACCTGGCCTGAATTGGCAGAGTATGCATTACAGGAGCTCGCTTGCCCTGCTGCTAGTGTGCTATCAGAAAGAGTCTTCAGTGCTGCTGGTTCAATACTGACCGAAAAAAGGACACGTCTGGCTACCCAAAATGTTGATGATCTAACCTTCATTAAAATGAACCAATCATGGATTTCAAATTATTTGGCCCCACCTTCCCCTGCTGACACGTAGCTTGCCTGAAAAATGTCTTGCTTTTGGCCTCATGTTACTGATTTCTCCAATTCCTCCATTTGCAGCTGCTGAATGTCCACCATAGGCCATTTTTATACCTCCCTAAATGGGCTGACTCCCCCCACAGGGCCGTGGTCACCACCTGGCGCAAGCACCCGTGCGAGTGCCGTTTGCCTGGACAGGTGGGTGGGCCCACTCTTGGGAGACGGCACTGGCACAGGGTCCCTCATAGTACAATGAAGTGTCTCTGATGGTGGTGGTGCACAACCAACGTCAGACACACCGTCGTAATATGAGGGGCCCTGTGCCAGTACCGCCGCCCACGAGAGAGTGTTCCCCCCCAGCTCGAACAGTGCTGTACCACTTACAATACTTACCTCTCCCTGCTCCACCACTGTGTTTAGGTGTTTTTTCCACCACTGTGTAGTCTGTGCTGTTAAATCCTTCAATGGCACAGCCAATACAAATTTGTTGAAATGATAGATGATAGTTAAAATATACAGGGGCCCTGGCCTCCATTTAGACCAGTTAATACTTTGTGCCTACTACCACTGTCTGCTACTCAGCAGAGGAGCCCACCCCGGTACCTAGCTATGCCACCTGTTTATTTATGAACAATTTTTTGGCAGACATTTAGCCCACTTTATTATTTGGGCCTACTAACTGTGTCTGCCACTCATTACAGTTTTCCTCCACTGAACAAAGCAATGCCGCCTGTTTAGTCCTGTTACCAATTTTGAACTGCATTTAGCCTACTTTATTATTTGGGCCTATATCTGTGTTTCCTCCTCATCCTGCCCATTGCTGCCCAGCCACTGCTAGATGAGTCTGCTGGTACATTGACCCAGACCACTACATTCCCCTTGCACTCTACACAGCCAGAATCTGACCCTGCTGAAGTCTGGTTCCCCTTCCAGCATACTATACCACCTTACACGGGGACAAAGAGGAAGGTGCAGATGAAAGTGCAGGTTCCTTCATCAGGTGGGGGGGGCATACTCGTTGGCGACGTCACTGGCACAGGACCCCTCATAGTACGCAAAAGTGTCTCTGCCAGTGGGAGGCCCCACCCGCCGTCAAACACACCGACGTACTATGAGGGGCCCTGTGCCAGTGCCAACGAGTGGGCCCCCCCCTTTTTGCACCACAAGAAGCTGTGCAAAACTCTTGCAACTTTTGTCATTTTCTGCCAGTTTTGGGCTGCTCCACCAAAATGGGCAGAGCTGAGAAGGAACCAGGATGGGGCAAGTCTAAGCCCGCCAGTCAAATTATGTTACAGTGGCCGCGTTTCTACTCCAGAAAGGTTACTCCAGAACCTGACAGGAATAACATTTCTGGAGAAGTGCAAAAAGGCGCACACCACTGATAAGATGCCCAGAATTCATTAAGTAGGGTGAAATTAACGAATTTGATGCATCTTTTTCCTGCACGAAACCAGTTATAATGGTCATAGTATAATCAATGCAGGTGAGTGGATCCTGGGGGCTAAAAACCGAGCAGAGTACCCTATTATTACACAGTATTGCATTAGTTAGTGATGATAGCGACCCTTTGACATTAATCTAGATAATGGATTGCTGAATATCTCCATGGCGCATGTACAACGATATGGTGGATGGAATCTGAGACCTAATGATGTAACCTGCTGTAGCCGACTCATTTTCTCAGTTTCCCACCTGCTCGGTTTGAAGGGCTGTTAACAATGTACCTTCATTCAATATGGAAAATCCTTACTTAAACAATGACCTCATCCGATATCTGGGCAAATATCGTTTCTCCTATCATGTGAACTTTACCTTTGTTTGCAAACAGCATATGAAAAACAGGTAATTATGATAATCTACCTAATAATAAGCCTTTGGCGGGATGATCCTGATAATAATGAAGCTATAAAGATTTTGTTTTCGCAACAAGCATGAAATTAAAGGGGTTGTGCATTACTTTTATATTGGTGATCTATTCAGTACCCGGTCACAGCCACTAGTGGAAAATCCCTTTAACTAACATTATATTATCATCACAATATACATAAAACAAAAATAAAATATTAAAATATAGTGATAAGTACAGATATAATATTAAAAAGGTGGTAAAAAAATACATTGCTTTAAAATGAACCCCAACACAAATATACACTCACTGGCCACTTTATTAGGTACACCTGTCCAACTTCTTGTTAACACTTAATTTCTAATCAGCCAATCACATGGCGGCAACTCAGTGCATTTAGGCATGTAGACATGGTCAAGACAATCTCCTGCAGTTCAAACCGAGCATCAGTATGGGGAAGAAAGGTGATTTGAGTGCCTTTGAACGTGGCATGGTTGTTGGTGCCAGAAGGGCTGGTCTGAGTATTTCAGAAACTGCTGATCTACTGGGATTTTCACGCACAACCATCTCTAGGGTTTACAGAGAATGGTCCGAAAAAGAAAAAAAATCCAGTGAGCGGCAGTTCTGTGGGCGGAAATGCCTTGTTGATGCCAGAGGTCAGAGGAGAATGGGCAGACTGGTTCGAGCTGATAGAAAGGCAACAGTGACTCAAATCGCCACCCGTTACAACCAAGGTAGGCCTAAGAGCATCTCTGAACGCACAGTGCGTCGAACTTTGAGGCAGATGGGCTACAGCAGCAGAAGACCACACCGGGTACCACTCCTTTCAGCTAAGAATAGGAAACTGAGGCTACAATTTGTACAAGCTCATAGAAATTGGACAGTAGAAGATTGGAAAAACGTTGCTTGGTCTGATGAGTCTCGATTTCTGCTGCGACATTCGGATGGTAGGGTCAGAATTTGGCGTAAACAACATGAAAGCATGGATCCATCCTGCCTTGTATGGAGCATCTTTGGGATGTGCAGCCGACAAATCTGCGGCAACTGTGTGATACCATCATGTCAATATGGACCAAAATCTCTGAGGAATGCTTCCAGCACCTTGTTGAATCTATGCCACGAAGAATTGAGGCAGTTCTGAAGGCAAAAGGGGGTCCAACCCGTTACTAGCATGGTGTACCTAATAAAGTGGCCGGTGAGTGTATATATACACACATACACACGAACAGTAGGGTAACAGTGTTTTGAACTTTTGACTTTCACGTTCGAAGCAGTAGTGGATGGTGAGATATGGAGCCTGTGACTATCATCATTTTAGACAATCATCATTGACAATCATCTTGGCAATCTCATACATAAATCTGTCTTGTAGCTATTTAGCATATGATTAGTTATGCAGATTCTTATTATGTCACTGCATTGCTACTGTTTTGCTCCTGATTGTGGAAACATCTTTTTCTTCCTGTTTACTACAAATTAAAACCTGTTCTCATATTCCCTAATAGCTCAGTGTGTTATTAGGATGATTCCCAAGCGAAAGGTCACTGGTTCAAATAGAGGAGCAGCTATGAAGAACAAAATAAAAGAGAATAAAAAAGAGAATAAAAGAGAAATCGCATCATCCAGCTCATCGATATCGGTCTCTCATCTACGAAAATTGCCAAATTGTATCATGTGAGCGCCATGACAGTTGGAAGAATACAACGTGAAATCTGTCCATCCATTCAGAAGCCAAGAGCTGGACATCCAGGCAAAAAATTGGAGTCAACAATTTGGCTCATGACAAGGTCTATCAGTTCTGGCACAACAAACACAGCAGTGGATGAGGCTTGTATGCTTTGTAATAGTGAGATCACAGAAGTCCATGCAAGCACCGTGCGATGCACATTACACAAGTCTGGAATGGTGGCCCGAAAAAACGTGAAGAAGCCTCAACCTTAATATTGTCATAACAAGCGGTGGCTCGAGTTTACAACAAAGTGCAAAAGTGGACAGTAAAAGATTGGAAACTGGTGATTTGGAGCAATGACACAAATCAATAGACTAGGCTCTGATGAGTGCAAATGGGTATAGAACAAACAAGCGAAAAAGGGGCTAATGGACAGAAATTGAAGGAACTGTCACGTTCAGTGGAGGCAGCCTGATGATATGGGGTTATTTAACAGCTAAAGGAGTTGGATACTTGACCAGGATCGATGGTGGTCTCAATGCTGAGCTATATGTGAGTATCCTACAAGACAAGTTACTTCGTACACTCGAGTACTATGAGTATGAAAAGGACAACATAGTGTTCCAGCAGGTCAATGACCCAAAGAATACATCCAGATTGGCGAAGAAATGGTTCAATGATAATGAAGTAGAGGCGCTGGATTGTTCCATAGAGTTCCTAGACCTCAACCCAATTGAACATTTGTGGGTAGAGTTGAAGAATAAACTGTATACATACCCAAGTGAGTCGACCAGTGTGCACCAATTTTGGGAACGTGTAGAAGAGACCTGGGATCAGATTTCGGTCGAGACATGCATGAAAGGTGAATTTACAAAATACTAACAAAATTATAAAAAATAAAAAATTTTATTTTTTAGGAGCAAGACAGTAACACTGCAGTGACATGACAAGAATCTGCATAACAAATCACATGCAAAATAGTTGCAAGTCAAATTTATGTATGAGATACCCAAGATGATTGTCTATAAAATGATGGTAGTCTCACGTTTGAACCAGTGGCGGATGGTGAGATAAGAAGCCTGAAAGTCAAAGGTTCAAAACATTGCTGCCTTTTGGCTCATCACTGTACATATTACATTCCATGTAATAAGCACCATCTTATATTACAGATGCTTCCATCCCGGCACTGAAAGTTACAATACATTTTTCCTGTCCAGTCACCCTACCAGCGCTCATTTGCCCCTTTCAAACATCAAAATAGTTTTAAAGGGAACCTGTCACATGAAATTATGGGGTTAATCTGCAGGTTAATAGCATTCTGAACCTACTAGGAGGCCACACTTAGAGCCCTGCTGGTTGGAGAAAATGAACTTTATTCCTCCCAGGAGTGTCTGGGTTTCAGTCATGGGGGTGGTGTTGTCTGTGTACAGTGAGTATAGTGAGGCTGTTATCGCGCCCCAGCACTGATTGACGGTAGCTCAGCTTTAGGCCCAGATATCAGTCGGTGGCAGGAGAGCGGTTACAGCTGCCACTCTCTATACACGGAGCAGTAACTGAACATGTGCCACCCACGTGGCTGAACGCTGCCAGGAAGAGTAAAGTTAATTTCCCCCAAGAGAAGGACTCGAAGTGTGTGTACCGGGCAGGTTCAGGACACTATTAACCCCCATTTCTGCAGGTTAATAGCATTTTTCTTGCAACAGATTCCCTTTAACCCCATCACAACATAAGAAGTATATTTAAGTCATATGTCGTGTTACCGACTCAGCGCCGGAGCCAGCATCTTTTTCCTCACATGACAGCTGATTTATTCAGCTGTCATGTGCCTTTAACAGCCACGGGTGGATCGGAGCTGTTAACATGCGCCAGCCCGTAGCACGTCACAAATTCCATCCATCGTCTCCCTTGTCACGTGATTGGGGGCTCCAATGAGTTGTCATGACAGTCGGGGTGTTTGCAGGTGACACCTGTGCCTGTCATTGTGAATTTCCTGGGACTGCCGGCTTGTGGACGTTCAGAGCAGATGATGACTTCTGCTATACATAGCAGTGCTGAAGATTGCATAGAACAAGCAATCAGATGATCACAGCTTCAAGTCTCCTAAAGGGACTATTAAATAAAGCAAAAAGTGAAGAAAAAAAATACAGACATTCAAACCACCCCCTTTTGCCCCATTGTAAATAAATCAATTAAAAAAATTCACATATTTGGTATCGCTGTGTTAAGAAAGGTCTGAACTATCAAAACATAAAATAAATTATTTTGATCGGTAAAAGCGTAACGAGAAAATAATCGAAATGCCAGAATTACTTATTTTTTTTTGGCTGCGAGAACACTGTCATAAAATTCAATAAGAGGCAATCAAAACATCGTATCAACCCCAAAATGGTATAATTAAAAAAGTCAGCTCGGTGCGCAAAAATTAAGCTATCAGCCAGCCCCAGATCGTGAAAAATGGAAACGCTAAGGGTCTATCAGAAAGTGGTGACAAACACAGAAAATATTTTTCATACAAATTTTGGAATTTTTTTGTCACTACTTAAATAAAATAGAGTATACATGTTTGGAATCATACTTGTACTGACCTGGGGAATCATAATGGCAGGTCAGCTTTACCATATAGTGAACATGGGAAAACAAAACCCAAAAAACAATTGTGGAATTGCACTTTTTTTTGCAATTTTCACCACACTTGGAATTTTTTCCAGTACAATATATGATAAAATCAATGGTGTCATTCAAAAGCACAACACATCCCGCTAAAAACAAGCTCTCATTTGGCTGTATTGACGGAAAAATAAAAAAAGTAATGGCACATGGAAAAAGGGAAGGAAAAAAACAAAAATGAAAAAAAAAAAAAGAAAACTAGCCATGGCGTGAAGGGGTTAAGTTGAGCATTCACCGCTTCTGCAATTGTTGAATACGCTTGCTCCACAATTTTCAGAACTCCTATACAAGAGAATGAACAGAGCCATGCCCCACAACTATCAGATATACATGGCATCTGGGAGAGAGATTCCATTAATGACCAAAATGGCAATATCGCCTTCAATCTATGAACTATGGAGAGACAAAGGAAAAATCACATCAAATCAAAGAATTGGTCAATCCGTGAAATCCTTATACTACATGGCTCTATTCCCAGTGCTGATGAAGGTGTACCATTACTTCATGCAACGGTATAGCTAATGGAGTTACATACAGTACATAGTATCTGAAGGAAAATAGAATATATACTGTGATATGTGTATAATTATATACTCTGCCTTATGAAATTAGGTTACAATTAAAAATGGTGACGTGTATACATATTAATCAAATATTTGTCATTTGGGAAAATCATAAAAACATACATAATGAAAATAATCTGAGATGTAATAACATGACAAGGAGATATGGATCTATGCCTTGGACAGAGGATTACAGTATAACATGTTCCTTCCCTTCGACACATGCAGTTGACGTTTCACATGTAACAGCACCTTCTCGCCACCTACCATTGTCAATGTCTCCTGATGACATGTCCAAGTTATAACAACTGTCCATATTTTGTGCCTGTGCAAGTTTGTTGAAGGAGATAGGAGGAAGAGTGAGGGACGGGTCTGTAGGAAGGGGTGTCAGAGGAGGTCCGTATAAAGCAAAAGAGGACCAAAATAAATCACAGGTACAGCAACAGCATCTTAGAGCACTGAGCAAAACATATTGTCAGCCTGCAAAGCATAAATCTGGATGAATGACTGAACATGCACAACTAATGAGCAATGCAATTGTATTTATTATTCTTAGCTGCAGTGAAAACACAGAAACTGGACTTAGGCCGGGGCTACACGATGACTTCGGCCACGACAACGCGGCACAGCCAATTTGATCGCATAGTGACTTGCAATTTGCTCCGAGTCACTAAAAGTCTAGCAGATTTGGATTTCTTGTGATAGGCGAATTGTGGTGGTGACAATTTGCTGGGATCCCATTACACCGAGATGGATCACCACCAGCATTGAGACATGTGCGGCCAAAGTTGTTGTGTAGCCCCAGACTAATCAGAGTTATAAATCATATTTACACTAAAACCTTTATAAATAAGTAACCATACTGCAGACTTATATTTCTTACGTTTTAGAGACAGAAGAATGAATTAATGTCCATAACTGACACAAACGGTAGCGGAGGAACCACATTGATAGATTTTGAGAACAGAAAAAAAAGTTCTGAATGATGCACTTTTTCTTCTATTTGCTAAAAATCAACAAGTAGGAGAACCCAAACGGACTTTGCGTCAGATATGCACTGGATCCATTTTAGACATTAATTCTGTTTGTCCGTTCCTAGAAAGGGTACAGAAAACAGAATGTGCAAACACAGGTGTGAACAAAGCCTAACTCTTTTATGTTGAATAAATGACTAGGTTTTACTTCATGCATCCAACCAATCAGACCAGAATCTGCGCATACCGTATATACTTGAGTATAAGCTGAGATTTTCAGCCCATTTTTTAGGCTAAAAGTGCCCTTCTCGGCTTATACTCGAGTCATTGTCCCAAGGGGTCAACGGGGGAGGGGCTGTCACATCATACTCAGCTGCTCCCGGCGCGGTCCCTGCTTCTCAGATTGCCTCTGACGCCGGCAGCTTGTTCCTGTGTTCAGCGGTCACGTAGTACCACTCATTAAAGTAATGAATATGGACGCGACTCCATTCCCATAGGGGTGGAGTGCATATTCATTACTTTAATGAGCGGTACCACGTGACCGCTGAACACAGGAACAAGCTGCCGATGCCAGAGACCATCGCATCGGAGAATCAGGGACCGCGCCAGGAGGGTAAGTATGATGGGGGAGGGTGAGCCATGCGATATTCACCTGTCCCCGTTCCACCGCTGGGCTCCGTCTTCCGCGTCCTCTGGCTGTGACGTTCAGGTCAGAGGGCGCGATGACGTGTTTAGTGCCTTTAGTGTTTAGTGTTTCTGCCTAAACAGTCATGGCAGAGACCTTGAAGACACAGCGGCATGTGGTGGTGGAACGAGGACAGGTGAATATCGCAAGTGCCGGGGGCCTGAGCGACGAGAGGTGAGTATGTCATTTTTTCTTTTTTAATCGCAGCAGCAGCATATGGGGCATAATGTGCTATGGAGCATCTTATGGGGCCATCAACCTTTGTGCAGCATTATATGGGGCATATTTTTGTATGAAGCATCTTATGGCGCCATCATTAAGCTTTTATGCAGCATTATATGGGGCATATTTTAATATGGAGCATGTTATGGGGCCCATCATGAACTTTATGGAGCATTACATGGGGCGTATTTTGTATGGAGCATCTTATGGGGCCCATCATGAACTGTATGGAGCATTATATGGGGCTCCTGATTAAATATGGATATTCAAAAACACTTAACCTACTGATGTCTCAATCAATTATACTTTTATTGGTATCTATTTTTATTTTTTAAATTTACCAGTAGCTGCTGCATTTCCCACCCTAGGCTTATACTCAAGTCAATATGTTTTTCCAGTTTTTTGTGGCAAAATTAGGGGTCTCGGCTTATACTTAGGTCAGCTTATACTCGAGTATATACGGTACATAGATAATCCAGGATAGGGCAGTGTAAGAGACTATGCTTATTATAGGGCCATCCACTACATCAATATTTGGATTGTTAATTAGCTGTATCAGTGCACTGGTGGGCATATCACGCCTTTGTAGTCTTCTTGATTGACAGTGGAGAGCACAGATGACATTACACAGCAGAAACTCTTTCTCTGCTGTCAATCAAGAATGACAGATGGTGGTGGCAAGAAGGGAAGAGGAGCATATGCAGTGAAATGCCTACCAGTGCACTTACAATGGCATGTAAAAGTTTGGGCATCCCTAGTCAGAATTACTGTTATTGTGAATAGTTAGGCAAGATGAAGATTAACTGATCTACTGATCTCTATAAGACCTAAAGTTAAAGATGACACATTTCCTTTATATTTTAGGCAAAAAAATGTAGTCATTTTTTAAAATTACAAAAAGGAAAATGGCCAGACGCAAAAATTTAGGTTAGTACCTAGTAGCTCCCCGTTTTGAAAGTATCATAGCTTGTTAACGCTTTTTGTAGTTTTTCTAGTTCTGTAAGATTCCTGGGTCATCTTTCTATTTTGAAATCTAACCACAGATTTTCAATGATGTTCAGATCAGGGGACTGTGAGGGCCTGTGTAAAACCTTCAGCTTGCACCTTTTGAGGTAGTCTATTGTGGATTTTGACTTGTGTTTAGGATCATTATTAGCGATGAGCAAGTGTACTCGTTGCTAGGGTTTTCCCGATAACGCTAGGGTGATCTCCGAGTATTTGTTAGTGTTCGGAGATTAAGTTTTTATCGCTGCAGCTGAATGATTTACAGCTATTAGGCAGCTTGATTACATGTGGGGATTCCCTAGCAACCAGGCAACCCCCACATGTACTCAGCCTGGCTAATAGCTGTAAATCATTAAGCTGCGGTGATTAAAACTTAATCTCCGAACACTAACAAATACTCGGAGATCACCCGAGCAACGAGTACACTCGCTCATCACTAATCATTATACATCTGTAGAAGCCATACTCTTTTCAACTTCAGCTTTTTTACAGATGGTGTTATGTTTGCATCAAGAATTTGTTGAAATTTCATTGAATCCATTCTTCCCTCTACCCTGAAATGTTCCCTGTTCCATTGGCTGCAACACAACCCCAAAGCATGATTGATCCACCCCATGCTTAATGGTTAGCAAGATGTTCTTTTCCTAAAATTTAGTGCCCTTTTATCTTCGCACATACCTTTGATCATTGTGGCCAAAGAGTTCTATTTTAACCCGCAAAACTTGTTTCCATAATGCATCAGGCTTGTTTAGATATTCTTTTGCATACTTCTGACTCTGAATTACATGGTCAGGAAACAGAAGAAGTTTTCTTTTGATGACTCTTCCATCAAGGCCATATTTGTCCAACTGTCTCTGAACAATAGAACAATGTAACACAACTACAGTGCCTGCTAAATCTTTCTGAAGGTCTATGGCAGTCAAGAGGGGGCTCTGATTTGTCTCTCTAGCAATCCTACGAGGAGTTCTTAATGATATTTTGCTTGGTCTTCCAGACCTTATCTTGACCTCCACCTTTCCTGTTAACTGCCATTTCTTAATTACATCTCAAACTGAGGAAAAGGCAGCTTGAAAATGATTTGCTATCTTCTTATAGCCTTCTCCTACTTTGTGGGCCTCCACCACTGTCATTTTCAGAGTGCTGGGAAGCTGCTTAGAAGAACCCATGGCTGCTGCTTTTTGGCACAAGGTTAGAGGGGGCTGAGTTTTTATAAAGCTGGGAAATTTGCATCACCTGGTCTTTTCTAAGGCCTTGTTCACACGATCCTTTTTTCGCTGCGGATTTTTCAGGTCCTGATTTGTGAAAACCGCAGTGCAAAACCTGCGGTGGTTTTCACTGCGGTTTTCAGTCCTTTTTCTACTGCGGATTCCACTGCGGGTTTCCAGCTGCATTTTCCTATTGGTGCAGGTGGAAACCCGCTGCGGAATCCGCAGAAAGAATTGACATGGTACTTATTTTTTTCCGCAGAAAATCAGCGCGGATTTTCCAGCGGAAAAAAGGAACGTCGGAACAGCGGGTTTTTTTTTCCATAGGGTAACATTGTACTGTACCCTGCATGGAAAAAGGATGCGGATCCGCAGCTGCAAATCCGCTGCGGATCCGCAGCAAAAACCGCATCGTGTGAACATAGCCTAAAGATAATTGTGAACAAGCCATATCCCTAACAGGCTAATTAAGGTCTGAAACCTTGGTCAAAGTTAACTAAGAACACAAATCTCCAAGGGTGCCCAAACATTTGCATTGGCCCATTTTCCAATTTCTAAAATTTTGAAAATAACTATATATATTTATACTAGAGGTGCTCAAAGTTTTACATGCCTCTATACATGCTAAATTTGCATATTAATGAAAGATAAAATTTTGTTGCAATGGTGCATCAGGTGGCGCGGTTATAGGTATTTTTTATAATGTTTTACATTGCACTGTCTCAGAACACAGACATCCATGGAGCTCGGTCTGATCTTGGGCTACAATGCGCCAACTGGCCACAGCTCTCCAAACCTGAGCACGATAACCTAATAAAAGACGTCATTCTCCGGTCAGGAGACTCGTGCCCAGTCCGTGGACCAATTTTGCACAGACGTCAACATAAGCCTTAATACTACCTCTACTTGCACGGGGGTAGTGTACTAACAGGTTCCTTTTAGTGATAATTTGGGAAGCAATGCCTTTTTATTACCAGTAGCACCGGTATTTTGACAGTGACAACATTTTTTATAATTCAGCCTCTCTACGATAATACATCAAGATCTGATTGGAGAGTAGACTTTCAACTTTTGAGAGATTATCCCACAATTAAAAATTAACTTACTCTGAAAGATCACCAATAGCTTAAGATTTACTATATTAAAAAAGGCTAAAAAGCTCCAGAGTCTAAATATTGCTTGTTATGGTTCCCCTTGCTATTCATTTGATTCTCTCTCAGAATATCCAATTAATGTGTGTTGAGAAAATGCTGCTTCTAGTCCACTGACTAAACTTGTGATGAGCCACTAATAAAAGCTCATGGTTGAATGTTTGCAGAATTCATAGGTCATTACAGATTTTTTTCACACAAAGTAAAAAGTATACCGTATATTTCTGTATAATGTATTAGTGTGGATAAACCCTTTGCACAATGAAACCTACCAGATCGAGGTTTTAAACCAAAGGCTGCATTATGTACTGGAGACATGGTAGGGGTGCCATCTTCTACCTGGAGTGGAAAAGAATACAACATATTTCAGTATTATAAGCTAGCTGATGAATTTCCAGATGCTATTTTCAGTTTAATCATAAATCACATTATTTCATTAAATTTTGGTGATATGCTGTTATGGAATATTATATATGATACTCTATATGGTACCAACAATGCATTTTATATAGAGGACATATATATTGTAAGATGGCCGGCGGATAAGCCCTTGAGGGGAGATATGTGTCATCGAGGCTGCAGTGATGTGAGCTCGGAAGCATGCTCCAGCACATATAGTGCTGAGAGAGTTATTTGGGGCCATTCCAGAGCCGGGTTTTACTAGTGGTCATAAGAGATGGGTGGGAATGACTGCTAACATATCCCAACACCAGGGGCATGGTTTGGTAGATAAAATGGAGGCCGAGTGTCTGGAGCTGGAGATGTGTGGATCTTCATTGTGTTGGTCTGTGCTAAGGCCTAGAGAACCGGACACTATCCTTTAAATAAACTTGCCTGGACATTGCAGCAATACCGTTTTCTGTGCCTACCTCAACCGCAGCCAAGTGCGTACAATCCTCAACAATATGTGTAGGTGAGGGAGTGATGCCCTGATCCTCAAAGTTTCATATTTAATTTAAAAAAATATTTAGAATACAGTATAAACAGTTAAAGTAGTGCTCTAATCTTCTTTCTTCAGGACTGCACCACCTCTCTGCCTGCCGGTTTCTGCCTACTTCTGAAGATTGACATGGTGGCGTCGCTTGTCAGAACTAAGTGCTCTCACTATCGGCTAGAAGAGGCAGCTTTGCCTGTGCGGCATGGAAGAACTGCTGGGAGGCTGAAAGTGCCAGATGCAGCAATTGGAAAGTTTCAGAAAGGAGCTTGTAGACAATAAACCATAGAACCTGCAAAGTGGCCAGCAACTTGGCAACAAGCTGCACACAATACAGTGGCATGTAAAAGTTTGGGGACCCGTGGTCAAAATTACTGTTTTTGTGAACAGTTAAGCAAGTTGAAGATTAACTGATCTACTGATCTCTAAAAGTCCTAAAGTTAAACATGACACATTTCTTTGTATTTTAGGCAAAAAAATGTATTGTCATTTTTTACATTTTAACAAATTACAAAAAGGAAAATGGGCAGATGCAAGTTTGTGCACCCTGTATGGTTAGTACCTAGTAGTTCCCCATTTCAAAAGTATCACAGCTTGTTAACGCTTTTTGTAGCCAGCCAGCGGACTGTGAGGGCCATTGTAAAACCTTCAGCTTGTGCCTTTTGTAGTAGTCTACTGTAGATTTTGACGTGTGTTTAGAATTATTATTTGTAGAAGCCATCCTGCTTTCAACTTCAGCTTTTTTACAGATGGTGTTATGTTTGCATCAAGAATTTGTTGAAATTTCATTGAATCCATTCTTACCTTTTCCCCTCGAAAAATATTCCCTATGCTATTGGCAGCAACCCAACCCCAAAACATGATTGATCCACTCCCATGCTTAATGGTTGGCGAGATGTTCTTTTCCTGAAATTCTGTGCCCTTTTTCTCCACACAATCCCTTGATCATTGTGACCAAAGAGTTCTATTTTAACCTCATCGATCCGCATGACTTATTTTCAAAATGCATCAGGCTTATTTAGATATTCTTTTGCATACTTCCGATGCTGAATTTTATGGCGAGGACACAGGAGAGGTTTTCTTCTGATGACTCCTCCATGAAGGCAATGTTTGTGCAAGTATCTCTGAACAGTAGAACAATGTACGACAACTCCAGAGTCTGCTAAGTCTTTCTGAAGGTCTTTTGAAGTCAAGCGGGGGTTCTGATTTGCCTCTCTAGCAATCCTACAAGCGTCTCGTGCTGAAATTTTGCTTGGTCTTCCAGACCTTATCTTGACCTACATTCTTTCTGTTAACTGCCATTTCTTAATTACATTTCAAACTGAAGCAACTTGAAAATGTTTTGCTATCTTCTTATAGCCTTCTCCTGCTTTGTGGGACTCTACCATTTTCAGAGTGCTTAGAAGAACCCATGGCTGCTCTTTTTAGGCGCAAAGTTATAGGAGGCTGGGTTTTTATGAAGCTGAGAAATTTGCATCACCTGGCATTTCCTAACGATCATAGTAAACAAGCCATAACCCTAACAAGCTAATTATCATCTGAAGCCTTGGTCAATAATATCTGAGCACACAAATCTCCAAGGGTGCCCAAACTTTTGCATCAGCCTATTTTCCTTTTTGTAATCTTTAAAATGTAAAAGATGAAAACAAATTTTTTGCCTGAAATGCAAAGGAAATGTGTCATCTTTAACTTTCGGACTTTTACAGATCATTTCATCTTTAACTTGCTTAACTGTTCAAAATAACAGTACTTTTGACCAGGGGTGCACAAACTTTTACATGTCACTGACACATGACACTGGAAAGGATTTTTAATAAGATGTAAATTTGCATGTTTTCACAAGCACTTTTCCATTTTAAGGGTAAGTTCAGACTAGTTGGTTTTTCAGCGGGTTTTTTTTTCTGCAGCAAAACCTGATCTCTTGGCAGGAAAGAAGCTGCAGAAAAAAAGCAGGTTTTTCTTGCGTATTTTGCTGCGGGTTTGTCTCTTTTGCATACTGATAAAGTTTAGTGTTGAAACAAAAAGTCCTTTTCTATAGAATCAGGTTTTGGCACAACAAAAAAAAAGGAGCAAAACCCGATGACTTGGTTTATAATGCGTTTTTTCACCACCTATGAATTTCAAAGAATGAAATGCTGACAAAAATGCTCAAAGAAGTGACATGCTCCATTGTGAAAAAAAAAGCAAAGCACAAAATCCTGATGACAAAAAAGAAAAAACAAGGGGTGTGCATGAGATTTCTGAAATCTCATAGGCTTTGCTGGTACTGTAAAGCGCAGCTGAAAAATGGAAAACTGACAGCTGATCCATGCTGCCCGAACCACTGGCAGCATGTATCAGTCAGTGGCTGCATGGTGTCTGTCAGGTATGTTTGACTATGAAATGATGCAGGGTTTCAGCGAAAAACAGACTTTAAAAGCCACTAGTGACCGAGCCACACAGGAGACTAGTCAGTGAGATGGGTCCCCAGTGTCAGTGGCTTCTCCTTGCCCACTCCCTTTGAGTGATGGATAAGGGAGCAGGCAGGGAGAACCCACCAGGGACTGACTTTCCGACAGTCTTCTGTGCTGCTCGGTTACCAGCAGCTTGCAAACCATTTTTCTGTGAAATGCTACAGTGTTTCAAAGTCAAATATACCTGGCTGAAACCATGCAGTCACTGTCTGATAAGTGGTGCCCATGGTTCCCTTCAACCATTTAAGAACTTGAGACAACTTCTTTAAATTTGGGTACACTATGCTTTTCAGAAGAATGCCAAGCTGTGAAAAGTCAATAGCTGAAAAGTATGTCACAAAACCATTTGTGCCACAAGTATGATTGCATTTATGATTTATGACTGCACACAATACAAGATATGTCTTGAGTAGGCGAACTATTAAAGTATAGCAATGTGTAACCCACCTCTTCCTGGGAAGTAAAACATGCTTCATTCTCATTCATCTCATTCTGCGCATTAAAGAAAAGGTCATTAGGTACATTAGTAGGATAAGCCAACATACATGCCACGTATGCCCTGCAGAAATAAAGGGTGATGTCAGGAATTGGAAAAAAAGAGTCTTCAAGTGAATGAGCAGCAATACCAGATACTGACCATGGAGAAAAGTGATTGTGTTTCTAAAAAGCAGACTGTCTGTCTTCTTATGTCAGACAGCCCCCTTAATGCCTAGCTTAGACAATATGGACAAAAGTATGTGGACTCCTGACAGTTCCAACTGTATAGGTTTGTTGGATATTGCAATTCAAAACAATGTTCCTAGTACCTGGTGACCCGGATGTCGTCATGACATCATCGGGTCACCATGGCAACAATAGGGAACCTGTGATGACAATGCGAGGCCTCCGATGCAAAGGTAGAGGGGCTTTCTTGCCTCTGCCCTCTCCCAAAATGCTGTGATCGAGTTCAATCGCAGCATTAAGGGGGTTAAAGTGCCGGGAGCGGTGTGGGACAACTTCTGGCACTGAGTGCTGGGTGTCAGCTCTCATAAACAGTTGACACCCAGAGGCGACCCAGCACACAAAGCAATAGTGCGCATACAATCACCTGGATGTATCCATCCTTCCTAGGTCGGTAAGTACCAGGCCACATCAAAGGTGGTAAAGGGGTTAATGTTCGGGTTCATTCAATAATTTGACACATCTGGCTTTTACGGATGTGGTGATACTAAATAGGCATATTTTTTATTTCTTTATTATTAATAGGGGAAAAGATGGGTGATTTTATTTTTTCTTTCCACATTTTTTAAAACTTTTCTTTTCTTACTTTATTTCGTAGTATCCTTAAGTACCCTTAGCCCCCTTGCCTGTTCTATGTACTACAAACAAAATTACGTTTCACGGGAAGACAAAGCTGGCAGTGGTGGGACTTCAGTAGGCAGCTGTGGGGGACTTCAGTAGGCAGCTGTGGGGGGACTTTAGTAGGCAGCTGTGGGGTGCTTCAGTAGGCAGCTGTGGGGGACTTCAGTAGGCAGCTGTGGGGGACTTCAGTAGGCAGCTGTGGGGGACTTCAGTAGGCAGTTGTGGGGTGATTCAGCGGGCAGCTGTGGGGGACTTCAGTGGGCAGCTGTGGGGTGCTTCAGTGGGCAGCTGTGGGGGACTCCAGTAGGCAGCTGTGGGGGACTCCAGTAGACAGCTGTGGGGGACTTCAGTAGGCAGCTGTGGGGTGCTTCAGTAGGCAGCTGTGGGGACTTTAGTAGGCAGCTGTGGGGGACTTCAGTGGGCAGCTGTGGGGTGCTTCAGTGGGCAGCTGTGGGGGACTTCAGTAGGCAGCTGTGGGGGACTCCAGTAGACAGCTGTGGGGGACTTCAGTAGGCAGCTGTGGGGGACTTCAGTAGGCAGCTGTGGGGTGCTTCAGTAGGCAGCTGTGGGGACTTTAGTAGGCAGCTGTGGGGGACTCCAGTAGACAGCTGTGGGGGACTTCAGTAGGCAGCTGTGGGGTGCTTCAGTAGGTAGCTGTGGGGACTTTAGTAGGCAGCTGTGGGGGACTTCAGTAGGCAGCTGTGGGGGACTTCAGTAGGCAGCTGTGGGGTGCTTCAGTAGGTAGCTGTGGGGACTTTAGTAGGCAGCTGTGGGGGACTTTAGTAGGCAGCTGTGGGGGACTTCAGTAGGCAGCTGTGGGGACTTTAGTAGGCAGCTGTGGGGGACTTTAGTAGGCAGCTGTGGGGGACTTTTTAGTAGGCACCAGATTCCATGACAAACCACTGGAGCCAGTAGCTGTTATCTCATTGATTATATGCCACTGTTAGTGATTGACAGCAAAATGTAAAAAGTTAAACAGTAATGGTAAGAGATGAGCTGACCCGTGGAAGTTTGGGTTCGACCGAACTTTGTCCTAAATTCACTTTGGGTATTAGAACTGTATCCAAAATTGAACCTGACCCCGAATGCTATAGAAATCAATGGGGACACTAACTTTGGAGCTGGAAAATCTCTTTTTCCTCCCCGAACTCACGAACTTTTAAATGGACTTCCAGGAGAAGTCCCTGTTCGGAGTTCAGCACCAGACACTAGAAGTCTGGTACGAACCCTGAATTTTACAATTCGGGTTCGCTCATCTCTATTGGAGATAACTACGGACTCAGCTGTTACAGCGAGATATTGGCATCTCCCTGAGTCTGCTCCATACACCGGTACCTGAAGGGTTTAAAGTTCTTTAGCTTGAACTAATGCATCTGACAACCAAAATGGCCATAGCCAGTAGATGAAAGACCCCATGATAAGACAAGTGACAGATTCACTACCATCCTGTCCGACTTCCAGACAAGTTTGATGCAGTCTGACAGCCATGGATGACATACCTGGCTGCTTTGCCATAATGACGATAAGCCATTTTCTCGTGGCATATGATCTTGAAAATACTATGAGCCCCTCCACTATATCCTCTCCCTTGTGTGTCCTGTTTCTAAACCTTATGGATGTCAGAACGTTTGACCTCGAATATCCAACTGGGGAACAAGCTGTTGTTTCGTTTTATTGCTTCTTTAATTCTGTATGTCCTTGGGTTTGCTTATGGGCTCAATAAAGCAGCAATTATTTTTTGCTGACATTACCCATTTTTGACATTTGGTTTTATTACATTGTAAAGCTGTAATAGCGTGAGGAAATTTGTTAGTGTAACAACTCAATGAAGGGGGCTGTCTACATGACTTTTAGCACAGATCAATTGTCTAATTTAAAGCTGTATTTGAAAATGGTACAATCACCGAGACTCAGTGTATCAAATTGATGAAAAGTGGTTAGTTTCTAAATTAGTAAGTTAGTAAAGTGAATCAGTGTTTACATATTGTTTTCATAGCAGATACATTATAGGTCTATAGCATTAGCAGAAGTTTATGCACAATGTAAAAACTGCATGAGAGTTGCTCAGTTATTGCACATCATCATAACATCTTAATTACAATTAATTGATTGTTGTAAAGGTTTATTCCCCAAATCGCAATGTCATATTATAGCAATGGCTGATCATACAAAGTACAGCTGGTTTCCTGCAAGCATAGCTCTACTATCTCTCCACTTCTGATATATGCTACATTCCCACATACTGTAAGTGTCACAGTCCAAGTACAAACCTTTGAATCACAGACTGTCTCCTGACCGAAGCTTCAAAACCTCATATATATGTGTGTTTGTGGCAATAGTGTGGTATTATACCTCTGTGCGCCGTCTCTTCCTGTGCAGCACCCTGCCTGACCGATTGTATCTTCTGCCACATATTGTCAGTATAGCTGCCTGTGTGGTACAACATGCCCCTGCAGGTTTCTTTCAGATATACATACTCCTGCACTCCTCGACAACAGAGCTTGTAATTATTAGGCAGTGCATAGCTGCGTTTTTTGTCTGCTGTTGACAGATCTGTGTTCTGTAACTGCACATGTTGCTCTGTTGATGCATATGGCAGAAGATAAACCTCTGTCATATTCATCAACAGAGCAGCATTTCATATAAATGAACTCTCGGCAGCAGGCAACAAAAAGTCTAGTAATTACAAAATCTGCTGTAGAGGTGTGCAGGAGAGTTGAGATCTGATAGAAACCAGCCAACAATTATAGTATGTAAAACCACACTGCAGCTATACTGATTTAAACGTCTGAAGATAAAAAATGGCAGGCAGTGTTGTACATGAGCAGACAAAGAAGAATAAGGTGAATTCTACACTTAAGGTACCTTCACACGAAGCGACGCTGCAGCGATAGCGACAACGATGCCGATCGCTGCAGCGTCGCTGTTTGATCGCTGGAGAGCTGTCACACAGACAGCTCTCCAGCGACCAACGATGCCGAGGTCCCCAGGTAACCAGGGTAAACATCGGGTTGCTAAGCGCAGGGCCGCGCTTAGTAACCCGATGTTTACCCTGGTTACCAGCGTAAAAGTAAAAAAAACAAACATTACATGCTCACCTGCGCGTCCCCCAGCGTCCGCTTCCTGACACTGACTGAGCTCCGGCCCTAACAGCAGAGCGGTGACGTCACCGCTGTGCTTTCACTTTCACTTTAGGGCCGGAGCTCAGTCAGTGTCAGGAAGTAGAGGCTGGGGGACGCGCAGGTGAGCATGTACTGTTTGTTTTTTTTACTTTTACGCTGGTAACCAGGGTAAACATCGGGTTACTAAGCGCGGCCCTGCGCTTAGCAACCCGATGTTTACCCTGGTTACCAGTGTAAAATATCGCTGGTATCGTTGCGTTTGCTTTCAAACACAACGATACACGGCGATCGGACGACCAAATAAAGTTCTGGACTTTATTCAGCGACCAGCGACATCACAGCAGGATCCTGATCGCTGCTGCGTGTCAAACGAAACGATATCGCTAGCCAGGACGCTGCAACGTCACGGATCGCTAGCGATATCGTTTCGTGTGAAGGTACCTTTAGATTAGCATGATGATAACTCAAGAGAGGTGGGGCTACTCAAGAGGACAAGAGAGGGGTCTGTGCCCTAAGGAGGAGCAAGTGCTGTTAACAAAATATAGCTTTAGCAGTATACGAATAGGATTGCCTATTCCAATTTGTGAAGCCTGATGTACAAAGTGACATATAGAAATGAAAAAATACAAAAAAGTACAAGAAAGAAACTTTATATTGGCTTAGTCTGTATATTAACAATAAGTATACATTTACTGTGCTTTGTGAAAAATAAGGCGATACTGGATGTAATCATGTAAATCATGCTATTTGCCTGTGCACTAAGACAAAAGAGAAATCATGAGATATGTGGACTTACAATGCTCTGGTTCTCTGATATTTTATAGCTATATAACGTTACGTTGCTATTATAAACACATGCTATGAGCAATTTACTGTCACATTTAATTCATACCTGCAGGATTGGAGACATCTGTAATTCTACTTGGCCGCTGGAAGAAAGAAAGAAAAGTCAGTAATCTGTGGATATGACTTAGCGCTATATTAATATCCTCTACAATGAGAAATGAACACACTTTACTGTGGACTTATTCACATCAGGTGGTGTAGTTTGTAAACTGTACAGCTCTGTGCCGTCATCAATTTCCATTCTACTCCTGCAGGAAATATAAAAAAAAATAATTAACTGTAAATGACACAATGGCAAATTAATGTTTTAATGAAGTGAGTAAATAAGGCAAACAATTTTTGGATCTCCCATGGAAGTGAATATGCCCAGGCACCTCTCCATTATCGGCAGAATGTAACCGAGCCCTGTTCACACGATGGGGCTTGTATTTTGCTGGTAGATAGGTCATAAAGATTAAGACGGAAGAACTTCATTAACTGTACCCAAATTATGTGAAGGAAAGAAATGCGACTCTGTTCTGCCGCTTACACTAATCATCCAAATAAAATAGTTCAGACAAACACTTAGGGAATATGTTACTAGTAACAGTCCAGTCTATTACCGTAATTAGATTATTATTCTTTACCTTGTAGGGTCTTGTAACATATCGACTGCTTCTCGTAATTGGTCTATCATTCCTGAATTGATTTCGTTACTTTCCATACTGGTATTGCTGCAAAACAAGCAAAATAACAACTGAAATCCTGAGGGCAAAACTGATTCATATCACATAAGGCTATGTTGTAGACTCAGAGTGAGATAATGTATTCTCCTCCTTTACTTGGATTTTGTATAGTATTTGCATGTGTTTATTTTCTTCATCCATTGGAGGACAGGATTCTTAAGAAATATTGCTACTTTTTCATTAACTGTAGACTACTTTGTTGTTTATATCTGCAGTTTATTAGAAAACTGAAGTGGATCTGTTAACAGCCTCCACAATACAAACTGCTTCAATTATTAAACAGATTAGTTGAGGCTGACGTAATGACCTTGAAAATCCAAGTCAGAATGGTTAAATAATTGTTTGAGAAAGTTTCATCTCAATCTACACTCATCTACAGTGATTGACAGCTCCTCAGTGTCCCTCCTGCTGGGATCTCACACTGCTCAGTACAAGCTGACAGTCAGGCTGGGTAAATAGAGACTGAATACACTTGGACTTATGAGCTATTTCATTCTACAGCTGGACTCATAAAATGATAAACTTAATATCTGGGTTTTGCAGCCATTCTGTTATAGATTTTCAAAGTAAGCATGCCAGCTTCATCAGTTCATATCATATTATTTAACATATCTATTTACTAAAGTATGCGTTTTAAGTTGTGAAATCTGGTAACAGATCCACTTTGTGGGAATTCTGAACTATTACATCAAACTGATACATTCTTAGAGGATATTTATAACTGAGTTGTTTTAGTTCTTGTTTGGCATATTTATAATAACGAAGATCAGTCATGTGGACCTAACATCATCCACATAAACTGCTGTAGTTTTTTGAGCCAAAGTCAGGATGATTTGACAAATAATGAGAAATATAAAGGAAGCCTTTTATTTGCCCTTCTTGCTTCATACACTTTTGGCTTTGGCTCAAAAACTGCAGTTTAATTTTCCTCAAAGTCCTACATGTAAGAAATCACCATTAAAAGTAATATAAAGTGTTATCAATTTGAAATATACTCACTTATGATGTTTAGACCATGGTGTATCCTCCTGTATTTGCAGAGGTTCATCAAAATCAGCTGTTTTAGCCTAAGATCAAAAAGTAAAAGGTCAATGAAGTACTTTATCTTAGTTAATCTTTGCCGACCTTAAGGCCCCGTCACACATAGCGATTTACCAACGATCACGACCAGCGATACGACCTGGCCGTGATCGTTGGTAAGTCGCTGTGTGGTCGCTGGGGAGCTGTCACACAGACAGCTCTCTCCAGCGACCAACGATCAGGGGAACGACTTCGGCATCGTTGAAACTGTCTTCAACGATGCCGAAGTCCCCCTGCAGCACCCGGGTAACCAGGGTAAACATCGGGTTACTAAGCGCAGGGCCGCGCTTAGTAACCCGATGTTTACCCTGGTTACCAAAAAAAACAAACAGTACATACTCACCATCTGATGTCCGTCAGGTCCCTTGCCGTCTGCTTCCCGCTCTGACTGAGTGCCGCCGTACAGTGAGAGCAGAGCGCAGCGGTGACGTCACCGCTGTGCTGTACTTTCACTTTCACTTTGCGGCGCTCAGTCAGTGTGGGAAGCAGACGGCAAGGGACCTGACGGACATCAGATGGTGAGTATGTACTGTTTGTTTTTTTTACATTTACGCTGGTAACCAGGGTAAACATCGGGTTACTAAGCGCGGCCCTGCGCTTAGTAACCCGATGTTTACCCTGGTTACCAGTGAAGACATCGCTGGATCGGTGTCACACACACCGATTCAGCGATGTCAGCGGGACCTCAACGACCAAAAAACGGCCCAGCCCATTCCGACACGACCAGCGATCTCACAGCAGGGGCCTGGTCGCTGGTACGTGTCACACATAGCGAAATCGCTACTGAGGTCGCTGTTGCGTCACAAAACTTGTGACTCAGCAGCGATCTCGCTAGCGATCTCGCTATGTGTGACGGGGCCTTTAGGAATTACAATCTGAAATTCAAATTAACCTATTACGGTGGTTTCATTTTTTGCAGTATTTTTTTCAGCAAAAGTTCTCATACCAAACACTCTCTTGCACTGCTACAACCCGGTGAGAAAATAACTTTGCAGTAAATACAGGGGTTGGACTCCAGAAGACTGGGGTAATGATATTTTCCCTAATGAAGCCCTCTTCAGACTGTTTTGGACACCTGGAAGAATGATGTCTGGAGAAGAAAAGGTTGAGCGCTGCCATAAGTCCTGTGCCATGCCAACAGTAAAGCATCCTGAGACTATTCATGTGTGGGGTTGCTTTCTATCCAAAAGGGTGGGCTCACTCACAATTTTGCCTAATATCACCGCCATTAATCATGAGTGGTTTCTAAACATCGTCAGAGAACTTCACCCAAAGATCCAGGAGCAATTTGGTGAACATGGCTTTCTCTAGCATGATGGAGACCATGTCACAACGTAAATGTGATGGCTAAGTGGCTCAGAGAACAAAAAAAATGACATTTTGGGTCCATGACCAGGAAACTCCCCAGATCTCAATCCAATTGAGAACCTGTGGTCAATCCTCAAAAAGCAGATGGACAACAATACACAGAGATTGTGATAAGCTCTAGGCACTGAGTAGACAAAAATGGGCAGTCATCAGTCAGGATTTGGCCCAGAAACTTATACCCAGCTGCCAGGCAAATTACAGAAACCTTGAAAAATAAAGGACAAGACTGTAGATATTAGGCTATTTTCACACATCAGTTTTTTGCCTTCAGGCATAATCCAGCCATTTTTGAAAAAAAAAAAAACGGATCCGGTGTAAATTGGGAAAAACTGATGCACAGGATGCTTTTTTTTGCTGGATCCGTTTTTGCTTACTGGGGCTAGAGTTTGGACGTCCGAGAGAGATTCTCCAGAATGGAAAATGCAGCTACGGGGCATGCTCAGTGTAAAAATACCGGAATCGGTAGCCGGATCCCGTCATTTCACCTCACGTTTCATCCGTTTATCGCTGGAACTGTCGCTGTGCGTTTTTTCTCCGGACACAAAAAAAGTTCCTCTGTACGTTTTCTCCGTCCGCCGGAAACATAATTTTTGACGGATGAAAAGTGTGGCTGTCAGGCGCAATCCGGCGCTAATACAACTCTATAAGAAAAAAAACGGATCAGTTTTTTTCAAAACTCGACGGATTGTGCCTGACGGAAAAACCTGATGTGTGAAAGTAGCCTTATCTTTACATAAACTTGATGTATTAAGTCAATACAAGTATAAAAACTTGTGTAATGTTTAGAATTGTACTTCAGTAACCATAGAAACATGTAGCAAAAAGATCTAAAAAATATTAATTAAAGAATCAAACTTTGTCAAAAACAAAATTTGTGTTACTCTCAAAACTATTAGCCACGACTGTAGTGTAACACACAAGGAATAATACTTAGTAATGTAGTTTCACAAAAAATGCACATTGAGTAGGAAAATAGTAATGATAGAACTGCAATGCGCATCACTTCATGTGGGCCTGAGGACCCCACGCGCATCACACACATACTGGATCCCTGAAAGGTCATAATAAAATGTATATTGTCTTCAATACAGATATTGGTGTGTGTAACTCTGTTCTTTTTGTTCTAGTATTCTAATCTTTGTTGCCCGACCTTAGATTTGCCTTTAACCATCCATTTGCCTAGCCCCTGTGTCTTTATCCACTATTTTCTTGGAATCCTGACCCCGGACTCTGACCTGACTATACCTTTGCCTCACCCCTTTGTTTGTGACATAACCTCCTGGTGTTTGACCTTGGTCGTCACCTCGCAGCTTGTCCGTGAGTAGTGACTAGTGTCTCATTCCAAATTCCATTTCTGCTAACCACTGATCCACATGTATGATACATTGGAGTGCTTTTAGAGAGTCATAATATAAATACCAACAAGAGCCATGTATTTTGTGCCAAGAACAGGAGGTGATCCCATTAGAACTGAGCCAGCAGAACAGTGGAAAAGGTTTCTTTGCTACTAAAGACATAATCCAGGTCTTGGCAATAAGCAGACTTTTTTGGTGATTAAAAATGGAGACCTGGATCATGAACAGCATTGCCTACAGAAGAGCACTGACTAGTCTCTGTTCTATAGCAAATGTCTAGAAATATTAAAACATGCCTTTAGTGCTTTCGCTTATTTTCTCCACATACTGTGATATATGGATTTATTCGGGTTAAGCAAATAAACCAAACATAGCACATCGTATAAGGACATACTGCATATCTTGTAAACCAATAAATTGCAAATCCCCTCAAAATTTTATTCTTTTAAAGCATTTTCCCTTAGCATGCTGCAGACAATATGAAATCATGCTATTGATTGCAATGAATAATTAAAATGGAATACACCCTTTAGTATATTACTTCTTCCTTTATAATTCAGCTCAGTTTAATGCTAGCTTTACTGCTGATTACCCACAATTTACATTACCTGTCTGTAACTCCTAAATTCAGTGTGGTTGGCATCTGCATCTTTTTTATACTGGCACAACAATTTTCCTGACTCTCCAGGATCATTTAGGACATAATTCTGATGACTTTCCACTAAAATAAAGGAAAATATGTAATGAGTTGGAAAAATATTCCACTTTGTAAGGGATCATGTTTATGCCATATGTAATGTGTGGCTACTGACAGTTCTATTGTGTGGTCACCAAAGCTGGTAATGAGTTAACCATTCTAGCATTTATGGTACTTACATATGAAAATAAACTAAAATGAATAACTCAGAACTATTTGTGATCTAATATGTATGTGCTTCAGATGGTATGAGGCCAGTCTTCAATCCATCGTGTGCGGCTGAATGCTTTTAAGGAAAGCCAATGTGCTTTTGGCCCTTGTTCTAGTAACTGGCCTAAGAGGCAGTCTGCGGCTGTTAAAAAGATAGATACACATTTTATGTGGGATGTACATGTAAGTTTTGAGGATACTAACCAGCCCTGATGTCTGTAAAAAGCAAGAATAAAGGAAGCTTAGGAAGCCAGAGGTTCAAAAGTGCAATTTTCATGTCACAGTGCGGTTGATTTAATAAGCTAAAGGCACCAGAATTGTAGCGTAATTTGCACCAATAAACAGTGTTAGGTGCCTTGCACCATGTTTGTTATGTTCTAACCCCTTCCTGACAGGACAATTTTTCCTTTTTGCACTTTTGTTTTTTTCATCATCTCCCAAGAGTCATAACTTTTTAATCTCTCTCTGTCCACAAAGCACGAGGGCTTGATTTTTGTTGTACAAGCAGTTATCGTGAATGGCAGCAATCATTTTACCATTCCAAAAGATTTGATAAAGGGGAAAAAATTTCAAGGGTGGTGAAGTTAAGAAAATAAAACAATTCTTCAATTTTTATATTTATATTTTTCTTTTTTGGGGGTCTGGGTGCTTTTAAAATATGCATTTCTGGGAGGTAAAAATGATTTATGAGCATGATTCTTCAGGTCAGAACAATTACAGCCATACCAAACTTGTATAGTTTATTAAGAATTTTATTTTGTGTAAGTTTACAAAAAGAAAACAAATTTTGCTCATCTCGCTGTCTTCCAAACAGTTTTCGTTTTTTGGTCAGTGGAGCTTTGTGAGGATTTGTTTTTTTTTTGTGGGGAGAGCTGATGTTTTTATTAATACTAATTTAGGATAGATTCAACATTTTCATCTCTTCTCATTGCATCTTTTCACGACAATCAAACAAAATCACAATTCTGCTGTTTTGATTTGGTTCTCATTATGGCATTTACCCATCAGGTTAATTAATTTAACACTTTGATAGATTGGACTTTCCGGACACAACAATACCACATATGTATATAAAAAATATTGTTTTACTTTACTTGTTAGTCGCTTAGGCTACTTTCACACTAGCGTTTTTGGCTGCACGTCGCAATGCGTCGTTTAGGAGAAAAAATGCATCCTGCAAAGTTGTCTGCAGGATGCATTTTTTCCCCATAGACTAACATTACCGACGCATTGTGACGTATTGCCACACGTCGCAACCGTCGTGCGACGGTTGCGTCGTGTTTTGGCGCACCGCCGCCACAAAAAAAGTTACATGTAACGTTTTTTTGTGCGTCAAGACCGCCATTTTCGACCGCGCATGCGCGGCCGTAACACCGCGCAAATCGGCAGCGGAAGCGTCGTAAGACTGTATCCGCTGCCCACGTCGGGCATTTTTTGCACAGTATGCGTCGGTACGTCGGGCCGACACAGCGCGACGGCCCCGTACCGACACTAGTGTGAAATCAGCCTTAAGGGACTCACACCTGCCACCATCCAATTATTTCTACTATCGTATATACATATATATATAGATATATATATATATATATATATAGATATATATACAAATATAGATATATATATATACTAGATGGTGGCCCGATTCTAACGCATCGGGTATTCTAGAATATGTATGTATGTATATAGCAGCCACACAGTATATAGCACAGGCCACGTAGTATATAGGAGCCATGTAGTATATAGCAGACAAATATTACGTGGCCTGTGCAATATACTATGTGGCTGCTATATACATACATACATATTCTAGAATACCCGATGCGTTAATACAGCCAAAACAGTATATAACAGTGGCCACGCAGTATATAGCAGCCACGCAGTATATAACACAGGCGACGTAGTATATAACACAGGCCACGCAGTATATAACACAGGGCACGTACTATATAACACAGCCCACGCAGTATATAACACAGCCCAAACAGTATATAACACTGCCCACGCAGTATATAACATTGCCCACATAGTATGTAACACAGCCCACGCAGTATAACGCAGCCCACGCAGTATAACGCAGCCCACGCAGTATAACGCAGCCCACGCAGTATATAGCAGCCCACGCAGTATAACGCAGCCCACGCAGTATAACGCAGCCCACGCAGTATATAGCAGCCCACACAGTATATAGCAGCCCATGCAGTATATAGCAGTCCACGCAGTATATAGCAGCCCACGCAGTATATAGCAGCCCACGCAGTATATAGCAGCCTAGGTAGTATACAGCAGCCATGTAGTATCTAACATTGCCCACATAGTATATAGCACAGCCCACGCAGTATCTAGCAGCCATGTAGTATATAACACAGCCCTCATAGTATTTGGCAGTGTGGGCACCATATCCCTGTTAAAAAAAATAATTAAAATAAAAAATTGTTATATACTCACCCGCAGGGATCCAGCGAAGTCCTGGCAATCGGCGCGCGGCTGCCGCCATTTTCCGTTCCCAGGATGCATTGCGAAATTAACCAGAAGACTTAGCAGTCTCGCTAATTTCACAATGCATCTCTGGGAACGGAAGAGGGCAGCAAGCGCGAGAGCATGGCCTGACGACGGAAGGTGAGAATAGCCTTTTTTTGTTTTTTTATTATTTTTAACATTACATCTTTTTACTATTGATGCCGCATAGGGAGCATCAATAGTAAAAAGTTGGGGACACACAGGGTTAATAGCAGCGGTAACGGAGTGCATTACCCGCGCCATAACGCGGTCCGTTACCCCTGGTATTAACCCCGTGTTTGCGGTGACTGGAGGGGACTCGGGAGTATGGAGTGGGCGCCGGGCACTGACTGCGGGGAGTAGGGAGGGACTAATCGGACTGTGCCCGTCGCTGATTGGTCGCGGCAGCCATGACAGGCAGCTGGCGAGACCAATCAGCGGCGCGGGATTTCCGTGACGGAAGTTGCAGACAGAAAGACGGAAGTACCCCTTAGACAATTATATATATAGATATATATATATATATATATATATATATACAGTACAAACCAAAAGTTTGGACACACCTTCTCATTTAAAGATTTTTCTGTATTTTCATGACTATGAACCATAGTCATGAAAATACAGAAAAATCTTTAAATGAGAAGGTGTGTCCAAACTTTTGGTCTGTACTGTATATATACAAATCCCAGACATAGCAGCACCATCATCCGTCATGACAAACTGGCATGATTTGCACCAAGTCTTTAGTGTACTCATTTCAAGCCCGTCATTCTGTATTTATCCACTGTCACACCTCAATTATGCATTTGACACAACTTGCACCACTGCAACATTTTAGACCTGGAAGTATACTTATCAGCATTAGATAGGAGCCAGATACAAGGGTTCAAATATGGCAAAAGCTAAAATGTGGTTCCAAGCCAGGCAGGTTAGTAACGCTATTAACCAGCGCATTAGCCCCATATCTGAAGGTTATTAGCGTTTATCCTGGTGACAGGTTCACTTTAAGTATAGTAATCTGGTGATAGAATGATACTGCAAGTCAGAGAAGGTGCTTGAAGTTGGATATGACAGTAGTGGGAGTACTTGATGCGAGAATACTGAATCGAGGTAAGGTGGGAATGCCTTGATGTAAGTATACAGCTTATAAGGCAGGGTGACACAAGATATTGATGTTATGGGAAAACTTTGTGTCACGGGGACACCATGACAGAGAAGAACCAGAAGAACGCGGCATCTGGTCACACGAATGCCTGCACTTATTAGAAATGCTTCACCAGCCTAATAAACAGTGCAGGTTTTCCTTGCTCTGTCATAGCAAGGGATAATCAGTCAGTTGATCTCCTGAAGCTCTCCATCCTGAATTGCCTCAGCTGTTCAGTGTTGGCCACTCCCATCTGGTATATGTGTTTGCCACTGGCACTTAGGAATTGCCAGTGATAATTCTGACTTCCTGGTTAGATGTTGCAGGAGAAATTCATTGTTTAGAATAGGCGGTTAAAGAGATGGTTTGCATGCTTATCTTCATCCTTTCCTATTTGGCTTCTTCCTCCTAATTCCACCTTTGTGTTCCACTTTGTTGTTTTGTGAGTATATTTGTATGATTGTAGTTAATTTAATCTCTATCTGTCTTGCCTTGTCTGTCTGGTTAGTGTAATCCTATACACATCAGCCTCACACCTCCATGGATGGGGGCGGGAACAGATAATGTTTAAGACAGGAGCATAGCAAGGTACGGGACCCCAGCATCTCCACCTTATGAGGTAATCCGGGGGACAGGGATTGACTAGGGCGCATTCTAGTTCGAGGGATCAGGTAGGCGCCACCGTCCTTAGTCACTACGTGACACTTTGGTTGTCATTATACCGGTAACACGTGCTTTGAGTCTCTACTTTGACGTGGATGAAAGCAGGATGTCACTACTCCAAATGAGAGGTCTAGGTGTTGCTTGTGACTCTCTCTCAGAGATGAATATGGCTCTTCACGTAAGAAAGGTTGGGGACCACTGACTTAAGAATATGAGAGGCCTTCATACAGTAATATTGAACATTTTTGAATTTGCCAACATAAGAATCCATAGTGCAGCCTGTGAATCCCTGTGTCGTCCTCATGGTATGATCATATTCTATGGTATTTTCATGTTTAAATGTGTGAGGGAGACAGAGAGTTTCCCCGATTCTTACCTCCATTTGTGGTAGCTAACGCACACACGCAAAATATTGCAATAAGCAATACGATTCTCTAAGTGGACTTATCCGCTGTAGAATTAGCTGATGAACTGTTATATATCTTACCGTGTACCGAATGACTGAACTGCTGATCTAAATCCTCTTTGGCAAAATTATCTTCTTCCAAAATATCAGACATCGGCACACTCGGACTGGCAGAGTCTTCATCGCAAGGCTAAGATAAAAATAGTTTATTAAATGATCCCACCCAAAAAAAGGTAAGTATTAGCAGGTTAAACAATCTCATATCCCTGTGCCTTTAGACATGTCAGAACTCAGATCAAATATTTAGGCTACGTTCCTACAATGAGTTTTTGGTCCATTTTTGATGTTGCATATTTTTGCTGCATCAAAAACGTAGCATCTTATAGTTCCAGCAAAGTGGATGGGATTTACAGAAATCTCATTCCCTCTGTGCTTCTTTTTTATTCAGCGTAAACTGACCTGTGCTGCGTATTTAAAATCTGCAGCATGTCAGTTTCATATGTGGGTACGCTGAGTATTCTGTGCGGATTTTACCCATCTTCTTGCAACAGGTGACGAAAAGCTGCAGGTAAAAAACATACATGCGATTTTAATGCGTTTCCAAGACAGAAATATATCACAAACACATTTAATCCACATATAAGTATATCAATAAAATTTGGGCAAAGCCAAATACCAGGTGGTATAGAAAACGAAGCAGCTTTATTTAAAGTGTGACATACCAAGAAGAGACAAAAGTGCAGAGTCAAAAACTTGATAAAAATGCATGTTAAAAAAACGCACATAAAAACACAATATAAAACTGCAAGTAACCTAATTAACATAATAGGTGTAGAAATAGTGCACAAATTCTGCAGCATCAAAAACTCACCAAAAGCTAATTGTGGGAACGTAGCCTAAGGATATGTTCACAAATGTCGAATTACGTGCAGAATTTGGCACAAATTCTTAAAGAAAATTGTAAAATTTGCCTCTTATACATTTGAATGGGGTTTCCACAACAATGTCCATCTGATCAGAAAATCTGGCATGGAAAGAAATGGCATCTCTCTTATTTCTGTTGGAAATGCTGAGGTTAACCCCAATTGAATGACAAATTAGTTGAATTCCTGTGCGAATCTGCCGCAGTTCTTCTGTACCCTCACAGCACATCCCGGTGAGGCTACAGCCATTTATTATTGGGTAACTTATCATTATTGTGCGAAATCCATACTTTTAGGGTTGTGGAATGAGCAGCCAGCCCCCTCCTCACCACCACCTTTTTGTATGACACAGAGATCGTATCAGAAACATATGCATGTATCTTGTCAGTATACATCCCATGTCATATATTTTTAGATACACCAAACCAACTAATTTCTATAAAAAGAGGATTTCTGCCTGATAAAAAAATAATATATAGGAAATTATTGAAAATATTAATAATTGGTCATGATGCTTCCTAGAATATACTAACTGGCAAGAATGCACTGACTGCCCAGCAGAAATCATCAGAGCATCAGCATCTGGTATCCATGTAATCAGAGTAGACCACTTATGCAGTAGCGAAGGAGCAGAAGGCTTTGTATCAGACGCCAAGCGCTGGCAGTACATACTCTCTCATCCAGATGTTTCCTAGCAGAGGATCACACTTGGCCGTCTCATTTCGTCTTAGAAAAAAAGGTTATTCCGCAGGTGAATCCTACACAGTAGTTTCCTGCAGCTGGTCCTCTTTTTATAACTGTCCAGGATGGAACAATGACCACGGACAAAAAATGTTTGTTTTTTATTTAAAAAAACAAAAAATGATTAATGGAAAAGTTCAGCGTAGCAAGTTTAAAAAAAAAAGTTAAAATCTCCCTAAATGCTCTCTATATACAAGACCAGCAACCTCATGCCTTAATACTATCAAGATAACGGTGGAGAAGACCCCGGTGGACCTATCTAGGCTTGCACAAGATCGGTCTTTTTACAGATCGTTCATCCATCGAGTTGCAATGGTTCAAAATTGAGCCGAAGGGTGTTAAAACAAAAACTCCCTCCATACTAGAACCTGTTGCATATAGATTTCAGGTAATTCTCTGCAAATTATTCTAATGCATTTTCAAAACCGTTTGGTGGTTTTAAGTTTGCAGCTATCTGGGGACCAAGCTATGGCTATTAACATGTAGAGCAAAGGCTGCAGATACTCCATTCATGTCTGCAGATGGACAATCTGCAGTAAAATATAGTAGTAATAAAACATAAGAAATATGACCAATTAAGACAGAAAAGATTCTAAATTAAGCTCTGGTTAGATAGCCCCTCAAGTTTCAGATCATGAATAAAACGTAAGTCGAAACGCGTTGATCGTTCGCTTCCTGCTGGTGTATCTCACTGCTGGATGCCATATGTTGGTTTATTTTACTCACATGGAATAAAAGCTACTTTTTAGCAACTTTTGCCATTCGCTGAATCTCTTTTCTCCTTGAATACAATGTATTGGATGTGGTAAATCAGCATGGTTCAGTGAACACATGTGGATTTACCTGCGTTCAATAGACGGCAGCACTTTGCACGGAACGAACAAAGCGCTGCTAGTTCCGGATCATAGGCACCCGGCTGTTGTGAACTCTGTTTTCAGGCTCCCTCTTGTGGTCACTGGTGGTATGGTGTGACTTTTGCTTTGGGCTCCCCCTGGTGGCTTTGTTTGTTATCCTGCTGGTCTCTGGCTATCAGCTGGTTCGTTATCCTCTGGGAGGTTCCTATATAGCTCTGTTTTACTTCCACTTGTTGCCGGCTGTCGATGTAATCAGTGCTACTCAGATTCCTTCTGACTACCTTGCTCCCAGTCCATCCAGGACAAGCTAAGTTTTGTTTGCTCATTTTTTGATCAGCAGTGTTTATCATGTTTTCTTGTCCAGCTTGCTAAAATGTGATTCCCTCGCTTGTTGGATGCTCTAGTGGACTGAGTTTCTCCCCACACACCATTAGTTGGTGCGTGGGTTCTTGAAATCTCAGGATGGATATTTTGTAAGGGTTTTTTATTGTTCGCATAGACCCCTGCTCTATTTTCTGCTTTCTAGTACTAGTGGGCCTCTTTTGCTGAATCTGATTTCATCCCTACGTATGTGCCTTCTTCTTACTTCACCGTTAATATTTGTTGGGAGCTTCTATATCTTTGGGGATTATTTCTCTGGAGGCAAGCGAGGTCTTTCTTTCTCTTTAGGGGTAGCTAGTTCCTCAGGCTGGCTCGAGACGTCTAGGAATTTTTTAGGCACGTTCACCGGCTACCTCTAGTTGTGTTGGATAGGTTCAGATTTGCGATCAGTCCAGTTACCATCTCCCTAGAGCTTGTCCTTAGTTTATTCACTTGCTGGTCTATTCGTGATCCTCAGCCACTAAGGATCATAATACCCGGCCTACAGAAGACAACTCTAGCCAACCAGGGTATAACACATAATTCTATCTAACATAATAAAAGGTATATAAAAATAAACACAATACTGAGATTGCGGTTACGACAGTGAAGGTCACTTACCTCTATGGCTGATAAGCGCTTTTCCCCACTGTCACTGCCAACACCAGAATCAGAGTCCTTCTTTAATGGAAAAATGTCTTCAATGCTAGATATGCACCAAAAATATGAATTAAAACACTGTGTAGAATAAAACAACCCTTAAGATCCCCACCTAGGTCATATGTTGGAAGTAAGGATTATGTAGACTTTAGGGTTTTTTGCCTGAAATTAATGGACAAAGATTGGTTGTCGTTTATTTACTTCAGCCATACCCTGCATCCAATCTGCATGTCCATAATTCCCATGTTAGAAAATTGTTACTAGCAAGCACATATGCTTACATGCATCGTCTGCTCAAGTGAATGAATAAAGGTATATCCACACTGGCTGATAATCATGTAATAGAGCTTCTAGGAACCCTCATTCACAATAATTGTGCAGAGTAATCAGACTGCCGATTGCCAACAAAACTCTGATTAGTCGGGTGAAATCACCTCGATGTCACCGCTAGTCATTGATGCTGCGCTCGCAGCAGCTCATTCACCAGTGGTTCTCAGCCTGGACAGCCGCATCTTGATGCTGTCCAGGTTGAAAACTAGTAATCCACAGACATGGATTACGGCAGAGGTGTCAAACTGCTTTCCTCGAGGGCCGCCAACAGGTCATGTTTTCAGGATTTCCTTGTATTGCACAGGTGATAATTTAATCACCTGTACAGAATGATTCCAGCACCTTGTGAAATGCTAAGGAAATCCTGAAAACATGACCTGTTGGCGGCCCTCGAGAAATGCAGTTTGACACCTCTGGATTACGGTATGGGACAGAATGACGGACAGGTGAGGAATATTGTTGTTTTTTATTTTTGTTTTATTACAGGAGACGAGGGCTTCAACTGAATGGGTGTTAGGTGAGCATAACTGTGTTTATTTTTTAATAAAAAAAAAAAGAAAAGTGTGTTTTGTTTTTATTTCAAAATAAAATTCTTTATTCTTGCTGTCTTTATTTACAATATAACTATAGGAATAGTAATGGATAGGTGTCTTATAGACACCTCTCCAGTACTAAGCCGTGGGCTTGATGTCACCAGACAATACAAAGGTGACATCAACCCCACAGATATGAACCCCACTTGCCACCGCTACAGGGTAAGTGGGAAAAACTGGGCAAAGAGCAAGAATTGGCGCATCTAATAGATGTGCCTTTTCTGGGTGGCTGAGGGATGCTATTTTTATGCTGGAGGGGGTCAACATCCATGGCCCCTTACCAGCCTGAGAATACTAGCCCCCAGTGGTCTGCTTTAGCAAGGCTGGTTATCAAAAATGGGGGGGCCACAAATATTTTTTTTAAAATGCATGGGAACCCCTCTATTCTTGATAACCAGTCTTGATAAGGCTGACAGCTGAGGGTTGCAGTCCCCAGCTGTCAGTTTTGCCTGGCTGGTTTTCAAAAATACAGGGGAACCCACACCGTTTTTTTTAAATTATTACTTATTTAGAGCGTAGGCACCGGCTGATGAATACTCCCATTAGCAGTGCCTGCTCTTGCTGTTGTTAACGACAGCAGGTGTAGGCTGATAGGAGCAGTAGTCCCATCTGCCAATACCAGTGATCGGAGGTAAACTTTTTACCTCCAATCACAGGTATGGGCTCACTCTGTCATTTCACATTTTGGGAACTCCGGCTGTCTGACCAGCGGTCATGATTTTACTGTCGATCAGAAGCATTGATTGCCGCGCTGTCATGCACATGACAGCGCGAGAAACACCTGGTGTTTGGGAAGGGGGGGGGAGACAAAGCCAAACAGTAACATGGACTTCCTCGTGAAGTCCATGATCGGTGTCCGCGCCTGAACAGTAGGTGTTCGGTACGGACGCCAAACTTTACCTTTGGGGTTATCCCATCTCTACTCATCAACCACCACGCAATGAAAATAAACTGCTGTCTTTATATAACACTACATGGTGAGTGCTAATCTACTTCTTGACATGTTACATTGAACCTTCTCAAATATTGTGCACCACACATGTGAATACTATCTCTACAATGCGTTTACCCTGTCATTGGGATTAGTGTAGACCTTACCTTTTACTATATGAAATTAATTTTAAGTTTTCTTAAAAAGAATTGTTCTCAGCAGCAAATTGTCTATTGTAAACAGGATCTGTGCTGCTGAGAACAATGATAGTCTGCATGCATATAACCACTTATTATTGGCTACTGTGCGCAAAGGAAATGCAGTCTAAACAGGCTATTAAAATACTGCCAATAGTCAGACATTCAGGGAATCGACAGTTGTTTAAAGGGGTTGTCTGGAACTTTAAAGCTGATAGCCCATCCTCAGATAGGTCATAAATATCTGATCAGTAGGGGTGTGACACTTAGCACATCAGCACATCTACTGATCAACTTTTTGCGATGCCGATAATGGCCAGATGTGCTCAGATAAGGAGCTGCACAGCTCTGTCACTATATACTGTATTCTAATCAATAGGAGAGATCTGCAGTACCCGGGGAGGCCACTAAACAATGAACGGAGCTGTGCAGCTCTGCAACTGAGCACATCCACCGCCGCCAGTACTGGTAACAGCTGATCGTCAGCAGTGCCATGTGTCGTACCATCACTGATCCTAAGGATAGGTCAACAATATAAAAGTCCAGGATAACCCCTTTAATCCTGTAAGTCAGCAAGTGGAAATGCATGTAACAGGAGAAAAGAGATGTAGTTAGAGGGAACTTGTCAGGTGAATTATGCTACCCAAACCACTGGCAGCATGCATCTGGGACAAACTCCAGCCTTGCAGGCATCTATGTTTCATGTTGAAATCCTGTAATATTTCAGAGTACACAAAGGTCCCAATTTGCCAAACAGTTTTTGCCAGATTTCAAAGTTGCAGCAACTTTTTGCAATTTCACATCAAGCCCATCAACTTTTTAAAAAGTAAACGTAGCTATGTAGGAAGGGGGCTTTGGGAGACATATGTGTCATAATTTATGCCACAAATTAGGACAGAAGTGTACTCTAGTCCATGACTTGAGTACACTTCTAACACTGGTGCACGGCGGCTGAAAGATGCTCCGATGCAATGTTCATGGAGACTGGCGTGCAGAATGACGGTCATTGAGAATCGGGGAGCTTGTTTGAAAAAAGAAGCTGGGAATGAGAACAGTAATCAAAAATTTTCTTCGCCTGGCTCAGATACTTTGAAAGGTCTTTGGTACATAGAGAGACCCTGATGACCGTTCCCCGACTTCCTCTTAGGCCGGGGTCACACTTGCGAGTGTGATGCGAGAAACTCGCAGAAGTCTCTCGCATCAATACCCGGCACTGCCGCCGGCACTCGGGACCGGAGCGTGCGGTTGCATGTATTTCTATGCAGCTAAACTTGAGAGTCCATCAGTGAGCTCCTTCTGACAGACTCTCTGATTTGTCATTTTCTGACCTGCTCTAAGCTGATTTATGAACCCACCAGACTACATCATAGAGGAATATGCCTTGGAACAAAGAACTCATAAAAGCCAAATCAAACCCCATTGCAAAAATTACTTATAGGACCTAAATACATTCATCTAAAAAAAATGTCCGCATGGGTGGACAACCTCTTTAATGTCTAACGGATATCTATATAAAGGCATTTTCTTTAGAAACGATGGCCTTGGCTGTAATTATGGCTGTTTGGCACCATGGAGGTGCATAGGTCACTACTGTATCTTTCTATGCCTCCAATTTCATAATGAGCTATACAATTTTTATCATTTCAGATTTAGTGTGAACCGAACATCTCAGCAATAAAACACCTGAAAGACCAAGGACCCCGACTGCTACCAAGAGCAATGAACGGGAAGACTATAAAGATTTATTTTTTCATGAAAGATGGCTGCAGCCCAAAGTCACCTCTCTTTCCAGGATAGGGACAGACTTTTCTGTAATAATGGCATTCCCTTAGGTTGGACTCCAGGTTATTAAAGTAAAGAAATAAATAATTGTTGTCACAAACTAATTTGACTTGTGTGAATGAATCGTTGGTTGTAAAGATGTATCATACTGAAAATACTGTATATGGCTATCACGTGTGGAATGTGCCGTGCTGCATTACCTTTCCTCAGCATGTTGCTGCAGAATAGGCCTCTCAATGGCATGAAGATAAAAGGCGTCTCCTGTCTTCTCCATTTGACACGCTTGTATGCTTAAATATTTGAATATATGTATTTTGCCTTTAATACAAATCTAGAAAAGATAATAAAAAGTGATTAATAAGACTCTGAAGTAGCACAGGTAAGTCAGGATATGAAGGATAACAGTTCCCTTCCACCTATGTGTTTGGTTAGAATCATAAGACATTTGATCAATGTGAAAAGTACAAGTTATAGGTATATGTGTATATAATGTGGTCTCTCTGCTCCTATGAGCGCCGGGTGCCATGGAACCTCAGCCCCTCCTATGATATCATTCATTTGTGCCATTGTCGCCATCCGTGAGAGATAGTTGTCTACCATGATTGTGGACGTCCAACACTCCACTTTCCTATACCAGGCGTCTTGACATACTATGATCTCCAATATAACCACTGTGAGCCTCCTAACTCTAACATCGCTGGGCTCTGCTACAATGCCACTCTGTGCCTTCTGACATACCCAGCACTGGACTCTGCTACTTTGTCACAAAGTGCCTCCTGACATATCCAGCTCCGCTACATTGCCACTGTATACCTCCTCACATAACAAGCTTTGCTACATGGCTGGGCTTTGCTATATTGTCACTGTGTGCCTTCAGACATACCCAACACACTAGGTTGCTGAGCGCTTCCTGACATACCCAGCTCTGCTTGTCACTGGGCTCTGTGCTGCACCTACTGACTCTGCTACATCACTACAGTGAGCCTTCTGACATACTTAACTCTGCTACATCACATGACTCTGCTACATTGTTTCACTGAGCCTCCAGGTCCACTCTGCTCATTCATCACTGCGCTTATTCTCTTGCTGTCACCACGTATCTACAGGCTCCGTATCTCCAACCAGTCCACCCTTCTGGGCCATGTAACCCCTAAGTGCACTATTCCAGCTGCTCTTCTATAACAAGAACTTCCTGAGCCATCTCACAAGGAGCCTTTTCATTGAAAATGACAGATAGCACATCTCCGATTATTACAGGCATGTGCAGCCTTTAACCAGTGGGAAGACAGCTGTCAATCAGCATACTGTCGACAGTCGCGCCCATTCAGCAGAGCAGAGTGGAAGAGAAGCGATGCAAATGTGACGTCAGCTGAATCGCCACCAGGAGGCTCTGCAGCAGCTGGGCACAACAGGCAGGCAGGTACGCAGGTACCAACTACCTGCCTGTTAATTCTAAGACCTGTAGTAAAAAGTGTCTTCAATAATCTCATTCACTTTGCTGGTACAAGGAAATGCTTCAGTTTTTGAGACAAAACTGTGTGGAAAAAACGCTACAAAAGCGCAGCAAATGCTTAACATGTGAACATGTCCTAAGGAGGTTTCTGTATATTTAGGAAAAGTTAGGCACTATTCACTCATCCATTTTTCACACACATGTTCTGATTCTTCAGGCATGTGTACTGGTCTGCAAAAAAAGAAGCAGACGTCCATATTGTATCCCATTTGCGAAACACACTCGCTCATTCAAGTGAATGGCTCCATCAAAAGAAATAGAGAGCACTCAGATGTCATCAGTGTGCCATCTAAGCGTTGTCCGATTCTCATTACTTAACCAGTTGGTGAAACTTGGATATTTTTAAGCATATGAGAAAAAAGTGATATTAAAAATGAACACAAAAATGAATGAAAACCAGGTCCAGAATTTAAAAAAAAGTGTGAATGAAGCATTTAGTGTGAAGCTAATCCACTCTGCAATTATGCAAGAATGACCTTTTATTGTGGTCATTTGGTCATGTGTCTTATGTAAATTACTTGCTTCCAGTCGAGTGAGCAGGGCAGAATCCCAGATGTTATGATCTGGTGGCCTAGGAGCAGCATGGACGAGCTCTGGAGTAGGTGGCCTCTATACTGACCGCAGACCCTGAACTTAACACCGCAACTATAAGTAGCCGTGGGATGTTCCTGTCACTCCCTCGACACCTCGTCACAGCCGGAGGACTAATTACCCCTAAAGAAAGAAACAGGAAAACTATCTTGCCTCAGAGAAAATCCCCAAAGGAAAGACAGCCCCCCACAAATATTGACTGTGAGAGCAGAGGGAAATTACAAACGCAGTCTGAAAACAGAATTTAGCAAAGGAGGCCACGCTACCTAGAAAGAAAAAGACAGGACAGAGTACTGTGCGGTCAGTATTAAAATACTACAAAAATCCACCACAGAGAATACAAAAATCTCCACACCTAACTAAAGGCATGGAGGGTAACTCTGCGACTCCAGAGCTTCCAGCTTGGCTGAATAAATCCTTACACAGACAAAGCTGGACAAGAAAAAACATAGCAATTCACTGAACTATAAAGTCCACCGCATGTGGACTGCAAAAACAAAGCCAGGACTTATCTTTGATGATTTGGACAATCCAGCAGGAGAAACCAAGCAGAGATGTGAATCCTCCAGAAAAACAATGGACAACTGGCACTCACCAAAGGGTGAAGCCAGACTAAATAGCCCCGTCCAAAGTGGAAGCACCTGATGACTGCTGTGAAGGACAAACAGCAGAACTACCACTTATAACCACCGGAGGGAGCCCAAGAGCAGAACCCACAACAGAATTCACAACACCCAGAACAGTCAAGCCTCTGAGCGTCTAATCACACCCACCAGGGTTGGGCTGATGAGTAAGCCCGCTGAATGGTGGCTCACCAGTTATGTCTGGTGACGCTCAATAGAGGGAGTGGAGTTGGCGTGTGCATGTTTACCTGTGGTCAGAAAGCTTTCAATCACCGCTGCTTCTGGTGCACGCACAGGGTGCCGATAAGGCTGCGAGAGTAGACCGCTTAACTGCGTGTGCCTGGTAATATTCGAGCAGCGAGACATCAGCAGGGCTCAGTCCATCGATCAGACCCCGGTGGGCACAATTAGAGGCTCAAACGCTTGATTGTTCCAGGATTCAGCACTGCCCCCAAGTAATTTAAGGACCACATTAACAAATAATTACTTAAGAAAGGCATAGTAGGTTTAGCGCGACACATTAAGGGGATACATGGCCTAGTACAAGACTGGTAATGATTTCTGAGACATAACGACATTACAGGTATTCTTTAAATGGGTTTTCCCTATCTCTATCCACAGAAAATAAAGCAATAACAAGAATAATAATTTGCAACAAAAAAAGAAAAAAAATTGTATTTGTATACCTGTACATTATTTTAATACTAAAGGAGTGCAGGCCCCATTCTTTCTTTTTGTAGTACATATTGGAGGGTGGCCCCCTCCGGGGCTCAGCACACTTATCCACCCATCTTTCTCATACAATGTTTTAATTACGAGCTAAACCTGGCTTCCATTACCCCCCCTTTTTCAGAAGAGGCCTGGTTTGGCACATGGAGAGGTAGGACATAGAGTGGTTAGGGATCATCCATATTGAAAGGTACACCTTGACGTGGTTTGGTACACCTTTGACATGGTTTGGTGGCTTTCATGCTCTTTTGATCAAAAAACACTGGCTAAGTGCCTTACGTTTTTAACATATACAGCAATATTGGAGTTTGTGTATTCATCAGTCGCAGTGTGCTGACGTATCATGCATATCTATGTTACTATATTGCAACATCACAAAAACAAAACTCAACCCAGAGGTCTGTTACTCCTCATTTGTGATTCCTTGGTTTACAAGCAAAAAAGCTTCTGTATTTGACACAATCCGTTTCTTCATATCTCTCCCACATAAGACTTTCCTCCTGTTCTTTCCGTTCACCAGAGGGGATTGGATTTTGGTTCTTTGCTTTGATCTGCAGGTTTTATTTTCATAAGCTCATTTGTTCTAAAACAAGAATACATTTCTATTGTGGAAGCAACAGCTTCTAAGTTCTTTGGCCAATGCACCTGCACAGAACATCACTACATTAAAATGACTAAGAATGTAAAAAAAAAACACAGCAGAATACTGAAAGCGAAAACCTCCTACTCAAAAATTTGCACTTCAATCAATAAATAATATATGTATATTTAATTCTGCTTTGGTACGTTGTAGTGATTGAAAAGTACAACAATTAAATTGCATAGACTTTTTTTAGCATCATCATTTAAGGGGTTGCCCAGAAGGCTATGGGTGGGATTTGAAACCAGGACCCCGGCGCTGCAAGGCTGCAGTGCCAACCACTGAGCTACAGTGCTGCCCTTGTATGCAAAATAAGTAAAAGCTAAAGGGGAACTGTGGTTGGAAGAAGTTACTATCCATCCAAAGATACGTGATAACTTTTAGCTCGGTGTTGGTCCAATCACTAGGACCCCCACCAATCACCAGAAAAAGGCACTTTTTCATCCATTTTTTATGGGACTCCAGGATCGCTGTATTCGGATTTCCCTGGCACCCCATATGGAATGAATGAGTGGCAGCTGAGCATGAGCACTGCCACTCTATTCTAAATGGAATGAAAGTGCATCATTCTGAAAATTGATGGTGGTCCTAGAGATTGGGCCCCAACCGATCTAGAGTTATCACCTAACCAAACAATTACCGTATTTTTCCGACTATAAGACGCACTTGTTCCCCCTAAAAAAAGGGGGGGAAATGGGGGGTGCGTCTTATAGTTGGAATATAGGCTTACCGGCAGTGGTGTGGCGGCGGCAGAGTTGCGGCGGCAGAGGTGCGGGGATGAGGAGGCGCAGTGAGCTGTATGGCGTGAGCGGGGTCCCTTCCACAGGTGAGGTGACGCAGCAGCCCGGTAAGCAGCAGAGCCGGGTGAATCATGGCGTTACCGGTGGTGGCGGCCATCTTCCTGAGGCTGCGTGTGCGCAGATGGAGTGCCCTGCGCACGCGCGGCTTCAGGAAGATGGCCGCCGCCACCGAGAAACCGGTAATTAACCCGGCTCTGCTGCTCACATTGGATACCGGGCCCCTGCATCACCTCACCTGTGGAAGGGACCCTGCTCACGCCATACCGCTCATCATCCCTGCACCTCTGCCGCCGCCGCACCTCTGCTGCAACCCCCCCATGGACACCAGGCCGTGGCGTCGCCCACCTAAGCAGGAAGGGACCCTGCTCAGGTGCACGCCATACCACATCACCCCACCTCTGCCGACACCATGCCTCCTGTGACCCTGCTCTGCCACCGCCAGCCCTCAGGTAAGATACTATAAATTCGGCCAATAAGATGGACCCCCATCTTATAAAAAACATTTTTTTCTGCTATTTTCACCCCAAATTTGGGGTGCGCCTTATGGTCCGGTGCATCTTATAGTCCGAAAAATACGGTAAGTGATAACTTCCATCTACTGAAATCTACTGGGTAACGTTTGTGGAGAGTGAAAAGCCAGGCCTGGAATGTCAGAGTGAGTAAACTTATACGCCATGCATGCGCCACTGGGGAAATTAAACATGCAAATTGCCTGTCAGAGAGGAAGAGGACTAGAACTCTAGTGCCACCTATTGGAAATAGCAATCCTAAAAGTCAATATAGACCCTTTAACGAGCCTTGCCATATTTGTAATGACCGAATATACTCGTTACTCGAGATTTCCCATGCATGCTCGGGTGGTCTGAGTATTTTAGCGTGCTCGGAGATTTAGTTTTTGTTGACACAGCTGCATGATCTGTGACTGCTAGACAGCCTGAATACATGTGAGGATTCCCTAACAGACAGGCAACCCCCACATGTATTCAAGCTATCTAGCAGTCGCAAATCATGCAGCTGCGTCGACAAAATCTAATTCTCCGTGCACGCTAAAATACTCGGAGACCACCCGAGCATGCTCGGGAAATCTCGAGTAACGAGTATACTCGCTCATCACTAATCCTAAGTCTACTGGCAAAACAGTGCAAGAAAATGTATACATTTGCTATTTCTCCATGATAAAGATTTATGTGTTACTGCATGGTAGACACAGCTTGTATTTGTTGGCTGTTCACAGGGCAATTAGGATGGTTCAATTAACAAAAATATGTAAATAAAAGCATAGTATAAAAATCTGGTAATAATATAAACACTCACCTGTGCAGGTGGAGATTGCAATGGGTTATTCTCAAGTACTAATACTTGTAATTGCACCATTTTTCTAAAACAAAGTGGTAGTATCAGGATTTTATTGCAGGAAAAATCTAGTTTTACCAAGGGAAGATCTACTATTTCTGAAAATAAGAACATATACTTAATTAGCACCACAAGATGTAAAGAAACTTATAAGTTCACAATCCAATAAACAACACTGCTTGAAATACAGCCATATAAGCTAAAGTCAGTTTCTTGGCTTCTGTGCTGGTAACCTACAATTTTTAATAATTAGGCCTACTTTATTAAGATTAATTTTCTCAGGCTGCACAGCAAAGTGGTTGTGCAAGTCTATGAGCTGACTGTGGAGATGGAGGGGAGTCTGGGGGTCCACAACTGCTGTAAAGTTAAGCTTATTATTTTCCTTTCATTATTATTATTATAGCACCATTTATTCCATGGCGCTTTACATGTGAAAAGGGGTATGCATAATAAAAAACAAGTACAATAATCTTAAACAACACAAATCACTGACTGGTACAAGCGGAGAGAGGACCCTGCCTGTGAGGGCTCACAGTCTACAAGGGATGGGTGAGATGAGAGCAGGTCGTGCAGCAATATGGTGTAACAAGGCTTACTGCACGTTGTAGGCTTCTTGAAAGAGACAGGTCTTCAGATTCCTTTTGAAGGTTTCAACGGTAGGAGAGAGTTTGATATGTTGGGGTAGTGAGTTCCAGAGTAGGGTGGATGCACGGGAGAAATCTTGTATGCGAGTGTGGGAAGAGGAGATAAGAAGGGAGTAGAGAAGGAGATCTTGGGAGGATCGAAGGTTGCGTGCAGGTAAGTACCGGGAGACTAGGCCACAGATGTATGGAGGAGACAGGTTGTGGATGGTTTTGTAAGCCATGGTTAAGGTTTTGAACTGGAATTTCTGGGCAATCGAGAGCCAGCAAAGGGATTGACAGAGAGGAGAGGCCATGGAATAGCGGGGGGACAGGTGGATTAGAGTTGAGGATAGATTGGAAGGGTGCAAGAGTGTTAGAGGGAAGGCCACAGAGCAGGAGGTTGCAGTAATTGAGGCAGGAGATGATGAGGGCATGCACTATTGTTTTTGCAGATTCTTGATTAAGGAATATGCGGATCTAGGAAATATTTTTAAGTTGGAGTTGGCAGGAAGTGAAAAGGGCTTTAATGTGTGGTTTGAAAGAGAGCTCAGATTCCAGGGTTACACCGAGGTAGTCAGCTTGTGAGACTGGGGAGAGTGAGCAGCCATTTACTTTAATGGATTGGTCTGTTGGGGAGGGGGGGGGTGATGATGATGAATTCTGTTTTGTCCATATTAAGTTTTAAAAATTTATCAGAGAAGAAGGATATAATAGTGGACAGATATTGTGGGATTCTAGTTAGTAAGGAGGTGATATCAGGTACAGAGAGCTAGATCTGTGTGTCATCAGCATAGAAATGATACTTAAAGCCTTGGGACTCAATGAGCTATCCCAGGCCGAAGGTGTAGATGGAGAAGAGCAGGGATTCTATAACTGAACCTTGGGGGACACTGACAGATAGGGGGTGAGATGAGGAGGTGGTGTGTGAGTGGGAGACCCTGAATATCCGATCTGTTAGGTATGAAGAGATCCAAAATAGGGCCAAGTCTGTGATGCTAAGAGATGAGAGAATCTGTAGTAAGAGGGAATGGTTGACTGTGTCAAAAGCAGATGACATGTCCAGGAGGAGAACAGAGTAGTGTTGCTTGGATGTGGTGGTTAGTATGTCATTGGAGACTTTAATAAGGGCAGTTTCAATGGAATGACGTGGTCGGAAGCCAGATTATTAGCGGTCAAAGAGGGAGTAGCAGGAGAGGTGGGAGGACAGTTACAGAAGGACGTGTTGCTCCATTAGTTCCATAGAGGCATAGGAGAGAAGTGATATGGGGTGGTAGCTAGATACAGAGGATGGGTCAAGGGAAGGCTTTTTGAGGATGTGTGTGATCGAGGCATGTTTAAAGTATCAGAGGAAACCACCAGTTGTTAGTGATAGGTTGAAAAGACAGGTTAGCGTTGGGATGAAGACTGTGGTGAGATTTGGGAAGAGGTGGGACGTGATCGGGTCGAGTGTACAGATGGTGAGAGGTGATCTTGAGAGTAGAGGAAAGATGATCTTCTGTAATGGTGGCTGGTTTTGAAGGTGGAGGGTTGAGCAGTTATGAGGAGGGGCCTGTAGGCCAAAGATTTCTCTGATGTTATGGATCTTTTGCTTGAAGAATGAGGCAAAGTCTTCTGCTGAGACGAGAGGAGAGGTAGGAGGTGCTGGGGGATGCAGAAGAGAATTGAAAAATGTTAAATTGCTGTTTAGGGTTGTGAGACAGGGAGGATATGAGAGATGAGAAATAGGATTGTTTTGCTGCAGTGGGTGTGGACTTGAAAGTGCTGAGGGACTGTTTGAATGTGATGAAGTGCTCGTTGGATTGGGGTCTTTTTTAACTGTGCCAGGGTTGCATATTGATTGCTTTGGAATGTGTGATGGGGCAACTGATTTGAGAGCTGCAGCTGTTGTGGTGTTATATAAAGTGGCGGCAGCATCTACATCGTGTAAGGCACCTATATCTTCAAGGGGTAGAAGGGACTCAGTAAGTGAGTGTAAATCAAGGTGTTTGAGACTTACTTTCTGCAAGTTTGTAGAGTGGGAATTGTGCATCAGGAGAGGAGAGGCAAGAAAATGTGAGAAGGTTTTGGTCAGAAAAAGGAAGAGGTGAGTTAGAAAGGTTAGATATGGAAGAGAGGCAGGTGACGATAAGGTCCAGTGTGTGGCCGTCTTTGTGAGTGGTTGTGGAATACCATTTAGCGAGGCTAAAGGAGGAAGTGAAAGCTAGAAGCTTACAGACAGCGGAGTGGGAAATGTCAATGGGGATGTTGAAGTCACGCATGATGACAGTGGGGATGTCAGCAGAAAGAAAATGAAGTAGCCAGGTAGTGACATGGTCAAAATAGGTGGTGGCTGATCATGGGGGGGGGGCAGTAAATGACAGCCAGTTGAAGGGGAAGTAGATGCGCACAGAGTGCACCTCAAAAGAATGGAGAGTAACAGAGGGTGGTAGTGGAATTGGGGTAATGGAGCAGTTATCTGACAGGAGAAAAGATGTGAGAAAGATGGAGTCCTCCATAAGAAAGTGCAGCTGGAGAGGCTGTGTCAGAAGAGGAGAGCCAGGTTTCAGTTATTAAGAGAAAGGAAAGTTTATTAGTGATTAAAATATCATGTATATATGAGAGTTTGATGCAGACAGAGCGAGCGTTCCATAAAGGTCCTGTTAGAGGGACTAGTGGTAGTGGGGGCTGGGTGAATGGGTATAAGGTTTGAAAGGTTGCAGAAATTTGTGGTAGAAGTGACTGTGGGGATGTAGTGAGGAGGACCAGGATTTGGAGATAATTGGCAATGAGGAGGAGCAGAGAAAGTGTTAGCAGGTGGGAGCTGAAGAGGGAATGGGGTGACAGTCTGTGTTTGGAGACAAGGATTGTATCTTGAGGAATAGATCTAAGAGGTAAGATGGATGGGGAGGATGGAAGTAATAATTAATCATTACAGCATCAAAACCCAAGATTGGACACCAATCTAACCACCCAAAGTACCTAAGCCCAATTTCCCAGTGAGTATTAGTAATTCTCTAAATGCAAAAAAAGAAATTTTGACTATTGGCTGCTATTATGTTTTGGGAAAGAAAATATGTGACGACAAACTGCCACAGAGACAGCTAACAGAATCAGTATGGAAAAGACTAAAAGAATGTGGACCATGTTCAGTCACAGTCAGTGTGTTCTGGGAAATGCAGGGAAGAAAAGGAAAACTGAAAGGGATGTGCGTATCATGTTCAGCTTCTTGTCAAAGGGTCAGGGCACATCAGACATTGCTGGTACCAAAAATGGAAAGTAAAGCACTGGACATCAAGCATTATCCCCTCCACTACACTAGACCATGGCAGAAGTTAGCATACATTCCTCGGCTGCCATTTACCACCAGGAAAAGTGGCATTCATTCCTTTACTAACATTAACCACCTGGAATACAAGTAGATATACTTTAAAAAATGGAGCTAGAAATGCATGGCCCGGGTATTTTCCTTTTCCTTATTTTCTCTTCCATATTTACTATGGACTTTTTCTGGTCTAAAATAAGACCTTTGTTTTATACTGTACTGCGATATTATTAGAACGCTTCCATCTTGTATTTCACCAAATTAACTCTTATCTTATGTATTGAGTGTATTTAGGGCATCATAGATAGATTTTGATGAGGAATGAACACTGATAGAGAGAGCAGATACGTATATTACACACACTTAGATCCAGAAATATTTGGACAAGGAGATAAGTTTTGGCATTTTAGCAGTTTACCAAAACATGTTCAAGATACAGTTATATGATCGATATGGGTATAAAAGCAGACACTCAGCTTTAATTTGGGGGTATTAACATCCTAATTGGAGTAAGGATTTAGGAATTACAGTCCCTTTTTAAAGGGACCAAAAGTATTAGGGCAAAGCTCTTTAATAGGCTTCATGGGCTATTCTCTCGTTAATCCAGCATCAATAAAGAAGGTAAATGGTCTGGTGCTAATTCCAGGTGTGGCATTTGCATTTGGAAGCTGTTGCTGTGAACCCACAATATCCGGTCAAAGGAACTCTCAATGGAAGTGAAACAGATCATCAAAAGAAGAAAAAATCTATCAGAGAGAGCAGAAATGTTAGGATTGGCCAAATCAACAGTTTGTAACATTCTGCAAAAAAATCAAAACAAAGCGCACATGTGGTATTTTAGTGTTACCTTTATTTTTTTGATACACATATGTTTACATAACATTTGATATTAAACATTTTTTATTGTAATTTTTATCTAAATACATTTTTACAGGAAAATAAAAAAAAAATAGCCATTTTAAATTTTTCACTATCATTTATTGGTTGTCAACCAATATTATTCTATAATATTTTAATTTTCGGTTAAACATATTCAGGTATATAAAGTATGTATGTGTAAAGTACAGTATATACTGTATATTAGAAATATGCGTATGTGACAATTTCTGATTTTTAGTTATTTGCATCTTATACTGAGGTCATAAAACCCCATTATGCAGACTGCTCACATGTGAGGCGGGTTCACACACTTGTTTAGTCTGAAAGGGGTATTCCTATCTCCAAGATCCTATTCCATTATGTAGGAAGTGTAATAATAATAATATTAGTAAATACCTCCAATTAGACATGTAGTATAGTTCTTCTGATAAGCTATGTCGCTTACCCCAAGTGCCTCGCAGCCATCCATAATTCCCCTGTGTCCTCCGGGCGCCGCCTCCTCTCTTTGTCATGATGTCACCTTCTTGTAGCCGAGGCCCCAGATCCCGCCCCGCAGTGTGTTATGATGTATTCACACTGCGGGGCTGGGAATCTGGCACCTGCGCAGTGGAGCGGGTCACTGTGCTCCATTGAAGATAGTGCTAATGTCTCGCGAGATTTGTGAAGTCTCGTGAGACTTCTGCACTATCTTCAATGGAGCACGGTGACCCGCTCCACTGTGCAGGCGCCAATTCCCAGCCCCGCAGTGTGAATACATCATAACACATTGCGGGGCGGGATCTGGGGGCTCGGCTACACGCAGGCTTGAGAGCATTACATCATCGCCTGATGTAAGTTCCCTGGCAGCACACACGGCGCATGCCCGAGAAATGTTGGCAGAGCGCAGGCACCGGGCATGTAACAGGAACACAGGAGGTGGCGTACAGACACAAGAGTGAGATGATTGATCATTATTTCAGCGTTCCTAGGGAAAAGGAACATAACAGCCACCTTCACAGAATGCAGCCTTAGTGCTGCTGAATGTGGCTCTTCTACTTAAAAACGCCCTAGGGGGTGACAGGTTCCCTTTAATGCCCAGTTCATGCTCCTTTCAAAGCACTTTTCAACTGTTGATCAGCAAATTGATACACTATATACAAGCAGTCTGTGTTTGGGAATTTGTTGTGAATTTGGATTCTGGGCTCCCCCGGTGGCTACTGGTGGAATTGAACTGGTGTTGTCATCTTCTCTGTTCACCTGTTCCCATCAAGATGTGGGAGTCGCTATATAACCTTGCTGCTCTGTTAGTTGCTTGCCGGTCAACAATGTTATCAGAAGCCTCTCTGTGCTTGTTCCTGCTCCTAGACAACTACTAGATAAGTTGGACTCTTGTCCATGTTTGTTTTTGCATTTTTGTTCCAGTTCACAGCTGTAGTTTCGTTACTGTGTCTGGAAAGCTCTTGTGAACAGGAATTGCCACTCTGGTGTTATGAGTTAATGCCAGAGTTTTAAAGTAATTTCTGGATGGTGTTTTGATAGGGTTTTCAGCTGACCATGAAAGTGCCCTTTCTGTCTTCTGCTATGTAGTAAGTGGACCTCAAATTTGCTAAACCTATTTTCATACTACGTTTGTTATTTCATCTTGATTCACCGCCAATATATGTGGGGGGCCTCTGTCTCCTTTCGGGGTATTTCTCTAGAGGTGAGCTAGGACTAATATTTCCCTCTGCTAGCATTATTTAGTCCTCCGGCTGGTGCTGGGCATCTAGAATCAACGTAGGCATGCTACCCGGCCACTGCTAGTTGTGTGTTAGGTTTAGTTCATGGTCAGCTCAGTTCCCATCTTCCAAGAGCTAGTTCCTATATATGCTTATGCTATGTTCTCTTGCCATTGAGAACATGACAGTTTGACCGGCCCACTAAAGGGTTAAAATCCTTGGCTGAGAAAGGAGAGAAATAAGAAGTCTGCTGAGAATTTTTTTTTTTTTTTCTCCTTCTAATCTTTGAATGGCTCTGTGTCCACCTGTTTGTAATGGATCTTCAGAGTGTAACTGCAGGTTTGAATAATCTCGCCACGAAGGTACAAAATTTGCAAGACTTTGTTTGTCATGCACCTGTATCTGAGCCGAGAATTCCTTTGCCGGAATTTTTCTCGGGGAATAGATCTGGGTTTCAGAATTTTCGAAATAATTGCAAATTATTTTTGTCCCTGAAATTTCGCTCTGCCGGAGACCCTGCACAGCAGGTCAGGATTGTGATTTCCTTGCTCCGGGGCGACCCTCAAGACTGGGCTTTTTCATTGACACCAGGGGATCCTGCGTTGCTCAATGTGGATGCGTTTTTTCTGGCCTTGGGGTTGCTTTATGACGAACCTCATTTGGAGCTTCAGGCAGAAAAAACTTTGATGTCCCTATCTCAGGGGCAAGATGAAGCGGAAATTTACTGTCAAAGATTCCGTAAATGGTCTGTGCTTACTCAGTGGAATGAGTGCGCCCTGGCGGCGACTTTCAGAGAGGGTCTCTCTGATGCCATTAAGGATGTTATGGTGGGGTTCCCTGTGCCTGCGGGTCTGAATGAGTCCATGACAATGGCTATTCAGATCGATAGGCGTTTGCGGGAGCGCAAACCAGTGCACCATCTGGCGGTGTCCACTGAGAAGTCGCCAGAGAGTATGCAGTGTGATAGAATTCTGTCCCGAAGCGAGCGGCAGAATTTTAGACGGAAAAATGGGTTGTGTTTCTATTGTGGTGATTCTACTCATGTTATATCAGCATGCTCTAAGCGCACTAAAAAGCTTGATAAATCTGTTTCCATTTGCACCTTACCGTCTAAGTTTATTCTATCTGTGACCCTGATTTGCTCTTTGTCATCTATTACCACGGACGCCTATGTCGACTCTGGCGCCGCTTTGAGTCTTATGGATTGGTCCTTTGCCAAACGCTGTGGGTATGATTTAGAGCCTTTGGAGACTCTTATTCCTCTGAAGGGGATTGACTCCACCCCATTGGCTAATAATAAACCACAATACTGGACACAAGTAACTATGCGTATTAATCCGGATCACCAGGAGATTATTCGCTTTCTGGTGCTGCATAATCTACATGATGATTTGGTGCTAGGATTGCCTTGGCTGCAATCTCACAACCCAGTCCTCGACTGGAAAGCTATGTCTGTGTTGAGCTGGGGATGTAAGGGGGCTCATGGGGATGTACCTGTGGTTTCCATTTCATCATCTATTCCCTCTGAAATTCCTGAGTTCCTGTCTGACTATCGTGACGTCTTTGAAGAATCCAAGCTTGGTTCATTACCTCCGCACCGAGAGTGCGATTGTGCCATAGATTTAATCCCGGGTAGTAAATACCCAAAGGGTCGTTTATTTAATCTGTCTGTGCCTGAACATGCTGCTATGCGAGAATATATAAAGGAGTCCTTGGAAAAGGGACATATTCGTCCATCGTCATCTCCCTTAGGAGCCGGTTTTTTCTTTGTGTCAAAAAAAGACGGCTCTTTGAGACCATGTATCGATTATCGGCTTTTGAATAAAATCACTGTAAAATATCAATACCCATTGCCGTTGCTGACTGATTTGTTTGCTCGCATAAAGGGGGCCAAGTGGTTCTCTAAGATTGACCTTCGTGGGGCGTATAATTTGGTGCGAATCAGGCAGGGGGATGAGTGGAAAACCGCATTTAATACGCCCGAGGGCCACTTTGAGTATTTAGTGATGCCTTTTGGTCTTTCAAATGCTCCGTCAGTTTTCCAGTCCTTTATGCATGATATTTTTCGCGATTATTTGGATAAATTTATGATTGTGTATCTGGATGATATTCTGATTTTTTCGGAGGACTGGGACTCTCATGTCCAGCAAGTCAGGAGGGTTTTCCAGGTTTTGCGGTCTAATTCTTTGTGTGTGAAGGGTTCTAAGTGTGTTTTTGGGGTACAGAGGATTTCCTTTTTGGGATATATTTTTTCTCCCTCTTCCATTGAAATGGATCCTGTCAAGGTTCAAGCTATTTGTGATTGGACGCAGCCCTCTTCTCTTAAGAGTCTTCAGAAATTTTTGGGCTTTGCTAACTTTTATCGTCGATTTATTGCTGGTTTTTCGGATATTGCTAAGCCGTTGACCGATTTGACTAAGAAGGGTGCTGATGTTGCTGATTGGTCCCCTGACGCTGTGGAGGCCTTTCGGGAGCTTAAGCGCCGTTTTTCCTCTGCCCCTGTGTTGCGTCAGCCTGATGTTGCTCTACCTTTTCAGGTTGAGGTCGACGCTTCTGAGATTGGAGCTGGGGCAGTGTTGTCGCAGAAAAGTTCTGACTGCTCCGTGATGAGTCCTTGTGCCTTCTTTTCCCGTAAATTTTCGCCCGCTGAGCGGAATTATGATGTTGGGAATCGGGAGCTTTTGGCCATGAAGTGGGCTTTTGAGGAGTGGCGCCATTGGCTTGAGGGGGCCAGACATCAGGTGGTGGTATTGACTGACCACAAAAACTTGATTTATCTTGAGACCGCCAGGCGCCTGAATCCTAGACAGGCGCGCTGGTCATTATTTTTCTCTCGGTTTAATTTTGTGGTGTCATACCTACCGGGTTCTAAGAATGTTAAGGCGGATGCCCTTTCTAGGAGTTTTGAGCCTGACTCGCCTGGTAACTCTGAGCCCACAGGTATCCTTAAGGATGGAGTGGTATTGTCAGCCGTTTCTCCAGACCTGCGGCGGGCCTTGCAGGAGTTTCAGGCGGATAGACCGGATCGTTGCCCACCTGATAAACTGTTTGTTCCTGATGATTGGACCAGTAGAGTCATCTCTGAGGTTCATTCTTCTGCGTTGGCAGGTCATCCTGGCATTTTTGGTACCAGGGATTTGGTGGCAAGGTCCTTCTGGTGGCCTTCCCTGTCACGAGATGTGCGAGGCTTTGTGCAGTCTTGTGACGTTTGTGCTCGGGCCAAGCCTTGTTGCTCTCGGGCTAGTGGATTATTGTTGCCCTTGCCTATTCCTAAGAGGCCTTGGACGCACATCTCGATGGATTTTATTTCAGATCTGCCTGTTTCTCAGAAGATGTCTGTCATCTGGGTGGTGTGTGACCGTTTCTCTAAGATGGTCCATTTGGTTCCTCTGCCCAAGTTGCCTTCTTCTTCCAAGTTGGTTCCTCTGTTTTTTCAAAATGTTGTTCGTTTGCATGGTATTCCTGAGAATATCGTTTCTGACAGAGGGACCCAGTTCGTGTCTAGATTTTGGCGGGCATTCTGTGCTAGGATGGGCATAGATTTATCTTTTTCGTCCGCTTTCCATCCTCAGACGAATGGCCAGACCGAGCGGACTAATCAGACCCTGGAGACATATCTGAGGTGTTTTGTGTCTGCTGACCAGGATGATTGGGTTGCTTTTTTGCCATTGGCGGAGTTCGCTCTCAATAATCGGGCCAGCTCTGCCACTTTGGTGTCCCCGTTTTTCTGTAATTCGGGGTTTCATCCTCGATTTTCCTCTGGTCAGGTGGAAACTTCGGATTGTCCTGGAGTGGATGCTGTGGTGGAGAGATTGCATCAGATCTGGGGGCAGGTGGTGGACAATTTGAGGTTGTCCCAGGAGAAGACTCAGCTTTTTGCCAACCGCCACCGTCGTGTTGGTCCTCGGCTTTGTGTTGGGGATTTGGTGTGGTTGTCTTCTCGTTTTGTCCCTATGAGGGTCTCTTCTCCTAAGTTTAAGCCTCGGTTCATCGGCCCGTATAAGATATTGGAGATTCTTAACCCTGTTTCCTTCCGTTTGGACCTCCCTGCATCCTTTTCTATTCATAATGTTTTTCATCGGTCGTTATTGCGCAGGTATGAGGTACCGGTTGTGCCTTCCGTTGAGCCTCCTGCTCCGGTGTTGGTTGAGGGTGAGTTGGAGTACGTTGTGGAGAAAATCTTAGACTCTCGTGTTTCCAGACGGAGACTCCAGTATCTGGTCAAGTGGAAGGGATACGGCCAGGAGGATAATTCTTGGGTGAATGCATCTGATGTTCATGCCTCTGATCTGGTTCGTGCCTTTCATAGGGCCCATCCTGATCGCCCTGGTGGTTCTGGTGAGGGTTCGGTGCCCCCTCCTTGAGGGGGGGGTACTGTTGTGAATTTGGATTCTGGGCTCCCCCGGTGGCTACTGGTGGAATTGAACTGGTGTTGTCATCTTCTCTGTTCACCTGTTCCCATCAAGATGTGGGAGTCGCTATATAACCTTGCTGCTCTGTTAGTTGCTTGCCGGTCAACAATGTTATCAGAAGCCTCTCTGTGCTTGTTCCTGCTCCTAGACAACTACTAGATAAGTTGGACTCTTGTCCATGTTTGTTTTTGCATTTTTGTTCCAGTTCACAGCTGTAGTTTCGTTACTGTGTCTGGAAAGCTCTTGTGAACAGGAATTGCCACTCTGGTGTTATGAGTTAATGCCAGAGTTTTAAAGTAATTTCTGGATGGTGTTTTGATAGGGTTTTCAGCTGACCATGAAAGTGCCCTTTCTGTCTTCTGCTATGTAGTAAGTGGACCTCAAATTTGCTAAACCTATTTTCATACTACGTTTGTTATTTCATCTTGATTCACCGCCAATATATGTGGGGGGCCTCTGTCTCCTTTCGGGGTATTTCTCTAGAGGTGAGCTAGGACTAATATTTCCCTCTGCTAGCATTATTTAGTCCTCCGGCTGGTGCTGGGCATCTAGAATCAACGTAGGCATGCTACCCGGCCACTGCTAGTTGTGTGTTAGGTTTAGTTCATGGTCAGCTCAGTTCCCATCTTCCAAGAGCTAGTTCCTATATATGCTTATGCTATGTTCTCTTGCCATTGAGAACATGACAGGAATTACTGTCTGATTACAGAGGTTGGGGAGCAGAGACTCTCAGAGATGGAAAGACCCGTACATAGAGATGTGATTACAGCATACAGATTTTGTTGATCGGCAGTTGAAAAACGCTTCTAAAAAAGCATGAAATGGGCATGAAAACAAAACTACAGCAAAGTGTTTAAGAGGGAAGGAATTAATGTAAGGTAATGAATATTACAGAAATTCAGAACATTCCAATGCCAGTAGGATAATTAAATTAACAAAAGTGTACTTATTATTTAATGAACACTTAGGGTATGTGTCCACGGGCCGTATTACATCCGGAATAGCTGCGGATTGAACGCTGCGTTCAATCCGCAGCGTCCAGATGTTACAGCATTGTGGAGGGGATTTTATGACATCTCGTCTCCACTATGCGTGCGAACACGCACCCGGCGGCCCTGCGCTTCCGGACATGCGGCGCGTCTTTTTAGAACGAAGCATGTCCGCCGCAAGGTATAACACAGGGCCCTATGTGTAGGGTGCGATGATTCCGGATGTGTGCAATGAACACATTCGGAATCATCGCGTCTACAGAAGGGGGCGGCGCTTTGGGCGGAGCAAGTTTTCCGCTCCGTCCAAAGTGTCGGCCATCCTGAACGTGGACACATACCCTTAAAGAGGACCTTTCACCAAATTTGTCATGTTCAACTGGACATACAATATAATAGTGGCTGCAGAGCGGAATAAATGTTTTTTTTTTTGTTTTTAGATTTTGCCTCTCCATTGCTGAGATACTAGCAATCAAAGTATTTGGCACCTAATGAGTTAACGTTTGTTAGGTCCAAGTGGGTGTTGTCAGATAATTTTCACTGGGAGTACTTCTTTTCCCCTTGTGAGTTGTCCAGAGATGAGTCACACTTATATTTGTTGTGCTCAGGGCAACTTGAAATCGCTCTGCAGTGAAAACTGAGCACGGTGTCATTACGTCTCACACAGGAGAAGTCTGTTCTGGGCTACTCCTGTGTGAAATGTAATGACAGGCTGCTTTGATTTCACTTCACAACAATTCTGTTGAGCACAACTGACATTAGTGTGATTTCCGGCACATCTCCAGACAGGCAGTGTGGAATGAGGGGCAGTACAGAAGTGCTGACAGTGCTATGAGAAAAGGAGAGCTGATAGAAGGGTCTGTAATGTGACACAGCTAAACTCAGCAGCACTTCTTAATCATGCAGGAGTTTAGGCCAAGAGATAGGACATTATATATCTCACACACTGGGAAACCTGCTCTAAGGTATAGTGGAGGCGTGTTCTTCTTTCTCCAGTGTGTTGCTGCCTGCTTATGACTGGGCGACTCATACAGGCTGAAGAAGTACCGTATATTTCCCCAGTGATAAAACCCACTTAGACAAACCAAAAAATTGACTCATTAGGTGGCAAATAATTTGATTTCTAATATATCTGCAATGGAAAAGGCGAAATTAAAAAATAAAAAAAAAATGATTCTGCTCTGCAGCCAATATTACACTTTGTATCATGTCCATTTCATCGTGAAATATTTAGTAAAAAGTCCTCATTACATCTTATTTAACTTGACTTATTCAAATTAAGTTCCGTTAAGGCTGGGAACACACAATGGCCCTCAAACAGCTGCAACTACAACACAAAGAGAAACATACAGGTTTGCAAAGCGACCACATTCATAACTGTTATGATGTGAAGTGGCCTTGCCATACTGTGACCTTTAGCCACGTGACAAGTCACAGACAAAGGGCCTATGCAGCCCAGGCCTTATACAACAGGACACATGAGCACTTACCCTGAGGTAGAACTTTCAGATAATTTCTTCTTATATTTAACTCGCGCAGAGACTTCAGTAAACCTATTTGCTGTGGCAAAGATGTTATTTCATTGCAGCTGATGTCCTGTAATAGCAAAATAAAAGTTTCAGTAGTTTTAGAAACTAATCCCCAAGAAAAATACCTTACTGGTATAAAATACAGCTTTTCGGATTAGGTTTTGTGCATACGTCAGGAAAATCTCAGGGCGTTTCTGTCTAAAATCAAGGTCTTCCATTAGCCAGGTATCAGCAGAGAAGGTACAAACAAAAACTGTAACAAATATACAACTAAGACACGAAGAGACATACACAAAGGGGCTATGGAATGGGGATTTCAGAATCAAATACACAGATATGCAAAACTTGGGTTTATGAAACATTTTACAAATCCAATGACTGATTCTTATGTTTTCTTATGACCTGATTTAGATAAACACTTCTAATTTAACCATCACATATGGATTTTGTAATCAATTAACTGTATTGATGGTTGAGCAGGATAGATAGCTTGTATCGAAATAGGGTTATCAGTGGTTTACCATCAAAGATCACTTTTGGCCCCAAAATAATCCAAATAAAGTCCAAATATCATTAAAAGTATCAACTTTATCTTGGAGTAAAGCGATCAGAAATTCCATGTTTCTAATGTCCTCGATTTGCAAATAAAACTCATTTATAGTGATGGGTTATTTTCTAATGTTTTGCGATTAGGCATCTTGCAGCTGTCAGAAAGTGGGGGAGCAGCCTGTCAATTTTTTTCCCCGAGTGGGAAGGGTGGGACAGTGAGTAATTAATGCAGGGGATTCAGTGGGATCTGTATACCTGGTACTCAATAGATAAGATCCTTAACTTTACACCAAAAATTCTGAATTAGAAGATAGGAAGGCCATGAGGATTTGGTATCAATCAGAGATGGTCAGGGGGTTCCTCCTTTGCAGTTATTCATTTATTACCTACTATTAATATTTTTAAAATATTAGTATTACCCTTAAAGCTCTGTGTCCAATATGAGAGATGGACAACCCATTTTACCAGACCAAGAACCAGATTACTGCAACTTGGATCGGAAGGATTATAACCGTAAGTAATATTATATGCCACTATATTATATGTTCAAGTCATGGTGATAGTAATATTTTACTACGAATATTGGAACTGTTCTTGCTATTTAATCTTATATTGTTTGTTTCATCTGGCACCCTGCATAGCCTGTAGAAAAGGGGTACGTAAACTTTTGATCAGGGTCATTTGGATGTTTTGGGTTGCCATTATGATTTAAAAAGAGAAAACACAGTAGTTTGACAAATAATGGCTTCACCCAACCACTAACCATGAGTGGGGAAAAAGTTTTGGTGTTATCATTCATATTCTCTGAAAAAAGGCCAAGAAAGCAGAAATTCTGCGGGGGTATGTACACTTTTGAGAACAACGGTATCTGCATAAATATGCATGCATTTTACAATATTCTGTGTTATTTACCCAGAATACAACATTTCATCTTGTACAATGAAGCTTTTCTGGTTTTCCATGCCAAAGTAGCCTTTTTGGTTGTGAAATACAAGCACATACGCAGCATTAATATTCACTATACTGGCAGGTCACATTACTATATTAAGACTTCGCCATGCCTGTTTTGTGATCAATAAGACCCAAGAACAATGGCACAGTCGGGAGCATCCTACATAATTGCTGTGTGCTGCTGGTCTTGTAATGCTGCTTTTCAGCTATAGCAATTTGTGACAAATTCTCCGCTGTCACTTTCGCCTTTTCATTTTCATAAATCTGTTTCACTAAGTGATTTTCCAAAGGTCTTTCAGCTAATTCCCTGCCAGATGTCTGTTTTCTTTCGTAGGAAAGTACCAATTTTCAAGTCATTAGACAAAGTTCACATTATCCCACAGGGATTGATACGTTTGGCTTACCTTAGATCCCACACATCAGCTTTAGGTTACAACTTCCATAGAAATAAAAAGCAAGTGACGGGTAAATATATTATATTTGGTGACATACCAGCTCCATCAGCTGCTGCAGTTGACCTATTTCTTCGGGCAGAAATCCAAGCTTATTATTACTTGCAATTAAGACTTTTAGGGGAAGACCACATAAGCAGGCTGGCAAGGAGGAAAGTTGGTTTCGACTGAAAATAAATAAATAAATTAATGAATAAATAAAATGGTAGTATTCTTTGCCAAGCTATAATTTTCTTAAGTGATTCATAAAGACATTTAAAAAAAGAACTGCAAATTCCCTCGTGTTTTCAGAAGTGCCGCTGAACAGCGTCCAAGAGCGCTATGTGAAGAGAGTTTCACAGCCAGATCTCTATATGCAGCGAAAAAAATAGTGTGTGGGAGGAAGAAAAGGCCTACGGATCACGCTACAGCACAGGGCGCGAGAAATTTTTGGACGAGGCTTTCCATTATTGCTCCGAGTCCTGTGCAAATTCTACTTTCCACTGTACAATGATAATTACAATAATAGAATTGTCATATCTCATTGGACATTTATTCACATAGGTGTACAGCACCACAACGACTGCAGACTAATGGGAAGGGAAAGCGGGAAAGTGTGAGTAAATAAAATGTAACCTTTATTCCTTTATCTTAACACTTCTAATGGAATTTCAATAGCCTGACCTATTATAAGGACTTTGGTCCGGTATTCAGTGTTAATATATATCGTTTTTCAGACCTAGTACATCATCGGGCTCTAGAGAGTCACAGCTGTAATTTATAGCTGTGACCTTATATACATCTGAATGGATGTATGTGAATTCCATGTTTTATCACAATTAAAATAAAGGTTACATTTTATTTATTCACACTTTCCCTCTTTCCCTTCCCATTAGTCTACTTATGTAAATTATAATACTACTTACTTTAGATCAGATATAAATTCCAAAGGTTTAATGTGGGGGGGGTTAATGTGCAGGTTGATAGCGTTGTAATGCTGCCCGGCGCCTGCGCGGCAGTTGTAATCGCGCCCCTGACACTCCCTCTGTATTGGGGTACAGCTGTCAGTCAGGGCCGGGGGCACGGTTACAGCCGCAGCTCTGTATTCTCAGAGCGATGACCGAACCAGCGCCGATGCCGATCCCATGACTCAAACAGGAATGCTGCTGGGGGGAATAAAAGTTAATTTACTCCCTGCAATGTGAGGCTAAGTGCAGGCGCAAGCCAGCATTATAATGCTATTAACCTGCAGGTTAAGCCCATATCTGCAGTTTTTCTGGAGACAGGTTCCCTTTATTGTGGTCTGTGGCCATAAATCGGCTGAGAGGAGCTCGGAAAAAGACATAGCAGAGCGACCAATTATCCAGTCAGACTGACAGATTCTCAGGTAATGGAGTTGGCCTCTTTTTCTTGTGAGTGCAGATTTCCACACACTAACGGGCATGTCTGTCAATACAATGGCTGCTGGTGGATGAGCATGTGATCCGACCTGTCTATAAGGCCATGTTCACACTTTGCGGTTTTTACGGCGGATCCGCGGCGATTTTGATGCTGCAGGTCCGCAGCAGTTTCCATTGCGTTTACATTAACATGTAAACCCTATGGAAACTGCAAACCGCAGTGCACATGCTGCGGGAAAAAACGCGCAGAAACGCAGCGGTTTACAACCCGCAGCATGTCACTTCTTTGTGCAGAATCGCTGCAATTCTGCACCCATAGGAAAGCATTGAACCGCTTACTTCCCGCATGGGGCTGTGCCCACGTTGCGGGAAGTAAGCGGATAATGTGCGGGTGGTACCCGGGGTGGAGGAGAGGAGACTCTCCTCCAGGCCCTGGGAACCATATTTGTGTGTAAAAAAAAGAATTAAAATAAAAAATCATGTTATACTCACCTCTCAGCGCTGCACGCGGCCGTCCGGTCAGAGTTGCTGTGCGAACAGGACCTGCGGTGACGTCGCGGTCACATGACCGTGACGTCACGAAGGTCCTTCTCGCACATCATCTTTGGAACCGGAGCGCTGGGTGCAGTGCCGAGGAGATCGAGACATCAGAGGGTGAGTATATAAACTTTTTTTTTTATTTTAACATTACTATTGATGCTGCATATTGCTGCATATGCAGCATCAATAGTATAGGCGGAAACCCGCAGCGGAAACCGCGGAACAAACCGCGATAAATCTGCAGGGATAACCACAGCGGTTTTGCCCTGCAGATTTATCAAATCCGCTGCGGGAGAACCCGCAGAGGTCACCCGCAAAGTGTGAACATGGCCTAAGCCTCCTCCAATAGTAAAACAAATCACATGGGAAAGTGGCTTTTCTATTGCAGGAGGCTGATGGACAGGTCTGGTCACATGCTCCTCTACCGGCAGCCATTGTGTGAAAATTTTCCAATTCTGACCACTGTCAATTATGTGACAATAACTCCGGAACGCTTCAACAGATCTCAGTGATTCTGAGATTGTTGTCTATTCAACTGTGTTCTTTATTTCAGATGTGATCAAACCTGTGGAGGACCATGCTTTATACATTCTTAAAAAGAGAGACGCTGTTGGATCAGAGGTCAGATGGCATCGAAAGTTTCTCCATCTGTCTCATTATAGGGAATCTTGCGGTGGAGGTTCTGTCTGAATCACGTATTTCAGAGATTTACATGGAAAATCGGATTTAAGCGCTCAGCATAGAGCGCAGGATAAATGTGGTCCGATGTTGTGAATTAGACTTTTTTGGCTCCCTCTTGTGGTCACTAGTGATATGACTCTGGGATTGTCTTTCCTCAGTTTGGCACCCACCTGGGTCGTTAGTCCAGGGGTGTTGCTATATTAACTTCCTGAATTCTTAGTCTGGTGCCTGGCATCGTTGTAATCAGACCTTTCTGTTTGCTCCTGTCTGCTGATCCTGGTTCTTGCAAAATTAAGCTAAGTCTTGCTTCCTTGTTTTTTGGTTATTTGCATTGCTCTTATTTTTTTGTCCAGCTTGTACTAAATGTGATTCCTGATTTTGCTGGAAGCGCTAGGGGGCTGGTATTCTCCCCCCGGGCCGTTAGACGGTTCGGGGGTTCTTGAATATCCAGCGTGGAAATTTTGATAGGGTTTTTGCTGACCGTATAAGTCATCTTACTATATTCTGCTATTAGTCAGTGGGCCTCTCTTTGCTAAATACCTAGTTCATTCTTACGTTTGTCTTTTCTTCTTGCCTCACCGTTATTATTTGTTGGGGGCTTGTATCCAACTTTTGGGGTCTTTTCTCTGGAGGCAAGAAAGGTCTTCCTTTTCCCTTCTAGGGTTAGTTAGTTCTCCGGCTGGCGCGAGACGTCTAGAACCAACGTAGGCACGTTCCCCGGCTGCTGCTATTTGTGGTGCTAGGATTAGATATACGGTCAGCCCAGTTACCACTGTCCTATGACCTGGTTTTTTGTGTTTGCAGACTTGGTATTTATTTATGAGACCCTCTGCCATTGGGGTCATAACAGTATGCCAGGCCAACATTGAATGTTTAATGCATTGCAGAAGTGGGATAATAAGAAAGGAAATTCTGAGGTTTTTTTTTTTTTTTTCCTCCCTTTCTTCCTCCCCTTTACCTCTGAGTGGCTTATGCTTGCTGCAGACATGAATGTCCAGACTTTGATTACAAGTGTGGACCAGCTTGCTGCTCATGTGCAGGGCATACAAGATTTTGTTACCAGTAGTCCAATGTCTGAACCTAAAATACCTATTCCTGAACTGTTCTCTGGAGACCGATTTAAGTTTAGGAATTTCAGGAATAATTGTAAATTGTTTCTATCTCTGAGACCCCGTTCGTCTGGAGACTCAGCTGAGCAAGTTAACATTGTTATCTCTTTCTTGCGGGGCGACCCTCAGGATTGGGCTTTCTCGCTAGCGCCAGGAGATCCGGCATTGGCGAATATTGATGCGTTTTTTCTGGCGCTCGGATTGCTTTACGAGGAACCCAATCTTGAAATTCAGGCAGAAAAAGCCTTGCTGGCTATTTCTCAGGGCCAGGATGAAGCTGAAGTGTATTGCCAAAAATTTCGGAAATGGTCGGTGCTTACTCAGTGGATTGAGTGTGCTCTGGCCGCAAATTTCAGAAATGGCCTTTCTGAAGCCATTAAGAATGTGATGGTGGGTTTCTCCATTCCTACAAGTCTGAATGATTCCATGGCGCAGGCTATTCAAATTGATCGGCATTTGCGGGAGCGCAAAACTGCTAATCCTCTGGTGGTGTTGTCTGAACAGACACCTGATTTAATGCAATGTGATAGAATTCAGACTAGAAATGAACGGAAAAATCATAGACGTCAGAATGGGTTGTGTTTTTACTGTGGTGATTCTACACATGTTATATCAGCATGCTCTAAACGCCTAACAAGGGTTGTTAGCCCTGTCGCCATTGGTAATTTGCAACCTAAATTTATTTTGTCTGTGACTTTAATTTGCTCATTGTCTTCCTACCCTGTTATGGCGTTTGTGGATTCGGGTGCTGCCCTGAGTCTTATGGATCTGTCATTTGCCAGGCGCTGTGGTTTTGTTCTTGAGCCATTGGTAAATCCTATTCCTCTTCGAGGTATTGATGCTACACCATTGGCGGAAAATAAACCGCAGTTTTGGACACAGGTAACCATGTGTATGACTCCTGAACATCAGGAGGTGGTTCGTTTTCTTGTTCTGCATAAAATGCATGATTTGGTCGTTTTGGGTCTACCATGGTTACAGACCCATAATCCAGTCTTGGATTGGAAGGCAATGTCTGTGTCAAGTTGGGGCTGTCAGGGAATTCATGGTGATTCCCCACCGGTGTCTATTGCTTCCTCTACTCCTTCGGAAGTTCCTGAGTATTTGTCTGATTTTCAGGATGTATTCAGCGAGTCCAGGTCCAGTGCTCTGCCTCCTCATAGGGACTGTGACTGCGCTATAGATTTGATTCCAGGTAGTAAATTTCCTAAGGGAAGACTATTTAATCTGTCTGTACCTGAGCATACCGCAATGCGTTCATATATCAAGGAATCTCTGGAGAAGGGGCATATCCGTCCATCCTCTTCCCCTCTTGGTGCGGGATTCTTTTTTGTGGCCAAGAAGGACGGATCTTTGAGACCTTGTATTGACTATCGGCTTCTGAATAAAATCACTGTTAAATTTCAGTATCCTTTGCCTCTGTTGTCGGACTTGTTTGCCCGGATTAAAGGTGCCAAGTGGTTCACCAAGATAGATCTTCGTGGTGCGTACAACCTTGTGCGCATTAAGCAGGGAGATGAATGGAAAACTGCATTTAATACGCCCGAAGGTCATTTTGAGTACTTGGTGAGGCCTTTTGGGCTCTCTAATGCTCCTTCAGTGTTTCAGTCCATTATGCATGATATTTTCCGGAAGTATCTGGATAAATTTATGATTGTTTATCTGGATGATATTCTGGTTTTTTCTGATGATTGGGACTCGCATGTAGAGCAGGTCAGGATGGTGTTTCAGGTCTTGCGTGAGAATGCTTTGTTTGTTAAGGGCTCAAAGTGTCTCTTTGGAGTACAGAAGGTTCCCTTTTTGGGTTTTATTTTTTCCCCTTCTGCGGTGGAGATGGACCCAGTCAAGGTCCGAGCTATTCATGATTGGACTCAACCCACGTCAGTTAAGAGTCTTCAGAAGTTCTTGGGTTTTGCTAACTTCTACCGTCGTTTTATCGCTAATTTTTCTAGCGTTGTTAAACCTTTGACGGATATGACCAAGAAAGGTTCTGATGTTGCTAACTGGGCTCCTGCAGCCGTGGAAGCTTTCCAAGAGTTGAAGCGCCGGTTTACTTCAGCGCCTGTTTTGTGCCAGCCTGATGTCTCACTTTCCTTTCAGGTTGAAGTGGATGCTTCTGAGATTGGGGCAGGGGCCGTTTTGTCGCAGAGAGGCCCTGGTTGCTCTGTAATGAGACCATGTGCTTTTTTCTCTAGGAAGTTTTCGCCTGCTGAGCGGAATTATGATGTTGGCAATCGGGAGTTGCTGGCCATGAAGTGGGCATTTGAGGAGTGGCGTCATTGGCTCGAGGGTGCTAAGCATCGTGTGATGGTCTTGACTGATCACAAAAATCTGATGTATCTCGAGTCTGCTAAACGCCTGAATCCTAGACAGGCCCGTTGGTCATTGTTTTTCTCCCGTTTTGACTTTGTGGTCTCGTATTTACCAGGTTCAAAGAATGTGAAGGCTGATGCTCTTTCAAGGAGCTTTGTGCCTGACTCTCCTGGAGTCGCAGAACCAGTTGGTATTCTTAAAGAGGGAGTAATCTTGTCAGCCATTTCTCCGGATTTGCGACGTGTGTTGCAGAGATTTCAGGCTGGTAGACCTGACTCTTGTCCACCTGACAGACTGTTTGTTCCTGATAAGTGGACCAGCAGAGTCATTTCCGAGGTTCATTCCTCGGTGTTGGCAGGGCATCCGGGAATTTTTGGCACCAGAGATTTGGTGGCTAGGTCCTTTTGGTGGCCTTCCTTGTCACGGGATGTGCGGTCATTTGTGCAGTCCTGTGGGACTTGTGCTCGAGCTAAGCCTTGCTGTTCTCGTGCCAGCGGGTTGCTCTTGCCCTTGCCTGTCCCGAAGAGGCCTTGGACACACATTTCCATGGATTTCATTTCAGATCTTCCGGTGTCTCAGGGCATGTCTGTCATCTGGGTGGTAAGTGATCGCTTTTCCAAGATGGTCCATTTGGTATCTTTGCCTAAGCTGCCTTCCTCTTCCGATCTGGTTCCTTTGTTCTTTCAGAATGTGGTTCGTTTACACGGCATTCCTGAGAATATCGTGTCTGACAGAGGATCCCAGTTTGTTTCCAGGTTCTGGCGATCCTTTTCTGCTAAGATGGGCATTGATTTGTCGTTTTCGTCTGCCTTTCATCCTCAGACTAATGGACAAACGGAACGAACTAATCAGACTCTGGAGGCTTATTTGAGGTGTTTTGTTTCTGCAGATTAGGATGATTGGGTGACCTTCTTGCCGTTGGCTGAGTTTGCCCTTAATAATTGGGCTAGTTCCGCTACTTTGGTTTCGCCATTTTTCTGCAACTCTGGTTTCCATCCTCGTTTTTCCTCGGGACATGTGGAGCCTTCTGACTGTCCTGGGGTAGATTCTGTGGTGGATAGGTTGCAGCAGATTTGGAATCATGTGGTGGACAACTTAAAGTTGTCACAGGAGAAGGCTCAGCGTTTTGCCAACCGCCGCCGCGGTGTGGGTCCCCGACTTCGTGTTGGGGATTTGGTATGGCTGTCTTCTCGATTTGTTCCTATGAAGGTCTCCTCTCCTAAATTTAAGCCTCGCTTCATCGGTCCTTACAAGATATTGGAAATCCTTAATCCTGTGTCCTTTCGCTTGGATCTTCCGGTGTCGTTTGCCACTCACAACGTGTTCCATAGGTCTTTGTTGCGGCGGTACGTTGTACCTGTGGTTCCTTCTGTTGAGCCTCCTGCTCCGGTGTTGGTTGAGGGCGAGTTGGAGTACGTGGTGGAGAAGATCTTGGATTCTCGTCTCTCCAGGCGGAGGCTTCAGTATCTGGTCAAGTGGAAGGGCTATGGTCAGGAGGATAATTCCTGGGTGGTTTCCTCTGATGTGCATGCGGCCGATTTAGTTCGGGCCTTTCACGCTGCTCATCCTGATTGCCCTGGTGGTCTTGGTGAGGGTTCGGTGACCCCTCCTTAAAGGGGGGGTACTGTTGTGAATTAGACTTTTTTGGCTCCCTCTTGTGGTCACTAGTGATATGACTCTGGGATTGTCTTTCCTCAGTTTGGCACCCACCTGGGTCGTTAGTCCAGGGGTGTTGCTATATTAACTTCCTGAATTCTTAGTCTGGTGCCTGGCATCGTTGTAATCAGACCTTTCTGTTTGCTCCTGTCTGCTGATCCTGGTTCTTGCAAAATTAAGCTAAGTCTTGCTTCCTTGTTTTTTGGTTATTTGCATTGCTCTTATTTTTTTGTCCAGCTTGTACTAAATGTGATTCCTGATTTTGCTGGAAGCTCTAGGGGGCTGGTATTCTCCCCCCGGGCCGTTAGACGGTTCGGGGGTTCTTGAATATCCAGCGTGGAAATTTTGATAGGGTTTTTGCTGACCGTATAAGTCATCTTACTATATTCTGCTATTAGTCAGTGGGCCTCTCTTTGCTAAATACCTAGTTCATTCTTACGTTTGTCTTTTCTTCTTGCCTCACCGTTATTATTTGTTGGGGGCTTGTATCCAACTTTTGGGGTCTTTTCTCTGGAGGCAAGAAAGGTCTTCCTTTTCCCTTCTAGGGTTAGTTAGTTCTCCGGCTGGCGCGAGACGTCTAGAACCAACGTAGGCACGTTCCCCGGCTGCTGCTATTTGTGGTGCTAGGATTAGATATACGGTCAGCCCAGTTACCACTGCCCTATGAGCTGTTTTTTTGTGTTTGCAGACTTGGTATTTATTTATGAGACCCTCTGCCATTGGGGTCATAACAGTCCGAGCCTTACTGCGAACTTTGGGAGGCCGAATGCACAAATCAACAGCAGGTGAAGAAGTGGTTCTATTTATTTTTTTATGACGTTCCTCATGCGGTATAAGTGATTAGAAAACTTTATTCTTCGGGTCGGTGCGATTACAGCGATACCAGATTTTTTATGATTTGCTGCTGTCACACACTAATAGACTCCTCTTTTATTTGCAAAACCAAGTTTTTACATTGCCATATTTTTAGAGCTATACTTTTTCTAGATTTCTGCTGACAGAGTCATGTGATGGCTTGTTTTTTTTGGAGGATGAGTCAATGTTTTTACTGGTACAATTTTTGGGCACATAACAGTTTTGATGGCTTTCTTGGGAGGTAAAATGAACAAAAATCAGCAGTTCAGGAACTGTTTTCGTGTTTCATGACATTCACCATATGCTAAAAGTAGAAAGGCAGCTTTATTCTTAGGGTCAGTACAATCACAGCAATAACACATTTATGTCTTGTTTGTATGCTTTGCCTCTTTTACACAATAAAAACTATTTTATAGAAAAAGAATTGTTTTTGCGTCACTTCATTCTGAGAGCTATAGCTTTCTATTTCTCCGGTCACGGAGCTGTATGGCGGCTTTTTTTTTGCGGGACAAGATGACGCTTTCAGCTATACCATTTTTATTTACATTTGACTTTGTAATCGCATTTTATTTTACTTTTGTTTGGCGGTATGATGAAAAAGCATTGTTTTTCGCCACATTATTTTTTATTATTTTATACTGTGCTCACTGAAGTGGTTAACTAGTGTGACAGTTTTATATATCGGATAGTTGTGGATGCGGTGAATTCAGATATGTGCACTTTTTTATGTTTTGCCGCTTTAACAAAATAAAAACAATAAAAAAAGAATTGTTTTTGCACAGCTATATTCGGAGAGTTTTAGCTTTTTTATTTTTTCGCTGAAAGAGGTGAATGGCGGCTTGATTTTGCGGAACAAGATATTATATTCACAGATACTATTTTTATTTACATTCGTCTTTTTTATTTCATTTTATTCCATTTTTTTGGGAAGCTGTTATGATCTGGTGGCCTAGGAGCAGCATGACACGTACTCTGGAGAAGGTGGTACCTGTACTGACCGCAGACCCTGAACTTAACACCGCAACTAGAAGTAGCCGTGGAATGTACCTAACACTCCCTAGACATCTCGACACAGCCGGAGGACTAAATACCCCTAGAGATAGAAAAGGGAAAACTATCTTGCCTCAGAGAGAATCCCCAAAGGATAGACAGCCCCCCACAAATATTGACTGTGAGAGGAGAGGGAAATAACATACGCAGACTGAAATCAGGATTTAGCAAAGGAGGCCACTCTAGCTAAATAGAAAGGATAGGACAGAGTACTATGCGGTCAGTATTAAAACACTAGAAAATATCCACCACAGAAAATACAAAATCTCCACATCTAACTAAAGATATGGAGGGTATATCTGCATCTCCAGAGATACCAGCTTGGCTGAACAAATCCTTATGCAGACCAAGCTGGACAAGACAAAAACATGGAAAAGAACTGAACAATAAAGCCCACAGCATGTGGACTGCAAAACACAAAGCCAGAACTTATCTTTGTTGAAATGAACAGCAAAGCAGGAGAGACCAGGCAGGGTTGTGAATCCTCCAGGAACAATGGACAACTGGCACTGACTAAAGGGTCAAGCAAGACTAAATAGCCCAGTCAGAATTGCGATAAGTGAACACATCTGATGAATGCAGCGATCCAAAGACAGCAGCGCTACCACTTATAACCACCGGAGGGAGCCCAAGAGCAGAATTCACAACAGTACCCCCCCCCTTGAGGAGGGGTCACCGAACCCTCACCAAAGCCCCCAGGCCGATCAGGACGAGCCAAATGAAAGGCACGAACGAAATCGTCAGCATGAACATTGGAGGCAACAACCCTGGCCATAACCCTTCCATTTGACAAGATACTGAAGCTTCCGCCTCGAAATACGAGAATCCAAAATCTTCTCAACCACATACTCCAACTCCCCATCAATCAACACCGGGGCAGGAGGTTCAACAGAGGGAACAACGGGCACCACATATTTCCGCAACAAAGATCCATGAAAAACATTATGGATGGAAAAAGAGGCTGGAAGGGCCAAACGAAAAGACACTGGATTTATAATCTCAGAAATCCTACAAGGACCAATAAACCGAGGCTTGAACTTAGGGGAAGAAACCTTCATAGGAACATGACGGGAAGACAACCAAACCAAATCCCCAACCCGAAGCCGGGAACCAACACACCGACGACGGTTAGCAAAACGCTGAGCCTCCTCCTGAGACAACACCAAATTGTCCACAACATGAGCCCAAATTTGCTGCAACCTGTCAACCACAGAGTCCACCCCAGGACAATCAGAAGGCTCAACCTGCCCTGAAGAAAAACGAGGATGAAAACCAGAATTACAAAAGAAGGGTGAAACCAAGGTAGCAGAACTAGCCCGATTATTAAGGGTAAACTCGGCCAATGGCAAGAAAGCCACCCAATCATCCTGATCAGCAGACACAAAGCATCTCAAATAAGTTTCCAAAGTCTGGTTAGTTCGCTCGGTTTGGCCATTTGTCTGAGGATGAAATGCGGAAGAAAAAGACAAATCAATGCCCAGCCTAGCACAAAAGGCCCGCCAAAACCTAGAAACAAACTGGGAACCTCCATCGGACACAATATTCTCCGGAATGCCATGCAAACGAACCACATGCTGGAAAAACAACGGAAACAAATCAGAAGAAGAAGACAATTTAGGCAAAGGTACCAAATAAACCATCTTAGAAAACCGGTCACAAACCACCCAGATAACCGACATCCTCTGGGAAACCGGAAGATCTGAAATAAAATCCATTGAAATATGCGTCCAAGGCCTCTCAGGGACCGGCAAAGGCAAAAGCAACCCACTAGCGCGGGAACAGCAAGGCTTGGCCCGCGCACAAGTCCCACAGGACTGCACAAAAGAACACACATCCCGTGACAAAGAAGGCCACCAAAAGGACCTACCAACCAAATCTCTGGTACCAAATATCCCAGGATGGCCAGCTAACACAGAACAATGAACCTCAGAAATCACTTTACTAGTCCATCTGTCAGGAACAAACAGTTTCCCCACTGGACAGCGGTCAGGTTTATCAGCCTGAAATTCCTGAAGAACCAGTCGTAAATCAGGGGAGATGGCAGAAAGAATCACCCCTTCCTTCAGAATGCCGACCGGCTCCAGGACCCCAGGGGAATCAGGCAAAAAGCTCCTAGAGAGGGCATCAGCCTTAACATTCTTAGAACCCGGAAGATACGAGACCACAAAATCAAAACGGGAGAAAAACAGGGACCATCGGGCCTGTCTAGGATTCAGCCGTTTGGCAGACTCGAGGTAAATCAGATTCTTATGATCGGTCAAGACCACAATACGGTGCTTGGCCCCCTCAAGCCAATGTCGCCACTCCTCAAATGCCCACTTCATAGCCAACAACTCACGATTGCCGACATCATAATTGCGTTCCGCAGGCGAAAACTTACGAGAAAAGAAGGCACACGGTTTCATCAAGGAACCATCAGAATTCCTCTGAGACAAAACGGCCCCTGCCCCAATCTCAGAAGCGTCAACCTCCACCTGAAAAGGAAGAGAAACATCCGGCTGACGCAACACAGGGGCAGAAGTAAATCGGCGTTTAAGCTCCTGAAAGGCAGAAACAGCTGCAGAGGACCAATTTGTCACATCAGCGCCTTTCTTCGTCAAATCGGTCAGGGGTTTAACCACACTGGAGAAGTTGGCAATGAAACGGCGATAAAAATTAGCAAAGCCCAAAAATTTCTGAAGGCTCTTCACGGATGTGGGCTGGATCCAATCATGAATGGCCTGAACCTTAACCGGATCCATTTCTATAGATGAGGGAGAAAAAATGAAGCCCAAAAAAGAAACCTTCTGTACTCCAAAGAGGCACTTGGACCCCTTCACAAACAAGGCATTATCACGAAGGATCTGAAATACCATCCTGACTTGTTTCACATGAGACTCCCAATCATCTTAAAAAATCTAAATATCATCCAAATATACAATCATGAATTTATCAAGATAATTCCGAAATATATCATGCATGAAGGACTGAAACACAGATGGAGCATTAGAGAGTCCGAATGGCATCACAAGGTATTCAAAATGGCCTTCGGGCGTATTAAACGCAGTTTTCCATTTGTCACCCTGCTTAATACGAACAAGATTATATGCCCCTAGAAGGTCAATCTTAGTAAACCAACTAGCCCCCTTAATCCTAGCAAACAAATCAGAAAGCAAAGGCAAAGGGTATTGGAATTTGACCGTGATCTTATTCAAGAGGCGATAATTAATACAGGGTCTCAAGCAGCCATCCTTCTTGGCAACAAAAAAAAAACCTGCTCCCAATGGTGAAGAAGATGGCCGAATATGCCCATTCTCCAAAGACTTCTTAACATAACTCCGCATGGCGGCATGTTCTGGCACAGACAGGTTGAAAAGTCGGCCCTTAGGGAACTTACAGCCTGGAATCAAGTCAATAGCACAATCACAGTCCCTATGCGGTGGAAGGGAACTGGATTTGGGCTCATCGAATACATCCTGGAAATCTGACAAAAACTCAGGAATTTCAGAAGAGGGGGAGGAGGAAATTGACATCAAAGGAACGTCACCATGAACCCCCTGACAACCCCAACTAGTCACAGACATAGATTTCCAATCCAATACCGGATTATGCACCTGTAACCATGGGAAACCCAGCACAATAGCATCATGCAAATTATGCAACACCAGAAAACGACAATCTTCCTGATGGGCTGGCGCCATGCACATGGTCAGCTGTGTCCAAAACTGAGGTTTATTTTTAGCCAACGGTGTAGCATCAATGCCCCTCAAAGGAATAGGACTCTGCAAAGGCTGCAAGGGGAAACCACAACGTCTGGCAAATTCTAAGTCCATTAAGTTTAAAGCGGCGCCTGAATCCACAAATGCCATGACAGAAAATTACGATAATGAGCAGATCAGGGTCACAGATAACAGAAATTTGGGTTGTACAGTACTGATGGTAACGGAACTGGCGATTCTCTTGGTACGCTTAGGACAATCAGAAATAACATGAGCAGAATCGCCGCAGTAAAAACACAACCTATTCTGACATCTGAATCCTTGTCATTCAGCTCTAGACACAATCATATCACACTGCATAGGCTCAGGACTCCGCTCGGAAGACAACGCCATAGTGTGCACAACTCTGCGCTCGCGCAAGCGCCGATCAATCTGAATGGCTAGAGACATAGAATCACTCAGACCAGCAGGCGTGGGGAACCCCACCATAACATCTTTAACGGATTCAGAAAGACACTTTCTGAAAATTGCCGCCAAGGCATCCTCATTCCATTTAGTCAGTACAGACAATTTTCTAAATTTCTGGCAATACGATTCTGTCGCTTCTTGACCCTGACACAGGGCCAACAAGGTCTTCTCAGCATGATCCACTGAATTAGGTTCATCATACAATAATCCTAGCGCTTGAAAAAAGGTGTCTACATTAAGCAAAGCAGGATTCCCAGATTCCAGGGAAAATGCCCAATCCTGAGGATCGCCACGCAGCAGAGAGATGACTATTTTAACTTGCTGGGTAGGATCACCAGAGGAACGGGGTTTCAGAGCAAAAAACAGTTTACAGTTATTTTTAAAGCTCAAAAATTTGGACCTGTCCCAAAAAGAAAATCAGGAGTAGAAATTCTAGGCTCTAAAACCGGAGCCTGAACAATATAATCGGAAATATCCTGTACTCTAGCAGCAAGTTGATCCACACGAGAAGCCAATCCCTGAACATCCATGCCAGCGCCAAACTCCTGAGCCACCCAGAGGTAAAGAGGGAAGAAAAGACACAACAGACTACAGAAAAAAAAATGGCTCAGCACTTTCCTTCCCTTCTTCTGAGATGCGATTAACTCATTGTTGGCCAGTTGTACTGTTATGATCTGGTGGCCTAGGAGCAGCATGAGACGTACTCTGGAGAAGGTGGTACCTGTACTGTCCGCAGACCCTGAACTTAACACCGCAACTAGAAGTAGCCGTGGAATGTACCTAACACTCCCTAGACATCTCGACACAGCCGGAGGACTAAATACCCCTAGAGATAGAAAAGGGAAAACTATCTTGCCTCAGAGAAAATCCCCAAAGGATAGACAGCCCCCCACAAATATTGACTGTGAGAGGAAAGGGAAATAACATACGCAGACTGAAATCAGGATTTAGCAAAGGAGGCCACTCTAGCTAAATAGAAAGGATAGGACAGAGTACTATGCGGTCAGTATTAAAACACTAGAAAATATCCACCACAGAAAATACAAAATCTCCACATCTAACTAAAGATATGGAGGGTATATCTGCATCTCCAGAGATACCAGCTTGGCTGAACAAATCCTTATGCAGACCAAGCTGGACAAGACAAAAACATGGAAAAGAACTGAACAATAAAGCCGACAGCATGTGGACTGCAAAAAACAAAGCCAGAACTTATCTTTGTTGAAATGAACAGCAAAGCAGGAGAGACCAGGCAGGGATGTGAATCCTCCAGGAACAATGGACAACTGGCACTGACTAAAGGGTCAAGCAAGACTAAATAGCCCAGTCAGAATTGCGATAAGTGAACACACCTGATGAATGCAGCGATCCAAAGACAGCAGCGCTACCACTTATAACCACCGGAGGGAGCCCAAGAGCAGAATTCACAACAGGAAGCATGAGGAAAAAGCAGTTTTTTGCCTTGATTTTTTAAATTCATTTTTTATCGTGTTCACTGAAGGGGTTAACTAGTGATACAGTTTTATAGATTGGATTGTTCCGGATGCGGTGATACCAAATATGTGTACTTTGTTTATTTTTACATTAATATATTTATTGGCATTTTATTTTCATTGTTGTTCTTTATTTTGTGATTTTTTAAACTTTATTTTTACTTTCTTACCTTGACCCACGATGGGCCATCATCTTTCCCTAACCTGATCGCTGATCTAATACTCTGCAGTGCTTTTGCACATTAGATCAGTCTCTTGCACACAGGGAGGAGACATGTTGGCCATCACTAAGTTCTCTTTCCTGGAATACCAGACTTATCCACAACCTGAATTGCCTCTCTATCTTGAAGAAAGTTACAACAGCCAGGGCTTTTTAGATGTGGTAACATGATACACACCACTCAGCATTCAGGGCAGAGAAGTGAGGAAGTCTACAGGCACTGAACTGTACCTGACAGACTACAGCTATGTGTAGGAAAGGTAGATGTAAATATTCACTCATCCTCCATAACTTTAAAACCACCTGATTTATAATGTGTATATTCACTTTATGCCACCAACACATCTCTGCCCCACCAAGGCATGGATTTCACAAAACTTCTAAACATTTCCTGTGATATCTGGCACCAACAGGCTTGCAGCAAATCCTTTAAATTTTGTCAGTTGTGACGGGGTCTTCCACAGATAGGGCTTGCTTCTCCAGCAAATTCCATAGATGCTCCATTAGACAGAGATCCAGGAAATCTGGAAGCCATGTTAACATCAACCTCTTTTCATGTTCCTCGCCAATTTATTTGTGGTGTAACATGACGCACTCTCCAACTGAAAAAGATCACTATGATTAAGGAAGACCACTGAGCCCAGTGATTGGCTGCAGCAGTTATGTGCCCTGTAGTCATGAAGTCGCTAACTCAGCTACTCAACAAAGACCAAAGCAGCCGCGGAGAAGAATTGCTGGACCAGGAGAGGATGTTTTTATCATGTATAACATCTGCATGCCTGTGGATAGATAATTGTAATAAATCCCTGGAAAACCACTGAAATGATAATTCAAAACTTAATCAGTGAATCCCCTGCACCCTAAACTGATAATGATGCAAAGAGAATAAGAATACACTCCAGGGAACTGTAGACACGGTGTACACAAATACCTATAATGTACAACGTCTGTTGTTTAACCAAACTGTATATTTAAAATTTGTGCAGATTGTGTACATTCTTTTACAGGTATTTTTATGATTTCAGCTCTTTTTCTAGTGTCATGGGGTCCTTCTCCGGTATCACACAATCAACAGGGCTAGAGAATAGTAAACAATTCCAACACCTTTATTTAGGCAAAAATACGAAAGGTCCATACATGATCCACCACACAAAGGATAAAATAGTCCAGAATTCAAATGCAGTTCAGTAAGAAGATAAAAGCCCTGGGAGATGAGTCTAACAATCCAGCAGAGGATAACAGTCCATATACGCTTCTTTCTCTCTGAAGTGCTGTCTTCACATCATAGTTCCACACCGGACTGATCAGTGTCTCACCTCCCTGATATTTTTAAGTCTCCCTCCTCATTCACACATCTGGAGGGGGAAGGTCTCAGGGGCTCATTGTTTCAACAAGCTAGGTCAACATGTCATTAGCATATTAGCAAACAATACAGTACTGTGGGGGCTGATATCAGATGGCAGCAACAGCCATTCATCAATTAGCAAATAACTCCTTCTACAAGAGAACACCATGAAAATAAGTAAAATAGAAATATACACAAAAATGATACCCACATAGCATACAACACCATCACAACCTCTCTCCCCTCATAATAAGTGAGCACGCTATGAGGTCTACACAGACCTCTGGCCTGCTCACTTTAGTTCACATTGCTCAATAGTTTATAGTTCCTTGTACAGTGGCAGGGGTTGCAATAATCATGAGCATTTGTCCATAAATTCCCGGGTCCTGGCTTTATGGTCATACCAGGCTTTTTGACTGGACTGGGCCGTTCGCTGATGTTCATTAGCCAAGGTAGCTAGCTGGGCGAGACAGTCTCTGAACTCTAGGATGTAGGGAATGATGGGCGTTCCGGTATCTGCGATATCTCCCTCCAATTGTTCTTTCAGAAGAGTGAGAAGCCCACGGACCTTCTGCTCCCACAAAATGACTTTGTAACTCCCCAATGTCATTTCCAAGGAGGATATCTTCAGGAAGTCCTCCCATAACTCCAATCCAACACAGTTTTTCTCCAAAACCATAATCCAAACGTACCAAAGCTTGCTGTATATATTTGCGGACACCCCCCGCCAGGACAATGGGAATTCCCAGGCCCTGGGGAATTCCCGGGCCCTGGTGAATTGCCTTGGGTCGAACCACACGGGGGTCAGCAATAGTCAGGAATGCCCCCGTGTCTCTAAATCCCGACACTTTGCATCCATCAATTAAGACATCCTGCAGGTGGCAATGCCGTTGCTCTGTATTTCTGATGGACAAAGGCCGGAGTCCGTACACTCCAGATGGGTATCTATGGTGCCATGGTCGGTGGTCCACTCTGGTGGGGATGGTGGTAGCTCTTCCTCAGGCGGGATGGAGTGAACAAGATGTACTGTACGAGGTGGGGCTGCGTGGGGCTCTGTCTAAATCCTTGAGGGACAGCCAAACTGCAAATGTCCAGGTTGCCCACACCCATAACCTCTCCTCTCTGTGATACCCCCAGGTCGTGGTCGGAACTGTTGGGGCCCAGGATTGTGAGGCGTGATTGTCATCGGCTTGCGACTAGGTGGAAGGCAGATATAATCAGAGGGGGACATGGTGCGGGAGAAGGCCGTGGTTCATTGTCCAGAAGCCTCCTCCATTGCGGACGGATAGAAAGTGCTTCATCTGCCAGGGCTGCAGCTCTATCCACGGTACACAGTGTGAGCTCCCGGACCCATTCCCGTACCTCTGCCTGGCACTTGGCTAGAAATTGTTTTATAAGTAACGCCTGTATAACATCTTCCACAGTAAAAGCGTTTTCTGCTTCCAGCCATCTCCGACATGCCTGGGACATCTTATGTGTATACATCCTAAATGATTCCCCCGTGTTGCATGGGAGGTCTCGGAACTTGGCCCAATATGAGTCTGGGGTGATAGCATGGTAATCCAGGATAGTCCGCTTTACAATGTTATAATCCCGATTCCGCTGTGAGTCAATGGTTCGGTAAGCCTCCGCCAGGCTACCATTCATGAGTCCCACTAGCAAACGCATCCAGCCAGAGTGGGGCACCTCCATCACAGCACACTGCTGCTCAAAGTCCTTGAAGAACCCCTTCACATCTCAGGAAGCCTCATCAAATGGCTTAAACTCTGTCCGGGTGATCCGTACAGGCTCCCGGATCGTTGGGTTTACATTCCACATTGCGTTACTCCCTCTTTCAAGCTCCATTGCTTCTTGTCTCTGCTGTGCCCTGCGGGCAGCCTCCTCCTTGTACTCCCGAGAGTCGCCTGGGCCCAGAACGGCCATCTCTTCTTCGTACCACACCACCCACTGGCTTTTTGGGGGAGCAGGTGGCCGGGCTGGCACCCACCAGTAGGTCAATTAAGGCCTCTTTAGTCAGTCCCTGGTAGTTCAGGCCCAGGTCTCTGGCTCTCTCCTGTAAACTGGATACAGTCCAATTTCTGCACTCACTCTGTGGGTGGTTCCCCATTAGGTTAAGCTTCGTTGATCCCACTGCTTGTCACCAGTTGTCATGGGGTCCTTCTCCGGTATCACACAATCAACAGAGCTAGAGTATAGTAAACAATTCCAAGACCTTTATTTAGGCAAAAATACGAAAGGTCCATATATGATCCACCACACAAAGGATAAAATAGTCCAGAATTTGAATGCAGTTCAGTAAGAAGATAAAAGCCCTGGGAGACGAGTCCAACATTCCAGCAGAGGATAACAGTCCATATAAGCTTCTTTCTCTCTGAGGTGCTGTCTTCACATCATGGTTCCACACTAGACTGATCTGCGTCTCACCTCCCTGATATTTTTAAGTCTCCCTCCTCATTCACAGATCAGGAGGGGGAAGGTCTCAGGGGCTCATTGTTTCAATAAGCTAGGTCAACATGTCATTAGCATATTAGCAAACAATACAGTACTGTGGGGGCTGATATCAGATGGCAGCAACAGCCATTCATCAATTAGCAAATAACTCCTTCTACAAGAGAACACCATGAAAATAAGTAAAATAGAAATATACACAAAAATGATACCCACATAGCATATCACACCATCACATCTAGATAAAACCAAATATGCAAATTGCCTCTTCTGAGAAAAAGAGGACTTAAACTCTATAGTGCCACCTGTTGGAAGTAGCGATTCTACAAGTCACAATCAACCCTTTAACGAGTCGTGCAATATGACTTAGGATAAAAGCCAAATCAGTAGATAAAACCACACATTATTGAGATACCTCCACTTAAGCAAAACAGACAATAAATACCTGTAAAAGGAATTCATACAATCTGCATAAATTTTAAATATACAGTTGGTTAAATACAGTGTTCAGATACCGCAACAGACATTATAGTTATTTGTAGAAATGTAGGATATGCGTATAAAACCTTGTATGTTATACAAAAAGCACACTACTACTACTACTGCTACTACTACTACTACTACTACTGCTACTGCTACTACTACTACGTATAATAAAAAGCATAACCAACAACATTCAAAGTTCAGAAAACATAAACTTTTATGTTATCCTTAAGTCATCTACCCAGTCACTGGCTAAAATAGCAATTCTCAGGACTATGTAAGCTACGAACCACAATGTTTCATAAGAGATCACAAGCATAACATATCAGAGTTGCTAACAAGAACAACTTCTGCAGAATTAGCGGGGAGCGTTGATCGGCTATCACCAGCATGCTGCGGCTGTAAAGGTGACATGCTTACATCAAACTCTTTCCTTTCCAGCAGTTACCGGAGTTCTATTTTTCTTCTCAATTATCCTGTCAAAAGTCCAGTTAAAGCAAAGCTTACAAAATAAATACAATAAAAAAGATGAAAAAAACAAATATAATTCAAAGGGGTTACAAATAACGACTAGGATTCAGTGTTTCTTATCAAAAGAAAATAAACAGGGATAAAAGAAAATATATGGATGTAGCTTTGATTTTTTCATATATGATCCCTCCATACTGCAGAAGATGTAAAGCCTATAATTCCCTACTACATTCAATATGGTCTGGTCAATTTTAATGCCATAAAATGCATATATTAAAAATGAGATAAAGATAAAATTTCTATATCCAGTGCCCCCCAAAACCTGTTCTGGCAGTGCCCAGGTGTATGCCCAGGTGTATGTTTAGTTTCTGTGGTTTATGGCCATTTACATGAAAAGGAAATAAGGTGCAGGCTTTGGTCGCGACAACAGTAGGGGTGCTGGATGTCGGACCCCCATCAATCTTATATTGATGATAATATCATTAAGAGCGTTCCCAGGCAACTCATTTAAAACAAATGACAATACAATTATAATGTTGTGTGTTAATAATAATACTTGCCTTATATTTAAATAGGTCAGCATTTGCAAATTTGCTAATGTGTCTGGAACAACTTTGATACAATTTTGGTATAAGTTGAGTGCTTCAAGTGACACAAAATGACAAACTTCTACTGGAACCTCTGTCAGCCTATTCTTGGAAAAATCTATGGAAAAAAATATAATATTATTAGTATTTTATCATAAATACAAACATCTAATATAGATATAACACAAATATGGCAGAAATCATATAGTAAAAAGTCAAATCTTCTGTGCTGTTTTTACTGAAAGCGCAGTTACCAGGCAGAAATTAATTTTATTTCTCGCTGGAGCTGCCGCCTTTCAGTCATTGAGGCGTGCATGGAGTGGCTTCAGTCACCGCTCACTATGTTGTATGCCCCAGCAGTTTGATTGACAGCTCGCACTGCACAGATGTAATGAAGAGACAGCAGTCAATCAGTGCTGGGGCTCGCTTACTGCTGAAAGCGGTGACTTTGGTCGCTCCATGCAGCCCTCCATTACTGAAAGCTTCAAGCTCTCAAGCCTTTCAGTAAGGCAGCCGGACAGCAATGCACTGCGATTATCCCATAGATTAAATCTATATCTGCATGTTATCAGCTTTAGGGGACATGACAGATTCCCTTTAATTCCACCTATACCACTATTTCTGCTTTTTTAATCTTCATGTTTGTATTACCTTTAAGTAAAAATGCCTAGTAAGACCTGACATTATAGTTTTAGTTCAAATCTTTCTTTTGTGCCTCCTGTGCTGATTCTGAATGGTACATACATTATGGAAGGTCCAGCTATAGAGAGCAAGTGACAAGGTCTAAGCTGCAGCAACAGGTTCCCTAACACAGTAAGTTTACCATTTATGGCCAAGGCTGCAAGCACAAAAAGGCAATAGGAAAAAAATCCTCATCTGACGCAGAAGAGATGGCTAATTTCAGAGAGAAAACAAGGAACATAAAAGCAGCAGATTACTGCTGGGAACACACTATGTGCGATATTCATGGAAAATAAATCCTCTGTACTTACCACTTACATATGCTTCATGGGAGTGAAACTATTAGGCCGGCGTCACACTTAGCATAGGGAAATACGGTTCGTTTTTTACATGCGTAATATGCAGAAAAGTTCCTGAACAGTGATCCGTATTCAAAGCCGGCTTTTGCTATCTCCTTATCAAACCTGACAGGATATGAGACATGGTTTACATACAGTAAACCATTTCACATCCCTTATTTTTTTACATATCCCTCACTAATAATGTTAGAAGTATCTGTGTGCAAAATTTGATGGCTCTAGCTGTTAAAATAAAGGGTTAAATCACGGAAAAAACTGGCGTGGGCTCCCGCGCAATTTTCTCCTCCAGAGTGGGAAAGCCAGTGACTGAGGGCAGATGTTAATAGCCTAGAGAGGGACCATGGTTCTTGCCCCCCCTCCCCCCTGCCTAAAAACATCTGCCCCCAGCCACCCTAGAAAAGGCATATCTGTAAGATGCGCCTATTCTGGCACTTAGCCTCTCTCTTCCCACTCCCCTGTAGTGGTGAGATATGGGGTAATACAGGGTTAATGTCACCTTGCTAATGTAAGGCAACATTAAGCCTGGTTAATAATGGAGAGATGTCAATAAGACACCTATCCATTATTAATCCAATAGTAGTAAAGGGTTAATAATACACAAAACATTATGAATAAAGTATGAAAATCAGTACTTTATTGTACGCTTAATCCACCTGAAGACCCTCGTTCTGTAAAAAAAAAACATAAAAAAGCAACAATATCCCATACCTCTCCGGCGTTCAGTCATGTCCCACGCTGTAAATCCATCTGAAGGGGTTAAATAAATTTACAACCAGGAGCCTGCTAATGCAGCTGTTGCTCCTGGTTGTAAAAACTGGGAAATGAATGGAATGCAGGGGAACGTAGCATCATAGACATGTGGTGATGCGCCCCCTGCTGGTATAAACTCATATGAACTCTAGCGTGGGAATTTTTCTGAATATTTTCTCATGCTAGAGTTCATATGAGTTTATGCCAGCAGGGGGCGCAGCACCGCAAGTCTACGATGCTACGTTCCCCTGCATTCCATTTATTATTATTATTTATTTATATAGCACCACTGATTACATGGTGCTGTACATGAGAAGGTGTTACATACAGATTACAGATATCACTTACAGTAAGCAAACTAACAATTACAGACTGATACAGAGGGGTGAGGATACTGCCCTTGCGGGCTTACATTCTACAGGATGGTGGGGATGGAGACAATAGGTTGAGGGTGGTAGGAGCTCCGGTGTTGGTGAGGCTGTAGCTTCGGTAGTGGTGAGAAGGCAGCAGGGTCAGTGCAGGCTGTAGGCTTTCCTGAAGAGGTGGGTTTTCAGGTTCCGTCTGAAGGATCCGAATGTGGTTGAGAGTCGGATGTGTTGTGGCAAAGAATTCCAGAGGATGGGGGATATTCCAGTTTTTACAATCAGGAGCAACAGCTGCATTAGCAGGCTCCTGGTTGTAAATTTATTAAACCCTTCAGATGGATGTACAGCATGGGACATGACTGAATGCCGGAGAGGTATGGGATATTGTTGCTTTTTTATGGGTTTTTTTACAGAACGAGGGTCTTCAGGTGGATTAAGCGTACAATAAAGATTTTAAAACATCATGTGTATTTATTTCATTAAAATACTTTATTCATAATGCGTGTGTGTGTATTATTAACCCTTTACTACTATTGGATTAATAATGGATAGGTGTCTTATTGACATCCCTCCATTATTAACCAGGCTTAATGTCACCTTACATTAGCAAGGTGACATTAACCCCTTATTACCCAATATCCCACCGCTACAGGGGAGTGGAAAGAGAGAGGCTAAGTGCCAGAATAGGCTCATCTTACAGATGTGCCATTTCTGTGGTGGCTGGGGGCAGATGTTTTTAGCCGGGGGGGCCAATAACCATGGTCCCTCTCTAGGCTATTAATATCTGCCCTCTGTCACTGGCTTTCCCACTCTGGCGGAGAAAATTGCGTGGGAGCCCACGCCAGTTATTTCCATGATTTAACCCTTTAATTTAACAGCTAGAGCCACCAAATTTTGTACACAGACACTTCTAACATTAGTAGTGAGGAATATGTGAAAAAATAAGGGATATGAAATGGTTTACTGTATGTAAACCATGTCTCATATCCTGTCGGGTTTAATAAGGAGATAGCAAAAGCCGGCAATTGAATTACCGGCTTTTAAGCTATCTAGCTCTGTATTAAATATAAATATATATATATATATATATATATATATATATATATATGTGTGTGTGTGTGTGTGTGTGTGTGTGTGTGTGTGTCTCACTGACATATATATATATATATATATATATATATACCTATACTATGTGTAGACATTTATTTTATCTATTCTATTCTGTCAGTGTGATTTTACTGTACACCGCACTGAAAAACTGGCTTTTCTATAGAACACCGTTACGTATTTCTCGCAAGTCACACAGATGGTCCATGTGTAATCCGTATTTTTCTCGCCCCCATAGACTTTAATTGGTGGATTTTTTGCGCAATACGCTGACAAACGCAGCATGCTGCGATTTTCTCAGCCCGTAAAATACGGCTGCGAAATATACGCAGATAGGAGCTGCCCATAGAGAATCATTGGCCTGTGTGCAATGTGTAGTTTTTGTGCCTCTCATATGTCCGTAAAAGTCTCTAGTGTGACGACGGCCTTACACTTAAACTACTAGGACTGCTTACTAGGCATGAGCGAGTATACTCGTTACTCGAGATTTCCTGAGCACTATTTTTTAGTGCTCGGAGATTTAGTTTTCAACGCCGCAGCTGAATGATTTACATCTGTTAGCCAGCTTGATTACATGTGGGGATTCCCTAGCAACCAGGCAACCCCTACATGTACTCATGCTGGCTAGCAGCTGTAAATCATTCAGCTGCGGCGATGAAAACGAAATCTCCGATCACTTACAAACACTCGGAGGACACCCGAGCATGCTCAGGAAATCTCGAGCAACGAGTACACTCGCTCATCACTACTGCTTACTACTCACGTTCAGCTGGTGAAAAAAAAAAACTGTACCTCTGAAAAACCTCTAAATCCACCAAGGAATAAGAGAACATAAAAAACAAGTGGAACAGTAAAAAGAATTCTCTTGCAAAATATTAGTTGCTAAGGATTTGTTTTTGACACTCACTACATACAGATAATTACATAATCTGGGATGTATGAAGTTATATTCCATTAGAAAGAAGCAATCACTTATTCATAAAGTGATAAATCTTAGATCTTTGGACACCTGACCCCTGGTACCCCCACCGCTTGGCAGAATAAGGCACTTTTATCCCAATTAGGGCACAGCCAGATAGCTGTATACATCAGACCGAGATTGGAACGCAATGCACAGACTGGCTGTCTGTTCTCCTGACCCGAACATGACAGCTCCATGTATTTCTATGCAGCTGTCACTCTTGGCTCAGGAGAACTGCCGGCCGGTCAGTGCACTGCGTTCCGGTCTTGGTCTGAGTAATAAGGCCATCTGACTGCGCTCTTAGACTGCCACGGCAGTGCACATGTTCAGCCACTTCTCCATTTATTTCCTATAGAAGAGTCATAGAAAGCTAGCAGTCTCAAGGAGAAAAGTTGGAGAGGTGGTAGTGAATACACACTGTGTCACATAATGACAAGGGACTGTGGGCACCCACCCGATCCTTCTAACTTGGGGCGCAATAGCCTATACCTGTGCCCCGGATTACTCCTGAAGGTGGAGTATATCTTGGGAAACCTCCAAAATTGACACCATTTTTAAAACTGCACCCCCCGACATACTGAAAACCCCTGTCAGGTAGTTTATTAACCTTTCAGGTACTGTTCAGGAATTAATGCAAAGTGACATGACAGGAATGAAAAAGTGCATTTTTACCACCTAAATGTCACTAACTTCTGAACAGGCTACTGTAGCCGGCAGACTCTAAGGGTACGTGTCCACGGTCAGGATGGCCGGCGCTTTGGAAGGAGCGGAAAACCCGCTCTGCCCAATGCTCCGCCCCTTCTGTAGACGCGATGATGCCTGATGTGTTCATTGCACACATCCGGAATCATCGCACCCCACACATAGGGCCCTGTGTTTTACCTTGCAGCAGCGCAGCGTCGCCGCAAGGTAAACAGACATGCTGTGTTCTAAAAAGACGTGCCGCATGTCCGGAATCGCAGGGCCGCCGGATGCGTGTTACCACGCATAGTGGAGACGGGATTTCATAAAATCCCCTCCACTATGCTGTAACATCTGGACGCTGCGTGTTTGACGCTGTGGCTCTACCCCAAAGCCGCTTTTTGGCCGTGAATTGCCATGGCAAACATCAGGACCACACAATCATGATCTCAGGGTGCCAATGGGGATAAATAGGAAGCCCCCACACTGCGTTAACCATTTATATGATGTAGTCATTATTGACAGCAGCATCTAAGGGGTTAAACAGATTTGGATGGTGCCAACACTGACCATGGTTGGTACAGCAAGTTGTCAGCTACAGCCGACAGCTCCTGGATTGTCACCTGTATGGGGATGCTATTCCCTTAAATCTTAGGTCAGTAAAAAAAGACGTATTGGCAGTCATTAAGAGGTTAAACCTGATGAAGCATGTGAGTTTACTTTGAAAACCCATCTCTGAATGGCTGTATAATCCAAAAACAGAGTGAGGGAGCACATGAGCTCAAGTGTATTCAGTGTCCTCCCAGCCAGCCTAACTGACAGCTGCCGCTTGTACTGAGAAGTGAGATTTCAGCAGCAGCAGCATCAGGGAACACGGACACTGAGGACCTATCAATCACACTAGACAGGCAGAGATTTAGTTAAAACTTTCAAAAACCATTATACAACTATTCTGACATCTAGATAATAAGGTATGCGGTTGTTATAAAATTTTGTGACAGACTCCTTAAGTAATGCAAATGATAAATATACTCTGCTCAAAAAATAAAGGCACCACTTAAACAACAGAATATAAATCCAAGTAAATCAAACTTCTGTGAAATCAAACTGTCCACTTAGGAAGCAACACTGTTAGACAATCAATTTCACATGCTGTTGTGCAAATGGAAAAGACAACAGATGGAAATTATTGGCAATTATGAAGATGCCCTCAATAAAGGAATGGTTCTGCAGGTGGGGACCAAAGACCACATCTCAGGACCAATGCTTTCTGGCTGATGTTTTGGTCACTTTTGAATGTTGGTTGTGCTTTCACACTCGGGGTAGCATGAGACAGACTCTACAACCCACACAAGTGGCTCAGGTAGTGCAGCTCATCCAGGATGGCACATCAATGCGAGCTGTGGCAAGAAGGTTTGCTGTGTCTGTCAGTGTAGTGTCCAGAGACTGGAGGCGCTACCAGGAGACAGACCAGTACACCAGGAGACGTGGAGGGGGCCGTAGGAGGGCAACAACCCAGCAGCAGGACCCCTACCTCAGCCTTTGTGCAAGGAGGAACAGGAGGAGCACTGCCAGAGCCCTGCAAAATGACCTCCTGCAGGCCACAAATGAGCATATGTCTGCACAAACGGTTAGAAACCGACTCCATGAGGATGGTCCGAGTGCCCGACGTCCACAGATGGGGATTGCGCTCACAGCCCAACACCGTGCAGGACGCTTGGCACTTGCCACAGAACACCAGGATTGGCAAATTCCCCATTGGCGCCCTGTGCTCTTCACAGATGAAAGCTGGTTCACACTGAGCACATGTGACAGACGTGACAGAGTCTGGAGACGCCGTGGAGAGCGATCTGCTGCCTGCAACATCCTTCAGCATGACCAGTTTGGCAGTGGGTCAGTAATGGTGTGGGGTGGCATTTCTTTAGAGGTCTGCACAGTCCTCCATGTGCTCGCCAGTGGTAGCCTGACTGCCATTAGGTACCGAGATGAGATCCTCAGACCCCTTGTGAGACCATATGCTGGTGCGGTTGGCCCTGGGTTCCTCCTAATGCAGGACAATGCCAGACCTCATGTGGCTGGAGTGTGTCAGCAGTTCCAGCAAGATGAAGGCATTGAAGCTATGGACTGGCCCACCCGTTCCCCAGACCTGAATCCGATTGAACACATCTGGGACATCATGTCTCGCACCATCCACCAATGTCACATTGCACCACAGACTGTCCACGAGTTGGCGGATGCTTCAGTCCAGGTCTGGGAGGCGATCCCTCAGGAGACCATCCGCCGCCTCATCAGGAGCATGCCCAAGCATTGTAGGGAGGTCATACAGGCACGTGGAGGAAACACACACTACTGAGCATCATTTCCTTGTCTTGGGGCATTTCCACTGAAGTTGGATCAGCCTGTAACTTCATTTTCCACTGTGATTTTGAGCATCATTCCAACTCCAGACCTCTGTGGGATATTACTTGTGATTTACGTTGATCATTTTTAGGTTTTATTGTTCTCAACACATTCCACTATGTAATGAATAAAGATTTACAACTGGAATATTTCATTCAGTGATATCTAGGATGTGGGATTTTAGTGTTCCCTTTACTTTTTTGAGCAATGTATATCTAACTGTATCTCCACCAACATCTTCCCACAGTGACATACTTTACCATAGTTACATATTCACAAACCCAACTCAAAACTCTCTACAATTAATAATTCTTCATATCTGGAATTCTGGAATTAACTGGGTCATTTTCTTAGAGGGTTACCGCAAAAAACAGAGCAAAGCAGATGTGTTATTTCAATAAAATGAGTGTATGGTTCACAGCTGTGACATGTCTGCAGCTGAAAGTGCGAGAGGTTACTGTATGGCTAAGATGGTCAGGAAAGAAGTAAAGTGAACCTACTGGGTTATTCTAAAGCTCATTTTTGTCATTATATGTGTAGCAAATCATTTTCTAACTGAAGATTTAAAGAGATTGTCCACTACTTGCAAAACAACAACTTAAATGTTATAGTCTCCCATGAAATATAAATAAAAATGCCATAGTCATCTCTCCCACCGGCAGCAGTCCAGCTATGTCGAGTTGGGTCTCCCAGCACTTGCATGACATTGTTATGCCATGTGAGCGCTGCAGTCTGTCAGTGGCTGCTACCTGGCTGATTCACTCACACTTCTACTGAACATCAAAGTTTTTCAGATAACAGTGATCCACAGGGCAACAAACTAATGATCTTTATGAGGATATATTTTTAAAGAAAGTTCTTTTGTGATTAAGCCCACGATCAGGTATAGCAGCGCTTTGGACGCAACTCACCTGCGCTGTGCCAAAAACGCTGCGTTCTAGTTGCAAGCACAGTGTACTTCTATTTGACACTGCGTAAACTCACCGCAGTGCGGGTTTACAAGCCGCAGCATGTCACTTTCTGCTGCGGAGACACTAGTCTCCGCAACAAATGTCCACAATAGATACGTATTGGATGCGGCCAATCATATGCAGATTTAACTGCATGATTGAACGCAGCTTTTGGATGCAACGAAAATATGCTGCTTCCAAAACGCCGCTGCTTTTTATGGAAAGTTTTTCAAACAACTAATAAGTGAAAAAAATCAATCACTGAACAGTTCCGACTTTGTTCATTCTTTCATCCACTAAACTCTAATGCTTAAAAACACCTTTAGTAAGGCCAGGTATAGTCTATGGTCTACGGAGGATGAATGCCCCTGGTATGGTATTTGGTGCAGAAATTTCAATATCTGTTAGCAGGAAAAAAAGAAGTGGCGAAAACACACATTTTTGCTTCGTTTGTGGTTCAGATTTTTTCTCTGCATATTAGTATGGGGGAAATCTGCAGCAAAAACTTTGAAAGAAATGACATACTGCTGATTTAAATGTGCACCAAATTTGTCACAAATACTGTATTATTTGTACTATAATGCGCACAGGACCATAAGACGCACCTAGGTTTTAGAGGAAGAAATTAGAAAAAAATTGAAGCAAAAAATGTGGTCAATTAAGTACTTAATATACCCTACCCTGGTATATATGGTCTTCTCATCCTCATCCTGGTATGCATGGGCCCCCCTCATCCATATCCTGGTATGCATGGCCCTTCTCATCCTCATCCTGGTGTGCATGGGCCCCCTTCATCCATATCCTGGCATGTATGGCCCCCCTCATCCCCATCCTGGTGTGCATGGCCCCCTCATCCCTATCCTGGTATGCATGGCCCCTCTCATCCCCATCCTGGTGTGCATGGCCCCCTCATCCCTATCCTGGTATGCATGGCCCCTCTCATCCCCATCCTGGTGTGCATGGCCCCCTCATCCCTATCCTGGTATGTATGGCCCCTCTCATCCCCATCCTGGTGTGCATGGTCCCCTCATCCCTATCCTGGCAGGAATGGTTCCCCTCATCCTTATCCTGGTATGCAGGGCCCCCATCTCCGTCCTGGTATACATGGCACCCATCCTTATCCTGGTACGATTGGCCCCCATCCCCATCCTGGTATGCAGGACCCTCATCTCTGTCCTGGTATGCAGGGTCCCATCCTTATCCTGGTATGATAGGCCCCCATCCCGATCGTGTTATGCAGGGCCCCTATCTGCATCCTTGTATGCAAGGCCCCATCCTTATCCTGGTATGATTGGCCTCCATCCCCGTCCTGGTATGCATGGCCCCATCCTTATCCTGGTATGATTGGCCCCATGCCCATCCTGGTATGCATGGCCCCATCCTTATCCTGGTATGATTGGCCCCCATCCCTGTCCTGGTATGCACGGCCCCATCCTTACCCTGGTATGATTGGCCTCCATCCCCATCCTGTTATGCAGGGCCCCATCAGAAAAGCATAAAAAAAACAACAAACAACTACACTTACCTTCCTCCGCTCCCTCGCAGCGTCTTGTCCCGATGCCAGCTGCTGCTTTATGTTTGTAAGCAGTGCATGGCAGGGACGCTGCTTACAAGCCGAAGAACAGCTGCTGGAATACTCAATGCACTCCACACCGGGACTATGTGCATGGAGGGCAGTGAGTATTCAATGCTCTTTAGTAGTGTGCACAGTGTGATGGGGATTGCATACCAGGATGGAGATGGAGACCAATCATTCCAGGAGAAGGATGGGGCCGTGCATACCACCAGGATGGGAATGGGGCCAATCATAAAAGAATAAGGATGGGGCCATGCATACCAGGATGCTATTAAAGAGAAATGAATATTCACGGCCCTCCACGGGAGCAAGCCGTAGCCGCTGGCTCCTTTCTCCTGTGACCCGCTGCTCCACCATCTCCCCATCACAGACAGAGCAGGTACATCCGGACTATAATACGCACCCCCAATTTCCTCCACATTTTTGGAGGAAAAAAGTGCGTCTTATAGTCCAAACAATACGGTAAGCAATGTATGCATGAGACTTTAGGATTCTCATACACTTTGCAGGCATCCGGAAAACCTACAGGTTTTGTAATAAATCTGCACTGAAAAAAATATAGCAAAAATGCAACATGTGCCTTAAGTATCCATTCCATTTATCACATCTGTGACATATAAGCAATGAAGGTTTCTGCATACATGTAACAAATGCCTGTGATGGTGCCATATAGCTTCAATGTTAAAATTCATACTTAAAGGGAACTTGTCACCAGGTTTGTCCCATGTGAGATAAGGCCACCACCTCTCAGCTCTGACACACAACACAGTACTATGCTGTATACATGCCACCCCCATCCGGCCTGCAACAAAAGAAAAAGACCTTTAATTATACTCACCTGCGGGGCGGTCGGGTCTGATGGGTGTCGCGGTCTTGGTCCGGTACCTCCTCTCTTCTTACAATGCCGTTCTCCTTCTTGCGTCATGTGGATGACGCGTCCTACGTTATCCACACAGTATCCCCGGCATCTGTGCGCATGTTCCAGGAAAGGTCAAACAGCCCCGGAGCATGCGCACTGCAATACTTTGCTCTGGTCAGAGCTGAGAAGTACGCCTGCACAGGAGCGCGATGCCGGGGATACTCTGTAGATGACGTAGGACAAGTCATCCACATGAAGCAGAACAGAGGACAGCATCGCAAGAAGAAGGGCGACACCGGACCAAGGCAGCGATGCCCATTGGATAGAACCGCCCCATAGGTGAGTTTTATAAAAGGTCTTTTTCTGGTCTTCCAAGCTGGATTGGGGGCATATATAGAGCAAATTAGAATGCTGTATATCAGGGTTGTGAGGTGGTGGCCTTATCTCACATGGGACAAACCTGGTGACATATACATTTTTTTGTCAGAGCTGCAAGAAAACGTAGGGATCATCAGACCTGAACCAATGATGAAACAGGAGATGTGTCTCAGACTCCATGAGTCCTTGTAACAACTGTAGGCAAAAGGGAGTCACATATTACAGCCTAGTACTAATCGAGCTGAGCTAAAAAGCACTGCGGAAAATAAATAGCAGGTAAGATTCTCCTGCAGCCAGGTACTGATAGGCATTCCTTCCACGTCACCTCTCACCTTTGCCTCTTCTCATGCATGTGCCGCTCCGCCTTTGGCAGGTGTGGCGCATGCGTCAGATTTCGGGATGGGGCAGTGGTAACACACCAGAGCCTCTGTTTCAACTGTCAATCAAGTAATGGTGTGAAGCAACATGCAGGGAAAACAGAAAAGGAGCCATGGACTACAAGCGGAGCGATATGCCCCAACCCCACCCCCTACTTCCCCAATGCATTTACAGTCAAATTTGCATAAAAGAGAAAAGCAATTACAAACAATTTTATAAAGGAAGAAGACCAAAGAGGTATGCCTGGAATTGTGGCCCACTGAGGCACCACAAGATGAATCTGGCATGTGTCCCTTTAAATTAATCTACTTACGTATTTTAATGGTTGGAAACTATTTCTGTCTGGCATCAGAAAAAAATATTACCGTATTTCTCACCAAAAGTTTTCCAGACTATTTCTGAAGAGTATTTCCTGCACATAACCATGGTTGGTTGTATCGTCCATGGTGTTGGATGAAATAAACGTTTATGGGATGTGGCATGCCCTGTAGACTTGATACAAATGTTCAAGTTAGGAATACCAATGTTAAGGATAAATTCCCACGTCGCATACATGTTTCCACAGCACGAAAATAAGGGTAAAACTACACAAAGATCATGAGTATGATAAATTGGCATGCTGTGGATTTCTAATTTGCAGTGCTGGTAAGTTTACCCTACAGACTTTTTATGTAGACTGGAAATTAGATTTAGTACAGGGTATGTGCACACGTAGATGGAACCTCTGCGGATTTTTCCGCACCTGTTTTTAGAAATCCGCAGGTAAAAAGCACTGCGTTCTACCTGTGGATTTACTGCGTTTTTTGTGCAGATTCCACCTGCGGTTTTATACCTGCGGCTTCCTATTATAGAGCAGGTGTAAACCGCTGCAGAATCCGCACAAAGAATTGACATGCTGCGGAATAAACAATGCTACGTTTCCGAGCGTTTTTTTCTGCAGCATGTGCACTGCGGATTTAGTTTTCCATAGGCTTACATGGGACTGTAAACTCAGGGAAAACTGCTGCGAATCTGCAGCGGCCAATCCGCTGCAGATCCGCAGCAAAATCCGCAACATGTGCACATACCCTAAAGGGGTTTTCTGAACATAAATTTCTGCAGACACTCCGTGACTGCAGATTACCAAATCCTGACTATGTGCAGTATGGCACAGTGTCAGGATTCCCCTCCATTTCCAGATGGAGCAGTTGTCACTTATCCCCTCATATGTGGTTTGCATACCAGCGGGTAATGTGCCAACTAGTAAGCCGCATAGGAGGGGTCAAATGAAGTCTGCCCGAGCTGATAATAGAGGGGAATCCTGACAGTATGCAGAGTGACTGTAGATATTTATGTTCAACCTCGGAAGCCCCTTTAAATCTCAATCACAATCATGAAGTTTAATATGCAGAAGATGTCATCAGGCAAATCTGTAGTGAAAATCCAGCAGCATTTACGCCATGTGGGAACTTAGCCTAAGGATAAATACGACTTCAACACAGAACTAATATTTGCTTAGTGGTTTGATGATTTAGCAAAAGTTAAGTCCTCTATAAGAGCAAAAGATGCTGCTGTTCACAATTTCTGCACAACCACAAAACAATCTGCCTCCGGCCACCAAAGTGGGCCAAGGAAAATACGAGATGGTAAATTTCAAATAATATACTTTAGTCAAATGCCTAGTCACAGTGCTATATGTATAACCCACAGCCAGGGAGAGACAGAACTTCAATCTAAGGGAGTCACAAAATATTCATTAACGTGTAAAGAGGACCTGTCACTAGGTGAGGTGGACAATGATTATTTTATCCCCACTGCTTTCCTGAGCATTCTGAGGGTTTTATTTATTTTTTTATTATTATTTTTAATAATTCACTATATGGTCCCAGACATGTAGCTCTTTCTATTTTGTGCACTCAATTTGACATTTGTTGTATTTACAAGGGGGCATGGTTCAGAGCGTAATTTTGTAGAACAGCCTAAAGCCACACCCTCAGAGACATCTGTAAGCCATGCCCCAGACACACCTGTAAGCCACGCCCCCCAAATAAGCTAATAAACTACACCCCCAGACATAATATAAATCCATACCAAATAGAACACTTTTGATATTAGGATGCCCAAAAAATACATCACAGTAACTCTGTATCTTAGGCAGTCTCTTTCGAGAGGACGCTCCTGAATGCAATAATACCCAAAGAGAGAAGGAGTACTCAGTCCAAAATTCGTAAAAATGTATATAAACTTATTAAATAGTCAAACAACATGACAAACATGTACATAGGGAGGGATCAGATCAACCACGGGTATATATACCAGCAAAATGTCATGAAATCATAAAGTGCCTAGTGCTCATAGTTACTATAGGAAGCATCCACAATACAGGTCCTTCTCAAAAAATTAGCATATAGTGTTAAATTTCATTATTTACCATAATGTAATGATTACAATTAAACTTTCATATATTATAGATTCATTATCCACCAACTGAAATTTGTCAGGTCTTTTATTGTTTTAATACTGATGATTTTGGCATACAACTCCTGATAACCCAAAAAACCTGTCTCAATAAATTAGCATATTTCACCCGTCCAATCAAATAAAAGTGTTTTTTAATAACAAACCAAAAAACAATCAAATAATAATGTTCAGTTATGCACTCAATACTTGGTCGGGAATCCTTTGGCAGAAATGACTGCTTCAATGCGGCGTGGCATGGAGGCAATCAGCCTGTGACACTGCTGAGATGTTATGGAGGCCCAGGATGCTTCAATAGCGGCCTTAAGCTCATCCAGAGTGTTGGGTCTGGCGTCTCTCAACTTTCTCTTCACAATATCCCACAGATTCTCTATGGGGTTCAGGTCAGGAGAGTTGGCAGGCCAATTGAGCACAGTAATACCATGGTCAGTAAACCATTTACCAGTGGTTTTGGCACTGTGAGCAGGTGCCAGGTCGTGCTGAAAAATGAAATCTTCATCTCCATAAAGCATTTCAGCCGATGGAAGCATGAAGTGCTCCAAAATCTCCTGATAGCTAGCTGCATTGACCCTGCCCTTGATGAAACACAGTGGACCAACACCAGCAGCTGACATGGCACCCTACACCATCACTGACTGTGGGTACTTGACACTGGACTTCAGGCATTTTGGCATTTCCTTCTCCCCAGTCTTCCTCCAGACTCTGGCACCTTGATTTCCGAATGACATGCAAAATTTGCTTTCATCAGAAAAAAGTACTTGGGACCACTTAGCAACAGTCCAGTGCCGCTGTTTATGGTTCAAAAGTGGCTTTACCTGGGGAATGCGGCACCTGTAGCCCATTTCCTGCACACGCCTGTGCACGGTGGCTCTGGATGTTTCCACACCAGACTCAGTCCACTGCTTCCTCAGGTTCCCCAAGGTCTGGAATCGGTCCTTCTCCACAATCTTCCTCAGGGTCCGGTCACCTCTTCTCGTTGTACAGCATTTTCTGCCACATTTTTTCCTTCCAACAGACTTACCATTGAGGTGCCTTGATACAGCACTCTGGGAACAGCCTATTTGTTGAGAAATTTCTTTTTGGGTCTTACCCTCTTGCTTGAGGGTGTCAATGATGGCCTTCTTGACATCTGTCAGGTCGCTAGTCTTACCCATGATGGGGGTTTTGAGTAATGAACCAGGCAGGGAGTTTTTAAAAGCCTCAGGTATCTTTTGCATGTGTTTAGAGTTAATTAGTTGATTCAGAAGATTAGGGTAATAGGTCGTTTAGAGAACCTTTTCTTGATATGCTAATTTATTGAGACAGGTTTTTTGGGTTATCAGGAGTTGTATGCCAAAATCATCAGTATTAAAACAATAAAAGACCTGACAAATTTCAGTTGGTGGATAATGAATCTATAATATATGAAAGTTTAATTGTAATCATTACATTATGGTAAATAATGAAATTTAACACTATATGCTAATTTTTTGAGAAGGACCTGTATACCCCACTATAGGATACATTAACCAAATACATATACGTTGCTTAGTAGCGACATTGTAGTATACAGCAGTGCCTATCAGGAATGCTTAACCATATGGTAGTGTAGTACCGGACCTGTGTGTCGCCGCTATTTAATAAATTTATATACATTTTTACGAATTTTGGACTGAGTGCTCCTTCTCTCTTTGGGTATTACCCCCAGACACACCTGTAATCCATGCCCCCAGATAAGCCACACCCTTAGAGACATCTGTAAGCCATGCCCCTATACACACCTGTAAGCCATGCCCCCAGATAAGATAAGCCACACCCCCAGACACACCTGTAAGCCACACCTCCAGATAAGCCGATAAGCCACACCCCCAGAGACATCTGTAAGGCATGCCCCCAGACACACCTGTAATCCATGCCCACAGATAAGCCACACCCCTATATATATCTGTAAGCCATGCCCCATACACACCTGTAAGCCATGCCCCCAGATAAGCCGATAAGCCACACCCCCAGAGACATCTGTAAGCCATGCCCCCAGACACACCTGTCAACAACGCCCCAGATAAGCTGAAAAGCCACACCCCCAGATACATCTGTAAGTCACGCCCCCAGATAAGCTGATAAGTCACACCCTGAGACATATGTAAGCCATGCCCCAGACACACCTGTAAGCCACGCCCCCATGTAAGCTGATAAGCCACACCCCCAGAGACACCTGTAAGCCATGCCCCCAGACACACCTGTAAGAAACACCCCAGATAAGGTGATAAGCCACCCCCCAGATACATCTGTAAGCCACGCCCCAAGATAAGCCACACCCCCATATACACCTGTAAGCCATGCCCCCAGACACACCTGTAAGCCACGGCCCCAGATAAGCCACACCCCTAGAGACATCTGTAAGCCATGCCCTCATACACCTGTAAGCCATGCCCCCAGATAAGCTGATAAGCCACACCCCCAGAGACATCTGTAAGCCATGCCCCATACACACCTGTAAGCAACGCCCCCAGAGAACCCAATAAGCCACAAGCCCTCAATAAAAACAATAAGAATTAACACTAAATAAAAAGGGCCATATATCTGGATAATCCGTAATGGATTAAAAAAATAAAAATATTCAGTGGAGCAGCAGGAATAAAATAAGAGCAGAGACTGGCCACGTTTGACCTGGGGACAGGGTATTGTTAACATTTCATTTCTCACGTTAATATTAGATACAATGATGTCCACTTGGGCTGATGCTAAATCATGAAAAAAGTAAAATGCTAAAGTTGACAGATGATATGCAGCAGCCCTGTGTTTCCTGACACTGAACAACTTAGGTGACAAACAGAGTTATGTTGGGGTAGAAATTATATTCAAACAAAGCAAATTTACTTATTGCTGAAACTGTGAAATGTGTCTGCAGACATCTGCTGCCGAGAGATTTATGTAGACACAGCCGGACAAACCATAAGAAAACAGGTATCTAACCTATAAAACCATGTAAAGAACCTTAATATTATGCCCTTTATACTGATCAGCTTCCAATGTCTGCACCATAAGGATGCCAAGGTGCCCACTGACCTAATGATGGCTTTCTAAATATTAACTACTGTAATGGAATGTCCCGAGATTACAAGTTTTAGCCTCTATCCACACAGGATTTGGAATTTTTACTGATCGGCGAGAGTCTGACTGCTGAGATCCCCACATTCCTGTGAACGGGGCTGTGAAGCACCTTGTCTGAATGGAGCTGAAGCTGAGCATGCACACCTCCATTGTATTCATTCTCCATGGTACCACGGTATTCTGCTATGTCCAGGCTCCGAATGAATGGAACGAAGCTGGGCAAGCTTGACCTCTGCTCCATTCAGAAGGGGCTCCCATTTTTGGGATCACTGAAGGTCCCAGTAATAAGGAAGGATATGGAGTAACCTCTAATATTGGTCCAGTGGCATGTAAAGTATGGGCACCACTGGTCAAAATTACTGTTATTGTGAACAATTAAGCAAGTTGAAATGTTCTCTAAAAAGCCTAACGTTAAAGATGACATATTTCCTTTGCATTACAAGAAAACAACAATTATATATATATATATATATATATATATATATATATATATATATATATATATATATATATAGTAATTTTTTACATTTTATAAATTACAAAAATGAGAATGGGCCAATGCAAAAGTTTTGGCACCCTTGGAGATTTGTGAGCTCAGATAACTATGGCCAAGGTTTCACATCTTAATTAGCCTGTTAGGGATATGGCTTGTTCACTGGCATTGTTAGGAAAGGCCAGGTGATGCAAATTTCCTAGCTTTATAAAGCCCAGCCTCCTCTAACAATGTGTCAAAAAACAGCAGCCATGGGTCCTTCTTAGCAGCTGCCTAGCACTCTGAAAATGAAATGGTGGAGGCCCACAAATCAGGAGAAAGCTATAAGAAGATAGCAAAGCATTTTCAAGTGGCCCTTTCCTCAGTTTGATATGTAATTAAGAAATAGCAGTTAACAGGAACAGTGGAAGTCAAGATAAGGTCTGAAAGACCAAGCAAAATTTCAGTGAGCTGCTCGTAGGATTGCTAGAGAGTCAAATCAGAAGTCTCTCTTGACTGCAAAAGATCTTCAGAAAGATTTAACAGACTCTGGGGTTGTGGTACATTGTTCTACTGTTCAGAGGCACAAATATGGCCTTCATGGAAGAGTATTGAGAAGAAAACCTCTCCTGCATCCTCACCATAAAATTCTGAGTCAGAAGTATGCAAAAGAACATCTAAACAAGCCTGATGCATTTTGGAAACAGGTCCTGTGGACTGATGAAGATAAAATAGAACTCTTTGGACACAATGATCAAAAGTATGTGTGGAAAAAAAAGGGCACAGAATTTCAGGAAAAGAACATCTCGCCAACCAATAAGCATGGGGGTGGATCAATCATGCTTTGGGGTTGTGTTGCAGCCAATGGCACGGGGAACATTTCACGGGTAGAGGGAAGAATGGATTCAATGAAATTTCAACAAATTATTGATGCAAACATAACACCATCTGTAAAACAAAAATTAAGTTGAAAAGAGGATGGCTTCTAGAAATAGATAATGATCCTAAAGACACATCAAAATCCACAACAGACTACCACAAAAGGCGCAAACTGAAGGTTTTACAATGGCCCTCACAGTCCCCTGATCTGAACATCATTGAAAATCTGTGGCTAGATCTCAAAATAGCAGAGGATGCAAGACAACCCAGGAATCTCACAGAAGTAGAAGTTTCCAAGGAAGAAAGGATGAAAATCCCTCAAACAGGAATTGAAAGACTCTTGTCTGGTTACAAAAAGCATTTACAAGCTGTGATACTTTTAAAAAGGGGGTGGGGTGCTACTAGGTACTAACCAAGCAGGATGCCCAAACTTTTGCATCTGCCCATTTTCCTTTTTGCAACTTTTAAAATCTAAAAGATGAAAATAATTTATTATTATTTTGCCTAAAATACAAAGGAAATGTATCATCTTTACCTTTAGGCCTTTTAGAGATCAAATCATCTTCAACTTGCTTAACTGTTCACAATAACAGTAAATTTGACAAGGGGTGCCCAAACTTTTACATGTCACTGTACATATTTTTTTTCAGTACATTTATACTTGCTTTGTAATTACATTTCAGTATGGAGGTCATTTTTTTTTTTTAAACAGAGGTCTTGGGACTGGCAAATATCGGTAAAACACAGAAAAAGAACTAAACTGACAAACTGAGTATTCAAAGATTATTTTTGGATTGTAAGCCTATGTAACACTCTTCTTGAAACCTTAACAAATTGCTCTGATACTGTGACTTGACAGTGTCGCTGAATGAAATCACAAATAAAAAAATCCCTAGGAGAAACATATCTTTTATATAAAAAGACGTTTCCTAATGACAAACAGCCTTCACTCCATGTCTGTTTCTCTTCTGCAGAAACAATAGCTTTGTGATGTATGTGGTCTTTACAGTGTAAATCAGAGGCTACAGATGGGAAAGCCACTGTCACCTGAAAGCCACATGAAGGCCACTGTCACCTGAAAGCCACATGAAAGCCACTGTCACCTGTAAAAGAGTGAGAAGACGGCTGACACCCCGGGAAGACATTGTCATGGTTATTTTTGATATGGTGATATGCTATACTGATGTATTCCTGTGGTGTTTGATGTAACTCTCATGCATGATTAATGCCTCCAAATACAAAATTGTGAGGAAAGTAAAGCACCAGGAATTTGGTTGTCAGTTGACCAGAGTTTCTGTTTGGCCATGAACAGAAACCACAGAATTCCCTTGTTGGGTAGGATAGGCCACGTTATTGATGGGGAAGAAAAACATTATGGAAAACTGCTGTGGGCAAAGTAGCCTGTGATGTGAAGCCAAGCAGGCTGTAATTCTTGTGCCCATTGCACCCCTTCTACTGGACTAAAGGAGCTTGAGTGGTTGGAGGGTCCAACACTCTCAATCGCGTATTCTGTTCTTTTACCCCAGTTCCAATGACTGTATGTACTTAAAGGGGTATTCCCATCTCCAAGATTCTATCCCAATATATAGTAGGTGTAATAATAATAATATTAGCAAATACCTACAATCAGAAATGTAGCATAGTTTTTCTGATTTGCTATGTCCCTTTCCACACGTACAGGCATTGCAGGACCTTAGGTATCCATGGTTACGACCACTAGCAACTAGATAACTGTGACTATATCAGTGGTCGTAACCATGGATACCTGCAATGCCTGCACATGAGGATAGAGACATAGCGAATCAGAATAACTATACTACATTTCTAATTGGAGGTATTTGCTAATATTATTATTGTTACACCTACTACATATTGGGAGATCTTGGAGACAGGAATACCCTTTTAAGGGGATTGTGTTCTTTTGTTTGTGTGTGTGTTATGCAAACTCCAGGACTCTATCCTTGATCTAAGGACTGTACCAGTGATGTTTAGTGTCTGCACTATGCCTTTGCCATACACCCAGGAATGGTGACGACAATGTTTATATCTTATTCTTGCCATGATGTTCTATATTTTCTGGGTACCAGCTGCAAAGTATAGCAACAGTTAAAGATGAGGGTGTAACGGAGTGAGAAGAGGGCTGACATCCTCTGCAGACATTGCTATGGTTCCTTTTTATATGGTGATATGCTATTCTGATGTATTCTTCTTTATTTGTGTTTGATGCAAGTGTTTCTTGCATAATTAAAGTCTCTTAATGCCAATGTGTGGGGAAATGACAGTAAGATTGTAGGCACAGTGTAAAGAAAGAGTTACAGTTAGCCAGCCCTGCAGTGGGGAGGATATTTTGGGAATAAGAACAGAATTACTCCTTGGTTAGTAGACTACATATGAGTGTCCGCCACTAGAAGGTGTAAACGTACGAAAATTATAGGTGGCAGAGCGCATGTTACTACTGCGTGTGTGTGTGCAAGTCATGTAACTATTCTGGAAAACAAGGCAAACTGGATATTATTATGGGCAAAACATTCTGGATCCTGGGAAGTGGAACAGACAAGAAAGGAGAGCTCGCCTGCTGCGGGTACGGTCAGGAGCCAAGATGGATTGTAGGGACCTGGACTGCGGCACAAATGGAGCTTAAGAGGCACTGTGAAAGTCGAACTTGGCAGCATTAGTGAAAGAACACCAGGATTGCCAGGCCAGGGCACGGGTACAACAGACAAAAGGAATGGGTTAGTGAAGGACAGATTACAGTAATGGGGTATTCAAGTCATCTATGCTGTATTGCTGAAACGTTATTTGCATGTTATGTGCGGCCACCTGTGCCGGGCAAAGTGCGTACCTCTGTGTCATGGAGAAGATGAGAAGAATAAGCTGTATACCTGCTACCTATTATACAGAAATTCCACCAAGATCTATCAATAATGTTTAGATTATTTTTGTACGGGTACGTTCACACTGCTATACAAAACGGCCGAGTGCTATGCGATGTGTTATCGGACAGCACTCGGCCCAATGTTATACTATGGGGAAATGCGGATCTCGGATTATTTTCTCATGCCAATTCATGCAGCATTCTGAGGGTGCAACCGAGAATTTAATCGCACATGCCATTCAAGTCTATGGGTGTGAGTGAAACATTGAACTGCACTCGGATGTCACCCGAGTGCAGTTCGATGTACTCGCAAATAGTGAATGGAATACAGTCTCCGCACCGGTGTTGCGATTCTCTCATGCAAGACAATCGGATCACAATACTATGACACTCAGATCAAACTCTGACAAGAGTTTGATCCAAGTGTCATTAACATGATCAGCCCCGAATCTCTCACTAGAGACAATATATACCAGTGTGAGCGTACCCCAATATGGACTATCTCCTTCCTCTTCTATAAGTTAAACCTGGGGTTCCTGTATTATCTCAGAGTCTGTGGCCTGAATGAGAAACATCTCCAGTAATTACCATCACACACATATAGGAACTCGTTTCACCAGTGTCAGGGGTCACAACCTTACAGCCTCGCATGGAACCCAGTATTCACGGGTGATCAGATTGGCTTTATTCGTTTATTAGGCTACGTTCACATTTGCGTTGTGCGCCGCAGCGTCGGCGACGCAACGCACAACGCAAACAAAAACGCAGCAAAACGCATGCACAACGCTGCGTTTTGCGCCGCATGCGTCCTTTTTTTGATTGATTTTGGACGCAGCAAAAATGCAACTTGCTGCGTCCTCTGCGCCCGGACGCATGCGTCGCAAAACGCAAGTGCAACGCATGTCCATGCGCCCCCATGTTAAATATAGGGGCGCATGACGCATGCGGCGCCGCTGCGGCGCCCGACGCTGCGGCGCCGACCGCAAATGTGAACGTAGCCTTACAGCATTGATTTGTTCCCTCGTGCTACTGAAAATAGAACTAAGATGCATCTGATAAAGTACATGAAGATCTTATTTCTTTTTCATTTACTATGTTTTAACCATAGTGAGTTCAATCCATTCACACGTTATCTCAAGAGTCATGTGGCCTCCAGTACTGTCCAGGTTCTGCAGCCATTCTCCAGATTAATATCCAGTAAATGCCAATTGCTGCCAGTTAATTTCAGTTTTAGCCTCTTTCCATACCAGTCAATTTTCATTTACGCATTAATTTTTCTCCACTTCTTCCAAGAGCCTTAACTTTTTTTTTTTTTCAACGCAGCTCATTAGGTTCTTATTTTGCTGTTGTTCTTATTGATACAATTTTGGGGTAGATTTTAAATTTGATTACTTTTTATTTCATTTTTTTGTGTAGGTGTAGCATAAAAACAGAAATTCAAGGTTTTTTATATATTGTTTTTGCTTTATGATCTTTATGATGGAGAGAGAAAAGTATTTATACACATGTTTATTTCTATTGTGCTTATGTGAACAACACAAAAAAAAAGAGAAAAAATGCAACTGGACATCAAACAAAACCCCAAAAATGGGCAGGACAACATTGTTGGCACCCTTCCCAAATTGTGGGTAAACAACTTTGTTACACTCATGTTATGATTGTTCAGGTGGGGGTAATACGAACATCACATCCGAAACCAGATAAAAAGGGTTAGGAAAGTTGCTTCAATCTTTGCATTGTGTGTCTGTGTGTGCCACACTAAGCATGGAGAACAGAAACAGAAGAGAACAGTCCGAGGACTTGAGAACAAAAATTGCTGAAAAATATCAACAACCTCCAGAGGACTTGATGTTCCTTTGTCCACGGTGCGCAACCTTAATCAAGAAGTTTACAACCTATGGAACGGTAGCTAATCTTCCTGGACGTGGACGGCAGAGAATAATTGATGAAAGAATGCAACGCAGGATAATCTGGATGGTGGATAAGCAGCCCAAACAAAGTTCCAAACTAAATCAAGCTGCGACGCAGGCTCAGGGTGCATCAGTTCCAGCGCAAACTATACATCAACATTTGAATGAAAATGGCAGGGGGCCCAGGAGAACCCAACCACCGATGCAGAGACATAAAAAAGTTAGACTGCAGTTTGCCAAAATGTACGTGAGTAAGTCAAAATCCTTCTGGGAAAGAGTCCCATGGACAGATGAGCTCAAGCATTTTGGTAAAGCACATCATTATGTTTACCTAAAATGGAGTGAGGCCAACAAAGAAAATAACACATTACCTATAGTCAAATATGGTGGAGTTTCAAAGATGTTTTAGGTTTGTTTTGTATTCCAAAGGTTTGCAACCAAACATTAAGTTCAGGGTGCCAACAATTTTGTAGGGCCAATCTTTGGGGTTTTGTGTGAAATTATGTTAAATTTGACTTTTTTTCTCAGATTTTCTGTGTTGTTCCAATACAAACAAAGGAAACAAACATGTACTTAACAAAACATGCAACTGCAATAATTTTCTGGGAGAAATATTTCATTTTCTGGAACAATTTCAAATGTGTCAACACTTTCAGCCATGTCTGTATGTATGTATGTATATATATACATATATATATATATATATATATATATATATATATATATATATATATATATACGGTATATATATATATATATGTACATAACGCTATATAGGATAAAGAAAATTGAAAGCAGCACAAGCAAACTATGCAATAAAAGCCTCCCAGGCACGGACTAATCCTCCAAATATTAATTAAAAATTGAAGGTGTACTGCGTATATATATATATATATATATATATATATATATATATATATATATATATATACCGTATATACTCGAGTATAAGCCGAGATTTTCAGCCCACAAAGAATGGGCTCAAAGTGCCCCTCTCGGCTTATACTCGAGTCATGGAAGGTGGGGGGGGTCGGCGGGTGAGGGGGAGCGACGCCTGTCAAATACTCACCTGCTCCCGGCGCTCCTGACGCGGTCCCCGCATGTCAGTCTTCTTCCCCTGTTCAGTGGTCACTGGTACCACTCATTAAAGCTATGATTATGGACTCCACTCCCATAGGGGTGGAGCCACATATTCATTACTGTAATGAGCAGTGCCACGTGACCGCTCACTACAGGAAGAAGCTGCCGCTCCCAGAGACGTGGGACATGCAGGGACCGCGTCAGGAGCGCCTGGAGCAGGTGAGTATGTCATATTCACCTTCCTTCGTTCCACCGCCTACCCGTCTTCCGCGTCCTCTGCTGTGACTGTTCAGGTCAGAGGACGCGATGACGTATTAGTGTGCGCGCCGCCCTCTGCCTGAACAGTCAGTGCAGAGAGACGGGACGCTGAGGAGCAGCGGGCAGCTACGAGAGGTGAGTATGCAATTTTTTTTTTAGTGCAGCAGCATTACATGTGGCACAATGCTATATGGAGCGTCTATGGGGACATAAAGAACTGCATGGAGCATTATATGGGGCATCTATGGGGCCATAACTGCATGGAGCATTATATGGAGCATCTATGGGGCCAAAACTGCATGGAGCATTATATGGAGCATCTATGGGGACATAACTGCATGGAGCATTATATGGAGCATCTATGGGGCCATAAATAACTGCATGGAGCATTATATGGGGCATCTATGGGGCCATAATGAACTGCATGGAGCATTATATGGAGCATTACATGGGGCCATAAAGAACTGCATGGAGCATTATATGGAGCATTACATGGGACCATAATGAACTGCATGGAGCATTATATGGGGCATCTATGGGGCCATAAAGAACTGCATGGAGCATTATATGGAGCATCTATGGGGCCATAAAGAACTGCATGGAGCATTATATGGAGCCTATTTTGTATGGAGCATCTTATGGGGCCATAATGAACTGTATGGAGCATTATATGGGGCGTATTTTGTATGGAGCATCTTATGGGGCCATCATGAACTGTATGGAGCATTATATGGAGCATCTATGGGGCCATAAAGAACTGCATGGAGCATTATATGGAGCATCTATGGGGCCATAAAGAACTGCATGGAGCATTATATGGGGCCTATTTTGTATGGAGCATCTTATGGTGCCATAATGAACTTAATGGAGCATTATATGGGGCTCCTGTTTCAATACGGATATTTAAAAACACTTAACCTATTGATGTCTCAATTAATTTTACTTTTATTGGTATCTATTTTTATTTTTGACATTTACCGGTAGCTGCTGCATTTTCCACCCTAGGCTTATACTCGAGTCAATAAGTTTTCCCAGTTTCTTGTTGCAAAATTAGGGGGATCGGCTTATACTCGGGTCGCCTTATACTCGAGTATATACGGTATATATAAATAAATATATATATATATATATATATATATATATATATATATGTGTGTGTGTACACTAATCAAAAAAATAAAGGGAACTCTAAAATCCCACATCCTAGATATCACTGAATGAAATATTCCAGTTGAAAATCTTTATTTATTACATAGTGGAATGTGTTGAGAACAATAAAACCTAAAAATGATCAACACAAATCACAACTAATATCCCATGGAGGTCTGGAGTTGGAATGATGTTCAAAATGATCCAACTTACAGGCTGATCCAACTTCAGTGGAAATGCCTCAAGACAAGGAAATGATGCTCAGTAGTGTGTGTGGCCTCCACGTGCCTGTATGACCTCCCTACAACGCCTGGGCATGCTCCTGATGAGGCGGTGGATAGTCTCCTGAGGGATCTCCTCTCAGACCTGGATTAAAGCATCCGCCAACTCCTGGACAGTCTGTGGTGCAACGTGACGTTGGTTGGTGCAAGACATGATGTACCAGATGTGTTTAATCGGATTCAGGTCTGAGGAATGGGCAGGCCAGTCCATAGCTTCAATGCCTTCATCTTGCAGGAACTATTGACACTGTTGTGAATTCCGCTCTTGGGCTCCCTCCGGTGGTTGTAAGTGGTACTTTTGTGAATTCTGCTCTTGGGCTCCCTCCGGTGGTTTTAAGTGGTACTGCTGCTCCTTGGATTTAGCAGTCAGCAGCTGCTTCCACTGATTGTCTTTCTGGCTCGGCTATTTAACCTGGTTCTATCCTTCAGCCTGTGCCAGTTGTCAATGGTTCCTGCTTGGATTCACATCTCTGCTTGGATTTCCCTGATATTCTGACCTGTTCAGCAAAGATAAGTTCTTGCTTTGTTCTTTTGCAGTTCACTTGTTGTGGACTTAATCGTTCTGCACTTTCTATGTTTTTTCTTGTCCAGCTTGTCAGTATGGATTTATTCAGTTAAGCTGGAAGCTCTGGGAAGCAGATTTACCCTCCACACCTTTAGTCAGGTGTGGAGATTTTTGTAAACTCTGTGGTGGATTTTTCTAGTTTTTAATACTGACCGCACAGTATTCCGTCCTGTTCTATCTATCTAGCTAGACTGGCCTCCTTTGCTACATCCTGGTTTCATTCTGCGTATGTCATTTCCCTCTCCACTCACAGTCAATATTTGTGGGGGGCTGCCTATCCTTTGGGAATTTTTTCTGAGGCAAGATAGCTTTCCTGTTTCTATCTCTAGGGGTAGTTAGTCCTCCGGCTGTGACGAGGTGTCTAGGGAGAGACAGGAACATCCCACGGCTACTTCTAGTGTTGTGTTAAGCTCAGGAACTGCGGTCAGTACAGGTACCACCTCCTCCAGAGCATGTCCCATGTTGCTCCTAAACCACCAGTTCATAACAGTACAACTGGCCAAAAATGAATTAAATGCATCTCAAAAGAAGGAAAAAAAAGTTCTGAGCCATTTTTTTTTCTGCAGTCTGTTTTGTCTTTTTTTTCCTCTTAATCTCTGGGTGGTTCAGGATTTTGGCGCTTGCATGGATGTTCAGGGTTTGTTTTCTCGTGTGGATCAACTTGCTGCAAGGGTACAGAGTATCCAAGATTATGCTGTCCAGACTCCGGCTTTAGAGCCTAAAATTCCTACTCCTGATTTGTTTTTTGGGGACAGATCCAAGTTTTTGAACTTTAAAAATAACTGCAAATTGTTTTTTGCTTTTAAACTCCGTTCCTCTGGTGATCCCATTCAGCAGGTTAAAATTGTCATCTCTCTGCTGCGTGGTGACCCTCAGGGCTGGGCATTCTCCCTTGAGTCAGGGGATCCGGCATTGCTTAATATAGACGCATTTTTTCATTGCTCCTAAACCACCAGTTCATAACATGACACACTCCAGCCACATGAGGTCTGGCATTGTCCTGCATTAGGAGGAACCCAGGGCCAACCGCACCAGCATATGGTCTCACAAGGGGTCTGAGTATCTCATCTCGGTACCCGATGGCAGTCAGGCTACCTCTGGCGAGCACATGGAGGGCTGTGCAGCCCTCCAAAGAAATGCCACCCCACACCATTACTGACCCACTGCCAAACCGGTCATGCTGAAGGATGTTGCAGGCAGCAGATCGCTCTCCACGGTGTCTCATGATTCTGTCACGTGTGTCACATGTGCTCAGTTTGAACCTGCTTTCATCTGTGAAGAGCACAGGGCACCAGTGGCGAACTTGCCAATCCTGGTGTTCTGGGGCAAATGCCAAACGTCATGCACGGTGTTGGGCTGTGAGCACAACCCCCATCTGTGGACATCGGGCACTCAGACTATCCTCATGGAGTCGGTTTCTAACCGTTTGTGCAGACACATGCACATTTGTGGCCTGCTGGAGGTCATTTTGCAGGGCGCTGGCAGTGCTCTTCCTGTTCCTCCTTGCACAAAGGCTGAGGTAGCGGTCCTGCTGATGGGTTGCTGCCCTCCTAAGGTCCCCTCCACGTCTCCTGGTGTAATGGTCTGTCTCCTGGCAGCGCCTCCAGCCTATGGACACTACGCTGACAGACACAGCAAACCTTCTTGCCACAGTTCGCATTGATGTGCCATCCTGGATGAACTGCACTACCTTAGCAACTTGTGTGAGTTGTAGAGTCCGTCTCATGCTACTACGAGTGTGAAAGCACAACCAACATTCAAAAGTGACCAAAACATCAGCCAGAAAGCATTGGTACGGAGATGTGGTCTGTGGTCCCCACCTGCAGAACCACTCCTTTATTGAGTGTGTCTTGATAATTGCCAATAATTTCCATCTGTTGTCTATTCCATTTGCACAACAGCATGTGAAATTGATTGTCAATGTTGCTTCCTAATTGGACAGTTTTATTTCACAGAAGCTTGATTTACTTGGAGTTATATCCTGCTGTTTAAGTGTTCCCTCTATTTTTTTGAGCAATAATATATATATATATATATATATATATATATATATATATATATATATATATATATACAGTGCAGACCAAAAGTTTGGACACACCTTCTCATTTAAAGATTTTTCTGTATTTTCATGACTATGAAAATTGTACATTCACACTGAAGGCATCAAAACTGTGAATTAACACATGTGGAATCATATACTTAACAAAAAAAAGTGAAACAACTGAAAATTTGTCTTATATTCCAGGTTCTTCAAATTAGCCACCTTTTGCTTTGATGACTGCTTTGCACACTCTTGGCATTCTCTTGATGAGCTTCAAGAGGTAGTCACTGGAAATGGTCTTCCAACAATCTTGAAGGATTTCCCAGAGAAGCTTAGCACTTGTTGGCCCTTTTGCCTTCATTCTGCGGTCCAGCTCACCCCAAAACATCTCGATTGGGTTCAGGTCTGGTGACTGTGGAGGCCATGTCATCTGGCGTAGCACCCCATCACTCTCCTTCTTGGTCAAATAGCCCTTACACTGCCTTGAGGTGTGTTTGGGGTCATTGTCCTGTTGAAAAATAATTGATGGTCCAACTAAACGCAAACCGGATGGAATAGCATGCTGCTGCAAGATGCTGTGGTAGCCATGCTGGTTCAGTATGCCTTCAATTTTGAATAAATCCCCAACAGTGTCACCAGCAAAGCACCCCCACACCATCACACCTCCTCCTCCATGCTTCACGGTGGGAACCAGGCATGTAGAGTCCATCCGTTCACCTTTTCTGCGTTGCACAAAGACACGGTGGTTGGAACCAAAGATCTCAAATTTGGACTCATCAGACCAACGCACAGATTTCCACTGGTCTAATGTCCATTCCTTGTGTTCTTTAGCCCAAACAAGTCTCTTCTGCTTGTTGCCTGTCCTTAGCAGTGGTTTCCTAGCAGCTATTTTACCATGAAGGCCTGCTGCACAAAGTCTCCTCTTAAGGCCGGCGTCACACTAGAGAGTTTTATGGACGTATGAGAAGCGCAAAAACTACACATTGCACACGGACCAATGATTCTCTATGGGGCAGCTCCTATCTGTCGTATATTTTACGGACTGAGAAAATCGCAGCATGCTGCGTTTGTCAGCGTATGGCGCAAAAAATCCACCAATGAAAGTCTATGGGGGCTAAAAAAATACGGATTACACACGGATAATGCGTGTGACTTGTGAGAAATACGCCCTGGTGTTCTAGAGAAAAGCTAAATAAAAAAAATTAATGTCTACACCTAGTATAGGTATATATATATATATATATATATATATATATATATATATATATATATATATATATATATATATATATATTAGTGAGACATGTATATATACAGGTCCTTCTCAAAAAATTAGCATATAGTGTTAAATTTCATTATTTACCATAATGTAATGATTACAATTAAACTTTCATATATTATAGATTCATTATCCACCAACTGAAATTTGTCAGGTCTTTTATTGTTTTAATACTGATGATTTTGGCATACAACTCCTGATAACCCAAAAAACCTGTCTCAATAAATTAGCATATCAAGAAAAGGTTCTCTAAACGACCTATTACCCTAATCTTATGAATCAACTAATTAACTCTAAACACATGCAAAAGATACCTGAGGCTTTTAAAAACTCCCTGCCTGGTTCATTACTTAAAACCCCCATCATGGGTAAGGGTACCGTCACACATTGAAATTTTCATCGCTGCGACGGCACGATCCGTGACGTCGCAGCGTCGTATGATCATCGCTCCAGCGTCGTAGACTGCGGTCACACGTTGCAATCACGGCGCTGGAGCGATGCCGAAGTCCCCGGGTAACCAGGGTAAACATCGGGTAACTAAGCGCAGGGCCGCGCTTAGTTACCCGATGTTTACCCTGGTTACCAGCGTAAACGTAAAAAAACAAACCGTACATACTCACCCGTCGGTGTCCTTCAGGTCCCTTGCCGTCTGCTTCCTGCTCTGAGTGCAGCCGTACAGTGAGAGGCGCAGAGCGCAGCACCGCTGTGATCTGCTCTCACTTTCCGGCCGGCACTCAGAGCAGGAAGCAGACGGCAAGGGACCTGAAGGACACCGACGGGTGAGCATGTACGGTTTGTTTTTTTACGTTTACGCTGGTAACCAGGGTAAACATCGGGTTACTAAGCACGGCCCTGCGCTTAGTTACCCGATGTTTACCCTGGTTACAAGCGAAGACATCGCTGGATCGCTGTCACACACAACGATCCAGCGATGTCAGCAGGTGATCAAGCGACGAAAGAAAGTTCCATACGATCTGCTACGACGTACGATTCTCAGCAGGATCCCTGATCGCTGCTGCGTGTCAGACACTGCGATATCGTAACGATATCGCTAGAACGTCACGAATCGTAACGTCGTAGCGATGGAAATTTCAATGTGTGACGGTACCCTTAGACTAGCGACCTGACAGATGTCAAGAAGGCCATCATTGACACCCTCAAGCAAGAGGGTAAGACCCAGAAAGAAATTTCTCAACAAATAGGCTGTTCCCAGAGTGCTGTATCAAGGCACCTCAATGGTAAGTCTCTTGGAAGGAAACAATGTGGCAGAAAACGCTGTACAACGAGAAGAGGTGACCGGACCCTGAGGAAGATTGTGGAGAAGGACCGATTCCAGACCTTTGGGAACCTGAGGAAGCAGTGGACTGAGTCTGGTGTGGAGGAAATGGGCTACAGGTGCCGCATTCCCCAGGTAAAGCCACTTTTGAACCATAAACAGCGGCAGAAGCGCCTGACCTGGGCTACAGAGAAGCAGCACTGGACTGTTGCTAAGTGGTCCCAAGTACTTTTTTCTGATGAAAGCAAATTTTGCATGTCATTCGGAAATCAAGGTGCCAGAGTCTGGAGGAAGACTGGGGAGAAGGAAATGCCAAAATGCCTGAAGTCCAGTGTCAAGTACCCACAGTCAGTGATGGTGTGGGGTGCCATGTCAGCTGCTGGTGTTGGTCCACTGTGTTTCATCAAGGGCAGGGTCAATGCAGCTAGCTATCAGGAGATTTTGGAGCACTTCATGCTTCCATCTGCTGAAATGCTTTATGGAGATGAAGATTTCATTTTTCAGCACGACCTGGCACCTGCTCACAGTGCCAAAACCACTGGTAAATGGTTTACTGACCATGGTATTACTGTGCTCAATTGGCCTGCCAACTCTCCTGACCTGAACCCCATAGAGAATCTGTGGGATATTGTGAAGAGAAAGTTGAGAGACGCAAGACCCAACACTCTGGATCAGCTTAAGGCCGCTATTGAAGCATCCTGGGCCTCCATAACATCTCAGCAGTGTCACAGGCTGATTGCCTCCATGCCACGCCGCATTGAAGCAGTCATTTCTGCCAAAGGATTCCCGACCAAGTATTGAGTGCATAACTGAACATTATTATTTGATTTTTTTTTGTTTGTTATTAAAAAACACTTTTATTTGATTGGACGGGTGAAATATGCTAATTTATTGAGACAGGTTTTTTGGGTTATCAGGAGTTGTATGCCAAAATCATCAGTATTAAAACAATAAAAGACCTGACAAATTTCAGTTGGTGGATAATGAATCTATAATATATGAAAGTTTAATTGTAATCATTACATTATGGTAAATAATGAAATTTAACACTATATGCTAATTTTTTGAGAAGGACCTGTATATATTTCCATTTCATATCCCTTTTTTTTTGCATATTCCTCATTACTAATGTCAGTGAAGTCTGTGTGCAAAATTTGGGGGCCTTAGCTGTTAAAATAAAGGGTTAAATTTCAGAAAAAACTGGCGTGGGCTCCCGCGCAATTTTCTCCGCCAGAGTGGGAAAGCCAGTGACTGAGGGCAGTCACACCCTGTCTACGGATGACATACGGATCACTGTTTTGGGACCATTTCTGCGTATTACGCCTATAAAATACGGACAGTATTTCCCTACGCTGAGTGTGACGCCGGCCTAACAGTTGTAGAGATATGTCTGCTGCTAGAACTCTGTGTGGCATTGACCTGGTCTCTAATCTGAGCTGCTGTTAACCTGCGATTTCTGAGGCTGGTGACTCAGATAAACTTATCCTCAGAAGCAGAGGTGACTCTTGGTCTTCCTTTCCTGGGGCGGTCCTCATGTGAGCCAGTTTCTTTGTAGCGCTTGATGGTTTTTGCAACTGCACTTGGGGACACTTTCAAAGTTTTCCCAATTTTTAGGACTGACTGACCTTCATTTCTTAAAGTAACGATGGCCACTCATTTTTCTTTACTTAGCTGCTTTTTTCTTGCCATAATACAAATTCTAACAGTCTATTCAGTAGGACTATCAGCTGTGAATCCACCAGACTTCTGCACAACACAACTAATGGTCCCAACCCCATTTATAAGGCAAGAAATCCCACTTATTAAACCTGACAGGGCACACCTGTGAAGTGAAAACCACTTCCGGTGACTACCTCTTGAAGCTCATCAAGAGAATGCCAAGAGTGCGCAAAGCAGTCATCAAAGCAAAAGGTGGCTACTTTGAAGAACCTAGAATATAAGACATAATTTCAGTTGTTTCACACTTTTTTGTTAAGTATATAAGTCCACGTGTTAATTCGTAGTTTTGATGCCTTCAGTTTGAATGTACAATTTTCATAGTCATGAAAATACAGAAAAATCTTTGAATGAGAAGGTGTGTCCAAACTTTTGGTCTGTACTGTATATATTTATTTATTTATTTATTTTGCAAAAGTTTTAGGCAGGTGTGGAAAAACTGTAGCTATTTCACAATGCTGTCAAAAATAAAAGTGTTAACAGTTTATTTTTAGTAAAAGTAAAGCAGATATAAATCAATCAATATTTAATGATCAAAACAACATCAACAAGTCAATTCTTCTGGGTACACTTGCACATTTTTTGAAGAATCTCAGCAGGGAGCATGTTCTAAACATCTTTGAGAAATAATTGACATTAGCTTTATGTTTGAGGTCATTGTCTTGCTACAGACTAAATTTGGAGCCCATGAGAAGTCTCCACCGGCGACTGTTAACTTGTTAAATCCCACTGTCAATCTCTGACAGTGGCATCCGATGGGTTGTCATGACAGACAAAGGTGTACCAAAGACCCCCGTGCCTGTCAACACGATCCTCCTGTGAACGGCGGCTCAAGGCTGGTGTTCATAGGAGATTGTGATTTTGCTATACATAACATGGCTATGCATGGAACAACGATCAGATGATCGCAGATTCAGGTCCCTTAAGGAGATAATTAAATACAGTAAAAATAAAAACATTTCTTGGTGTCTTCAAGACTGGGAAAATACAGGTAGACACTTATCTATCATTTAACATCATCAGGCAGGCATCTGATTGGAATTAATTCTCCAGCAACACAACGACCCCAAACATGCAACCAAAATCATTAAGAAATATCTCCAGCATAAAAACAAGGTAGTAATGATATGGTCCGCACAGAGCCCTGACCCCAACATCATCATCATTTGTAAGAGAAAAAAAGATTTACACAAATCTACAGCTACAGAATATCTGTGGTTAGTTCTCCAAGATGTTTGGAACAACCTCCCTGCTGAGTTTCTTAAAAAAAAATGTGCAAGTGTATCTAGAAGAATTAATGCTACTTGGAAGGCGAAGAGTGGTCACACCACATATTAATTTGGTTTGCATTCTAAGCTATATTTTAAGACTCCTTGGTTGTGTAGCATACAGGAACATTAATGGCAAAACGTAAGATGCCCTGTGATCCACTTGTCTAAGCAGGACTGACACTATGAGAAGAACTTGCCTGCTATAATGCTCACTTGCATTTGATAACTATGTTTCCTTGTAAATATATACCGTTCATTTTACTTCGGTAGCTGATAAGCAGCCATGCAGAAAACAGATGCGGTACATTTTATAGACAGGGTTGTTCATCTCCTTGCACCTCACAAGAGCTCCTTCAATCAAGTGACACTGCTGTCTATTCTATAACCTGGCTTATCCTCCTCTGCAGTAATTCTCAGCAAATTGTCTGGCACATATTCACCAGCCTAATCCTCCTGCACTTTGTAGCGTCAGTCTTGTGATTAATGTACTGCTCTTCTGGATGCAGCAGACTGTGCCAGCTGACCAAGGGCTACTTAAAGTGAGTGTTGCTCTGAAGGAAGTGTACCGGTAATTGCTGGGTTGTGTGGACATTTTCTATATACACATTTAGTTTACACTAGACACAATGTTTTACTTTTGTTTGTTTTCTAAAATAAAAACAAATTGTAACCACTATTCTCATTCACGCCACAGGCAGGCACAAATGGATGGCATAAAAGTATCTAGTTAGCCTTTTATGGCCAGCTTTAGGCTCCGGTCATACTGTCAATATAATTTCTGTTCACAGAAAATCCATCAGAGCCATCGTATAATTGTATAGTTTTACAACTCATTCAAATGTTAGTATTTTTCCCATATGCAAAAAATGGTACCAGTGTCATCAGTGGCCAGTGTGTCATCAGTGTTTGGCCAGTGTGTCAGTGTTTGGCCAGTGTGTCATCAGTGTTTGGCCAGTGTGTCATCAGTGTTTGGCCAGTGTGTCATCAGTGTTTGGCCAGTGCGTTATCAGTGTTTGGCCAGTGTGTCATCAGTGTTTGGCCAGTGTGTCATCAGTGTTTGGCCAGTGTGTCATCAGTGTTTGGCCAGTGTGTCATCAGTGTTTGGCCAGTGCGTTATCAGTGTTTGGCCAGTGTGTCATCAGTGTTTGGCCAGTGCGTCATCAGTGTTTGGCCAGTGTGTCATCAGTGTTTGGCCAGTGCGTTATCAGTGTTTGGCCAGTGTGTCATCAGTGTTTGGCCAGTGCGTCATCAGTGTTTGGCCAGTGTGTCATCAGTGTTTGGCCAGTGTGTCATCAGTGTTTGGCCAGTGTGTCATCAGTGTTTGGCCAGTTTGTCATCAGTGTTTGGCCAGTGTGTCATCAGTGTTTGGCCAGTGTGTCATCAGTGTTTGGCCAGTGCGTTATCAGTGTTTGGCCAGTGCGTCATCAGTGTTTGGCCAGTGTGTCATCAGTGTTTGGCCAGTTTGTCATCAGTGTTTGGCCAGTGTGTCATCAGTATTTGGCCAGTGTGTCATCAGTGTTTGGCCAGTGCGTTATCAGTGTTTGGCCAGTGTGTCATCAGTGTTTGGCCAGTGCGTCATCAGTGTTTGGCCAGTGCGTTATCAGTGTTTGGCCAGTGCGTCATCAGTGTTTGGCCAGTGCGTCATCAGTGTTTGGCCAGTGTGTCATCAGTGTTTGGCCAGTGTGTCATCAGTGTTTGGCCAGTGTGTCATCAGTGTTTGGCCAGTGCGTTATCAGTGTTTGGCCAGTGCGTTATCAGTGTTTGGCCAGTGTGTCATCAGTGTTTGGCCAGTGCGTCATCAGTGTTTGGCCAGTGCGTCATCAGTGTTTGGCCAGTGCGTCATCAGTGTTTGGCCAGTGTGTCATCAGTGTTTGGCCAGTGTGTCATCAGTGTTTGGCCAGTGTATCATCAGAGTTTGGCCCTTTCCATTGTTTTCATCTCATTTATATGGATTTCCTGCCCACGACTCCACATGGCAAAAATTACAGTGAAAATCTAGAGATGCTCTATTGTTGTGCATAGATAATTTATTTAGAGGCCCATGCCCACAAACAGGCTCCTTATTAAAGTGGTTGTCCGGGACATTAACATTGATAGCTTATCCTTCTGTATAGTGGCAGCAGCCGGGTACTGCACATCGGCCACCTATTCAAACCAATAGGGGGTGGATGTCTAGTACCCCGCTGCAGACAGTATTCCATTGACAGAGCTGTGTAGCTCTGCAACTGAGCCCTTCCACAAGCTGCCAAAAACCAGGAACAGATGAGGCGGTGATGTAAAGGAAAACTGCAAAATCCATATCTTCAGAGAGGGGACATACCTTGGGTATGGAAAGTATTCATACCCCTTTAAATTTTACACTCTTTGTGTCATTGCAGCCATTTGGTAAATTCAAAAAAGTTCTTTTTACACATTAATGTACACTCTGCACCCCATTCTTGACTGAAAAAAAAAACAGAAATTTAGACATTTTTGCAAATTTATTAAGAAAGAAAACTGAAATATCACATGGTCGTAAGTATTCAGACCCTTTGCTCAGACACTCATAAGTCACATGCTGTCCCATTTTCTTGTGATCCTCCCTGAGATGGTTCTACTCCCTTCATTGGAGTCCAGCTGTGTTTAATTAAACTGATAGGACTTGATTTGGAAAGGCACACACCTGTCAATATAAGACCTCACAGCTCACAGTGCATGTCAGACCAAATGAGAATCATGAGGTCAAAGGAACTGGCCAAGGAGCTCAGAGACAGAATTGTTGAAAGGCACAGTTCTGGCCATGGTTAAAACAGAATTTCTGCAGTACTCAAGTTTCCTAAGAGCACAGTAGCCTCCATAATCCTTAAATGGAAGTAGCTTAGGGCCACCAGATGTCTTCCTAGACCTGGCCGTCAAGCCAAACTGAGCAATAGTGGGAGAAGAGTCTTGGTGAGAGAGGCAAAAAAGAACCCCAAGATCACTGTGGCTGAGCTCCAGAGATGCAGTAGGGAGATGGGAGAAAGTTCCACCAAGTCAACTATCACTGCAGCCCTCCACCAGTCGGGCCTTTTTGACAGAGTGGCCCGATGGAAGCCTCTCCTCAGTGCAATACATATGAAAGCCTGCATAGAGTTTGATAAAAAAAACACATGAAGGACTCCCAGCCTATGAGAAATAAGATTCTCTGGTCTGATGAGATGAAGATAGACCTTTTTGGTGATAATTCTAAGTGGTATGTGTGGAGAAAACCAGGCACTGCTCATCACCTGCCCAATACAATCCCAACAGTGAAACATGGTGGTGGCAGCATCATGCTATGGGGGGTGTTTTTCAGCTGCAGGGACAGGTCAACTGGTTGCCATTAAAGGACACATGAATGTGGCCAAGTACAGAGATATCCCGGATGAAAACCTCTTTCAGAGTGCTCTGGACCCCAGACTTGGCTGAAGGTACACCTTCCAACAAGACAATGACCTTAAGCACACAGCTAAAATAACAAAGGAGTGGCTTCAGAACAAATCTGTGACCATTTTTGACTGGCCCAGCCAGAGCCCTGACCTAAACGAATTGAGCATCTCTGGAGAGACCTGAAAATAGCATCCACCAATATTCACCATCGAACCTGATGGAACTGGAGCGGACCTGCAAGGAAGAATGGCAGAGGATTCCCAAATCCAGGTGTGAAAAACTTGTTGCATCATTCCCAAGAAGACTCATGGCTGCACTAGCTCAAAAGGGTGCTTCTACTCAATAATGAGCAAAGGGTCTGAATACGTATGACCATGTGATATTTCAGTTTTTCTTTTTTAATAAATTTGCAAAAATTTCTACATTTCTGCTTTTTTCAGTCAAGATGGGGTGCAGAGTGTACATTAATGAGAAAAAAATTGAACTTTTTTGAATTTACCAATTTACCAAATGGCTGCAATGAAGCAAAGAGTGAAAAATGTAAAGGGGTCTGAATACTTTCCGTACCCACTGTATGTGTCTTTTTATATAGTTTATGTAAACATTTGGTTTCAACTGTATATATATCCTATGTGTTGGAATCAGAGGTGTGTATACCATACTCTCACTGTGAATTCCCCAATAACTGGCCTAGTAGTGGAAAGAGCCGCAGCCTAGTCCATTACTCGTCACTCAATTGCGTAATTGTCCTGACAATTGGAAGCAGCAGAGTTACCGTATTTTTCGGACCACAAGATGCACTTTTTTCCTCCAAATTTGGGAGGAAAGTGTGGGTGCGTCTTATGGTCCGGATGTAACATGTGGGGAGGGGGCAGCAGTGATCCCACTCACAGGAGGCAGAAAAATGTCCCAGCTGCCTGGCTGCAGTGCTGGGGAAACCATGTGATCCCGATGATTAAAGTGCAGTGAATATTCATTAGCCGCTTCCCTGCCCACCTGTCAGCTGAGCAGTGAGCGGGGAGCAGCCATTGAATAGTCCTTCACTTAAATAGGGACACACATGGTTTTCCCAGCGCTGTATTCCTGCAGCAGCTGGGGAGATCTGTGTGTCTGGTGTAGGAGGAGGAGGGGGCAGCAGCAGGGGGCCAGGTAGACAAGATCGCTGCATACCTGACAGGCTGTGCTGGATGCTGAGGCATAAGGACCTGTGTGATGTCATGAAGTGGGCGGGCTGGAGCATCACATGGCAGCACAGAGCCCTCCCTCTTCTTGACGTCATCACAGGTCCTTCAGACTCCGCACTAGAATCTGCTGGCTTCCTCTTATAACCTGTGCTGTGGAAAGGCAACAAGAGGGAGGGCTCTGTGTGTGCAGTCATGGGATGCTTGTACCTCACCACAGTGTGGCTGGCTGCCACAATTAAAAGGTTAGTCTTTACAACACACAATAAAGCACTCTGCCACTCCTGTGGTGAACTATAACTCCCAGCATGCCATATGATCTGCAGGACATGCTGGGAGTTATAGTTCTCCCATGAGATCATAAAGCAGCACTCCAGTGTTATTTTTTAGTGCTGGAGTGGTGCTTTAAATATAAGCCCTGTGCCCCCATTCTTATACTCACCCTCCAGCTTCTTCACATAGTACTTCACAGCCACCACACTGGTCCTGCAGCACCATCTTCTACCTGTAGCTTCCAACATAATAACATACTATTATATATAATAACACCACATATAATAGTATGTGATTTATGTTATTAAATATTTTACCACTTTTTTTGCTTCAAATATTTTTTTCCCTATTTTCCACCTGTAAAACCTGGGAGCGTCTCATAGTCCGGTGCGTCTTATAGTCCGAAAAATACGGTATCTACTTTAACAAACTGGTGGCAGCAGTGGGATCTGCGTTATCTCTCTTAGGCAACAGTCACACTAGAGAGGAATACGGACGAGGGAGAGGCGCAAAAACAACGCATTGCACTTGGACCAATGTTTCTCTATGTGGCAGCTTCCATCAGCTGTATATTTCTCGGCCGTATTTTACGAGCTGAGAAAATTGCATCATCCTGCGTTTGTCAGCGTATTGCGCCAAAAATTTACCAAAGAAAGTCTATGGCGGCGAGAAAAAGGCGGATTACACATGGACCATCAGTGTGACTTGCGAGAAATACGCACCGGTATTCTATAGAAAAGCTGGTAATTCAGTGCGGTGTACAGTAAAATCACACTAACAGGTTATAATAGAATAGCTAAAATAAATGTCTACACATAGAATAGGTATATATATATATGTCATTGACACACACACACACACACACACATATATATATATATTTAGATTTCATACAGAGCTAGATAGCATAAAACCGGTAATTCAATTGCCGGCTTTTCCTCTCTCCTTATCAAACCCGACAGGATATGAGACATGGCTTACATATAGTAAACCATTTCATATCCCTTATATTTTTACATATTCCTCACTAATAATGTTAGTAGTGTGTGTGTGCAAAATTTGGGAGCTCTAGGTGTTAAAAGAAAGGGTTACATCACGGAAAAAACTGGCTTATACAGAGCTCATGAATATGGAGGACTACATGACAGCAGGTTTTCTAGTCCTCTGGTGATAATCTCCTGCTGATAAAACAGTGATTTTATCAAAACTAAAATACTGAGCAGCCCAGTAAGTGACATATTGATGGAAGCAGTGTCTCTATCTCTACATCATTCTACTCTCAGATTAGGTGGCCAAAACTTGGTGACCGATTCACTTTAATGGAGACTTTTTTTTTAATCTTACCCTGTTTTTTATGAGCTAAGGATATGTTACAAGAGTGTGCTTACCTATAGCTGCTTAACATCTGGATGTTTCATGTTAACAGTAGTCAAAAGTGTGAACCATTTGCAAATAAAAAAGTGTCCATGGCCGACATATAGGCAGGTATATTGGGATTTGCAGTTTTTCACACGTACTTGAACATGTGTTTTTGAATTGAAGAGATCGCCTGGATTTTTTCTTGTAGCATTGTGAATTTGTGTATTATTGGAGACAGAAGTTCCAGGTTTTCTTCTCTGGTTTCTTGCCTGCGAGCGGTTTGGCTCCAGTCCACTGTGTTACTGAAGATCTGTGAAGGACTCATTTGTCTTTATTCATGTTGGTACCAACAGGGGAGCGCGGCCTCCGAACAGTTCTATGGACAATAACAAGCAGGGGGATATTTTCCGCTATGACGGTATTCTGGACTGTGTTTTTAAGCCATTTTTCAATTTAACAACTCTGTACAGGAACCCTGTTGGCAAGATGCATTTCTTTGCAGCCCTTTACATATTTTACAGGATCAAATCATGTTGACCTGGAGCTAGTGTGTACCCATTGGTAACTTTCACATAGTCATTATGGTCACGCAGATGTAAAATGCACTGCAGCATAAAAATAACTCCGAGTCTTCTGTGGGTAGAAGTGTTTGCATATGTTTATACACTGGTTACCAGTGAGAGCGGAGGGAGACTTACTGCATATTCTTTTTATTGATTCTTCTTTTGATTTTAAGGCAGTTTTCCGGCTTCGTCCATATCATCACTTACAATACTAATTGTTTTCCTTTATAGTGAAGACCGCTCTTAATGACATTGGCTGAAAGTTGTAGTCGTAACAATCAGATGCCTCCCTCATGGCATTGCAAGATAGATAAGTATCTGCCTGTGTTTGTCAGCATTGAGGACACCATTCATCCTGACTAAATCCCCAACTACATTTGCTGAAATCCTAGGAGCCTCCACCATGATTCACTGTTGTCTGCCCTTCAGTAAATAAACTACATTCTGTTACAGCAAAATATTTCACATTTTGACTCATCAGTTCAAAGCACCTGCTGACATTTTGTACAGCTCACTTCCTATGGTTTAGGATAGGTCGTCAATGTTAGATCGGTGAAGGTGCAATACCCGGCACCCCGCCTGTTAGGAAAAACACCCAAGGCTGGGTTCACATTGCGTTATGGCAGTCCGTTAGACGGACTGCGTTACACCGTGGCATAACGCAGTGTAACACAGTCCATTAACGCTGCCCTTAATCCCTATTATCGGGCGCATCGCCAACACATGCCATAATCGGCATGCGCTAGCGATGTGCCGTCATTCAGTGACGGAGCCTCGGACGTGGGCTGCAGTGTCTGAGGCTCCATCACTGCTAGCACAGATGAATCATCTGCTCTAGCGGTATAGCATAACGTGATGGCGTGTATGCTATATCGTTAACGCAGCCGGTCAACGATATGCGTTGAACGGGCTGCTTAACGCAATGTGAACCTGGGCTAAGGCCGGCGTCACACCTAACGTATCAAAATACGGTCCGAGATACACAGAAAAGTTCCTGAACAGTGAGCCGTGTTCAATGCGAGGATGCAATTTTTTCTCCAAAAATGATCCATGTGTCATCCGTATGGCATCCGTACAGCGAGATTTTCTCGCCGGCTTGCAAAATGGACATAGAATGGATCCATGGGCTCAAATATTCATGAAAACATATATACAGTCCTGGTGGCATAAACTCATATGAACTCTAGCGTAGGGAATTTTTCTGAATATTTTCTCACGCTAGAGTTCATATGAGTTTATGCCACCAGGGGGCGCAGCACCGCAAGTCAACAAAGCTGCATTCCATTCATTTCCAAGTGTTTACAGCCAGGGGCGGCTGCATTAGCAGGCTCCTGGTTGTAAATTTATTTAACCCCTTCTGATGGATTTACATCGTGGGACATGACTGTACGGCGGACAGGTATGGGATATTGTTGTTTTTTTATTTTTCAATTTTTTTCAGAAGGACGAGGGTCGTCAGTTGGATTGAGCGTGCAATAAAGATACTAAATCCCCATGTGTTTATTTCATTAAAATACTTTTTTCATAATGTGTGTGTGCATTTTTAACCTTTTATTACTATTGGATTAATAATGGATAGGTGTCTTATTGACATCTCTCCCTTATTAACCAGGCTTAATGTCACCTTACATTAGCAAGGTGACATTAACCCCTTATTAGCCCATATCCCACCGCTACTCGGGAGTGGGAAGAGAGAGGCTAAATGCCAGAATAGGCGCATCTTACAGATGTGCCTTTTCTGGGGTGGCTGGGGGCAGATGTTTTTAGCCAGGGGAGGAGGGGGCAATAACCATGGTCCCTCTCTAGGCTATTAATATCTGCCCTCAGTCACTGGCTTTACCACTCTGGCGGAGAAAATGGCGTGGGAGCCAGTTTTTTGCAAATAAAATGATAAAAAAACAGACAATGTGATTTTCTGGATTTTTTTTTCTCAGTTTGTCTCCCATAGTTGAGGTCTACCTATGATGTAAATTACAGACGCCTCTCATCTTTTTAAGTGGTGGAACTTGCACTACTGCTGACTGACTGAATACTTTTTTGCCCCACTGTATATATATATATATATATATATATATATATATATATATATATATATGTATATTAAGACGTTCCTAACGTCTAGGTACTTGCATTATTAAAGGGAATCTGTCCACGGGTTTTTGCTACCTCATCTGAGAGCAGCATAATGTCGGAAAAGAGACCCTGATCCAGAGATGTATAACTTACACTGAAAAGTAAAAGGATAAGGCTATGTTCACAAGTTACATTTTTGTGTTTTCTGTATGCAGATTTTAGCAACTTTACCAGCAAAGTTATGAGATGTCAGAAATCTAAAGCACACATATTGGTTTTCTGGCAAACTTCAGAATGTCACTTTTTTCAGTGTATTTGCATAGTTTTTTCACCCGTTGGAAATAATGTGCAAGTGCAAAAACGCAGCAAAAATACAAGTATCCGATTTTGCTGTATTTTTGGTGCAAAAACCTAAGAAAGTCGAATCATGCTTTTTTGGGGGGCACTAAACTTTATCAACATGTGCAAGAGACAACAAAAACACAGCAATAAAAACACAGCAAAAACATCTGATTTTTGTAAGCAGCTGCTTCACTGACAAGAGGAAGGCCGGCGTAAGCACCTAGCGCACCAGGGCAAGTGCCAGGGCCCTGAGCCGGCGGAGGAGGGCAAACTCACCGTCGTGGACACCATGTGCTATGGGGGCCCGATTACTGTGAATGGGCCCACCCCACTTGCTCAGGGCCCCGACACTTGCGATAGTTACCTCTCCCTGTTTCTCCACTTCAGCGTCTTCCATGTTTCTGGACTGTGACATTCAGGTCAGAGGGAGCGATGACGTCAATAGTGTGCGCCCTCTGCCTGAGCATTCTAAGTGGAAATGTGTAAAGTTTCTGCTAATAGATGAGTCTGCTAATTAAAGGGAATCTGTTAGCAGTCTTTTGCTATGTAATCTGAGGACAGTGCGAGGTTGGGGTTGAGAAAGAGTTCAGCAATGTGTTCATTGTGTTCAATGTGTTCAGCAATGATTAGGCTGTGGGCTGTTGTTTTTTTACATTTAATGTTTTATCACCAGAAAATGTCACTATGGATATCAATGCATCTCTACTGTGGGATGTCCATGAATAAGATACAACATAGGAATGTCTAGAGCCCTGACCTAAACCCAATTGAGCATCTCTGGAGAGACCTGAAAATGGCTGTCCACCAACCTTCACCATCCAACCTGACGGAACTGGAGAGGATTTGCAAGGAAGAATGGCAGAGGATCCCCAAATATAGGTGTGAAAAACGTTGCATCATTCCCAAGAAGACTCATGGCTGTACTAGCTCAAAAGGCTGCTTCTACTCAATACTGAGCAAAGGGTCTGAATACTTATGACCATGTGATATTTCAGTTTTTCTTTTTTGATCAATGTGCAAAAATTACTACATTTCTGTATTTTGCAGTCAAGATTAGGTGCAGAGTGTACATTAATGAGAAAAAAATGAACTTTTTTGAATTCACCAAATGGCTGCAATGAAACAAAGAGTAAAAAAATTGAAAGGGGTCTGAATACTTTCCATACCCGCTGTATGTTACCATTACAACAGTCTCACTTCACTTCATGCTCTAGGGCTTAATGCTTCAATTCTTTGTAGGATTCTATAGGTTACATTGTGACCAAGGGTTTAAATATCACAAACACAAAAACCCATTTTTCAAACCTGACGTGTTACTTTACGTGGTATAAACTCTGGAAAGTTTCTGAGTGATTCTGAGACTATGTTTTGTAACCCATTGTACTTTATGTTACTGGTATATTTGGGTGGATATTTTCTTATATAACATCAAAATATACCTGAAATTTGCCAGAAATATAGAAATTAACAATTTTCAAATTGAATTTTTAGAACGTTAAATCAGACACTCATACCATACAAAATAGTTACCATAAATGGGTTTTCCACTTTCAGAAGATCCCCTACCATAAGTTCATATGGTTTTCAAAAGGAAAACTGTTTTAGTCCCCCTACCACAGCCCAGCGCTGAGTTTCTGCTGCGGCATCCAGTGCCCGTTATTGTCTGCAGCACTGACGTCACAACTTAATATCTTTTAATGCAAAAAGTCTCCAGCTAAACATGACTCAAAGTAATGCATTTGTATGCAAATAGGACCCAAGAAAAAATGGAGTAGAGTAGACTCAAAAAACTAAGTATAAAATGCAGGAGAAGATGAGTCAAAGCAACAAAAAGCTCAATTTTATTTAAATACAAAAAGACACAATGTGGAACAAACAACATCATAATGAAGATCAGATCCATAAAAGAAGGAGGTGATACAGTGACACAGTTGCCCAAAGATAAAAAATATTGGCCGGTAAGCACAAAAACAGGTATTAATGGGGGTAATGAACATAAAAAAGATCCAACCAAATAACTGCCTCTACATTATAAGGTCATTTGTTTCAATCAAAAACGTGTTAAATATATTTGTTATTAAGAGCAGATAGCGGGTTAATTAGCCTTGCAACAATGCTAGTAGAGAAAAAAACCTGATTAATATCAGCTGACCACTAGTGTGGGTTGTAACCGTGCTGCAGGGACCTTGCCTCCATCACTCAAAAGTTTGGCCACCAAGGTGTAGGTACAGCAGAAAGGAGTACGTAAATATACTGGGTGGTTAAGAGAGAACTTCGATGCAGGTTGCAATTAAAAAATAACCCAGATGGTTAATGGATCATAGAAACAAAGAGTTAAATACCCATGATCATAAATGTAGTGGTGTGCCGGCCAGCAGACCCTGGCGTACGTTTCACAAGCAGGTTGCTTCCTCAACAACTTTTAGTGGCTTGTGCCGTCTACTTGTGCTTAGCCACTGAGCCCAGTTATTTTCTGTAGTGCCGTCGACATGACGTCAGCGCTGCAAGCAATAACAGACATCGGGAGCAGTGGCAGAGACTCAGCGCTGGACCTGGGGAAGGTGAGTAAAGGAAGTTTATTTTTTTCAAACAAACTGCACATAAGGACAGAAGTTTCCAAAAGTAGAAAATCCTTTTAATAATAAACATTTACCATATTTTTTGTTAAAATAATTTTTAAAATATCCTTTTATTTGGTTAGGATATTAGGCTTAAAAGGTTAGCAGCAATTGTTCATTTTTTGAAGGAAATTTCCCAAACTTACTTCTTAAAAGGCCTAAATACTGGACACCCCCAACAGTCTCACCATTTTAAAAACTCCACTACTCAAAGTATTCAAATCCACATTCAGGAAGTTTGTAACCCTTCAGTTGCTTAAGACCCACATTTTTCATTTTCACAAGAGGTAATAGAAGAAAATAGATCCCTTGATTTGTTGTCCAATTTCTCCCAAACATGGCTATATTCATATGTGGTAGCAGACTGGTGTTTAGGTACCCAGTTGTCCTTGGGAGGGAAAAAGTGGGATTTTATTTTTGGAGCTCAAATATGGGTGAAATAGATTGCGGATAATAAGTTGCATATGCAGAACCAGTGAGGTGCCAAAACAGCAGAAACCACAAGTGATCTTATTTTGGAGACTACACCCGTCAAGGAAATCAATAAGGGTATAGTGAGCATTTTGAACCCACAGGTGCTAGATAGAATTCTATAACAATGCAAAAATGTTTTTGTTTCTCCAAAATTTAATTTTTAGCCTCAAATTTTGCATTTTCACAAGGAGTAAAGGGGTAGTTTGGGAAAATGGACCTTACAATTGTTTTTGCACGCACTTTCTCCCAAATGCGGCAATTCATTAGTTGTACACTAACAGTCATTTTAATGCTCTATACATTGTGCTCAGCTTGTGCTTCTGAAAAATCATGACCAATCGTGGTAGCTGCAAAATGGCTATCAGTGGTAATTAAGGTTTAACTCCTTAATGAGCAAGCAAAATTGTAGAATTCTGACCAGTGTCACTTTATGTGGTTATAACTTTATAATGCTTAAAAACGGATCCCACTGATTTTTTGTGACATATTGTGCTTCATGATAGTGGTAAAATTTCTTCAATATGACTTGCATTTATTTTTTAAAAAAAGGGAGATTTGGTGAAAATTTAGAAAATTTCACAATTTTCAAACTTTTCATTTTTATGCCCTTCAAAAAGAAAGATATGTCACACAAATAGTTAATAAATATTTCCAACATGACTACTTTACATCACTACAAATTTGGAAACATAATTTTCTTTTGTTAGGACGTTAGAAGGGTTAAAAGTTGACAAGTGATATCTTCTTTTTCCAACAACATTTGCAATACCATTTTTTCTTTAGGGACCATCTCACATTTGAAGTGACTTTGAGGGGTCTATATGACAGAAATTACCCAAAAGTGATCCCATTCGAAAAACTGCACCCCTCAAGGTGCTCAAAACCACATTCAAGAAGTATATTAAACCCTTCAGGTGCTTCACAGGGAGTGAAGCAATGTGAAAAGAAAAAATGAACTTTAAAATTTAGACACAAACTTTTTTATTTTCACAAGGGTAACAAAAGAAAATGGACCTCAAAATTTGTTGTGCAATTTCTCCTGAACACTCCGCTACCTTATTTGTGGGGGAAATCTACTGATTGGGTGCAGGGCAGGGCTCGGAAGGGAATGAGCGCCATCTGACTTTTTGAATGTAAAATTTGCTGTAATAATTGGTTGATGTCATGTCGTGTTTGGAGAGCCCCTGATATGCCTAAATAGGGGAAACCTCCACAAGTGATCCCATTTTTTAAACCCCACTCCTCAAGGATTTTATCCAGGGGCATAGTGAGCATTTTAAACCCACAGGTATAACATAGAATTTGATAACATAGGTTGTCATATTGAATATGTCATTATTAGTGTTGAACGCAGGTGCTTACTACTACAGTTCGCATTGAGTGCTCGGGTAAGCACCTAATATCGTGGGTGAGTGATGTGCTCCATTCCCTGTTAGACATCCAAAAAACATGCGGGGTTCTGCAATACTCTGTGTATACCAGAGCACCCAATGCAAACTTGAGTTGCGAGTACTAACGCTTAACACTAGACGTCATGTTGTCTTTTTTTTTTACAGTAGAAAAAAAAAAAATTCTAACCCCAATCCTAACCCTAACCCTAACTCAACCCTAGCACACCACTAACCCTAACACAGTTATAAACCCAACCTTCTCCCCAATCCTAAGCTCAACTGCAAAAAATGGGAAAAAAAAAGTATTTTATCATTTTTATCTAACTAAGGGGTGACAAAGGGGGGTTTAATTTACTAATTCTTTTTATTTTGATCACTGTGATAGGGTCTATCATAGTGATCAAAAGGAACCAATAGGAAAAATTTCCTATTGTTGCTGGCTGCCGGCCGGCAGATCTCGGTAGGCGCACTGCACATGCGCCCGCCATTTTTTTTTTATCAGGAAGATGACCGGGCCGAGGGACAGAGCAAGAGGGATCGGGGGTTGGTTGAGGTTCCTGGGGGGGGTCTTGGAGGGGAGCATTTCTCTCTCCTCTGACATGGACTGTATATCATGTCAGAAAAGAGAGAAATCATTGAAATAATGATTAATGGCGATCACATGATTGGACACCGGAAAATACGGCCTGGTCGTGTTCTCTGGGGTGGAGCTCAGCTACCCCCAGTAGTCGAGATCCCGGAGATTTTACGATTCTGGGGGGCGCTACAGCCTTGGTTTACTTATGCATTATTATGCACTGTTAGCACAGAGATCCCCAACACTAGTTTCACTCTATTTTTGTGAATTTAAACTGTGATGTATACTATGTACCTGGTGAAGGTGCTGGTACTGTGCTGAAACGTGTTGTATGCAATATAGAATCTTTTTGATACTTTAGGCTCCTGAATAGTCTCCACCAGCACCAATTTGACATGCATTTTGTTTACTTCTACTGATAAAAACATAAACGGCAGTTCAAGCACATACATATATATACAGTATATCACAAAATTGAGTACACCACTCACATTTTTGTTATTTTATTATATCTTTTAATGGGACAACAATGAAGAGATGTCACTTTGATACAATGTAAAGTAGTCAGTGTACAGCTTGTATAACTGTAAATTTGGTGTGCCCTCTAAATAACTCAACACACATCCATTAATGCCTAAACCACTGGCAATAAAAGTGAGTACACCCCAAAGTGAAAATGGCCAAATTGTGCCCAATTAGCCAATTTCCCTCTCCGGTGTCATGTGACCCATTAGTGTTACAAGGTCTCAGGTGTGAATGGGGAGGTGTGGTAAATTTGGTGTTATCGCTCTCACACCGTCTCACACTGGTCACCAAGTTCTGAGAATCTGAAAAAAAGAATTGTTGCTCTACATAAAAATGGCCTAGGCTAGAAGAAGATTGCCAACACCCTGAAACTGAGATGCAGCACAGTGGGCAAGACCATACAGCGGTTTAACAAGATCGGTACCACTCAAAACAAGCCTCACCATGGTAGACCAAAGAAGTTGAGCTCACGTGCTCAGCGTCATATCCAGGGGTTTTTTTCAAAATAGATGTACGAGCACTGCTAGCATTGCTGCAAAGGTAACAGGGGTGGTGGGATAGCCTGTTGGTGGTTAAACAATACACCGCACACTGCATGAAAAAGGTCTACAAGGCTGTCATCCCAGAAGGAGGCCTCATCTAAAGATGCACAAGAAAGCCAACAAACAGTTTGCTGAAGATTAGCAGACTACGGACATGGATTACTGGAAGTATGTCTTGCCTATAGTCATGGTGGTGGGAGTGTCATGGTTTGGGGCTGCATGAGTGCTGCCAGCTGCGGGGAGCTATAAATCATTGAGGGAACCATGAATGCCAACATGTACTGTGGTATACTGAAGAAGAGCATGTTCCCCTCCCTTTGGCAACTGGACCGCAGGGCAATATTCCAACATGATAACAACCCCAAAGACACCTCCAAGACAAGCACTGCCTTGCTAAAGATGCTGAGGGTAAAGGTGCTGGACTGTGAGACATCCTGAAATGGAAGACGGAGGAGCGCAAGGTCTCTAACATCCACCATCTATGTGATGTCGTCATGGAGGAGTGGAAGAGGACTCCAATGGCCAACTGTCAATCTCTAATGAAACCCATGACCAAGAGAGTTAAGGCAGTGCTTGAAAATAATGGTGGCCACACAAAATATTGACAGTTTGGGCAAAACTAGACCATTTTTACTTAGGGGTGCATTCACTTTTGTTGCCAGCGGTTTAGACATTAATGGCTGTGTGTTGAATTATTGAGAGGGCACACCAAATTTACACCATCATAAAAGCTAGACACTGACTACTTTACATTGTTGTCCCATGAAAAGATATAACAAAATACTTACAAAAATGTGAGCTGTGTACTCACTTTGTGATATATATATAATTACATACTGTATATTAGATATACTGGTAATAGTGGGAATGCATTCTGCATTCATCTTCCTGCTATTCAACTTACAAACTAATAATAGGTAACACTCAGGAAAGGAGCAGGTACAATGTTCAAGTAAAACCTTGAAATAATTATTCTTTTATTCCCTATGAATTCAGAACAACCATAAAGCCAAAGGAGAACTGTGTTAGTTTTCATATGCCCGGCATTGTGAGCTCCATGCACTGCAGGATTTGATGATTCGCACATTACTTCCTTCTCAACAATGTTCCTATTTTCTTCTATTTTATTAGTTTGCAAAAGCTACAAACTGAAAACAGGAAACTTCATATAGTAGTAAAGCTACAGTGCATTGTTCCAAATAGTTGCAAACTCAACCATTCATTTTATGTGATTAGTTATGTCAGAACATCTCTTTTATAAGTAACAGAAGAACATAAAAATCCCTATCCAAGAATTAAAGTCAACCTGTCAGCAGGGTTGTCCACAGTAACCTACAGACACTGTCAGGTCAGCGCCATTATACTGATTAGGCCGGAGTCACCCTAAACGTATGAAAAATCAGTCAGAGTCTCCCTGCCGAGAGTGCAAATAGACAATACTGCTATCCACCTAGTCAGCGTAGGGCAGAGGTCCCCAACCTTTATGCGCATATTCATCACTGTAATGAGCGGTACCACGTGACCACTCACACAGGACAAGCTGCCAGTGCTGAGAGGAGGCATAACGGGAGCTGGGTATTTCTCTGCAAGCGGGCAGGCGCGCGGGGGGTTGGGAGGGGTGGGAGGCGTTAGGTGACCCCAAACTTTATTTTTAACAAAAAAAAACTTGATTTTTCATCGCTTCTCTCCTGCGAGCGCTGCAGGGGAGAAGAGATGAATGCCACCTTCAGCACCACACGAATGGGACAGCGCTTACTGTAGTGCTGTCTCTCCTGCATGGTCCGTGTGGTCCTCAGGCGGCACACGGGCGAGACACATCTGCATGCCCCATGCACAGAACAAGGTATGCCTTATTTTCGGGGGGGGGGTTGCCTTATATTAGCAGGCACAGTGCTCCCCCTAGCATGCCTTACTTTCGTGGAGCGCCCTATTTTGGGGGGAAACACGATAGAATAGATGGATTACATACAGTAAATACACATAGAATAGGTAGATATACAGATGTCTGTGACAAATAGAATTAGAGTCGGTGGAATGGGCGAGGTCATGAGTATTGTTTAATTAAGATTTATTAAAGGAATCTGTGTCATTCTTTTAATTAAAGGACTTTTTTCTGGGTGTCTATGTTTTTATACGATATGACTATGGGGTTAGTAATGGGGGCCTCTTACTGATGCCTCTCCATTACTAACCTCAGGTTTTGATGCCACCTGACAATACAAAGGTGACATCAACCCCCCCAACTATCACCCCACTTGACACTACTACAGGGCAAGTCAAAAGAGCTTTTTAATAGCCAGCAAAGGCTAAGTATACAGTTGTGAGCTGATATTAATAGCCTGGGAAGCTCCATGGGTATTACGCTCTTCCCAGGATATAAACATCTGCCCCCAGCCGTTGGCTTTCCCTCTGCTGGTTAAGAAAATTATGCGGGAGCCCACGCCATCTATTTCAGATAATCTTTTATTAATTAGACATGTACAGTAAGCTGCACACACACTGTACTAATTGGATTTGTCACTGACATCTGTATATCTACCGGGTATTTACTGTATGTAATCCATCCATTGCATGCTTTCGGCTCCTGCTATGATTTTACACTATGCGGCTGCTGAATTGCCAGCTTTTCTTTTATCTATGTTATATATATATATATATATATATATTTGTGTGTGTCACCGACATCTATATATCTATGGATTCTATGTGTATATCTCTATTCTATTATATCCTGTCACTCTGTGATTTTACTGTATGCAGCAGGTGAATTTCCGGCATTTCAAATGACTTCGGTGCGTAAAAATCGGACAGCTCTTGCATGGGCCTAGTACTATGCGATGTTTTCTTGCATATTACTTGTCCGTATTCTATGTTAGTGTGACTCCGGCCTTAAAATGATACCATGGTTGATGAAATCCGTTTTTAAATTCAGTTTTGAGTTAATGATATTCTCATGCTTCGGGGCAGCCTTTGGGTGGGTCGTCATGTGGTGCTCTGATTAGGTATTCACCAGTATGGCTTCTCACAAGTCAATGATACCTCCGTGACATGCCTCCTTGTTTACAGAATGAATATTAAATATATCTTGGAACATAAAAATCCCCTTCTGCAGGCAGGTGCCGGCGGTGGTGCCTGCGCTGCAGCATGATCGCATATATAATGTGTATGTAATTCATTTCTTTAATGTTATCCTTAACTTCCTAAAAAAAAAAATCAGTTTGAAAATGGCGCCAGCCTCGCCTGCGCAGTAGCAGCAATCTGCAAACTGATAGCTGCTACTGCGCAGGAGCCGCCATCTTGCTAGAGAAAAAAAAATCCCCCCTCCAAGATGGCGCTGTCGGCGCCTGCACAGTAGAAGCTATCGACGATCGTGTTACAAATGGAACATGGCAGCAACTGGGGCCTTCAGCAGGACCTTGGCTGCCCTGGCAACCCACTGGCACCCCCATGATTGCATGGTGTTGGGTCACTGGGTGCTATAAATAAATGCCCAAGCAGGATCCATCAGCATAAATGCTGCTGTCCGTGATTGACAGCGATATTTAAGGAGCTAACTGCATGGACCTGCGCTAGCTATAAATCGCTACTGTTAGGAGGCAGATGTCGGCTGTATAACACAGCTGGCATCTACTTTTTGTGGAGTAATGGTACATCATGTAGAAAAAAGGGTTAAGGTATACATTGAGACATGTATGCTAAATGGATGTCTCACAGTAGAAGTCATCACCCAGCGTGTTGTACAGAGTAGCCAAGTCTACAACCTTAGGCTACTTTCACACTTCCGTCTTTTGTCCTCCGTCGCAAACCGTCGGTTTGGGCAAAAAACAGATCCTGCAAATGTGCTTGCAGGATGCGTTTTTTGCCCATAGACTTGTATTAGCGACGGATGGCCACATGTCGTGTCCGTCTTGCGACGGATCCTTCGTGTTTTGGCGGACGCGACGCACAAAAAAAGTTCAATGTAACTTTTTTGTGCGTCGCGTCCGCCATTTTCGACCGCGCATGCACGGCCGAAACTCCACCCCCTCCTCCCCGGACTGCAGAATGGGCAGAGGATGCCCACGTCGTGCAGTAATTTTACAACGTCATTCGGTACGTCGGCCCGACGCATTGCGATGGGCCCGTACCGACAGAAATGTGAAAGTAGCCTTATGTCTTTTTTTGTGATATACTATTTACCAGCCAGATGAGGGTATCTAATCAACACTTTCCCTGTCTATGTGCGTGCTTTGCGTTTAGTTTTCCAGGTGTACAAAGTAAATATAAATGACGAAAGGAAAATAATCACAAATTGTTTTATTTGCATGATACTTTGGTCCTCCCTTGTTTTGATCGTTGCATTCTGATGGTAAGTTTTCATTAATCGTGAATCTAATGATAGCATTAAGACAAACATAGAGGTATTTCACATATACAAGAAACAACTGACTTTTATATCCTCATTCAGCTTTAAGAATTAGGTAAAGGGTAGTAGGTTTCACTTTAACCAGTTATAGGTTGGGTTTCCCCTATCATAAATAAACTGTGGAATTCCCCTGAAATCCCCTGTATGTTTTAATAGTTTAAAAAAATGGACAAAATTGTTTAACAAACACTAATTTATTACAGTCATAATTACCCACATAGAACTGTTTATTTTTAATTTCTTCATTTTATTGTTCATTAGCTTCTTAAATGCAAAATTAAGCAACTTTATAGTCTTTATTAAACAATGTTCTTCTATATATAGCTAGCATTCTGTTCATGGAGCGCATGTAGCGTTCCGCTGGGTCCCTCATTACTGATGGGGGTGCGGATACATATTACAAGCACCACTCCACCTACTACTGTCCCCTGATGAATCCGGAGAATTAAGAGGGGGGAAAACATGTCGGGACACTGTTTTGTCAGAATTTCTGCTGTGATTGGCAGGACACTGTTTCCCTGGGCTGTACATATTAAATACCGGTGTCATAGAGGGATAACATCCTAATATTTCCCTCCTCTGGCTTTCAATATGCACATTTTGGGAATTTAGAAATCATGAATATTATGGGCATAGGAGTCATTCATACATGGCATCCAAGATTGTATTGACTTTATGACATAGATGCACATCTGTATCATTCTACAAACTTTATTCTGCCTAGAATTAATATATGTCCACAGTAGGATCCTCTATCAAGTGACTATTCTCAACTCACTATCTGCCAATGGACAGGGTTATAGTGGGTTTTTTTTCACTGAATGATGTGGTACTTAAAGGGATATTCCCATCTCCAACATCCTATCCCAATATGTAGTAGGTGTAATAATAATATTAGCAAATACCTCCAATTAGAAATATAGTATAGTTCTTCTGATAAACTATGCTGCTTACCCCCATGTGCAGAGCATTGAAGTAGCTTAGGTACCCATGGTTATAGAGATGAGAATAACCCTTAAAATAAGTAGGTAGGGTTTCATAGGGATACTTAGGGTCAGTCAACAGTGAGCGGGGGTGCCTTATCGTCTATATTAGGGTGCCAACCTCTGCGGACCGCTAGAGGTACTTCGGGGTTAAATTAGGGGATTAAAGATCTTGCACCCTCCTATCCTATGACATACATGCATTTTTATAATTAACGTGTTTTTGCCGTGATGTCTATTTTTCCAAATATTGTAATATTAATAATTAATAAAGATTATTTTATAAGGGTTTATTCTAGTTTTTGGTTTACCTTCACACCAATTTTCCAAAAAGTTGGGACGCTGTGTAAACTATGAAGAAAACAAGAATGCAAGGTGAAAATTAGACATTGTTCCATTTCATTTGAAAAAATGAACTTATTTAGAAATGGATGGCAGCAACATATCTCAAAACAGTTGGTAAAGGGTTAACAAAATGGAAAGTGACTAACTTTGAACTTCTGATCTGTGTTCTATGTTCTGAATAAAATATGGCTGGAAGAGATTTAAAAATCATTGTATTCTTGCTTCCCTTACATTACATCTTATACAATTTTTTGGAATTGGAAGATCAAAGTGCGCAGGGGGGAATCTGCTCCTGTCTTGCACTGCTGTCAGTATTTGGCCAGTATTTTACATCAGCATCTGTAATCCAAAACCAAGAGAGAAACAATCAGAGGAAAAGTATAATAGAAACACGTCACCACTTCTGCATTTTTTACCCTTCTCCTGGTTTTGGCTTACAAATACCAATGTAAAATACTGACCGAATACTGAATGTGAGCGCGGCCTATTGGTTCCTCTGCAAGAAACTTTGAGAATGCGGCATATAGATTCTAGCTAATTCTATTGCTGTACTCACTCAACTTCAGCTGAAACCGCTGACTAATTCTTGCCTTTAGAAACCACAAACTTCATTTACAGTGACCTCTGAAACACAGCTTAAGAAAAGGATTCTTGTACACAGTCTCTTGTTTACAGGACTTACTGTCAGAGAACCAGACCTCAACAAGAAGTAACACAAGAGTCCGGAGAAGGTGTGGGACGGCGGCTCAGGCTGATTCCCAAATGTTCTGCCGTATTATTAATAAGAGTGTGGGCAGTGACACTTTCCCACTATCTACTTAGCTGAAGAGCAAACACTACATTTAATTGGACATTTTGGAAACGGTGAAGTTTTCCTGAGAGCGAAATGTTCCATGGACTATGGCTTTGTCGTTGTTTTAAAGAAAACATAAAGCCTGGTACATAGTCAGGCCAACAAAAATGGCCACACGGTGATGAACCATTGCACATATACTAATAAATAGTCACGTCTCATTTTAGTATTATAGCATAAGAGGTTTGAGAAATTGATTTCAAACATAATAGATTTCTTAAAACACTTCCATAAGATATTATGCAAAAACACTGTCAACTTTTCAGAAATTCAAAGTGAATGGAGAGGCCATGATATAAAACACCATATCATTCAGGAATCACCAAATTACAGAACTAGAGCAGACAAGACTGGGTGTGACTTATCTAAGGGGGCAGCATCTGCTTCTCGCTCCCCTATGTCAGGCAGTGGGAAAGGTTTCTGCTACAGCCAGTTGTCTTACTGCCAGATATGTGAAAAGAAGGTAATGGTACAATCAATATGGATTACAAGCTCAAAGCCTGAAAGAGATTCTAATGACACCATGTCCCCTTCTGTTTCTTGTCAAGTTTCAGTGATCTTGTCATGAAGACATCTTGTAGAGTCAAGTTACTGGCTACAACTTTTTCTTTTTCTTATGAAAATGGCGCCGGCGGCCACACCTGTGCAGTTGCATCATTCAGAGCGTGATAGATGCTACCGCGCATGCGCTGCTACCGCGCATGCGCTGCCGCCAGCGCTTTTTTGCTAGAGAAAAAGAAAACTGGCTCCATCAAAATGGCACTGGCGGCGCCTGTGCACTAGCATCATTGGGATCGCCAACAGATGCTACTGCGCAGGCGCCGCCGGCACTATTTTGATTAAGATAATTTTTTTTTGCCCAACAAACTTATATGACAAAATCAAATAAAAATATGCATATTATAGATATCATGCTACACTGCAGGTGCCTCCACATACATGATGAATGTAATTTTTTTTGTTTTTTTCAAACAATATGATATGCAGTAAGTAAGATAGGGGGCAGGTCAAAGAACGATCAGTGACCTGTCACAACCATACAGATGAAAGCTAATCAGCACTACATGAAGACCCCCCACAGCTCCGCCCCGGAGCACAGGATTCTCATGAACTCAAAACTGAAAATAAAAATTAAACCACAACCACAAGATGGATTTCATCAACCAAGGTCTCATTTTAATCAGTATAACGGCGCCAACCTGACACTGTCTGAAAGTTACTAAGCATAATCCTGCTGACAGGTTCCCTTTAAGTTGTTTTTCTTTTTTTAATTGTGATTTAATTTGAACTTAATTTTTTTATTAAAGCAATCCTTTTTTTTCCCCACTCCAAGCATAGTTTAATAAGTGATAATTACATTAAATAATGCCCTACCACCAATTCAACTTCCCCTGCTGTTTTTATATTTGCAATTGTGTATTTTTTTCATGTACTCATATGTTAGCTCACGGCTACACTTGAGCTTTGCTGTTCATAACAGTCACTAGCAAAAATGTTGTATTACTAATAGTTATACTATTATCTATATACCGTATATAAAGCTGAGTGTATGTATGTGTGTGGTGGGTGCGTATGTTTGTATGTATGTATCAAGCCACGCCCACTTTGCATAGCACTGCCCACTCCGCAAAGCCACACTCACTCCACACGCAAAGCCCCGTCAACCCGACTCACGTTGTTAGCGCACACAGGCGGAGATAAATTCACCTCAAAAGCCACCCTGCAAAACTCACTGGCTGCGACGTCCCAGCCACTGCGAGCTACAATCAGGGCCGCCGCCTTCAGAAAAGCATCAGTGCACGACAGGCACAGGCCACATTTAGCTCTGTCATGTCTAGAATGGAGTTGCTCCTGTGAGGCATGACGTCAAGGGAAGGGAGGAGCCTCATGGACTACACCGCTGTGCTCATAACGGGAAGTTGCTGTGTACTTGTGAGGGGAAAATGAGAGGAGTGAAAGGAAAATGAGAGGAGTGAGGGGAAAAGAGTGGAGTGAGGGGAAAATAATTGAGTGAGGGGAAAATGAGAGAAAATGAAGAGGTGTGAGTGAAAAATAATGCAGTGATCGGAAAATGACAGGTGTGAGGTCAAAATGACAGGTGTGAGGTCAAAATGACAGGTGTGAAGGGGAAAAGTGAAAGGAGTGACAGGGAAAATGAGAGGTGTGAGGGAGAAAATGAGAGATGCAAGGGGGAAAATGACAGATGTGAGGGGGAAAATGAGAGGCATGATGGGAAAATGAGAGAAGTGAGGTGCTGCTGCAGTATGAGGCTATGAATAGAGAAGAGTGAGGCGCTGCAGGTGGAGGCTGTGTATAAGGCCACATTTTCAAGTTCAGTATTTTACCTCAGTATTTATAAGCCAAAACCACAAGTGGGAGAAAAATATAGAAGTGGTGACATGTTTCCAATATACTTTTCTTCTGATTGTTTTACGCCAAGTTTTAGCTTACAAATACTGAGGTAAAAATACTGACCAAATAACGTGTGAACGATGTCTAAAGGAGAAAAGTCTGTAGTGTTGAATATACGATGTGAAATGTTTTTATGTGCAATATAATAATTATAATTTGTTATAACTAACCACAGTTAGTTACTATGCCCGGGCCAGGCCGGGCTCTTCAGCTAGTTATTAATAATAATACTATACTGCTAATAGTTTTTTTGAGACTTAAAAAGGAAACTTTTTTTAAAGCAGTCCTTTTTGTTTCTCCCATTCCAAGCATAGTTTAATTGGATTAGTAATAATTAAATTAATGGTATGTGTTAAAAATAAATAATACCCTACCTAATAAACATAGAAAAACTTTCACCCCTAAATAATGTGTTCAAATTGCTCTGGTTTCAAATACGTCTTACATTGGTGGCCTAATAACACTTTGTATTGTTTATGTTTATAGAGTGGAAGCAAAGCTGAACTTTGGGATCTTTAAAAAACAAGGTGAAAAAAAAACCGGAAAAAATGAAGCTAAAACACAGTAACAAATGCTGCAAAACCTGCTTTTCTAAGCTGCTTCTTTACTCCCAAGAGATCAGGTTTTGGCTGCAGAAAAAAACATACCGTATATACTCGAGTATAAGCCGAGATTTTCAGCCCCAAAAAATGGGCTGAAAGTGCCCCTCTCGGCTTATACTCGAGTCATGGAAGGCAGGGGGGTCGGCAGGTGAGGGGTAGCGATGCCTGTCAAATACTCACCTGCTCCCAGCGCTCCTGGCGCGGTACCTGCATGTCCCACGGTCTCCGGGCGCGGCAGCTTCTTCCCCTGTTCAGCGGTCACTGGTACCGCTCATTAAAGTTATGAATTTGGACTCCACTCCCATAGGGGTGGAGACGTATATTCATTACTGTAATGAGCGGTGCCACGTGACCGCTCACTACAGGAAGAAGCTGCCGCTCCCAGAGACGTGGGACATGCAGGGACCGCGCCAGGAGCGCCGGGAGCAGGTGAGTATGTCATACTCACCTTTCCGCGTTCCACCGCCCCTTCGTCTTCCACGTCCTCTGCAGTGACTGTTCAGGTCAGAGGGCGCGATGATGTCTTAGTGTGCGCGCTGCCCTCTGCCTGAACAGTCAGTGCGGAGAGACGGGACGCTGAGGAGCAGCGACGAGAGGTGAGTATGTCATTTTTTTTTTTTTTAGTGCAGCAGCATTACATGTGGCACAATGCTATATGGAGCATCTATGGGGCCATAAAGAACTGCATGGAGCATTATATGGAGCATCTATGGGGCCATAACTGCATGGAGCATTATATGGGGCATCTATGGGGCCATGAAGAACTGCATGGAGCATTATATGGAGCATCTATGGGGCCATAACTGCATGGAGCATTATATGGGGCATCTATGGGGCCATGAAGAACTGCATGGAGCATTATATGGGGCATCTATGGGGCCATAACTGCATGGAGCATTATATGGGGCATTATATGGGGCATCTATGGGGCCATAATGAACTGCATGGAGCATTATATGGAGCATTACATGGGGCCATAAAGAACTGCATGGAGCATTATATGGGGCATCTATGGGGCCATAAAGAACTGCATGGAGCATTATATGGGGCATCTACGGGGCCATAAAGAACTGCATGGAGCATTAAATGGAGCATCTATGGGGCCATAAAGAACTGCATGGAGCATTATATGGAGCATCTATGGGGCCATAAAGAACTGCATGGAGCATTATATGGGGCATTTATGGGGCCATAAAGAACTGCATGGAGCATTATATGGGGCATCTATGGGGCCATAAAGAACTGCATGGAGCATTAAATGGAGCATCTATGGGGCCATAAAGAACTGCATGGAGCATTATATGGAGCATCTATGGGGCCATAAAGAACTGCATGGAGCATTAAATGGAGCATCTATGGGGCCATAAAGAACTGCATGGAGCATTAAATGGAGCATCTATGGGGCCATAAAGAACTGCATGGAGCATTATATGGAGCATCTATGGGGCCATAAAGAACTGCATGGAGCATTATATGGGGCATCTATGGGGCCATAAAGAACTGTATGGAGCATTATATGGGGCGTATTTTGTATGGAGCATCTTATGGGGCCATCATGAACTGTATGGAGCATTATATGGGGCTCCTGATTCAATATGGATATTCAAAAACACTTAACCTACTGATGTCTCAATTTATTTTACTTTTAATAGTATCTATTTTTATTTTTGACATTTACTGGTAGCTGCTGCATTTTCCACCCTAGGCTTATACTCGAGTCAATAAGTTTTCCCAGTTTTTTGTTGCAAAATTAGGGGGGTCGGCTTATACTTGGGTCGCCTTATACTCGAGTATATAAGGTAGCAAAAGCGTAATGTGTGTACACAGTTTATCTACTGTTTGTAAAACATTCTTCACAAGTACTTTATGGAAGTATCCCCTAGTCAGTGCAACATACCAAATATTCCAAACTGCAAGAAAAATTATGTAGCACTTCCCAGCTTAGATGTGATTAAACCACTGGTATCCAGCAGTGCCAGTGCCACAGGACAGTAGGGTTCTGATTATCACATCATTCCACAGCAGGCCGACTTCTCCAAACCAGCACTTAAGGTTAGGAAGGGAATGTTCTGGATCTAGAATGCATAATTACAATGCAAATCTGTGTTTCTAACGTTACACAAGTTCCGAGTAGCCAATTGTTGTACGTCAAATAATTACATTTGAAGAAGAAAGTACTTCTATATTTAACATGCTGCTTGCTTGTTCTCATAGCGGTACAATTCTCCAGATTACTACCTGCAGAACTCTTTGTAGCCAGCATAGCATGGCTCCCAAGTTCCATTAGTTCTTAAAGGGCTTTTCTGCTAAATACAAATAACACTTGGCCAAAGAGTAGGTGATAAATAATAATAATAATAATAATAAATGTGCATTTGCTGGGACCCCCAAAACGACCATAACTGTTGGCTCAAAATTCTCAATGACCAGAGATAAAGCATTTATACAAATGTCAAAAGAACAATCTGTTAGCCACATAAGGAAGTGCTACACATACAGTGACATGTGAAAGTTTGGGCACCCCTGGTCAAAATGACTTATTGTGAACAGTTAAGCAAGTTGAAGATGAAATGAACTCTAAAAGTCATTAAACTAAACATGACACATTTCTTTTGTATTTTTAGACAAAAAATATATATATTTTCATTTTTTACATTACAAAAATTACAAAAAGGAAAATGGGCAGATGTAAAAGTTTGGGCACCCTTGAAGATTTGTGTAATCACATAACTTTGACCAAAGTTTTAGACCTTGATTAGCCTGTTAGGGTTATGATTTATTCACTATCATTTTAGGAAAGGCCAGGTGATGCAAGTTTTTCCAGCTTTACAAAAACCCAGCCCCCTCTAACCTTGTGCCAAAAAACAGCAGCTATGGATTCTTCTAAGCAACTGCCTAGCACCTTGAAAATGGGGAGCCCCACAAAGGAGAAAGCTATAAGAAGATAGCAAGACATTTTCAAGTTGTCCTTTCCTCAGTCCGAAATGTAATTAAGAAATGGCAGATAACAGGAACAGTGGAGGTCAAGATAATGTGGAAGGTGAGCTCACTTTGCTGCTCCTTGAGGTAGATACAGGCACACGTGGGGTTAAAGTCTCTGGGTGGTTTATTGTATCATAAGCCAAAAACCCAAAATGATAACAGAAAAACAGCCTGTCTTGCTCAAAAGAAATAAACAGTTCATACACCGTCCTGCCCAGTACTTCTGGGACAACGCATATGGCAGCTCTCGCAGGAGCTAGCGGTCTGGAGGCTTCCTTCCTCCACACACAGAGGGAAAAAAACTGGCTGGACATTTAACTCCCTCCAGCCACACCCTGGAGGTGGAGATATGGTGGGCAGGCGTCCCGCCCATCACTGACCTCTCCACCATAAGAGCCATGCCCATATAGCAACTGGATTACTCTCAGCATATATCATGCTGGAGAAACCCCACTTATGTATCACACCAGTCACCCTCTCACAATAAGGTCTGGAAGACCAAGCAAAATTTTAGTGAGAGCTGTTCATAGGATTAATAAAGAAGCAAATAAGAACCCCCCCGCTTGACTGCAAAAGACCAACAGAAAGATTTAGCAGACTCCTGTGGACCGATGACTCCTGTGATGAGATTAAAGTAGAACTCTGGAGAAAATACATATACGCATGGTTCCTACCGTTGTCTATGCAGGGAGGAAGAGGGGAGAACACATATCATCCAGCACATCGGAGGTCACTGGGGCGGAAGTCATAGTGACTCGCCGCCTCCTCCGCAGAAGATCCCTGAATACATTACCCATAGATGGGAGGAAAGGTATGGATTGTGGAGTGCATGGCACAGGCTCGGGTTTCCAGCACCACAACTGCACATCACAGGGCAGTGTGACATGTTTGGGAGGGGGGTGATATTATAATGAAGACAGGAGGCGGGGAATTCTGTCAGGCACCCCACGTCCCAGAGTGTGCAAGAAATCATAAGCATAAAAAAATATGTTTTCTCGACAACAAGACAGCTAAAATGAGGCATTCATGTAGGAGTAGATTAACATTTCTATTACCTGTATGCCATATTAATAGGTAATACACATCCCAGGCGGTGACAGATTCCCTTTAAGAAAGGGTTGTCCAAGTAATGGACAACTCCTTTTAATGTCCACACATTTTATTTTTTCATTGTCACATTCCAAGAGCTATGAATAGTCTATGCTTTGTAGATGTAGGGCTTATTTTCTGCTGTAATAGTATTTTCAGTGGCAAAATTTTTACATACAACCTAATGCCTAACCTTTATTAACTCTTTCTGGGAAGAGATTTTTTAGAAAGCACCAATTCTGTTTTTTTTTACATTTTCCACTTTTATTTGCTGCACAAAAAAAATGTTAATTTTATTCTACGGGTCAGCACGACTATGCCAACACCAAATTTATATTGCTTTATCTATGTTTCATTACTTTTATACAATAAATACTGTTTGAAAAACAAACATTTCATTTTCAGTAATGTCGGCTTAATTTTTGCTTAACAATATGTCATTATCATTGGTCCCATTTTGGGGTACATATAACCATTTGATCACTTTCCATTAAAGTGAACCTGTCAGAAGGATTGTGCTGAGTAACCTTCAGGCCAGTCTCACACGTCCAGATAATTCTGGTACCGGAAAAATCGGTACCGAAGTTATCCGTGTCCGTGTGTCCATGTGCTCACGTGGCACATCAGTGTGGCACACGTACGGCAGCCGTGTGCTGCCCGTGTGCCGACTGAGGACCACACCGACCGTGCAGGAGACAGCGCTAGAGTTAAGCGCTGTCCCCTGCTTTTGGTGCTGAAGCCGGCATTCATTCCTTCTCCCCAGCAGCGTTCGCTGGAGAGAAGGAATGAAAAATCAATGTTTTTTTATATTTTTTTGTTAAAAATAAAGTTCGGGGTCACCTCCCGCCTCCCACCCCCTGTGCACCTGCCTGTTTGCATTAAAATACTCACCCAGCTCCCGCGATGCCTCCTCTCAGCGCCGCAGCTTGTCCTGTGTGAGTGGTCACGTGGTACCACTCATTACAGGGATGAATATGCGGCTCCACCCCTATGGGAGGTGGAGCCGCATATTCATCACTGTAATGAACGGTACCACGTGACCGCTCACACAGGACAAGCAGCTGGCACTGAGAGGAGGCATCGCGGGAGCTGAGTGAGTATTTCTCTGCAAGCGGGCGGGCGCACAGGCGGTGGGGAATGGGAGGAAGCTTAGGTGACCCCCCAAACTTTATTTTTAAAGAAAAAAAAGCAAAACGTAATTTTTCATCTCTTCTGTTCTGCAAGCGCTGCTTTCAGCCGAGCAGGACAGAAGGGATGAATGCCGCCTTCAGCACAAGCAGGGGGGACAGACCATTTTTGGGGTTTTGTGTAAAATTATGTTCAATTTGACTTTTTGCTGTTTTTTTGAGTGCTGTTCCAACACACAAATGAAATAAACATGTGTATAACAAAACATCTGTAATTGCAATAATTTTCTGGGAGAAATTCTTCATTTTTGTGAACAATTTTTAGGATACAAACACTTTTGTCAATGACTGTACATATCTGAAAAAGCTAGTTTAATAAAGAAAATATTAATTCCATGCTTTTAGTGAATTCTTCTATAGCGAGTTTCAAGACCCCCATACACATTAGATAGCTGTTGGAGGAACAATTGCTCCATCAACAGCTACTTGTCTCAGCTCACCCATACACAGGAACGCTCTGCTTGGCCAAGCGCTCCTGTGTTGTCAATGAGGGAGCTGCTTCTATACACCTGTGACAGCGGCTTATCTCGGGGGCCAAACAAAAGGATCAGTTGTTGAAATTCCGTAGGCCAAATTGTTCCCTCTTTGGGGACGAGTCTACACATTAGACTTTTGCCAGAGCCGACATTGGCTGGTTTGGCTTACTTTAGTCTAGTGTGTATGAGGCCTACAGTATCAAGATTTATCTGTCTCATCTACAGTTACTAAATGGTACCTAATGACGGTTTGCCTGCTGAATTAAACTGATATTAGTCACTGTGTTGTGGTAACATATATTGTATCCATCTAGAAATTATGAGTATTTCCCACATAATTTTTTTCATTTTTCACTTGTTTTACATTTTTTAACTTATGTCAGGCGCAAATAGTCAGAGACTTTAAATGATTATAGCCCTTTACTTCCTCCCAGCAGATGCCAATGGAGATAGTTAGCTAAAATAGAATTGGTAATTTCTTGTCCAAAGAATTAAAAGTTATTTGTGTATCAATAAAGGAAATACGGTAGTTATTTAGTAAGGTCCCTTTGAATACTGCAAAGTAAAATATACAAAAAAAAATAAAAATAAATCTTATACCAAGGCTCAAAAAATTGTTTTTAGAGCTACCCGCTAATATACATCATAAACTAAAGCTAAGACATAAAATGACACCTATTACATAATGACAGTTGTATGCAGGAACAATTATGTCATATACAATGCCCATAATATTGTAGCTAAAGCCTATAGAAAAATAAGTTTATTGTCTTTATATAATGCCAGTGTCTAAGGCTACTTTCACACTAGCGTCGGGCTTGGCCCGTCGCGGTGCGTCGGGCCGAGGTTCCCGACACTAGCGTTGTCTCCGCCGCACAACGGGTGCAGCGGATGCATTTTTCCAGCGCATCCGCTGCCCCATTGTGAGGTGCGGGGAGGTGGGGGCGGAGTTCCGGCCGCGCATGCGCGGTCGGAAAAAACGGACCGTCGGGAGCAAAAAACGTTACATGTAGCTTTTTTTGCTCCTGACGGTCCGCCACTGCACGACGCATCCGTCGCACGACGGGTGCGACGTGTGGCAATCCGTCACAATGCGTCGCTTAATGTTAATCAATGGTGAAAAAACGCATCCTGCAAACACTTTTGCAGGATGCGTTTTTTCGGCAAAACGACGCATTGTGACGGAATGCAGTTAACGCTAGTGTGAAAGTAGCCTTAGGCTTTATTTAGTGGCTAGTACTGCAATACTGAAATGCTCCCCATGTGTCTGTGGGTTTGCAAAGTTTACTGGGTTGTATCTCACATTCTAAGGCCATGTTCACACGTTGCTGTTTTTACCGCGGAACCGCAGCGATTTTGCCGTTGCGGGTCCGCTGCAGTTTCCATTGCGTTTACATTTACATGTAAACCTATGGAAACCGCAAACCGCTGTGCACATGCTGCAGAAAAAAACGCGCAGAAACGCAGCGGTTTACATTCCGCAGCATGTCACTTCTTTCTGCAGAACTGCAGCGGTTCTGCACCCATAGACCTCCATTGTGAGGGTCAAACCCGCAGTAAAACCCGCAGATGAAAAAATATCTGCGGGTTATCTGCGGTTTTGGGTGTAGAAACCGCTGCAGCAGGAAGTGCGTGGGCGGAGTGTGACCGTCAGCATAGAGGCATGTATGTGTGTGTGTGTGTGTATGTATGTGAAGTCTGTGTGTGTGCGTCTGTCTGTGTGTTTGTGTGTGTGTGTGTGTGTGTGTGTGTCCATGCGACGATAGTGAACCCAATTGTGCTAAGTCGCCGTATGGGATTACTACTCCCATCCGATATTAGGATGGGAGAGTTGTCCCAGTGTTTCCGGCGACTTAGCACAATTGTCAGTAAAACACAAACACATACAATACACATACAATTAACGTAACATACATGACAGACATTACATACAACATATAACATAGAGTATATACTCACCATACAGCACACTGGTACGCGAAGCCCTCGCCCCTAGGGAAAAAGTCCAAAAAAAATAAACCAAATCCATACTCCCTGTCCGCAGAATCCAAAACTGAGTGTCCCACGCCGATCGCTTGCTCTCCGGCGATAGACTACCAGGAGCGAAGCTCCTAGCAGTGTATCGCATCCTTTACCGGAGTTCAGCGGCTCCGGCGGCTCTATTTACGGCAGTACAGCTGCGTGTGAACTTTCCCACGCAGCACTGCTGTAAAGCGAGAGTACCGGGGTCAATGAACGCCGGTAAACTCTCGCGCATGCGCAGTTACACACCGACAGGAGACGGAGCTCCTGTCAGTGTGTTGCTTGTTATGACCCCAATGGCAGAGGGTCTCAGAATTTATAACCAAGTCTGCAAACACAAAAAACCAGCTCATAGGGCAGTGGTAACTAGGCTGACCATATACCTGAACCTAGCACCACAAATAGCAGCAGCCGGGGAACGTACCTACGTTGGTTCTAGACGTCTCGCGCCAGCCGGAGAACTAACTAACCCTAGAAGGGAAAAGATAGACCTTTCTTGCCTCCAGAGAAAAGACCCCAAAAGTTGGATACAAGCCCCCAACAAATAATAACGGTGAGGTAAGAAGAAAAGACAAACGCAAGGATGAACTAGGTTTTTTAGCAAAGAGAGGCCCACTGACTAATAGCAGAATATAGGAAGATGACTTATACGGTCAGCAAAAACCCTATCAAAATTTCCACGCTGAATATTCAAGAACCCCCGAACCGTCTAACGGCACGGGGGGAGAATATCAGCCCCCTAGAGCTTCCAGCTATATCAGGAATCACATTTGGTACAAGCTGGACAGAAATAAGAGCAAATGAAAATAACAAAAAAATAAGGAAGCAGGACTTAGCTTATTTTGCAAGAACCAGGACCAGCAGACAGGAGCAAACAGAAAGGAACTGATTACAACGATGCCAGGCACCAGACTGAAAATCCAGGAAGCTTAAATAGCAACACCCCTGGACTAACGAGCCAGGTGGGTACCAAGCTAGAGAAAGAAGCTCAAAGTGTCATGTCGCTAGTGACCACAAGAGGGAGCCAAAAAGTCCAATTCACAACAGTACCCCCCCCTTAAGGAGGGGTCACCGAACCCTCACCAAGACCACCAGGACGATCAGGATGAGCAGCGTGAAAGGCACGAACTAAATCGGCCGCATGAACATCAGAGGCGACCACCCAGGAATTATCCTCCTGACCATAGCCCTTCCACTTGACCAGATACTGAAGCCTCCGTCTGGAGAGACGAGAATCCAAGATCTTCTCCACCACGTACTCCAACTCGCCCTCAACCAACACCGGAGCAGGAGGCTCAACAGAAGGAACCACAGGCACAACGTAGCGCCGCAACAAAGACCTATTGAACACGTTGTGAATGGCAAACGACACTGGAAGATCCAAGCGAAAGGACACTGGATTAAGGATTTCCAAAATCTTATAAGGACCGATGAAGCGAGGCTTAAATTTAGGAGAGGAGACCTTCATAGGAACAAACCGAGAAGACAGCCACACCAAATCCCCAACACGAAGTCGGGGACCCACACCGCGGCGGCGGTTGGCAAAACGCTGAGCCTTCTCCTGTGACAACTTTAGGTTGTCCACCACATGATTCCAGATCCGCTGCAACCTATCCACCACAGAATCTACCCCAGGACAGTCAGAGGGCTCAACATGTCCCGAGGAAAAACGAGGATGAAAACCAGAGTTGCAGAAAAATGGCGAAACCAAAGTAGCGGAACTAGCCCGATTATTAAGGGCAAACTCAGCCAATGGCAAGAAGGTCACCCAATCATCCTGATCTGCAGAAACAAAACACCTCAAATAAGCCTCTAGAGTCTGATTTGTTCGCTCCGTTTGGCCATTAGTCTGAGGATGAAAGGCAGACGAAAATGACAAATCAATGCCCATCTTAGCACAAAAGGATCGCCAGAACCTGGAAACAAACTGGGATCCTCTGTCAGACACGATATTCTCAGGAATGCCGTGCAAGCGAACCACATTCTGAAAGAATAAAGGAACCAGATCGGAAGAGGAAGGCAGCTTAGGCAAGGACACCAAATGGACCATCTTGGAAAAGCGATCACATACCACCCAGATGACAGACATGCCCTGAGACACCGGAAGATCTGAAATGAAATCCATGGAAATGTGTGTCCAAGGCCTCTTCGGGACAGGTAAAGGCAAGAGCAACCCGCTGGCACGAGAACAGCAAGGCTTAGCTCGAGCACAAGTCCCACAGGACTGCACAAATGACCGCACATCCCATGACAAGGAAGGCCACCAAAAGGACCTAGCCACCAAATCTCTGGTGCCAAAAATTCCCGGATGCCCTGCCAACACCGAGGAATGAACCTCGGAAATGACTCTGCTGGTCCATTTATCAGGAACAAACAGTCTGTCAGGTGGACAAGAGTCAGGTCTACCAGCCTGAAATCTCTGCAACACACGTCGCAAATCCGGAGAAATGGCTGACAAGATTACTCCCTCTTTAAGAATACCAGCTGGCTCTGAGACTCCAGGAGAGTCAGGCACAAAGCTCCTTGAAAGAGCATCAGCCTTCACATTCTTTGAACCTGGTAGGTACGAGACCACAAAGTCAAAACGGGAGAAAAACAATGACCAACGGGCCTGTCTAGGATTCAGGCGCTTAGCAGACTCGAGATACATCAGATTCTTGTGATCAGTCAAGACCACCACACGATGCTTAGCACCCTCGAGCCAATGACGCCACTCCTCAAATGCCCACTTCATGGCCAACAACTCCCGATTGCCAACATCATAGTTCCGCTCAGCAGACGAAAACTTCCTAGAAAAAAAAGCACATGGTCTCATTACAGAGCAACCAGGGCCTCTCTGCGACAAAACGGCCCCTGCCCCGATCTCAGAAGCATCCACTTCAACCTGAAAGGGAAGTGAGACATCAGGCTGGCACAAAACAGGCGCCGAAGTAAACCGGCGCTTCAGCTCTTGGAAAGCTTCCACGGCTGCAGGAGCCCAGTTAGCAACATCAGAACCTTTCTTGGTCATATCCGTCAAAGGTTTAACAACGCTAGAAAAGTTAGCGATAAAACGACGGTAGAAGTTAGCAAAACCCAAGAACTTCTGAAGACTCTTAACTGACGTGGGTTGAGTCCAATCATGAATAGCTCGGACCTTGACTGGGTCCATCTCCACCGCAGAAGGGGAAAAAATAAAACCCAAAAAGGGAACCTTCTGTACTCCAAAGAGACACTTTGAGCCCTTAACGAACAAAGCATTCTCACGCAAAACCTGAAACACCGTCCTGACCTGCTTAACATGGGAGTCCCAATCATCAGAAAAAACCAGAATATCATCCAGATAAACAATCATAAATCTATCCAGATACTTCCGGAAGATATCATGCATAAAGGACTGAAAAACTGAAGGAGCATTAGAAAGCCCAAAAGGCATCACCAAGTACTCAAAATGACCTTCGGGCGTATTAAATGCAGTTTTCCATTCATCGCCTTGCTTAATGCGCACAAGGTTGTACGCACCACGAAGATCTATCTTGGTGAACCACTTGGCACCCTTAATCCGGGCAAACAAGTCTGACAACAGAGGCAAAGGATACTGAAATTTAACAGTGATTTTATTCAGAAGCCGATAGTCTACACAAGGTCTCAAAGATCCGTCCTTTTTGGCCACAAAAAAGAATCCCGCACCAAGAGGGGAAGAGGATGGACGGATATGCCCCTTCTCCAGAGACTCCTTGATATATGAATGCATTGCGGTATGCTCAGGTACAGACAGATTAAATAATCTTCCCTTAGGAAATTTACTACCTGGAATCAAATCTATAGCGCAGTCACAATCCCTATGAGGAGGAAGAGCACTGGACCTGGACTCGCTGAAAACATCCTGATAATCAGACAAATACTCAGGAACTTCCGAAGGAGTAGAGGAAGCAATAGACACCGGCGGGGTATCACCATGAATTCCCTGACAGCCCCAACTTGACACTGACATTGCCTTCCAATCCAAGACTGGATTATGGGTCTGTAACCATGGCAGACCCAAAACGACAAAATCATGCATTTTATGCAGAACAAGAAAACGAATCACCTCCCGATGTTCAGGAGTCATGCACATGGTTACCTGTGTCCAAAACTGCGGCTTATTTTCCGCCAATGGCGTAGCATCAATACCTCTAAGAGGGATAGGATTTACCAACAGCTCAAGTACAAAACCACAGCGCTTGGCAAATGACAGATCCATAAGACTCAGGGCAGCACCTGAATCCACAAACGCCATAGCAGGGTAGGAAGACAATGAGCAAATTAAAGTCACAGACAAAATAAATTTAGGTTGCAGATTACCAATAGAGACAGGACTAACAACCCTTGTTAGGCGTTTAGAGCATGCTGATATAACATGTGTAGAATCACCACAGTAAAAACACAACCCATTCAGACGTCTATGATTTTTCCGTTCATTTCTAGTCTGAATTCTACCACATTGCATTAAATCAGGTGTTTGTTCAGACAACACCACCAGAGGATTAGCGGCTTTGCGCTCCCGCAAACGCCGGTCAATCTGAATAGCCAGCGCCATGGAATCATTTAGACTTGTAGGAATGGAGAAACCCACCATCACATTCTTAATGGCTTCAGAAAGGCCATTTCTGAAATTTGCGGCCAGAGCACACTCATTCCACTGAGTAAGCACGGACCATTTCCGAAATTTTTGGCAATACACTTCAGCTTCATCCTGGCCCTGAGAGATAGCCAGCAAGGCTTTTTCTGCCTGAATTTCAAGATTGGGTTCCTCGTAAAGCAACCCGAGCGCCAGAAAAAACGCATCAATATTTGCCAATGCCGGATCTCCTGGCGCTAACGAGAAAGCCCAATCCTGAGGGTCGCCTTGCAAGAAAGAGATAACAATTTTAACTTGCTGAGCTGAGTCTCCAGACGAACGGGGTCTCAGAGATAAAAACAATTTACAATTATTCCTGAAATTCCTAAACTTAAATCGGTCTCCAGAAAACAGTTCAGGAATAGGTATTTTAGGTTCTGACATAGGACTACTGGTAACAAAATCTTGAATACCCTGCACACGAGCAGCAAGCTGATCCACACTAGTAATCAAGGTCTGGACATTCATGTCTGCAGCAAGCCCAAGCCACTCTGAGGTAAAGGGGAGGAAGAAAGAAAAAAAAAAAAAAAACCTCAGAATTTCCTTTCTTATTATCCCACTTCTGCAATGCATTAAACATTCACCTTTGGCCTGGCATACTGTTATGACCCCAATGGCAGAGGGTCTCAGAATTTATAACCAAGTCTGCAAACACAAAAAACCAGCTCATAGGGCAGTGGTAACTAGGCTGACCATATACCTGAACCTAGCACCACAAATAGCAGCAGCCGGGGAACGTACCTACGTTGGTTCTAGACGTCTCGCGCCAGCCGGAGAACTAACTAACCCTAGAAGGGAAAAGATAGACCTTTCTTGCCTCCAGAGAAAAGACCCCAAAAGTTGGATACAAGCCCCCAACAAATAATAACGGTGAGGTAAGAAGAAAAGACAAACGCAAGGATGAACTAGGTTTTTTAGCAAAGAGAGGCCCACTGACTAATAGCAGAATATAGGAAGATGACTTATACGGTCAGCAAAAACCCTATCAAAATTTCCACGCTGAATATTCAAGAACCCCCGAACCGTCTAACGGCACGGGGGGAGAATATCAGCCCCCTAGAGCTTCCAGCTATATCAGGAATCACATTTGGTACAAGCTGGACAGAAATAAGAGCAAATGCAAATAACCAAAAAATAAGGAAGCAGGACTTAGCTTATTTTGCAAGAACCAGGACCAGCAGACAGGAGCAAACAGAAAGGAACTGATTACAACGATGCCAGGCACCAGACTGAAAATCCAGGAAGCTTAAATAGCAACACCCCTGGACTAACGAGCCAGGTGGGTACCAAGCTAGAGAAAGAAGCTCAAAGTGTCATGTCACTAGTGACCACAAGAGGGAGCCAAAAAGTCCAATTCACAACAGTTGCTGCAGCCGTGGAGAGCAGAAACATCTCCGGATTTGTCTGTTCTCCATGGCAGATCGTCGTGGGACCCTCGTTGGATTTCTGCGGACAGGGCCAGGAAGTATGAATTTGGTTTGTTTTTTTATTTCTTTTGCAGGTCGAGGGTCCTCAGATGGATTGAGCGTATAATAAAGGAATTGTCAAAAAGTGGGTGTCTTTATTTCATTAAAATATTTTTTTCTAGTGTCTGTTTTTTTTAACCCTTTAATAGGATTAATAATGGATAGGCATCTTATTGACGCCTCTCCATTATTAACCGGGCTTAATGTCACCTTACAATAGCAAGGTGATATTAACCCCTTATTACCCCATATCCCACCTCTACACGGGAGTGGGAAGAGAGGGGCTAAGTGCCGGAATTGGCGCATCTTTTAGATGCACCTTTTCTGGGGTGGCTGCGGGCTTCTATTTGTAGCCAGGGGGGGGGCAGATATCCATGGCCCCTTTCCTAGGCTATGAATATAAGCCCACAGCTGTCTGCGTAGCCTTTCTGGCCTAAAAATATAGGTGGACCCCAACACTTTTTTGGGGGGCTCTCCCTATATTTGAGAGCCAGAAAGGCTACGCAGACAGCTGTGGGATTAATATTCATGGCCTGGGAACAGCCATGGGTATTTTAACCCCTTCCCAGGCCAAAAATATTGGCCCACAGCTGTCTGCCTAGCCTTTCTGGCCTAAAAATATAGGGGGACCCTACGCAATTTTTTTTTTCGGGCCCCCCTGTAGTTTAGAGCCATAAAGGCTACGCAGACATCTGTGGGCTAATATTCCTAGCCTGGGAACAGCCATGGGTATTTTAACCCCTTCCCAGGTCACAAATATTGGCCCACAGCTGTCTGCTTAACCTTTCTGGCCTAAAGATACAGGGGGACCCTATGTCATTTTTTTGGGGGGGTCCCCCTATATATTTATTTAACCTTTTAATAGGATTAATAATGGATAGGTGTCTTATTGACGCCTCTCCATTATTAACCGGGCTTAATGCCACCTTACAATAGCAAGGTGGCATTAACCCCTCATTACCCCATATCCCACCACTACACGGGAGTGGGAAGAGAGGTGTTAAGTGCCGGAATTGGCGCATCTCATTTTGATGTTTTCACAGGGTTGGACAAAGAAATGACATCATGTGTTGTTTTTTTTTCCCACTGCAGTTCAAGCTTTATTTGTGTCAAAAACACAGACAATCTGCAGGGAAAAACGCATCAAAAACCGCACCAAAAACCGCATCAAAAAATGCACCAAAAACGCACCAAAAACCGCACCTGCGTTTTCTACCAAGATCTGCGGTTTTTAGTGCAGAAAAATCCGCAGGAAAATCTGCATCGTGTGCACATAGCCTAAGGCTGCCATCACACTAGCAGTATTTGGTCAGTATTTTACATCAGTATTTGTGAGCCAAAACCAGGAGTGGAACAATTAGAGGAAAAGTATAATAGAAACATATGCACCACTTCTGCATTTATCACCCACTCCTGGTTTTGGCTTACAAATACTGATGTAAAATACTGACCAAATACTGCTAGTGTGACGGCAGCACAGTATATAGGACTTATGGCCAAATTGCATAATACCAGCACGTTGTCACACTGCTAGTCCTTCAAAGCTTCTAATGGAGTTTCTCACAAGTCTGTAGGCAAATCACAATTCTTATTAACGCATTAGAATTATATTTATTTAGGGAAAAAAAAAAGATCTTAGAACTTCTTTTTATGCTTCACTTTAAAAGGGAAAAATATGCGCGTCCAAAGTCCTGAGGAACTGACAGTGTTGTCTGCCCCCGTCTTCAGCAGGATACTTGAATTTCCATTTGCGTCTGAAGATACTGGAAAACAATGACATCAGCGCACTGAATATAACTCTCATTCTTCCATTGCTAAGTCATGCACTCTGGGATTTTTTTTTACCAGAACATTAACAAATCAAATGTGTTTTACTTTTCTTAGCTTGGCTGTTCTAGGCGGCTGCGACTCGGGCTACATTAACCAGCATGGCCCTGGCAGAAGAGGAAATAACAGTACCATTAAGCTGGGTAATACTGGCAGCTACACTTTTAAGTGTTTCAGGACAAATAAAACATAAGTTCGTTCAATGTTATTAAATTAGGCAAATTTAATGTTGATAAAAGCCAGAAAAAAAGCAGCAAAAAAAGTGGCCAGTTTTTGCTTTTGTTTTATTCCGTTTTGTTGTTCTGGTTTTGATTTTATTTCTGGACGGTTCCAGACGTATGGGCCATTTTTGTATTATGGTAAATTAAATGTACATTAGCAAAGGGACGAGGCTCACAGGATAATATAGAGGTATGTCTTTAGCCTGCTCTGCATTATTACCTTGAGGGCTATGCTCCTTTCCAAAGAGGACAGACAGGAACTCTAGTGCCATCAATCCCTCTGTGAATAGGCTATTTGCATATGTAAAGGAGAACTGCATTGCTTATAAGTCTCCTTATGTCCCCTTGGCACCCTCCACAAGGAGAAATTCTATCCCTTGGGGCTCATTTCCACGTGCGAGACATACGTCCGTGTCTCCCAGGTTAAAACCCTCCTCTGGCGCCGGCAAGACAGAGCGGAGCGTGCGGCCGCATAGCAACACATGGAGCTGCACGCTCCGCTCCCAAGTGCCAGCGCCAGAGCTTGGTTTTAACCTGCGAGACACGGACGTATGTCTCGCACGTGGAAATGAGCCCTTAGACACACTGTCAGAAGCCTCTAGTGCTCCTGCTTTGCACTGATGAGGGGCAAACATCCTGAAACATGTGTCTGTAATAAAGTTCCTGGTTTGGCTTGTTGGATCCTAAGTCACATGGCAAGGCCTATAAAGGGTTGATATTGACTTTTAAGATTGCTACTTCCAATAGGTGGCACTAGCGTTCCTCTCCTCTTCCCTCTGAAGAGGCCATTTGCATGTCTTTGTTTTATGCCAAGTAGTTGGGTAGCGCTTACCTACTCCAATATTACGTGTTAGTTCATATTATGAACTCAGGATAAGAGTTTGTACTGTAGCCTGGGGTTTATTTTCATGGTTTGTCTTCTACTGGGAAGAAAACCAATACATAATACGTTACAGAAAAACAGCCCTGGTCAAACAAAAACATCCTGCTAGAAGAGACCAAAGTATGGAGATCCTCAGTCAGATAGGGCATCCGGCTTGTTGATTTAGGCAGGGGAAACATGATTTATTGGTACACGGACAAATTTTCTGTCTTTCAGTTGTATCATCAAATGCAATTTATTCACTAAACTCAATAGAAACAGAATCTGCTTCTCCATGCTGGTTTGTCAAACTTTTTTTTTAGGTTAGTGATGTAGATACAAGAAAAGGATAATAAAGGTGTAAAAGGACTAGGAAAAAAAAAGAAATTTGCTGCAGGAAATGTTATACAAAAACAGCAAACCCATTGGCGATCTAAAGCAAAAAGTAGTCAAGAGTGTTATCAGTGTTTTTTTCAGACGATTTTCATCAATGTCACTTTTTAACATCAGTGTTTTATCAGTGATTTTTAGTAGTGAAAAATAAATTAGACATAAAGCTTCTCCTATACATTACAATGTTAATCATGGACAGCACAAGGATGATACACTGATGCCATCCCTGTCCGTAATTTTCATAGAACCATACGTTTGTATGTGTGATTCTCATTACTGATGTCGATAAAAAAGCACCATGTCTCCATCATAAACAGTCTGCAAAAAACATACGTACATGTGAAACGCTACATAGATTATAATGGGCACATGTTGTATCCGTGAAAAAAACATGTCTGAATGAGGCCTTATACAAAGTATGGACAATTTTCCAGCTTAAGGGCTGTCCCACACGTCCAGATAATTCCGGTACCGGAATAAATCGGTACCGGAGTTATCCGTGTCCGTGTGCCTGGGAACTCACGTAGGCCATATGTGCGGCACACGTGTGCCGCCCGTATGGCGAGTGGGTACCACACGGAGCGTGTGGTACCCACTCTGCATCGTGCTGAAGCCGCGATTCATATGTTCCCTGCAGCAGCGTTTGCTGCAGAGAAAATATGAATAATAGTGTTTAAAATAAAGATCTATGTGTCCAAACCTGTGCGCCCCCCCGCTGGTCAGAAAATACTTACCCGGGTCCCCCGTCGGCTGTCGCTCCTTCCTGGTCTGGCCGCGGCTTCTCTACTGTATGCGGTCGATTACACTCATGAATATGTGGCTCCACCTCCAATAGGGGCGGAGCCGACTATTCATGATTGTAAATGAGCGGCCCCACGTGACCGCATACAGTAAGCCGCGGCCAGACCAGGAAGGAGCGACAGCCGACGGGGGACCCGGGTAAGTATTTTCTGACCAGCGGGGGGGCGCACAGGGGGTGGGGGGGCGGCGGACACAGATCTTTATTTTAAACACTATTATTCATATTTTCTCTGCAGCAAACGCTGCTGCAGGGAACATATGAATGGCGGCTTCAGCACCATGTGGGGGGGACAGCGCTTACTGTAGCGCTGTCTCCTGCACGCACACGGACCCCAGACGGAGAATGTCCGTGTGAGGTCCGTGTTTTACACGGACCCATTGACTCTATTGGGTCCGTGTAATACGTGCGCTCCCACGAACACTGACATGTCTCCGTGTTTGGCACACGGAGACACGGTCCGCAAAAAATCAATGACATCTGAACAGATGCATTGATTTTTATGGGTCTACGTGTGTCAGTGTCTCCGGTACGTGAAGAAACTGTCACCTCACGTACCAGAGCCACTGACGTGTGAAACCGGCCTAATACTGAGATGTGAAAGAGCATTTAGGGAAAATTCACACGATCCAGCGTTTCTGCAGGTTGGACGCTGCGTACTTATGCTGCGTCAAATCCATAGCGGCCAGATGTTACAGCATAGATGATGGTATTTCAAGAAATAACATATCCACTATGCGTCCACAGACGCCAGCGGATCACCCGTGGAGACGGACATGAGGCGTGTCTCTCCAGACTGCGGCATGTCAATTTCTCTCACGGAGGAGCGAGTCTCCGCAAGATAAATTACATCAATAGAATGTATTGTAGGCGGTGAATCCGCAGGTGTCAGTGATCACATGTGGATTTACCTGCGTTCAATAAATGGCAGCGCTTTGGAGGCAGTGAACATGCACTGCGTCCACAGCCCTATAAGCTCCAGATCGTGGGTACCCAGCCTTAGAGATTACAGCCTTGCAATACACTACAGTATTTCAAGGCCATTTATCAAGCAGACAAAACCACTTTAAATATTACTCGCTAAGTAGACAACAAACAGGTGTAGCAACGTCTAAAGGAGCAAACATAAAAGCCTATTCCGGCTGTAATCTGTGACAACCACAGGCGGAGACTTGCTGTAAATGGGAAACTATTTTCATTTAAATTGCCGTATATTTCTTTAATATTAAAAAAAAAAACTACAATTTTGAAGCAAGTATTAGAATGAAATTTAATTTTTATTTCAAAGTTCTTCTATGTTGTCCACACGACGAACAGGGGTTAAATTTGTAATACCACCCACTATATCGCCTGCAGCAAGTGTTGTCAATTCCATGGAGGCACTCGTGACATATTCATGACCTCTGCGTTATTTTATTCATTTATTTGCCAGGAAAGCACTTTATATTGGCTGAAAAATTCCAGTCCATCAATTTTTAGCTATAATGATCCAGATCTTTTTACACTTTTTGTCCCCTATTTCTTTATACAGTGTAACCTTGCTTGCAGGATACGCGCTCCTTTTGTTTAATTGTAGAATGATGTGTTACTCTATTATAGTGTGTATAAGTAGCCTTTGAATTGTAAGGTTCTGTAGTATAAGTTGGCGTCATAGAAATAAACTTAATATTAATAAATAAAAGTTGGATTAAATCTATTACTAGATGCTTACATTAACTCAAGAGAAATTCATTGCACAGATACAGATGCAGCAATAACACAATTCAGGTGCAGGGATAGAGAAAATGGCGAGATGACAAGAACAGAACGTTTTGACCCTCACAGGGTCTTAAGCCCCTTTCACACATCAGTTTTTTGCCGTCAGTCACAATCCGTTGGCTCGACGGATTGACGTATCCGTTGCAGATTGTGAAAAACCGATGCGACGGATTCGTTTTTTTGACGGATCCGACTAGCAGATCTGGCTAATTGGATCCTAAATAAATCGGAGCATGCTCAGTTAAAAAAAAAACGGAATCTGTTGCCGGATTCCGTCATTTGACGGATCCGGCGCCCATAGGCTTCCATTTGAGCAAACAACGGACGGACTATTCATATAGTCGCTGTTGGCAAGGTTCACTGAACGGTATCAAGGATATTGTGATTGCAAAGGACACCTGGTTCCAGGGGAGGTCCGGTGCACCGGCACCTTGGATTATGGACTGCAACCTATTCCTATAAGGGAAATAAAGTCCCTTTAGACCGGCAGTCATTAATGGGTTAATAGCCTGTTTAGCCAGGCTCACCCCCACTTCCCATAGACATAGAACAATCAATAATAGATAGTTCTGGTCGCACAGACTGTCACAGACACTACTAGCCGATTATCTACTCTGGCCATGAGCTACTACCGGTCTATTATTGGGAAACGAGCATTCCTTGGATAACAGTGTAAATGTACCTGTGGACTAGGATCACCAAGGATCTAAAATTCTTCAAATTAACAGGAAATTTTAGAGAACAAAGAGTTGCTCTGAAGAACTAGAGATACCTAAGGATAACTACCACCACCATCATCACCGTATCTTATGAACAGACTTCCTAAACTCTTCCGTTATCTGTAACCTATAGGTCACGGTGTCCATCCTACAGAGCTGCCCGTTCTTTTGTCATTACGTTAACACTACTTGAATGAAGTACTTCCACATGAATAATGTGGCACAAGAATGTTACATACATCCCGTAAACCAAAATTGACTTATCATTGATTTTACAAACCACACAAATAATCAACTGATCAGCGAAATAGTGTGAAAGCATTGTGAATATATTCCTGTCAACCTATCAGACATTCATGGACTTAATTAATAATTCATATGATGTGCAGAAACATTAATTGTCCATTACCGCAGCAATAGTAACTGATGTAACAGATGTTGGTACATATTGCAGCATATGTTCTGCCTACTTATCAAACGGAGGAAATCAAACGCTCTCATTACTATTGATTTCCCAAGGTAGAATCACAGAGCTAGAAACAAAGAACTGCGGCTCCTGGGGTCTCGGTCATTAACCCTATACACTACTATTATATCAGGCACTTAGGCCAGGCTCCACGCTGTCACTGAGAAGAGGCAACACGGCCAAAAATCGAGGACTCCGGTGACTCCCTGCGTAAACGATTCTCTATTTGTTACAAAACTGCAGTCCTTAGTGCGCCCTCAGTCTCTGGATGTCAAGGCATGCTGGGGGTTGTAGTGTTCTCACAGCTGGAGATCCATAGGTTTCTGAACAATATGACACACAAGACTGTTAAAGGGAACCTGTCACCACGTTTTTGGAAGATGGGATAAAAATAGCGTTAAATAGGGGCAGAGGTGGGCATTACATTAGTGTGTTTGTTATGCGTTTATTACCCACCTAAGTTGCCGAAATACCTTTGCAAAGTCTCCGTTTTCGCCTGTCAATCAGGCTGGTCTGGTCAAAAGGGCGTGTTGTCTTCCCCCAGATTTTGCATAGTTTTCCGTTGGTGGCGTAGTGGTGTGCGCATGCCCAATGTCCCGAATCCTCTGCCAGGGGATTTAAAAGAGCGCGCTGTTCGTTTTCATTGGTGATCGGTGGGCGCGGCCATCTTCCTTTGGCCGCGCGTGCGCAGAAGCGGCGCTGTGCTGGCCGCGGCTTCAGGAAAATGGCCGCGGGATGCCGCGCGTGCGCAGATGGATATCGCGGCGGCCATTTTCCTGAAGCCGCGGCCAGCAGAGCGCCGCTTCTGCGCACGCGCGGCCAAAGGAAGATGGCCGCGCCCACCGATCACCAATGAAAACGAACAGCGCGCTCTTTTAAATCCCCTGGCAGAGGATTCGGGACCTTGGGCATGCGCACACCACTACGCCACCAACGGAAAACTACGCAAAATCTGGGGGAAGACAACGCCCTTTTGACCAGACCAGCCTGATTGACAGGCGAAAACGGAGACTTTGCAAAGGTATTTCGGCAACTTAGGTGGGTAATAAACGCATAACAAACACACTAATGTAATGCCCACCTCTGCCCCTATTTAACGCTATTTTTATCCCATCTTCCAAAAACGTGGTGACAGGTTCCCTTTAAAGCACCACTCCACCATTTTTTTCATTTGACAGCTGGATTGGAGCAACTAATAAGTCCCCTGCCCCTAATCATATACTTACCAGCTGCCGTCTTCATCTGTTATTGGTGCCGCACCGGTCGTCTTCTGCAGGTTATAAGCCGCTGGACCGCTTCAGTGTTTGCTCGGGGATGTGGAAGTCACTACTCAATGTAAGTCTATAAGAGCCAGAACGAGACCCTCAGATTTACACTCAGACCTTGTTACTGTTACCTCTGACTTCTTGTCAGAAGTTGTGGTCAAAAGCTAGCGGCACGGGACCAGAGCAGCATCGGGACATGCAGAAGACGGCGGCTGCTAAGTCTAATATTAGGGTAAGGGAACTCAGATTAGTTGCACCACTACTGTGCTGACACAAAAAAAAATAAAACGCTGGAGTGGAGCTTCAGTAATGTCACTCACTGTTGGGAAACATCAGGCTGCTACTATACAACCTTCAAGAAAAAACTAAATGAGCACATACCCTATAGTACCCTATAGTAAGTAAATACGTAAATAGTAATAATTCATGTAAATAACATAGGGGACTTAGTTAACACTATTTTTTGATCAAAAAAGCATAAAAGCCGTCCCACCGCGACAAGGTGTACCCAATCGGCATGGTCCTATTCTACCCTAAAACCTTACCTTGTGTCACCCGACCCCAATGTAGATAAGGGCAGAGCAGTACAGGGTCCGACTGTTCAGACACCTGTCGCGTTGGGACAGCTTTTACGCTTTTTTGATCAAAACAGTGTAAACTTAGTACCCTATGTTATTTACATGCACTATCACAATTTACTTATTTACTTACTCCAAAGTTGATGCACAATACACATTGTGTCATACACAATACACCTGTGCCCATACAGGGGATCAGTATATAACAAAATCCCATGCAGCAGTACCCCAATGTAGTTATCACATTTCAAAGTATCCTATCTATTGTCTGGTATTCTTTTAATTTTGGTTATTTAATAAAATATTTTTATATTGATCCCGTTATGTGCAGTATTTCTGTGTAGGGTTTATTTACTTACTATAGGGTATGTGCTCATTTTGTTATTTTCTTGAGTTTTTTCTGTGGAATGGCCACAGTGTGAACGTGCTCTTACAGGTTGCACATATACCAACATGGGCTCCGGCTCATTCCTTTGGTTTTACTCTACAGACTGCACAACACCGCAAGGACAAGTCCTCTTCTAACATCCTTCATCTAAGGCTTCTTTCACACTTGCGTTGGTACGGGTCCGTCGCTAAGCGTTGGCACGACGTACCGACGGACGTTGTAAAAATTTGGCACAACGTGGGCAGCGGATGCAGTTTTTTAACGAATCCGCTGCCCATTCTAAAGTCCCGGGGAGGAGGGGGTGGAGTTTCGGCCACGCATGTGCGGGAGGAAATGGCGGACCCGGCCTACGAAAAAAAGTTCCCTTGAACATTTTTTCATGACGACGGTCCGCCAAAACAAGACATCCAGTGCACGACGGACGCGACGTATGGCCATACGTCACGATCCGTCGGCAATACAAGTCTATGGGAAAAAAAACGCATCCTGCGGGCACATTTGCAAGATGCGTTTTTTTTCCCAAAACGACGCATTGCGACAGACGCCAAACGACGTGAAGGAAGCCTAAGAGTTAAGGTTATGACTGACAGTTGAGGTTACAAGCCGACTTACTTCTAGTAGAATAATAGTATAAACCCTGCGGGGCTGTAAGAGAAGAGTCTGGTGAGTACAGTATGGCACCCACAAGGAACCATTTGGCTGCATAACTCGAATGCTTGTGAGGGAAATGTCATCTGCTGCATTACAGGACGCTCCTGAAGACATTGAGCAGCGGGCGACATACTGACATTCCACAGAGGGTGAATTTAGTTTGCAGCAGGGACAAGAGTATACTTAGCAGTTCCCACTAAGACCTCATTTACATGTCCATTTTTGTGGCACGTGTTCTACACATCGGTCTGCAAATGAAGGTGTCAGACTGGGCCCACCAGTAACCAACTCCAGGGCCCCACTTTTCATCTATGTGCAAATGTGCAATTATCCTCAATCACAAATGTATAAAACAACGAACTGGATAGATTGTTAAATGAATAAAATGCTGCCTTTGTCTGTACACAGAGAATCAAGTGTATAGAATGGGCCGGAGATGTACTAGTTAGGCAGAGGTCCGCATGATAGTGATTGGGCCAGGAGGAAAATGGAGATTGAATTTGAGGATATGGGATTGGATCATTAAGGAAGGAAAAAGTTCGGGGCCATTTTAGAGGATCCCAGCAGAGACAAGAGTTCAACTCACCTACCCCCTCTTTCCATGGAATATTGGCAGTTTTGGTGGTTTTATAAAAAAAAAATTATATAAAGGACTGTTTTGCTTGTAGGCAACATTCGTGAATTTGTTACTGTGGGTCGAGGTGGCCCGGAGGCGGTGGGGGAGTCCTTGGAGTTGGTGGAATTTATTATGGGGGGAATTTATATGGATGGTTCCCTTCAGGATAGCATTGATTGGCTGATCTGGCACTTAGTGGGGCTCTGGATGGAGGTGTACCCTAGGACCAGTGGTGGTGTTCTTTTACAACTGATGGTGATCTAGTACCCTCAAGATCGAGGTTACGGCTAAGGGTAAGAATAATTCTATAGGCAAACACCTTTTTTTTACATGTACCAGATCTTGTAGCTTCAAGGACCTCCCCCAATTTCAGTACTTTAAATTTGGTCATTGTTATTATTTGTTAATAAATGGCCACTGTGGCCAATTACATCCAAAAGAAGGGCTCCTGTGTACTATTATAAGTTAAGAGGTACAGGGGCTGTGGGAAATTAATAGGGGGTGGGGATGTTTCAATTGAACGAGTTGGCCATGAACTGTCAAGTACTGCTCATATAACAGGGTTGTCGCCCACTCTTGTACAGCGGCCCACCGGAGGATTCTCCTGTGTGCCAGTCCAAGCCTGTAACAGTAAATTGTGATCTGATTTGCAGACCAAAATCCCCCATTTAGATCAATGTGTCCATTAATAAAACGTTGCATTTTAACTAATGCTGTCCGAATTTTACTGTTTATGGCCAAGTTCACAGAGCGGTATTTTCGGTCGGAGAACTGTCCATGAAAAATCTGACATCACAAGGAGAGCACTAGTACTAATGTGATTCAATTGGACTGTTCAGATGACACAGTTTCTTTCCTATTGACCGAATGTCTGCAAGCACTAGTCTAATCTGTAATCCCTAATTTGGATGAGAGTGGCCTATTCACGTCTATAGGCGCAGAAAAAAACGTGGCTCTCATACGGTTCATCTGTGTAGCCTCTGATTTTTACAGATACATTGCCACTATAGAAACAATATTTGGCCTTGTAAATTTTATTACGGTAACTGCAATGTATAAAAAAACGGATGGAATACGGATGTACAGATCAGACATACAGATAGAATATGGATTGAACATGGATAACTATACAGATGAAAAATCATCCTTTTATTTTGGATGAAAATCGGGCGATTTTGTGAAGTTAGCCTAATGGGTAGGAGAAGCCTGGAAAAAAAATTGTGCTTATGATAAAAACAGAAAAACAGATGACACCAATAGAAAACACAAAGACACAGGCCAAAAATGAATACAAATTAGATCTAGCACACTGATAAAAAATGGTCTGTATTTTATCTGGTATGCAAAAAAAAAAGACACTGGAAGGAGATCTGACAAACAGGACACATCCGATGAAATAATTTTTAATATAAAAGCCAGGTTATTATAAAATACTTCAAATCTAAATGCATTTTCCATGGTCATGAAATTCAGGACCATGATGCTTTAAAGAAAGGCACCGCAGGCACATATATCACTAAGGCTACGTGCACCTTATGAGGTGCGTAAACCCTCAGTACTTACTCAGCTTAGGGTACAGAGCAAAGCTACACTGGCTACCGTTATACTGATCAGAATTATTCTCCTAGTCCTGAGGTCACAGAAATGACATCACAACATCCTCAAATGTGATGTCACTGGGGTTGTGCTTCCTGCTGGTGATTTGGTGATCGGCCGCCATACAGTGATTGTACAGGACTGACTTTACTATTCTATCATTTGGTTCCTGGTTTAAATTCAAGCACTGATTATCACACAAGAACTTAATCAGCACAATATCAAAGATGGATGTGGCCTTACACCCTCAGTGCCTACAGGAGCATCCAGTGGTTTACTGTAATATACCAGGAGATAAACAAGAATCAACGCTAAACGGTCATTTTCTATATGTTAGATGCCAATACCTTCCATTGCTCCAATCTTGCACTACTTACTGTCTTGTCTCATCCTTAGGTTAAACAGATAAATCCGTCAGTCATGTTGTGGGATTACATAAAACCTTTAGGCCACGTAACAGAGTAATTCCTTTTTAAGTTTACTAAGTTTATTTCAAGAACTCGCAGTAACTGGTGGTGACCTATTACAGGAAGGTAATAAACTGGAAACATGCCAATTAACCATCCCCATAACACATTTAGGCCATGTTCACACTTTGCGGGTTTTACCGCGGATCCGCGGCGATTTTGATGCTGCGGGTCCGCAGCAGTTTCCACTGCGTTTACATTTACATGTAAACCCTATGTAAAACCGCAAACCGCTGTGCACATGCTGCGGGAAAAAACGCGCAGAAACGCAGCAGTTTACAACCCGCAGCATGTCACTTCTTTGTGCAGAATCGCTGCGATTCTGCACACATAGGAATGCATTGAACCGCTTAGGCTATGTGCACACTTTGCGGCGTCCTCTGCGGGTTCTCCCACAGCGGATTTGATAAATCTGCAGGGCAAAACCGCTGCGGTTATCCCTGCAGATTTATCGCGGTTTGTTTTGCGGTTTCCGCTGCGGGTTTACTCCTATACTATTGATGCTGCATATGCAGCAATATGCAGCATCAATAGTAATGGTAAAAATAATAAAAATTGGTTATATACTCACCCTCTGATGTCCCGATCTCCTCGGCGCTGCACGCGGCGGTCCGGTTCCAAAGATGCTGTGCCGAGAAGGACCTTCGTGACGTCACGGTCATGTGACCGCGACGTCATCTCAGGCCCTGCTCGCACAGCAACCCAGACCGGACGGCCGCGTGCAGCGCTGAGAGGTGAGTATATCATTATTTTTTATTTTCTTTTTTTTACACACAAATATGGTTCCCAGGGCCTGGAGGAGAGTCTCCTCTCCTCCACCCCGGGTACCATCTGCACATTATCCACTTACTTCCCGCATCGTGGGCACAGCCCCATGCGGGAAGTAAGGCCATGTTCACACTTTGCGGGTTTTACCTTCTCGCACAGCATCTTTGGAACCGGACCGCCGCGTGCAGCGCCGAGGAGATCGGGACATCAGAGGGTGAGTATATAACCAATTTTTATTATTTTTACCATTACTATTGATGCTGCATATTGCTGCATATGCAGCATCAATAGTATAGGAGTAAACCCGCAGCGGAAACCGCAAAACAAACCGCGATAAATCTGCAGGGATAACCGCAGCGGTTTTGCTCTGCAGATTTATCAAATCCGCTGCAGGAGAACCCGCAGAGGACGCTGCAAAGTGTGCACATAGCCTTATTAGGTCTTAGAAGACTTATTAAATGCACTACTACCTTTTCTGAGAGGCCACTGAGGTTGCAGCACTAAGTAAACAACACCACGAAGACCAAAGAGATCTACAAACAAGTCAGGGACAAGTTGTAGAGAAGTACAAGTTAGGGTACCGTCTCACAGTGGCACTTTGGTCGCTACGACGGGGACGATCCGTGACGTTCCAGCGATGTACATACGATATCGCAGTGTCTGACACGCTACTGCGATCAGGGACCCCGCTGAGAATCGTACGTCGTAGCAGATCGTTTGAAACTTTATTTCGTCGCTGGATCACCCGCTGTCATCGCTGGATCGGTGTGTGTGACACCGATCCAGCGATGTGTTCGCTTGTAACCAGGGTAAACATCGGGTTACTAAGCGCAGGGCCGCGCTTAGTAACCCGATGTTTACCCTGGTTACCATTGTAAATGTAAAAAAAACAAAAACACTGCATACTCACATTCCGGTGACTGTCACGTTCCCCGCCGTCAGCTTCCCGCACTGACTGTGAGCGCCGGCCGTAAAGTAAAAGCAGAGCACAGCGGTGATGTCACCGCTGTGCTGTGCTTTACGGCAGGCACTGACACAGTCAGTGCGGGAAGCTGACGGCGAGGGATGTGACAGTCACCGGAATGTGAGTATGTAGTGTTTTTGTTTTTTTTATATTTACAATGGTAACCAGGGTAAACATCGGGTTACTAAGCGCGCCCCTGCGCTTAGTAACCCGATGTTTACCCTGGTTACCCGGGGACTTCGGCATCGTTGGTCGCTGGAGAGCTGTCTGTGTGACAGCTCTCCAGCGACCACACAACGACTTACCAACAATCACGGCCAGGTCGTATCGCTGGTCGTGATCGTTGGTAAATCGTTTAGTGTAACGGTACTCTTAGGGTTGGGATATACATACATATCCCAAGCTCTGATGATCCCCCAAAGCACCATCAGAGCCATTATCATCAAATAGAAAGAACATAGTACCAAACAAACCTGCCAAGAGAGGGCCGCACACCAAAACTCTCAGCCCGGACAAGGAGGGCTTAAATAAGAGAGGCAGCACAGAGACCAAAAGTAATCCTGAAGGAGCTGCAGAGTTCCCAAGCAGAGACCAGAGTATCTGTCCATACAACCACAATAAGCCGTACTCTCCATAGAGGTGGCCTTTATGGAGGAGTGGGTAGAAAAAAAGACTTTGCCAAAAGACATGCGGTAGACTCCCCATGTATGGAGGAAGGTGCTGTGGTCAGATGAGACCAAACATAATCTTTTTGGCCACCAAGGAAAATGCTATGTCTGGCACCAAACCAACAGAGCTTATGATCCCAAGAATACCATCTCCACAGTAAAACATAGTGGTGGAAGCATCATACTGTGGGTATGTTTTTCAGAAGCAGGACAGGAAAATGGTCTGAGATGAAGAAGGGGAAGATGGATGGTGCAAAATACAGGGATATTCTTGAGGAAAACCCGTTTCAGTCTCAGTGATTTGAGATTGGGATGGAGGTTCACCTTACAAGACAATAATCCAAAGCATATTGCTTAAAGGGAACCTGTCACCCCCAAAATCGCGGGTGAGGTAAGCCCTCCTGTGCAGGCGTTGTCTGCCCTGTTGAGGGCAAAGCAAAGTACTGCAGTGCGCAGGCGCCGGGAAAGGTCAGAGAGGCCCAGCACCTGCGCACTGCAGTACTTTGCTCTGCCCTCAACAGGGCAGACAAAGTACGCCGGAGCCGCAGCGTGAAGACAAGAAGAGGACATCATCGTAAGAAGATGGGAGGCTCCGGACCGGACCGCGACACCCATCGGACCAGACCGCAGGGCAGACAAAGTACGCCTGCGCAGGAGCCGCAGTGTGAAGACCAGAAGAGGACGTCATCTGATGAAGATGGGAGGCGCCGGACTCGGACCAGCAGCGGGAACGCCCCTGGGTGAGTATAATCTAACGTCTTTTTCTCATCTTTTAGGATACATCGGGGGCTTATCTACAGCATTCCAGAATGCTGTAGATAAGCCCCTGATGCCGGTGGGCTTACCTCACCCGCGATTTTGGGGGTGACAGATTCCCTTTAAAGCAACACTCGAGTGGTTTAAGGGGAAACGTGTAAATGTTTTGGCGTGGCCTAGTCAAAGTCCAGACCTTAATACAACTGAGAATCTGTGGTGAGACTTGAGGATCGCTGTTCACCAGAGGAAACCATCTAACTTGAAGGAGCTGGAGAAGTTTTGCCTTGAGGAATGGGGGAAAAAAACCCAGTGGCAAGATGTGAAAAGCTGATAAGACACTTATCCAAAGCGACTTGCAGCTATAATTGCCGCAAAAGGAGACTCGACAGAGTACTGAAAGCCAAACGTTCAAAGTTGAAGGAATGTTCTGTACATGAACTGATGTAAACCCTAAAAAAAATTAAATTACAGGTTGTGAGGTAGCAAAACACAAAAAAATGAAAAGGGGGTGAATACTTTCACAAACCACTGTATATTAAACGTACAAATATTCTTGCATTTCAAAGCTCCCTGGACTATCCGCTATCAGTATGGTCCCAGATCCCAACAGCACTGCTACCTGAGAAACATGAGAGTTTCCTGTGCCTTCATGTGATCAGTAATGTGTGTGAAGGGGGCTGGCTGACTTGTTCATTTCCAATAGCTAAGAAGGACTACTTCTCTGTCTGTGCATCTGATGTAACCGAGAAGATGGATGGCTTTTCATAGAAAGCACTGATGACAAGTCGACACAGAACTGCTTTGCGGTGTCAAGCAGAGGGCAATAAGTGAAGCCACCAATTGGCAGTTACCCTATAAATCAATACCTTCCAAGAGCCTTGATTACTAATATTTAGAGAAGTTATTCATGAGGTCTAGGGTAGTACTGCTTCTCCTTGCAGAGACACCACTCCGGCATAGGGATACTAACAGCTTAGCTACCCCCAAGCTGGTATTAGGGAGTCAGTCCTCTCATTCCTGGAGGAGAGCTAGTTATCAAACATTTTTCTAAGGAGGCATCGCCTGGCCTATAATTTTTAGTACGAAAGCTGACAATACTACCCTAGATCTTTATCAAATACCGTATATCTCGCCCATCTAATCCTACTTTGCACTGATGAGTAGCAAGAATCTTGAAACAATAGTCTGCAAATGGGTATCTTTTCCTTTTGAAAACGTCTCAGCAGTTTTAGGCTACTTTCACACATCAGGTTTCCGCTGTCAGGCTAAATCCGACTAAATTTTAAAAAAAACGGATCCGGCGAATGTTGCCGCTGGATCCAGTTTTTTTCCCATAGATTTGCATTAGTGCCGGATTGCGCCGGATGACATTGCATTTTGTCCACTTTTCACCGGATCCGGCAAATCTGCCGTTTCTGGTTTCTGGAAAAACGTCCATAGCATTGTTTTTTGTCTCCAGCGAAAAAGCCGGAAGCGCCGGATCCAGCGCTGTTTGCTAGAATGGAAGCCTATGGGAGCCGGAAGGTGCCGGATCCGGAAAATGACGGATTCTGGCTCCAGATTCCGTTTTTTTAATTGAGCATGCTCCCAAAAAATTTTTTATCCAATAATCTAGATACGCTAGCCAGATCCGTCTAAAAAACGGATCTGTCGCATCAGTTTTTCACAATCTGCGCCGGATCTGGTTTTTCCAACATTCGCTGGATTGTGCCTGATGCAAAAAACCTGATGCGTGAAAGTAGCCTTAGTGCAGGAAAGGAGGCTGCTTCTGATGTTGGCAAAAGAAGAACAATTAAAGTTCATTGTTTTATAAAAAGATGTGGATATGAAGGTGATGTGTGGGGGTTGATAGGCTGGTGAATATGTTGATGTGAGATTTTTGTTGTGCCATAGTTCAGAGGTTTTCAATGACACAATTACGGCCCCTGTATGAACTACAGTAACACTGTGACTTGTCTTCATTAGGTAACAACTAACAGTCTCCTGAAAAGGTATTCTGCATAGTGTACAGTGAATTTCTAATTGTAATGCATCACGCAACACACAGGACAAAGAGCACAAACTGTAGGCAAGATGTTTTATCTGCATGGCTTTGTAATCTGTGCATAGTTTCAGAGTCAGGGGTGTATAAACACTGAGACATCAAAAAAATGCCTTCTGTAAACCATCCTGACTTAGGCGGGCACTTTTCCAGAATATGTCATGCCCTGCATTTTCTTACTAGCATGTCAGCTGTATGCTGATAAAACTTTCCAGAACTATTTTAATCTGCCAATAAATTAGAAGTAAAATAGTAATCATACTTCAGCCCATTCAGTATCCTAGTTTTTAACATGAACCCTTATAGTAACATCATACATCATTTTAAATAAGTTTTATTGGACAAGATAAAAGAACATGAAAAGGGTGAGGTCCGAGGGTTACACAAGAAAGGGGGATTGCGGATGAGGAAAATAATTCTGAATAAAGTAAACAAAGTTTACAATAGGTAACATACTTATAACTTTTAGGGATTCATACCAAGTTTATATTTGCTATACATTGGAGAATGATCTGAGAGAGGACAAGTCTAAATAGAGTGGAGGTTAAACATGCTCATGTCCACTTCATTGATGGTTTATCAGACTGCTGGGGATAGCCAAAATACAGTGCTGAGATATCTATGGAGGTAATCGTTCTTTGTTCCATTCAGTCGGGGCTGTGCGGAGCCTCGTTCCTAGGATCTGTGATCAGACCAGTGGGGATCAGCAAGTTATCCCCAATTCTATGGATATGGGACAACTTACATACTTACAAAGTGGCTTTCTGATGTAGACAACTTGGCCTAGATGCTCTATCACAGGGGCATCTGGATATAACAGACGGGTGTTTCCTATAAAAAGCCTTTGCTTTTCACACAATCTCATCTACACACTGGATACATTTACCATGGAAAAACAGACACATGGTATGGAATTTTGAATCCTGTCAATTTATTGTGTAGATCTGTTGCCAATTTTCCTTCTTTAGGTTGAGAATGCTCAAAACTGTTGGCCAATTGTTGAAGTTTTTGCTGTGTATTACCAGCACGTCTGCAGCATAATATTCAATGCCAGAATAAAAAAACAATATCATATTACTACTAATCTAAAATAATTAAAAACAAAAACAATATACTTCCCATAGCGTCCCCCCTGGCATCCCTTCTTTGGTCACCTTCAGCACTAATGTATCATCACATTTCATCATAGCCAAACAAATGCTGCAGCGGCACATGTGGGGAGACGTCATCGCTGGAGGCTACGGGTACAGAAACCATCGGAGGACAATGCTAGAGTTACCAAGGAAGTGCCAAGGGAAATGAGCACGGTGTCTTTTTTTAATTTAGGCTATTGTCAAACCAGGCTAGGAGAGCCGTTGGTTTTAAGGCACTTGGTGACTATTAAGAGTCTGCCAACCTATACATGCAAAGGCTGGATACGGCGGAACATCTAAGATTCAACAAAAAAAAAGCGATTCCCAGCAAAGTATTATGGAGCGCTGAGAGGGCGCAATGAGACAATCCATTGCATCCCTACCTATCTCCAGTGGTATCGACTAGCTCTTGCCACTGGGATCGATAGACACGGATGACAGAGTGAGGCTGACAACCTGGGCAACTCTTCAAGCCCAACTCATGACATCATTGTCATGACTATTACCTAAAAATAAAAGGTACTTTAATAATGATGGCCCATTCTTAGGGTAGGATCATCAATACCATATTGGAAACGTGTGACAACCAGCACCCCTACTGATAAGCTAGTCACTGTGTTGGCGACAGCCAGATGTGCTTAGTTACAGAGCAGAACAGCACCGCTCCATCAACTATATAATGGCTGCAGTAGGGTACTGCCGATCCACCCCTATTTATTCAAATAAGCACTGGGAAGCATTTAAAAATAAAGTATTGAATTTTAGATAGATACATAAAGAGACATATTGATGTGCTACTATACCATCATTATTTAGGTGACTATTGTGGTAAATATACTGTACTGACATAATATTCTGTTGTGTCTTGTTTGTAATATTTTTGCATTATCATCACCTTTGACCTGTTGTGTAAATGTTAAGGTGCTGTGATGCAGTGACCCCTGCTACAGGTAGGGGGTGCTGCATGGTCTCCTCAGAATACGCACAGAGGCGTATTGAGGCCACAGGAATGCATAGCAGTCACAGGCATAACTGTGGTGATGAGACACCGTCCGGTATTATTGTAAATGGCCGGTATGTGTCGCAGAGGAAGATACTCTGCGCTGTAAGCCTGAAGTAAGGTTGTTCTGGGACCTGTAGTCCCATAAGTATTTGTGTAGTTTTAAAGGGAGACTTGCAGGGTTACTCGGAGAGCTGGGTGGTTCTGGCTAACCACACACATGTCCCACCTATGGGAGTGGTTACAAGTATGTAATGTGGCCAGGGTGTGGGTCACATGGTTCTGACTGTATGGACCTGAATGATTCTTGGCTGTAAGGTCCTGTGAGAGGAAAGGCCTGGGTGTTGGGAGTAGGACCGAATCCCTGAAGAGCACGAGGTGAGGCCATGATCCTGAGTGGCCTCTGTGTTGGGAGGTACTGTGTGTGGACCAGATCCCTGAAGAGCACGAGGTGAGGCCACGGATCTGCAGAGCCGGTGACGGCTACTGTGATAGGAAAGCTACCGTCCTTCGGTGGGTCAGGAACCGACTGGTGTGTGCCTGTCAGTCAAAATGGTGATCAACGTAAGGCAGCTTCTCCGGAGGATATAATGAACTATTCGGCGTACGGTCAACCAGGATAACAGGACGAAGTGAGAAGTCTGGCATGTTTAATGTCTGTGAGATGAAGACATATATGAAGTGATGTAATGAACTGTTCGTGGTTGCGGTTTATGACAACTGAATAAACCGGATAGACTGTTTTATGTGCAAAAAGTGTTCCTGTGTGCATTTATCTCGTTGCCAAGCAAGTGTCCCCCAAACCATTAGTGATCGCTGCATCACAGTGCCCAAACATCTTAGCTTTCTACTTTCCTGACTCTCCAATACATTTGGAGACGTCGATCCATGTGTCCGGTGAGGGAAGAAGAAAGAAAACTGCTGACATCCCTGGCAGTGGCTTACCTCCAGAAAAACAAAATGGTCAGTCTTTTTTAATCAAACTGCTCAACCTTGATCTCTCCCCACATCATCTGTTGAAAGTTGTGAGGCCCTAAAACAAATTTTAGATGGTCTCCCAATCCCGCCGAACTCAGTGGGTTTGACCAGCTTGCATATTTTACACCACCAGAAGAAAAATATAAACCACACAATATGCAGAGGTATGAACAAGACACCAACAGTCATACACGGATTGTAAGTGCACTGTTTGATTCTCTGGTTACAATGAACCAAATCGAGGAAACAGCTTCATGTGCAAAGTTTAGGTGAATTATAAAACAGCGCTAATGCTGACTCAGCCGTCCCAAACAAATTATCCAGAGAGCCGAGCAGCCGTCTCAAAGTCACAACTCTTCCCTTCAATAAACTGGTGTCAAGGGAATCCGGCAGACTCCGAATGCAACCGGCAGCTGTACTCTTCTGCTTACATTATCTGCAGCATTGCTTCTTTGTGCTGCCTTACTAGAAAGATTATAAGAGGTAACAAATTATATGATTACTGTAATATATCGTCAACCACAATGGAACGATGAACTGGCAATCTAACTGTGCCATGATACTACACGTCCTATGTCATTTAAACCCGTTTTAGAATTTGACTTCTATAATAACATTGTACCATGGAATGTAACTGCTTTCATTTCATTCTACAAAAAAAACACTGACCTGTTGTAGAGAAATCACCATTAGGGCTCCTTCTCACTTGCGAGAAATACGTCCGAGTCTCGCAGGTTAAAACCCTGCTCTGGTGCCGGCACTCCAGAGCGGAGCGTGCAGCCGCACAGCAATACATGGAGCTGCACGCTCCGCTCTGGAGTGCCAGCGCCAGAGCAGGGTTTTAACCTGCGAGACTCGAACGTATTTCTCGCAAGTGAGAAGGAGGTCTTAGAAGTGATATACAAAAGGAGTTTGGAGGTGCTCTGGGCGGAACAGAGCACTTCCACTGCCTTGGCTCCCACTCCAGATCGGAGCGTGCTGCCGCATAGGAATACATGGAGCTGCACGCTCCGCTCCTCTGTGCCAGGTGCAGTGCCGGGTATTGCCGTGCGAGACTCATCCGAGTTGCTCACAAGTGAGTATGAGCCCTAATGTAGATTATTTTTTGCGGAAGACAAAATTGGACTTTGATCAGGAGTTTAATCAGAGTGTGGCACAAGTGCCATCCGATTTTCTTGTACACGTAGAAATTTTAAAAAAAAATTCTCCACCTTCTACATTCTAAAACAGTCCACAAAAATTGGACCGCACTTTGATATCATCCAAGTGCAGTTCGATTTTTTCAAGGACCAATTGACTTGCATTGCTGATTTTTATCCGACCCTCAGATGTAAATCGGACATGTCTCCAATAATTTCCATGGACAAATCAGATATGTGAATGGCCCCATAGACTATCACAGATATGAGTGCAATCAGTGGAAAACACGAACAGGACTCGTGTGCAAAAATCTGCATTAGGCTGCCGTCACACATTCAGTATTTGGTCAGTATTTTACATCAGTATTTGTAAGCCAAAACCAGGAGTGGGTGAGAAATACAGAAGTGGTGACGTGTTTCTATTACACTTTTCCTCTGATTGTTCCACTCCTGGTTTTGGCTTAGAAACACTGATGTAAAATACTGACCAGATACTGAACGTGTGAACGTGGCCTAAGACCTTAGGCTGAGAAAGGAGCCGTTACTTGAGGCCATGGAAGTGCTATGTCCCACCCAGAGCACTCCCAGACTCATTTGCATATCACTTTTAAGGTGGAAAAAAAATTTTGCAACAAAGCAATGATTTTTGATAGTAAATTTATGGATTCACTTGTGTTCTGATAACCTAACACACACGTTATTGGTTTGGGAGATTGAACAAGCTGATGGATTCCCTTTAAACACAGGTCAGGGTTTGAGGAGTCAGACGTCCATTGATTAGATCTTTTTGACATAACTAATGGACATACTATGCCATTTACTGTATGTGAAAACTCCTTTAACCAAGCTACTTCTCAGTACATGATCTGTAGGTTCAGCTCAGGTCACTATCTTTATGAATACTTAATGTGCACATTACATTTGTATTGGTTTTCTGTCTTTGTGTCCAAAGTAGCGATTTCAGACTATAAAATCGGCAGTGGAAAGAATGAGACAAAACTATGAAATATCAATAATAATTAAATAAAGAATGTACTAATTAAAATGATAAAATGTAGTGAAAAGGCTCCTCCATCTAAAGTAATGGAGGTCTCCAGGTCTATACATCTAATAGCTTACCCTTCTAGCTCTTCTATGATTACTCTGATCGATGCCCCAGAACAGCGTAAATTTTGCCGCTGTGCTGGATGAATAAGACAAAGATGAGATATCAAACACTGCCTCACTAAATGTACAGCGCCCTGGTATATGGTGTATTATAGAAAAGAAAGAGGCTGTAGCGCTCACCCGCCAATCGGCCGACTGGTACAGGTGCCGAGAGTCAGATCCCCCCAATCTGATAGTGATGGCCTACTCCAAATTTATAGAACTTGGAAACCCCTTTAGGCTCTGTGCACACGTTGTGGAAAATCCGCAGCAGCTTCCCATGAGTTTACAGTACAATGTAAACCTATGGGAAACCGAAAACGCTGTGCCCATGCTGCGGAAAAAAACACGCGGAAATGCAGCGGTTTACATTCCGCAGCATGTCAATTTTTGTGCGGATTCCGCAGCGGTTTTACACCTGCTCCATAATAGAAAACCGCAGATGTAAAACCGCAGTGGAATCCGCACAAAAACCGCGGTAAATGGCAGTGTTTCTGCCCTGTAGATTTATCAAATCCACAGCCCTCACAAATATGTGTGCACATAGCCTTAATTTCTATTTCTAATCTAAATTCCAGCTGTACAGGTTAGATTAGCACCACATTGTTAGGGTCCATACGCTAGAAACTACAAATTTCTAATAAATCTGCGGCTAAACCCGTACATGATAGATACACCTGACATTAACTCACATTGATTAAAAAACTACCCGTATATACTCGAGTATAAGCCAAGATTTTCAGCCCACTTTTTTGGGCTGAAAGTGACCCTCTCGGCTTATACTCGAGTCATTGTCAGCGGGTGGGGGGGGGTCGGCGGGGGAGTGGCGCGGTGACATACTCACCTGCTCCTGGCGCTGTCCCTGCATGTCCCATGGTCTCCGGGCAGCTCTTCCTGTGTTCAGCGGTCAAGTGGTACCGCTCATTAAAGTAATGAATATGGACGCTGAACACAGGAAGATGCCGCCGGCTCCCGGAGACCGTCTGACAGGGAGAAGCTGCCAGGGACCGAGCCGGGAGCAGGTGAGTATATCGGGGGAGGTGAGCATTGCGCGATAGTCAACTTCCTCGTTCCACCGCTCTGTCGTCCATCCTCTGCACTTACTGTTCAGGTCAGAGGGCGCGATGAAGCGATTAGTGTGCGTGCCGCCCTCTGCCTGAACAGTCAGTGCAGAGGATGGAAGACAGAGCGGCAGGTGGAACGAGGAAGGTGACTATCGCAAGTGCTGGGGGCCTGAGCGAAGAGAGGTGAGTATGTGATTTTTTTTATTTTAATCGCAGCAACAGCATATGGGGCAAATGTCTCTATGGAGCATCGTATGGGGCCACAATGTATGGAGCTTCTCATGGGGCCACAATGTATGGAGCATCGTATGGGGCCACAATGTATGGAGCATCGTATGGTGCCACAATGTATGGAGCATCGTATGGGGCCACAATGTATGGAGCATCGTATGGGGTGTGGAGCATCTCATGGGGCCACAATGTATGGAGCATCTCATGGGGCTATAATGTGTGGAGCATCTCATGGGGCCAAAATGTGTGGAGCATCTCATGGGGCCATAATGTGTGGAACATCTCATGGGGCCACAATGCATGGAGCATCTCATGGGGCCATAATGTGTGGAACATCTCATGGGGCCATAATGTGTGGAGCATCTTATGGGACCATCAACTTTTATGCAGCATTTTATGGGACAAATGTTTCTATGGAGCATCTTATGGGGCCATTATTAACCTTTGTGCAGCATTATATGGGGCATATTTTAATATGGAGCATTATATGGGGCGTATTTTGTATGGAGCATCTTATGGGGCCCATCATGAACTGTATAGAGCATTATATGGGGCTCCTGATTCAATATGGCAATTCAAAAACACAACCTACTGATGTCTCAATTAATTTTACTTTTATTGGTATCTATTTTTATTTTTGACATTCACCGGTAGCTTCTGCATTTTCCACCCTAGGCTTATACTCGAGTCAATAAGTTTTCCCAGTTTTTTGCTGCAAAATTAGAGGGGTCGGCTTATACTCGGGTCGGCTTATACTCGAGTATATACGGTATATAATGGATGGACGTCTGATCATACATGCAGTGGAACGTTTTAAATGGTTCCGTCAAATGCCTAAATGTGGCACGAATCACCTGGTATTAATCCTCCTGAGCTGTATGGTTGTTAGATGGGCACTGCATAGCAACACAGCCATTTTAAAGCGAATGTAAGTTCATCATGGTTTAACCAGTCTGTCTTAAAGGGGTTGTCCACTACCTAGACAACTGCTTTTTAAACTACAGATGCTTCGCAAAAAATTAAAATATAGTCAAACAGTTATTTTTTTTAAGTTCTTCAATACAAAAAGTGAAAGTCATATATTACTGTATATAGAATCATTAAAAACAGAGTGATCTATTCCAAGTGTTTAGTTCTGTTAAAGTTGATGATTATGGCTTACAGCCAATGAAAACCCAAAAATCATTATCTCACTAAATTAGAATAATGACCAAAAACCACCTGCAAAGATTTCCTAAGCATTTTAAAAGGTCCCTTAGTCTGTTTCAGTAGGTTCCACAATCATGGGGAAGACTGCTGACTTGACAGATATCCAGAAGGCAGTCATTGACGCAATCCACAAGGAGGGTAAGCCACAAAAGGCCATTGCTAAAGAAGCTGGCTGTTCACAGAGTGCTGTATCCAAGCATATTAATGGAAAGTTGAGTGAAAGGAAAAAGTTTGGTAGAAAAAGGTGCACAAGCAACCAGGATAACCGAAGCCTTGAAAGGATTGTTAAGAAAAGGCCATTCAAAAATTTGGGGGAGATTCACAAGGAGTGGACTGCTGCTGGAGTCATTGCTTGAAGAGCCACCACACACAGACGTATCCAGGACATGGGCTACAAGTGTCGCATTCCTTGTGTCAAGCCACTCATGACCAATAGACAACGCCAGAAGTGTCTTACCTGGGCCAAGGAGAAAAAGAACTGGACTGTTGCTCAGTGGTCCAAAGTCTTGTTTTCAGATTAAAGTAAATTTTGCATTTCATTTAGAAATCAAGGTCTCAGAGTCTGGAGGAAGAGTGGAGAGGCCACAATCCAAGCTGCTGGAGGTCTAGTGTGAAGTTTCCACAATGAGTGATGGTTTGGGGAGCCATGTCATCTGCTGGTATAGGTCCACTGTGTTTTATCAAGACCAAAGTCAGCATAGCCATCTACCAAGAAATTTTAGAGCACTTCATGCTTCCCTCTTCCGACAAGCTTTTTGGAGATGGAAATTTCATTTTTCAGCAGGACCTGTCCACACTGCCGAAAGTACCAATACCTGGTTTAAAAACAACAGTATCACTGTGCTTGATTGGCCAGCAAACTCACCTGACCTTAACCCCATTGAGAATCTATGAGGTATTGCGAAGAGGAAGATGAGAGACACCAGACCCAACAATGCAGACGAGCTGAAGGCTGCTATCAAAGCAACCTGGGCTTCCATAACACCTCAGCAGTGCCACAGGCTGATCGCCTCCATGCCAACCGCATTGATGCAGTAATCGATGCAAAAGGAGGACCTACCAAGTATTGAGTGCATTTACTGAACATACATTTCAGTAGGCCAACATTTCAGATTTTAAAATCATTTTTTAAGCTGGTGTTATAAAGTATTCTAATTTACTGAGATAATGACTTTTGGGTTTTCATTGGCTGTAAGCCATAATCATCATCATTAACAGGAATAAATACTTGAAATAGATCTCTCTGTTTGTAATCACTATCTAATATATGAGTTTAACTTTTTGTACTGAAGAACTGAAATACGGCAAATTATTTTTTTTAATAATATTCTAATTTTGTGAGACGCATGTGTAAATGTTATGGCTTGATAACGTAATAAAGCCTATACTCACCTCTTGTGCCGGCTCCGTTACCGCGGTGTCGGCACTCGCTCTCCCCAGGGGCTGTGGAATGACACGTGATGCCTGATGCCCAATCAGCGCTGGCGTCACAGTCTCTGCCTTCGGACAAACTAAACATGAGGAGGAAGCCATGGCATCAGCTGATCCCAGACTTCCTCTTCAGTTTGTCCATAGGCGGAGATAGTGACCCCAGCGCTGATTGGGCTCCGGGCATCACGTGTCATTCCACCGTATCACAGCCCCGGGGAGCCGACACCACAGAAACGGCACTGGCATAGTAAATAGGAAATGAGTATAGGTTTTATAATTTTATCGGGCCCCTTTAAATTACTCAGATTTGCAGAGGTTTGACAGGAAAACCAGCCATCATCTTTTTTGTTGTTTTCCATTAATGTCTAATTACCAGCACACTAGAACTGGCAGACTTGCCCACAAAGTGGTCTTTTTGGCTCCTAAACTCTACAGTATTGTGCCTGTTTGTAAGCTTTTTGGAGTTAAGGCCTATCCACGCAACATGGAAGATTTATGGCAGGATTTCCTGTTGTATACCTTTGATGTATGCCTCTAAATTGTACAGACATACAGCTGCATACGTCACCCATGGGTCCAAAATTAAAAAACAATACAGCACACAATATTCATTTTTTACCTATTGCTTTGGCATAGAATAGTGAAGCACGCTAGGCTACTCCATACAGTTGAATAAAGAACATACACAGCCGCCGAATCTGCATTATACAGTATAGCAAAACCATTAATCAACAAACACTAAAGGGAATATGGCAGCAGGTTTTTGTAGTGTAATCTGAGGGCAGTATGAGGTAGGGGCGGAGACATTGATATCAGGGATGTGTCACTTTTTAGGCTGTGTGTTGTTGTTTCAATACACTGAGTGCTTTATCAGCAGGAGATTATTACCGCCCGAACTACAGTTTGCATGCCTCCTGGTCCAACCACACCCCCTGCACTGATTGGCAGCATACTGTCAATATACAATGTACACAGAAAGCTGTGGTGTGGGTGGGGTAAGCTTTCTGAGCTCTGCTACATGTAAAAACTCTGATTGTATTATAACTGTTGAACCCAGTAAACTAAGTGATACACCGTTGGAATCAGGGTCTCTTTCTCTACATTTTGCTGTTCTCAGATGAGGTAGCAAAAACTTGCTGACAAGACTCCCTTTAACATGCTTTCACCTGTAGTTCTTCATCTACTCTCTATGGCTACAGGCCAAAATATGATGTCAAATGTAAAAATCTTTTATAAGATGAGCACCAAATCACTTCAGAAATTATGAGAATAAAAAGAACACTAAACATCTGTTAGTGGCATCTGCCGACAGCAAACAGCGTAAATTAGGCAGATTGTATTAAAATAAATGAGGAAAGGTACCAAGAAAGAATTAATAAGCAAAACAAGCAATTCTGTCGCTGGCTCACGAGCCTCTGGATCTGTCCAACTCACTTTCATTTCTATAGTTAAATTTTATTAAATTTGAGCAGGCCGAGCCAAGAAAAATAAAGAACCGGAAAAACTAAATTTACATGCAAAAAATGTCAGCCGTATGATTTACCGTAGAGGAAAAAAAGAGGGATTTTAAAGCTTCAGAGAGCAAAAGGTTTTGTTCAAGCCACGTCTGCAGAACAGACAATGTCTAACATAATAATAATCAAAGTATAGCAGGGAAATCTGCAGCTTTTGGCTCAGACTCACTCCATCATTGGCTTGGCTTGTTTTATGTGGTTTGGGCACTGTTATCTCTGGCTGTTTCTGGGTGGATTAGAGTGAGCCGAGTATAACACAACTGCTTAGGATACGTTCCCACAATGAGCTTTTGGTGAGTTTTTGATGTTGCAGATTTTCTGCACCCATTACCATATTTTTCGGACTATAAGACACGCCGGACCATAAGACACACCCCAAATTTTCAGGAGGAAAATAGGGGGGAAAAAAATTAATGGGTCAAGTGGGGTTCCATCTTACAGTCCGAATTCAGCTTATAGGGGTAGGGAGGGAGCGGGGTCACAGGTGGTGTTCAGAGGTGCAACGCTGTGGGGTGATGCTGCGAGTCCCATCCAAGGCTGGTAGAAGGGGGTGTTGAGCGGTGCATGTTGTGAAAACTCGGGAGCTCCCGCACTTCCATGGTTTCAATGTGGTGGACTCCGGGAAAATAGCCACTGGTGGCGGCGGATGCGCAGATTGAGATCTCAGGAGCCGAATTTCAATGTGGTTGACTCCGACGGCCATTTTTCCGGAGTCCATTGAAACTATGGGAGTGTGGGGGTCTCTGTGCTTTCACAAAATGTCAGCACCCAGCACCTCCTCACAACTCAGGGCCCACAGCATCACCTGCAATATCGTCCGACTCCTGTAGCCACCGCCCCCAGTAAGCTACATTTGGACTATAAGATCCTCCCCCACCCCCATTTTGCCCCCAAATTTGGGGGGGGTCTTATAGACTGAAAAATACGGTAAGTAAAATAGGTTATGTGAAGAATAAAAGAGGTATAATTTCATGGCAGTCATTTGTATCTTACTTGGCCTGGTATTATAAAATCCCTTCCTTTGTCCAGCACTGACAGAAAACGGTGCTCAGCAGGAAGCCCCCAATCTCAAAGCCTCAAGGAGAAAGCTGGCACCTAGCTCAGCAGGAGGGCCAAGCATCATAGGCTATGAGTGACAGATCTCACACCTTGACCAGATCAGAGCAGGACAAAGATCTGCTGAAGCTGCAGACAGCTTCTAGAACATTCCAGAAACATAACTGACCCATATATTCTGCTTATACCTTTTGTCCTACCACTATATGTATTTACATATATGACCATTATATATTCGTAACCATTGTGTATATAGTGTATTGTCTAGTGTGCCCTTAAAGGGAACCTGTCACTCCCAAAATCGAAGGTGAGCTAAGCCCACCAGCATCAGGGGCTTAGCTACAGCATTCTGTAATGCTGTACATAAGCCCCCGATGTATCCTGAAAGATGAGAAAAAGAGGTTAGATTATACTCAGCCGGGGCGATCCCGGTACGATGGACGTCGCGGTCCGGTCCGGGGCCTCCCATCTTCTTACGATGACGTCCTCTTCTTGTAGTCACGCTGTGGCTCTGGCGCAGGCGTACTTTGTCTGCCCTGTTGAGGGCAGAGCAAAGTACTGCAGTGCGCAGGCGTCGGGCCTCTCTGACCTTTCCCAGCGCCGGCGCACTGCAGTACTTTGCTCTGCCCTCAACACAGCAGACAAAGTACGACTGCGCCGGAGCCGCGGCGTGACTACAAGAAGAGGACGTCATCGTAAGAAGATGGGAGGCCCCGGACCGGACCGCGACGCCTATCAGACCGGACCGCAGTGGGACCGCCCCTGGGTGAGTATAACCTCTTTTTCTCATCTTTCAGGATACATCGGGGGCTTATCTACAGCATTCCAGAATGCTGTAGATAAGCCCCTGATGCTGGTGGGCTTAGTTCACCTTCGATTTTGGGGGTGACAGGTTCCCTTTAAGGAGATGAAATATATAATGTAACCTTGGGCTGCTCTTTAGTATCGATCCACGAATCCACACATCCATTTTTCGATTTAACTTTCCATGCTACCGGGCTGATTTGTGGCCCGATATAATCCCATTAACAGACTGGGCTTATATCTAACGAGGAACAGGTGGCCGTCCTACCAGGCTAGCAGCAATATGTTTCACTGGTGCTAGTGAAAGGGGCCTCGTCACTGACTAAGTGGGTGACATCTGTGAGCGAGTGTGGTGCCACGTCACTGACTAAGTAGGTGACATCTTCTCACTCCACGTGCTGCCCTGGGCCCGTGTGGACAGGGGGCGTCTGTGTAAAACTGTACTAAGCTAAACCTTTATGTGTCCCCAGGGGGTGCGGATCATCAAATTGGCGAAAGTGTGGAGACCGCATTACATGATCCATCTGACATAACAGTGAGATCGCGATGGGTGGCGAGGGATCATCAAAGGTTACGTTTTTCAAAAATACACAGCGTAAAACACTCACCAAAAACTCATTATGGGAATGTAGCCTTAAAGAGGACCAGTCACATCTTCATTTTACTAAATACTGTACCTGTATTTTGTATTAAACAAAACTCCAGCTCATGACCATCTTTATTCAGAACTTTATTTAATGCAGTTTTGTGTTTTTGATCCTCATGTGAATAAATCAGCCACAGAGGATAACCCTTTCACTTGTGAAAGGGGCACAGAAATGTCACAACATAGGTAAGAAAAGGTGTTTTTTTTATGGCGAATACAGGTACTTACTAAAATAGACATGTCAGGAGAGCTTTTTCCTGATTGTAGTGGCTAATTGAGAAACATCCCGAGCATAAGACAACCCCTGTGATGTCCTGCTCATTTAATGAGAACTTTCGTTCACATTTGACATGTTGCACTTTAAGACCCCATACACACTAGCTGCCCACAGAAATTGGGGACTTCCTGCCCGGAACTAACAGACTTAGGCTATGTTCACACATTGCTTTTTGCAGCGTTTTTGGTGCAGAAAACTCAGGAACAACAGGAACTAAAAAAAGCAGTAAACTGTGCTTTTTTAAGCAACTTCTTTACTGCCAAAAGAGCAGGTTTTGCCTGCAAAAAAAAATGCCGCAAAAATGCAATGTGTGAACATAGCCGTATAGGCGTACATGAAGCTGTTACTATGGGTCAGGTTTTATTTGAAATTGATAATATTGTCGAATGTTGTGAACTAGTCAGTAGCTTTTTACCTGGTCTGACCTGGTGTACAATGTTGTCACTGATATTACCGAGCACATAAGGCTTTCTCGGACCCTTTTAAAAGGCAGCATTCAAGATTCATTAGTCATTAACAGTCTCAAAAATGGTTCATGATAAGGCAATCCCATAGCCTCAGCACATTCCTGGGACTGTGATAGCTTTACCATATGTTTTAAAAAATAGGGTTTTTTTTCAAGTTAATTTATATTTTCATTTATATTAGCGTAGACTGTTACTAGAAACAGTTCTCGAAATTGCTGAGTTTTTACATTGAGGTGGGACAGGTAATTCCTCCTATATCAAATTATGGTACATAGTCTGGCGTAAATACAACATACCCCAGAATGCAAATGATAAAATCAAACTGGGCACATGTAGTTTACACAAGGAATGCCAGATTGCAGCTGTGAAGCCAGCAGTACTGAATGCAGGTATGGATTAAACTCATCATAATACAGACAGTAATTCAGCATCAGAACAACACAATTGGACGCCAACTGTCAAAAATTGCTGAAAAAATTAGAGGTACTTGGGACCTCCCAACTCTCTCGCCACACATGATAGGGTTTAGAAAAAATAGGATTTCCAAGTGCCGTAAACGACTTCCAGAAAAGTCTCTTAGGGCTCATACTCGCCAGTGAGAAACTCGGATGAGTCTGAGGCTGCATAGGAATACATGCAGCCGCACGCTCCTCTCCTGAGTGCCGAGTGCAGTGCCGGGTATTAACATGCGAGACTCATCCGAGTTTCTCTTTCTCGCTGGTGAGTATGAGCCCGTATAGAAAACACAGGATTGCTCAACCGAGCTGAGAGTTCCACGTGTAGGAGGAAGTCATGGTAACACAAACCCCAAAAAACATCCCAAATAACTCACACATGACTACCAGATTAGTTTGGAATAAAATGGCCGTGGCATTTATTTTGAGTTACTTTCAAATTTTGTTATACTCCATTCAAAGCATAAAACCTTTAAACTTAATAACTGTAAATGATACCACAATGACAAATCCACCTGGAAGACCGGGCGATTTTCCCACAAACAAACGTCACGACAGAAATATTTAATAACCATATAACAAGGGAGGGAGGGAGGGGTCTTCAAATTTCTTCAGGTGACTGACAGGAACCGTTGAAACAGCTGTTTTTATACCAAAATATTCTTCCCGCACTTTTTATAACCACCAATCAGGGAACAGATAAAGTGCGGGAAACACCACCAGCTGGAACCAGAAATAACCTGCTCATGCATAGCACAGCTTACTGTTAATATTAACCCTTCATAAACCTCTGAATTCAAAAGTACTGGTTTAACATGCCATATCATAAAAAACTCATAATATGTTCTGGGTGCTGTGTTATCATGCGACCCCCCTTTTATTCTTAAGGGTGGGGAGTTCATGGTAACACAAACCCCCAAAAACATCCCAAAAAACTCACACATGACTACCAGATTAGTTTGGAATAAAATGGCCGTGGCGTTTATTTTGAGTTACTTTCAAATTTTATTATACTCCATTCAAAGCATAAAATCTTTAAACTTAATAACTGTAAATGATACAAAAATGACAAATCCACCCAGAAGACCGGGCGATTTTACCAAACGCCAAGCCTTAACAAGGCGAGGCCCCCCAAAAACGCCAAAGCCATTTTTCAATGATGGCTTGGAGATCCAAATTCAATATATCCAAGCCAACATCAGAAAGATGAACTAGATCATTCCGGTACATGCCTGGAATCACCTCATCCAAATCAATATGCCTGAAAGAGAAACCGTTAGTTAGAAGCATAAATTTTTCCATATTCCGATTAACCCTTTTTCTAATTTTTTCTAAAAACGACATATCTTTTCTTGACCATAAATACCTAGGGATAATTTCTGAAAAAAACTAAATTTGACCCAAAAAATTCAGTTCTCAAGATGGCAATATCCCTTCTCATTAACGCTAAAAGATTTAAAGTGCTAACTTTTCCTAAATCATTTCCTCCTAAATGAAAAATTACTAGGTCCGGATTGGGCCATAACTGAGCTAATTTCCTCATATCACCGATTAGATTCTTCCACTGCATTCCTCGCCTGCTATGCCAAAATATCTGCAGAAAAGAAGAGTTAAATGAAAGGTTCTCTGAATAGGATCTTAAGGTACCGTCACACTAAACGATATCGCTAGCGATCCGTGACGTTGCAGCGTCCTGGCTAGCGATATCGTTGTGTTTGACACGCAGCAGCGATCAGGATCCTGCTGTGATATCGCTGGTCGTTGATTAAAGTTCAGAACTTTATTTGGTCGTCAGATCGCCGTGTATCGTTGTGTTTGACAGCAAAAGCAACGATACCAGCGATGTTTTACAATGGTAACCAGGGTAAATATCGGGTTACTAAGCGCAGGGCCGCGCTTAGTAACCCGATGTTTACCCTGGTTACCAGTGTAAAATGTAAAAAAACAAACAGTACATACTCACCCTCTGATGTCTGTCACACGTCCCTCGCTGTCCGCTTCCTGCACTGACTGTGAGAGCCGGCCGTAAGTGAAAGCACAGCACAGCGGTGACGTCACCGCTCTGCTGTTAGGGCCGGTACTCAGTCAGTGCAGGAAGCGGATGGCGGGGGACGCGAAGGTGAGTATGTAGTGTTTGTTTTTTTACATTTTACACTGGTAACCAGGGTAAACATCGGGTTACTAAGTGCGGCCCTGCGCTTAGCAACCCGATGTTTACCCTGGTTACCCAGGGACCTCAGCATCGTTGGTCGCTGGAGAGCGGTCTGTGTGACAGCTCTCCAGCGACCAAACAACGACGCTGCAGCGATCGGCATCGTTGTCTGTATCGCTGCAGTGTCGCTTAGTGTGACGGCACCTTAACTCTCACCCTTTTCTCAGCGCAATATATATAAGAATGCCCGATGATCCAGACCGATAGTACACCTAAAAGATGAAGAATATGTTAGCAATGGTACAAATCAGGGCGAACATACAATTTAAATCTATTAGAATTCCATCTTCCAATTCTCTTTATAACGTTCTCTTGCAAACCCAGCCGAGAGGCTTCAGTGGCAGCTCCAATGCGAAACGAATGGGATGAAATTTTAAGATCATTCAAATTCAACTTACCATATATACTCGAGTATAAGCCGAGATTTTCAGCCCAAATTTTTGGGCTGAAAGTGCCCCTCTCAGCTTATACTCGAGTCACGGTCTGTGGCAGGGTCGGCGGGTGCGGGGGAGAGGGCGCTGAGGCATACTTACCTAGTCCCGGCGATCCTGACGCTCCCCCTGCCCGTCACACTGTCTTCGGGTGCCGCAGCTCTTCCCCTGTACAGCGGCCACGTGGGACCGCTCATTAAACTTATGAATATGGACTCCACTCCCATAGGGGTGGAGCCGCATAGTCATTTCTCTAATCAGCGGTGCCGGTGACCGCTGATAGAGGAAGAGGCTGCGGCACTCGGAGACCAGCTGTCCGGGGGAAGGAGCGGGACGCCGGGAGCAGGTAAGTATCGCATATTTACCTGTCCACGTTCCACACGTCGGGCGCCGCTCCATCTTCCCAGCGTCTCTCCGCACTGACTGTGCAGGTCAGAGGACGCGATGACGCATATAGTGTGCGCGCCGCCCTCTGCCTGATCAGTCAGCGCAGAGAGACGCCGGGACGGGACACTGAGGAGCTGCAAGCAAGAGAGGTGAGTATGTGTTTTTTTTTTATTGCAGCAGCAGCAGCGTTATATATGGCACAGATTTATGTGGAGCATCTATGGGGCCAAACTGAACGCTGCAGAGCATTCCATATGGGGCAGCTTTATAATGAGCATCTATGGGGCCAAACTGAACGGTGCAGAGCATATAGGGCACAGCTACAGTGGGGCAAAAAAGTATTTAGTCAGTCAGCAATAGTGCAAGTTCCACCACTTAAAAAGATGAGAGGCGTCTGTAATTTACATCATAGGTAGACCTCAACTATGGGAGACAAACTGAGAAAAAAAAATCCAGAAAATCACATTGTCTGTTTTTTTATCATTTTATTTGCATATTATGGTGGGAAATAAGTATTTGGTCAGAAACAAACAATCAAGATTTCTGGCTCTCACAGACCTGTAACTTCTTCTTTAAGAGTCTCCTCTTTCCTCCACTCATTACCTGTAGTAATGGCACCTGTTTAAACTTGTTATCAGTATAAAAAGACACCTGTGCACACCCTCAAACAGTCTGACTCCAAACTCCACTATGGTGAAGCCCAAAGAGCTGTCAAAGGACACCAGAAACAAAATTGTAGCCCTGCACCAGGCTGGGAAGACTGAATCTGCAATAGCCAACCAGCTTGGAGTGAAGAAATCAACAGTGGGAGCAATAATTAGAAAATGGAAGACATTCAAGACCACTGATAATCTCCCTCGATCTGGGGCTCCACGCAAAATCCCACCCCGTGGGGTCAGAATGATCACAAGAACGGTGAGCAAAAATCCCAGAACCACGCGGGGGGACCTAGTGAATGAACTGCAGAGAGCTGGGACCAATGTAACAAGGCCTACCATAAGTAACACACTACGCCACCATGGACTCAGATCCTGCAGTGCCAGACGTGTCCCACTGCTTAAGCCAGTACATGTCCGGGCCCGTCTGAAATTTGCTAGAGAGCATTTGGATGATCCAGAGGAGTTTTGGGAGAATGTCCTATGGTCTGATGAAACCAAACTGGAACTGTTTGGTAGAAACACAACTTGTCGTGTTTGGAGGAAAAAGAATACTGAGTTGCATCCATCAAACACCATACCTACTGTAAAGCATGGTGGTGGAAACATCATGCTTTGGGGCTGTTTCTCTGCAAAGGGGCCAGGACGACTGATCCGGGTACATGAAAGAATGAATGGGGCCATGTATCGTGAGATTTTGAGTGCAAACCTCCTTCCATCAGCAAGGGCATTGAAGATGAAACGTGGCTGGGTATTTCAACATGACAATGATCCAAAGCACACCGCCAGGGCAACGAAGGAGTGGCTTCGTAAGAAGCATTTCAAGGTCCTAGAGTGGCCTAGCCAGTCTCCAGATCTCAACCCTATAGAAAACCTTTGGAGGGAGTTGAAAGTCCGTGTTGCCAAGCGAAAAGCCAAAAACATCACTGCTCTAGAGGAGATCTGCATGGAGGAATGGGCCAACATACCAACAACAGTGTGTGGCAACCTTGTGAAGACTTACAGAAAACGATTGACCTCTGTCATTGCCAACAAAGGATATATTACAAAGTATTGAGATGAAATTTTGTTTCTGACCAAATACTTATTTTCCACCATAATATGCAAATTAAATGATAAAAAAACAGACAATGTGATTTTCTGGATTTTTTTTTCTCAGTTTGTCTCCCATAGTTGAGGTCTACCTATGATGTAAATTACAGACGCCTCTCATCTTTTTAAGTGGTGGAACTTGCACTATTGCTGACTGACTAAATACTTTTTTGCCCCACTGTATATAAGAAGCATCTATGGGGCCAAACTGAACGGTGCAGAGCATATAGGGCACAGCTTTATAATGAGCATCTATGGGGCCAAACTGAACATTGCAGAGCATATAGGGCACAGCTATATAAGGAGCATCTATGGGGCCAAACTGAACGGTGCAGAGCATATAGGGCACAGCTTTATAATGAGCATCTATGGGGCCAAACTGAACGGTGCAGAGCATATAGGGCACAGCTATATAAGGAGCATCTATGGGGCCAAACTGAACGGTGCAGAGCATATAGGGCACAGCTTTATAATGAGCATCTATGGGGCCAAACTGAACTTTGCAGAGCATATAGGGCACAGCTATATAAGAAGCATCTATGGGGCCATACTGAACGCTGCAGAGCATATAGGGCACAGCTATATAAGGAGCATCTATGGGGCCAAACTGAACGGTGCAGAGCATATAGAGCACAGCTTTATATGGAGCATCTATGGGGCCAAACTGAACGGTGCAGCGCATATAGGGCACAGCTTTATAATGAGCATCTATGGGGCCAAACTGAACGGTGCAGAGCATATAGGGAACAGCTTTATAATGAGCATCTATGGGGCCAAACTGAACGGTGCAGAGCATATATGGCACAGCTTTATAATGAGCATCTATGGGGCCAAACTGAACGGTGCAGAGCATATAGGGCACAGCTTTATATGGAGCATCTATGGGGCCAAACTGAACGGTGCAGCGCATATAGGGCACAGCTTTATAATGAGCATCTATGGGGCCAAACTGAACGGTGCAGAGCATATAGGGAACAGCTTTATAATGAGCATCTATGGGGCCAAACTGAACGGTGCAGAGCGTATATGGCACAGCTTTATAAGGAGCATCTATGGGGCCATAATGAACGGTGCAGAGCATATATGGCACAGCTTTATATGGAGCATCTATAGGGCCATAATGAACGGTGCACAGCATTGTATATATGGCACAGCTTTATGTGGAGCATCTATGGGGCCATAATGAACGGTGCAGAGCATTGTATATATGGCACAGCTTTATATGGAGCATCTATGGGGCCATAATGAACGGTGCAGAGCATATAGGGCACAGCTTTATATGGAGCATCTATGGGGCCAAACTGAACGGTGCAGCGCATATAGGGCACAGCTTTATAATGAGCATCTATGGGGCCAAACTGAACGGTGCAGAGCATATAGGGAACAGCTTTATAATGAGCATCTATGGGGCCAAACTGAACGGTGCAGAGCATATATGGCACAGCTTTATAAGGAGCATCTATGGGGCCATAATGAACGGTGCAGAGCATATAGGGCACAGCTTTATATGGAGCATCTATGGGGCCAAACTGAACGGTGCAGCGCATATAGGGCACAGCTTTATAATGAGCATCTATGGGGCCAAACTGAACGGTGCAGAGCATATATGGCACAGCTTTATAATGAGCATCTATGGGGCCAAACTGAGCGGTGCAGAGCATATAGGGCACAGCTTTATATGGAGCATCTATGGGGCCAAACTGAACGGTGCAGCGCATATAGGGCACAGCTTTATAATGAGCATCTATGGGGCCAAACTGAACGGTGCAGAGCATATAGGGAACAGCTTTATAATGAGCATCTATGGGGCCAAACTGAACGGTGCAGAGCATATAAGGCACAGCTTTATAAGGAGCATCTATGGGGCCATAATGAACGGTGCAGAGCATATAGGGCACAGCTTTATATGGAGCATCTATAGGGCCATAATGAACGGTGCACAGCATTGTATATATGGCACAGCTTTATATGGAGCATCTATGGGGCCATAATGAACGGTGCAGAGCATTCTATATGGCACAGCTATATATGGATAATATATGGGGCAATAATCAATGGTATGGAGCATTATATATGGCACAGCTTTATATGGAGCATCTATGGGGCAATAATGAATGGTATGGAGCATCTATTTTTATTTTTGAAATTCACCGGTAGCTGCTGCATTTTCCACCCTAGGCTTATACTCGAGTCAATAAGTTTTCCCAGTTTTTTGTGGCAAAATTAGGGGGGTCGGCTTATACTCGAGTATATACGGTAGTTAGGCTACGTTCACATTAGCGTTGTGCGACGCAGCGTCGGGCGCCGCTGCGTCGCCGCATGCGTCTTGCACCCCTATATTTAACATGGGGGCGCATGGACATGCGTTGCATTTGCGTTTTGTGACGCATTTGTCGCTGCGGCGCACGCGTCAGGGCGCACAGGACGCAGCAAGTTGCATTTTTTGTGCATCCAAAATCAAGCAAAAAAAGGACGCATGCGTCACAAAACGCTGCGTTGTGCATGCGTTCACATTTGCGTTGTGCGTTGCGTCGCCGACGCTGCGTCGCACAACGCTAATGTGAACGTAGCCTTAAGCATTTTTTCAATATAGCATTACATTGAAAAATTGTCACCGTACGCTGTCAGCATGAATAAAAAACGGACCTACAACTTTTGGACGTAGCATAAACCATCTCTTTGTATTAGAAACCGGACAAATAACTTTATCAGAGATGGAATTCAAACGCAGAGTGGAACCCCTTCCCAACTGGTCTGTTTTTGATTTCCTAATAAACAAGGTGATGTGATATTCAAAAAACTTCACGTCGTCAAGAAAGAGACCAGAAGGAAGAGATTTGCCCTGAGATACTAGCTCACTTACCCTTAGAGCTGCAAAAAATGCTAGCGAAAAAACTGCCGAGAACAGGCAAGATTCAAAACTGTCCCTGCAAACTGACGAAAGAATTAACAAAATATCCTTAAGCAATTTAAAAGATATGGGCCGATGATCGTCAGGCCTAAAATTATGTCTCCTGAAGCCTTTTAAAAATTGTTTAACGGGAAAAGAATCAGACATTGGTTTTGAACCTAAAAATTTTAGAAAAAATGAAACACCAGCTACATTTTTTGCTAAAGCTGAATAAGAAAAGCCTTGCAATACTAAACTCTCCAAAAATTGCACCGCTTTCTCAGCCGTGCATTCATCGTACCGGTAACCCCTATTGACACAAAAATTCACCCATGAGCGCCATGCGACTGAATAATCAGCCCAGGTTCTATCAGCCAATGATTTTCTAATAAAATGCGGGATTAATCCTGAACAATGCTCCAAATCCACTGAGGGCAATCTGCTCCTTTGATGTCTGCATCTGGAACCTCCATCAAGAACTGAGATTGCTGGCGGTGACAAACAAGTTTAGCATTACTATTGCTCACTCTAATAGAAAAAGAGGCTTTCAACCAGATATTAAATTCCAAACAAAGAAAAATAATCTGTTTAAGTATTTGAGAAACCCACTTGTTTTTTGACGATAAAGTGTTTAACGCAAATACCAAGCCTTGATTACTAGAGGAAAACAAAATTCGCTTATCCTTAATGGACTGGCTGCAACTATGGAGGCAGAGCAGTAATGCAAACAAGTCTAATACCGTCTGATTTCTTAATATTTTACGACGGGCCCAAGATACAGGCCAAGACTCACAAATCCATTTTTTCGCAAATACTGCACCAATACCAAACTTTTCATCCGCAAAATAAGACAAAGACAAATCTTCCGCCTTAGCAAACGGCGCTTGCCATACCGTTTTACCGTTGAAACGATATAAAAAAACTCAGCCAAATTTTCAGGTCTTCTTTTAAATCTTTTCCCAACCTAATATGAGAATTAGGATTCGTATAACCAGATGTAGCAGCGTATAAGCGTGCAGAAAAAACTCTACCTATAGAGACAATTTTAAGAGCAAAGTTCAGCAGACCTAACAAAGACTGCAACTCCTTTAAAGTTATTTTCATTTATCATTAAACAGCGATTTATAGCTGCACAAAGTTTAGAAAGCTTATCAGCGGGTAACGAACAAGTCATGTTTTCCGAATCAATGAGAATACCCAAAAACTCCAAAGAAGTACAAGGGGACATAGTTTTTTCAGCTGCAATGGGGACACCAAAATGACTGCACACTTCCAAAAACGTATGTAACAATGAACTACAAACGTCTGAATCTTTTGGACCAATAAATAAAAAATCGTCTAAGTAATGTAGTAAACCCCCTTCAACAGAATTTACCTCAACTACCCAATGCAAAAAGTAGAGAATGTCTCAAAATAAAAACAAGAAAGGGAAAAACCCATAGGGAGGCACCTATCAAAATATTCTCTAAACAATTTAAATAGCACAAAAAGGGAAAAATTATATACTTTGTGAACATGTAATCCCTTAAAAATTCTTGGACAATTGAAATATATCGGGGTTTTTATGTGCACCTAGCGTGGCTTCTCTACACTAATTCATTTCTTTTAATTGCTCATTGTTTTCTCACCTTCAGTGCAATAGTTGGTTAATAGGGTGAGCAGTGGATAGCCGCCGTTGAGTGGGGGCGCCAGAATCGTCTCTATCAGGGTGCCAACCTCCACTGCTAGGAAGGGAGAGCAGTCCAGTGTAGGGATATTTGTTAGGATAGGTGCACATTTCGATCCTGTTTAGGGTCATTTCACTGGGAAATTGGTATTTTTAATATATTTAATAAAATAATTTTTAAGGGATTACATGTTCACGGAGGCACCTATCAAAAAAGAATTTACCTCTGAATGAAAAACCGAGGGAGTTAAAACCATCAGGGTTAACTGGTAAAAGACGAAACGCCGATTTTATGTCTGATTTTGACATTAGCGCATTACGCCCAAATTTTCTTAATAAATTTACTGCTTCATCAAATGAAGTATATTTAACTGAACACTTATCGCCAGCAATTTCGTCATTCAAAGAATAACCCTTTGGATATGACAAGTGATGAATAAGCCTATATGCCTCTTGCTCTTTTTTAGGCACGATCCCTAAAGGGGATAGTCTAAAATTATCAAAAGGGGGTGAGTCAAAAGGCCCAGACACCCTACCAGACTCCAATTCTTTTACAATTTTGTCTTCAACAATGTGAGGAAACTGACTAGCAGATGGCAAGTTAGGAACCATCTTGCACCCGCTACCCGAAAATGGGGGGACAAAAAAACCATTGAGAAAATCTTCATACAGAAGAGAGCTACTCGCTCGATCTGGGTACCGCTCTAGCCAAGGAGCCAACTTTTCCAGAATCACCGGAGTTGGTGCCCTTATGAAAAGGCTCCTTGGGATTACCTTGCTGTCCATTCTGCAATTGCTTCTTAAAACATTTAAACATTTCGTGTGAACCCCCGCAAAATGAGCACTCATGGTGAAAATGACAATTCTGAGCCCACTTGCAGCTATTCTCACTGAAAGAAAAGCATACACCCTTTTTTAAGGGAACATTAGCAACTTGCCTCACATTAGAAGATCGCTGAGGTAACGTCATATTAAGCCATAAGCCGACATCCTTCGTGCCCCAAGATAGGTTGGGGTACATGGATAATTTCTGACGAAATGCCTCATCGTATAATAACCATGCCATACCGCCAAAATTACGGTATGCTTCCAAGATGGCATCCAAATGCTGGAATAAACCTGAGCAAAGACTGGGGTACTTCTCACCTAATACAGCAGAGTAGATAGCAAAGGCTTGGAGCCAATTATTGAAAGATTTAACTGGAGAAGTCCTCCTTTTTTCATCATGCTCTTCCTTCCTTTCATATGTACTCTGTTGAACCCTACCAGATGGTAAAAGGGAGAATAAGTCAACAAATTCTTTATTCCATATTTGTTCCTTAACAGCCGCACTCAGGTGAAAACCTAATGGCGACACCTCACAAGTGAGTGATTCCTTTAGAAGAAATTCAGGCAGTCTAGGTTTTAATACTACACCAGAGCTGCCTATGCTAGAATCTGAAGAGGAAGCTCTAGGTGACACCCTGGGTACATTACTACCCATAACTTCAGCTAAAACTTCCCTCACTAATGACTTCATATCTAATGCTGAGACAGACAGGGGCACATTCAAGTTCTCACCCCTGGATTGATGAAGAGATACACTGTCGCTTTGTGTGCCAGCACTCAAGCCCACAGCAGTAGGCGAATGCGGCTGCTGAGGAGGGAGTTGGTTTTCATCCATCGCTGGCTGTTGAGAAATCCAGGATCCTGCAGCAGCGGTGGCAACTGGGGTCCCTGAAAACGAATCCCCGCTGTGATGATGCCTTCCTGAATCCCCTGAACTTCGGGCCACAGCAGCGATTTCGCAACCGCCATGCCCATAAGCTCCGCTGATGCCACTCCCGCTTGCTGAGACTTGCAGTGCTTCTCTCAGCTGCGCTACTTCCGCACTGTTGGTGTCCTTTGATGACGCTGGGTAATGAGCCCTCTGGTGGTCTCGCGCAGGGCTGCGAGACTTCCTCTGTGATGATATCCGCCTACCAGTGCGCACATCCTGTGCGGTCACCGGGGCTCTAGAAGATGGCGGCAAGGGAGAGTAAGCGACTCTCGACCTGCGGTTCCTCTTAGAGCTGCGGCTAGATCTCGTCGGGGCAGAAGGAATCGATGTCACCGGAGAAGGAGGTTGCGAACGTGGTGCCGGAGGAACCAAAACCTCTGGGATAGAGGTAGGATTTAAAACCGGTTCTATAGCCAGGCATCTCCGTAGCCATTCAACGCCGCCCTCCTCCTCAGCCCTCATGATCAGCTGTTGAAGTAACGGTTCCATCAGCTGTTCTTCTTGTCTTCAAATTTCTTCAGGTGACTGACAGAAACCGTTGAAACAGCTGTTTTTATACCAAAATATTATTCCCGCACTTTTTATAACCACCAATTAGGGAACAGATAAAGTGCGGGAAACATCACCAGCTGGAACCAGAAATAACCTGCTCATGCATAGCACAGCTTACTGTTAATATTAACCCTTCATAAACCTCTGAATTCAAAAGTACTGGTTTAACATGCCATATCATAAAAAAATCATAATAGTGTTCTGGGTGCTGTGTTATCATGCGACCCCCCTTTTATTCTTAAGGGTGGGGCGTTCAGGAGTAAAAAAGTCAAAAAGTAATTTGCACAACAGCTTTCTAAACTGTATGGGAGCCTTAATCCTAACAGACTAAATTAAAGTTAATGGGGTCTGTCAAGCACCTCTGCTACAATAGCACATACAGTAACTGTGCTTTGGTAACTACAGAATAAAACAACGGAGTTCGTACCATCATCTTTAATGTAGCCTCAATCAACTTCTTAGTTAAAATAAACTGGATTTAGAAGTTATAAAATAAAGTCAGCAACGGGTCTAAATGTGGCAAATATAAAAAAATACCTACTGGACCTTTCGTAATTCCAGCACTATAATTGCGGTTCCCCTCACCAGTCTTCCTATACTTGGTATGACCTAGAACAAACCACACTATGCAGGCAATCACTGCTGTTTACTGTTGAGGCCAGTGATTGGTTGCAGTGGTCACATGTGCTTAATGGCAAGTCGTTACTGAAGCCAAGGACACAAAGATCGTCTAGGAGCATTGGAGCAACCGCACTGAGAAGGTGGATGATTCAACAGTCAAGTAATGCTTAAAAGTGAAAACATTTTAAGAATTAAACTCACACTCCATTTGTTAGCTATCAGGAAAGTATATTCAGTGTGTGCATTAAAACACTTACTGGCCGACGTCTTCTGCCGTTTCCAGCGCTGCTCAGTCCTCTCCTGGATCAAGTGACTGCAGTTGTGACCAGATGGCTCACAACGGCGCTTCTGTGTGTGCCGGGAAGTCACTTTCTCAATGTAAATCTATAACACTGAAACCAGGCTCTCAAAGGCTTAGGGTATGGGCACACGTTGCATTTTAACAGCATAGATTTGTTAAACAAAACCCGACGCCAGCAAAGTGAATGAGAAACCTGAAGTGTCATGCACACATTATGAATTTTTGACTTGCAGATTTGGTGCAGAAAATAATCAGCAGCATGTCAATTCTCTGTGCGTTTTTGACCATTGACTTCACTAAAATCAATCAAAATCGCAGGGCAAAATCCATTAAAAATGCACCAAAGCTGCAGCCAAGAGATGCAGAAATTTTACTCAACGTGTGCACATAGCCTTATATAAAGAAAAGAACAGTCCCTTGTGTGAGCCGGTAAGAAAGAGCTGTGGTCACATGATGCAAGAGAGAGACCCAAGCAGCGCTGGAAACGGCATGAGGCAGCAACCAGCAAACAGTGAATATATAACCTCGGTTCCAAATACAGTAAGTTGGAATGCTGTGTGAAATGTAAAAAATCAAGAATGCAATGATTTGGAAATAATAAAATCATAGAATGTTAGAGTTAGAAGGGACCTCTGGGGTCATCAATGCTCAATGCAGGATTCACTAAACCATCTCAGACAGATGTCTATCTAGATAATTTATAAAAAATGTTGAACACCACTGGGGCCAGGACAGAGCCTTGTGATACCCCACCTGAAAGACTATTCCAACTGAATGTGCAACCATTTATTACCACTCTTTGAGAACGATCACTGAGACAGTTATGAATCCACCTAACCGTAACGTCGTCAATCCCATACTTGGTCTTTATTCAATAAGGATAGTATGAGATACTTTGTCAAATGCTTTGCTGAGGTCAAGATCTACTATATCTACCACATTCTCTGATCCAGCAAGTGGATCTTTTGTAGCCATGCTTTATTCACAACAGAACATAAAGCACATAGCAGAAGATGGAAGAACACATTTAGAAGTTGATGAAAGCAACATCATCAAAAAGTTAGGAAAAGGCTAACAAAACTTAAGGGGTACTGGACAGAGGTACTAATGAAAAACAGCTGGGGGGGAAATGGGGGGCTCTTTGGTCAATTAAGTCACATGACTGTGTATAAAAGGGGCATAGTAGAGAGGCCAAATCTCTCAGAAGCAAAGATAGTCAGAGGTTCATCAATCTGTGAAAAACTGCATCAAAAAATTATGGAACAATTTTGAAAAATGTTCTGGAACATAAAATTTCAAAGACTTTGAATATCCCTCCATCTTTAGGACATAATCTAATCAGAAGATTCAGAGATTCTTGAGAAATCCATGTGCACAAGGGATCGGTGGTCAATATTGGATGCTTGTGATCTCCGGGCCCCTCAGGCGGCACTGCATTAAAAACAGGCATGATTTGGTTGCGCAAATCTTTGCATGGGCTCAGGAATACTTCCAGAAATGTTTTCTTTGCATTTTACGTAGTGTCATAACTTTTTTTTGGAATTGGTGATGTATATTACTGATACTGAACAAATGGAGAACTAAAAATAAAGCTGGAATAGTAATTTAAAAGTAAAAGTACGTAGTAAATGAGTAAATGTTTAGTTTATGAAATGCCAATAAATCTTGGGTAAGTGTAATGCCGCACAATGTCTATTTGAACACATACACATGGCTAGACATGGCTGCAGCCAGGAATACATCATTGTAAATGTTTGAGTTAGGGATTTGATAACTCATCGCAGGAAACTATGCTTACATCCTAAGAATGAGCGAAGAGTCTCGGTAACACAGCCTCACCCACGTCTAATGACATGTTTACACAGGACACAATGTGCAGCCGAGTTTGTCTGTATACAATGTTCACCCAATAAAATGATCACGACGCGTCCTGTCATAACAGAGCTGAAAACCCTGAGAAATCATTACTGAGACAGTGCGAGCACAAGTAAATGACTCGTAGTAACAGAAGTCATCAAAACAAAAAAAGAACAACAACATTCTTCTGATTGTCTTGTCACAATATATATCTACATGAAGGAGCTGGTCCACAAAAAAGAGAATTGTCTAGGGTCAATCAATGTAAAGAGGTTGTCTGCCTCTTTTTTATTATAAAAACTTGCCCGGAGAGGTCTACTAAGTAAACATTTTGGGCATTTTATGGAGCTCTTTCGAGCAGTCAGTCAGCACAGAGATATTTGATTGGAGCATAGGAAGATCTCTCATGTTTTAGGGTTTTTTCTGAGTCAGATGTGCTTTGCTTTGGGAAAGGCATTTTTCATGCAGCCAGACTATAATAAATGCCAAACAACCTGAACATTGAGCAAATAGGTGCATTGGTTACCTGGCATCTGTGCTTTGCATGACCCTTAACGAGTAAGGCCTTCAAAAAGCACCTTATAAACAATATCTTGTGCATATATCAATCATACCTTATATCTTTAATATTTTTACTATAGTAAAAAAAAAATCTGCATAAGGCTGTGTGCACATTTGCGTTTTTGTGGCATTTTTTTGCATAGTGTAGTCGCAAAACCTGAAGGGTTTCATGATGCCAGCAAAGTGAATGAGAATCCTGATTGAGATTGCACACTACTTTTTCACTCATGACTTATCCTTAGGCTAGGTCATCAATGACTGATCAATCATGGCCCGACACCTGGCACCCCCACTGATCAGCTGTTATTGGTGTTGGAGACCGCAGGCCAGAAATGCTCACTTGTGAAGCTGCCCCGTCTTCTGATTGTGGCCGTAGCAGGGTACTGCACATCCGCCCCCTATTCAAATTGGAGTTTAAGAAATGCCTTATACCTCATATCATACAGATTTTAAAGAGTTATTAAAAAAACCTTGCTCATCACTTGCTAATGACTGTCTGCACACAGCTTTCTCCAAATAGTCCCATGGACAATGAATGGAGTGCTTGCCGAACATGTGCACCTCTGCTCTATTGAAAACGAAGATGAACAGCCCTGTTGTTGGGGTTCTGAAGCCAGATCTTGGGATTACTGAAGGTCCCTTTTGGTAAAACCCCCAGCGATCAACAACTTATCTGTATCCTGTGGGTAGGAGACAACTTGCTTTTCTGAAAATTCCTTTTTAAAGGGTTATGCCCAAAATCAATTTGAAGACCTAATCACCTAATCATGACTCTCAAGGGCTCTCTTTACCTCTATTGGCACCTGATATGTCCTCCAGAAAACTGTACTGAAGCAGACGGAGCCACGTTGTGCTGTTTGACCTCTTTTTTGGCAGTGTGCACCTTCTTGAGGCGGGCATAGAAGTGCAGTCAACCACATTTTTGGAAAGTGTCCACCCCTTAAAGCAGTGTTCCCCAACTCCGGTCCAGAAGAGCCACCAACAGGTAATGTTTTCGGATTTCCTTAGTATTGAAGAGGTGATAATTGCATCATCTGTGCAATACTAAGGAAATCCTGAAAACATGACCTGTTGGTGGCTCTTGAGGACCGGAGTTGGGGAACACTGCCTTAAAGGCACAGAATGACGGAAAGGAGATCAGACAGAGCACAAAGTGTTTCCATTTGCTTTTTATTCAGGGCTTCAGATGGATGACAGTGAAATGTGGCAATTATGTGATGTGTATCAGGCCTAATGCGGTCAGTCAAGCATACTCAGATGCACCTAACAACCCTATTAAAACATATGACAGCCACATTGTAACACTGCTTAGCTATTCTCGGCCACTGGTACCAGCTTCATTTCTACCTACGGACCCTATCTAATTAAACAAAAAAAGATGCACCTATGACCTTGTCTAATAAGACATCCGCCAGACACTTTTACAGCATCCTCATTGCTGGGTTGTAGCACAGCTCAGCTATTCTATGCTCGTCTCTGTTACGCCTGCAGTGGTGAGTGTGATCATGCTCTGAAGATCCTCATGAACCAGCAATAAAATGTGGCATTTGCAAAGAGTAATGAATATTGGCCAAATAGCAGATCACAGTCACAGCATTCACAACTACAACGTCACCTCATTAATAGAAAAAAAATTGCCCATGTTGCCGTCAATCTATGCACACAGGACAGCAGAGAGAAGGGAATGCAGCACTAAGGAGAAGCAGTGTGCTACTGGGAAATGTAGTTTTAGCAGAAAAGAATAGGATTCAGCCCTGTGAAGCTGGATGAACATAGAGGCAGATGGAGATGGAAAAAGATACATAGGAAAAATAAATAATCTTTGTTATGCTTGTACTGTATATTAATCACTTGCAGTATATACCGGTATACGTCATGGTAGGGAAGTACTTCCTGACCAATGTAGTATATTTTCGACATGGTGATTGCCCGCGCAAATGGTGTTGGCGATTGCCGCCGGGTGTTCAGCTGATATGACAACTGACACCCGGCATAACAATATCCAGGTCACCAGAGCTAGTAAACTTGTTACACAATGCTCAGATGCTCAGAGTAAGGCTGGCGTCACACTAGGCGTATGAAAATACAGTCCGTTTTTTACGGCCGTAATACGCAGTAATTGTCCCAAAACACTGTTCCGTATTCAATGCGAGGATGCGATTTTTACTGACAAATTTATCCGTGTGTCATCCGTATGGCTTCCGTATGGCGTTTTATTCTCGCAGGCTTGCAAAATGGGCATATCATGGATCCTTCGGCTCAAATATTCTACATATATACAGTCTCTCTCTCTCTCTATACATATGTCAGTGAAACACATATATATATATATATATATATATATATATATATATATATATATATATATATATATATATATATACCTGTATATATTTATTTATATTTAATTCAGCGCTAAATAGCAGAAAAGCCGGTAATTCAATTGCCGGCTTTTGCTCTCTCCTTCACAAACCCGACATGATATGAGACATGGTTTACATACAGTAAACCATCTCATATCCCTTCTTTTATTACATATTCCTCTTTACTAATGTAGGCTTGAAAAAGGCTCAGTGAGCCGAAACGTCGCGCAGTGATGTGGGTCAATTAAAACTTCACCTTTTTTTACCTGAAATCTTTGGAGTGCTGCCTTCTTTTTTGCTATCTTATATATATATATATATATATATATATATATATATATATATATATGTGTGTGTCTCACTGACATTGAATTGCCGGCTTTTCCATAGAACACCGCTGCGTATTTCTCGCAAGTCACACGCATGGTCCGTGTGTAATCCGTAATTTTCTCGCCCCCATAGACTTTCATTGGCGGATTTATTGCGCAATGCGCTGACAAATGCAGCATGCTGCGATTTTCTACGGCTGTACAAGACCGTATAATACGGATCCGCAAAATACGGCAGATAGGAGCTGGCCCATAGAGAATCATTGAATCATTGTGCCGTATGCAATCCGTATTTTCTGCGCCTCTCATACGTCCGTAAAACACGCCAGTGTGACGCCGGCCTAGCACTGACAGTTTATAAAACATAGCAATGCTTGTGCATTCGTGCATTGCTATGCTTTACAAGCGATCAAAAACCATCATAGGTTAAAAAACTGAAAGTCCCATAGAATGACTACGTAAAAAAAAAATTATTTGGAAACACATGTTATAAAAAAAATCCCAAAATAATAAAAAAATAAAGTACACATATTTGGTATCGCCGCATCCAGATCGATCCAATCCAACTTATAAAACTGTCCCACTAGTTACATAGTTACATAGTTACATAGTTATTAAGGTTGAAGGAAGACTTTAAGTCCATCTAGTTCAACCCATAGCCTAACCTAACATGCCCTAACATGTTGATCCAGAGGAAGGCAAAAAAAAAACATGTGGCAAAGAGTAAGCTCCACATTGGGGGAAAAAAATTGTTCCCGACTCCACAGACGGCAATCAGACTAGATCCCTGGATCAACGCCCTATCAAGGAATCTAGTATATATAACCTGTAACATTATACTTTTCCAGAAAGGCATCCAGTCCCCTCTTAAATTTAAGTAATGAATCACTCATTACAACATCATACGGCAGAGAGTTCCATAGTCTCACTGCTCTTACAGTAAAGAATCCGCGTCTGTTATTATGCTTAAACCTTCTTTCCTCCAGACGTAGAGGATGCCCCCTTGTCTCTGTCTCAGGTCTACGATTAAAAAGATCATCAGAAAGGTCTTTGTACTGTCCCCTCATATATTTATACATTAAAATAAGATCACCCCTTAGTCTTCGTTTTTCCAAACTAAATAGCCCCAAGTGTAATAACCTATCTTGGTATTGCAGACCCCCCAGTCCTCTAATAACCTTGGTCGCTCTTCTCTGCACCCGCTCCAGTTCAGCTATGTCTTTCTTATACACCGGAGACCAGAACTGTGCACAGTATTCTAAGTGTGGTCGAACTAGTGACTTGTATAGAGGTAAAATTATGTTCTCCTCATGAGCATCTATGCCTCTTTTTAATGCATCCCATTATTTTATTTGCCTTTGTAGCAGCTGCCTGACACTGGCCACTGAATATGAGTTTGTCATCCACCCATACACCCAGGTCTTTTTCATTGACGGTTTTGCCCAGAGTTTTAGAATTAAGCACATAGTTATACATCTTATTACTTCTACCCAAGTGCATGACCTTACATTTATCCCCATTAAAGCTCATTTGCCATTTATCAGCCCAAGCTTCTAGTTTACATAAATCATCCTGTAATATAAAATTGTCCTCCCCTGTATTGATTACCATGCAGAGTTTAGTGTCATCTGCAAATATTGAAATTCCACTCTGAATGCCCCCTACAAGGTCATTAATAAATATTTTAAAAAGGAGAGGGGCCAATACTGACCCCTGTGGTACCCCACTGCTAACCGTGACCCAGTCCGAGTGTGCTCCATTAATAACCACCCTTTGTTTCCTATCCCTGAGCCAGCTCTCAATCCACTTACACAAATTTTCCCCTATCCCCATTATTCTCATTTTATGTATCAACCTTTTGTGTGGCACCGTATCAAAAGCTTTTGAAAAGTCCATATACACTACATCTACTGGGTTCCCTTGGTCCAGTCCGGAACTTACCTCTTCATAGAAGCTGATCAAATTAGTCTGACATGAACGGTCCCTAGTAAACCCGTGCTGATACTGGGTCATGAGGTTATTCCTCTTCAGATACTCCAGCATAGCATCCCTTAGAATGCCCTCCAGGATTTTACCCACAGCAGAGGTTAAGCTTACTGGCCTATAATTTCCGAGTTCAGTTTTTGTCTCAATTTTGAATATTGGCACCACATTTGCTATACACCAGTCCTGTGGTACAGACCCTGTTATTATGGACTCTTTAAAGATTAAAAATAATGGTCTATCAATGACTGTACTTAGTTCCTGCAGTACTCAGGGGTGTATCCCATCCGGGCCCGGAGATTTGTCAATTTTAGTGATTTTTAGAGGCCGCCGTACTTCCTGCTGGGTTAAGCAGGTGACATTTAATTGGGAATTTTTTATCACTAGTCATTTTGTCTGCCATGGGATTTTCTTTTGTAAATACTGATGAAAAAAAGTCATTTAGCATATTGGCTTTTTCCTCATCCTCATCCACCATTTCACCCAGACTATTTTTAAGGGGGCCAACAAGATCATTTTTTAGTTTCTTACTATTTATGTAGTTAAAGAATATTTTGGGATTATTTTTACTCTCTCTGGCAATGAGTCTCTCTGTCTCAATCGTTGCTGCCTTGATTTGCTTTTTACAGAATTTATTTAATTTTTTGTATTTATTTAATGCCTCATCACTACCTACTTCCTTTAATTCTCTAAATGCTTTCTTTTTGTCACTTTTTGCGCCCTTTACAGCTCTATTTAGCCATATTGGTTTCCTATTTCTAGTGTGTTTATTCCCATACGGTATATACTGTGCACAGGTCCTATCCAGGATGCTAACAAACGTCTCCCATTTTCTTTGTGTATTTTTATGTCTCAGGATATCGTCCCAGTTATTTGCACCAAGATCCTCTCTCATCCGTTGGAAATTTGCCCTCCTGAAGTTTAGTGTCCTTGTAACCCCTCTACTACACATCATATTAAAGGATACATGAAAACGTATTATTTTGTGATCACTATTCCCCAAGTGACCCCCAACCCTTATATTTGATATGCGGTCTGGCCTGTTGGTTAATATTAGGTCTAGCAGTGCCCCCCTTCTTGTTGGGTCCTGAACCAGTTGTGAAAGGTAATTGTCTCTCATAGTTGTCAAAAACCGATTACCTTTGCTGGAACTGCAGGTTTCTGTTCCCCAATCTATTTCACGGTAGTTGAAGTCCCCCATAATAATGACTTCTCCTTGAGTCGCAGCTTCATCTATTTGCTTTACGAGGATATTCTCCACTGCTTCCATTATTTTTGGAGATTTATAACAAACCCCTATCAGTAATTTATTATTTTTCCCCCTCCCCTTATCTCCACCCACAGGGACTCTACATTTTCATTAAATTCACCAATATTATCACGCAGGATAGGTTTTAAGGACGATTTTACATATAGACACACCCCTCCCCCTCGCTTATCTGTACGGTCATTTCTGAAAAGGCTATAACCCTGCAAGTTAACAGCCCAGTCATGGCTCTCATGCAGCCATGTTTCAGATATCCAGACCATGTCATAATTATGCTCCAACAACATTAGTTCTAATTCGTCCATTTTGTTGGCGAGGCTTCTGGCATTAGTATACATGCACTTGATGTTCCTCTCTGTACCTCTATTCTTTCTTAAATTATTAACTGTTCTAACCCCACCCCCCATGCCACCGCCACCCCCAACTTCCTTGTTTGTGCCCAGGTCTCTATCTGCCCTATCTTCCCCTCCTATTAATTGAATACCCTCCCCCCCAATCCCTAGTTTAAACACTCCTCCAGCCTTCTAGCCATTTTCTCCCCCAGCACAGCTGCACCTTCCCCATTGAGGTGCAGCCCGTCCCTAGCGTAGAGCCTGTAGCCAATTGAGAAGTCGGCCCAGTTCTGCAGGAACCCAAACCCCTCCTTCCTACACCAATTCTTGAGCCACTTATTAACCTCCCTAATCTCCCGTTGCCTCTCTGGCGTGGCACGTGGTACAGGTAGTATTTCAGAAAATACCACGTTGGAGGTCCTTGCTTTCAGCTTGCAGCCTAATTCCCTGAAATCATCTTTAAGGACCTTCCACCTACCTCTAACTTTGTCATTTGTGCCAATGTGCACCATGACTGCTGGGTCCTCACCAGCCCCTCCCAGTAATCTGTCCACCTGATCAGCGATGTGTCGGACTCGAGCGCCAGGTAGGCAGCACACCGTTCGACGATCCCTGTCTTTGTGACAGATTGCCCTATCTGTTCCCCTAATAATTGAGTCCCCCACTACCAGCACCTGTCTGGCCTGCCCTGCTCTCCTATTTCCCCCCTTACTGGAGCAGTCACTCCTCCGGCTTTCAGAGGACATGCCTGGCTGCAGCAGTGCTACCCCTGTACTGGCACCCCTCTCATCTGCCAACTTTGGAAAAATTATTGGGGTGTGCCAGATCAGGACTAGCCTCCCTGACACTCTACCCTCTAACCTGCTTTCTAACTGTAACCCAGCTAACATCCTCACTGTCCTGCAGCTCCATCCTACCATCCTCCCCCTCATCTATCCCATTGAGCGTCTGCTCAGTGAGTAGAAGACTCCTTTCCATATTGTCTATGGATCTCAGTGTTGCCAGCTGCACATTTAGATTCAGAATCTGGGTTTCCAAATGCACAACGTGCTCACATCTCGCACAGCAGTATGCACCCTCGACCGGCTGATCAAGGACTGCACAAATGTGGCAAGATGTGCACTGGATGGCATTAACAATAGTGGAGCACATTTCCTAATGGGGATTGCACCACACAAACGTTAAATAAAAAATAAATACAAAGTATTAATAAAAAACAGACAGCAATTCAGCAAATTCCTCCCTTGGAAACTCCCTGATTCCAAAGTCACTGAATCACAAGTCACACTTACCGCCGTTCACACTTACGCTCAGGAAACACTCAGCTCGCTCACACTCGCTATGCTGAAGATTTAAATATTTTTATTTTTTTTTATCTCTATTTCCCCTCAACAGCAATCCACCTTGCTGTTCAAATGCACTTCCAAAAAGGAGTTAACCCCTTCAATGTAAACTATAAAAAATAAAAAAAGATGCAAAAATGATTCTCTATTATCATACCACCGAACAAAAAGTGGATTAAAACTCGATCAAAAATATTAATGTACATAAAATGTACTGAAATGTTGCTGAAAAAGTCATCTTGTCCCGCAAAAGAACACGTGGCTATACAGTTCCATCAGCAGAAAAATAAAAAAGTTATTGCTCTCAGAATAAAGCGATGCAAAAATAATATTTTTTTTCTATTTTGTAGTTTTTATTGTGTAGAAGCGTCAAAACATAAAAAAAAATATTAATCTGGTATCGCTGTAATCGTGCTGACCCGAAGAATAAAGTTGCCTTCTCAATTTTACCACATGTGGAATGGCATTAAAAAATAAAAAATAAAAACAATTCTTGAATTGCTGGTTATTGTTCATTTTACCTCCCAAAAATCAGAATACAAAGCGATCAAAAAATGTCATATGACTGAAAATGGTACCAATAAAGCCGTCAACTAGTCCAAAAATAAACAAGCCCTCACATGACTCTGTCGAAATATGGAAAAATGATAGCTATCAAAATAAGGGGATGCACAATAAAAAGCGTATTTTAGTGTGTGACAGCAGCCAAATATAAAAAACTCGATATAATTCTGGTATCGTTGTAATCGCACCAACCCAAATAATATAGTTGTCTAATCACTTAGGGGCTCTGTATACGGAGTCTGCAAACTTTTCTAGGAAAATCTGCGCTCCAGGAGGCAAATAGCACTCCATCCCTCCAGAGTATGGCTAAGCAGTAGTGATGAGCGTATATACTCGGTACTCGAGATTTCCTGAGCACGCTCGGGTGTCCTCCGAGAATTTGTACTCGGGAGATTTAGTTTTCATCGCCGCAGCTGAATGATTTACATCTATTAGCCAGCATAAGTACATGTGGGGATTCCCTAGCAACCAGTCAACCCCCACATGTACTTATGCTGGCTACTAAATTTAAATCATTCACTTCCGACTGTGAAAATGTAAAATCTGGGGCTAAAACAAAATTTTGGTGGTAAAAATTTAATTACCGTATTTTTTCTTCACTGCCCAATAGTATAAAATTCTGTGACACACCTGCGTTGTCAATATGATCACTGCACCCCTAGAGTAGTTGATTGAGAGGTTTAGTTTATAAAATGACTTATGTGGGGATTTCTGCTATTCTGGCATCTCAGTGGCTTTGCCAATTTGACATAGCACCCTCAAACCAGTCCATCAAAATCTTTACTCCAATTTGGTGCCCCTTTCCTTCTGAGCTGTGCGCTGTGCCTCAAAAGTAGTTTTCGACCACATATGGGTTATCAGTGTAATCAGGAGAAATTACACAAATTTTGGCGTCCATTTTCTCCTGCTATCCTTGTGAAAATGAAAAAAATTGGGGCTAGAACAACATTTTTGTGGGAAAAATATTTTTTTCTCATTTTCACAGATAGACATTGTAAAATTTTGTGAAGCATCTGTGGGTGGAAGGTGCTCACCACACATCTAGATAAACTCCTTGAGGGGTCTAGATTGCAAAATGGGTTCATTTGTAGGGGGGTTTACATTGTTTAGGCACATTAGGGGCTCTCCAAACGCAATATGACACCGGCAGACCATTCCATCAAAGTCTGCATTTCAAACCGTCATTCCTTCCTTTCTGAGCACTGCCGTGCACCCCACATACTAGTATTGGCATACTCAGGAGAAATTGCACAACAGGTTTTGGGGTCAATGTTCTCTTGCGACTTTTGTGAAAATAACACTGGGGCTAAAAGGACATTTTTGTGGGAAAATGTATTTTTTTTATTTTCACAGCTCAACGTTATAAACTTCTGTGAAGCACCTGGTGGTTCAAAGTGCTCACAATACATCCTTGAGGGGTCTAGGTTCCAAAATGGGATCACTTGTGACAGGTTTCCACTCTTTAGGCACATCAGGGGCTCTCTAAATGCATCATGGCATGCGCTAATTATTCCAGCAAATTTTGCATTAAAAAAGTCAAATGGCGCTCCTTTCCTTCTGAGCCCTGCTGTGCGCCCAAAAAGTACTTTTCCCCCACATATAAGGTATCGGCATGCTGATCCATTTTCACCTGTTAACCTTGTGAAAATAAAAAACTGGGGGTCTAAAGTAAAATTTCTGTAAGAAAAAGTTAAATGTAAATTTTTTCCCTTCAAAAATCCATTAATTTCTGTGAAGCACCGGCAGTTTAATACACTTCTTGAATATGGTTTTAAGCACCTTGAGGGGTGCAGTTTTTAGGATGGTGTCACTTTTCTGTCATACTGACTTCTCAAAGTCACTCCAAATGTGCGGTGATCCCTAAAAAAAAAGATTTTGTAAATTTTGTTGTTAAAATGAAAAACCGCTGTTCAACTTTAACCCTTCTAAGGCCAGGTTCACATTACATTAACAGCAGCCCGTTCAACACATGCGTTAAAGGGCTGCTGTTAACGCAAGTGCTGATATGTCGTCGAGCTAGCGCAGATAGAGCTAGTAGATGCTCTATCTGCGCTAGCAGTGACGGACCCGGAAACGCTGCAGCGCGCGTCCCAGGGTCCATCACTCAATGACGGCACATCGCTAGCGCACGCCCATTGTGGGCGTGCGCTAGCGATGCGTCCGATATTGGACTTAATGGCGGTGTTAACGGACTATGTTACACCGCGTTATGCCGTGGTGCAACGTAGTCCGTCTAGCGGACGCAAAAAATGTAATGTGAACCTGGCCTAACTTTCTAAAAAAAAAATATTAAAAAAATTGTGCTGATGTAAAGTAGACATGTGAGAAATGTTATTTAGAACTATTTAGTGTGACATAACTTCTTATTTAAGGGCATAAAAATTATAAGTTTGAAAATTGCTAAATTTTTGCCAAATTTTGGATTTTTTCACAAAGAAACGCAAGTCATATCTACGAAATGTTACCACTATCATGAAGTACAATATGTCACGAAAAACAATCTCAGAATCACTGGAATCACTGAGATCTGTTGAAGCGTTCCAGAGTTATTACCACATGGGCAGAATTGTAAAATTTGGCCTAGTCATGAAGGTGAAAACAGGCTTTGGGGTGAAGGGGTTTAACAATAGTCCTGCAGATGCTGTTTTGCAAAATTATTCTGGTTGCAGGAATAACTCTTTTACTTTTGGCAGGAAAACACAATATAAAATGAATGTTATGAAGACAAATCATTCTGATATTCTATTTTTTTTTTTTTTTTAAGTACGTGATTTTAGTATTTATAATAATCATTTTTACAGTAGATGTAAATATAGTTCCCTTTCAATACTTATCTAGAGAAAAATAATATAACTTCACAGGAGGTTTTCCTGTTTAATTCAGGGAGTTTTCCAGCTGCAGTTAAAAACAATCCTCAGCGTTTCCTTACATGCACGGAGTCTCTTTCATACAGCGAGAAGGAATCAGAATACACCCACATCGCTGTTATAAAAGGATGCTCAGCTCTGGACTTGGAAGGAAATCAAGGCCGGCTGGAATTTCACAGCTCAACAACTATGTGGTGAGTTATGAACAGAACACACAAAAACATCCTTTGGATTATTTATCCAAGCATAAAAAGCTTTAGAACCATAACCTACACGTACTGGCAGTGCAGGTGAAGGGTACGACGATAAAGCCGATAGCATGGCATGAGATAGGTGATGTGAAAGTCACCTGTTATCTCATCCATTGTCTATCATAATGAGGTCTCCGCTTTGTGAACATACAGCATTAATCATGTGCCGCCCCCTAATCATGACCCCCCTCCAGGGATCTCTTATTAGCCTCCATTGCCACAGGATCTGTCCTCCATAATGCGATAACACGTTTAATCTGCTTGTTTGTATCCTGATGATCTGCTCGAATATCTATATATATAATTACCTAAGGGGTACTTCCGTCTGTTTCTAACTTCCGTCTGTCTGTAACGGAAATCCTGGGTCGCTGATTGGTCACGGCTGGTCATGACCAATCAGCGATGTTGGGGCGGGATTAAACACCGCTTCACTTTTTACTATTGATGTTGACTATGCAGTATCAATAGTAAAAACATAGAATGTTAAAAATAATAATTAAAAAAAAAACCATTATATTCTCACCTTCCGAAGTCCGCCGCAGCCTTTCCCGCTCCTCGCGCTCCAGTCCCAAGAATGCATTGCGCATTCTCGCGAGACCGCTATATGATCATGGGTTATTGCCGGTAGGCATTACTGGGAACGGAGCATCGCGAGGAGCATCGGTAAAGGCCTCGGCTGGATCCGGGACCGACGGAAGGTGAGTATATAACTATTTTTTATTTTAATTGTTTTTTTAACAGGGATATGGTGCCCACATTGCTATATACTACGTGGCCTGTGTTATATACTGCATGGGCTGTGTTATATACTGCATGGGCTGTGTTATATACTGCGTGGGCTGTGTTATATACTACGTGGGCTGTGCTATATACTACATGCCTGTGCAATATACTACGTGCCTGTGTTATATAATGTGTGGGCTGTGCTATATACTACGTGCCTGTGCTAAATACTATGTGGGCTGTGCTATATACTATGTGGCTGTGTTATATACTTTCTTGGGCTGTGTTATATACTGCGTGGGCTGTTATATACTACGTAGCTGTGCAATATACTACATGGCTATGCTATATACGTCGGCTGTGTTATATACTATGTGGCTGTGCTATATACTACGTGGGCTGTGCTATATACTACGTGGCTGTGTTATATACTGCGTGGGCTGTGTTATATACTGCGTGGCCTGTGTTATATACTACGTGGCTGTGCATTCTAGAATACCCGATGCGTTAGAATCGGGCCACCATCTAGTTTCTCAATAATATCCTTTATTATGTGAGCAGAACAGGTGATTTTCCCTCTAAGTGTCAGTTGGGACTTCTGTTGGGAGTTCGATGTATCGGCCTTGGGTGTATCGGCCATGGCATCCCAGGGTGCAGGAGACTAATATTGTAGGACTTGTGGAGAGGCCTGATGTGACGTGCCAAAATAACAGAGGAAAGTACAATAGTTCAATAAGTATTTAAAGGGGTTGTCCGTGATGAAATGAAAAGCTGACAGTCACTCAATAGTGACTGCAGACTGCCAAATCATATCAGTGTGCACTGCACACACTTTCACGATCACCCTAGAATCACAACCCCATTGTATTCCCCATGCGGATGGTCGATCAGAGACACAGTGATGGATGATGATGTCCCAATCTTTTCTCATGTGATTGCACGGACTGATACCACCTGTCACAGTATTTCATCAATGAAGACTAAAGGTTGACTCTATACATATTGGTACCATTTTTCAAGGCAAATTTAAAAAACCTCTGCATAAAAAAAATAATACTAATTAGTGATTAGCGATCTTAAGAAATGAAGGCCTATGTGTATCATACGTAGAAGCTTGTGCTTGAACCACAGCACAGTTAACAGAACTGATATATTACCACACTACATATGTAGTCTAAAAGCCAGACACAGATACAGGATGGCCGGGGCGCACCGCTGCTGTCTATCGCAGGTCTGGACAAATCCCGGGAGACAATAAGCCAGAAGGCTGCTATTACTGTAGTGATTACATTCACACAAGGGAGATCTGTAACAGAAGAGATCTGGAACAGAAGAGATCTGTAACAGACATTTGTAGGACTGAAAATCAGCTGCATTCTCCTGAATGGTACTGCAGCATATGCATCGATTTCTGCAAACGCCATTCACACTAATGAGACAGTCACAGATAATTCTGAAACAAATCTGCTATATATATTTATACACCATTTTTGCACGGTACGAGCTGAAGTTTTTTCATTTTTACTTAATTTTTTTTTTTTTTCTTCATTTACCTGGGGGACTTGAACCTGTGATCACTTTCTCAATACACTGCAATACTGTAATCTATTTATATAATTGCCTTAAATTGTCTGTCATCCACTTCCGTCTGGACATCCTTGAATCCCACAATCCACCGCGCCGCAGCGGAAGTATGCCAACCGCCATATTGGAATACCCAAGTGATGGGTATTCCAATATGGCACCCGCTGGTGGTACCAGGCCCTTGTGCAGTACCACCAGCGGGTCATCGCTGGACCTTCCAGGTCGGCGGGGGAGCCGCAGCTGTCCATCATACTCACCTTCTCCCGGCGCGTCTCTGTATGTCCCTTCTTTTCTGGCGCTGGCAGCTTCTTCCTGTGTTCAGCGGTACGATGTGACCGCTGAACATAGGAAGAAGCTGCCGGCTCCCGGAGACCATCTGTCAATGAGAAGCTGCCAGGGACCGCGCCGGGAGCAGGTGAGTATAACGGGGGAGGGTGAGCATTCTGATATTCACCTGTCCCCATTCCACCACAGCGTGCCGCTCCGTCTTCCACGTCCTCTGGCTGTGACGTTCAGGTCAGAGGGCGTGATGACATGTTTAGTGCGCGGCAGTGGAACGCGGACAGGTGAATATCGCAAGTGCCAGGGGCCTGCTCAGGACAAGAGGTGAGTATGTCTTTTTTTTTTTATCGCAGCAGCAGCTTATGGGGCACGTGTTTCTATGGAGCATCTTATAGGGCCATAACCAACCATTATGCAGCATTATATGGGGCACGTTTTCTATGCAGCATCTTATGGGGTCATAATCCACCTTTATGCAGCATTATATGGGGCACATTTTCTATGGAGTATCTTATGGGGCCACAATCAAAATTTATGCAGTATTATATGGGAGAATCTCAGTGCTGCAAAGCCTGCCCCCCATCAGGACGTCACCACCCTCCTGATGCGACAGCATCGGGCCTCCATCTAGTATAGCAATATATGGTAAAATTACCTCTCTCTTGCGAATCCCCAGCACCAGATATAGAAACATTGCAGACACGTTCAGCAAGGCCTCACAGCTGCCATGAAGATGCCAATAGCATTCAGATGGTTAGGATCCGTGGATGTCGAAAAGAAGACCTTACCCCCATTTCCTATCTCTTATATGCTGCTGTCACGATTGCCGCTGAGCCATTCATTCAGTCCGTACATCTGCTGTACATGAACGGAAGATCTTGCAAGTATAAACCCAGGCAAAGATAGGTTCCCCAGGCACCACTGACCCCAAAACTTGATGGGTTCACTGTCCTTGTATAATGTGCTCTGTGGACCTTTTCTTTACATAACAGGTCACATGTATCATCATACTCTGTACTTCATGATTATACCGATTTAAAGCGAACCTGTCGGCAGGATTTAGCTAAGTAAACTACAGACAGTGTCATGTTGCCGCTGTTATACTTATTAAAATGATACGTGGGGTGAAGAAATCCGTCTTGTCTTTCTTGTATACTCAGTGTTAAATTGCCGTCACTCGTTCAGTATTTGGTCAGTATTTTACATCAGTACTTGCAAGCCAAAACCAGGAGTGGGTGATAAATGCAGAAGTGGTGCATAAGTTTCTATTATACTTTTCCTCTAATTGTTCCACGCCTGGTTTTGGCTTACAAATACTGATGTAAAATACTGACCAAATACTGCTAGTGTGACGGCAGCCTTAGAAGTTGTCAGTTAATGATATGCCCGTGTTTCAGGGCGGGACTGTAGGCAAAGTCTTATCTTCCTGCTCTAAGCCAGAGAAATCAAGGAAAGACCTAACCACAGGCCGCCCCGAAGCACAAACAGTTTGTCTCTCTCTCTGTCTCTATGATGAGGAACATATTTGTGCTTCGGGGCGGCCTGTGGTCAGGTCTTTCTTTGATTTCTCTGGCTTAGAGCAGGAAGATAAGACTCTGCCTACAGTTCTGCCCCGGAGCAGGGGCATCGCATTAACTGAAAATATCTAACACTGATTACACAAGAACCACAAGACGGATTTCTTCATCCGAGGTATCATTTTAATCAGTGTAACAGAGGCAACCTGACACTGTCTGTAGTTTATTTAGCAAAATCCTGCTGACAGGTTCGCTTTAAACAGGTATATTCATGAAAACGTCTAACACTGCGCCAACTTAACAATGCCTGTAGTTTACTTTAGCAAAATGCTGCAGACAGGTTCTCTTTAAATGTGTATCTACATACTGGCACTATCTGATAAGGAGGACACTAATGCTAAATTCAAGATTTAATCACGATTTATTTAGATATGGATTCTACACCTAAATCCTCATCAAATTCTCTGATATTCTGTATCCAATCCAAGTGAATGAAATATTTCACACCCAATTCACATGCAGCATAGAAATCTGATCAGAATAATTTCTTGCTTGGCTTGCGAAACAAAAAAGCTGCAGATTAGCTACACTGAATGACATGGGGGGTTATTTTCATGCGAATCGACTGGCGTATCTGGATTCTGTTAGCAATAAATGTCATAGGAAAATTCTGAATGTGTAAGCATAACGTAGGGGTGATCCTGAATGATTTTGCTTTGTGGACAAAGTAAAAAATCACGAATAGTAAAGAGTCAAAAATACTTAGTAAAGATGGGAGTGAAAAGTTTTAAAGGGAACCTGTCACCCCCTCCCACACACACACACCTTGTGCAGCAGTAATGCTGCATTCTGACAAGGTGGCTCTTTTAGTTCTGGGTGTTGTAACTGCCGAAATAATCAGTTTTATAATTTGTCCTAAATACCTTTCTTCAGTCCTGGAGGCAGGCCTTTCCCCCCTGCTTCAGACGCCACACAGCCGTCACTCAAATCTTCTTGGCGCCGGGCGCCGCCTCCTCACTGCTGTTTTGAAATGAGCCGGCGCCTGCGCTCTTTTCTCCTGCCTTGGGCAGGCGCAGTGAGAGCTGCCCATCCGTCCTCATATGCAGTCTAGTGGACTGCGCCTGTGCGGCCGCCCTGCCTGTTAATCCCAGCCCCGTAGTATGAATAAATCAGAAGACACTGCGGGGCAGGGATTCACAGGCAGGGCGACCGCACAGGCGCAGTCCACTAGACTGCATATGAGGAAAGACGGGCAGTGCTCACTGCGCCTGCCCAAGGCAGGAGAAAAGAGCGCAGGCGCCGGCTCATTTCAAAACAGCGGTGAGGAGGCGGTGCCCGGCGCCAAGAAGATTTGAGTGACGGCTGTGTGGCGTCTGCTGCAGGGGGGAAAGGCCGGCCTCCCTGACTGAAGACAAGGTATTTAGGACAAATTATAAAACTGATTATTTTGGCAGTTACAGCACCCAGAACTAAAAGAGCCACCTTGTCAGAATGCAGCATTACTGCTGCACAAGGTGGCTCTTTTAGTTAAAAACGCCTGGGGGGGTGGCAGGTTCCCTTTAAGCACAATTTCCTCACAATATAATTTCATCCCTGTTATGCCCACATTTACATCCTTGGTCTACTCATGTGAGCCTTATATAAGCACAATTACATCCAGTATCATGGACACTTCGCCAGATCTCATTAACGACGCTGTTAAAATTCCTAAAATAGAATGAATGAGAAGAGCCACATTCTGCAGGCTGGGCAATTCAGGGGCAATGTGTAACATAACTCACAGACCAGCAGCTGACCTGCAGACCACAAAGAGGCAAGATATCAACATTATTTCCCCTGTCTTCTAAAAATACCAGCATGGGAAGAAGGATTGGTGGTGAATACATTACTTTACTACTTACAGCTTTTGTTTAATTTGGTTCTTACTCAAAAGCAATAAAAGTAACACAATAAGGATGCGGTGTATGCAGCAAAAGCACAAAAAGTCCTAAAGACTGTTTCAAATCATCATTAATTATCTCTGCTGTTGATCATAGTTTCATTAAAAGAGAATAAACCAAATATTGATTGATCATAGACAACTAGCTATGATATAAAGTACTAATGAAAACAGATGTAGAACACGACTGATCCAGGGAGCAAAAAGTAAAATAAATGGAAAAGTCTTCTTCTTTAATAACTGCATGGAAGTGGCCAGTTCCATGTAAGACGCCCACAGGGCTGGTTATACTGTGGTTTTTCCATCAGGAACCAGACACTGACTGCATTTTTGCTGCCATGTATGTTTTGTTCTAAACTACTCCAGCGTTTCAGAGAACATATATATTGAAAAGCCAACGGGAACTATGGGGCCGATTCATTACCGTTGCGAGTGCCAGTTCTAATGAAGGGCTAGTTGGAGTATGAAGCGTAAACTTTACTAAGAGGCGCAAGCCACATAATGAATATTCTTAGTGGCATCCAGGGACTGGAGTATAACTTCTGACATACAAAACTCCGGCCCTTGTGCTGAATTTGACGGGTAGGTGTAGCCATGCTCCGTTCCTCTCTCTCTGCTCCGCAGCTTCACCCATTTTGACTGGGCTGCTCCAAAATGGCGTGAACACGCCCAAAGTTGCAAAACTTTTGGGTAACTCTCCAAAGAGTATTTTTAAGCAAATTTTCTGCTGAAAACACTTTGATGAATTGCCACCTATATGTCTCAGATGACTAGACAGAGGACAGTCCCTGGTGTCTTCTCCCCACCCCTCACACAATGACTGACAAGTTACTCCGTATTAGACATGAGCGAATATGTTCGGAATTGTTCGCCGAATCTGAATTTGCCATATTCGTGCCATATTGGTACCCTATCCGTGCCGAATTGATGTTTGATGATTGATTCTGAACATATTCTGTCATTTCTACTCCTAGTGACTCCAATGACATTTGGCTGTGTATTGCAAATACAATATTCGCCGTCAATCGTAACCGGATCCGAATTTTGAAAAATTCGCTCCACTCTACGCCCTATACATACAGAGGGAGACCTGCCAGTCCAGCCATGGACCTGCCTCTTGGACTAGTCACCTGAGACACATAGCTCCCATCAGCTTCTCAAAGTATGTTTTCTCTAAAACAATGCAGCAGTTCAGAGTGAAACATCCACGGCTGCAACAATGTAACCAGTGTCTGATTCATGCTGCCAGCGGTTTAGGTGACATGAATTTCATGAGAGGTTCCCTTTAAATAGGACTTGTCACTGACTGACATTCAGCAACGTCTTCCAACATCATAGAGATACTATGACAGTCGCATTGATCTGCGCACATCATTCTTGCAACACTGTAAATCATGTGAATGTGTGTTGGCCATACATGAGGAGATGTATACCGCAGATCCTTTTTCACTGCAAGGTGTATTGAACATACTGGTTGTGTATGGCTGATATGAGACACGTTGAGCAGGCAGTTTTGCATTTTTGGTATTAAACACATTGAACATACTGGTCGTTTATTTTCGTCATGAGACACAAATAATATACTGATTTTGTCTTCTATGTCCACTGTTCAAAGATATTGGAAATCATTATGTTTATGTCAATCTTTACCAAACACAGCAGATAGACATCAATAATAAATGAAGTGCCAAACAGCAGTGTAATCCTAAAACAAATTGCTAACAAAACTTTTTTTCTTGTATGCAAAACAACATTCATTTTCTACACTAATGACGGCTGCTGAACATAGACTGCGAATCGGGGGCCCCCAAGTGTTACATTGTCAGGCTTGTCCTAAATAGAAACAACACTTTTATACAAACAGTACAAGAGAAGATAGAAACTTTGTCATATACTGTACTTTATTGGCGAAAAATGCTTCTTTCCCTACTTAAGAGCCACTTGTTCCCTACACTGATCATTCACTCTCAAATCTGTCTACAGATCTGTCTTCAGTGAGAAATCAAATTACACCTGCTGCTATAAAACTCCATGAAAAGCAGGGGGGAAGATGAATGGAACTAAAAGAAGAAATGCACAAGAAGTAACTGCTGAGGCTTCTAGTGAAGGTGAAAAAACTGCTAAAAAATACAGTATGCAAGTCATATAATGGCCAGAATTCCTTATGTAGAAACGTGACAGCTAATTCAGAAACCAAAAACTCACCTGAAAGTGAAATTACACTTTAAAATCGTAACTAAACCTTTTGATTGATTTTCCTACTTAACAGGGACTTGAGGTGTGTGCAGATTGGTTAGGGGTCTGGATCATTAGACCTTCACCTATTGTGCACAGGGGGCTCTCAGGATCCGGACAATTCAAGTGCCTGCTAAATATGAAAAAAAAAAAAACAAGAAGAAAGTTTAGTTTCTCTTTAAACTTTTCTGGCTTCAAAGTGGCACAGAAGCAAACACTGACATGTGATCCACTTGCTATTAAACACCAGTATGCAGGACTCAATGAGAGCTGGGGGGCTCAATTGACAACTCGCCCGTGCTGCAATTTATCAATTTATTCAATGTATCTCATTCATCCAATGAATGGAAAGTGGAGTACCAGAAGAAGGCATGTTTCGCCGATCTTCATTTGAAAACGATGCATTAGAAAGATATGGCCAGGCATCTAAAATTAATAAAAAATACGAAATTCATCAGCATATATCAAGGAAAGAGAAGGAGTGGTGTAAGACGGAGAGTTGCGCTGAGAATGCTTTTCGAAGCTGTGGGCAAGATTAAAAAGTCCTATATCCAATGAGTTAATCACTGTTTGTACAACAACATTGAAAAATGTCTTCCCCATTTCATTCAGTTTCAGCAGATGACATTATTTGCCATTCACATTTCTGCATTGTAGCCTGCACTGGCACAGGATGGGTTATATACGGTAACTTTACACATAAAGCAATCACTATATACAGGGATACACAATTAGCCTACAGATCATCCAGACGTGACGAGTGCATTATGCTGCTATCATTGCCGCCGGTGTGAGACTGCAGAGATCTGTCACTAAACTGGTTCCACGGCACGCTGGCACAATCACTGGCATGGGACGTGACTATTAAATCTGCATACAGTATATCCTATGGAGAAACCTGTTTGCATTACAAGCACATTACAAAACTAGTGGGCACATTAGCTAGAACGTAATATACCTATATGCAAGTAAGAATGTGTGGGGGCGTTGTTCTTCTCCGGTCACGACCAACCTGCTTTTGCGAGGCAAAGATTGCTGACACTGGGAAAGCTGTGTCCAGGGATGACATTCTGATATCCGACCATGTAAAGTCCCCGGTGCCATAGCTTTACAGCATCTCTCCACTGCAGCAAAGGCTTCATTCACACAGGATTTAGGGCCAAAATCATAATCAAATCCACTGACATTTCACATCGGCTGCATGTAAAGGTAAAAGCTCCAGAAAACCTGACATAAAAGAGCATGCTTGTTCTTCTTGTAGATTAAGAACACATGGATTAGCGCTATTGAGTGGGGCGAAACCTCATCCGCATCCTCAGGCGTTCACAGGGCACATTTGTAGCAGAAATGTAGCAGTGTCATCTTCAGCTTTCTGGAGAAGATCCTCTAGTAAAGTCACATCCTCAACAAGTAAACATACCCTTAAAGGGGTTGTCTCATCTTCTGGTCAGGAGAGTACTCCTCCAAAGCCGCCCGGCTTCCTGCTTGCCGGAGGTTGGTTGATGACAGTTTTGGACAAACTACATAGTGGAGCCAGTGGCCTGAAGTGTGCTCTCTCCAACGCTGCAAACAGAAGGCGCTTTACAGCATCGGAGAGCTTCAGAGCAGCGCTTACAAGCTCAATAGAAAAGACCTTGAAAGCACGGTATGGCTACTGCTGCTAAACTGCAGTGGTCGGTAACCTAGGCAATGAGCAGCTAATTAAAAATCCCTCTGTTCTTGAGAATAACGATGATATAAATAACAAGTAAATTGCAAAATTACCTTTTTTTAAGGCACTTTGCAAAATTTTCCCCATTAAAGATGACGAGACAACCCCTTTAATTGGAATCCAGTGTAGGGACGGCGCACTATGACACACGCATGTTCTAGGGCAGTAGTTGCCCTGGCCACACTCTATAAGCCCTGCTGGATGCATCAGTGGCCACATAGGACTGGGGCCATGCCTGGCACACTTCATGGCTCAGAAGGCAGCAGATAAGTGGCCTGGACATCTTGGGTGCCATCACTTGTCCATATGGATGGTTCTTACACCTCGGACTCACTCCCATAGAGCTGGGATGCCCCTTTACCTGGAGGAAGGCTGGGACACCATGGTCTGCAGGCTGGCACATCAGCACTGTGCACACAGAATACCAATCTCCCACACTGGGCACCAACTTCCCAGCCTCCCCTCCCGCCAGGGGTTAATGCCGCCCGCTCTCCTCACCTGCCTGCACGGTGTCGGACAGATCATGGGTCCCCGAAGTCCTGGGGAATTCCTTCAGCTTCCTGGCACTGAGGCTCAGGATGCCGGAGTTTGCCGCCTCCTCCAGGGCTCTCTCCAGCCCCCGGTTGAAGGGCAGGTTCAGGCTGAAGTTGGGGACTCCAGTGACAGCGCTGTGCTGCTGCGGGTACTGGGACTGGAGCAGGGCGCTGACCGGGAGGCTGGAGAACGGCTGACACTCGCTTCCCAGCGTCGCCATCTTCCCTCCCGAGCGCTGTCTGGGCTGTATCTCTGTACAGTATGGAGGAGTCAGGCAGCTGCCGCAGCAGCAGCACCGAGAGCTTTCCTGTAGGTTTCCTGCCTTCTGGAGTGTGGAGGCAAAGGGCGCATGTCCTCCCCCTGCTGTATATCCTGCCTGCACTGAGGTACCAGCAATTCTTCCTCACAAGCTGCTTCCTGCCACACACAAAACTTCTCCACATGTGACAACTCCTCAGCAGAGGGAGAGCCCTGCATACACCCCAAGGAGAGCCCTGCATACACCCCAAGGAGAGCCCTGCATACACCCCAAGGAGAGCCCTGCATACACCCCAGGAGGAGCCCTGCATAAACCCCAGGGAGAGCCCTGCATACACCCCAGGGAGAGCCCTGCATACACCCCAGGAGGAGCCCTGCATACACCCCAAGGAGAGCCCTGCATACACCCCAGGAGGAGCCCTGCATACACCCCAAGGAGAGCCCTGCATACACCCCAAGGAGAGCCCTGCATACACCCCAGGGAGAGCCCTGCATACACCCCAGGGAGAGCCCTGCATACACCCCAGTAGGAGCCCTGCATACACCCCAAGGAGAGCCCTGCACCCCAGGGAGAGCCCTGCACCCCAGGGAGAGCCGTGCAAACACCCCAAGGAGAGCCCTGCATACACCCCAGGGAGAGCCAAACACCCCAAGGAGAGCCCTGCATACACCCCAGGGAGAGCCCTGCATACACCCCAAGGAGAGCCCTGCATACACCCCAGGGAGAGCCCTGCATACACCCCAAGGAGAGCCCTGCACCCCAGGGAGAGCCCTGCATACACCCCAGGGAGAGCCCTGCACCCCAGGGAGAGCCCTGCATACACCCCAGGGAGAGCCCTGCATACACCCCAGGGAGAGCCCTGCACCCCAGGGAGAGCCCTGCACCACAGGAAGAGCCCTGCATACACCCCAGGGAGAGCCCTGCATACACCCCAAGGAGAGCCCTGCATACACCCCAGGGAGAGCCCTGCATACACCCCAAGGAGAGCCCTGCATACACCCCAGGGAGAGCCCTGCATACACCCCAGGAGGAGCCCTGCATACACCCCAAGGAGAGCCCTGCATACACCCCAAGGAGAGCCCTGCATACACCCCAAGGAGAGCCCTGCACCCCAAGGAGAGCCCTGCATACACCCCAGGGAGAGCCCTGCATACACCCCAGGGAGAGCCCTGCATACACCCCAGGGAGAGCCCTGCATACACCCCAGGGAGAGCCCTGCATACACCCCAAGGAGAGCCCTGCATACACCCCAAGGAGAGCCCTGCATACACCCCAAGGAGAGCCCTGCATACACCCCAGGGAGAGCCCTGCACCCCAGGGAGAGCCCTGCATACACCCCAAAGAGAGCCCTGCACCCCAGGGAGAGCCCTGCATACACGCCAAGGAGAGCCCTGCATACACCCCAGGGAGAGCCCTGCATACACCCCAGGGAGAGCCCTGCATACACCCCAGGGAGAGCCCTGCACCCCAGGGAGAGCCCTGCACCACAGGGAGAGCCCTGCATACACCCCAGGGAAAGCCCTGCATGCACCCCAGGGAAAGCCCTGCATGCGCCCCAGGGAGAGCCCTGCATACACCCCAGGGAGAGCCCTGCATACACCCCAGGGAGAGCCCTGCATACACCCCAGGGAGAGCCCTGCATACACCCCAGGGAAAGCCCTGCATACACCCCAGGGAGAGCCATGCATACACCCCAGGGAGAGCACTGCATACACCCCAAGGAGTGCCTGCTTACACCCCAAGGAGAGCCCTGCATACACCCCAGGGAGAGCACTGCATACACCCCAGGGAGAGCCCTGCATACACCCCAGGGAGAGCCCTGCATACACCCCAGGGAGAGCCCTGCATACACCCCAGGGGGAGCCCTGCATACACCCCAGGGGGAGCCCTGCATACACCCCAGGGAGAGCCCTGCATACACCCCAAGGAGAGCCCTGCATACACCCCAGGGAAAGCCCTGCATACACTCCAGGGAGAGCCCTGCATACACCCCAGGGAGAGCACTGCATACACCCCAGGGAGAGCCCTGCATACACCCCAGGGAGAGCCCTGCATACACCCCAGGGAGAGCCCTGCATACACCCCAAGGAGAGCACTGCATACACCCCAGGGAGAGGCCTGCATACACCCCAAGGAGAGCCCTGCATGTACCCCAGGGAGAGCCCTGCATACACCCCAAGGAGAGCCCTGCATACACCCCAGGGAGAGGCCTGCCATACACCCCAAGGAGAGCCCTGCATACACCCCAGGGAGAGCCCTGCATGCACCCCAGGGAGAGCACTGCATACACCCCAAGGAGAGCCCTGCACCCCAGGGAGAGCCCTGCATACACCCCAAGGAGAGCCCTGCATACACCCCAAAAAGAGCCCTGCATACACCCCAAGGAGAGCCCTGCACCCCAGGGAGAGCCCTGCATACACCCCAAGGAGAGCCCTGCATACACCCCAAGGAGAGCCCTGCATACACCCCAGGGAGAGCCCTGCATACACCCCAGGGAAAGCCCTGCACCACAGGGAGAGCCCTGCATACACCCCAAGGAGAGCCCTGCATACACCCCAAGGAGAGCCCTGCATGCACCCCAGGGAGAGCCCTGCACCCCAGGGAGAGCCCTGCATACACCCCAAGGAGAGCCCTGCACCCCAGGGAGAGCCCTGCATACACCCCAAGGAGAGCCCTGCATACACCCCAGGGAGAGCCCTGCATACACCCCAGGGAAAGCCCTGCATACACCCCAAGGAGATCCCTGCATGCACCCCAGGGAGAGCCCTGCACCCCAGGGAGAGCCCTGCATACACCCCAAGGAGAGCCCTGCACCCCAGGGAGAGCCCTGCATACACCCCAAGGAGAGCCCTGCATACACCCCAAGGAGAGCCCTGCATACACCCCAAGGAGAGCCCTGCACCCCAGGGAGAGCCCTGCATACACCCCAAGGAGAGCCCTGCACCCCAGGGAGAGCCCTGCATACACCCCAGGGAGAGCCCTGCATACACCCCAGGGAGAGCCCTGCACCCCAGGGAGAGCCCTGCATACACCCCAAGGAGAGCCCTGCACCCCAGGGAGAGCCCTGCATACACCCCAAGGAGAGCCCTGCACCCCAGGGAGAGCCCTGCACCCCAGGGAGAGCCGTGCAAACACCCCAAGGAGAGCCCTGCATACACCCCAGGGAGAGCCAAACACCCCAAGGAGAGCCCTGCATACACCCCAGGGAGAGCCCTGCATACACCCCAGGGAGAGCCCTGCATACACCCCAAGGAGAGCCCTGCACCCCAGGGAGAGCCCTGCATACACCCCAGGGAGAGCCCTGCACCCCAGGGAGAGCCCTGCATACACCCCAGGGAGAGCCCTGCATACACCCCAGGGAGAGCCCTGCACCCCAGGGAGAGCCCTGCACCACAGGAAGAGCCCTGCATACACCCCAGGGAGAGCCCTGCATACACCCCAAGGAGAGCCCTGCATACACCCCAGGGAGAGCCCTGCATACACCCCAAGGAGAGCCCTGCATACACCCCAGGGAGAGCCCTGCATACACCCCAGGGAGAGCCCTGCATACACCCCAAGGAGAGCCCTGCATACACCCCAAGGAGAGCCCTGCATACACCCCAAGGAGAGCCCTGCACCCCAGGGAGAGCCCTGCATACACCCCAGGGAGAGCCCTGCATACACCCCAGGGAGAGCCCTGCATACACCCCAGGGAGAGCCCTGCATACACCCCAGGGAGAGCCCTGCATACACCCCAAGGAGAGCCCTGCATACACCCCAAGGAGAGCCCTGCATACACCCCAAGGAGAGCCCTGCATACACCCCAGGGAGAGCCCTGCACCCCAGGGAGAGCCCTGCATACACCCCAAAGAGAGCCCTGCACCCCAGGGAGAGCCCTGCATACACGCCAAGGAGAGCCCTGCATACACCCCAGGGAGAGCCCTGCATACACCCCAGGGAGAGCCCTGCATACACCCCAGGGAGAGCCCTGCACCCCAGGGAGAGCCCTGCACCACAGGGAGAGCCCTGCATACACCCCAGGGAAAGCCCTGCATGCACCCCAGGGAAAGCCCTGCATGCACCCCAGGGAAAGCCCTGCATACACCCCAGGGAGAGCCCTGCATACACCCCAGGGAGAGCCCTGCATACACCCCAGGGAAAGCCCTGCATACACCCCAGGGAGAGCCATGCATACACCCCAGGGAGAGCACTGCATACACCCCAAGGAGTGCCTGCTTACACCCCAAGGAGAGCCCTGCATACACCCCAAGGAGAGCCCTGCATACACCCCAGGGAGAGCCCTGCATACACCCCAGGGAAAGCCCTGCATACACCCCAGGGAGAGCCCTGCATACACCCCAGGGAGAGCCCTGCATACACCCCAGGGAGAGCCCTGCATACACCCCAGGGGGAGCCCTGCATACACCCCAGGGGGAGCCCTGCATACACCCCAGGGAGAGCCCTGCATACACCCCAGGGAAAGCCCTGCATACACCCCAGGGAAAGCCCTGCATACACTCCAGGGAGAGCCCTGCATACACCCCAGGGAGAGCACTGCATACACCCCAGGGAGAGCCCTGCATACACCCCAGGGAGAGCCCTGCATACACCCCAGGGAGAGCCCTGCATACACCCCAAGGAGAGCACTGCATACACCCCAGGGAGAGGCCTGCATACACCCCAAGGAGAGCCCTGCATGCACCCCAGGGAGAGCACTGCATACACCCCAGGGAGAGCCCTGCATACACCCCAGGGAGAGCCCTGCATACACCCCAAGGAGAGCACTGCATACACCCCAGGGAGAGGCCTGCATACACCCCAAGGAGAGCCCTGCATACACCCCAGGGAGAGCCCTGCATACACCCCAAGGAGAGCCCTGCATACACCCCAGGGAGAGGCCTGCCATACACCCCAAGGAGAGCCCTGCATACACCCCAGGGAGAGCCCTGCATGCACCCCAGGGAGAGCACTGCATACACCCCAAGGAGAGCCCTGCATACACCCCAAAAAGAGCCCTGCATACACCCCAAGGAGAGCCCTGCACCCCAGGGAGTGCCCTGCATACACCCCAAGGAGAGCCCTGCATACACCCCAAGGAGAGCCCTGCATCCACCCCAGGGAGAGCCCTGCATACACCCCAGGGAAAGCCCTGCACCACAGGGAGAGCCCTGCATACACCCCAAGGAGAGCCCTGCATACACCCCAAGGAGAGCCCTGCATGCACCCCAGGGAGAGCCCTGCACCCCAGGGAGAGCCCTGCATACACCCCAAGGAGAGCCCTGCACCCCAGGGAGAGCCCTGCATACACCCCAAGGAGAGCCCTGCATACACCCCAGGGAGAGCCCTGCATACACCCCAGGGAAAGCCCTGCATACACCCCAAGGAGATCCCTGCATGCACCCCAGGGAGAGCCCTGCACCCCAGGGAGAGCCCTGCATACACCCCAAGGAGAGCCCTGCACCCCAGGGAGAGCCCTGCATACACCCCAAGGAGAGCCCTGCATACACCCCAAGGAGAGCCCTGCATACACCCCAAGGAGAGCCCTGCACCCCAGGGAGAGCCCTGCATACACCCCAAGGAGAGCCCTGCATACACCCAAGGGAGAGCCCTGCATACACCCCAGGGAAAGCCCTGCATACACCCCAAGGAGAGCCCTGCATGCACCCCAGGGAGAGCCCTGCACCTCAGGGAGAGCCCTGCATACACCCCAGGGAGAGCCCTGCATACACCCCAGGGAGAGCCCTGCATACACCCCAGGGAGAGCCCTGCATACACCCCAAGGAGAGCACTGCATACACCCCAGGGAGAGGCCTGCATACACCCCAAGGAGAGCCCTGCATACACCCCAAGGAGAGCCCTGCATACACCCCAGGGAGAGCCCTGCATACACCCCAGGGAAAGCCCTGCATACACCCCAAGGAGAGCCCTGCATGCACCCCAGGGAGAGCCCTGCACCCCAGGGAGAGCCCTGCACCACAGGGAGAGCCCTGCATACACCCCAGGGAGAGCCCTGCATACACCCCAGGGAGAGCCCTGCATACACCCCAGGGAGAGCCCTGCATACACCCCAGGGAGAGCCCTGCATACACCCCAAGGAGAGCACTGCATACACCCCAGGGAGAGGCCTGCATACACCCCAAGGAGAGCCCTGCATACACCCCAGGGAGAGCCCTGCATACACCCCAAGGAGAGCACTGCATACACCCCAGGGAGAGGCCTGCATACACCCCAAGGAGAGCCCTGCATACACCCCAGGGAGAGCCCTGCATGTACTCCAGGGAGAGCACTACATACACCCCAGGGAGAGCCCTGCATACACCCCAGGGAGAGCCCTGCATACACCCCAAGGAGAGCACTGCATACACCCCAGGGAGAGGCCTGCATACACCCCAAGGAGAGCCCTGCATACACCCCAGGGAGAGCCCTGCATACACCCCAGGGAGAGCACTGCATACACCCCAGGGAGAGCCCTGCATACACCCCAGGGAGAGCCCTGCATACACCCCAAGGAGAGCACTGCATACACCCCAGGGAGAGGCCTGCATACACCCCAAGGAGAGCCCTGCATACACTTCAAGGAGGGCCCTGCACCCCAGGGGGAGCCATGCATACACCCCAGGGAGGGCCCTGCATGCACCCCAAGGAGAGCCCTGCACCCCAGGGGGAGCCATGCATACACCCCAAGGAGAGCCCTGCATACACCCCAGGGAGAGCCCTGCATACACCCCAAGGAGAGCCCTGCATACACCCCAAGGAGAGCCCTGCACCCCAGGGGGAGGCATGCATACACCCCAAGGAGAGCCCTGCATGCACCCCAGGGAGAGCCCCGCCTACACCCCAGGGAGATCCCTGGGTACACCCCAAGGAGAGCCCTGCATACACCCCAAGGAGAGCCCTGCATACACCCCGGGGGGAGCCCTGCATACACCCCAGGGAGAGCCCTGCATACACCCCAGGGAGAGCCCTGCATACACCCCAGGGAGAGGCCTGCATAGACCCCAAGGAGAGCCCTGCATACACCCCAAGGAGAGCCCTGCATACTCCCCAGGGAGAGCCCTGCATAGACCCCAAGGAGAGCCCTGCATGCACCCCAGGGAGAGCCCTGCATGCACCCCAGGGAGAGCCCTGCATACACCCCAAGGAGAGCCCTGCACCCCAGGGGGAGCCATGCATACACCCCAGGGAGGGCCCTGCATACACCCCAAGGAGAGCCCTGCACCCCAGGGGGAGCCATGTATACACTCCAAGGAGAGCCCTGCATACACCCCAGGGAGAGCCATGCATACACCCCAAGGAGAGCCCTGCATACACCCCAAGGAGAGCCCTGCATACACCCCAGGGGGAGCCCTGCATACACCCCAGGGAGAGCCCTGCATGCACCCCAGGGAGATGCCTGCATACACCCCAAGGAGAGCCCTGCATACACCCCAAGGAGAGCCCTGCATACACCCCAGGGAGAGCCCTGCATGCACCCCAGGGAGAGCCCTGCATACACCCCAAGGAGAGCCCTGCACCCCAGGGGGAGCCATGCATACACCCCAGGGAGGGCCCTGCATACACCCCAAGGAGAGCCCTGCACCCCAGGGGGAGCCATGTATACACTCCAAGGAGAGCCTGCATACACCCCAGGGAGAGCCCTGCATACACCCCAAGGAGAGCCCTGCATACACCCCAAGGAGAGCCCTGCATACACCCCAGGGGGAGCCCTGCATACACCCCAGAGAGAGCCCTGCATACACCCCAGGGAGAGGCCTGCATACACCCCAAGGAGAGCCCTGCATACACCCCAAGGAGAGCCCTGCATACACCCCAGGGAGAGCCCTGCATACACCCCAAGAAGAGCCCTGCATACGCCCCAGGGAGAGCCCTGCATACACCCCAGGGAGAGCCCTGCATACACCCCAAGGAGAGCCCTGCACCCCAGGGGGAGCCATGCATACACCCCAGGGAGGGCCCTGCGTACACCCCAAGGAGAGCCCTGCTCCACAGGCGGAGCCCTGCACCCTAGGGAGAGCCCTGTATACACCCCAGGGGGAGCCCTGCATACACCCCAAGGAGAGCCCTGCATACACCCCAAGGAGAGTCCTGCACCCAAGGGAGAGCCCTGCATACACACCAGGGAGAGCCCTGCATACACCCCATGGGGAGCCCTGCATACACCCCAGGGAGAGCCCTGCATATACCCCAGGGAGAGCCCTGCATACACCCCAAGGAGAGCCCTGCTCCACAGGGGGAGCCCTGCACCCTAGGGAGAGCCCTGTATACACCCTAGTAGGAGTCCTGCATACACCCCAGAGAGAGCCCTGCACCCCAGGGAGAGTCATGCATACACCACAGGGAGATCCCTGCACCACAGGGGGAGCCCTGCATACACCCTAGTAGGAGCCCTGCATACACCCCAGAGAGTGCCCTGCACCCCAGGGAGAGCCCTGCATAGACCCCAAGGAGAGCCCTGCACCCCAGGGAGAGCCCTGCATACACCCCAGGGGGAGCCCTGCATTCACCCCATGGAGAGCCCTGCATACACCCCAGGGAGAGCCCTGCATACACCCCAAGGAAAGCCCTGCTCCACAGGGGGAGCCCTGCACCCTAGGGAGAGCCCTGTATACACCCTAGTAGGAGTCCTGCATACACCCCAGAGAGAGCCCTGCACCCCAGGGAGAGTCATGCATACACCACAGGGAGATCCCTGCACCACAGGGGGAGCCCTGCATACACCCCAGTAGGAGCCCTGCATACACCCCAGAGAGTGCCCTGCACCGCAGGGAGAGCCCTGCATAGACCCCAAGGAGAGCCCTGCACCCCAGGGAGAGCCCTGCATACACCCCAGGGAGAGCCCTGCATACACCCCAAGGAGAGCCCTGCTCCACAGGGGGAGCCCTGCACCCTAGGGAGAGCCCTGTATACACCCTAGTAGGAGTCCTGCATACACCCCAGAGAGAGCCCTGCACCTCAGGGAGAGTCCTGCATACACCACAGGGAGAGCCCCGCACCACAGGGGGAGCCCTACACCCCAAGAAGAGCCCTGTATACAACCCAGTAGGAGCCCTGTATACACCCTTGGGAGAGCCCTGCATACACCCCATGGAAAGCCCTGCATATGTAAGGAGGAAGACCGGGCTGCGGTACCTGTGCAATGCCGGGTCCGGAACTGTTGAGGCTGCGTCCAGTGTTGCCGGGGAAAAGAATTGGGAACCAGACAGGACCCATGACCTGGTGAGAGGGGGCACGGTGAGACTGGGGGAGAGCAGTAAGCGCGGAAAAGGAGAGAAGCTTCCCGCCGTCAGATGAAAGAGAGTCCCATGCGCTGCAGAGCGAGACGAGGCACGGAGCTGAGACCCGGCAGAGGTTACCTGAGAGTCAGTGACCGTGCAGAGCGACGGGCGCTCAGCAGAGCAGTGTGCGGTGGATGCGAGTGCCAGGTGTGTTCCCCCTCACTGACGGGGCGTGCAACAGAGCACGCATCGGATAGAGACTTCTACGGCACGTCCTACTCCAACTTTACAGATTAATGGACTAGGTGACCGCCCATTCCCACCAGAAGCTAGATGCAAAGTACTACATCTGGGCAATAAAAATGAAAAAAGCATATACAGAATGGGGGGAATATGGCTAAGCGACAGCACATGTGAAAAAGACTTGGGTATACTAATAGATCATAAACTGAACATGAGTCAACAGTGTGATGCACCAGCAAAAAAGGCAAATGCAATTCTGGGATGTATTATTATTATTATTATTTATTGTTATAGCGCCATTTATTCTATGGCGCTTTACATGTGAGGTGGGGTGTATACATAATAAAAACAAGTACGATAATCTTAAACAATACAAGTCATAATTGGTACAGGAGGAGAGAGGACCCTGCCCGCGAAGGCTCACAATCTACAAGGGATGGGTGAGAATACAGTAGGTGAGGATAGAGCTGGTCATGCAGCGGTTTGGTTGATCGGTGGTTACTGCAGGTTGTAGGCTTGTCGGAAGAGGTGGGTCTTCAGGCTCTTTTTGAAGGTTTCGATAGTAGGCGAGAGTCTGATGTGTTGTGGTAGAGGGTTCCAGAGTAGGGGTGATACGCGAGAGAAATCTTGTATACGATTGTGGGAAGAGGAGATAAGAGGGGAGTAGAGAAGGAGATCTTGTGAGGATCGGAGGTTGCGTGTAGGTAAGTACCGGGAGACGAGGTCACAGATGTATGGAGGAGACAGGTTGTGGATGGCTTTGTACGTCATGGTTAGGGTTTTGTAGTGGAGTCTTTGGGCAATGGGGAGCCAGTGAAGGGATTGACAGAGGGGAGAGGCCGGGGAATAGCGGGGGGACAGGTGGATTAGTCGGGCAGCAGAGTTTAGAATAGATTAGAGGGGTGCAAGAGTGTTAGAGGGGAGGCCACAGAGCAGGAGGTTGCAGTAGTCAAGGCGAGAGATGATGAGGGCATGGACTAGGGTTTTTGCAGATTCTTGGTTGAGGAATGTACGGATTCGTGAAATATTTTTGAGTTGAAGTCGGCAGGAAGTGGAAAGGGCTTGGATATGTGGTTTGAAGGAGAGACCAGCGTCAAGGATTACCCCGAGGCAGCGAGCTTGTGGGACTGGGGAGAGTGGGCAGCCATGTACTGTAATGGATAGGTTCGTTGGGGGGGTCGCGTGAGATGGGGGAAAGACTCCAACAGATAGGGGGCGAGGTGAGGATGTGGTGTGTGAGTGGGAGACGCTGAATGTCCGGTCTGTTAGGTATGATGAGATCCAGGATAGGGCCAAGTCTGTGATGCCAAGGGATGAGAGGGTCTGTAATAATAGGGAATGGTCCACTGTGTCAAAGGCAGCCGACAGGTCGAGGAGGACAGAGTAGTGTCTTGCTCTTGACGGTTAAGAGATCATTGGTGACCTTAGTTAGGGCAGTTTCAGTGGAATGGTGTGACAAGAAGGCTGATTGTAAGCGGTCAAAGAGGGAGCAAGAAGAGAGATGGGAGGACAGTTCAAGGTAGACGTGTTGTTCCAGTAGTTTGGAGGCATAAGGGAGAAGTGATATAGGGCGATAGCTAGATACAGAGGATGGGTCAAGAGAGGGCTTTTTGAGGATAGGTGTGATGGAGGCATGTTTAAAGCTTGAGGGGAAAACACCAGTTTTTAGTGATAGGTTGAAAAGATGGGTTAGGTTTGGGATGAAGACTGTGGTGAGGTTTGGGATGAAGGGATGGGAGCGGGTCAAGTGCACAGGTGGTGAGATGCGATCTTGAGAGTAGAGTGGAGAGTTGATCTTCTGTAATGGTGGAGAAGTTGGTTTTGGAGGTGGAGCGCTGGGAAGTCGGGAGGAAGGGCTCTGGGGGTTGTTGACAAAAACTGTCTCTGATGCTATCAATCTTCTGCTTGAAAAATGAGGCAAAGTCTTCAGCTGAGATAAGTGGGGAGGGAGGAGGTGCTGGGGGACGGAGTAGAGAATTGAACGTGTTGAATAACTGTTTAGGGTTGTGAGACAAGGAGGATATGAGAGATGAGAAGTAGGTTTGTTTAGCTGTGGCAAGTGTGGTTTTGAAAGTAGTGAGGGACTGTTTGAATGCGATGAAGTGCAAGGAGTGGGATCTTTTCCATCTGCGCTCAGCAGCCCTGGAAGCTTGCCTCAGTTCTTTGGTCAGGCTGGTGTGCCAGGGCTGTCTGTTAATTTTGCGAGCTTTGGTATGTGTAAGTGGGGCAGCAGATTCCAAAGCTGCAGCTATTGTGTTTTATAGAGCGGCAGCGTCATCCGCATTGTGTAAGAAACTTATGTCTGTGAGAGGGAGGAGGGATTCAGAGAATGAATGTAGGTCAAGATGTTTAAGATTTCTGCGAGGGTGTGAAAGTTTGTGGGGTGGGGATTGTAGACATGGAGTGGAGAGGGGAGAGAATGTGAGAAGTTTGTGGTCAGAGAGAGGAAGAGGAGAGTTAGAGAGGTTAGATAGGGAGCAGAGGCGGGTGAAGATGAGGTCCAGTGTGTGACCATCTTTGTGAGTGGCTGCAGAAGACCATTGAGTGAGGCCGAAGGAGGAAGTTAGAGATAGAAGTTTAGTGGCAGCTGAGAGGGAAGTGTCAATGAGGATGTTGAAGTCGCCCATGATGATAGTGGGGATGTCTGTGAAAAGGAAATGAAGTAGCCAGGTGGTGAAGTGGTCAAAGAAGGTGGTGGCTGGCCCTGGGGGGCGGTAAATGACAGCCAGTTGGAGGTTGGTGGGGGAGTAGATGCGCATAGAGTGCACCTCAAAGGAAGGGAGGGTAACAGAGTGTGGCAGTAAAATTGGGGTGAAGGAGCAGTTATCTGACAGGAGAAAACCAACTCCACCATGTTTGCTGCTGGGGCGGGGTGTGTGAGAAAGGTGGAAGTCACCGTAAGAGAGTGCAGCAAGGGAGGCTGTGTCAGAAGGGGTAAGCGAGGTTTCGGTGATGGCGAGGAATGAAAGTTTGGTAGTAACAAAAAGATCATGGATGTAGGAGAGCTTGTTGCAGACAGAGCGAGCTTTCCACAGAGCTCCTGTTAGTGGGACTGGGGAAGCGGGGGCTGGGTGAATGGGTATAAGGTTAGAGAGGTTACGGAAGTTTGTGATAGAGCGTGGATGGGAGGTAGAAATGACTGTGGGAATGTGGTGAGGAGGACCAGGATTTGGAGAGATATCACCAGCAGTGAGAAGGAGCAGAGAAAGTGTTAGCAGGTGGGAGCAGGAGAGAGCATGAGGGGGCTGTCTGTGTTTGGAGGCAGAGGATTGTAGGTTAAGGAACAGTTCTGAGGAGGAGGTGAGATGGATGGGGAGGATTGAAGCAGAGATAAACAGTTCCTTACTTGGTGTGGGGATTAGGGGAGGTAGCATAAAGTGAAGGATTATAGGGGTGAGAGTGAAAATAAACAGAAACATTGTTTACAGTTGCTGGCCAGTTCCCTTCAGGTTCAATTCAGGTTTTAATTCTACTGTAATCTTCACACTTTTAGGACACACTTCTAGGAATCACACTGCAGACTAAAGTCATGCAGACTTTAGCTATGCAATATATGTAAAACTAAGTGCGTTCAGGTGTGAAGCAGAGAGGAGTGGTCTCTGTTCATCTTGGTCAGAGAATTGAGAGGACCAGATGCATACAATCAAGCATTGAGTAAACAAGGTCATAAATAACACGGGTGGGGTAAAGTTGAGGTTAGCTGAAAGGCATACCATGAGAATGCTAGGAGCAGAGGGAAGTCTGTGTGCAAAGCTGGGTGATGTACTATATGCACTTCATAGACAGACAGCAGGAGAGCTGGGTGGATGAACATACCATGAGAATGCTAGGAGCAGAGGGAAGTCTGTGTGCAAAGCTGGGTGATGTACTATATGCACTTCATAGACAGCAGGAGAGCTGGGTGGATGAACATACCATGAGAATGCTAGGAGCAGAGGGAAGTCTGTGTGCAAAGCTGGGTGATGTACTATATGCACTTCATAGACAGACAGCAGGAGAGCTGGGTGGATGAACATACCATGAGAATGCTAGGAGCAGAGGGAAGTCTGTGTGCAAAGCTGGGTGATGTACTATATGCACTTCATAGACAGACAGCAGGAGAGCTGGGTGGATGAACATACCTGTCGGAAGACTAGAGATGCTTGTTAGAGTGCGATGGTGGCAGGTAGCAGGGCACAGTCTGTATACATCTTTCAGGTTTTAATTCTACTGTAATCTTCACACTTTTAGGACACACTTCTAGGAATCACACTGCAGATCATGTGAAATCATTATTGCCCTCTACTCCTCTTTGGTCAGACCTCATCTGGAATACTGTGTCCAGTTTTGGGCACCACATTTTATAAAAGACATCAACAAACTCGAGCAAGTTCAGAGAAGAGCGGACAGAATGGTGACCTGTCTGCAAACCATGTCCTATGAGGAACGTTTACAGGATTTGGGAATATTTAGCTTGCAAAAAAGAAGACTGAGAAGAGACTTAATAGCTGTCTACAAATATCTCTAGGGCTGTCACATTGTAGAAGGATCATCTTTATTCTTATTTGCACAAGGAAAGACTAGAGGCAATGGGATGAAACTGAATGGGAGGAGACACAGATTAGATATTAGAAAAAAGTTTTCAACAGGGTGATCAATGAGTAGAACAGGCTGCCACGAGAGGTGGTGAGTTGCCTTTCCATGGAAGTTTTCATACAGAGGCTGGACAGACATCTGTCTGGGATGATTTAGTGAATCCTGCTTTGAGCAGGGAGTTGGACCAGATGACCCAGGAGGTCCCTTCCAGCTCTATCATTCTATGATTCTATGAGTGTTGGCGGGTTACGCTTGAAGACGCAGTGCATTCCCTGAGTTACTGCATCCCTGTACCTGCTTACACATACACCCCATGGGGAGCCCCGCATACATACCTGGGAGAGCCCTGCATACACTCCAGTGGGGCCGTGCATACATTCCAGGGGTTAGCCTGTTGCCACACACGATGCCACACATGTCTAGTGTCACAGGAGGTGTGTCATGGTCAGGGCCGCCATCAGGGCATTACTGCCCTGACTGGCGTATGGGGCCCGGTGGGCAGAGGGGGCCCATATCGGGCCCCGTCTCATCTGCTCACCAGGCCCCCTTAGCGGCGCTGGGGCAACACTATTGACGTGCAGGTGCAGGCCCGCACGTCAATAGTTAACAGCCGCCAGCCAGTCGGAGGCTGGCAGCTGACGTCAGCCGCAGCGCGCACGTTGCCGGCGTCCGACGTCAGTGTCAGTTGCCGGCAAGTGCGTGCTTCAGCTGAGTGGAGGGAGCTTCACTTTTGCCGCAGGAGTGCGGTCAGGTAAGAAGAACTTTTTTATTATTATTATTGAGTGCGGTGATCTGGTGGGCCCGGGGCAGAATGCTGGAGACACTGGGGGTAGAATGCTGGAGCAATGGGGGCAGAATGCTGGAGCACTGGGGGCAGAATGCTGGACACACTGGGGCAGAATGCTGGAGCACTGGGGGCAGAATGTTGGACACACTGGGGCAGAATGCTGGACACACTGGGGGCAGAATGCTGGAGCACTGGGGGCAGAATGCTGGACACTGGGGCAGACTGCTGGAGCACTGGGGGCAGAATGCTGGACACACTGGGGGCAGAATGCTGGACACACTGGGGCAGATTGCTGGAGCACTGAGGGCAGAATGCTGGAGACACTGAGGCAGAATGCTGGAGACACTGGGGCAGAATGCTGGAGACACTGGGGAAATTATGCTGGAGGCACTGGGGGCAGAATGCTGGACACACTGGGGGCAGAATGCTGGACACACTGGGGGCAGAATGCTGGATACACCGGGGGCAGAATGCTGGAGCACTGGGGGCAGGACTAGACACACTGGGGGCAGAATGCTGGACACACTGGGGGCAGAATGTTGGACACACTGAGGCAGAATGCTGGAGCACACGGGGCAGAATGAAAGACATGGGGGCAGGATTGGATCATGGGGCAGGATGGATACGATGAAGACAGATGGGTCAGGATGGGGAGATCATATGGGGCAGATTGGATACTCAGGAGGGCAGGATGGGAGAACATATGGCTGAAGCCAGGAATGAGACACACGGGGGCCAGGATGGGGAATATTATTACCATAGGGGCTAATTAAGGGATATTAATTACTGCAGTCATGTATTTATTTTATTTTTTGAGTTTACTGTTTTAAATGGGGGGGGGGCGGTCCTGTTACTGTGTAGAGTGATACTATGTCGCCTTTTTTTCTTCATGTGGTGTAATGTAGAAGTTGAGAAAAATTAAGTAATGTTTTCTGCAAGCGGAGCTTGAGATAACTGTGTTATTTCCTGCAGAGACGAGCCCTGGCTGGATGAAGTGACGGCGGTCTGTGCTGAATGAAAGATGAAAAGCAAAGATTCAGGACTTTACCTAGGGACGTCACTGATGAGACAGTGTTACCTATATACTGACACTATACACTGTATACTATATACAGAGCTCCTGTGTATAATGTCACCAGTGATTACTGTATTACCTATACATTATATATAGAGTTCCTGTGTATAATGTCACTGGTGATCACTGTATTACCTGTACACAGACACTGCATACTAAGTGCAGATTTCCTGTGTATAATGGCACTTATGGTGATGTATTGTGTTTTTTTTTATTACTGATCATTATTGTTCAGTCACTATGTGGTGGTATTATGTGGTCTGGACATGGTGTTGCGGTATTTGTCCCTTGTATGTGCTATTTGGTCACTTTGTGGTGGTAATATGTGGTCTGGTCATGGTGTTGTGGTATTTGTTCCCTGTATTTGATATTATTCAATCACTGTGGTGGTAATATGTGGTCTGACCATGGTGTTGTGGTATTTGTTCTTTGTATATGATATTATTCGGTCACTGGTGGTAATATGTGGTCTGGACGTGGTGCGGTGGTATTTGTTCGTTGTATGTGATATTATTGGTCATTTAAAAAATTGAAAAATAAATAAAAATATACCTAAATTGTATTGCATATTTTAACAAACATTTAATAGGTTACAGTAGAGTAGGGCCCGGCCAAAAGTTTCTACCGTGTTATGGTTGCGGCTTAAAAAAATCTTGTGGCCAAATCAAAAGCTGCCGGCTATATGTGTGATCTGGTGATGGGAACTGTTAATGTATGATAGGTGAGAAGTGGAGTTTTTCCAAGAGAGAGCGGGGATACTATGAACAGTTCGAGGGGTGGAGGCGGGGCTGGGGTGGAGCCTGGGCGGAGTCTCAAGGGGTCCCTGAACATGTTGCCCCGAATGGGCCCCGAAATTTCTAGTGGCAGCCCTGATCATGGTTACCCTTACCATGGTGACATAATTGACAGCGCTACTTAATTACAGTCCTGCTTCTTTCCTTTATTTCATGTCTTTTTGTCAAAGGAATGGCACCAAAAAATCTCATTATTTAGGAAAAAGTTGCACAACTCAAAATTGTACAAAATTCCCTCAGCAGAATATGGCAGATACAGTACTGTCTATATAAACCTCAGATTACAGTACCCCTTTAAATTGTATGTGGCCCTTGGGAGTGGTAATCCCAAATCATAAATTTTGTCGATCCAAGAAAAAAAGATTATGGGTTTACATGGACCAACTGGCAGCACTAAACGATCACCGATTTACAAGTGCACAAAAATATTGCGACTTTTCAAGCTGTTTTTCTCACACTGCCAAACTGCTTTATAAAATCGAGTTCTACATTTACATCACCTATTAGTTGGCTTAGTCAATCTCTGACAGCGGCATTGAACATGATCACGCCGGAAGCCCATCAATAACTCATCGGCGCCCTGTCACAGGATTGCGGGCCGCCGATAGATTAGCATGACAACCTGGGGTCTGCAGGAGACCCCCGTGGTTGTCATTGCCAATCTGCTATTAGCGCTGCCCCATGGCCGGTGCTCATAGCAGGTGAGCATTTCTGCTACACATAGCAGGGCCGAAGCCCTGCTATGTGTAGCACAGACGATCAGAAGATCACAGCTTCAAGTTTCCTAAGGGGACTATTGAAGCAAGTAAAAAGTGAAAAAAAATATTTTTAAAAATATAAAAAAGTTCAAATCACCCCCTTTTGCCCCATTCAAAATAAAACAATAAAAAATACACATTTGGTATCGCCGCGCTCAGAATCGTTCGATATATCAAAATATTTAAAAAAAATCCGATTGGTAAACAGTGTAACGAGAAAAAAATTAAAAACTCCAGAATTACATTTTCTTGGTTGCCGCAACATTGGAAAAAAATGCAATAAGAAGCGATGAAAACATTGTATCTACCCCAAAATTGGATTGAGAAATAGTCCTCCAAACAGTATAATGGCCCCAAGTTAGCTCTGCAAACAGTATTATGGACCTCCACATAGTCCTGCAGACAATTTAATGGAGCCCCACATAGTCCTGCAAACAGTTTACTGGCCACCACATAGCCCTGCAACACTATAATGACCCCCTCATCCCCGCAAACAGTATAATGCTACCTACATAGCCCTGAAAACCGTATAATGGCCCCCACATAGCCCTCCATAAAGTATAAATACTCTCACATAGCCCTCCAAATAGTATAATGGCCCCTACATCATCCTCCAAATAGTATAATGCCCCCCACATAGCCCTTCAAATATAATGGCCCAACACATAGCCTTCCAAATAGTATAATAGCCCCCATATAGCCCTCCAAATAATATGATGGACCCACATAGCTCCCACAAATTAAAGCCTTCCATACTGCCCTAAAAATAGTATAATGGCCCCACACATAGCCTTACATATAGTATACAGAGCCCCACATAGTCCTCCATATAATATAATGGCCCCCACATAGCCTTTCAAATATAATAGCCCCCACATTGCCTTCCATGTAGTATCATGGGCCCCACATAGCCCTCCTTGTAGTATAATGGTCCACATATAGCTCTCCATGTAGTATAATGGGCCTCACATTGCCTTCCAAGAAGTATAATGTGCCCCACATTGTCCTCCATATAGTATAATGCACCCCACATTGTCTTCCATGTAGTATAATGCACCCCACCTACTCCTCCATGTAGTATAATGGTCATCACATTGCCCTCCATATTGTATAATCGGCTCCACATAACCTATGTTGTATAAGTCCCTCATAGTCCTCCATACAGTATATTGGACCCCCATTGCCTTCCATGCAGTACAATTGGCCCCACATAGTCCTCTATATAGTATAATTAGCCCCACATTGCCCTCCATGTAATATAATGCATCCAACAATGTTTTCCATGTCGTATAATGCACCCCCTTGCCTTCCATACAGTATAATGGGCCCCACATAGTCTTCCATGTAGTTTAATGGCCCCTACATAGTCTTCCATGTAGTATAATGTGCCCCACAATGTTCTCATTGATTAAAATAATAAATTCTCACTTCTCTATCACTCTTCAATGTGTGGTCTGAAGCGCCGCACATCTTAGTGCAGTGGACGACATGCCTGCTGCGCTGAGACGTCAGATCTCAAATGTAGAGGGAGAATGAAAGAAGAGAGAATAGATGGCTTCCTCTTTCATCTTTGCTCTTAGCTGTATCGGCATCCACCGTAAGGCTGTGTGCACACGTTCTGGATTTTTCCCGTTTTTTCGCTATAAAAACGTGATAAAACTGCGAAAAAAACACTTACATTAAGCATCCTATTAAAGGAATGCAATTCGCATTTTGTATGTGCAGCGCCCCAGAGTCCTGGTTGCTGCAGTACCGTCGCTCTTCCACCAGGGGGAGTGATATTACATCTGATGGTTCTAAAGGAGTTCACCTTGCCAGCCTTGCTTCTATCCATTAGGGCACTCCTCACACACGGGTAAAACTGGCGGGTTGGATAGGAAGTTAGTCAGAAGCTGACTGGGCTTTGCCCAGGCAACACCTGTCAGGCAGACAGGGGGAAAGGGGGAACATCTGAGCTGCAGACAGAGGGTCCCTGTCAGGGGTGGGATCCTGACAGAGGTCTAGCACAAGATAGAGAGCTAGAGAGCTGCACCTGCCCCACGTGCGGCAGCATCCTAAGAAAGGACACGAAGTGTATTGTGGAGAGTGAGAAACGAAGTCACAGCACAAGGAGATAATACCGGGAGGAGTTCTGCCCCAAGGTAGCCTCCTTCTGAGGCGCGTAGCCGGTGGCCGGAACACCGAGGGAGTAATTGACTCTATGCATTACTTCAGAGACCGGCAGGACAGTCAATTCCTAGTTGGCTGCCCGACCTAAATACCTAAGAAGACACGGTGGCAAATTGTGGAATATGTTTGACAAGTGTGATCAACCTCTCAATCAGTTTTCCAAGCGATGCTACAGATCGCTTGGAAAACGCTAGCATTCTGCAAGCTAATTACGCTTGCAAAACCTTAGTGTTTAGCGGGAATACGTATGCTAATTCCGCATGCGATATACCCGCGGCAGGAGTTGCTGAATTGCCGTGGAAATTTCCACGGCGATTCTGCAACGTGTGCACTTAGCCTAAAGGGAAAAAGTCAAAATGCTACAATTGCCGTTCTCCTGTCACCACACCTCAGTAAAATACAATAAAAGTAATTAAAAAGTTGTATATATCCAAAATTGATGTGAATTAATTAAGCCCTTCACACATTTCCTTTGACAGGAAAATAAAAACTTTGAACATCTTGGAAAATGGAGACACAAAGCAACATTTTTTTTTTTTTTTTCAAAAGTCCGAATATGCAAGTTTGATATCACCATAATCTTATTTACTTTGAGAATCATGTTACCCGATCATTTTTAACAAATCATTTTAAGAAAGATGTAAAAATAAAAAAAAAAAAAACAATGCCGAAATTTAAAAAAAATCCCGATATCATTTTACAGGTTTTTTTGGGGGGTTTTTAGTACATTGTGTGGTAAAATGAATTGTGTCATTCAAAACTACAACTCGTCTGGCCAAAAATATAAACGTTTTGACTCTTTGCAGGTTAATAGTGTTCTGACACCGTGCAGCCACCATACTGAGAACCCCACTGCCGGGAAATTATCACTGGTCAACACAAAAAAATCATCAGCAAAGGTAATATTGTCTGTTTTATGGAGTTTGATATGCTGATTTCAAAAATATGCTTAGTTTTGCTCTATGACATAAAGTTTCTGAGACAGAAGTATTTCTGTTATTACGTTATTTCTGCATTTTCAATGTATGTGGTTTTCCCTATTTCTTTGCTTTTCTTACTTAATTGTGAATTTTCTTACATCAGTAAATGTTTTAGTGAGTTTTATGGGAAGGAGTATTAACAGTGCAGTCAACCAATGACTAGTGTTGAGCGATACCTTCCGATATTCAAAAGTATCGGTATCGGATTGGATCGGCCGATATCCAAAAAATATCGTATATCGCCGATACCCGATACCAATGTCAATGGGACACAAATATCGGAACGTAAATAAGCCCTTTCTGTCCTTCTATATGCTGTGCCGGAGGGGGGAAGAGTGTGAGCGGTGCGTGGGTGGACACTGAGTGTCTGTGTCTGCGGGCGGGGTCTGTGCGGGCCTGCCAGGGATCTGTACGTGCCTTCCGGGGCTGTATGCGGTGTGCAGGGGATCTATGTGGCGTGCCGGGGCTGCCCGGGCTCTATGCGGCTTGGGGGGTCTCTGTGCGGCTTGGGGGGGGTCTCTGTGCGGGGTGTCTCTGTGCGGAGTGCGGGGTCTCTGCGGCGTGCGGGGTCTCTGTGCGGCACGCGGGGTCTCTGCGGCGTGCGGGGTGTCTCTGCGGCGTGTGGGGTGTCTCAGTGCGGGCATCGTCCGATGGGACTACAAGTCCCATCGGACGATATCTATAACAAAACCAGACCACATATTAATAAAGAAGAAAAAATTGGGCTATTAGCACTAAATAGTGAGAAAGAGCCCAAAGCCTAAGGCAACCCACTCCATATCAAAGCTAAATAACACGGAGAAACAGGAGTGTAACGGGTATAAATAGTTTATTAAATTATCAAAAGCAAAAAAGATCATGCGTAGTAGCAAAGAGTAACATCACACATATAAATAGAGATAAAGTGCACAAGAATGGTAGAGGGTAAACAGGTAACCACCGGTGTGAGCAATGCCCCTATAAAAATAACCAGTCTGACATTGTCAGAATACCGGTAGTCGCAAAATGGCAAGTCCCCGCTGTATTGGAGAGTAAAAGTAAAGTATGTATATACATTTATTTGCGCAGGACTTACCAAAGATAACAGGGCAATAGAACACACCGGACTGGACCCAGCTGGAGTAGAGAAGGACCCCCGACGCGCGTTTCGCTTGGAAATGTGCCGCTTTCTCAAGGGGAATAGTAAGATTGTGCCGAAAAGGACCTTAAGTAGAAGCATGTGACGCATCACATGCTACATAGCAGCCAATAAGGAGAGGCCATAACGGCGCATGCGCCGGTCGAGCCGCAGGTCCTACACCAGAGACAGGCGTCAAGTGTCCCAACACGTGGGCGGGGAATGATCCCGGTCACATGTGCGAGGCCAGAAGACGCTGCTCCGGGGGAGGAGTCCGCAGCCCCAACCAACGGATGCGCGCAGCCGCAGGTACAGGGACAATTAGCCCCAAAAACAGAATGGATAAAAATATGAACACAAAAGTACCACCAATGCGTAAAGAACCCAATGAATACAGGAACACAGATACCCCGGTAGACATAACATACGGATCCAACAATAAGTACAAATCAAAATGCCACAATATAGTCCATCTTTATAATTGATGTGGCAATTTTTCGTTGGATTAATGATGCATCTTCCAAGTTTCAGCTGAGTTCATATGCAGTGTTGCTGGTAGATAGGTGTGTTTTTTTCAAGGTATTCGTCCTCCCAGACACACAAAAAAGAAAATCAAAAGGACTACACTGACACTGACAGTGATTGACACATTAGCCAATGATGGGACAGTAGTAGTCCCATCATCCGGATAATGTGTTGAATGAAAAAAAAAAAAAAATACTCCATACATACATACATGCTACATACATACTACATACATGCTACATACATACATGCTACATACATGCTACATACATGCTATATACATACATGCTACATACATACATGCTACATACATACATACATGCTACATACATACTACATACATACTTACATACTACATGCATACATACATACTACATACATACTACATACATGCTACATACATGCTACATACATTCATACTGCATACATACTACATACATGCTACATACACGCTACATACATGCTACATACATGCTACATACATACATACTACATACATACATACTGCGTACATACATACATACATACTACATACAGTACATTCATACATTACATACATGACATACATATAGACATACAGTACATTAAACATAGATTACATACTCACCATTACTTGTCATTTTGATCCCCGAAGCCAGTGTCATCTGTAAAAAGTATGAAAAAAACAAACAACCAATATACTCCCTGTCCGCAGAAATCCACAAGTGTCCCACGATGATCTCCCGTGGAGAACAGCAGCAACAGCTGTTGCAACCGCTCTCCACGGGATCCAGATACACAATGACATAAGGAAGGTATCCTTCCGCATTTTACTCTTCCGCCGCTGTAAAAAAAAAAGTCCCTAGTCTCACTTTATGGCATTGCTGTATGAGAAATTTTCCCAGGCAGCAATTGCCATAAAGTGAGACTATGAACTGAGGTAACCAGCCATTGTCTCCTGTCAGTGTGTCACTGAGGGTCCTATAGAGCAGTGACATCACCAGATGTCATTGTTCTATAGGGGAATCGTCGTGGGACACTCGTTATTAATTGGACTACGGCGGACAGGTAGTATGCGGTTTATTATTTTACGTTTTTTGCAGGCGCTGAAATATGGTAAGTATGGTGAAATGAAGAATATTAAAATACTTTTTTCCTAATGTGTGTGTGTTTTATTAACCCTTTCTTAGTATTGGATTAATAACGGATAGGCGTCTTATTGACGCCTCTCCGTTATTAACCCGGCTTAATGTCACCTTACAATAGCAAGGTGACATTAACCCCTTATTACCCCATATCCCACCGCTACACGGGAGTGGGAAGAGAGGGGCTAAGTGCCGGAATTGGCGCATCTTACAGATGCGCCATTTCCGGGGTGGCTGCGGACTGGTATTTGTAGCCGGGGGAGGTTAATATCCATGGCCCCTCTCTAGGCTATAAATATCAGCCCGCAGCTGTCTGCGTAGCCTTTCTGGCTATAAAATATAGGGGGACCCCACGTCATTTTTGGGGGGGTCCCCCTATTTTAATAGCCAGTAAAGGCTACGCAGACAGCTGCGGGCTGATATTCGCAGGCTACAAATATTGGTCCCCGGCTGTCGGCTTTCCCCTCTGGCGCAGAAAATTGCGCGGGAGCCCACGCCGTTTTTTTCCGTTTTTTTTTTTTTTTAAATTCAACGCTCATAAAGGCCTGTTTCACACTTGCGTCGGTACGGGTCCGTCGCTATGCGTCGGTCCGACGTACCGACGCATATTGTGAAATTTGTGCACGACATGGGCAGCGGATGCAGTTTTTCAATGGATCCGCTGCCCATTCTGAAGTGCGGGGAGGAGGGAGCGGAGTTTCGGCCATGCATGCGCGGTAGAAAATGGCAGACGCGATGGACAAAAAAACGTTCACTTGAACGTTTTTTCATGCCGACGGTCCGCCAAAACACGACGGATCCGTTGCACGACGGACGCGATGTGTGGCCATTCGTCGCGATCCATCGCTAATACAAGTCTATGGGAAAAAAACGCATCCTGCGAGCACATTTGCAGGATATGTTTTTTCCGCCAGATCCGTTTTTTCCACCGGATCCGTTTCTTTCCGCCGGATTCGTTTTTTCCACCGGATCTGTTTTTCTCCGCCAGATCCGTTTTTCCACCGGATCCATTTTTTTCCGCCGGATCCATTTTTTTCCGCAAGATCCGTTTTTTCCGCCAGATCTGTTTTTTTCTCATAGAGTTGTATTAGCGCCGGATTGCGCCTGATGGCCACACGTTTCATCCGTTTTTTGCAGGATCCATCAAAAAAGCTGTTTCTGCCGGACGGAAAACACATACAGAGGAATGGTTTTTCTGTCCGACAAAAAAAACGCACAGTGACGGATCCAGCAAAAAACGGATGAAACAGATGTGAAATGATGAATCCGGCCTCCGAATCCATTTTTTCATGTATGTTTCCATTCAAATCATGAACATTTTCCGTTTATTTATTTCCAAAAAATGCATCAAAACCGGTCAAAAAAACGGAACGAAAACCGCATCAAAAACAGCATCAAAAACCGCATCAAAAACAGCATCAAAAACCGCATCAAAAACTGCACCAAAAACCAGCATCAAAACCTGCACCAAAAACTACATGTCGTGTTTTGGCGGACCGTCAGCACGAAAAAACGTTCAAGTGAACGTTTTTTGTCTGTCGCATCCGCCATTTTCTACTGCGCATGCGCAGCAGAAACTCCGCCCCCGCCTTCCCGCACTTCAGAATGGGCAGCGGATGCGTTGAAAAACTGCATCCGCTGCCCACGTAGGGCACAAATTTCACAACGTGCGTCGGTACGTCGGTCCGACGCATAGCGACGGACCCGTACCGACGCAAGTGTGAAAGAGGCCTTTATGAGCGTTGAATTAAAAAAAACACAAAAAAACGGAAAAAAACGTCGTGGGCTCCCCCGCAATTTTCTGCGCCAGAGGGGGAAAGCCGATAGCCGGGGGCCAATATTTGTAGCCTGCGATGAATATCAGCCCACAGCTGTCTGCGTAGCCTTTACTGGCTATATTAAAATAGGGGGACCCCCAAAAAAATGACGTGGGGTCCCCCTATATTTTATAGCCAGAAAGGCTACGCAGACAGCTGCAGGCTGATATTCATAGCATAGAGAGGGGCCATGGATATTGCCCCCCCAGCTACAAATACCAGTCCGCAGCCGCCCCGGAAATGGCGCATCTGTAAGATGCGCCAATTCCGGCACTTGGCTCCTCTCTTCCCACTCCCATGTAGCGGTGGGATATGGGGTAATAAGGGGTTATTGTCACCTTGCTATTGTAAGGTGACATTAAGCCAGGTTAATAACGGAGAGGCGTCAATAAGACGCCTATCCATTATTAATCCAATAGTAGGAAAGGGTTAATAAAACACACATTAGAAAAAGGTATTTTAATATTCTTAATTTCACCATACTTACCATACTTCAGCGGCTGCAAAAAATGTAAAATAATAAACCGCATACTACCTGTCCGCTGTAGTTCAATTAATAACGAGTGTCCCACGACGATCTCCCCTATAGAACAGTGACATCTGGTGATGTCACTGCTCTATAGGACCCTCAGTGACACACTGACAGGAGACAATGGCTCCTGCAGTGTATCACTGAGGTTACCTGAGTTCAAAGTCTCACTTTATGGCAATTGCTGCCTGGGAAAATTTCTCATACAGCAATGCCATAAAGTGAGACTAGGGACTTTTTTTCTTACAGCGGCGGAGGAATACCTTCCTCCCATCATTGTGTATCTGGGTCCCCTGGAGAGTGGTTGCAACAGCTGTTGCTGCCGTTCTCCACGGGAGATCATCGTGGGATACTCGTGGATTTCTGCGGACAGGGAGTATATTGGTTGTTTGTTTTTTTCATATTTTTTACAGATGACACTGGCTTCAGGGATCAAAATGATAAGTAATGGTGAGTATGTAATCTATGTTTAATGTACTGTATGTCTATATGTATGTCATGTATGTAATGTATGAATGTACTGTATGTAGTATGTATGTATGTATGCAGTATGTATGTAGTATGTATGTAGCATGTATGTAGTATGTATGCATGTAGCATGTATGTAGTATGTATGTATGTAGCATGTATGTAGTATGTATGCAGTATGAATGTATGTAGTATGTATGTAGTATGTATGCATGTAGTATGTATGTATGTAGTATGTATGTAGTATGCAAGTATGTATGTACAGTATGTATGTAGTATGTATGCAGTATGTATGAAGTATGTATGTAGCATGTAAGTATGTAGAATGTATGTAGCATGTATGTATGTAGCATGTATGTAGCATGTACACTCACCGGCCACTTTATTAGGTACACCTGTCCAACTTCTTGTTAACACTTAATTTCTAATCAGCCAATCACATGGCGGCAACTCAGTGCATTTAGGCATGTAGACATGGTCAAGACAATCTCCTGCAGTTCAAACCGAGCATCAGTATGGGGAAGAAAGGTGATTTGAGTGCCTTTGAACGTGGCATGGTTGTTGGTGCCAGAAGGGCTGGTCTGAGTATTTCAGAAACTGCTGATCTACTGGGATTTTCACGCACAACCATCTCTAGGGTTTACAGAGAATGGTCCGAAAAAGAAAAAAAATCCAGTGAGCGGCAGTTCTGTGGGCGGAAATGCCTTGTTGATGCCAGAGGTCAGAGGAGAATGGGCAGACTGGTTCGAGCTGATAGAAAGGCAACAGTGACTCAAATCGCCACCCGTTACAACCAAGGTAGGCCTAAGAGCATCTCTGAACGCACAGTGCGTCGAACTTTGAGGCAGATGGGCTACAGCAGCAGAAGACCACACCGGGTACCACTCCTTTCAGCTAAGAACAGGAAACTGAGGCTACAATTTGTACAAGCTCATCGAAATTGGACAGTAGAAGATTGGAAAAACGTTGCTTGGTCTGATGAGTCTCGATTTCTGCTGCGACATTCGGATGGTAGGGTCAGAATTTGGCGTAAACAACATGAAAGCATGGATCCATCCTGCCTTGTATGGAGCATCTTTGGGATGTGCAGCCGACAAATCTGCGGCAACTGTGTGATGCCATCATGTCAATATGGACCAAAATCTCTGAGGAATGCTTCCAGCACCTTGTTGAATCTATGCCACGAAGAATTGAGGCAGTTCTGAAGGCAAAAGGGGGTCCAACCCGTTACTAGCATGGTGTACCTAATAAAGTGGCCGGTGAGTGTATGTATGTAGCATGTATGTATGTAGCACATATGTAGCATGTATGGAGTATTTTTTTTTTTCATTCAACACATTAGCCGGATGATGGGACTACTACTGTCCCATCATTGGCTAATGTGTCAATCACTGTCAGTGTAGCAGGCATCATCCGATGGGACTTGTAGTCCCATCGGACAATGCCCGCACTGAGACACCCCGCACGCCGCAGACACCCTGCACGCCGCACAGAGACCCCGCACGCCGCAGACATCCTGCGCGCCGCACAGAGACCCCGCACGCCACACAGAGACACCCCGCACGCCATACAGAGACCCCGCACGCCGTATAGAGACCCCCACACGCCGCAGACACCCCGCACGCCGCACAGAGACACGCCGCACAGAGACACCCCGCACAGAGGCACCCCGCACGCCGCACAGAGACACTACGCACGCCGCACAGAGAGCCCCACGGTCACGCACAGACACCGCCCGCACACGCACACACGCAGTCTCTGCCCATGCACCGCCCACACTTCATTATACTGCATAATTTCACTATAGGAACTTCCGATTTCCGATACCGCAAAAATATCGGAACTCTGTATCGGAATTCCGATACAGCGAATATCAGCCGATACCCGATATTTGCAGTATCGGAATGCTCAACACTACCAATGACTGCTTCTCGGAAAGTGACATGTTATGGGGAGGAGCTAACTGTTATGAGGCAGTAAGATTTGAGTCAGAAAAGGATGGTGATGGCAGCAAGGACTGGTATGTGAGACTCTGACAAGAGACAGGCCTCTACAGGGATCTGAGCCCTGCCACAGGGAGATAGAAGGGAAGGCAGCGAACTGCCGCCATTGTGGCACCACATAGGTGCAACTGAGTGAGGGTCTCCACAGAGAGAGAACCTGAAAGCAGCCAATATCACACTGAGAAACTGCCTGTCTGCAAATGTGCATCTGTATATAGTTATCTACCATCTTACCTCCAGTAAAATCAGTTCTAAATACAAGCTGCCGCTGTCATCTCTGGGGAAATATCTACATATAGTCGGTCGGCTCATCACATTTTTTTTTTTAGTTTGTCACCACCTTTGAACTGAACTTACTCTACTGTTTGATCTGGTTTAAAGGAGAAAAATGCCCCGACAGTGTATCAATCATCAGAACAGATTCTGCTATATGTGTGGTTCTTTTACACCGAAAGGCAAAGTACGTTCAATCACTCATGATATTAAAAAGATGTACCAGATGTACTTTACGTGTCCACTTGGTGATCAAGACAAAAGCTGGGCCCCTCATGTGATATGCTCATGTTGTTCAAATGATCTTCGTGACTGGTTGAATATGAGGAAAGTGGCTATGCCATTTGCTGTTCCCATGATTTGGAGAGAACCCAAAAATCATAGTGATAACTGCTACTCTTGTTTTGTCAAACTGATGGGCTTTTCTACAAAGAACAAACATAAGATTAATTACCCTGAACTTGCATCTGCGATTAGGCCAGTTTCACATGATGGTACCTTGCCAGTTCCTGTTCCACCGTTGTCTGGATTGGATGAAAATGAAGTAGAATACGAAGACTATAGAGCTGAAGCTACTGGTGAAGTCATGGAGACCTCAAGTCAAGATGAGTATGTACCTGATGGAGCAGCCAGAACGCTTTACTCAACATGAATTAAATGATCTCATCAGAGACCTTTCATTGTCAAAAGATAAAGCTGAACCTCTTGCATCTAGGTTGAAACAGAAGAATGTTCTTCAGGATGATGTCAAAGTGTGTTATTACCGAAGCAAAAGTAACACTTTAACACAATTTTCACAGTTGATGGACCAGTGGTGTACTGTAACAATGTGAATGGCCTCTTTGAAGAACTGAATCAGGAGTATTTTATTGCAGATTGATGATTGTTTATTGACTCATCCCAGAGAAGTTTGAAAGCAGTGTTGCTTCACAATGGAAATATGAAACCATCAATCCCTATTGCTCACTCATGTCATCTAAAGGAAAGTTATGAAAATCTGTCAGTTGTTTTGGATTCTATACAATATAACCATCTGCTAATGGGAAAGCTAGAAGGTTTCACAAAATATTGTTGCTTCTTGTGTTTATGGGACAGTAGAAATACAGTAGAGCATTATGTTCGTCGTGATTGGGGACAGAGAAACATTTATGGTCCATGTAGAGACAATGTTCAGCATAATCCTTTAGTTGCTCCAACAAAAATCTTTCTACCTCCACTACATATAAAGTTTGGATTGATTAAAAACTTTGTGAAAGCCATGGCAAAGACAAATTCACAAGGGTTCCAGCACATTTCACAGAAATTCTCCAGCATTTCACCAGCAAAACTGAAGGAAGGGGTATTTGTTGGTCCTCAGATCAGAGAGCTTATGAGAGATGATGTGTTTGAAGCAACTCTAAATGATAAGGAATTGAGATCTTGGAAACGCTTCAAGTGGATCTGTGAAAACTTCTTAGGAAAAAAAAATCTCCAGAATATGTTGAAGGTGTTGAGGAACTGCCAACTGCATACCAGTGTCTTGGATGTCACATGTCTCTGAAAATTCACTTTTTGCATTCACATTTAGATTTCTTCCCTCAAAATCTTGGGGATGTAAGCGATGAACAAGGTAAGCGGTTTCACCAGGACATTTAAGTAATGGAACACCGCTACCAGGGTTTTGGAATGACTCAATCATGGTAGATTACTGTTAGATGTTATATAGGGACAACCGTGAAAAATCGTATCAACGAGAGTCTAATGTCAAGCACTTTTAATTTCTGCTCATATTTTGGTTTCTATTTTGCATGTCAAATTATTTAGGGTCAATAAAAACTGTTTTGTAAGGTGAAGTATTTTAGTCTAATGTCCATTCCTTGTGTTCTTAACCCAAACAAGTCTCTTCTGCTTTTTGCCTGTCCTTAGCAGTGGTTTCCTAGCAGCTATTTTACCATGAAGGCCTGCTGCACAAAGTCTCCTCTTAACAGTTGTTGTAGAGATGTGTCTGCTGCTAGAACTCTGTGTGGCATTGACCTGGTTTCTAATCTGAGCTGCTGTTAACTTGCGATTTCTGAGGCTGGTGACTCGGATAAACTTATCCTCAGAAGCAGAGGTGACTCTTGGTCTTCCTTTCCTGGGGCGGTCCTCATGTGAGCCAGTTTCTTTGTAGCGCTTGATGGTTTTTTCCACTGCACTTGGGGACACTTTCAAAGTTTTCCCAAATTTTCGGACTGACTGACCTTCATTTCTTAAAGTAATGATGGCCACTCATTTTTCTTTACTTAGCTGCTTTTTTCTTGCCATAATACAAATTCTAACAGTCTATTCAGTAGGACTATCAGCTGTATATTCACCAGACTTCTGCACAAAACAACTGATGGTCCCAACCCCATTTATAAGGCAAGAAATCCCACTTATTAACCCCTTAATGACCGCCAATAAACCTTTTAACTGACCTGAGCTATAAGAGAATAGCCTCCCCACACAGGTGACAATATAGCATCTACCAGCTTTACACCATAGCTGACAACTTGCTGTATAAGCCAGGATGAGTGTTTGCACCTTCAAAATCTGTTTAACCCCTTAGATGCTGCTGTCAATAGTGACTACATCATATAAATGGTTAACAGAGTGCGGGGACTTCCTCTTTATCCCAATTTGTGCCCTCAGATGATGACTGTGTGGTCCTGATGTTTGCCATGGCAATTCACGACCAAATAGCGGCCTTAGGGTCTGACGGCTGTTGTAACCTGTTCAGAAGTTAGTGGCATTTAGGTGGTAAAAATACACATTTTCATTCCTGTCATGCCACTTTGCATTCACCCCTGAAAAGCACCTGAAGGGTTAATAAACGACCTAACTGCAGTTTTCAATATGTCAGGAGGTGCGGGTTTTTAAAATGGTATAACTTTTGGGGGTTTACCAATATATAGGACCCCTAAAGTCACTTCAAACCTGGAAAGGTCCCTAAAAACTTTGTAACTTTCCATGAAAAAATGAAAAATTGCTGCTACATTATTAAACCTCCTAAAACGCTAACAAATTAAAATAACATTTTATAAATGGTGCTAATGTAAAGCAGACATGAGGGAAATGTTATTTATTAATGCTTTTTGTGGTAAGACTATCTGGATTAAAGGGATAATCATTACAATTTTGAAATTGCTAATTTTTTAACATTTTTCACAAATTTTTTATATTTTTTAAAAATAAACACAAAACATATCGACCTAAATTTATCATTATTATAAAATATAATGTGTCACGAAAAAACATTCTCAAAATCACTGGGATTTGTTGAAGCGTTCCAGAGTTATTACCACATAAAGTGACACTGGTCAGATTTTTAGAGTTTGGCTCCGTCACTAAGGGGTTAAACCTGACAGGGCACACCTGTAAAGTGAAAACCATTCCCGGTGACTACCTCTTGAAGCTCATCAAGAGAATGCCAAGAGTGTGCAAAGCAGTCATCAAAGCAAAAGGTGGCTACTTTGAAGAACCTAGAATATAAGACATAATTTCAGTTGTTTCACACTTTTTTGTTACGTATATAATTCCACATGTGTTAACTCATAGTTTTGATGCCTTCAGTGTGGATGTACAATTTTCATAGTCATGAAAAAACAGAAAAATCTTTAAATGAGAAGGTGTGTCCAAACTTTTGGTCTGTACTGTATATAAAGAACTTGCAAGATGTCCTGTAGCGGAAAAACAATATTTAGCAGCCTGCTCTTGCCCAGACCAGAGGTACATAATGAAAAAGATGCGGAGGCGACATTTCCATTTTTTTTTTACATTTTGGCCTTCAGTGAGCATGCTCCAATATATGTAGCACTTGCCTCAATTTTACCTGGAAGCCTGCAGAAATGTACTGAAAGATATTGTATTTATGTGCATACATGCATATTAATAAGTGGTAAATGTTTCTTTATGTCCTGGATCACTTTGTTTTATTTGTGCTAATGTGAAAGTATTGTCATATAATTATTAATACACAGTGGTTCAGTCCATTAAAGGCGCTCTCCACTGTCAGAAAACTTGGGCATAAGCTTTGATAGTTATAAATACAGAAAATAGTTTACTTACTTGACCTGAAGTCAGGTCCTGCAATCCGCTGCTGCCTCAGTCTCTCTTTGTCTGTCATCACATCAATAACGCTAATCACAGCAGCTCAGGTTATGTAGACTACTTGTTTATTATATTTACCATCGTTTTTTTCTCCCCTTCTTCCAACAGGCAATTTTTTTATTTTCCATCCAAATAGCCTTATGAGGGCTTCTTTTTTGCGGGACGAGTTGTACTTTTGTATGACACCATCCATTTTATCATGTGATGTACTGGAAAGCAGGGAAAAAGTGCAATTGCAAAAAAAAATGCATTTCCATGAATGTTTTTTGGGGGTTTTATTTGCCATGTTCACTATACAGTATGGTAAAACTGATCCAATATAATTCTCTAGATCAGTATGAGTATGCAGATACCAAACATGAATAAAGTTTTATTTCTATTTAACTGATGAAAAAAAATTCAGAAATTTGTATAGCACTTTGCTGATGTTTTTACTGATACCATTTTGGTGTAGATACTTACCATGTTTTGATTGCCTCTAGTAATGAGCGACCGTGCTCGAGTGCTAATAGAGTACCTTCGGCGTGCATGAATACTATGTTCCCGTCGCCATATTGGCATGTCTCATAGCTGCTTGACAATCCCTGCATGTGTTGTGGCTGTTGAACAGCTGCGAGACATGCAACTATGGTGACTGGTATTAGAGCACATCCAAGACACTCTAGTAGCACTCGACCATGCTCGGATAACACCTTATCCAAGCAGCTTGCCCATTACTAATTGCCTCTTATTGCATTTTATTGCAATGTTGCATTGGCCAAAAAACATAATTTTGGCAAAACATTTTTTCTTGTTACACTTCTGCTCCAGTGACCTCCGGTGTGCGCGCTGATAGGTGCTCTCCCCACTTCCTCCTTTCATAGTCCTCGCCATGTGCACATCGTTCCTAGCGATGACTGTGCAGGTGTAGGGGACAGGGACCTGGTGAGCTGTGCAGACGGGTGGAACCATTGTTGCCGGGAGTCGGGGTTCCGGGGGACGGATTTGAGGGGCGCATGGGAAGCCAGGCTCATGTGACAGGAGGCAGAGTGACGCAGGGAGAGGAGAGGATAAAAAGCAAAACGCGCGAAAGCAGGGACAGAGAAGCGCGGGAAATCTCTGAGGAGAGGAAACTGCAGCGCAGTTGTTGTGTGTGTGCAGGCCGCAGTGAGACTTGCTGGAAGCAGGGGGAGAACGTGCAACAGACACTGCGGGCAATTACCAGAGCCCCCAAAAAGAGGCGCACTCGTCGTCAGCGACCCCCCAGGCAGAGGGGTAGCGCTGATCAGCTCAGGGACAATATTACCGTGCTCCCCGGGAACATCTTGCCACAGAGTGTTCCGGGCCCTCCTGGGTTTTTCTTAGCTGTGACTGATACCGATTATTCTGCTAATTCTTCTCAAAAAGACCCCTCTCTGGACGTGGAAACTGTTACCCCGGATCAACGTCCGCCTGTGGGAGGTAACGCAGCACCGCAAAAGACATTCTGGACTCGAATCTACACCTGGGCCCGTCAACGGAGGACACCTCCTTCCCCCGCCATCAGGACTACGTCGCTGACGGAGCTTCACCATCAGGACTACGCCGCTGACGGAGCTTCACCATCAGGACTGCATCGTTGAAACAACACTGATAAGTGAACTTGGTTGACTTGTTCTTGTTAGTGGGTCGCTAGTGAGGCGCTGTCGTGTTTCGCGGGTTTAGTTCAGGGCGCCTATATAGTAGATAGGATTTACTGTGAAATTGTGATCGTGTACCTAAGTTCCCTGCGTGGAAAACTGTTGTTATTCTTTGTTGGGTTGGAAGTTAAAGGAAAGTTAAAAAACGTTATTTGCTTTCTGACTCCTCTTTGTCCCTGCATCCTTCTTTATCTGCGGTCTCTACATTTGGCGTAGTCGGCAGGATGCAGGATCCAAAGAGGGAGCCAGAAGATACGGAGGATGGGGCTGGCCCGAGAGCGTCTCTCTCATTGGGGGCCATGTTGAATAACCTGCCCAAGTTTAATGGGAGCAACATGTTGTTGTGGAGTTGGACTGAAAGGATGCGGGGGCTGCTGAGGATGCATCCTTTGACCCCGACCCTGGAAGCAGAGGTGGCCATTATGGCCTTAGACGGAGAGGCCCGAGATTCAGTGATGTTGAGACCCCCCACAGAGCGGAATACTTTTACCGGGGTGTTAAATGTGTTAGAGGGGACGCACGGGGATCCCACCGACGTGGGAGAGCTGCGGGCCCGGTTGTTTGGACGGCGACAAAAAGAAGGCGAGACTGTCACTCAGTACATGAATGCTCTGCAAGAGCTAAACATTGCAATCGTGCGGAAAGATGGTATGGGGATGGGACATGTTGACGTGACCCTGCGCGACCAACTGGTGACGGGACTGCGAGATGAGTTGACCAAACAGGCTCTACGTGAACGAGTGCGGGTCGACCCGCGCCTGACTTTCTCCGACATAGGCAATGAGGCCCGCACCCGGGAGCAAGAGAGGGGGGTGACGGTCCTGACAGGAGAGACTCGGGTTATCCAGACCGCTGCACCAGGAGGGGGTGAGCCGTCGTGGGTTCAGGAGATGCGGCAGGAGCTCAAACAAATCAGGGACGAACTGGCTGAAGTTAAAAAGAATGCGCGAAGCCCAAGGGAGCTACCCCGGGGGCAAGGGTCTGGGAGTCCAGCTCGTGGCGCTCGTCCAGGATATTATCCGGTCCCCGGTGCTTGCTATGGTTGCGGGGAGGCAGGACATTTCGCATGGGAGTGCCCCCGGAGAGGGAGGGCCTCGTCCCGTCAGGCGTTAAACTAGAGGGCTCCGAGCTAAGGGGACGACGCTCGGAGCCAGAGTCCCCGCGGATGGGTGGTGAAAGTCCCGGAAATTTGGTTGCCAGCTGCCCCCTGGTTTGGGCAGAGTTTGAAGGGCGGGCTGTCCGTTGTCTGGTGGACACCGGGTCCCAAGTCACGACTATGCCCGAGGCTTATTTTAGAAAACACTTTCCTTTGACAGTCAGACCCCAATGGGGTCCCGTAATTCGGTTACAGGCCGCCAATCAGCTGCCCATCCCAGTGGAAGGGGTCACCTGGATGCAAATATCTTTATGTGGGAAGGACCTGGGCCGCCGGGGGGTTGTGTTAACACGGGGAGATCCCGGCCCACAACATACTGTGACCTTGGGGATGAACGTATTGAAAGATTTTGGCAGTTTTCTGTTAGGGGAGACTACGCAAGAGACACTCAATCAGTGGGGGACCAGTACACCTCAGGGCTCCGTGTTCAGACAGTTAGTGAGGGAAGTCCGAGTACAAGAGACCTGTCAGGAGGGAGACATACTAGGGAGAGTAATTACTTCCCCGACAGCAAAGGTGACGTTCCCCCCAGGACAGACTGTTATATCCCTGCCCATACGAGCTCGCATCCCTCTAGAAGGAGTACAAGTACAGATTGAGCCCACCTTTACATCCCCTTTGCCCACAGGACTGCTGGTGGCCCGATCCCTGGCTACTGTTAAAAATGGGGCCGTACCAGTGCGATGTGTGAATGTGGACGAACACGATGTCGTGCTACGGGTCCGAAGTGAGATGGCCAAAGTGTTACGACCTTTAGAAGTGATGCCCCCTCCAGATACTTTGCAGTTAACGGTGGATTCCCCTGATCCCTGGATGGTCAGTGTCCGGTCTACGCAGGATCCTGAGCCAATAGCGTTTCGAAAGGGTCAAACTATTCTGGAGCACATGCGGACGGAATTGTCGGGCCTGGATCCATCACAGATCTCACAAGTGCAGCGACTCCTTGGACATTATGCTAAAGTGTTCGCACAACATGAAGATGATTTTGGCTGTACCACGGCCATCGAACATGGAATTCCGACCGGAGATACAGTGCCCATCAGGGAGCGGTACAGACAGATTCCCCCGCAGATGTACCAGGAAGTAAAGACGTTGTTAGGCCAGATGCTACAAAAGGGAGTGATCCGCGAGAGTCAGAGCCCGTGGGCTGCCCCGATCGTGCTGGTGCGGAAAAAGGACGGCACGCTCCGGTTCTGTGTGGACTATCGTAAGCTAAATGCATGTACCGTCCGAGACTCTTATCCACTTCCCCGTATCGAGGAGTCTCTCTCCGTGCTGGGTCGGGCCAAATATTTTTCCACCTTAGACCTAGCCAGCGGATACTGGCAGGTCCCGATGACAGAAGCAGATCGTCCTAAGACAGCGTTTATCCTTCCCATGGGACTATTCGAGTTCAATCGAATGCCGTTTGGGCTGGCCAACGCTCCAGGCACCTTCCAACGATTAATGGAGCGGTGTCTGGGGGATTTGAACTTCGAGGCCACTCTCATTTATCTGGATGACATCATCATCTATGCTCCAACATTCGAGGAACATCTGTGCCGACTGGAGCAAGTACTAGACCGGTTGCTGAAATACGGGCTTAAGGTGAAGCCCCAGAAGTGTCACTTGTTCCGGGAACAGATCGAGTACCTGGGGCATGTGGTGTCCGCCGAAGGAGTCCGGCCATCGCAGGAGAAGATTGCCGCAATCCAGGAGTGGCCCACACCGGAGACCGCCAAGGATGTACGGGCGTTCTTGGTCCTCGCTGGGTACTACCGGCGCTTCGTGAAGAACTTTGCTCGCCGTTCTCACAATCTACAAGTCCTGCTGAAAGGAAGCTCCCCCAAGGAACGGGGAAAGAAGATACAATGGCAGGAGCCACAAGAAGCAGCGTTCCGGGACTTGAAGACAGCTCTCATGGAGCCGCCGGTGTTGGCTTATGCGGACTTTTCGCAACCGTTCATCCTACACACCGACGGCAGCTCTCAGGGATTGGGGGCTGTGTTGTCTCAGGTTCAGGATGGGCGGGAGAGAGTGATCGCCTATGCGAGTCGGTCTCTTCATGACTCTGAGTTGAACCCGGACAATTATAGTTCTTTCAAGGTGGAGCTGCTGGCCGTGGTGTGGGCTATGACGGAGCGGTTCGCTGAGTACCTGGCCGGTTCCGAGGTGCTGATACGCACGGATAACAACCCATTGGCACATCTGGAAAATGCGAAATTGGGTGCCCTGGAACAGCGCTGGGTAGCCCGGATGGCCAAGTACAGATACCGTATCCTCTACAAGCGAGGAGCGGAGAATGTTCATGCTGACGCGTTATCTCGTCTGCGGAAGAACCCCCCAAGAACTAACCGAGATGAGGAGCTGGAGGGAGAAGAAATCCCCTACGCCATCGGGGGCGCTGCTCGGACGGCTGTGAGCCGGGAACAGACCGGGAACGGAACGGCTACAGGACTGTTGGTTCAGAGTCGGGACGAATGGATACGGCTGCAACAGGAAGACCAGGAACTAGCTCCATTGCGACAGTGGATAACGAATGGTCTATTGCCCGTGAGAACCCCTGGACAAACTCTCCCGTCAGACCTGAACCTTCTTCTGAGGCAGTGGGAGCGCCTAACTCTTCAGGACGGGCTCTTATGCCACTTAACCATGGCTCAGGCAGATTCCGAGCCGACCTGGCAGATGGTCTTACCAGGGCCCGTGGTGGCCGCAGTTGCTAAAGAAGCTCATGAGTCCGGGGCACACTTCGGAGTGAAGAGGACGTTTAAGTGGCTGCAAACTCGGTTCTATCATCCTCGGCTGCTTGCGGAAGTACAGACTGCCTGTAGACAATGTCGACAATGTGAGCTAACCAAGTCACCGGAGGAAAGGGCGCCTGTGCAGAGCATCACGACGTCTGCCCCTTTTGAAGTATTAATGATAGACTACATTACCATTGGAGCAGCGCATCAAGGCTACGAACACTGCCTCGTTATGGTAGATCATTTTTCAAAATTCGCGGTAGTCACCCCTACCCGTGATCAGACGGCTGAGTCGGCGGCGAGCGCTATCTGTAAGAACTTTATTCAAGTTTACGGCTGTCCGAGGCGAATACATTCGGATCAAGGCGCCTGTTTCTTGGGCAAAGTCATGGAAGAGCTGCATCGCCTCTACGGCATTGATAAGTCACGCACCACACCGTATCATCCCCAGGGAAACGGGGCTTGTGAGCGGTTTAACCGGACTTTGCTTCAAATGCTGCGTGCGCTAGAACAAGATCAGAAGGCCCGCTGGCCGGAGTATGTGTCTGACCTAGTGTGGGTCTACAACAATAGAGTTCATCAAGTCACAGGACGCACCCCGTATGAAGTGGTCTTTGGGCGCCCAGGAAAAGGCATGACAGATCTGGAACTGTCTTCGGAGGAAGAAGGCCCCCGGGGAACAGGGATGGCTTCGTGGGTGCGTGATCATCGGCATCGGCTGCAGACCTTACACCGACTGGTACACACTCGAATTCGGGAAGTGGAGCATCGGAGCACCCCTACAGCAAAACCCCCAGAGTTCCGGCCAGGTGATCGAGTACTCGTTCGAGAGCAAAGACCGCAAAACAAGTTAGACCATCGTTGGGAAAAAACACCCTATCGGGTGCTTCACCGTATAGACCCGCATGGACCTGTATATGAAGTGCAGTCTGAGGCCCCCGGAAGTACAGGTACTCGCATTCTTCATCGCAACATGCTCCGGTTGTGTCGCTCTGTTGACTCGGACACCCCGGAATCCGCAATCAGGGAAGAGCCACCTACGACTGAGTCCCCCAACAACCATTGGTGGGATGAAGAAGATGATGAAGAAGAACGGCGTCAAAATACTCCCCCTATCTCGACTACTACACTACCCCTGACCAGTCACCCTTCCGCTGACGACATTCCCCCAACACCCCCTACACAAGGACCCGAGCCACGACGTTCTGAACGTTCTACTGCCGGTAGACCCCCAACTCGCTACAGTCCTGACTTACACACTAGACAGACCCAAGTGTGGAACAACCCGTCAGATGGGCGACCTGTCAGTGCGAAGGCCTCGCCCGGGGACTGGCGAGCATACAGGGTGGGGGAATGTAGGGGACAGGGACCTGGTGAGCTGTGCAGACGGGTGGAACCATTGTTGCCGGGAGTCGGGGTTCCAGGGGACGGATTTGAGGGGCGCATGGGAAGCCAGGCTCATGTGACAGGAGGCAGAGTGACGCAAGGAGAGGAGAGGATAAAAAGCAAAACGCGCGAAAGCAGGGACAGAGAAGCGCGGGAAATCTCTGAGGAGAGGAAACTGCAGCGCAGTTGTTGTGTGTGTGCAGGCCGCAGTGAGACTTGCTGGAAGCAGGGGGAGAACGTGCAACAGACACTGCGGGCAATTACCAGAGCCCCCAAAAAGAGGCGCACTCGTCGTCAGCGACCCCCCAGGCAGAGGGGTAGCGCTGATCAGCTCAGGGACAATATTACCGTGCTCCCCGGGAACATCTTGCCACAGAGTGTTCCGGGCCCTCCTGGGTTTTTCTTAGCTGTGACTGATACCGATTATTCTGCTAATTCTTCTCAAAAAGACCCCTCTCTGGACGTGGAAACTGTTACCCCGGATCAACGTCCGCCTGTGGGAGGTAACGCAGCACCGCAAAAGACATTCTGGACTCGAATCTACACCTGGGCCCGTCAACGGAGGACACCTCCTTCCCCCGCCATCAGGACTACGTCGCTGACGGAGCTTCACCATCAGGACTACGCCGCTGACGGAGCTTCACCATCAGGACTGCATCGTTGAAACAACACTGATAAGTGAACTTGGTTGACTTGTTCTTGTTAGTGGGTCACTAGTGAGGCGCTGTCGTGTTTCGCGGGTTTAGTTCAGGGCGCCTATATAGTAGATAGGATTTACTGTGAAATTGTGATCGTGTACCTAAGTTCCCTGCGTGGAAAACTGTTGTTATTCTTTGTTGGGTTGGAAGTTAAAGGAAAGTTAAAAAACGTTATTTGCTTTCTGACTCCTCTTTGTCCCTGCATCCTTCTTTATCTGCGGTCTCTACATTTGGCGTAGTCGGCAGGATGCAGGATCCAAAGAGGGAGCCAGAAGATACGGAGGATGGGGCTGGCCCGAGAGCGTCTCTCTCATTGGGGGCCATGTTGAATAACCTGCCCAAGTTTAATGGGAGCAACATGTTGTTGTGGAGTTGGACTGAAAGGATGCGGGGGCTGCTGAGGATGCATCCTTTGACCCCGACCCTGGAAGCAGAGGTGGCCATTATGGCCTTAGACGGAGAGGCCCGAGATTCAGTGATGTTGAGACCCCCCACAGAGCGGAATACTTTTACCGGGGTGTTAAATGTGTTAGAGGGGACGCACGGGGATCCCACCGACGTGGGAGAGCTGCGGGCCCGGTTGTTTGGACGGCGACAAAAAGAAGGCGAGACTGTCACTCAGTACATGAATGCTCTGCAAGAGCTAAACATTGCAATCGTGCGGAAAGATGGTATGGGGATGGGACATGTTGACGTGACCCTGCGCGACCAACTGGTGACGGGACTGCGAGATGAGTTGACCAAACAGGCTCTACGTGAACGAGTGCGGGTCGACCCGCGCCTGACTTTCTCCGACATAGGCAATGAGGCCCGCACCCGGGAGCAAGAGAGGGGGGTGACGGTCCTGACAGGAGAGACTCGGGTTATCCAGACCGCTGCACCAGGAGGGGGTGAGCCGTCGTGGGTTCAGGAGATGCGGCAGGAGCTCAAACAAATCAGGGACGAACTGGCTGAAGTTAAAAAGAATGCGCGAAGCCCAAGGGAGCTACCCCGGGGGCAAGGGTCTGGGAGTCCAGCTCGTGGCGCTCGTCCAGGATATTATCCGGTCCCCGGTGCTTGCTATGGTTGCGGGGAGGCAGGACATTTCGCATGGGAGTGCCCCCGGAGAGGGAGGGCCTCGTCCCGTCAGGCGTTAAACTAGAGGGCTCCGAGCTAAGGGGACGACGCTCGGAGCCAGAGTCCCCGCGGATGGGTGGTGAAAGTCCCGGAAATTTGGTTGCCAGCTGCCCCCTGGTTTGGGCAGAGTTTGAAGGGCGGGCTGTCCGTTGTCTGGTGGACACCGGGTCCCAAGTCACGACTATGCCCGAGGCTTATTTTAGAAAACACTTTCCTTTGACAGTCAGACCCCAATGGGGTCCCGTAATTCGGTTACAGGCCGCCAATCAGCTGCCCATCCCAGTGGAAGGGGTCACCTGGATGCAAATATCTTTATGTGGGAAGGACCTGGGCCGCCGGGGGGTTGTGTTAACACGGGGAGATCCCGGCCCACAACATACTGTGACCTTGGGGATGAACGTATTGAAAGATTTTGGCAGTTTTCTGTTAGGGGAGACTACGCAAGAGACACTCAATCAGTGGGGGACCAGTACACCTCAGGGCTCCGTGTTCAGACAGTTAGTGAGGGAAGTCCGAGTACAAGAGACCTGTCAGGAGGGAGACATACTAGGGAGAGTAATTACTTCCCCGACAGCAAAGGTGACGTTCCCCCCAGGACAGACTGTTATATCCCTGCCCATACGAGCTCGCATCCCTCTAGAAGGAGTACAAGTACAGATTGAGCCCACCTTTACATCCCCTTTGCCCACAGGACTGCTGGTGGCCCGATCCCTGGCTACTGTTAAAAATGGGGCTGTACCAGTGCGATGTGTGAATGTGGACGAACACGATGTCGTGCTACGGGTCCGAAGTGAGATGGCCAAAGTGTTACGACCTTTAGAAGTGATGCCCCCTCCAGATACTTTGCAGTTAACGGTGGATTCCCCTGATCCCTGGATGGTCAGTGTCCGGTCTACGCAGGATCCTGAGCCAATAGCGTTTCGAAAGGGTCAAACTATTCTGGAGCACATGCGGACGGAATTGTCGGGCCTGGATCCATCACAGATCTCACAAGTGCAGCGACTCCTTGGACATTATGCTAAAGTGTTCGCACAACATGAAGATGATTTTGGCTGTACCACGGCCATCGAACATGGAATTCCGACCGGAGATACAGTGCCCATCAGGGAGCGGTACAGACAGATTCCCCCGCAGATGTACCAGGAAGTAAAGACGTTGTTAGGCCAGATGCTACAAAAGGGAGTGATCCGCGAGAGTCAGAGCCCGTGGGCTGCCCCGATCGTGCTGGTGCGGAAAAAGGACGGCACGCTCCGGTTCTGTGTGGACTATCGTAAGCTAAATGCATGTACCGTCCGAGACTCTTATCCACTTCCCCGTATCGAGGAGTCTCTCTCCGTGCTGGGTCGGGCCAAATATTTTTCCACCTTAGACCTAGCCAGCGGATACTGGCAGGTCCCGATGACAGAAGCAGATCGTCCTAAGACAGCGTTTATCCTTCCCATGGGACTATTCGAGTTCAATCGAATGCCGTTTGGGCTGGCCAACGCTCCAGGCACCTTCCAACGATTAATGGAGCGGTGTCTGGGGGATTTGAACTTCGAGGCCACTCTCATTTATCTGGATGACATCATCATCTATGCTCCAACATTCGAGGAACATTGTGCCGACTGGAGCAAGTACTAGACCGGTTGCTGAAATACGGGCTTAAGGTGAAGCCCCAGAAGTGTCACTTGTTCCGGGAACAGATCGAGTACCTGGGGCATGTGGTGTCCGCCGAAGGAGTCCGGCCATCGCAGGAGAAGATTGCCGCAATCCAGGAGTGGCCCACACCGGAGACCGCCAAGGATGTACGGGCGTTCTTGGTCCTCGCTGGGTACTACCGGCGCTTCGTGAAGAACTTTGCTCGCCGTTCTCACAATCTACAAGTCCTGCTGAAAGGAAGCTCCCCCAAGGAACGGGGAAAGAAGATACAATGGCAGGAGCCACAAGAAGCAGCGTTCCGGGACTTGAAGACAGCTCTCATGGAGCCGCCGGTGTTGGCTTATGCGGACTTTTCGCAACCGTTCATCCTACACACCGACGGCAGCTCTCAGGGATTGGGGGCTGTGTTGTCTCAGGTTCAGGATGGGCGGGAGAGAGTGATCGCCTATGCGAGTCGGTCTCTTCATGACTCTGAGTTGAACCCGGACAATTATAGTTCTTTCAAGGTGGAGCTGCTGGCCGTGGTGTGGGCTATGACGGAGCGGTTCGCTGAGTACCTGGCCGGTTCCGAGGTGCTGATACGCACGGATAACAACCCATTGGCACATCTGGAAAATGCGAAATTGGGTGCCCTGGAACAGCGCTGGGTAGCCCGGATGGCCAAGTACAGATACCGTATCCTCTACAAGCGAGGAGCGGAGAATGTTCATGCTGACGCGTTATCTCGTCTGCGGAAGAACCCCCCAAGAACTAACCGAGATGAGGAGCTGGAGGGAGAAGAAATCCCCTACGCCATCGGGGGCGCTGCTCGGACGGCTGTGAGCCGGGAACAGACCGGGAACGGAACGGCTACAGGACTGTTGGTTCAGAGTCGGGACGAATGGATACGGCTGCAACAGGAAGACCAGGAACTAGCTCCATTGCGACAGTGGATAACGAATGGTCTATTGCCCGTGAGAACCCCTGGACAAACTCTCCCGTCAGACCTGAACCTTCTTCTGAGGCAGTGGGAGCGCCTAACTCTTCAGGACGGGCTCTTATGCCACTTAACCATGGCTCAGGCAGATTCCGAGCCGACCTGGCAGATGGTCTTACCAGGGCCCGTGGTGGCCGCAGTTGCTAAAGAAGCTCATGAGTCCGGGGCACACTTCGGAGTGAAGAGGACGTTTAAGTGGCTGCAAACTCGGTTCTATCATCCTTGGCTGCTTGCGGAAGTACAGACTGCCTGTAGACAATGTCGACAATGTGAGCTAACCAAGTCACCGGAGGAAAGGGCGCCTGTGCAGAGCATCACGACGTCTGCCCCTTTTGAAGTATTAATGATAGACTACATTACCATTGGAGCAGCGCATCAAGGCTACGAACACTGCCTCGTTATGGTAGATCATTTTTCAAAATTCGCGGTAGTCACCCCTACCCGTGATCAGACGGCTGAGTCGGCGGCGAGCGCTATCTGTAAGAACTTTATTCAAGTTTACGGCTGTCCGAGGCGAATACATTCGGATCAAGGCGCCTGTTTCTTGGGCAAAGTCATGGAAGAGCTGCATCGCCTCTACGGCATTGATAAGTCACGCACCACACCGTATCATCCCCAGGGAAACGGGGCTTGTGAGCGGTTTAACCGGACTTTGCTTCAAATGCTGCGTGCGCTAGAACAAGATCAGAAGGCCCGCTGGCCGGAGTATGTGTCTGACCTAGTGTGGGTCTACAACAATAGAGTTCATCAAGTCACAGGACGCACCCCGTATGAAGTGGTCTTTGGGCGCCCAGGAAAAGGCATGACAGATCTGGAACTGTCTTCGGAGGAAGAAGGCCCCCGGGGAACAGGGATGGCTTCGTGGGTGCGTGATCATCGGCATCGGCTGCAGACCTTACACCGACTGGTACACACTCGAATTCGGGAAGTGGAGCATCGGAGCACCCCTACAGCAAAACCCCCAGAGTTCCGGCCAGGTGATCGAGTACTCGTTCGAGAGCAAAGACCGCAAAACAAGTTAGACCATCGTTGGGAAAAAACACCCTATCGGGTGCTTCACCGTATAGACCCGCATGGACCTGTATATGAAGTGCAGTCTGAGGCCCCCGGAAGTACAGGTACTCGCATTCTTCATCGCAACATGCTCCGGTTGTGTCGCTCTGTTGACTCGGACACCCCGGAATCCGCAATCAGGGAAGAGCCACCTACGACTGAGTCCCCCAACAACCATTGGTGGGATGAAGAAGATGATGAAGAAGAACGGCGTCAAAATACTCCCCCTATCTCGACTACTACACTACCCCTGACCAGTCACCCTTCCGCTGACGACATTCCCCCAACACCCCCTACACAAGGACCCGAGCCACGACGTTCTGAACGTTCTACTGCCGGTAGACCCCCAACTCGCTACAGTCCTGACTTACACACTAGACAGACCCAAGTGTGGAACAACCCGTCAGATGGGCGACCTGTCAGTGCGAAGGCCTCGCCCGGGGACTGGCGAGCATACAGGGTGGGGGAATGTAGGGGACAGGGACCTGGTGAGCTGTGCAGACGGGTGGAACCATTGTTGCCGGGAGTCGGGGTTCCAGGGGACGGATTTGAGGGGCGCATGGGAAGCCAGGCTCATGTGACAGGAGGCAGAGTGACGCAAGGAGAGGAGAGGATAAAAAGCAAAACGCGCGAAAGCAGGGACAGAGAAGCGCGGGAAATCTCTGAGGAGAGGAAACTGCAGCGCAGTTGTTGTGTGTGTGCAGGCCGCAGTGAGACTTGCTGGAAGCAGGGGGAGAACGTGCAACAGACACTGCGGGCAATTACCAGAGCCCCCAAAAAGAGGCGCACTCGTCGTCAGCGACCCCCCAGGCAGAGGGGTAGCGCTGATCAGCTCAGGGACAATATTACCGTGCTCCCCGGGAACATCTTGCCACAGAGTGTTCCGGGCCCTCCTGGGTTTTTCTTAGCTGTGACTGATACCGATTATTCTGCTAATTCTTCTCAAAAAGACCCCTCTCTGGACGTGGAAACTGTTACCCCGGATCAACGTCCGCCTGTGGGAGGTAACGCAGCACCGCAAAAGACATTCTGGACTCGAATCTACACCTGGGCCCGTCAACGGAGGACACCTCCTTCCCCCGCCATCAGGACTACGTCGCTGACGGAGCTTCACCATCAGGACTACGCCGCTGACGGAGCTTCACCATCAGGACTGCATCGTTGAAACAACACTGATAAGTGAACTTGGTTGACTTGTTCTTGTTAGTGGGTCACTAGTGAGGCGCTGTCGTGTTTCGCGGGTTTAGTTCAGGGCGCCTATATAGTAGATAGGATTTACTGTGAAATTGTGATCGTGTACCTAAGTTCCCTGCGTGGAAAACTGTTGTTATTCTTTGTTGGGTTGGAAGTTAAAGGAAAGTTAAAAAACGTTATTTGCTTTCTGACTCCTCTTTGTCCCTGCATCCTTCTTTATCTGCGGTCTCTACACAGGGAGGAAGTGGGGAGAGCATATCATCGGCGCACACACCGGAGGTCACAGGGATTCGCCGGCACCTGCGCAGAAGATCCCTGAATGAAGTGCCCACGTCAGAGAGGATGAGGTATGTGTTTCTGAGGGAGTGCAGGGCGCAGATGCAGCCTTCCGAGGCCGTAACTGATGCCCATGGGAGGGTGTAGTATTATAATGAGAACAGGAGGCAGGGATTTCTTCCAGGCACCACATGCCCTGGAGCCTGGAAGAAATCATTAGCATACAGAAAGAATATAACATTTCTCAACAGTGGGACCATTAATATGAGGTGTACAGGTAGGACTAGTGTGACATTTCTATTACCTGTATGCGCATATTATTAGGTCATATACATTCCAGGGGTGACAGATTCTCTTTAAATCAGAGAAAGATGTGGGTTTGGTGTGGAACCCATATCAAAGGCAGGGATGCGACCTTTGAAGTAAATATGCGTCAAAGGCCAGGAAGGGGTTAACCTGTCAATCGGGGCTATTAACCTGCAAAGCAGGGCTCTAAGCACGGGCACAGGGCAGGTACAGGACGCTAATAACCTGCAGATTATGCCTATATCTGCAGGATAATAGCGTTTTTTTAGTCACGGGTTCCCTTTAATATCAACTTTAAGCCATCAATCTCTACTTGTTATGATATGGGAGCAGGGTTTTTTTTTATCAGTATTCACATGCAGTAAATGTTTTGCAGACATTATTCAACTGTCGCAGTTATCTATATGGTGCTTGTAAAGACCCTACTAATTTCTACTGATATAACCCATTCAGATGAACAAGCTATGGAAAGCCGAGTGACAGGCCATGTGGCAGCTGTAAGGCTAAGGTCAACAACATAGACTTTATTTTTCTCATTTGTCATCTGTAATTAATCCACCCATTTTTATATTGCCTATTTACAAGGCTAAATACAGTTTGCTATGTTAAAGAGCTGCAATGTACAGTGGGGCAAAAAAGTATTTAGTCAGTCAGCAATAGTGCAGGTTCCACCACTTAAAAAGATGAGAGGCGTCTGTAATTTACATCATAGGTAGACCTCAACTATGGGAGACAAACTGAGAAAAAAAAATCCAGAAAACCACATACCACATTGTCTGTTTTTTTATCATTTTATTTGCATTTTATGGTGGAAAATAAGTATTTGGTCAGAAACAAACAATCAAGATTTCTGGCTCTCACAGACCTGTAACTTCTTCTTTAAGGCTGGTTTCACACTTGCGTTTTTGTCTGCATGCGTTTTTTAAAAAAAACGCATGTGTGAAAAACGCATGTAAACGCGGTAAAACGCATGCGTTTTTTAGACGCATGCGTTTTTATAGAAAAACACAAGAAAACACAAGAAAACACAAGAAAAAACAAGAAAACCCTAACCCTACCCCTACCCCTAACCCTAACCCTAAACGTGACTGAAATATGTGGCACTGAAATACGTGCAACTGAAATACGTGGTACTTAAATACGTGGCACTCAAATACGTGGCACTTAAATACGTGGCACGTGGCACTTAAATACGTGGCACGTGGCATACGTGGCACTGAAATACGTGGCACGTGGCACTTTAATACGTGGCACGTGGCACTTAAATATGTGGCACGTGGCACTTTAAGTGCCACGTGGCACATATTTAAGTGCCACGTGCCACGTATTAAAGTGCCACGTGGCACATATTTAAGTGCCACGTGCCACGTATTAAAGTGCCACGTGCCACATATTTAAGTGCCACGTGCCACGTATTAAAGTGCCACGTGCCACGTATTTCAGTGCCACGTATGCCACGTGCCACGTATTTAAGTGCCACGTGCCACGTATTAAAGTGCCACGTGCCACATATTTAAGTGCCACGTGCCACGTATTTAAGTGCCACGTGGCACATATTTAAGTGCCACGTGCCACGTATTAAATACGTGGCACGTGGCACTGAAATACGTGATACGTGGCATTTAAATACGTGGCAATATGACTCAGAAAATGTTCATTAAACGGTTAGGGGTGAGGTTAGGGGTAGAGTTAGGGTTAGGGTTTAGATCCCTTTATCACCTTGGTGGTGGGTGGCTTTTCAGTGTGTTTTCTGTTTTTTTTCTATAAAAACGCATGCGTTTTTAGCGCAAACAAACGCATGTGCTTAAAAACGCATGCGTTTACATAGACAGCAATGCATTTTTTTGCCGCGAAAAAACGCATGCGTTTTTTCGCGGCAAAAAAACGCGCAAGAAAATACTGCAGGTAGCATTTTTGAAAATGAACGCATGCAGACAAAAAACGCATGCGTTTGAAAATGCGACCAAACGCATGTGCAAAAAAACGCATGCGTTTTCAATGTTAAATATAGGAGAAAAAAACGCATGCGTTTTTTGAGCAAAAAACGCTGCAGACAAAAACGCAAGTGTGAAACCAGCCTAAGAGTCTCCTCTTTCCTCCACTCATTACCTGTAGTAATGGCACCTGTTTAAACTTGTTATCAGTATAAAAAGACACCTGTGCACACCCTCAAACAGTCTGACTCCAAACTCCACTATGGTGAAGACCAAAGAGCTGTCAAAGGACACCAGAAACAAAATTGTAGCCCTGCACCAGGCTGGGAAGACTGAATCTGCAATAGCCAACCAGCTTGGAGTGAAGAAATCAACAGTGGGAGCAATAATTAGAAAATGGAAGACATACAAGACCACTGATAATCTCCCTCGATCTGGGGCTCCACGCAAAATCCCACCCCGTGGGGTCAGAATGATCACAAGAACGGTGAGCAAAAATCCCAGAACCACGCGGGGGGACCTAGTGAATGAACTGCAGAGAGCTGGGACCAATGTAACAAGGCCTACCATAAGTAACACACTACGCCACCATGGACTCAGATCCTGCAGTGCCAGATGTGTCCCACTGCTTAAGCCAGTACATGTCCGGGCCCGTCTGAAGTTTGCTAGAGAGCATTTGGATGATCCAGAGGAGTTTTGGGAGAATCTGATGAAACCAAACTGGAACTGTTTGGTAGAAACACAACTTGTCGTGTTTGGAGGAAAAAGAATACTGAGTTGCATCCATCAAACACCATACCTACTGTAAAGCATGGTGGTGGAAACATCATGCTTTGGGGCTGTTTCTCTGCAAAGGGGCCAGGACGACTGATCCGGGTACATGAAAGAATGAATGGGGCCATGTATCGTGAGATTTTGAGTGCAAACCTCCTTCCATCAGCAAGGGCATTAAAGATGAAACGTGGCTGGGTCTTTCAACATGACAATGATCCAAAGCACACCGCCAGGGCAACAAAGGAGTGGCTTTGTAAGAAGCATTTCAAGGTCCTGGAGTGGCCTAGCCAGTCTCCAGATCTCAACCCTATAGAAAACCTTTGGAGGGAGTTGAAAGTCCGTGTTGCCAAGCGAAAAGCCAAAAACATCACTGCTCTAGAGGCGATCTGCATGGAGGAATGGGCCAACATACCAACAACAGTGTGTGGCAACCTTGTGAAGACTTACAGAAAACGTTTGACCTCTGTCATTGCCAACAAAGGATAGATTACAAAGTATTGAGATGAAATTTTGTTTCTGACCAAATACTTATTTTCCACCATAAAATGCAAATAAAATGATAAAAAAAACAGACAATGTGATTTTCTGGATTTTTTTTTCTCAGTTTGTCTCCCATAGTTGAGGTCTACCTATGATGTAAATTACAGACACCTCTCATCTTTTTAAGTGGTGGAACTTGCACTATTGCTGACTGACTAAATACTTTTTTGCCCCACTGTATCTGTAAAGTCTGTTACTACTCTGTATGGAATCTGATTTTTTATCCGCACCTATAGACTTGTTTGGCCGAGTCTCATCCGACACATGGAAGCAACTAGACCATGATGTTTTTTTGTTTGTTTTTTCACGCTCAGATTTGGTGAAAAAACTCCCTCTTCTGCACTGCCCCATTGATTGCTGTCCGTGCACTGTCCATTTTTTTTTTGTCTACAGCATTCAGATCGAAAATACGGTTATGTGAAAAACTTTGCCTGCTGGTGACAATATTGCATGTCACCTTTTTATAAAAATGCTGTATTCACCAGAGCTATTTTAGGGGAAATGATCTTAATCACTTTTGTGTCATTACCATTATTTCCTTTAAGTGGCTTCTTACAAACCAGACTAAATATGAACTCATATTTTTTGGTCAGAAATCTCGGCCTCTGCTTCCTCCATCACGTCACCATTATCTGCGCTCACAGCATTGTTTCCAGCACTTCCTCATTTGCTCTTTTTCCTGTGATGAAATGTTCCTCTTTCTTCTCAGCACTATCCAGTATCTTATGGGACGGTGCCCAACATGGGTGGAGATCTCCTTGTGCCCGCTGACGCCTCTTCACCGTAAAACTTGTTTCCATGTGTAAATCAGTAATGCAGCAAGACTCCACATGTCTCGTTACCGTGGGACAACTGGCTGCTTTTTACTACCAGGAAATGTACAATTTTATAACTTGTTTGTTTTCTTTTTCATGATCTGCGCTCAGTTATTTTAAACTTTTCAGGAAAGATCTTGTCTAAGCTCCTGTGGGATCTATGGACCCTCTGTGAGTGCTTTGGGTGTTTTAATACATGAATATGTGCTTTATGTAACATCTGGGAAAAATGAATAGTGCACTCTGTATCAGACCAAGCATTATTGCCAATGCTTAAAAAAATACTAAAAAGACTGGGATGTGGGGCTATGGAAAAAAGAGAACTTACACGACTAAGTCCGAAACTTTTAAAAAAAATTTCTAATAATATAATATATAATAAAATATTGAAAAGGGCTTTCAGTTTATATATGCTGTAAACTCCTGACTTTCCCCTTCAGATAAATCAACTCCAATACCGATATTGGTCTTAAAACATATATAACTATCATCTGAAAATATTTATATGTACATTAATAGACCACTATGACCTATATACCATTAATGACGTACAGTCAAATGCGTTCTTTATTATAACTTATATACCTTTAAAAATGTACGAATAAACAACCAATTCAATTGCACATCTCTAATGATGTATATGTTATAATGGTTCACTAATGTATTGATATATTTATATCATATTCATATATATTTTAAAGGGAGCCTGACAGCTGATACCTGCTCCCCATTCACAGGCAAAAAGCAGGTATCATACGCTGGCTGTATGTTCTCAGCCATATATGTTTCACCCTGAAAAGCTGCAGCATTACAGAGAAAAACATAGTTTAATAGCCATCGTGGACAGAGACACGTGGGAAACTAGTCAGACAGGCAGGTCTCCGGCGGCTTCTTCCCACCAGCTTCCATGGAGTGGCAGTTCTCACTACATCTGCATGTGTGTATAGGGAAAGACTGATCAATCAAGGAAAGTGGGCTGGGGAAAGCCGCTAAGGACACGCCTGTCCGACTAGTGTCCTTTGCGGCTCGGTGCCCAGCGGTTATTAAACTCTGTTTTTCTCTGAAATGTTGCAAGGTTTCAGAATTAAATATATATGGATGAGAGCGTACAGCCAGTGTCTGATACATACTGCCATGCATATTTGGCACTTTCCCTGTACTTACTAGTGGTGAGCTAATTATATAGTAATTAGACACGGTAGATATTCATTCAAAAAGAAACTTTATCGCAGCAACAAATGTACATCTTGCATAAAAGTCTAAAAGGGTTATTGTCATCATAAAAAGTTTAAATTGTTTGTAAAAATAAGCAAATTTTCAATGTATTTGTTATTAAAAATCCACTCTTTTTCTTAACAACAGAGTGGTTTTTAATTTTATTGTTACTTGTTGTCTAGGTTACCGGCCACTGCTTCAGTTTATCAGAAGTGGCCTGTATCCTTAGCAAGAAGAGTAGCAATTACAGGCTTTCTCCAACTCAGCTTGTAAGCGCTCCTTTGTGTGCTGCCAATTTCAGTGCCACTGCACTCCTTTGGTGCTACAGAGGCAGCATTAGAGAGCGTACAGTTCACGCCAGCAGTGTGATGCTGCTGTTGGTGTGAACTGTCACCCAAGCATGAGTGCACCGCTACCGAAGCAAACAGGAAGTCGGGAGGCTGTCAAGCAGTGCACTGCTGCCAAAGATGTTGAGAAAACCCCTTTATTTTTCTATTTAAAGGGAACCTGTCACCCCCAAAATGGCTGGTGAGGTAAGCTCACCGGCATCAGGGGCTTATCTACAGTATTCTGTAATGCTGTAGATAAGCCGCCGATGTTACCTGAAAGATGAGAAAAAGAGGTTAGATTATACTTACCCAGGGGCGGTCCCGTTGCGGTCCGGTCGGATGGGTGTCTCCGGTCCGCTCCGGCGCCTCCCATCTTCATTCCATGACGTCCTCTTCGGGTCTTTACGCCGTGGCTCCGGCGCAGGCGTACTTTGCCTGCCCTGTTGAGGGCAGAGCAAAGTACTGCAGTGCGCAGGCGCCGGAAAGGTCAGAGAGGCCCCTCAACAGGGCAGGCAAAGTACGCCTGCGCCGGAGCCACGGCGTAAAGACCCAAAGAGGACATCATGGAATGAAGATGGGAGGCGCCGGAGCGGACCGGAGACACCCATCCGACCGGACCGCAACGGGACCGCCCCTGGGTGAGTATAATCTAACGTCTTTTTCTCCTCTTTCAGGTAACATCGGCGGCTTATCTACAGCATTACAGAATGCTGTAGATAAGCCCCTGATGCCGGTGAGCTTACCTCACCAGCTATTTTGGGGGTGACAGGCTCCCTTTAAGTATTTTTTTAAGTTGGTACAACATGGGAGTTTTGGAATATAACAAGCTATACATATGACAGCCATTACAGTCTTACTGATGCCCTGTCTGTGCATATGTCACTGCAGTTCTGCTTCCTTGTTAGTTCTTCTATTATATTTACGAAGGAAGAATAATTTATTTTTCTTTTAAAAAATTTTTTTATTGATTTTGAAAAAGAGCCTAGCAACTGACATATGTCAAAACTGTTGCTGGTTGCTGGTTGACAAACAATTTTAATTGCAAGCAAACCTGAGTGACAAAGTGAAGTGTAGGTGTATCTTGGCCATCCTAATCCAAACTGTGTTAGAAGAAGTGGCACAAATATTTAGACTAAAGGTCCTTTTGCTGACTGGCGATCTTTAACAGCCTTTTAACACATGCAAACACTTACAGTCCGCCAGGACAGTCAGTAATCGGTTGTTCACAGCACATAGGCTGCCAATATTATTGGCAGCACAGGTCCTGTTTACACACGATGGTGCGCTGTTGAGAACAACGATCTTGACCGAAAACCAAAAGATCCTTTTGCCAGACAAACTAGTGTTTTACTCGTTTGCTGAATGATTGGCTGTCTGTTTGCATGGCACAATAGTCGTGAAGTGAGCATTCCTACAATAATTATGCAATGTAAATGCACCTGGACAGTAGCATAACTACTGTCTGCTGTGTAAGAAAACATACTACACTTAGGAACACCTGCATGACTGGGCACCCTGCCAAGTACAGACATTATAACCAGACCTTTCCAGCAAACATATAAAACAGCCGGAGAGTAAATATGACTGGTACCTGAGAGCTACCTGGGAAACTACATAGGCCTCATTCACACGTCCTGATATTTCCGGTACTGGAAAAAACAGTAGCGGTGCTATACATGTCCATGTGTAACATCTGTTTGGCATCCATGTGCTGTCCATGTGCAGCATCAGTGTGACAGGTACAGGCCTCTGGGAAAAGTAGCACAGTTAGCACTGGTTCTAGGTGATGGGTGCTGAATCTGACTCTCATCGTTGTCTTGTTTCCCTGCGATCAGTGCAACAAGTCAACGTGGATGACAGGTGTTGTCAGCACTCATTGTCTGTGAATAGCACATATTAAATAAATAAATAAATAAATAAATAAAAAACAGTGTGGGTCTCCCTTAATTTTACTAACCAGCTGAGGGAAAGCAGACAGCTGGGGGCTGGTATTATTATTATTCTGAGAAGGAGACAATAGCCATAAAGGTTCTCAGCTTATTAATAACAGCTCCCAGTTGTTTGCTTAGTATTTACTGATTAATAAAAAGGGGGACCCAAAAAAATGATGTGCAGTTTCCCCTTTTTTTAATAACCAGCAAAGGCTAAACAGACATCTGTTAGCTGATATTAATAGGCAAGGGGCCAGGTATGGACTGGGGCTGAAATTCAGCCCTGGCATTTGAAATCACACAGATCCATGCCGTCCCTGTCCCCAAGCACCAGATGGGATATATTGCTAATATTACCCTGGATGGAGGAAAGCAAGATTTACTACAAGACCAATATCTCTAATGATATCCGTGGCCTGCTGGACGGAGTCACAACTCTTAACAGTATGGGTGTCTTGAGAACACATTCTTTTAACAACATAGCAGACAAGGCAGCCCACGACCAGACAGGCCCTTCTGGCATTTGCCAGATGGCCAGTCCGGCCCTGGAAGGGGCCATGGATATTGGCTAAACTAATAATGCCAGCCCTCACCCGCTCCTGAAATGGTGCATCCATTAGATGGTGCTTAGCCTTGGCTCTTCCCATTTACCCTGGTGCATTGGCAAGTGTTGTAATAGTTTTGAGGTTGATATCAGCTGTTTTATGTCTGGTGACATCAAGCCCAGGGGTTAGTAATGGAGAGGTGTCTATCAGACATCCGCATTACTAACCACAAGGTTAAATGTAATAAAGACACACTGAGGAATTAATTGAAAAAATAACACTTCTCAACCCAGTTTTAGCCATTTATTCCCATAGAAATCAAAGCTATGTCCACCTGTCTGCCGTAATTCCATAATAAAGATCTCCTGTGACCTGCAGTACCTTAATTATATCACTGCTCATCACTGCAGCTGGAAATTTCTCACGGTACTCTCAATGTACCTCCTTATTATGGAATTACGGTGGACAGGTGAGTATAACTTTGATTTCTATGGGAATAAATGGCTTAAACAAGGTCGGGGAGTGTTTTTTTTTTAAATTAAAATACTTTTCTCAATGTGTCTTTGTTGCTTTTGACTATGGGGTTAGTAATGGGGGTGTCTTACAGATGCCTCTCCATTACTAACCCCTGAGTTTGATGTCAGCGGACATAAAACAGCTGACATCAACCCCAAAACTATTATCTCACTTGCCAACGCACCAGGGCAAATGGGAGGAGCTGAGGCTAAACGCAATAATTGGCGCAGCTAATGGCATATAATATAACCCATCAGCATGCAACCCTTGGATAAGAACAACCTCATTAATTTCTATCAAACACAGTGCTGCTGCCAAAGTATAAAATATCTCAAGCTCCTCACTGTGGACATCAGCGTGTTCCGCTCCCTCTCACTCTGCTCATGGTCCGTAGTTCTTTACTTTAGCCTCTGGACTTTCCAGTGAAGTGTGCATATATGGGCATTGATGGCACTGGAGCTTCAGTTCAAATGACACAGCTTTCTGAAAAAAAAAACACCTCGTGCATGCTGTTTTTAAAAAAATATATACGTATATCAAAGAACATAAACATACACCAAAAGTAAAAAAAATACCCTAAAAAAAGTTTATTCTGCATTTCATGTTTTCCTAATGACTCATAGACAACATCTTGCATCATTGTTTTTTTGCAAGGATATAAAGAAACATAAAATGCCTGAAAAAAAGGCACACAGCCTTAGGGTATGTTCATGCATGAAAGAAAAAATGCAGTGCAGATGGTTTTTTTTTTGCTGGTGTAACTCTTTACATATGCAATCCACAGTGAAAATATGCTTAACCCCTTAACGTCCAGGGATATTTCAGTTTTGGAATTTCTGTTATTCGCTCATTTTCTTCCCAGAGCCATAACTTTTTAAATTTTTGGTCAATGTGGCCATGTGATTTACAAGTTGTACTTTTGAACGACACCATTGGTTTTAATATTTCATGTACTGGAAATGGTAAAAAAAATTCCAAGTGTGGTGTGGTGCAGTGACCAATGATACAGCCAAGGGGCGCTGTGTGTGCACTTCAAGATTAACTTGGAGGCATAGTTGTGATGAGACAAAGTCTGGCAGAATTGTAGATAGCCGGTAAGTGTGTCGCAGAGGAGGATACTCTGCGCTGTCAGTCTGAAGATTATGTTGTGGTCTGGGCCCTGTAGTCCCACAAGTAAATGTGTAGTTTTATTGGGAGACTGGCAGGGCTAGTTATGAGAGATGGGAGGGTCAAACTAGCCACACACACCCACACTCCCACCCAGGGGAGTGGTTACGGTATGTAATGTGACCAGGGTGTGGGTCACATGGTTCCTGTGTTTGGATCTGAATGGTCCAAGTGCAAAGCCCTGGAAGCCTGTGTTGGAAATCCTGGGAATTCCTGAATAGCACATGGTTGGGCTTTGGCACTGAGTGGCCTGTGTGCTGTAGGTCCTGGATGGTCAGTGCTGGAGTCTCCTGGGAGTGGAGACGTCCTGGAAGCACCTAGCGACCGTGGACCTGGACGGTCAGTGTTGGAGGCTCCTGGGAGTGGAGACCTCCTGGAAGCCCTGTGAAACCGTCGACCTGGACAGTCTGTGTTGAGGACCTGGGACTGACGTGAAGTCAGCGTGAGGAGTGGAACTCCTGAAAGGTAACCCCAGACAAGGGGATTGTAATATATGGCAGAGAAGTTTATCTGCTGCATGAACAGACTGGTGGTCGTGATAAGTTCATGGATATAATGAAATAGACTGTATGTCATGTGGTTTATGAAGTTTAATAAACCGGATTAGACTGTTTTGTAAGAAAACTGAGCCTGTATGCATTATTCCCGTGCCAAGCGAATGTTCCCCAAGACCCGAAGTAAGGGAAACGCTACAGTGGTTAAATTGCAAAAAAGTGCAATTCCACAGTTTGTTTGTTTTTTAAGCATGTTCACTTAATACTAAAACCGACCTGCCATTATGATTCTCCAAGTCATTACAAGTTCACAGACACCAAACATGTATAGGTTCTTTTTTATTTGACCAGATCACAAATTACGACCTCGTAGTAACAGATTAATACCACATGCAAGGAACAAATAGCGCCAACAATGACAATGATCAGATATTACCACCACATAGTGACAGAATAATAACACTACAGGAGACAAATACCACAAAACTATGTGTATACCATATATTACCACCACATAGTGATTGAATAATACCACATACAGGTGACAAATACTGTCACCCCATGGCCGAACCACATATTTCCATCACATTGTGACCAAATAATACTACATACAAGGGACAAATATTGTCACACCATGACCAGACCACATATTACCACCACATAGTGACTGAATAATACCATATAGAAAGGAACAAAAACTGTCATACCAACAGTTTGGGCACCACTGATCAAAATTACTGTTATTGTGAAAAGTTAAACAAGTTGAAGATGAAATGATCTCTAAAAGGCCTAAAGTTAATGATGACACATTTCCTTTGTATTTAGGGCAAAAATATAAATATTGTATTTTTTTTTTCATTTAAAAAATTACAAAAAGATAAATGGGCCAATGGGTTTTGCATGCATTGCTATTTTCAGGTCTAGCCACAGATTATTAATAATTTTCAGATCAGGGGACTGTGAGGGCCGTTGCAAAACGTTCAGCTTGCGCCTTTTGAGATCCGGTGGACCCTGGTGCACAATTTGGACCTGGGCCCCACCTATATGTTGGTGAGATGTATTAGTCTTTGTGGCATTTTAAATCCTAAACAAGCTATCTTTTAGGTAACAACAAAGGGGAGTATTAAAAAAGTATTCAAGCTCTAATCAATATCAACATCGGATATAATATTACATTTTTGGAGCAGAAGTTTCTAGTTAAGATATAGAGATCAATTTATATCTATGTACCTGGGCTGTTTGTGGTAGCGATCAGTGCTAAACAAAAGATATAGATCAGTTTGATCTATATTCAATTGTTTTCTTTTGTCTGTGATCTTGATAGACTAAGGGATTGCCTAGAGATTGAAGGGACAGCCGCTGTGGAGCGGGGGCGCCATATCTTAAATTAGGGTGCCAACCTCCGCTGACAGGAAGGCTATCAGACCTTAGGGCCTACTAGGGATAGGGTAGGCATATTGTTTTTTTTCATATTTTTTCCTCTATGGGGCTGCCCAGATTCCCGGGCTGATAATCCCCTTTTTTCTGGGATGGGAGGAGAAGGAACCATGGAGCGATGATGACTTTGGAGAGAAGGGAGTATTAGAAGTGGCAGGACAGAGCCCTCAAATCGGGACAGCCCTGCTGAATTACGAATGGTTGGGAGCTATGGCATCTCCCATACTCCTTTCCTGTGTCTGTGAGAGACATCTTCAGCTGACATGTGCAGTGGAACTCAGCCAGAAGACAAGATGAAGGGTGGCAAAAGCATCATGCGGTTGCAAACAGCTACTTGGGGATCAGATGGTGGGACAAAAGCCCCCCAGCCCGCCTCTGCCCTTGTCTATATAAACGTGACTCAAATTGCCCTCCGGTTGCATAAGGTGTTGTTGACTTGCATGTTTGTACCTACATAGCAGGGCAGAGTCAGGAAAGTATTCCGGTAGCGGTCGCAAAGACCAATGGTAGTCCTGGGCAAATGAGATCAAGTGGCCATTGGACATTTCTAATTGGGCCATGTTTTATAAGAGTCCTGCACCTTTTAATAAATTTGGCACAAAACAATCCAGCTTGGCACAAGATGCATAAAATAAGATGTTTTAGTAAAGGTTGGACATTATCTGATAAAAGTGGCCATTGCTGAGAAAAGTCTTAGGCCTCATTCAGACATTAGTTTTTCACATACGAGTTCTATCCATGGTTCACAGACAGAACTCATACCTATTATAGTCTATGGAGCTGTTCACTTGTCTGTGTTTTTTATGCTGACCGATTGGTCTGTACAATCAAGGAGATATGTCCAATCTTGATCCAATGCTATTTGATATGAGAACCTTTGAGCAACCTTCATCATTTTTTTTTTCAACCGAGAAATATGAAACTGTGATCAAATACTGTCGATAAAAACGTATACACAGACCAAACTCTGATCAAACCACTGACCAAATTCAGACCATAGTTTGCGTACAAGGAAAATCACTGATGTTTGAATGAGATCTAAAACCTCCCTCCTCCAGAATTTTCCCAGGGGACACTTGTTGCAGATCTCTTTTAGGGCAGTTTCACACGTCCAGATATTTCTGGTACCGGAAAAATTGGTACCGGAGATATCCGTGTCCGTGTGTCCATGTGGTCACGTGGTACATCCGTGTGGCACACGTGCGGCAGCCGTGTGCCACCCGTGTGCCGCATCAGGACCATACGGATGGCCGCTGGGAAGCAGCGCTGCAGTAAGCTGCTGTCCCCTGCGTGTGGTGCTGAAGCCGGCTGTCATCCTCTCTCCCCTGCTCTGGCGATGGGATGAAAGAAAAACCGATGCGGGGTCCCCCTATATTTTCCAACCAACCCATTAAAACTTACAGGTGCGAGCTGCTATTCTCAGGCTGGTAAGGGGCCATGGATATGCCCCCCCCCCAGCCTTAAAAAAGCAGCCAGCAGCTGCCCAGAAAATGTGCCAATTCTGGAGCTTAGCCTGCTTCTTCCCACTACCCTGTGGCATTAGCATATGGGGTAATAAGGGGTTAATGTCACCTTGCTATTGTAAGGTGACATTAAGCTGGCTTAGTAATGGAGAGGTGTCAATAAGACACCTATCCATTACTAATCACACAGTTGTGAAAGAGTTAATAAAACACACACACTAAGAAAACAGTATTTTAATGAAACACACAGGCTTTTAATGTCTTTATTGCATGCTCAATCCAAGCGAAGCCCTCGTTTGCCTGTAAAAAATTCCCAAATAAAAAAGCAACAATATCCCATACCTGTCCGCCGTACAGTCAAGTCCCACGCTGTAAATCCATCTCAAGGGGTTAAAAAGTTTACAACGGGAGTGCTGCTAATGCGGCCGCTCCCAGCTGTAAACGACTAGGGAATGAATGAAATGCAGGGGGCGGAGCTTGGGCGACTAGCGGTGCCGTCACCAAAGTTGCGCCCCCTGGTGGCATGAACTCTGTAGCGTGAGAAAGTTTCTGAATATTTTCCCACGCTACAGAGTTCATATGAGTTCATGCCACCAGCGGGCGCAGCTTCGGTGACGGCACCGCTAGTCACTGAAGCTCCGCCCCTGCATTTCATTAATTCCCCAGTCATTTACAGCCGGGAGCGGCCGCATTAGCAGCACTCCCGGTTGTGAACTATTTAACCCCTTGAGATGGATTTTCAGTGTGAGAATTGACTGTACGGCGGACAGGTATGGGATATTGTTGCTTTTTTATTTTGGAAGGGCTTCGCTTGTATTGAGCGTGCAATCAAGAAATTAAAAACCTGTGTGTTTCATTATTTCATTAAAATACTTTTTTATTAGTGTGTGTGTGTTTTTATTAACTCTTTCACAACTGTGGGATTAGTATTTGATAGGTGTCTTATTGACACCTCTCCATTACTAAGCCGGCTTAATGTCACGTTACAATAGCAAGGTGACATTAACCTGTAACAACCCTGCTGGCATCACTGCATGGCCTTCCATTCCCCACCTGCCTGTTACATCAACTCACTCACCCAGTGCCATGCTGTGAGATCTGTCTGCTGCTGACCCCATGCCATGTGCTCCATGGCCGCTTACTCTGTGTACACTTCCTGGCTGTGTGCATGGGGGGGCGGAGCCAGCAACTCCGGATTCTTATTGAGACTGTGTGCACCTCCCTAAGGTGTCCTCTGATACTTAAAGCAGCTTCACCCATTGGAGGATGCATGAGCAAACTATTTCCCTCAGTTAGCACTTGCTACTGAGCTGCCAGGTCGTGTCTGTTTCCTGTCTCAGAGGGCTGCAATTAGCAGGCCTTCATCTGTGTTCTGTTTGTGTATCCGTTCCTGTCTGTACTCTGCTCTATGTCCGTTCCTGTTCCTCCTTTGTCATCAGTCATTTCCCACTCTGCTGTGTGTATCTCCGCCTTATCTTCCTGCTCTGTTCGCCTCTGTCTGTGGCTCTGCTTCTCTCGGCTCTGTTCGCCACTGTATGTGGCTCTGCTTTTCTCGGCTCTGTTCGCCACTGTCTGTGGCTCTGCTTCTCTCTGCTTTGTTCGCCACTGCCTGTGGCTCTGCTTCTCTCTGCTCAGTTCTGCCACAACCTGTGGTTCTGTGTCTCTCAGCTTTGCTCTCAGCTCTGCATTCTGTGGCTTTGCTCTCAGCTCTGCTCTCTGTAACTTTGCTCTGCACTCTGACCTTGCTCTGCACTCTGTGGCTTTGCTCTGCGGCTCCTCTCAGCTCTCGCTCTGCGGCTCTGCTCCTTGCGGTTCTACCTGGCTCCGCCTCCTGCGTCTCTGCTCCTAGCTCTGCCTTCTTCTTTGCTCTTAGCTCCACCTTCTCCTTCTCTGCTCTTGGCTCCGCCTTCTCCTTCTCTGCTCTTAGCTCCGCCTTCTCCTTCTCTGCTCTTGCTCTGCCTCCTGTGGTTCTGCTTTGCATCCGCACTTGCTCTACCTCTGTTCAGCAACTTGCCATACAGGTCTCTATCTGTTTGTTTATATTCACCAGTCTGAACAGGTTCTTACCTGTCTCCATACACCCGCCTGTATACCAGTTCCTACCAGAGTATCAGCCCTGTCTGCTTGTCTGCCAGTGCCAGCCGTGCCCGCCTGTCTGCCAGAGTGCCAGCCGTGCCCGTCTGCCTGCCTGTATCTCTGTCAAGCCAGTCTGCCCGTCAGGGCCTCTGCCGTACCCGTCCGTCAGCTAGTGTCACAGCCGTGCCTGCCTGCCTGTGTCTTGTTCCCAGTGGGATCAGAATCCACAGTCCAACTCCACCCTGGAGTAGTACCTGGTAGCTTCCTATTGCACAAGTCTGACCTCACCATCAGAGGCTCCAGCGAACACCTAGGAAGCTACTTAGTTATGCCCCTTCCAGGGAAGTTTGGTCTGTGGTCCACTGGCGCCACACCCCCAGACACCCGCGCCAACCAGTCTCGGCGCGAGCATTACATAACCCCTTATTACCCCATATGCCAATGCCACAGGGCAGTGGGAAGAACAGGGCAAAGCTCCAGAATTGGCACATCTAATAGATGCGCCTTTTCTGGGCAGCTGCGGGCTGCTTTTTTAAGGCTGGGGGGAGCCCATATCCAAGGCCCCTTACCAGCCTGAGAATAGCAGCTCGCATCGGTGAGTTTTGCCTGGTTGGTTGGAAAATATAGGGGGGACCCCACATCGGTTTTTCTTTCATCCCTTCTCCCCTGATCGCACTGCTTTTGTCTGAGCAGGGGAGAGCGGATGACAGCCGGCTTCAGCACCACACGCAGGAGAACAGCGCTTACAGTAGCAGTGTACAGTGTACACTGTTCTCCATGTGCACGTGTGCGGGACGTATTGCGGTACGGTAAAAAACGGACATGTCTATGTGCAGCGCCCCCACTGCCGCAGGGCCGAGGGGTACCCGGTACCAGGCCTCTGAGTCTCTGCTCTGGGATTGTCACGGTGGCTAGACCCGGTCCGTGACCCTACTGAGGGGCGCCCAATAATAGATGTGGATGATGGTGGTAGTGCGGTGCAGTGCCGGTCGCAGTAAATAACGAGGACACCAGGTTGCAGTCTCTTTACCTCTTTACTGAAGGCTTCAGGGTCCTCAGTCCGGAATACGGTTAACCAGGCTGCGCAAGTCCGGCCGGTCCGATGGCACCTCCAGAGCTCCCTTTGCAGGTGGAAATCTGTGCCTACCTTCTAGCGCTTGTGTGTTGCGGTCCTCCCCTGCTGTGCTTACGGGATAGTCCCCACAACTGTTGTGTCTGTTTCTCGTGTTCCCTCACAACTGGATTCTGATGTTCTTCTTCGTCCCCCAGATGATATGGCTAGGACGCACCCGTATGACGGGTAGGCTCGGAGCTCTTCCTGGACCCTAGTGTCGCCCTTCTCCTAGTGTGCCCCCCATGTCTTCATAGGTGATTGGTGTGAGACAGCCCGCCTATAGCTGACTGTCCTGCCGTACGTTTGAAGTATTGCTTGGAGCCTGATACTTCCTCGGCGTTCCGGCTACCGGCTACGCGCCTCAGTAGGATGTTGCCTCGATCTTACAGCACGACTCCTACTGGTATTTCTCCTTGTTGCGTTGATCTCGTTTATCACTCAGCACAATAAATCTCGCTTCTTGTCCTTTCTTGGGGTACCGCCGCTATATCGTGCAGGCGCGGTCCCGTAACGTTCTCTCTGGTCGCTAGGCCTCTGTCAGGATCCCACCCCTGACAGGGACCCCTCTGAATCTTCCCCTACAACACCCTCTGCCACAAGGTGTTGCCTGGTTCCAACCCAGTCAGCTTTCTGATCTAACTTCCTATCCAACCCCCAGTTTTACCAGACTGTGAGGAGTGGCCTAATGCATAGTGCCCTTAGCTCCCCCTGGAGGCCAGACTATGAAATGTATTGGTGTCTGTGATACCTGGTCAGATGAACTCCTTCAGTGCCATCAGACGTACCACAGCCCCCCTTAGTGGCGGAGCATCGGTACTGCAACGACCAGGACTCTGGGGCGCTGCATACGTGTTTTGCAAACGGACACAAAGTCCGTAAATACAAACTGACGTGCATAGACCCATTTATTTGAATGGGTCTACGTGTGTCAGTGTCTCCGGTACGTGAGAAAACTGTCACTACACGTACCGGAGGCACTGACGTGTGAAACTGGCCTTAGTCTGTTTCTTACTTTTAGACAAGAATCTTGTGTTTTTTTTGTATTCGGAGGCTTTGTAGCTCGGTCTTCAGGTAGTTCGTGATGTAGGACATATACTATTTTAGGGCCCTGCCCCATCACGGAGCTTAGCCCCTATGACACTTGTAATGTAATTTGGGACAGGAGTTGACATGATACCACAACGGGTGGAGATACTGTATATGAGGTCTGTAAATGACACCCCCCATAATTCCTGATTCTACTTGTGGAATATTGAGGTTAGTAATGATCACTCCTGTCATTTTAACTGTGTAAAAAAAAGTCAAGACAAAAAAACTCACATGACACTTTTATTTCCTTTTTTTTAATTGTAGTAGCAATAAGTAACACTGTAATAAAAATATTACTGGCCCTTTAAGAAATTAAACCATGATCACACTGTCTTTTAGGTCAGATCACATATAGACCCAAAGATCCAGAGGAAGGTGAAGAAACCCCCCAGAGTTCTGCCTCGGGGGGGAAACATTCCTTCCTGACCCCAGTTGTGTCGATCAGATATTTCCCTGGATCACGTCTGTCCTGCTGCATATTGCTGTATATCTGCATGTAATTATAAGCTCAGGTGAAGGAAAAGACCTGCTCCTAGGAGAGCATACAGAATAATGTACACCCTGCTCCAAGGAGTTTACAATCTAATATACACTATATAAGCTGCTCCTGAGAGTTTACAGAATAATCTACAACCTGATCCAAGGAGCTTACAATCTAATATACACTATGTAAACTGCTCCTGAAAGTTTACAGAATAATCTACACCCTGCTCCAAGGAGTTTACAATCTAATATACACTATACAGGCTGCTCCTGAGATTTTACAGAATAATGTACACCCTGCTCCTGGTGTTTACAATACAATATACAATATACAGGCTGCTCCTGAGAGTATACAGTATAATCTACACCCTGCTCCTGGTGTTTACAATACAATATACATGCTGCTGAGAGCACACAGAATAATCAACACCCTGCTCCTAGGAGTTTACAATCTAATGTACAATATACAGGCTGCGCCTGAGAGTTTACAGAATAATCTGCACCCTGCTCCTAGGAGTTTACAATCTAATGTACGATACACAGGCTGCTCCTGACAGCATAAAGAATAATCTGCACCCTGCTCCTAGGAGTTTACAATCTAATGTACGATACACAGGCTGCTCCTGACAGCATAAAGAATAATGTGCACCCTGCTTCTAGGACTTTACGACATGATACGATACAATACACTTTATTGATCCCAGGGGGAAATTACAGTATTACAGCAGCAATACAAACAGCAGTACATAAAGTATTTGGACACAAATCTTGCACAGGTATACCAACATTACATAACAAATAAATGTGGGTGGTTCAGGTATATAAATTACTGTTAATTGATATTAGTACACCAGCAATCAGTCATTATTGTCTACCACCCTTAGGAAATTATTATACAGTTTTGGCCAAAAGTATTGACACCCCTGCAATTCTGTCAGATAATACTCAGTTTCTTTCTGAAAATGATTGCAAACACAAATTCTTTGGTATTATTATCTTCATTTAATTTGTCTTAAATGAAAAAACACAAAAAGAATTGTCCTAAAGCCAAACTGGGTATAATTCCACACCAAACATAAAAAAGGGGGTGGACAAAAGTATTGGCACTGTTCGAAAAATCATGTGATGCTTCTCTAATTTGTGTAATTAACAGCACCTGTAACTTACCTGTGGCACCTAACAGGTGTTGGCAATAACTAAATCACACTTGCAGCCAGTTGACATGGATTAAAGTTGACTCAACCTCTGTCCTGTGTCCTTGTGTGTACCACATTGAGCATGGAGAAAAGAAAGAGGACCAAAGAACTGTCTGAGGACTTGAGAAACCAAATTGTGAGGAAGCATGAGCAATTTCAAGGCTACAAGTCCATCTCCAAAGACCTGAATGTTCCTGTGTCTTCCGTGCGCAGTGTAATCAAGAAGTTTAAAGCCCATGGCACTGTGGCTAACCTCCCTAGATGTGGACAGAAAAGAAAAATTGACAAGAGATTTCAACGCAAGATTGTGCGGATGTTGGATAAAGAACCTCAACTAACATCCAAACAAGTTCAAGCTGCCCTGCAGTCTGAGGGTACAACAGTGTCAACCCATACTATCCGTCGGCGTCTGAATGAAAAGGAACTGTATGGTAGGAGACCCAGGAAGACCCCACTTCTTACCCCGAGACATGAAAAAGCCAGGCTGGAGTTTGCCAAAACTTACCTGAAAAAGCCTAAAACGTTTTGGAAGAATGTTCTCTGGTCAGATGAGACAAAAGTAGAGCTTTTTGGGCAAAGGCATCAACATAGAGTTTACAGGAGAAAAAAAGAGGCATTCAAAGAAAAGAACACGGTCCCTACAGTCAAACATGGCGGAGGTTCCCTGATGTTTTGGGGTTGCTTTGCTGCCTCTGGCACTGGACTGCTTGACTGTGTGCATGGAATTATGAAGTCTGAAGACTACCAACAAATTTTGCAGCATAATGTAGGGCCCAGTGTGAGAAAGTTGGGTCTCCCTCAGAGGTCATGGGTCTTCAAGCAGGACAATGACCCAAAACACACTTCAAAAAACACTAGAAAATGGTTTGAGAGAAAGCACTGGAGACTTAGGTAGCCAGCAATGAGTCCAGACCTGAATCCCATAGAACACCTGTGGAGAGATCTAAAAATGGCAGTTTGGAGAAGGCACCCTTCAAATATCAGGGACCTGGAGCAGTTTGCCAAAGAAGAATGGTCTAAAATTCCAGCAGAGCATTGTAAGAAACTCATTGATGGTTACCGGAAGCGGTTGGTCACAGTTATTTTGGCTAAAGGTTGTGCAACCAAGTATTAGGCTGAGGGTGCCAATACCTTTGTCTGGCCTATTTTTGGAGTTTTGTGTGAAATGATCAATGTTTTGCTTTTTGACAAATTAAATGAAGATAATAATACCAAAGAATTTGTGTTTGCAATCATTTTCAGGAAGAAACTGAGTATTATCTGACAGAATTGCAGGGGTGTCAATACTTTTGGCCACAAATGGTACATCCCCATAGCAGTAGGTACAAACGATTTCCTGAATTTCCCCTTCTTGCACCTTAGTAGGATTAGACGGCTGCTGAATGTGCTCTTCTGCTTCAAGAACAGCTCGTATAGTGGGTGTGTATTATTGTTCATTATAGCCCTACACTTCTTCTGAATTCTATCCTCCAATACCTCCTCAAAAGAGTCCATATGGAGGCCAACAGCCGCGCTCGCCTTCTTGATAAGTTTGTTGAGCTTATTAGCGTCAGCTACTCGCACACTACTGCCCCAGCATATGATAGCAAAAAAGATGGCGCTTGCCACAACGGACTGGTAGAACATTTCCAGCATTTTACTGCACACATTGAATGACCTGAGGTTCCGAAGAAAGTACAGTCTTTCTCTACACACAAGCAGTCAGTTGATTCTGACAGTTGACACCTGGCACTAAGTGTGAGGAGCAGCCTCGCACCGCTCCCAGCACTTTAACCCCCAAATGCTGCGATCGAACTCGATCGCAGCATTTCAGGAGCCAGCATAGGGATGACAACCCCTCTGCCCTTGGATCAGAGACCTTGCGATGTCACACGAGGTCCCAATCTTTGCCATGGTGACCCAATGTCATCATAATGACATTCTGGTCACCAGAGCAAGGAAAGTTGCTTAATGATGCTCAGAGCATGATCAGCAACTTACCCTGTCAGTGCAGAGCTGACAGTTTGCATAGCATAGGGATGCTGCTGAATCTCTATGCTGTACAAGCGATCAACCTGCAAAAAATAATAGTCCTATAGTGGGACAAAGTGAAAATGTAAAAAAAGTTTTTCTAAATATTGCAAAAATATTTAAAAAATTAAAAAAAAATTAAATATATTGTATCCAGAAATAAATATTTTTATGAAAAAAACAATAAAAGTACACATTTGTTATCGCCAACACCCCGACCTATTGTAAAGACATACTGATAAGGAATTTAGATTGTGAGCCCCATCGGGGACAGCGATGATAATGTGTGCAAACTGTAAAGCGCTGTAGAATATGTTAGCACTATATAAAAAAAAAAGATTATTATTATTATTATGAAACTTTCCAACCAGTTAACGCCTTTAGTGAACACCATACAAAAAAATATAAAAAAAAGGCAAAAAACAATGCTTTATAATCATTCTGCCGAAATAAAAAGAGGAATAACATGCAATAAAAAAAAGAATATAAATAAACATGGTACCGCAAAAAACAAGCTACCATACAGCTCCATCAGCAGAAAAATAAAAACGTTATACCTCTCAGAATAAAGTGATGCAAAAATAATTATTTTTGCTATAAAATAGTTTTTATTGTGTAAAAGCACCAAAACATGAAAAAACTATATAATTGTGGTATCGCTGTAATCGTACTGACCAGAAGAATAAAACTGCCTTATCAATTTTAACATAAAAACAAAGAGAGAGGGGAGCGCACATGAATGGTATCAGCCGGGAAAAGAATGCAGAAAGGTCATAGACTTACTCACCGCAGACGGTTATGCTGGACAAGCACAACAATGTGGAATGGCTCAGAAGGATTCCTAGTCCTGTACGGCAGATGAACGGCAGCTCCCAGACCTCAATACGGAAGGCGCAGGGCGATGATGGACGGTTGAAGTCCGGAGATGTGCCAGCGTGCAGGGGACTCCGAGTACTGCGTCCCACATGATCAATGACCTGCCGGTAACGTGGTGGAAGGTCCTGGAGTGGTAAAGGGCAATTTGGCTTGTCAACTGCAGCTCCCACCGCAGTCCCTCAAGGAGGGAGCAGCAATGCAAATTTAAAAAAAATATGATGATGAATTCATTGCCACCTGAGGAAGACAGCGATTGGCTGTTGAAACGCGTTGTGATTAATAATTTTAAACCCCTTAACCTGTGCTCCGGTGGCCTCTGTCATCAGTTCTCCATCCAGACCGCTATATTTTTTTTTAATTATCAATTTTAACACACACAGAACAAAATAAAAAACCTAAAAAAATTCCTGAATTGTTTTTTTTCTAATTCTGCCTCACAAAAATCAGAATAGAAAGCAGTCAAAAATGTCTTGTGTCTGAAAATGCTACCAATAAAAACGTCAACTCGTCCCGCAAAAAGCAAACCCTCACATGACTCTGTCAGATGAAATATGGAAAAATGATAACTCTCAAAATATGGTCGTGCATAAACTAGTTTTTGCAATAAAAAGCGTCTTTTAATGTGTGACAGCTGCCAAACGCAAAAACCCGCTATAAATCTAGCATCGCTGTAATCACAGCAACCCAATGAATAAAGTCACCATATCACTTATACCGCACAAGGAATAATGTAAAAAATAAAACCAATTCTTCACCTGCACCCAAACAGTAGGTTTCTCCCGCATATGCAGTATCGGCATACTGAGGAGAAATTGCACAACAAATTGTATGAAGAAATATCTACGGATACCCTTGAAAATACAAAATTTGGGGCTAAAATATCATTTTTTGGGGGAAAAATGTTTTTTTTTTAATTTTCACGACTTAAAGTTATAAACTTCTATAAAGGACCTGAGGGTTCAATGTGCTCAACACACATCTAGATCAGTTTCCTGAGTGGTCTAGTTTCCAAAATTGTGTCACTTATGGGGTTTTTCACTGTTTAGACACATCAGGGGCTCTTCAAACGCGACATGGCGTCTGCTAATTGTTCCAGCAAATTATGCATTCAAAAAGTCAAATGGTGCTCCTTCCCTTCCAAGCTCTGCCGTGCGCCCAAGCAGTGGTTTTCCCCCACATATGGGGTATTGGCAGGCTCAGAAGAAATTGCTCAACAAATTTGGGGATCTATTTTTTTACTGTTACCCTTGCAAAAATAGAAAAGTGAAATAAAAAGTTTTTTTTGTGAAAAGGTTAAATGTTAATTTTTTCCCACATTCCAAAAATTCCTGTGAAGCACCTGAAGGGTTAATAGACTTCTTGAATTTACCCCCCTTCTTTGACCCCTCAAAGTGACTTCAAATGTGAGGTGGTCCCTAAAAATCTTTTTTTTTAATTTTGTTGGAAAAAGGAGGAATTGCTGGTCAACTTTTAACCCTTATAACTTCCTAACAAAATAAAATTTAGTTTCAAAAATTGTACTGATGTAAAGTTGACATGTGGGAAGTGTTTGTATTAACTATTGTGTGTGACACCACTCTCTGATTTAAGAATTCAAAGTTTGAAAATTGCAAAATGTTTCAAATTTTGCCAGAGTTTTTTTCTATCAGTAAGATTTGTAGAGTTTGTTTTTTATAATGCTCACCAGGCTCGGACTGGCCCATAGGGTAACAGGGTAATCCCATGGTGGACCTTCTCATTTAAAGAATTTTCTGTATTTTCATGACTATGAAAATTGTACATTCACACTGAAGGCATCAAAACTATGAATTAACACATGTGGAATTATATACTTAACAAAAAAGTGTGAAACAACTGAAATTATGTCTTATATTCTAGGTTCTTCAAAGTAGCCACCTTTTGCTTTGATGACTGCTTTGCACACTCTTGGCATTCTCTTGATGAGCTTCAAGAGGTAGTCACAGGGAATGGTTTTCACTTCACAGCTGTGCCCTGTCAGGTTTAATAAATGGGATTTCTTGCCTTATAAATGGGGTTGGGACCATCAGTTGTGTTGTGCAGAAGTCTGGTGGATACACAGCTGATAGTTCTACTGAATAAACTGTTAGAATTTGTATTATGGCAAGAAAAAAGCAGCTAAGTAAAGAAAAACGAGTGGCCATCATTACTTTAAGAAATGAAGGTCAGTCAGTCCGAAAATTTGGGAAAACTTTGAAAGTCCACAATTCCCAAGTGCAGTAGCAAAAACCATCAAGCTCTACAAAGAAACTGGCTCACATGAGGACCGCCCCAGGAAAGGAAGACCAAGAGTCACCTCTGCTTCTGAGGATAAGTTTATCCGAGTCAACAGCCTCAGAAATCACAGGTTAACAGCAGCTCAGATTAGAGACCAGGTCAATGCCACACTGAGTTCTAGCAGCAGACACATCTCTGTTGTGAATTTGCTTTTTGCTCCCTCTAGTGGTTACTAGTTTTTTGACTCTGGTTTTTCTGTCATTCCTTTTATCCGCACCTGGGTCGTTAGTTAGGGGTGTTGCTATATAAGCTCCCTGGACCTTCAGTTCAATGCCTGGCAACGTAGTTATCAGAGCTAGTCTGCTGTGCTCTTGTCTACTGATCCTGGTTCCAGTTATATCAGCTAAGTCTGCCTTTTGCTTTTTGCTATTTGTTTTGGTTTTGTATTTTTGTCCAGCTTGTTCCAAATCTATATCCTGACCTTTGCTGGAAGCTCTAGGGGGCTGGTGTTCTCCCCCCGGACTGTTAGACGGTTCGGGGGTTCTTGAATTTCCAGTGTGGATTTTGATAGGGTTTTTGTTGACCATATAAGTTACCTTTCTTTATTCTGCTATCAGTAAGCGGGCCTCTCTGTGCTAAACCTGATTCATTTCTGTGTTTGTCATTTCCTCTTACCTCACCGTCATTATTTGTGGGGGGCTTCTATCCAGCTTTGGGGTCCCCTTCTCTGGAGGCAAGAAAGGTCTTTGTTTTCCTCTACTAGGGGTAGCTAGATTCTCCGGCTGGCGCGTGTCATCTAGAATCAACGTAGGAATGATCCCCGGCTACTTCTAGTGTTGGCGTTAGGAGTAGATATATGGTCAACCCAGTTACCACTGCCCTATGAGCTGGATTTTTGTATTCTGCAGACTTCCACGTTCCTCTGAGACCCTCGCCATTGGGGTCATAACACATCTCTACAACAACTGTTAAGAGGAGACTTTGTGCAGCAGGCCTTCATGGTAAAATAGCTGCTAGGAAACCACTGCTAAGGACAGGCAACAAGCAGAAGAGACTCTTTTGGGCTAAAGAACACAAGGAATGGACATTAGACCAGTGGAAATCTGTGCTTTGGTCTGATGAGTCCAAATTTGAGATCTTTGGTTCCAACCACCGTGTCTTTGTGTGACACAGAAAAGGTGAATGGATGGACTCTACATGCCTGGTTCCTACCGTGAAGCATAGAGGAGGAGGTTTGATGGTGTGGGGGTGCTTTGCTGGTGACACTGTTGGGGATTTATTCAAAATTGAAGGCATACTGAACCAGCATGGCTACCACAGCATCTTGCAGCGGCATGCTATTCCATCAGGTTTGCGTTTAGTTGGACCATCATTTTATTTTATTGACCTGGCCTCCATAGTCACCAGACCTGAACTCAATTGAGATGGTTTGGGGTGAGCTGGACCGCAGAGTGAAGGCAAAAGGGCCAACAAGTGCTTAGCATCTCTGGGAACTCCTTCAAGATTGTTGGAAGACTATTCCCGGTGACCACCTCTTGAAGCTCATTAAGAGAATGCCAAGAGTGTGCAAAGCAGTCATCAAAGCAAAAGGTGGCTACTTTGAAGAACCTAGAATATAAGACATATTTTCAGTTGTTTCACACTTTTTTTTTAAGTATATAATTCCACATGTGTTAATTCATAGTTTTGATGCCTTCAGTGTGAATGTACAATTTTCATAGTCATGAAAATACAGAAAAATCTTTAAATGAGAAGGTGTGTCCAAACTTTTGGTCTGTACTGTAGTTAAATTTGTGAATGAGGGTAATGTAATATTTGTATGCAGTTGAAAAGTGGCTCCACCAACGTCAGTGTTACTGGAGGGCCCTTGGCACTCTAGTCCGACACTGATGTTCACTTGGTAATAGTTTTTTACTGTATTGGGTTGAGAATGTCACAGGTAGATCTTTATTGCAATCAGTTTTTTTTTGAGGGATAAATATTCCATCCTAGTTTTAGTGTGCCACTTTTTTTTTGCATGATTAAGGATTTGATCAAAATATCCATGTGTTATAAAACAAGAGTCAGCGACAGAGCACTCTGCGATATATTGATTTTCAGCATCACTTTGCTCTGATATATTCCTCCACTGGTAAGTTATTTATAAAGTTTAGGATGACGGCTTGTGGCAAATAATAAAGAGTTACCTGCAGTGGGTTTTCTGAATAGTTCACATTTTACATCAAGTGAAATGTCCCCGTGCAGGAGCACATCCAGAAAATAAATCTTAAAAAATGAAAATGGTGGGTAAATCTGATGTTATCATTATTGTTATTGATATAATCAATAAATTTGGGTAAGGACATTTCATGACTGCACAAAATGATGAGCACGTCATCTATGAAACGTCCGTACCAATATATAGCAGACAAAGTAGCGTAGCTACCGGGGGGGCAGAGGGAGCGGTCGCCCAGGGCCGTACGCTCTGAGGGGGCCCACAGATACAGTTACATTCTGCGGCAGAGCAGGGAGAATTGATCTCCCTGCTCTGCCGCCGGCTGCTATGGGGCCCCTGAACAGGCGGGGGGGGGCCCCGATGCCAGCAGTGGGCCCCCCGCTCGTCATCGGAAGGTCAGCTGTAGCGGCATTTAGCTGATACAGCTGATCGCATTGATGGGAGAAGGAGCGTAGCTATGTCAATTAAAAAAGTAAAAAAGATATGGCTCTTGGAAGAAACGGAAGAACAACTAATTGCAGATCACAAAATGGTTAAACCAACCTGTTTTGGTTTTTTTTTGCGTTATTTTTTAATTGATTATTGATTTGATGATATGTAAACCCAAAGGAAATCAGGCTTTGATGATACAAGCTACTGAATTTTACTTTGTTCTATACTGCCATCTATTGGACGGTAACTATAAAACTGTATACTTATTTACCCACCACAAGACATAGAATTGGCTTTAAAAAAAAATGTTAATAATTTTTATGCCTTGTCTTACAAAAAAAATTAGAACTAGAAACCCCTGATTTGGGCAGTGTAAGGCTGCTTTCAACATCTCTTTTATCTCATACATGAAAAACAATCCAGGTTTTTTTTCAGTTGGCTGACCCATCTTTGATCTATGTTTGATTTTTCCCCAAAAAAGCTCATGTGAAAAAGGCACATTCATTGTAAAACAATTAAAACATTATTTACTTTATTTTAACACTTTTACCACCTTAGACCTGTAGTAAAGTCTAAGGTGGCCTCCAATGTTTGCTATGTGCTTCGGTGATGAGCTCGCAACTTTTCCAGCACATGTCAGCTGATTACTTCAACTGACATGTGCCCCTAACAGCCGCGGGTGGAATCGTGATCCACACATGGCTGTTAACATGTTAAATGCTGCTGTCAATCTGACAGCGGCACTTAATACGATCACGCCGGAAGCGCGACACTAATCCAATCCACCTGCGCCCATGTCACATGACTGCAGGTCTCTGATGGGTTGGCATTACAACCCAGGGTCTGCAGCAGACCCCTGTGGTTGTCATTTCCGGATAGCTATGAGTGCCGTTCAGTGGTCGGCGCTCATAGCAAGTGAGCATTTTAGTTACATAGAGCAGGGCTGAAGCCCTGCTCCATGTAGCACAAGTGATCTGATGACCACAGCTTCTAGTCTCCCAGGAATCGTCTGATCTATCAATGTATAAAAAGAATCAATCTGATCGGGAAAAAATCAAAATGCCAGAATTACGTTTTTTGGTTGCCGTAAAATTAAAGTGCAATAACGGGCAATCAAAACAATGTATATACACCAAAATGGTGTCAATAAAGATGTCAGCTCGGCATGCATAAAATAAGCCCTCCCTAGCCACAGATCACAAAATATGAAAATGACAACTTTATTTTTTTTTATTTAGTTTTTTTTCACCACTTAAATAAAAAAAGAACATATACATGTTTGGTATCTATGAACTTATAACGACCTGGAGAATCATATTGGCAGATCAGTTTTAACATTTAGTGAATATGGTAAAAAAAAACAAAAAACAAAACGATTGTGGAATTGCACTTTTTTTTGCAGTTACACAACACTTGGATTTTTTTCCATTTTCCAGTACATTATATGGCAAAACCAACGGTGTAATTCGAAAGTGCAACCCGTCCCACAAAAAACAAGCCCTCACATGGTCATATTGATGGAAAAATAAAAAGTTATGGCTCTAGGAAGAAGGAGAGCAAAAACGAAAGCTCAAAACCTTCAGCTCTATCTTGAGCCCTTGCAACTTGATTGATGAACAATCTGAAGGAAGATCGATCTAGATAGGTCAACCAAAGTCAATGTTAGGGAAATCAAGAGATAAAAGTTATAGCAAAATACAGTATACAGTATTTCCAATAGATTTTCTCATAGCAGGGACAAAAAACTATTTGTAGATGTGGAGTTATCAAACACTTGTTTCTGCTATAGAGACAAATTGAGACTGCGACACTGGATTTATAATTTATACAGGGCGTGTATTATCAACACCTGTCGGTTAGATAAGCCAGTGTGTTCGGGGGAGATAGTTCAAGACAGTTCAGCGCTTCAAATATCTTTTGTATTATAGCTAACATTTCAAGAAGTTAATTCCGCAAATAGATATTCACCAATAAGAAACAGACAAGTATATTTGAGTCATTCTTTGCAAAGTTAGACAACGCTTATCACCAATGCCTTGTCCACTTGCTGCAAGATGAGCATAAAAACTATCTTGTTCTAGATGGTACAATGCATTGGGAAATAATTGTTCTTACAGCCATTTGCGCCGTTATCTTGCTAGTATCAAGCTATCAAGATTCTGGTCTTCCTCGTCTCCTTGTTCGATCTATTCTTCCGACCATGATGTCCTTCTCCAGTGGTTACTGTCTTTGTATAATGTCTCCAAAAGTAAACATGTCTTAGCTTGGTGATTCTTGCATCAAGTGACATATCTTGATTTGATCCAAAATTGATTTATTTGCTCTTCTTGCCATTCATGGTATTGATAACATCTTTCTCCAGCACCACATTTTGAATGCGTTGATTCTTCTTCTGTCTTGCTTCTTTATCATCGAGGTTCTGCATCCATATGTTACCACAGAAAAGACCAAACTATGTACGAGCAGTGTCTTCGTTGTCAGTGAAATGTTGCTCGATTTGAAGACCTTGTCTAGTGACTTCATTGTTGATATGCCCATAGCTATTCTACTATTGACTTCCGGTATCGTCAATCTGATTAGATAGATGTCCTTTACTACTTCCAGTTTGTCGCCGACCATCTCACGTGTCCCAGTTGTACCTGGCAGTAGTCAATATCTTTGTCTTCTTTGTAATGAGTAGCAGTCTTATGTTCGAGTGTTCTATCTTGACACTCCATAATAAATCCTTCATTCCATCTACGCTTGTTTCTATCAATGTTGTATTGTCTGCGCATTTAAGATTGTTGATGATTCATCCAACAATTTGGATTCCTTCTCCTTTTTCAGCAAATCCAGCCTTCCTGAAAGTAGCTTTTGCATTTAAATTGAAGAAAAATTATGACAGGATGCAGCCTTGTCTGTCGTTTCACTCTACTTTGAACCATGTTGTGTTGCCGTGTTATCTTTGGACTGTTGCTTCTTGGTCGATGTAAAGGTTCCTAATGAGTCAGATCAGATGGTTCGACATACCTTCATGGTATTCCAAAGTTTCTGATGATCAACATAGTCAAAGGTTTGCTGTAGTTGTTGAAACAAAAATAGATCTCTTTGTATTCTTTGGCCTTTTCGATTATCCATCTAATGTTTGCAATCACATCTCTTGTTCTTCTGCCTTCTCTGAATTATGCTTGTAACTCTGGCACTCCATTGTCAAAGTAAGGCTGTAACCTCTTAAATGGACAGCAAGTGCCATCCTCAGGAGTCCCCAGCCAATGGATGGGAAACACTAATTATTTAAGGCACCTCCACCTGTGAAGAGATGCCTGAGCAAAGTGTATACTCTGCTTGTTGCATACTTGCTAGTTCTCAGGTCCCCTGTTCTAGTTTGACTTTCAGTATCTGCCTGTACCTGGTTGTGCCTGCCTATATACCAGCTGTGCTTGCCATACCTGCCTGCATCTGCCATGCCCACCTGAATACCAGCTGTGTCAGCCTGCAGCTGCCAGTGCCTGCATATATATCAGCCATGCTTGCTGTATCTGCCTGCACCTGCCATACCCACCTGTATACCAGCTGTGCTTGTCATACCTGCCTACACCTGCTGTACCCACCTGTATACCAACCATGCTTGCCATACTTGCCGTGCCCACCTGTATACCAGCCATGCCAGCCTGTACCTGCCAGTGCCTGCCTGTATACCAGCCATACCAGCTTGCACCTGCCGTGCTCACGTGTAAACTAGCCTGTACTTGCCTGTATACCAGCCATTCTCGCCGGCACCTATTGTTGCTGTGTTCCTGCCGTGCCTGCCTGTTTCAGCCCCTGGGCCCTTCCAGCTTCCTGCCACTTGGGGGTCAGCTACTGTGTGTCCATGGTATGTCCTGGTATAGCACCTGGTGTCCATCTGGAGCCAAGTCTAACCCCACCATCTGGTGCTTGTGGGAAAATTCAGGTGTTCACCTATTTATGCCCCTCCAGGCTCTCCTCGGGCCACAGCACAGTGGTTCCACCACTAACATTACATTTTATTAGCTCTATTGAATAGGTTGAAAAAAAAAACTAGGTCCATCAAGTTCAACCTTTCTCCACCAATTGTAAATTTTGTCACTAAATTAACTATAACCCACAAAGTTATGTGTATTGAGGAAATCATCCAGTCCTATTTTAAAAGCTGTTATAGTGTGTGCCATTACTATCTCATGTGGTAGGGCATTCCACATTCAGACTGCTCTAACTTTAAAGAAACCTTTCCTATTTCCTAATCACCCTTCTTCCACTCGTAATGAGTGCCCCCAGGTCCTAAGTATGGTCTTTGGTAGGGATAAGTCATGTGCCACTCCTTTGTACTAACCACACATGTAAATTAGATCTCCTCTGAGGCGTATTTTTTTTCTAAGCTAAACAAGCCCAACTCTTCCAATCTCTCATCATATGAGAGGCCTTCCATCCCTTGTAATAATCTAGTTGCCCGCCTTTGAACTGACTCTAATTTCTGAATATCTTTTTTAAAATGTGGAGCCTAAAACTGGATCCCATATTCTAGATATGGCCTTTATAAAGGGATAACAATACGTTGGGATCACTGGATTTTATCTCTCTTTTTATACACCCTAAAATCTTGTTTACTTTTGCGGCTGCTACTTTACATTGAGTACTACTGCTCAGCTTACTTGTAACCAGAATGTTCAGGTCCTTTTCCTCTTCTGTAGTCCTGAGTATACTCTCACTTAATTTGTATGCAGAAATAAGATTACCCCATACTAGGTGCATTGCTCTACATTTATCTACATTGAATCTCATTTCCCAAGTGTTTGGCACTCAGACATCTTATTCAGTTCTATTTTCAATATAGTACTGTCTAGGTCAGATTTTAATGTCCTACATACTTTGGTGTCATCAGCAAAGACTGACACTTTACTCTTAATCCCATCCACAAGGACATTAATAAAGGGGTTCTAAAAACCCTAGCACAGATCCCTGTGGTACCCCACTGCTGACTATATCCCATTTAGAGAAAGTACCATTTATGATGACTCTTTGTTTCATGTAATTTAGTCAATCAATTCCTTACCCATCTGCATATAGTTCCCCCCCAGTCCTTGCTTCTGGAGCTTCAGTATAAGGCTGTTGTGTGGAACAATATCAGATGCCTTTGCAAAGTCCAGATAAATCACATCAGCTGCATTACCTACATCCTGATTTGCATTTACCTCCTCATAGAAACCCAACATGTTGGTTAGACACAACTTATTCTTCATGAATCCATGCTAATTGTCAGCTATTACATTATTCTCTGCAATATATTTCTGCAAGTCATCTCTTATAATGTCCTCAAAAACTTTGTGCACTACTGATGTCAGGCTTACCAGACTGTAGTTACCTGGATCCACCTCCTTAACTTGTTTAAAATCGGTGCCACATTCCCCATCTTCCAATCCTGTGGCACAACCCCTGTCACAAGAAAGTCTAAGAATATGAGATACAGCGGTCTGTCAATTACTGAGCTCAATTCCCTCAATATCCATGGATGAATTTCATCTGGACCAGGGGATTTGTCAATGTTTAATTTGCTCAGACGCAGGAGTACTTCTTCTTCTGTTAAGCTAGTTATATCAGATGGTGAATTTTGATTTTTGCCTTGTTGAATGATCACTGGAATAGATAGTTCATTGGTGAATACAGATGAGAAGTCCCTGTTTAATATTTCAGCCTTTTCTTTGTCATCTATTATTATCTTGCTATTATGATCTTATAAGGGGCCTATGCCATCTGTTTTTTATTTTATTTTTAGCATTGATGCATTTATAAAATTTTGGGGGATTTATTTTAATGTCACTGGCGATTTGTTTCTCTGTAGATAACTTTGTTAACTTGATTTCTTTTCTACATTTCTTGTTGAGATGTTTATACTCCTGAAATGCCTTTTGTTTTTGTCTTATTAAACTTTGTACTGTCTTGTTTGTCCATAACGGTTTCCTTTTATTCCTGGATATTTTATTGTCAGAGGTTATAAGTTTTCTACAGTATTCTAGTAGTATATCCTTAAACATGCCCAATTCATGTTCGATATCCCCAGTTACCATGACATTGTCCCAGTCTACACTATTAATCTCTTCCCTTAATTTATTGAAATCAGCTTTCCTAAAGTTCCAGGTTTTTGTATTTCCACTTTGAAGGGTTTGAATGAGACTTACATTGAAACTTACCATATTATGGACGTTGCATCCTAAATGCTTCCTGACTAGTGATGAGCGAATATACTTTGTACTCGAGATTTCCCGAGCACGCTCGGGTGTCCTCCGAGTATTTTTTAGTGCTCGGAGTTTTAGTTTTTAGCGCCGCAGCTGAATGATTTACATCTGTTAGCCAGCATAAGTACATGTGGGGGTTCCCTAGCAACCCGATCTGACATTGTAGCTTGTCTATCTGATAAAACCAGATCCCGAAGATTGTATTCCCTGGTTGGTTCATCAACCAGCTGAGAAAGGTAATTGTCTTGAATTCCTGATAAGAACTTACAACCTTTAGCACAACCAGAATATTCTATATCCCATTGAATGTCCGGATAATTAAAATCCCACATAATAAGGACCCTATTTTGATTTGCAGTCCTTTTAATTTTTTGCAGCATTTCATCCTCTACCTGTTCAGCTATATTAGGAGGCTTGTAGCGGCTTTCCATTATTGCCTTTCCCATGTACTGCACATCTGATACCCATAGTGACTCTACATTGTCGCAGCCCCCCCAAGGTCATCAGTAAGCGCAGATCTTAAGCTAGATTTAATAAAAATACACCATCTCCACCTTTTCTGTGTTTCTTGTCTTTTCTAAATGTAGTGAAACCCTACGTTTGTTACCCAGTCTTAGCTTTCGTCCAGCCAGGTTTTGTAATGCCCACCACATCGTATTCTGTGGCTGACATAAGAGTCTCCAGTTCATTCATTTTGTTTGCATGACTTCTTGCATTTGTAGTAGACACTTAATACTATTAGCACATTTATTACTTCTCCTCACCTTCCTATGTTCCTTGATTGTCCCAGCCCCCTTAAGGCCTCTATCACACATCCGTTTTTTAGAATCAGTCACAATCCGTCAAAGTCTTGAAAAGACGGATCCTGTGCTGATTGTAAAAAACTGATGCACTGGATCCGTTTTATTGACGGATCCGTTGAAGTAGTTGCAGCCGGAATTTAAAGAAACAGAATTCTGGAGAGAGAGAGAGAAAGAGAGAGAGAGAATATTTGCCCCTGAATGGAAATCCTTCCAGGCATGCTCAGTTTCAAAAAACGAAATCCATCACTGGATTCCTTTTTTGATGGTCAGCGACAAATCCTGTGTCCATAGGCTTCCATTATAGCCAACGACGGACGGCACAGGATCCGTCACTGGGCGATTTTACGATGTACACAAAAACGTTTCTATGTGCGTTGTCTCCGCCTGACGGACACAGAATTTACAAAGGATCCGTCGTACGATAGATGAAACGGAAGACCAACATTTGCTGGATCCGTTTTTTTCACAAAACGACGGATTTGGACGGAAACAAAAAGACTGAAGTGTGAAAGAGGCCTAAATCCTCATTGTCCCTGTCATGCTGTTCTGTCTGTTTCTGGTTTTTGGCATGACAATGCATATGTTTGCTTTAACTCTTTACTCTTTTCCCCCTAACTTGAGCTGGGATACTGTTTGCTGTTACCTGGATGGAGCCTTCTCAGTTCCCTGCTCTGCTGCGCAGCCGTACATGGTGGTTAGGTCTTTTCTGTAGGACCATCTGCATGTGCGGTCCCTGGTTGCTGCTGTGAAGCTGTCCGCGGGTTCTGAGGTCATTTGCAGCTGGTGCATGACTTTCCACTTGGGTCAGTGCATGCAGTTTCAGTCAAGTGCCCTGAGCCTCAGATCCTGCACTGATTGTGCTGTAATGGTTTCTGTTTGTGCTTAGGGTGTGCGCGGCCACACCTCCCCTGCTTTTAGGGTTAGGGTGTGTACTTGAAATGCTGTCCCCAGCCAATTGCTGAGGGGCAGCTCCTATATAAAGTTACCCTGCCCTATGGGCGGGGCCTGAGCTACTCACAAAGTTCCTGAACTTTGCTGTGTGTGTTTCTGTTCCTGCATGTCTCCTGTCTATGTTTTGGTACCAAAGTCCTTGCCTTTATTCCTGTTTTGTCCTGTTTTGGCGCCTGTCCTGGAGGTGGTATATCTAGGCCCGAATCCTTGATCCTGTACCTGTCTTGTACCTGAACCTGTCTGAACTGTGTCTGTTGTGATTATGTCCTGGAATCCCACTGCATCTGGAGCCTAATAATTCCCAGTGACTTTGAGTCTCTTGACACCGGTGTTTCTGCTGAGCATCTACTACTCTGTGCTCTGACTACCATGCGGTGTTGACCCCGTCTGGCTCATGTCCAGTACGGCAGTGCTTGCACCATCACGCTTGAGTTCCTTCCTAGGTCCGATGCCCGGAGCCTGACAACCGCAGTCTGGAACCTGATGACCGCTGCCTGGAGCTTGGAGCCAGATGTCTGGTGATGCCTGTAGGTCGTGTCGGATGTCCGGAACTGAACGACTCCTGTCTGATGTCTGCCGGTTACCCTGGGTCCAGATGTCCTGATGTCCTGTCTGTACCCTGATGTCCTGCCTGTTTCCTGATGACCTCATGGACCTGATGTTCTCGTGTGTCCTGATGTCTTACCTGCATCCTGATGACCTTGTGTATCCTGATGTCCTGTGTCCTATTTCCTGGTGTAACTGATGACCTGGGCTGCCACGTCAGTGTCCCAGCTGATGACCTGGGCTGCCACGTCAGTGTCCCAGATGTCTATACAATGTGCTGATGACCTCGTGTATCCTGATGTCCTGTGTCCTATGTTCTGATGTAACTGATGACCTGGGCTGCTACGCCAGTGTCCCAGCTGATGACCTGGGCTGCCACGCCAGTATCCCAGATGTCTATCCGGTATTTTTTCCATGATTCAACACCTAGAGCTCCCAAATTTTGCACAGACAAGCTACTAACATTATTAGTGAGGAATATGTAAAAATATAACGGATATGAAATGGTTGGTTTACTGTATGTAAACCATGTATCATATCCTGTCAGGTTTGATAAGGAGATAGCAAAAGCCGGCAATTGAATTACCGGCTTTTATGCTATCTAGCTCTGTATTAAATATATATACTGTATATGTGTGTGTCAATGACATATATATATATATATATATATATATATATATATATATATCTCTACCTATACTATGTGTAGACATTTATTTTATCTATTCTGTTCTAACCTGTCAAGTGTGATTTTACTGTACACTGCACTGAATTACTGGCTTTTTCTATAGAACACCGGTGCGTATTTCTCGCAAATCACATGCATGGTCCGTGTGTAATCCGTATTTTTCTCGCCCCCATAGACTTTCATTGGCATATTTTTTTGTAGGAATACGCTGACAATTGCAGAATGCTGCAATTTTCTCAGCCCATAAAATACGGCCGAGAAATATACGGCTGATGGAAGCTCCCCCATGGCGAAACATTGGTGCGTGTGCAATGTGTTGTTTTTGCGCCTCTCCCTCTTCCGTATTTCTCTCTAGTGTGACGCCGGCCTTAGTCATAAGATATAAAGAAAATACAAAGGGACTTATATAATAGGAATATCCAATCACAGTACACATGCTGATTACACATTAAATACAACAGGTGAAAGAAACAGGTGAGGAAAAACCACAAAAGTGACATGCTTTTTGTCATGATCCAGTTCGGGGTTTGTTTTCTGCTATCATCTCTCTGGACTGGTCATACGGGGGTTAATCCCCTTTTTAAGTCCTCTGCAGTCTGCTGGCCAGCGTCAGTGATAGTTCATGCTTCCAGGGTATAGCAGCTGACCCGTATACCCTGGTGAGCCTTCTGCCTCTGACTTCCCGTATTTGTCTTAGACCCGTTCCCTAGCCCTGATTTAGTGTTCATCTGGTTGTTTCCCTACAGTGTATGACTCATCCTGATCTCTGAACCCCGCATCTTGTTTTCCGTCTCTGATACCACGTTCCCCGACCGGCTTTGACTCTCTGGCTTGTACCTCGACTTCATCTTGCGTCTCACATTTTGGATACTGTGCTCCTGTTTGGCTCTGACTTCTGGCTTGTCTCTGACTACATGCTTTGCTGTTACCTCTGGTACTTCTGCTCCTGACAAGTTCTGACTCAGCTCGTCCGACCACTCTTTCGTTAACTGTTACACCTGTTCGGCTGCTCAATGATGCTGCGCTGTGAGTGTGTGGCCTATCTTCCCTCACCAGCAACCCAAGGTGGAGGTTGTGCTACACTGCACTACAGCCGCATCACACTTTTAATATACTGTATATAGAACAGATCGTTCTTGAAATTAATACCATCAGGGAACTTGGTGCTGAGACGCAGGCTCCAATATGCTTCCCTCATCATTAAAGTCCTTTTCCAATCCCCTCCTCTGACTGTATCACAGTCTTTGATACATCGCTATATGTTAATATGGTTGAAATTATTCTTTCTAATGTTTCCACATATACACTTTTACGATCAGATCCTACTGATACTTTCAAATATGCTCTATCACAAGTTACCATGTCTGGTAATAAATACCATGCTCTGCCCATTTCATGTTGGCGAAGCTGGCTAGATATGGCATGAAACGACAAGTCACAACATTTATGCACAATTTCATACAAAAATGTTGCTACCTTATAAAGTTTTTTATGCTAGTTTTGTGGTGTAAAAACTTTGATGTATCAGTCCCTATGTATCTTTTGTGCCATCTTGTACATTTCAGCATTGCATGAGTCCTTTAATTCTCACAACAGCATGTAGCTCTTTCCAACTCTGTCAAGACTTCAGTACAGGGAGCTAACTACACTGGAAGTTAGTGAAATTTGTCTGACGCATGGTCAGTGTTATCCTGTGTTTTCTTCTTGACGCCATCAAATATTCAAACAGAAAAAGAGTTTTCCAGCATCTCTATTTATTCTCCATCTGAATGCATTGGCTTAGCAGCGGATTCACCATCTTGGACAAGGGTTTTGTTATGTCTATTTGGCAGATAGGTATGGCTCCCCAACATGGGACTCAACCATATTAGACATTTATGGTATAAATATCTTAGATGATAATAACACATTAAAATGTCACTCTGGTTTCAAACTTTGCATAAATCAATATCACAAGCGAATATAAGAAAGAAACTTTGTGACATCTTATCACAAAATCATGCTTCTGTCTCCACTTATGAGCCACTTCTTAACTGTTCCCTGCCCCCTGAACTCATCACCCACTCTGAAAAACACAGCTCAAGTCCATCTTTGTCTAAGCAAGATGGACTCACAGCACAATGAAATGTCAGGTTACACTTCCTATTAAACTCTATGGAGGCAGGATGAGTGAGGATCACTTAGCACAGTGAGAGACAAGGAAATTGAGCTTCAAACAACCGTTTTACTCCACTCCAGTGCCGAATTCACATCCAGACAGTCCTTTTTAATGTCTTCGATGCACCTGCTTTTCTCTGCATTTTGGGTAAGAAATAAGATCAGAAATCCATCCCTCTGGGTGATGTGCATGGGAGACATCACAGCATCTAGCTTCCACCCACTAGTTCAGACAGAACTGTAAATTAGAGATAATGCCTGCGCAGGGGAAAACTGGTAAGAAATGCAGGATACAAGCCATATAATGGCCAAATAGGGCATTATTCCTCATGCGCACACACCTAACAGCCTATTCTGAAAAATTACTTGAAAAGACAGGTGGTCTTTAACCCCTTTACGACCTTGGACATATAGGTATGTCAAAGATCGCCTCCCCCTGTTTGCTGCGTGTAACTTTTTCGGCACATATCAGCTGATTTCATCAGCTGACTTGTGCCCCTAACAGCCACGGGTGGAATTGCGATCCACCCATGGCTGTTAACATGTTAAATGTCAATTTCTGTCAATCTCCGATATGGCATTCAACATGGTCTCGCCAGAAGCGCATCACAAACCCCGCCCATCAGCGCAGGTATCACATGACCACAGGTCGCAGATGGGTAGGCATGACAGCCCAGGGTCTCCAGGAGACCCCTAGGGTTGTCATTGCCGGATCGCTAGGAGCGCTGCCCAGTGGCCAGCGCACATAGCTGATGAGCATTTTAGCTAAACATAGCACCATTTGCTCCATTCAAAATAAAACAATAAAAAAATACACATATTTGATATCGCCGAGTTCAGAATCGCCCAATCTATCAATATATAAAAGGAATTAATCTGATTGGTAAACGGCGTAGCGAGAAAAAAAAAATCAATTATGTGTTTTTGGTTGCCTCAACAGTGCATTAAAATGCAATAACAGGCGAGTAAAACATTGTATGTTCAGCAAAAAGGTATCAATAAAAACCTCAGCTATATGGTAAAACCAATGGTGTTGTTCAAAAGTACAACTCGGCCCACAAAAAACAAGCCCTTGCGGCCATATTGACTGAAAAATAGCTCTAAGAAGAAGGGGAGCAAAAACCGAAAACTCAAGAACGGAAACACTCCAGGTGGTGAAGGGGTTGGTTGTGTGTGGCTGTAATGTGTTTGCCTGTTGTTAGTATAGAGAGACTAGATAGAGTATTTAGTGTAGTTCTGACCGCAAGCAATGTTCATCTCTCTCACATTGCTTCCCTCGCACTGCATTGTACAATTAGAGAGCACATATTGCTATGTAAAACAATTAACTAGAATAGGCCGATGTCACAATCCGGCATGTTCACTAAAACTGTTGTTGCGGAGATTTAAGCCAGCATGTAGTTACAGTGTAGTTTTCACTATATAACACAAGATGGCACATGTCTCTTGGTGACGTAACTACTAGTCTACACCCTCATTTTTTAAATCTTTGTACTGCACAAACTATATTTGAAAAAAGTAAGGAAAGTATTAAAGTTCCCTTATCACGTGATTCATACTGCACAACTTTTCTGATTCTAAAATGTTCATCTAATCTTCTGAACAATTATTTTTCATTCTGATTAATTGAATTAACTCCTGTTGGTATACTTTTTTGGATGTATTTAGGATGACAAGATTGAGCTTTTAGTATTGAATCACTAGATGTATGTTTTATGTAGGGAATATCTTTGTATAGTTTTTCACTATCTCCCATCAAAGTAATATCCAAAACAATAATTTGGTTGTAATTAAAATGACCTGGAAAGTTCAGATTATAGGGCTTATCGTTAATATAACAGAGGAAAGTCTCAGCTTCATCCGATCTGCCTCCTCACACCAAAAGCAGGTCGTCAATATACCAATTTGGGGGGGAGGGGGGCAAATGAATTGGAATCATCAAAAAAAATCTCCCTTCCCATCTGGACCTAACAATATTAGTGAGTGAAGGAGAAAAATGTGGTTCCATACAAACTCCCCGGTTTTGTAGATATAATTATTATTATTGATTTATATAGCACCATTAAATCCATAGTGCTGTACATGAGAAAGGGGTTACATACAGAGATATAGATATCGTTTACAGTAAACAAAGTTACAATGACAGACTGGTACAGAGGGAAGAGGACCCTGTAATAATTATAGGGGATAACTCAGGAGACTCTTTGCGTGGAACAAGACAACTACAGGACACAGTTTTATAAGTGGTAAAGTCTATATTATCACACAGTGATTCAAACAGGTGCAGAGAGAAACTCAAGTCCACAACACTTGGTGTAAATATTAAACGCAGCTTAGCAGTCTATAGGGAACTCCAGAGGAAAATTCAATCAAGCAGAAAGTCTATGAAGCACAGTTATTCTTGAGGATACTTGACACGAATAAATCCTTGTCTTAGTCCAAACACAGATAGATATGCTTATAAGGCAGTTCAAATCATATCTTAGCTCAACCAGGGAGGCCTGGTTAATAGTCTCAGGTTTTTGCAGAGCAGAAACAGCCTTACATGTCCAGCAAATGCAGATGGAAGTAAACATGAGCAGCAGATGAAGGAGGATTACTGGAACTGGTGTATGCAGCAGGAACTCAGAGCAGAGTAGCAGGATAACCCAACAGGTTCACAGGAACAGGTATATAGCCAGGAAGTAATCAGAGGTCAGGAGCTGGATGCAAGCCAGAATACTCTAGCACAGACTGAAGGCTGGGGTGGAGTTTTATAGCAGGAAGACACAGTGCACATGAGACCAAAGACGCCATCTTGGAAAAGGGCAGTAATGCACAAAAAGTAAAGACCCTGTACTTGCGGACTTACATAATTGGTAATCAAAGGAAAAATAATTATCCAAAAGAAATGCAAAAGCTAATAATTAAAAAAAATTGATTTGAGTAGTGTATTTACTATACTTGTTGAAATAATTTAAAAGATACTACAAGACAACATCATGCGCCATGAGGGGATATAATGCAACAACGTCACATGCTTGCCAACCAAGACTCCCTAACCACTCTACTTATCAAAAACAGAAACAACATATTTGGTATCCTTAGTATAACTATATAGATCTTGTATTAATGGTTGGAGATTGTAGTCACTCGTAAATCTCTTTCCCAAAGAGCCACTACTGGACCAATATTAGTCTAGGGGGAGCCGCAAAAAAAAACCTTTGTTAGTTTTATAGGAAGCAAATGGTATATGGAAACTATGGGGCATTCTATACATAAGTATTCTGCAGAGCTCTTATTTATGGCCCACATATGCAACCATCTTCTATTAATTTGCATAGAAGTTACACCATCTGCAGCCTTTCACTTAGCCCTTCCTTTTGCAAGAGAATAGAAGACTTTGGCCTCAATTTCTCAAATCAATTTTGCCAGAAATCTGTTGTAAATTGCTTTGAAAAGTTGAAAAATATTGGTGCCTCATGGTGTTGCGCAAAAACCTAGCGACTTTTGGTGCTTTTACTCCAGTTTTTCCAGATCCTACAAAGTAAGTGGAGCCCATTTAATTCATGACAAGCTTTGACATTTCCTACCCAGTTACTGACTGGAGTAGGATTTCTGGTGTGGCGTACTCTTCATGAATCAGGAGCGTCTGACTCCATCATGCCCCCTCATCAAGATAGACTACAAAATCACCGTTCTTGATGAATTGCGACCTTCGTGCCTGTATTATGTATTTTTGTATGTACCCGTAGTAAAGACTTGATATTTAACTTAGTTTGCCTGTATTTCTTTGGTGCTGAAATCAATATTCAATATACTTTTGTAACATTTATGTATGGGTATGGGTGAGGAATGGTTTTCCAAGCAGGTTTCGTATACATTATCAAACCATTTTAGCTCTATGAATATTGGAGCGCCCCCACACCGCCGCAGGGCCGAGGGGTACCCGGAGCCGGGCCTCTGGGATCTCAGTCCTGGGGTTGTCACGGTGGCTAGACCCGGTCCGTGGCCCTGTCTGTCAGTGGGGGACGTCCGGTGCAATAAGTGGTGTTGTAACGGTGCAGTTGTGGGGTGCAGGTCGCGATAAATAATGAGGACACCAGGTTGCAGTCTCTTTACCTCTTTACTGAAGATCTCTGGGTCCTCAATCCAGAATACGGCTCACCAGGCTGCGCAAGTCCGGCCGGTCCAATGACACTTCCAGAGTTCTCTTCACAGGAGGAAATCTGTGCCTTCCCCCTAGCGCTATGTGTTGTAGTCCTTCCCTGCTGTGCTTACGGAAAGTACCCCACAACTGTTGTGTCTGTTTCTGATGTTCCCTCACAACTCGACTAGATGATGTTCTGCTAATCCTCCGTCCCTCCCTGAGGTTCGGGTAGGAACGGCACCCGTTTGACGGGTAGGCCTGGAGTTCTTCCGGGACCCTAGAGACGCCCCTCTCCCACAATTGCCTCCCAAGACTTCATAGGTGATTTGAGTTAGACAGCCCGCCTGAGACTGACTGTCCTGCCGCTGTTTGGAGTATTGCTTGAAGCTGAATGTTGTTCTACTCCCTCGGCGTTCCGGCCACCGGTATTGCGCCTCAGTAGGATGTTGCTTCGGTCTTACAGCACGACTCCTACTGGTATTTCTCCTTTGCGTGATCCCGTTTCTCACTCAGCACAATCTATCTCTCTTCTAATCCTTTCTTGGGCACCGCCGCTAGCCGGAGCAGGCACGGTCCCGTTACGTTCGTTCTCGTTGCCAAGCCTCTGTCAGGATCCCTCCCCTGACAGAGACCCTACTGTATCTTCCCCTACAACACCTTCTGCCACCAGGTGTTGCCTGGTTCCAACCCAGTCAGCTTTCTAATCTAACTTCCTGCCTGACCCCCAGTTTACCCACTATGGTGGGGAGTGGCCTAATGAATAGCACCCTTAGCTCCCCCCAGAGGCCCGGCTGTGAAATGTATTGGTGTCTGTGATACCTGATCAGATGAACTCCTTCAGTGCCATCGGACGCACCATAGCTCCCCATAGTGGCGGAGCCACAGTACTGCAACGACCAGGACTCTGGGGCGCTGCACTATCACAAAATTTGTACTGTATGATATTGTTATATGGACCACATAGATGTAGCCTTTATGACCTGAGTGGTACATTTATTATATCTGGAGTGAGAATTCTGGTGTAGGAAACACCATAGCTCATCTTGGATCATGCCCCATCCCGGTCGTCTCAGTGGAGCTGGGAAAAACTAGGAGGTTGCTGTCACGACACAGCTGTCGGGTGATCCGGGACCCGGGGCTCTTTCCCTATCCTTATATCTAGGAGGAGCCCTAACTCTCCCTATTCCCCGGGATACTTCGGAATGTGAAGATACCGGGGATGCCACCCTTGCCCTCTCTCATGAATTAGCCCTCCTTCTGTTCTTCTTCCCCACCCAGGGAAGAGGGGAGCTATTGTGCACTGCAGTACACATTCAAGGCTAAACAAACAATGGTTAACCGAAAACTCCAGGCATACAAAATATGAGCTCAGGGCTCTTCAACATGGCTGATTAACCCCTGCTCTGCTAGAAGAAATAAACACCATTAAAGTGAAGGAGAAACGATTCTTCTCAGCGCAGGAGTGGGAACAATCAGACACTGCGGTATGCTAGCTCTGCTCTGTTGCGGAAACCCTGTCACAATTGCGCCTAAATTTGGCAAACTAGCTCCACTCTGTTGCGGAAAACCCTGTCACAGTTGCGCCCAAATTTGTCAACTTTTCAAAGATTTTACAACAGAATTCTGGTGTGAAAGCTGTGATGAATTGGGCTCTATGTTTCTGTTACATGTTCATGTCTTCTTCAGGACCTCCACCATTCACTATAATGGGGCAAATTGGGTTACTTTGTGCTCCATCTCACTTCTATCCTGGCAGTGTCTAACTTTTTTTGGTGGACATAAAAGCACAGTCTTATATAATATGCCCCCATGTATAAAAACCTGTTTAAGATGCTGGTGTCTGTGTAGCTGATATACTAAAGCATTTGGATGCAGTCATGCTTAATTTGCATATACATGTAGTTTGCTTTTTGTTCATTAATACATAATTTATTTAGAAATGTTTCCTGTTTTACGACAATATAAAAATATCACTTAGGACGATTTCACGAGTCCTGCATTCACGATCTGAGTATGTCTGGACCAGCCTAAGAGACTGTTGACTTCAGGCTAGGAGACCCATGCCGGGTCTGGACATAATGGTTCATGCTCGAATTATGAATGCTGAACACTTAAAAGCACCCTTAACGTGCTCATGAAGTCCTAAAACATATGTGAAAACTTGGGGGAAAATTAGCACATGTGAACATCATGTTCTGGAACAAGAATTTTTAAGTGAATTAGGATGAAAACTGATTGCAACATAGTTTACTTTATTCTTGCATGGCAAAACAAGATACTGTGAGTAGAGTTGAGCGAATTTGTTCGGATTCGGTTCCGAATATGATCAGAAGCGAATATTATTTTTGCAATATTCGTCGAACACGGCCGAACATCATTAGAGTCAAAGGGAGCAGACATTACCGAACATCAAACATACATTCAGCACGAATAGGGAACCAATATGGCACGAATATGGCAAATTCAGATTCGGCGCCCAAATCTGAACAAATTTACTCAACTTTAATTGTGAGCAAAATAAAATAATAAATCCTTGTTGGTCTGGGCATTGAGCAAACACTGCTAATGCCCCTTTAGTGGCTTTGTGTCTAGCAATTCAGAACACAATACTACAGTTTATAGCATTCCTCATTGTCATGATGATTCCCATACACCATAGAAACCATAGAACAACTTATTTCCGAAACTGGAAACCTTTTTGTAAGCTGGTTTACCTGTGGGGAATGCGGTTCATTAAAATACATCACATTTTGTGACATGGATCTGCCATTTATGTATGTTGTTGTCCTGATACACAGAACAAAAAAACAATTTCTCAGGTCACACATCCCACTCCAAAATAGATAAGCAAATGCAGCCTGGAAAAAAAAAGTGTTCCTTGATCAGGCACAAAAGAATGCTACACAACACATTTATACAGCTTCCCATTTGCTGTGTGTCTATGTTCGGGACCCGGTCCTGCTCGGCCGTTATTGACACTGACATTACTATGACACATGGTAAGGTTTTAATACTAGAGGTTAGGACTTGAGCGAATTTGCTCGGGCTCCCTCTTATTTGGCAAGCTATAGCGTTCACCGAATAAGCCGCAGAGGGATCCCGTCTCCCTGGATCGCGCCGGCTGATCAGCTGATCGGCGCTGCAGCTGCATGTGCCGTGGCTGTGTGACAGTCACGACACATGCATGGAGCCTGTTTGTTGGGCTCTCCATGCATGTGTCGTGACTGTCACACAGCCGCGACACATGCAGCGCTGATCAGATGATCGGCCGGCGCGATCCAGGAAGCCAGGTTTCCTCTGCAGCATATTCGGGAACCCGAGCAAATTCACTCATCTCTAATTAGGACCATCCCTTGACGCTGATGAAATGGCTTTTACACTTTTTTTTTTTTTAAATAAAAAATGATGTTTACTAGTACCCCATTTATTTATATGCACTATACTGCTTTCACTTATTAACTTACAGCAGGGTATATGTTCAATTTGTTTCTGTCTTAGGTTTTGTCTGTTTAATGGCCGTGAACATGCTTCTATTTTGCATGCATACCAACTTATACTCCAGTTCATTTTTTTCAGTTTACCAACACATAACCATTGCCTAACCATTATTACATAAATTACTGTTTCCAGAAGTGACCTGTATTTTTGTAAGCAATAATGAATCATCTTACTTAATGGTTGCAAATTATAGGAAGGTAATTTAGAAACCTATTTCCTCTTGACTGCAAAGCAACGGGTGACTGTAAGTTTTCACAAGAATACTTGATATTCTGCGAATTATGCCATATACATTACTATTACTAAAATATCCTCCTCTGTTGCCTCTCTGCTAGCATTCTCGCACCATTCCAGTCCTACCTTAACTCTGCCCAATATACCCCTTTACGATGAATGACAAACATAGCACGTCATGAGGAAGTGTCAGTTCCCACATCATGACGTGCTATGTAAGTCATGGATTAAAGCAGTCACTGTGTGTAAACACACAGTGACAGTTCCATGCCACAGCTGTCACTGGGAAGTGGTGCGGGGACACATGCCAGAGGTCCCCACACTCAAAGCGCTGTGATAGGTCATTCAATCTGACAGACCAATCACAGCATGATCATGAAAGATCAGCACTTCCCGCACTATCACTGCAGGAGCTCGGCTCAGCTACAAGTCGAGCTCCTGCTATAATAGCCTAGGCCAGTGCCCTGTCTGCCCCTGGCTGATTACCCCTCCAGATACCGTGATTGAGAGCGATCCCGACTTTTGGAAAGCTGTGAGATCACAACTAAATCACAGCACAATGACCTCCTGGTGTGCCTGGTACAGTGGCCTGTTAGACCTAGCCATAGGCAGGATTTAACATGTAATCTGCCTGTGTAATATCCCAGTTCTTATGCATTGTGGCGCTGGGTGCTGGTGAATTGCAATTCATGAGACCAGTGATCTGACTAATAAAAGTTAAAGTTCCACAGAGGAACTAAGTACAAAAAATTTAAAAAAAAGTTAAGAAGAAGATTGAAAAAAAAAAAAAAAGAAACCAAACATAAAAAAAGATAAAGAACAAAAAATATTCCACCAATAAATACACATATTAATGTAAAAACAAAAATAAACCAAAAAGTACACACATTTAGTATGGCCGCATCCAGAATAATCCAATCTATAAAACTGTCACACTAGTTAACCCCTACTGTGAATGCAGAGGAGAGCCCACTTAATTTATGGGGAGCATGTCTCTAGAAGCATAGAACTGGGCACAATGTATGGGCACTACCATGTACTGGGCACTGCAATGACATATTTGTATTTTCAATTAGTAACATCCATTGCTGCTCATTTAAGAAAAATACTCATTTGTGAGTCATGGGGAAAGCAAAAGAATTGTCAACGGATCTATGGGAAAAGGTAGTTGAACTGTATAGAAAAGGAAAGGGATACAAAAAGATATCCAAGGAATTGATAATGCCAGTCAGCAGCGTTCAAACTGTGATTAACAAATGGAAAATCAGGGGCTCTGTAAAAACAAAAATGTCATCTACAACTGCTAGGAAAATTGTTTGGGATGCAAAGAAAAACCCACAAATAACATCAGCTGCAAAACAGGACTCTCTGAAAACTAGTGGATTGGTTGTTTCAAGATAATAAGGAGGCACTTGAAGAAAAATGGGCTGCATGGTCGAGTCGCCAGAAGAAACCCATTACTGCACAAATGCCACAAAGTATCCTGCCTAAAATAAACAAAACAGCACAAAGACAAGCCTCAAAACTTCTGGAACAAGGTAATTTGGAGTGATGAGACCAAAATTGAACCTTTTGGCCACAACCATAAAGATTACATTTGGAGAGAGGTCAACAAGGCCTATGATGAAAGGAACACCATTCCTACTGTAAAGAATGGAGGTGGGACACTGATATTTTGGGGATGTGTGAGCTACAAAGGCACAGGAAACTTGGTCAAAGTTGAACAAAAATGAATGCAGCACGTTATCAGCAAACACTGGAGGCAAATTTACATCAGCCCGGAAGCTGCGCATGGGACGTAATTGGACTTTCCAACATGACAAAGATCCAAAATACAAGGCCAAGTCGACCTATCATTGGCTACAGCAGAACAAAGTGAAGGTTCTGGAGTGGCCATCTCAGTCTCCACACTCAATATCATTGAGCCACTCTGGGGAGATCTCAAGCGTGCAGTTCATGCTAGATAGCCCAGGAATTTACAGGAACTGGAGGCTTTTTGCCAAGAAGAGTGGGCAGCTTTACCATCTGAGAAAATAAAGAACCTCATCCACAACTACCACAAAAGACTTCAAACTGTCATTGATGTTAGAGGGGGTAATACACGGTATTAGGAAATGGGGTATGTTAACTTTTATGTTTTAGGTTGTCATTATGATTTAAAAAGAGAAAACATGGTAGTTTGACAATAAAAAAAAGTTTTGGTGTTATCATTCATATTCTTATTCTTATGTTTTTATAACAATCCTTTCTCTTGGTGATTATGGTTTACTCCAACTTCTCTAATGTACAGTAGTAAATCTAACAAACCGAGCGTTACTTACCAAGCCCAGGTCCAACGCTTAATCTCTGCTGCTGTTCCTTGGATCTGTTGTTGATTGCAGCACTGATGTTATATTGACAGCACTGCAGACAACTTAGGTCAGCAGCTCTTCCTAAGTAGACAGCACAGACTGCTCAGGGCTGCTGAGCTCATTGATTTGGCTAATGGAGCTTAAAAAAACACTTTAACTTTCAAGAGCAGGGTGGGTGCAACTTGGGGATTTAAATAGGATCACGTTAGCCCTCATTGGCCTCCAAACCTGCCCTACTATTGGTCTAGTAGACCATACTTTAATATGATTGGTTGGGTGGAGCACATGCAACAGGTGGTGCAATCAGCAGGTAATGAGATTGTTAAGTTTATGGAAGCGTTATATGCTGAGCTGGATGTGCACCCAGCGCCCCTCTTGGATCTATGCAACATCTAAAGGTAAGGAGTGCCCATGTCTGACACTGAGAAGATCAAAGCCCTACCTAAATAGTATTTCTGGTTTAGAAAACCATGTACATTTATCTTAATAGGGATTTCTGAGTTCACAAACAGACCGAGGGTGCTCTGCTGCCGATCCTCAATTTTTGGACACAGAAGATTTGTTACAAAAAAGTAAATCAGGCACAAAATGAAAGACACCTGAACTAAAAGCCTTCAGAGAAGAACAGCCTATGGGAGAAAACAAAAGCTGCAAACAGGTATGTTGCACACCCTGTCAAACGTGTGCAAACGTAAATAAGATACAAACCAGAAACCATAAATAGGTATATGCCTTTGAGCTAGTATGTCTTTCTTAGAAACACACAGGACCCACAACAAGAGTAGTCAATTGCAAAAAACTTTATGTATGCATCCACAGCACTATAGGTATATATGTGAATGAACACCAATAAAAACACAACAAAAAAGGCTGTAAGAGTGCACTGCACACTGAATAGCAAGCTTTGGGGTAGGTGACAGACCAGGCTGCAAATAGGTGATTTATAAAAATTAAAGTATGAAAATCAACCTAATTTTCCCACCCTGCCATCATAGCATGTGTGCCAATATGTATCCAGTTACATGTTAAAAAACTCAACAAACAGAGAAAAACACTATATGGTAATGAAGTAGGTAAGTACCCTATTCACCGCTATGCAGCCCAGCTATACAGTCTCCTTGATGAAGGAAACCGAGTTTTCCAAAACGTGCATAACAATGAATAATTACGTATTTCGGTAGTGCATAGTGTTTTTCACTATGTTTGTTGAGTTTTTTAATGTGCAACTAGATACATATTGGCACATATGCTGTGATGGCAGGGTGGGGAAAATAAGGCTGACAGTCGCAAAACATGCAGCCAGTGACTCGAATATATTATCTGAGCACACCCAAGATACTCTGATAACACCAGAGCAAGCTCGAATAACCCCTTATCTGAGCACGTTTGCTCCTCACTAGTATATACCTAATTATGGTTATTTGTGTTACAAAAAGTTGTTTTGTGCTGGAGGACCTGTCCTGTCCTGCATTACCCAGAAAGCAAACTGATTGGAATTGGCACTGTATAATGCTTCCATTTCCCTGTTGTGGTACTGCAGGGAAACTGAATTGTTATTGCTATGTTTTTTCCAAACATATGACCATTACTAGCCAGGACGTAACTCATGCTCCTTGGCTCCTGAGGTGTCACCCTGTGAGGACCTATGAGAAATATCCTCAGCAGGGAAAGGGTTATCAATATTACAAAGGCATACACATCTTTTAACTTTCATTTCCAGTTCAGACTTAGACTACTCTGTTTAAAACTTTAAAGTTTTAATTGACCTGTATACTTAATATTTATTATTAACATTATTCATTTTGGGAGAAAACTCCATTCCAGCTTATTAACACATAGAGATTATAGAGATGTGCAGAATCATCAATCAATGAACCTTAGAAATTGAATTTATCATTCTAGAAAATTGTTCATGACAAAAAAACATATTTGTGTGTGTGAGCTCAATGATTTGTGAATATTTGCCCGCTGGCTCATTACTAGGGTTGAGCGACCTTGACCTTTTTAGGGTCGAGTCATGTTTTGCGAAACCCGACTTTTTGAAAGGTCGAGTCGGGCGAAATCGGCCCCTAACGCCTATGTCATCACTCTGCCCACACTCCTTAATTGGCTGGGCTGAAAAAATGGCGCTAAAGGCGTCATACGAAACGCGACTTTGGCGCCAAGATCGCGTACCGCATGGCCGACCCCACACAGGGATCGGGTCGGGTTTCATGAGACGCCGACTTTGCCAAAAGTCGGCGACTTATGAAAATGAACGATCCGTTTCGCTCAACCCTATTCAATTGTACTGCATCTGAGATGCGAGTACAATTGAAGCTCTGACTGCCGGGTCAGAGCGACGCCAGCAGCGTGATCAGGTCATGTGATCACGCTGCTGACGTCACTCACCTGCGCGGCAGAGCAGACTCCTCACCAGGCTCCCGGGGCAGCGTCAGTCATCTTTCTTTGCTTACAGCCAGCCACCCACAGTGCAGGATGTACAAACACTGCCCTGCATGGTGCGTGTCTGTGATTGGCTGTGAGCTCCTCCTCACCGCTTCCTGGACCTCCTCTTCAGCTCCAGGGACAAGAGAAGTTTCCCTGTGTGTGCACAGCGGTGCACAGACTCCATGGCAACAAGCAAGAAAGGGAAGAGGTGGGCGGAGCCAGGTATGTGGGGGGAATTAGACACAGACAGTGCTGAGGTGCGGAGAGTTGGTTATTGGAGAAGCTACTGAGGAGAGGAGAGGGGTGATGGGAAAAGCTACTGAGTGGAGATTGATACACACTACTGGGCAGTTATATTCCTGCGGAGAGGGTGGAAACCTTACAGCACTTTCCCCTGCATGGCTGCTATTCACAGACAGGAGCCCCCTCCCTCCTGTAATGCTCCCAGCAGCTCAGCAGTCGGGACGGGGAGGTGGGGAGGCATGCAAGACTGACAAGATTGATTCCTGACTGCATGACCCCCCATTTCCTGTCCTCTATATGTTTGTATACAGTGTGTATTGTGTGTGTGCAGGCTGTGTGCTGTACTGTCAGTATATTTACAATGTGTATAGTGTGTGCAGGCTGTGTGCTGTACTGTTAGTTTATATGTGTATATACAGTGTGTACTGTGTGTGCAGGCTGTGTGTTGTACTGTTAGTTTATATGTGTATATACAGTGTGTATGGTGTGTGCAGGCTGTGTGCTGTAATGTCAGTATACAGTGTGCAGGCTGTGTGTTGTACTGTTAGTTTATATGTGTATATACAGTGTGTATGGTGTGTGCAGGCTGTGTGCTGTAATGTCAGTATACAGTGTGCAGGCTGTGTGTTGTACTGTTAGTTTATATGTGTATATACAGTGTGTATGGTGTGTGCAGGCTGTGTGCTGTAATGTCAGTATACAGTGTGCAGGCTGTGTGTTGTACTGTTAGTTTATATGTGTATATACAGTGTGTATGGTGTGTGCAGGCTGTGTGCTGTAATGTCAGTATACAGTGTGTGCAGGCTGTGTGTTGTACTGTCAGTATATATACAGTGTGTATAGTGTGTGCAGGCTGTGTGCTGTACTGTCAGTATATATATAGTGTGTGCAGGTTGTGTGTTGTACTGTCAGTATATATACAGTGTGTATAGTGTGTGCAGGCTGTGTGCTGTACTGTCAGTATATATATATATATATATATATATATATATATAGTGTGTGCAGGTTGTGTGTTGTACTGTCAGTATATATACAGTGTGTATAGTGTGTGCAGGCTGTGTGCTGTACTGTCAGTATATATATATATAGTGTGTGCAGGTTGTGTGTTGTACTGTTAGTTTATATGTGTATATACAGTGTGTATGGTGTGTGCAGGCTGTGTGCTGTAATGTCAGTATATATGTGTATAGTGTGTGTGCAGGCTGTGTGCTGTACTAGGGAGGGGGGGATTTATTGTGTGTGGGGAGAATTGGAGTGGAGATGGGGGATTGAATGTGTGGGGTAGATCTGAGGACACAAAATGAAGAGCAAAGGGGGAGATGGGGGGCATGTGTGAGAAAACAGTATGGGGGAATGGGGGGCATGTATGAGGAAACAGTATGGGGGATGGGTGCAGACAGTTTGGTGAGCAAACGGGGGAATGTATGCAGACAGTATGAGTAGCGATGTGAAAAAAGTATGTGGACAGAGTACGGGGAGTGAGGGTGTTGGGATGTGTGCATGCGTAGCATGGAGGGACAGTGTAAGGGCACAGCCAGGAGGGGACAGTATACCAAAGAGGGGGAGTGTGATGAGAGAGTACAGTATAAATACTGAGCCCTATAGGGGGACACAGTGTGAGAGGACAGTGTAAAAATGGGGGCCGGTATGGAAAGGAGAGGTCAGTGTGAAGAGTGTGTACCATAAGAGGGACAGTGTGGGGGTCATATTTTATGCTGACAATATAGTGAGGGGCAATTTTTTATTCCAGAGCATTATAATGACACTTGTATCTTTAAGGGCGTCATGTGGAGATTTTCTGCAAAAGAGTGGAGAAGATGGGAGTCTGCAGAGACGAGTTGTGGATGAGAAAACTCATCATGGGGTCTGGCCAAGATGAAGAAATGAAGGAGAATGACTTCAGAGACAACGTTATCTATCAGGTACCTGGATGTAAATGTTATTTATGATACTGACTAACTCTCATGTTTTTATTTATGTTAGGAGCATTAAAGGGGATGTCCAGGTTTGTGATGAGTCTGCAGTCATTCTTTGTGACTGCAGACTTCTGAGTTCTCACAGTGCGCCCTGCACGCTGTCAGGATTCTCTCGTGCTGGGGATTTACATACATGCGGTCACATGCTGACTAGACATATGTGGCCTCAGTCAATGAAAATGAACTGAGCGAGGCCGGGCACGTCTGGTCGGAATGTGGTCAGAAGTATACAAATCACATGCTTATGCTGACATGACTGTCCACTGGCAAGGGAGAATCCTAAAAGTGTGCAGTGCATGCGTTGTGAGAATTCAGAAGCTGCGATGTCAGGATTCAGCTCTGCAGGTTCCAGTAGTCGTCACATGGACGCTTCACTCACATGCGACTTTCACACTTGTGGTCCTGTGACAACGAGCTTCTCTTCTGCTTCTCTCAATTTTTCACTGAACATTAAGAGCACTAGGGAGAGGAGCTCGTGGGTACATGACTAAGTGTGAATTCTTGCCCCGGGTGCCAGAAACCCTAGATACACCTCTGGGGTCAGCTAGGGTCTGCTGATTTAATGCATAGCTCTTCAAAATCTATAAGGTAAATGAGTGGGCAAACTCTAAGCAAAATAAGAGCCTCTTTTATTGTCCACATGTTAACCATGCATCCCCAGGAACACGATCTGACTGAAAAAAAAGTGATTCAGTAGTTTTAAACCCCTTTTGGTTTACCACATGTCGAAAAGTGGGAGTTAGCATAAGCATTAAGTTTACAGTGTTTCGGAGATTCCGAAAGTAATCACCAGTGCACTGCTTACAAAAACCTAAGTCTAAATGATCTTTTCCAAGTGACATTATCAAACTTATTTATGAGCAGCTTTACTGACCACAGTTTTCTTTACCTGAAGACGACAAATTATAATCTCAGATAACAGTCCATTTCATGTGTTGACCCTGATTCCAAAGATAGTCATTGATTTCTCAAATTCCACAGATTCCAATCCATCTTTAAATAGTTCCTGAAGCATATCATATGTTTAACCTCATAGGGCAACTGAGTTCATATCCACAAATCACACAGTATATGAATTTCTGACTTTCCAAAAAAAAGTAAATAACTCAAACATTTATCAATCAAATCTATTTAGTCTTAAAGGAAGATGACTTTCAGAAGCTGAAAAAACTTTTTAGCAAGGACGATTTGTAGTGTCAAATTGCCCTGGTTTTACTTAATGGAATGTTTTAAATGTGTCACAATTTTTTTTTTAACTATTGGACTTTACGTTAAAAAGTTTATTTAAATTTTACAACTTTTAACTTGAGCTGCTGGGGGCTGCCATTTTATTTGATGGTGTGTATGGGTATGTGCAGATGTTTGTTTTTGCTGCAGAAAAATCTGCTGCAAATATTCGAGTGTTTGAAGGAAAAACACTGTAAAATAGATTTTTGCATGTGTTTTTGATGCGTTTTTACTGCCATTGTTTTTCCTTTCATTTGAAAGGGTGAAAAAACTTTTATGGTTCAAATCCACAAGGAAAAATAAACAGCCATTTCAGTCACTTTGCTGGTACTGTAAAAATGCTGGATTTTTTTGCAGAAAAAAAATGTTCGGAAGAAACGCTGCAAAAACACAGTGTCAGAGTCCGACATTTACGCACAACAAATACAGTAGCCACAATGTGTAGAAGCTTGCAGTCAGTGTCCTACCCTATCTCCTAAGCATGGCCGTCTCAGATGTGAACTGGACACTAACCTTGACATCTCCAACTTACAGCTGTAGATGGATGCTGGACCCAATTTATTGTAGGCAAGCGCTGGGCATTGGGTTAAAGTTCCCCTCTGTCGCCTATAATAACTGTGATCTAAGAGGAGTCGTCATGTCATTGTGGGACTAGGATCACAGTAATGAGCTATGAGCGGTCACCAGGTCCAGGCACCAGTGCTGTGGACATGATGTCATCCAGTGATGTCTATTTGTCGCCGAATGAAGTCACCACTGCAGCCCTGGTAACCACATTTGTGCTCACTAGTGACTGTGATCTGGTGAAGCACCAGAGCAGAACTGGCTCTGGACCTGTGCTCGGCAATTCTTACAGGGTGTTTTCCAGCATTTTTTATCCATTCAATTTACCGTAGTTGGAAAAAAATGTAAAAATGTGCGTATTACAAGCAGTGTATTTCCTGCAGAAGTGTCTACTGCAAATACTTAATGTGTGCACATACCCAAAGAATTAACATTGCAGATTTGAAAAAATGTTTTATTGGTTCAAATCTGCAAAGGAAAAAATAAACAGCATGTACATGACATTTTATCAATCACATTCACTTTGCTGGTAATGTAAAAAGCTGCATTTTTTCTGTGGCAAAAACACTGAAAAAAGTTTCAAAAACGCAGCATGTGAACAAGCCTTAAGGCTAAATTTACTCGGCATTGGATGATTAAATGTAGGACAATACTGATCAAAGTATATGAGCCTTGGGCTTCAGGACATCAGATACCAATTGAATTAGTCATCAAACATGTGATGACATTGTTTGGGAAACAAAGTTTCTGTGTTTGTTGGGATTGATGATTAACAGCAATCACAGTTTCCTTCCTTCCAGTCTTTTTATCTCTCCTTACAGTTGGTGGGACTGGAGATGGAGAGTCAGGGTTGTGTTGGTGCTAAACCATAGTAAAAATTGACAGAACACACACACAAAAAAAACCATATTTTATTTAGCTTGATACATTAATTTTATTTTCGTTCTAGGCTGGGCTTTTCCAAGAGTTAAAGCATCACTCCAGCATTTTTTTTTATTTTAGCGCTGGAGTGGTGCCACTAATTAAAGTTCCCTACCCCTACTATTATGATTCTCAGCCACTGTCTTCAGCTGTTCCTGGTGCCACTCCAGTCCCATACCTCCATCTTGCGACCACAACTTTTGACTGACCGGAAGTCAGAGTTAATGGTCACAAGTGCTCAGTGAAAGTCTATGAGAGCCTCGTTCTGGTTCAAGTAGTAACTTCTGAATAGCCCAGCAAACACTGGAGCAATCCGGCAGGTCACAACCTGCAGCTGACCGACCACAGCGGTGCCGATAACAGATGAATACCAAAGCTGACCAATATAGTACTACGGGCAAGGAACTTAGATTTGTGACAACACTGCTGCAGTAAGATAAAAATAAATGCTGTATAGATTCGTGAAAGGGGTATTCGCAAGTTTCAATGTTATTCCCTTTCCATGGAATAGGAGATAACTTTCCAATTGCTGGAGGTCCAATTGATGGGGCCACTACCGAACCCAAGAACCAAGGCTCTTTAGAGCTCCAGTTCATGGGATCCCTGAGTACCTTGGTGATCAGAAAGCTATCAGCTATCCCACAAATAGGGGATAACTTTAAAACTTGAGTATGTCCCTTTAAGCTAGATGTACACTGCACACTTATTATAAAAGAGTGTTCCTCTCTGAAAATCGTGTAGTGTAAATAGGCTGCCGATCACTCGATGAACAAGCAAAATGCTCAACTGTTGGGTTAAAATTATTTTTAAGCAGGCTAAAAAATCATTGTTCTCGGCAGCACATCATCCTATATAAAAAGGACATGTCCTGCTGAGAACAATAGCAGTCTGTGTGCACAGAAAGGTCTATTATTGAATGTATGCATAGGAAATGGGGTATGCCTGTGTAAACAGGCTATTAAATGACCACAGATTAGTAAATGTGTAGCTGACTGGCAGTTGTTTAAAGGTACCTTCACACTCAGCAACTTTGCAACGAGAACGACAACGATCCGTGACGTTGCAGCGTCCTGGATAGCGATCTCGTTGTGTTTGACACGCAGCAGCGATCTGGATCCCGCTGTGATATCGCTGGTTGGAGCTAGAAGTCCAGAACTTTATTTGGTCATCAGGTCGGCGTGTATCGTCGTGTTTGACAGCAAAAGCAACGATGCCAGCAATGTTAAACATGGAGCTAAAGACCTGTGAGAACGATAAGTGCGTCGCCGTTACGTCACAGGATCGCTCCTGCATTGTTCTGGAGCTGCTGTGTTTGACGTCTCTACAGCGACCTAAACGGCGACGCTCCAGCGATCGGCTCGTTGTCTATATCGCTGCAGTGTCGCTGAGTGTGACGGTACCTTAAGTCGCAAGTTGAGAGGTATAAAATCACCCTTAGTCCTCATTCACACATCTTTTTTTTCAGTAAAGAAACAAGAGACCATATTTGATAGGGGACGGCATACAATTTTCATCAATTTTTGGTCCGTGTCCGTTTTTTACCATCAGTGTGGCATTAGTTCTTCCTACATGCCCCAAAAAAACAATTTCCAAGGTTTTCCTTCTCATTAAACAGTAAAGGCAGAGAGCATCCGGATTACACACGGAAGGAATGTGTGATAAGTGCTGTAATTTTTCTTCAAAGACCAATTAATTTGAATGTGAAAATTTGATACGTGACTCAGATTAAAACTGTCATGTAGAATCGTAGACAGTCCATAAAAAAATAAACATCGTCACGCAAACAGTTCCATAGACTATAATGGTTACATGTTCTGTCCATGAAAAACATGAACATGTACTTGAAAAACAGACGTCTGAAGGTTTAGGTTCTGGTCTAAGCTTAGCTAGAGTTGGACTACACTGTGTGCACAAATATGAGCCAGTTTGTATTTGTGATGATTCATTTTATTATTGGACAACAACAGTCCTGTTGGCCAATCCAAAAAGGATAATAAACCTGAAACATAAATATTCAAGAAAGTAAAAGTGAGGTTTTGTTGTACTTGGGAAAATATCTGAGTGTACAGAATTATTGGGCAACTAAACCAAAAATGAAAATTTTACCATCTCATTCGTTCTTTTTCATCTATTAAAGTAAGAATAATAACCAAACAACCCAAAATATATATAAAAATACATTTCTGACATCTAAAAAAATATATATCAGTGACCAATAAAGCCCTCCTTCTTTTCAGTAACTGTTATAAGCCATCCATGCATGGATTCTGTCAGTTTCTTCATTTGTTGGTGATCAACTTTTTGGGCAGCTCCAACCCACATTCACCGTAAATCTCTCATTTAAGAAGGGCCCACAAATTCTCAATAGAGTTTAGGTCCATGTCATTGTTCTTTCACTTTTAACCACTTCACCCCAAAGCCTGTTTTCATCTCCTGACTAGGACAAATTTTAGAATTTTACAATTGACCAGCATCACATTATGAGGTAATAGATCTGGAAAACTTCAACATATCTCAGTGACTCTGAGATAGTTTTTTCGTGACATGTTGTCCTTCATATCAGTGGTAAATTTTGATCAAGATGATTTGCATTTATTTAATTTTCAAACTTTTAATTTTTATTTTCTTACTCTACACTAGATAAAAAAAAGAGAACAAATCACATTTACCACATGACTACTTTACATCAGCATCATTTTTGAAACACAATTTTTCTTTGTTCGGTATTTAGAAGGATTAAAAGTTAATCAGCAATTTTTTCAACAAAATTTGTAAAAACTACTGTTTTTTTTTTCATTTTAATTTGAAGTGACTATGAGGAGCCTAGGTGACAGAAAATGCCCAAAAGTGACACAATTTTAAAAACTGCACCCCTCAAAGAGATCAAAATCTTATTCAAGAAGTTTATTAACTCTTTAGGTGCTTCACAAGAATTAAATGTGGAAGGAAAAATACAAATTTAATTTTTCCCACAAAAAAATGTTGCTTTAGCCCCATATTTTTCATTTCCACAAGGGTTATAGGAGAAAATGAATGGGACACCTGAGTACATTGATACCCCATTTGTTGTGGAAAACAACTCTTGGGGTGCACGGCAGGGCTCGGAAAGGAAGGGGCATCATTTGACATTTTGGAGAGCAAAACTGGCTGGAATAGATAGTGTACACAATGTCATATTTGCAGAGCCCCTGATGTGCCTTAACAGTGGAAACCCACTACCAGTGATGCCATTTTGGAAACTGCACCTTTCAAAGAAGTTATTTAGAGGTGTGATGAGCACCTTGAACCCACAGGTGCTTAACAGAATTTTATAATATTGAGCAGTGGAAATGAAATTTTTTTTTGCAAAAACGGTGCTTTAGCCCCCAATTTTTCTTTTTCACAAAGGTAACAAGAGAAAATAGACCCCAAAATTTGTTGTGCAATTTTTTTTCTAAATACATCGATAACCCATATATTTTAGAAAACTACTGTTTCGGCACACTGCAGAGTTCGGAAGAGAAGGAGCGCCAATTGAAATCTGAAGTGCAATTTTAGCTGGAATAGATTGCGGATGCCATGTGACATTTGAAGAGAATGCCAAAACAACAGAAACCCCGACAAGTGACCTAATTTTGGAAGCTACACCTATAACGGAATTAATCAGGCACAAAATTGTATAATAGTGGGCTTAGTAAATTTTACAAATTTCCTTTTTTTTTCCACTAAAATGTTCCTTTTACCCCAATTTTTATTTTTCATAAGCGATAATAAAGAGAAAATGAATGGTACAATTTGTTACACAATTTCTCCTGAGTATGCCAATACCCCATTTGTGATTGAAAACTTCTTTTGAGGCACAGTGCAAAGCTCAGAAAGGAAAGAGCTCCATTTTGCAGTGCAGATTTTGGTGGAATGGTATCACGGGGTTACCGTGACATAGTTACATAGTTATTAAGGTTGAAAGAAGACTGTAAGTCCATCTAGTTCAACCCATAGCCTAACCTAACATGCCCTAACATGTTGATCCAGGGGAAGGCAAAAAAAACCCATGTGGCAAAGAGTAACTCCACCATGGGGAAAAAAATTCCTTCCCGACTCCACATACGGCAATCAGACTAGTTCCCTGGATCAACGCCTTATCAAGGAATCTAGTGTATATACCCTGTAACATTATACTTTTCCAGAAAGGTATCCAGTCCCCTCTTAAATTTAATTAATGAATCACTCATTACAACATCATACGGCAGAGAGTTCCATAGTCTCACTGCTCTTACAGTAAAGAATCCGCGTCTGTTATTATGCTTAAACCTTCTTTCCTCCAGACGTAGAGGATGCCCCCTTGTCCCTGTCTCAGGTCTATGATTAAAAAGATCATCAGAAAGGTCTTTGTACTGTCCCCTCATATATTTATACATTAACATAAGATCACCCCTTAGTCTTCGTTTTTCCAAACTAAATAGCCCCAAGTGTAATAACCTATCTTGGTATTGCAGACCCCTCAGTCCTCTAATAACCTTGGTCGCTCTTCTCTGCACCCGCTCCAGTTCAGCTATGTCTTTCTTATACACCGGAGACCAGAACTGTGCACAGTATTCTAAGTGTGGTCGAACTAGTGACTTGTATAGAGGTAAAATTATGTTCTCCTCATGAGCATCTATGCCTCTTTTAATACATCCCATTATTTTATTTGCCTTTGTAGCAGCTGCCTGACACTGGCCACTGAATATGAGTTTGTCATCCACCCATACTCCCAGGTCTTTTTCATTGACGGTTTTGCCCAGAGTTTTAGAATTAAGCACATAGTTATACATCTTATTACTTCTACCCAAGTGCATGACCTTACATTTATCCCCATTAAAGCTCATTTGCCATTTATCAGCCCAAGCTTCTAGTTTACATAAATCATCCTGTAATATAAAATTGTCCTCCCCTGTATTGATTACCCTGCAGAGTTTAGTGTCATCTGCAAATATTGAAATTCTACTCTGAATGCCCCCTACAAGGTCATTAATAAATATGTTAAAAAGAAGAGGGCCCAATACTGACCCCTGTGGTACCCCACTGCTAACCGCGACCCAGTCCGAGTGTGCTCCATTAATAACCACCCTTTGTTTCCTGTCCCTGAGCCAGCTCTCAACCCACTTACACATATTTTCCCCTATCCCCATTACTCTCATTTTATGTAACAACCTTTTGTGTGGCACCGTATCAAAAGCTTTGGAAAAGTCCATATATACTACGTCCACTGGGTTCCCTTGGTCCAGTCCTGAACTTACCTCTTCATAGAAGCTGATCAAATTAGTCTGACATGAACGGTCCCTAGTAAACCCGTGCTGATACTGGGTCATGAGGTTATTCCTCTTCAGATACTCCAGCATAGCATCCCTTAGAATGCCCTCCAGGATTTTACCCACAGTAGAGGTTAAACTTACTGGCCTATAATTACCGAGTTCAGTTTTTGCCCCTTTTTTGAATATTGGCACCACATTTGCTATACGCCAGTCCTGTGGTACAGACCCTGTTATTATGGAGTCTTTAAAGATTAAAAATAATGGTCTATCAATGACTGTACTTAGTTCCTGCAGTACTCGGGGGTGTATCCCATCCGGGCCCGGAGATTTGTCAATTTTAGTTATTTTTAGACGCCGCTGTACTTCCTGCTGGGTTAAGCAGGTGACATTTAATGGGGAATTTTTATCACTAGTCATTTTGTCTGCCATGGGATTTTCTTTTGTAAATACTGATGAAAAAAAGTCATTTAGCATATTGGCTTTTTCCTCATCCTCATCCACCATTTCACCCAGACTATTTTTAAGGGGGCCAACACTGTCATTTTTTAGTTTCTTACTATTTATATAGTTAAAGAATATTTTGGGATTATTTTTACTCTCTCTGGCAATGAGTCTCTCTGTCTCAATCTTTGCTGCCTTGATTTGCTTTTTACAGAATGTATTTAATTTTCTGTATTTATTTAATGCCTCCTCACTACCTACTTCCTTTAATTCTCTAAATGCTTTCTTTTTGTCCCTTATTGCGCCCCTTACAGCTCTATTTAGCCATATTGGTTTCCTCCTATTTCTAGTATGTTTATTCCCATACGGTATATACTGTGCACAGGTCCTATCCAGGATGCTAATAAATGTCTCCCATTTTCTTTGTGTATTTTTGTGTCTCAGGATATCGTCCCAGTTAATTGCACCAAGATCCTCTCTCATCCGTTGGAAATTTGCCCTCCTGAAGTTTAGTGTCCTTGTCACCCCCCTACTACCCATCTTACATCTGACAATGTGGAGCCAGAAGACCGCAGCGTCTGATTGCTCATATCCGGCGCTGAGAAGAAGCACTTCTACTTCACTTTAAATGGGTTTATTTCTTCTGGCAGAACAGGGATTAATCGGCCATGTTGGAAATCACTATGCTCACAGCTGTGCTCGGTTAGCCACTCCTTTTACCTTTATAATCTGGGCTCTGTTACTAATCCTCATCAGAGCTAGCATTTGCTGCATGACTAATGGTGGGAGAGGAGCACATATGAGAAGTAGAGTTGAAGGAGTTATTAGTGACTGTTACTTAGTTTGTATGGGTGGTAATTCCTTATCCTTCACTGTTTTTGTTGGGCAGTGAAGAAAAAATAATTAAATTTTTAATACAAGAATTTTCTTTTAGCATAATACAGAGCCCTTAAGTGCCAGAAGAGCAGAATCCCTCCTATAGTGACCCCATTTTGCAAATTATACTCCCGTGGAATTTATCTATTGGTACAGTGACGATTTTGACACCAAGGGTTTTTTCTAGAAACAAGCAGTAGGGGATGTTACTGAGTGAAAATTGCAAATCTGCCATTGTAGTCCCTGTAAATTGCAGTGCCCAGTACATTGTACAGCGCATCCATTATACCCAGCTTGTTCTTCTGGAGACACATACCCATAAATTAAATCGGGCTCCCATCCCTACAGAAATACCAAACATGTGGACTCTAAATGTGATTTAAGTACACTTTGGGGATCAGAAGGGAAGGGGGCATTTGGATTTGGAAGTGCAAAATTCACTGGATTTTGTTTAGGAGGTGAGGAGCCACAGTGCTTTTCCAGAGCCTTTGTGCTACCAGTAATGTGGAAGCCTCCTATATTTCCATTGATGGATGTTGGACCTGAGTAGGGATTCCAACGGATCATAGGCAAGACAGAATACACAGTGTCTCAACATGCCTCATTATAGGGAAACTTCCGCTGGGGGTTATGTCTGAATCTCGTATTTCAGAGCTTTACACAGACACCCCAGTGTAAGCGCTCAGCGTAGAGCGCAGGATAAATGTGAGCCGAGCCTACTGTCATCTTTGGGAGGCAGAATAAACAAATCAATAGCAGGTCAAGAACTGGTTTGATTTATTTTAGACAGATTTATTTTGAGATCTATAATTTTTCTATATTTCTGCTGACAGTCATTTTAGGGTTTGATTTTTCTTTTCTGATTTTTGGGAGGCAGCATTAACAAAAAACAGCAGTGTAGGATATTTGTTTTCTGCCGTTCACCGTGTGGTAAAAGTGATAAGACAGCTTTATTCTTCAGTTCAGTAAAATTACCGAGATACCACATTTATTTAGTTTTTTTTAATGTTTTGCCATTTTAACACAATAAATATTATTTTATAGAAAAATAATTGTTTTGCATCTCTATGTTCTGAGAGCTATAACTTTTTTATTTCTGCGCTGATGGAGCTGCATGGTGCCTTGTTTTTTGAAGGACAAGATGACAATTTCAGTCATATAATTTTTATTTACATTTGTCTTTTTTATCATGTTTTATTCCACTTTTTGTTCAGCATTATGATGAAAAAGCATAGTTTTTTGCCATTTTTTCTTTCAGGTGTTCAAGTGGGGTTAACTAGTGTGACAAATTTATAGGTGAAGTTGTTTCGGACACGTCGATACCAAATATGTGTACTTTTTTGTTTTTACATAAATATACGTATTTCTTGGTATAATTTTTTAAATGTATTTTAACTTTTTTTCTTAGTACCTCTATGGGAATTAACTTTTATTACACCGTTAGATGGCACAATGTATTGCAATGCACCAGCACTGTAATGCATTATATCTGTGAGTGTTACACTGACAGAAATCGCTTAGACCATGCTCCAGGCATGGTCTAACATGCTACCATAGCTAACAGACCAGGCTGTCATGACTACAATCGGCAGCTCGAGATTACATCGCAGGGGTGTTGATGGTGTAGGAGAGGGAGCCCCCTCCCTCTCTTAGATGCTTAAATGCTGCGTTCGCTATTGGTCACAGTATTTTGGGGGATAAACAGCCAGGGCTGTGACAGCGGGAGTTCTGCTATCACTGAAGCAGAGCTCCCGGCGGCAATCTTGTGGACACAGCTCCTGTGCCCCGCTCGATTGCTATAACGTAACTGAACGTTACTGGTGGGGAACCCTAGAGGTGTATCTAGGTTTCCTGACACCCGGGACAAGAATTCAGTTTTGTGGCCCCCGCCCGCCCCCAAGCACATATGTGATTTGCACAATTAGGCTGAAGTCACACTACTAGCGAATACGGTTGAGTGCTATGCGAGAAAACTTTGCATAGCACTCGGACCAAGGTTAATCTATGGGGCAGCTCACATCACCATATTTTTTCTCAGGCATATTTGACGTGCGTGTAAAATCGCAGCATGCTGCGATTGTACTCGTATATCGTCTGAAGCTCACCAATGCAAGCCTATGGGTGCGAGGAAAACTCTGACACCACATAGACCATTCGTCTAGCTTGCGACAAATACGCACACATGTTCCTCATCATTTCAGCCCATTGAGCCATTAAATTCAATGGGGAAAAGCAGTGAGAGATATAAAGCAAAACGCATGTCATACAGATGTCATACGGATACATAGGTGCAAGAAAATTGCATCATCGCATTGCAAATGCATTACACACGGATGACCATACGGTGAACACTTGTGCGACTCTCGTCTCTGGAGTCATTCTCTTTATTTTCTTCTTCATCTTGTCCAGACCTCATGATGAGTTTTCTCATCCACAGTTAGTCTCTGCAGTCTTCCGTCTTCTCCGGGCTTGTGCAGCACATGCCCACATGACGCCCTTAAAGATATCAGAGTCATTATAATAATCCTGAATAAAAAACATCTGTTGTACACTAAGCCCCTGAATTAATAATTGCCCTCACTATATTCCTTGCATAGACTATGACCCCCACACTGCCTCTCTTATGGTACATGCTCTCCACATTGCCCCCTCTTTTCCATTCTGGGCATATTCTTCACACTGGGCCCCCTATAATGCCCAGTCTCTATACTATGCCACCTCACCACACTCTCATTCCTTGGTATACTGTCCCCTCCTTGCTGTGCCCTAACACTGTCCCCCATGCTACCTCCCCACACTACTCAGTCTCTATTCTGTGCCCGCTCACACTTTTCTTCTCCCATACTGTCTCCTCGCACTATTCCCCTCAAGTCTCCTAACACGTTTCCCCCTCCTCATACATTTACCCTCTCACCTTCCATACTGCCTCCCCACACATCCCTGACTCCTTATACTGTGTCCACATACATTTTCCCCTCGCTCCTCATACTTTGTCCACACCCATACCCCCATTCTCCATACTGTGTCAGTGCCCACCCCCCCATACATGCCCCCTAGATCACCTCTTTCTCCTCTCATGTGTCTTCAAATTTTTCTTGCTCCCCATGTTGTGTCTTTACTTGTCCCTTCTTTTCTCCCCAAACTTGTGTCCTCAAATCATCCCCCATTACATAAAATCTCTCCCAGGCCCGATACAGTAACTACCCCCACACACAGTAACTACCCCACACACACACAGTAAATACCCCTACACAGTAAATACCCCCTAAGCAAAAAATACACTAAATCTCCCCCAGCCCTGTTACACTAAATATTCCCATCACAATATATCTCCCCCAGGCACATTACAGTAAATCTCCCTCCACACACTGTAAATACCCCCAATCAGTAAATATCCCCCAGCCCCATTACCAGAAATACTACCATCACAGTAAATGTCCCCCAGGCCCGTTACAGTAAATACCCCACACACACACACAGTAACTACCTCCCCCACGCAGTAAATTCCCCTCCACACACAGTAAACCCTCCCCCAAGCAGTAAATACCCCCCCAGCTTTGGTGTCTTCGGTATTCGGAGCCATAACCACCAATGCTTTCGGCACCGGCGAATGATGCCAGCAGCGTGATCACATGACCTGATCACACTGCAGATGTCACTCTGACCCAGCGTTCAGAACTTCAATTATAATCACATCTGAAAGACTCGAGTATAATTGATCATTGGAAGCTCAGAGAACCGCCGACTCCCAGTACGGGAGATGGCAAAATGCACTTTGGATCGTCGCATGCCCCCGCTGACTCCCACCCCTCCCCCAAATACGCCTATGAAAAAAAATATGAAATTATGAACCTGTGCTTCGGAGGAGCTATTGGGATTATCTAAGTGCTCCCTCTGACAGGGATTCTAGAGTAATATGTATAGAAACCACTCAACCTACAGTGATAGTGTGTACAGAATAGATTAGTAGCCTTATAGTGCGTTCATAGAAAAATAAATTTGGCATGTATATAGGGTTGAGCGAAATGGATCGGACAAATTCAAATATCGCTGACTTTCGGCAAAGTCGGGTTTCATGAAACCCGACCCGATCCTAGTGTGGGATCGGCCATGAGGTCGGCGATCTCCGCGCCAAAGTCGTGTTTCATATGATGCGTTCACCGCCATTTTTCAGCCAATGAAGGAGGACGCAGAGTGTGGGCAGCGTGATGACATAGGTCTCGGTCCCCACCATCTTAGAGAAGGGCATGACAGTGATTGGCTTGCTTTCTGTGGCGTCACAGGGGCTACAAAGGCAAGTAAATCAGGCAGCACACTGCAGCGCTGAAACATGCAAACATGAAACATGAAAACTGAACTGCATTACTGCACTAGAAATATGAAAAAATTAGAGCGTTTAGCGCATAAAAATGGCCAATTTAATGTGTACCTGGTAGCCACTGGTAATGCAGTTCAGTTTTCATGTTTCATGTTTGCATGTTTCTGCGCTGCAGTGTGCTGCCTTATTTACTTGACTGTATATGAGTTGGTGACTCTAAGTTCAGCACCTGTTCACACTTAGTCTATGTTTGGATGTGACGGTCAGTTTTTTTTAAATGTATTCTTTAGCCTTCTGACTGAGCACTCCGCCTCCTAGCCACAGGTGTTTTAATCGCAACAGGTCCATTACCCCTCCACAGAGAGAGAGAATGTTAGTCTAAGAAGAGGTTTCACAGGTACCCATTCAGATTGAGTTGTTTATTCTCAGCGAGGAAATGAAAGCGTAAGACCTGGTACAGCGCTGCAGTGTGCTGCCTTATTTACTTGACTGTATATGAGTTGGTGACTCTAGGTTCAGCACCTGTTCACACTTAGTCTATGTTTGGATGTGAAGGGGCTATAAAGGGGCGTGCTGTTATGATCTGGTGGCCTAGGAGCAGCATGAGACGCACTCTGGGGAAGGTGGTATCTGTTCTGACCGCGGACCCTGAACTTAACACCGCAACTAGAAGTAGCCGTGGGATGTACCTACTGATCCTAGACACCTCGACACAGCCGGAGGACTAATTAACCCTATAGATAGAAAAGGGAAAACTATCTCGCCTCAGAGAAAATTCCCAAAGTACAGACAGCCCCCCACAAATATTGACTGTGAGAGGAGAGGAAAAAACATACACAGGCTGAAAACAGGATTTAGCAAAGGAGGCCAATCTAGCTAAATAGGAAAGATAGGACAGAGAACTATGCGGTCAGTATTAAAATACTAGGAAATATCCACCACAGAAAATACAAAAACTCCACATCTAACTAAAGACATGGAGGGTATATCTGCCTCTCCCGAGATTCCAGCCTGGCTGCATAAATCCTTACACAGATTAAGCTGGACAAGAAAAAACATGAAATGCACTGAACAATAAGGCCCACAAAATGAGGGCTGCAAAAACAAGCAGGACTTATCTTGGAGAAAAGAACAGCAAGCAGGAGAGACCAGGAAGGGATGTGAATCCTCCAGAAACAATGGACAACTGGCACTGACTAAAGGATGAAGCCAGACTAAATAGCCCAGTCCAAAGTGGATACACCTGATGACTGCTGTGAAGGACAGACAGCAGCGCTACCACTTATAACCACCGGAGGGAGCCCAAGAACAGAATTCACAACAGCGTGCACGTCGTCCGCCATCTTACTTCTGCCGAGCTTAGCATAGGGAGAGGTTGCTGCAGCTTCATTAGAAGAAGGGATATAGTTAGGGAGGGAAGATTAACCCCCAAACCGCTTGTGCTGTAGCGATTTCCACTGTCCAACACCACCTTTTTTTTGCAGGGACAGTGGAGGGTATATTTTTGTGCATCAGCTCTGTAGCTTATTAGGCTGCCTTATAAGGCTCCCTGATAGCTGCATTGCTGTTTGCACGCTGCTGTGCAAACCAACTACTTTTTTAAAAGCAAAATCCTGTTGCTCCTTTCAGCACAGTTATCTTGTTTATTTGTCCACACTTTTGTGTGCAGCAGTCCTTTTTATTGCTGCCATACTTGTCCTGAGATCATTGTAGGGAGATTGAAATTGTACTACAGTCCTTGCATTTTTTCATATATCTTCCAGCCACTTTCTGCCACTTACATTGTGTTGTTTTATACACTGGGCCTGAGTTTTGGTTCAGTCTCCCACAAAAAAAGGGAGATTCAAATTCTCACAAAGTGGATATACTACAGTCCTGTTAGTTTGTCGTATATCAGCCAGCCACTTTCTGCCACTTACATTGTGTTGTTTTATGCACAGGGCCTGAGTTTTGATTCAGTCTCCCAAAAAATAGGGAGATTTAAATTCTCAACAAGTTTATATACACCTTCTACCTTGTTTTACAGTACCATATAACGGTTGTTATTTTGGTTAGATTTTCCAAAAAATTAGGAAGTCTGGTGGAAGAGCCCGTGGGCGGTCGTTGCCAGCTGGTACTGATGGTGGTGGTGCATCTGGTGGTAGTGGCAAAAGCACAATACCACCTAAGGCTGGAGGTGTTGAGCCAGCGTCATCGTCTGGCTATACAAGGCCTCGAAGGCTCCCTTATCTGGGAGTAGGAAAACAGCTTTTAAAGCCGGAGCAGTTGTCCCTCACAGGTCATTCCCCTTTGATTACTGGGCATCTAAAATAGACACCTGGTCTGAATTGGCAGAATATGCATTATAGGAGCTCGCTTGCCCTGCTGCTAGTGTGCTGTCAGAAAGAGTCTTCAGTGCTGCTGGTTCAATACTGACCGAAAAAAGGACACGTCTGGGTACCTGTAATGTTGATGATATAACCTTCATTAAAATGAACCAATCATGGATTTCAAATTATTTGGCCCCACCTTCCCCTGCTGACACGTAGCTTGCCTGAAAAATGTCTTGCTTTTGGCCTCCTCTTACCGACTGCTCCAATTCCTCCATTTGCAGCTGCTGAATGTCCAGCATAGGCCATTTTTATACCTCCCTAAATGGGCTGACTCCCCCATAGGGCCGTGGTCACCACCTGGCGCAAGCACCCGTGCGAGTGCCGTTTGCCTGGACAGGTGGGTGTGCCCACTCTTGGGCGACGGCACTGGCACAGGGTCCCTCATAGTGCAATGAAGTGTCTCTGACGGTGGTGGTACACAACCAATGTCAGACACACCGTCATAATATGAGGGGCCCTGTGCCAGTACCGCCGCCCACGAGAGAGTGTTCCCCCCCAGCTCGAATAGTGCTCTATCACTTGCAATACTTACCTCTCCCTGCTCTACCACTGTGTAGTCTGTGCTGTTAAATCCTTCAATGGCACTGCCAATACAAATTTGTTGAAATGATAGATGATAGTTAAAATATACAAGGGCCCTGGCCTCCATTTAGACCAGTTAATACTTTGTGCCTACTACTACTGTCTGCTACTCAGCAGAGGAGCCCACCCCTATACCTAGCTATGCCACCTGTTTATTTATTAACAATTTTTTGGCAGACATTTAGACCACTTTATTATTTGGGCCTACTAACTGTGTCTGCCCCTCATTACAGTTGTCCTCCACTGAACAAAGCAATGCCGCCTGTTTAGTCCTGCTACCAATTTTGAACTGCATTTAGCCCACTTTATTATTTGGGCCTACTAACTGTGTCTGCCACTCATTACAGTTGTCCTCCACTGAACAAAGCAATGCCGCCTGTTTAGTCCTGTTACCACATTTGAACTGCATTTAGCCCACTTTATTATTTGGGCCTATATCTGTGTTTCCTCCTCATCCTGCCCATTGCCCAGCCACTGTTAAATGAGTCTGCTGGTACATTGACCCAGACCACTACATTCCCCTTGCACTCTACACAGCCAGAATCTGACCCTGCTGAAAGTCAGGTTCCCCTTCCCGCATACTATACCACCTAACACAGGGACAAAGAGGAAGGTGCAGATGAAAGTGCAGGTTCCTTCATCAGGTGGGGGGGCATACTCGTTGGCGACGTCACTGGCACAGGGCCCCTCATAGTACGCAAAAGTGTCTCTGCCGGTGGGAGGCGCCACCCGCCGTCAAACACACTGCTGTACTATGAGGGGCCCTGTGCCAGTGCCAATGCCAATGAGTGGGCCCCCACTGCTTGCTCAGGATCACAGCACTTGCAAAGTTGAAATACTTACCTCTCCCTGCTCCACCGCCGTGACGTATTCCGCGTTTCCTGGGAGCACGAAAATCTTGAGCCAGCCCTACCCCCCCACAACTTTAGCCAAATGACCCCCAGTTTTCAATGCCTAACTATTATTATAAAGTAAATTAAGATTGACAAGCTTAAGTAATAAGAATTGATGTTTTGGGATTAAAATGGGTACTGTAGGTGTTTTCCTGTCCTCCACTCACTGCCGACTTTGATTCCCCATTGACTTGCATTGGGTTTTGTGTTTCAGTCGGCCCCCGACTTTTCGCAATAATAGGCCGATTTCACCCGACCCGACTTTTGACAAAGTCGGGTTTTGCGAAACCTGACTCGATCCGAAAAAAGTAAAAGTCTCTCAACTCTACATGTATATTTATTGAAAATGTTGGGCTTTAGAGCACACACATAAAGCTAGTGTTTCAATGCAGGTGGAAATATTTTCCTAAATGCAAATTCAAGAGGTGCTAATTTGCATATGATATGGCCACATAATCAGGCTTGAGGTTTTGTTGTATTCCCCACTAAAAACAATTAGTAGCAGACAATATACAACCAGCAGGGATATATTTGCTCAACAATACCTCGTGGAATACTGATTGCTTCAGATCAACACGTGAGAGTTCACTATTTCCTGTAGGTTAAGGAAGTGACAACAGGGCCATGTCTCTTTAAAGTGCTGCGTGCATGGAATCAACACATGGTTATCCACTTTTCCTGTAATGAACAAGTGTGATTATCCAGTAACTAGCAGGATATCTAAGGACAGTCACAGTGCAATAGTTCATCGACACTTTATATGTGGAGTGCCATACATGTCTATTATATTGTCTTTGTCTATTCAAAGTGACAGCTCTGCAGGTGATAGTGATTCTATAAAAGCAAAGGAGTTTAAACCCCAACTATAGGTGTGTGGTGGAAGGACAGTGTCCTGACCAACAGGTTTTACCTTGTGGAGGCTTGTAGTGTGAGGACAGTGTCCATATCCAGCACCTTTTACCTCAAGGAGACTTGCGGTTGCAGCTGCTTCTTTTAGGGCATTACCTTTGACGTTTCACACAGCAGAAGCGAGCACTTTGAGAGGTGCGCTTTTTAAAATGGTGTTTTTTTGGTATTTTATGTCATATAGGCCCCTGAAAGACACTTCAAATGTGACTTGGTCCCTAAAAAATGGTTTTATCAATTTTGTTGGAAAAATTAGAAATCGCTGGTCAACTTTTAACCCTTCTAATTTCCTAAAAAAAAATATATATATTTAAAAAATGATGCTGAAGTGAACTAGACATGTGGAAAACGTTATTTATTAACTATTTTGATTGGGATAACTCTCGGGCACAAGGGCATAAAATTTCAAAGTTTTCAAATCGCAAAATTATTTTCAAATTGTCAAATTTTAAATATTTTCATAGATAAATGCAAATCATATCAACCAAAGTTTAGCACTGACAAAGTACAACATGTCATTAAAAAAACATTCTCAGAATCACTGGGATTTGTTCCAGAGTTATTATCTCATGAAGTGACATTGGTCAGAATTTAAAAAATTGGCCTGGCCAAGTAGGTGAAAACGGGCAGGGCCAACATCACAACTGGGAACCTGGGCAAGTGTCGGGGCACTGGAAAGACGGGGGGGGGGGGGCACTCACGGTCGGGGACACTGTCATGCTGTGAGTCGGCACCTTAAACTGTTTCAAATACTCACTCTCCCCATTTGCCGCTGCTACAATCTCCGCTGTGTCTTCTGACTCTGTGACGTCTCAGTTCAGAGGGCGAGCTGATGACATTACAGTGCGCCCTCTGTGCAGAGAGTCAGAAGACGCTGAGGAGACTGGAGCAGTGGAGACCGCAGCAGCGGGGAACAGGGATAGGTGAATATTTTATTTATTTTTCTTTTTTATAAATGGAGAATTATATGGGGCCCATTATACTGTATGGAGCAATATGAGGGGACCATGTTACTGTATGGAGCAAAATATGGGGCCCATTATGCTGTATATAGCACTATGTAAGCCATTATACTGTAAAATGTAACATATGGAACCTATTATACTGTACAGAGCAATATATGGGGCCCATTTTACTGTATGGAGCAATATATGAGGCCCATTATACTGTATGTAGCACTATGTGGGGCTTATTATACTGTATGGAGCACTATATGAAGCCCATTACACTGAATGGAGAACTATGTGGGGCCATGATACTGTATGAAGCACTATATGGGGCTCATCCAATATACTACTGTATATGTTGCACTATGTAGGGCCATTATACTGTATAGAGAAATATATGGGGCCCATTATAAGGTACAGTTGTGGCCAAAAGTATTGACACCCCTGCAATTCTGTCAGATAATACTCAGTTTCTTCCTGAAAATGATTGCAAACACAAATTCTTTGGTATTATTATCTTCATTTAATTTGTCTTAAATGAAAAAACACAAAAGAGAATGAAGCAAAAAGCAAAACATTGATCATTTCACACAAAACTCCAAAAATGGGCCAGACAAAAGTATTGGCACCCTCAGCCTAATACTTGGTTGCACAACCTTTAGCCAAAATAACTGCGACCAACCGCTTCCGGTAACCATCAATGAGTTTCTTACAATGCTCTACTGGAATTTTAGACCATTCTTCTTTGGCAAACTGCTCCAGGTCCCTGATATTTGAAGGGTGCCTTCTCCATACTGCCATTTTTAGATCTCTCCACAGGTGTTCTATGGGATTCAGGTCTGGACTCAGGGCCGGACTGGCCATTTGGCAATTCTGGCAAATGCCAGAAGGGCCTATCTGGTTGTGGGCTGCCTTGTCTGCTATGTTGTTAACAGAATCAGTGTTCTCAAGATACCCATACTGTTAAGAGTTGTGATGGAGCACCAAGTTGTTGTTGTTACCCCAGCAGGTCACGGGTATCATGAGATATATTTTTTTAGGGTTCAGAATCATTGTAAGCCGAAGCATCAGAGGATATAATAACAACATTAGAAAAAAGCAAGTAAAGGGAACATATTTACCCAGTATAGACCACCAGCCAGGGACCCACGACACCCGACGCACGTTTCGCTCAGGAAAGCTTCGTCCAGGGGTGAACCCTTAAAAATGTTACCATTTGTTGATACTTATACTTATTCCTAGCTGGTACTTTGCAGTTTATTTGTATATAAACTATTATTTTATCATATATATGCACTGGCTTTGGGTTCATTGTCATTGACGGCTGTGGTATCAGGTGTATTATTAATGTTTTATATATAAGTCCTTTGAATATGTGATTACTTTGCTGTCATTATGATGATGCTGATATTGTGAAGGTTACTCCATATTGACTGTTACCACTTTTTCCAGCCATACCTTGTGGTTTTTCTGTATTTTTTGGTTCCCCTTGGTTATATATGGTATTTATTTGATTTTATTGGTGTTATAATAAAATTTATATATTTTATTAGATAAACTTCTCTGCCATATATTACAATCCCCTTGTCCGGGGTTACCTTTCAGGAGTTCCACTCCTCATGCTGACTTCACGTCAGTCCCAGGTCCTCAACACAGACCGTCCAGGTCTACGGTCTCCAGGTGCTTCCAGGACGACTCCACTCCCACGAGCCTCCAACACTGACCGTCCAGGTCTACGGTCTCTAGGTGCTTTCAGAACGACTCCACTCCCAGGAGCCTCCAACACTGATCGTCCAGGTCTACGGTCTCTAGGTGCTTTCAGGACGACTCCACTCCCAGGAGCCTCCAACACTGACCATCCAGGACCTACAGCACACAGGCCACTCTGCAGTGTCCAGCCAGGACACATGGAAGTCTGTCCACATTTGCAGACTACCAAACACTCCCACCATGTGCTACACACACCTCCTTTACATAGGTGTAACCACACCCAGGTACCTGTCACATGGCCAGTCAGGTGAGCGTGACATCACCATAGGTCCTTAAACACAAAACCATCTTAGGTGTTCAGACACGTCTCTTTGGGTGGGTTTGTAGGTGACTGGACCCACCCATCTCTCCAATCACCTGGAAGCCTTCCCAATGTAAACAAATCCCTCAGCAGTAGATCTGCTTGAGCAAAACATAACCAGGCTTCCATCACAGGGCCACCCACCTCTGCGATACATATCGGTCATTCACAACACTGCCAATCACTGTTTCATCACAACTATGCCTCCAAGTGCATCTTGAAGTGCACACACAGCGCCCCCTGGCTGTAACATTGGTCACTGCACCACAATACACCTAAATAAAATTCCTGGCACATTAGTATATGGGAGGGGGAAAACTTTTCAAGGTGGGTGGTGACCATGGCGACCATTTTGAAGTCGGCCATTTTGGATCCAACTTTATTTTTTCCAATGGGAAGAGGGTCATGTGACACATCAAACTTATTGAGAATTTCACAAGAAAAACAATGGTGTGCTTAGTTTTTAACGTAACTTTATTCTTTCATGAGATATTTACAAGTTTCTCTTTGTTTACAGCCATTGACATGTCAAAGAAGTTAACATGTGAGGAGTGGATAGAAATTGTGTTGATGTCGTGGTGAACGCAGTATCCAGGTCACTGCAGCAGATTTCAATGCAATACACCCTACGCAAGAAAACTGTCACCATTCCTATGTTATTTAGGTGTATCCATATACTGTAAATGGCCCACCCAAAAAAGTTTGCCTCATCACTGAACTTAATGTTCTGTGTAAACTGAGGGTCCTGTTCCAATTTTTGTTTTGCCTATTCTGCAAACTCAGCGTGCCGATCTGGGTCATCCTTGTTGAGATGCTGAAGTAGCTGGATTTTGTAAGGGTGCCATTTGTGAGTAGCTAATATGCGCCGAAGGGATGTTTGACTGAAGCCAGACTGATGCCAGAAAAATAAAGTTGTATCCAAAATGGCTGACTTCAAAATGGCCACCATGGTCACCACGCATCTTGAAAAGTTTTTCCCCCTCCCATATACTAATGTGCCAGGAAACAGGAAGTTGATATCACCAACCATTCCCATTTTATTTAGGTGTATCCATATACATGGCCCACCCTGTACTATACCTATATTTCTCTGCTGTATCTGTGCATCATGAATAGTGGTATGTGTTAAAGGGGCCCACTGATACTCTTTCGCCCGGGGCTGACGAAAACCTGGAGCCGGCCATGGGTGAAGGGGGTTATAACTTTATTAATTTAGCAATATTACAGTAAAATTGTGTTCCCTTTTTATCTATTTCAACCAACAACAAAATTAAATACATCACATTTTAAACCCTTGATGACCCATGCCATAATAGTAGGAGACACAGGCGTCCTTGGAGGATTTGTGCTATACTATTAAAGCGCTGTGAAGAACAGAAATAAGTAAATGCTACATCATTAAGGACCAAACTAGATATTCAAGGGGTTAAAGGTTGGAAAGGAAAAAATAGTTTTACAGTGGATGACAGTACGCACCTAGGACTACTCCCTTATGTGTTCCAGAATAGTTCGCAGTAAGCTTTGTATACTGTTTCTGCTCCATTAACAACCGACTGGTGTGTAATATATGGTTAGCCGCCCAAAACCAGCAGATTGAGTGATAGGAAAACGTACAAAATTTCTGCCCTGAGATCTCATGCACATGACTATATGTTGGCTCTGCTTTGTATAGAGCCGTATTGATGCTGCTATACAGGTATATGCAGCCTATGCTTTACGTCCATATCTCGTCTGTTACAAAAATCATGGGAAATTGATAAAACCGTGGCATCATGGATTCCATACAAAGAGGACAATATCTTTGTCTGTACTGAGCCCAGCAAAGCCTCCATGGCAGAGTACGGAGGCCCCCGGCTTATGTGTTGGAAGCTGAATAGGCTGCTGCTTGTGGAAACCTTTCACTTCATCCTCTGATTTATTAGTCTGGCTACGGAAGAATATAAAGGACATAGTCAATCTGGATCTGGAAACCTAACCTTTTGCATTACACAAATTGTCAAGAGAAAGTATACAATCTAACTGCAGACTTTGATCCTGAAGGTCAGGAAAGAGCAGGTGCTAAGAAAAATAGCAAATGTTTAGTGTTCAAACAAAGATACAAAGTTGTAAAAAAAACACACAATGAAGATTAACTTCTGTTCATCTCCTTTCGGGCTCATACTCACTTGCGAGCAACTCGGATGAGTCTCGCATGTTAAAACCCGGCGCTGCTGCCGGCACTAAGATCGGAGCGTGCGGCCGCATAGGAATACATGCAGCCGCACGCTCCACTTCTCTGTGCCTGGTGCAGTGCCGGGTATTGCCGTGAGAGACTCATCCGAGTCTCGCACAAGTGAGGATGAGCCCTTAGTCTTCCTGTCAGAGGTTTATGTCAGGGCTATAAAGGTGCATCTACGCTGCACAATTATCTGGAAATGAATATATAAAAAGAAATTACCACCAGCTGCGTTCGACGCGGGTCGGGATGCGGCGACCCGCGTCGAACACAGCTGGTTGTAATTTATTTTTTTCTCTGCATCATCAAAACGACGCATGCAGAGGCATCCGCATACATCCGCACAACCTGCATGCCTAATGTTAAAGATAGGTACGCAGGCCGCATGCAGACGTAGGCGGAGCTGAGCGGCGGAGGTGCGGCCGTGGGCGGGGCTTCACGGAGGAAGTACGCAGCTCAGCAAAATGCTAGTGTGAAACTAGCCTAAGTAATTAGTGATCCATATTGTCTGCAGCCAAAATCTAAACCATTGGCTGTAAAAACACTAAGTATAAAATTCAGCTATTTGCTTTGATTTTGCTGGATTTTTTATGGAAACAGAAGAACTCCGTCAGGCTCAGCGGTTCACATAGTTCAGACAGCTCAAGCTCGGCTTATATAATGTCCAGCATAATGTCAGGATTAAACTGTCAATTTAACATTATACATCATCTTCCTCGGTTCCAAGAGACCTATTTTTTAATGTAGACAGTTTGTAGTTTGAAATCTGGTGACAGATCTGCTTTAATGTGTCTGTATTTGAAAACCCATATTAAGGCAGAAAGTCCTAACTCTACTGCATGTCTCAGGGATCTATGCTGTGGTTAGTCCAGGTCTTAAAGGGAAATTGCTATCAAGTTTTTGGTATTTAATCTGAGAGTAGCATGATTTAGGGGCTGAGACCCTGATTCCAGTGATGTGTCACTTGCTGGACTACATGCTGTCATTTTGATAAAATCACTGTTTTCTTTGCAGCACATCTAGCAGTGCTCAGAATGCTGATCTGTGTATAACTCCGCCCCCACCACTGATTGGCAGTGTCCTGTGTACACTGTACATTCACACAGCTGCTAATCAGTGAAATGGGGCGTCAGAGCAGTTGACTAGCAGGCACAAGACACCTTGTCCTGCAGTGTTAAGTTCTTGCCGATAAAATCCTGATTTTATTGAAACTTTAACACACAAGCTAGTAAGTGACAAATAACGTAATTAGGCTCTCAGACCCTACATCATGATGCTCTCAGATCACATAGTAAAAAGATTCCGTTTAAGACCAGTGGCCAGGGCCAGTACTTTTTCAGATTACACATTTGTTAGAGCAAGGCCCTTCGGCTGCTTTCACATATCAGTTTTTTGCCGTCAGGCTCAATCCAGCGAATTAAAAAAAAAGATCTGGCGAATGATGCCGCCGGATCCATTTTTTTCCCATAGCAACGGATTGCGCCGGATGGCCTCACGTTTCATCCGTCGTTCGCTGGCGAAAATTGTTGATCCGCGGCAGGAAAAAATGTACAAAGTTACGTTTTTGGTCTCCGGCGAAAAACCGGACAGCGCTGGCGGCGTCCAGCGTTTGCTACAATGGAACCCTATGGCACCAGATCCGTCAAATGGAGCATGCTCCAATTTTTTGGGGGGGATCCAATTAGCTGGATCAGTTTTTTTGGATACGTTTTTCACAACTTGCGACGGATCCATTTTTTTCAAAATTCGCCGGATTGTGCCTGACGGCAAAAAATGTGTGATGTGTGAAAGCAGCCTTACTCAGTTGAGGATACTGCACTAAACTGTATGCTGGAGGTAACATTTGGACCCTAGCAGTCAGACTGAACCAAACAGATAGAACTATAGACTTCTACCGTGCTTTACGTTTGGTTTAATGATACCATTGAGAGGCTCAGGGTGTAACATCTACAATTACAGACAACTTTCTTCAGCTAAAAGACTTGTGCTAGCTAAAAATATTAAAATCAATGTTACTCACCTTCTCCTGCTATAGCGCCGGTTCTCCAATGCTGCTCCTGGTGATTTTTACAGGCTGCACTAGTGATGTCACGACTACAGCCAATCAAAGGGCTCAGCAACTTAGGCCATTAAAAACGGCCATTAAAAATGCTACCTAAACCACAAGCAGCATAAATCAGTCTGGACGAATCATTCTGGCAGACTGGGGACTATGCGTCTTGAATGACCAGTCCAAGGAAGGTCCCCGTTAGCCTCTTTCCACCCCAATCCCCTAGAATAGGCCTGAATAACATACAGCCTGCCGAGGGATGTTATGCAGCCCACTGAGCTGTCCAATGTCATATATTCAAATGTATTTGCATCTAAAAGCACGCTACTGACCTCATCACACTGCTGCAGGGGCCAAGGCCAAAGAACTGGTGAGGACGCGGTGGTCACTGGTAAGCCCTCAAGGATAAGCAATGATGAAATGTGCTTTCATTTAAGATCAGAGTGCCAGGTGAGGGAATTTAAGGGTTGGTGTTACTGTGAGGATGTAGCGCCAACGTCCCTGCACGTTGCCTCTCTCCCCTGGTAGGGATACCCACTCACCTCCACGATCCCCATCTTGCAATTTCGTCTTCCTTTCCAACTGCTGCCCGAGGTCTGCGCACTGTGTGCAGATCCCCGGGCACTGTGCTTAGGGCACGTGCACTCCCTCCTTAAGGGGGCCGCACGCACCGTCCAAAGTGTCCCCAGCCAATGGCTGGGAGACACTTATTATTTAAGGCATCTCAATCTGCATGGAGGTGGCTGTGCAATGTTGTTAGTTTGTTCCCTACACACTTGCTAGTTCTCAGGTTCCTGTCCACTAGTACCCGAGAGTACTGCTAGTTTCTGTCTGTCCATACCCAACTTCCTTGCTAGTATCTGCCTTGTCAGTCTGTATTTCAACCAGAACCTGCCTGCCCCTGCCTTGCCAATCTGTATATCAGCCGGACCCGTCTGCACCTGCCGTGCCAATCGTATATCAGCTGGATCTGTCGTCACCTGCCGTGCCAGTCTGTATATCAGCCATATTCCCCTATTGGGCCGCTCCAGCTACCTGTCTCTTTGCGGTCAGCTGTCATGCATCCGTAGTCTGTCCAGAAGTAGCACCTGGTGTCCATCGGCAGCCAAGCCTAACCCCCCCAACAGGGGCTCTAGTGAAGGGTCTGGTGTTCACCTAGTCACACCCCTTCAGGCTCTCCTCGGACGGCAACATAGTAGTTCCACCACTCCCATTATAGAGGGTACATTATGGGGCAATGGAGCACATTATGGAGCAATTGGAGGATTGTGAAAGGGGGCATAGTATAGCAAGGGGCAGTAGGGACATTATGCAGAGGCATGGTTGCTGAGATATGGAAAGGGGCAGTTTGGGGTGATGTTTTTGAGACGGGCAGTGTGTGGTGGGGGTGATATTTTGAGCATGAACCACGGTGAGAGGCAATTTATTCATGGGCAGAGCATTTGAGATATTTTGTTTTATGGGGCAGTATAATGATGTATTTATTTTTAAGGGCATCATGTTGGGAAGTGCTGCTAAAGATGGAGAAGAGGGAAATCTGCAGAGCGTCTGGACAAAATAGAGAAGAGAAGGAGAATGATTCCAATAAGAGAAGATGTCATCTAAGGTACCTGGATGTAAATATTTATTTGTGATATGGACTTTGTCTCATCACAGTACTGTGGTTCCTGTATGGTCCACAGTCTGATGATGATTGAAAACAACAACTCTTAGTATCGCCTTACCATTGTTAAGTACACACTGAGAATTATAGGTTCAGGCGATACAATTGTATATGGGGTGACCTGACATTGTAATTAATTGCTGTCCTAAGTTTGGTGCTATATACATATACTAATGGTGGTTCTGGCCCTGCATTCATGTAATGACGGTAGTTTCTGGTGCTGAATTCATGTACTGACGGTAGTTTCTGGCACCGCATTCATGTACTGACGATGGGTCTGGTACCGCATTCATGTACTGACGATGGGTCTGGTACCGCATTCATGTACTGACGGTGATTCTGATGCTGCATTCATGTACTGATGGTGGTTATGGCTCCACATTCATGGGCTGATAGTGGTTCTGATTTTGTACACATGTAGCAATCCATAATGTGCTTCATGACTATGTAAAGAAAACTAAAAAAGCCTCAACTCAGAAACTTGAGATCATGAGGAAGATTTGGCAAGTTTCTGGTCCCAAAACTCAGTTTAAGTTAGCATGTTTTTTTGGAGTAGACATTCTCCAAATCCTTCCTAAATACTCAAAACTTGGTCCTGGTGATGTATAAATGTACTGATGGTGGTTCTAGTGATGCCCTTGGGAATGGTTCGGTATGGAAATATGGCCCTTCGATCAAAACATGTTGTGCACCCCTGCCCTAGACTTAGAGGTCTCAGCTTCTATGTGAAACCTGTCATTCTGAGGGAGCGGGGTGGGGATAAGCCACTAGGGACCTGCCATGGACTAGCCATCCAGACATGTAGTCACCAGTCAGCTGTTCAAAGTATGGTTTCTCTGAGACACTGCAGCATTTCAAAATAAAATATACACGGTTGCAATGCAGCAGCTAATGTCTGATCTATTGCTAGAATGGGTACAGTAGACCTATCCAAAGGTGGTCTAAGTTACTAATGGAGAATATAAGAAATGCACAAACCCAATAATGTAGATAATTCAACAAAATGTCCCAAATTACTATATGGCACTTCCTAGCACATGAAACAACAATTAGGAAACTCAGTTGAATTAACCCCTGAGTCCAATAAAGAGAACCATAGGAGACCAATAAAATTACAGTTTTATTGCCAAAGACTAAAAAGAAAAACAGGTATGGAACATATAATACAAAAAGATACCCAGGGAGCCAGAACAATACCCTAAATCCTTATTTAAGAAATATATGCCACCACGATATAGCAAGAAAGGAAAATCCAAGTTGTCATGATTTAGTAAGTGCTGTAAGGCACAAAATGTTGCCAGATCTGCTTGGTGCATGCAATTATAAATTAATCATTTTGCAGTGCCCACCCAGGGAATACATGATACATTGCATTAACATACAAGCGCTGATCCTAAAAATGCCTGTTATCTTACCGCTATAAAACATGGGTCTATGGAGGCTGTGAATCATATAATACTGGGTAGTTCGGCGTTCCCCTGTCGCCCCGAGGCGCGTTTAGCCCTTAGCTTCTTCCGGGGGCGTGCCCAAGGGATGAAAGGCTCGGTTATTTAAATGAGTAACCACCAATAGACGTGCGAGGACTGGAGAAAGCTGTGACGTAAGTGATTTCCTATTGGCTAAGCCGTATCTAGGTTACCATTAAGTAATTTCCTATTGGCTATGCCGTATCTAAGCTACCATTGGGGAAAGATGACGTCAGTGGCCCGCAAATGGAACGCATGCATCCCACACCCACAGTGTTGTGACTGTGCATGTGGGGCTTATGAGTGTCAGCGTACCATGAGTAGAATGTACGGCGCATGCGGTCATCATCGTCAACCATACAAAAGCACTTCGCAGGCAGCGCTCTCTGTGCCGCGCTCAATTGTGTGCGCAGGTCCAGTATAGAGCGCCCTAGGAAATGCAAGGTGACTATATGATCCACGCATGCGCACCTTCTCTCTGGTGCCTGATAAGGAAAGTGTTGGAAATTAGTTGCTGAGATACTAAGCAATGGTAAACGAGTAAATTACATGCCACCAGCCATGGATACTGCAGTGAGTAGTGTGCCACATTGAGTGCGAGTTGCGAAGGAATACAGGAAAGAGTGCTCAAAATGTGAATGAGAAAATTTATTGAATAAGGAGGTGCATATATTAAAATTGGTATATAGATACTGGGATGAACACATACCCTATGAATTAAAACTGAAAAGCCAGGATGGACGTGCCAAGCTAGATAGGTGCTCTAAAAACAAATGGATTGAATAAATAAATTGGTAAAGATGCATATAATAAAATTACATTATGCTGCCATAATAAAATATTAACCCATGCAGCTGGACTAGTAAAATTAGTGAAAGGGAAACAAAGGAAAGCTGGGGGGAGGGGAAGGACAGTGAAGGGGGGACAAAATGGGAAAGGGAGGGAAGGGGGGGGGGGAAACTGTTGTGAATTCTGCTTTTGGGCTCCTGTTATGGACTGGTAATTTAGGAGCGACATGCGACTAGCTCTGAGCAGGTGGTAACTATACTGACCGCAGTTCCTGATCTTAACACAACACTAGCAGTAGCCGTGGGATGTTCCTGTCACTCCCTGGACACCTCGTCACAGCCGGAGGACTAGCTACCCCTAAAGGTAGGAATAGGAAAGCTATCTTGCCTCAGAGAAGATCCCCAAAGGATAGGACAGCCCCCCACAAATATTGACTGTGAGAGGAGAAGGAAATGACATACGTAGTATGAAACAAGATTTAGCAAAGGAGGCCACTTCTAGCTAGATAGATAGTACAGGAAAGAACACTGTGCGGTCAGTAATAAAAACTAGAAAAAGTCCACCGCAGAGATATGCAAAAATCTCCACACCTGACTAAAGGTGTGGAGGGCAAAATCTGCAGCCCAGAGCTTCCAGCTTAGCTGAATAGATCCATACTGATAAGCTGGACAAATGAGCAAAACATAGAATGTGCTGAACAATAAAGTCCACAACAAGTGGACTGCAAAAGGACAAGCAAGGACTTATCTTTGCTGAACTGGACAGAGTGTCAGAGAAGTCCAAAAGAGCAGTGGCTCCAAGCAGGAACAATTGACAACTGGCATTGATTGAGGGATAAGGCCAGAATAAAATAGCCGAGCCAGAAAGACGATCAGTGGAAGCAGCTGCTGATGCTAAATCCAAGAAGCAGCTATACCACTCAAAACCACAGGAGGGAGCCCAAGAGCAGAATTCACAAAAGTGCTACTTACAACCACCGGAGGGAGCCCAAGAGCGGAATTCACAACAGGCTCCCTCCGGTGGTTGTAGGTGGTAATGCAGTTGTCCCTGAGTTGCAGTCCTGGTCAGGTGTATCTGCTGATTGCAGTTCTGACTGGGGTATTTAGGCGTGCAGGATTCATTAGTCCTTGCCAGTTGTCCATGGTTGTTGGGAGGTTTTGGTCCTGGTTTGGTTCCTTCTGCCTTCTGCCAAATCAGCAAAGATAAGTGTCTGGTTTTGTTTCTGTGGCACACATGCTGTGTGCTTAATAATTCTGTGCTATTCAGTGTTTTTTTTTGTCCAGCTTAGATTGTGTCAGTATTTTCTTAGTCTTGTTGGATTCTCTGGAGTGGCAGATATACATTCCATGTCTTTAGTTAGATTGTGGAACTTTTTGTATTATCTGCTGTGGATATTTTTGGAAGGGTTTTAATACTGACCGCTTAGTATTCTGTCCTATCTTTCCCTATTTAGCTAGAGTGGCCTCTTTTGCTGAATCCTGTTTTCTGCCTGCGTGTGTCTTTCCTCTCCTACTCACAGTCAATATTCGTGGGGGGCTGCCTATCCTTTGGGATTCTGCTCTGAGGCAAGGTAGTATTCCTATTTCCATCTATAGGGGTATTTAGTCCTCCGGCTGTGTCGAGGTGTCTAGGGTTTGTTAGGCACACCCCACGGCTACTTCTAGTTGCGGTGTTAGTTCAGGTTTTGCAGTCAGTACAGTTTCCACCTACTCCAGAGAAAGTTCATGCGGCTCCAAAGTCACCGGATCATAACAGTACAACTGGCCCACTATGAGTTAAATGCATCTCAGAAGAAGGGAAGAAAGGTGTTGAGTCATTTTTTTTCTGCAGTTTGCTTTGCCTTTTCTTCCCTCTTTTTCTCTGGGTGGCTAAGGAGTCTTGTGTTAGCATGGATGTTCAGGAATTAGCTTCTCGTGTAGACCAGCTCTTGCTAGGGTACAGGGAATTTCTGATTATATTGTTCAGACTCCTGTTTTAGAGCCGAAGATTCCTACTCCTGATTTGTTTTTTGGTGACAGGTCCAAATTTTTGAGTTTTAAAAACAACTGTAAACTGTTTTTTGCTTTGAGACCTCGATCCTCTGGGGATTCTATTCAGCAGGTTAAAAGCGTCATTTCCCTGCTGCGTGGTGATCCACAGGATTGGGCATTTTCCCTGGAATCTGGGAATCCGGCTCTGCGTAATGTAGATTCCTTTTTTCAGGCTTTAGGACTATTATATGGTGAACCTAATTCTGTGGATCAAGCGGAAAAGACCTTGTTGGCCCTATCTCAGGGTCAAGAGGCGGCAGAATTGTATTGTCAGAAATTTAGAAAATGGTCTGTGTTGACTAAATGGAATGATGATGCTTTGGCTGCAATTTTCAGAAAGGGTCTTTCTGAATCCGTTAAAGATGTTATGGTGGGGTTTCCCACACCCGTCGGTCTGAGTGATTCTATGTCTTTGGCCATTCAGATTGATCGGCGCTTGCGGGAGCGCAGAACTGTGCGCGCTGTGGCGTTGTCCTCAGAGCAGAGTCCTGAGCCAATGCAGTGTGATAGGATTCTGTCTAGGACAGAACGACAAGGACTCAGACGTCAGAATAGGTTGTGTTATTATTGTGGCGACGCTTCTCATGTCATTTCAGTCTGCCCTAAACGGACAAAGAAGATCGCTAGTTCATTTACCATCAGTACTGTACAACCTAAATTTCTGTTATCGGTGTCCCTGATCTGCTCATTGTCATCATTTTCTGTCTTGGCGTTTGTGGATTCAGGCGCCGCTTTGAACTTAATGGACCTTGAGTTTGCCAGGCGTTGTGGTTTCCCCTTGCAGCCCTTGCAGAACCTTATTCCCTTAAGGGGCATTGATGCTACACCTTTGGCTAAAAATAAGCCCCAGTTTTGGACACAGGTGACCATGCGCATGGCGCCAGCCCATCAGGAAGATTGTCGATTTCTGGTATTGCATAATTTACATGATGCTATCGTGTTGGGTTTTCCGTGGTTGCAGGTACATAATCCTGTGTTGGATTGGAAGTCTATGTCTGTGACTAGTTGGGGTTGTCAGGGGGTCCATAATGATGTTCCTTTAATGTCCATCTCCTCTTCTTCCTCTTCCGAAATTCCAGAGTTTTTGTCTGATTTTCAGGATGTATTCGATGAGCCCAAGTCCAGTTCTCTTCCACCACACAGGGACTGTGATTGTGCTATTGATTTATATCCAGGCTGTAAGATTCCTAAGGGCCGACTCTTCAACCTGTCTGTGCCGGAACATACCGCTATGCGGAGTTATGTTAAGGAGTCTTTGGAGAAAGGGCATATTCGGCCATCTTCTTCACCGATGGGATCGGGATTTTTTTTTGTTGCTAAGAAGGATGGCTCCTTGAGACCCTGTATTGATTATCGCCTCTTGAATAAGATCACGGTCAAGTTTCAATACCCTTTACCTTTGCTTTCCGATTTGTTTGCTAGGATTAAGGGGGCTAGTTGGTTTACGAAGATTGACCTTCGGGGGGCGTATAATCTTGTTCGTATTAAGCAGGGTGATGAATGGAAAACTGCGTTCAATACGCCCGAAGGCCATTTTGAATACCTTGTGATGCCGTTCGGGCTCACTAATGCTCCATCTGTTTTTCAATCTTTCATGCATGATATCTTCCGGACTTATATTGATAAATTCTTGATTGTATATTTGGACGATATTTTGATTTTTTCTGATGATTGGGAGTCTCATGTGGAACAGGTCAGGATGGTATTTCAGATCCTTTGTGACAATGCTTTGTTTGTGAAGGGGTCTAAGTGTCTCTTTGGGGTGCAGAAGGTTTCTTTTTTGGGTTTTATTTTTTCTCTTTCATCTATTGAGATGGATCCGGTTAAGGTTCAGGCCATTCATGATTGGATTCAACCCACGTCCGTAAAGAGCCTTCAGAAATTTTTGGGTTTTGCACATTTTTATTGCCGTTTCATTGCTAACTTTTCCAGCGTGGTTAAACCCTTGACCGATTTGACAAAAAAAGGCGCTGATGTGGCGAATTGGTCCTCTGCGGCTGTTTCTGCCTTTCAGGAGCTTAAACGTCGATTTACTTCTGCTCCGGTGTTGCGCCAACCGGATGTTTCCCTTCCGTTTCAGGTTGAGATTGACGCTTCTGAGATTGGCACAGGGGCCATTTTGTCCCAGAGGGATCATGCTGGTTCCTTGACGAAACCGTGTGCATTCTTTTCCCGTAAATTTTCGCCTGCTGAACGCAATTATGATGTCGGCAATCGGGAGTTGTTGGCTATGAAGTGGGCATTTGAGGAGTGGCGACATTGGCTTGAGGGAGCTAAGCACCGTATTTTGGTCTTGACCGATCATAAGAATTTGATTTACCTCGAGTCTGCCAAGTGGCTGAATCCTAGACAGGCTCGATGGTCCTTGTTTTTTTCCCGTCTTGATTTTGTGGTCTCGTATCTTCCGGGTTCCAAGAATATTAAGGCTGATGCCCTTTCTAGGAGTTTTTTGCCTGATTCTCCTGAGGTCCTTGAACCGGTCTGCATTCTGAAAGAAGGGGTGGTTCTTTCTGCTATTTCCCCTGATTTACGACGGGTTCTTCAGGAATTTCAGGCTGACAGACCTGATCGTTGTCCAGTGGGGAAACTGTTTGTTCCTGACAGATGGACTAGTAGAGTCATTTCTGAGGTTCACTGTTCTGTGTTGGCTGGTCATCCTGGTATTTTTGGTACCAGAGACTTGGTTGGTAGGTCCTTTTGGTGGCCTTCTTTATCACGTGATGTGCGTTCTTTTGTGCAGTCCTGTGGGACTTGTGCGCGGGCCAAGCCTTGTTGTTCCCGTGCTAGTGGGTTGCTTTTGCCATTGCCGGTCCCTGAGAGGCCCTTGACGCATATTTCTATGGATTTTATTTCTGATCTTCCGGTTTCCCAGAGGATGTCGGTTATCTGGGTTGTTTGTGACCGGTTTTCTAAGATGGTTCATTTGGTGCCTTTGCCTAAATTGCCTTCCTCTAAAGATTTAGTTTTGTTGTTTTTTCAGCATGTGGTTCGTTTGCATGGTATTCCGGAGAATATTGTGTCTGACAGAGGTTCCCAGTTTGTTTCTAGGTTTTGGCGGGCCTTTTGTGCTAGGCTGGGCATTGATTTATCTTTTTCCTCTGCATTTCATCCTCAGACAAATGGCCAAACTGAGCGAACTAATCAGACCTTGGAGACTTATTTGAGATGCTTTGTGTCTGCTGATCAGGATGATTGGGTGGCCTTTTTGCCATTGGCCGAGTTTGCCCTTAATAATCAGGCTAGCTCGGCTACTTTGGTTTCGCCTTTTTTTTGTAATTTTGGTTTTCATCCTCGTTTTTCTTCTGGGCAGGTTGAGCCTTCTGACTGTCCTGGTGTGGATTCGGTGGTTGACAGGTTGCAGCAGATTTGGGCTCATGTGGTGGACAATTTGGTGTTGTCTCAGGAGGAGGCTCAACGTTTTGCTAACCGTCGTCGGTGTGTTGGTTCCCGGCTTCAGGTTGGGGATCTGGTCTGGTTGTCTTCCCGTCATGTTCCTATGAAGGTTTCTTCTCCTAAGTTTAAACCTCGGTTTATTGGTCCTTATAGGATTTCTGGGATTATTAATCCGGTGTCTTTTCGATTGGCGCTTCCGGCCTCTTTTGCTATCCATAATGTCTTCCATAGATCTTTATTGCGGAAATATGTGGTACCCGTTGTTCCCTCTGTTGATCCTCCGGCCCCTGTGTTGGTTGATGGGGAGTTGGAGTATGTGGTTGAGAAGATTTTGGATTCTCATTTTTCGAGGCGGAGGCTTCAGTATCTTGTCAAATGGAAGGGTTATGGCCAGGAGGATAATTCTTGGGTTTTTGCCTCTGATGTCTATGCTGCTGATTTGGTTAATGCTTTTCATCTGGCTCGTCCTGATCGTCCTGGGGGCTCTGGTGAGGGTTCGGTGACCCCTCCTCAAGGGGGGGGTACTGTTGTGAATTCTGCTTTTGGGCTCCCTCCGGTGGTTGTAGGTGGTAATGCAGTTGTCCCTGAGTTGCAGTCCTGGTCAGTTGTATCTGCTGATTGCAGTTCTGACTGGGGTATTTAGGCGTGCAGGATTCATTAGTCCTTGCCAGTTGTCCATGGTTGTTGGGAGGTTTTGGTCCTGGTTTGGTTCCTTCTGCCTTCTGCCAAATCAGCAAAGATAAGTGTCTGGTTTTTGTTTCTGTGGCACACATGCTGTGTGCTTAATAATTCTGTGCTATTCAGTGTTTTTTTGTCCAGCTTAGATTGTGTCAGTATTTTCTCAGTCTTGTTGGATTCTCTGGAGTGGCAGATATACATTCCATGTCTTTAGTTAGATTGTGGAACTTTTTGTATTATCTGCTGTGGATATTTTTGGAAGGGTTTTAATACTGACCGCTTAGTATTCTGTCCTATCTTTCCCTATTTAGCTAGAGTGGCCTCTTTTGCTGAATCCTGTTTTCTGCCTGCGTGTGTCTTTCCTCTCCTACTCACAGTCAATATTCGTGGGGGGCTGCCTATCCTTTGGGGTTCTGCTCTGAGGCAAGGTAGTATTCCTATTTCCATTTATAGGGGTATTTAGTCCTCCGGCTGTGTCGAGGTGTCTAGGGTTTGTTAGGCACACCCCACGGCTACTTCTAGTTGCGGTGTTAGTTCAGGTTTTGCAGTCAGTACAGTTTCCACCTACTCCAGAGAAAGTTCATGCGGCTCCAAAGTCACCGGATCATAACAGGAAACTACCTAGGAACCATATCTCCAAATAGAGAATCATGTGCAGAATCCTAATAATATTTATGTTCCAATAAATACAATTGGACAATTATGAAAAAGTTACAATTGGTCAGTATATAACCATAATAAAATAGTTAATATTTAACAATATTATAAAAAGCTAAAAATACTATAAATTTCTTCAAGGAAGTTCGGCCACAGATGCCATAGCTCCTCCACACACGTCCATGAAATCACCCATTCCAAAACCGCAAGATAAACAGAAAGTAATTAATCTTCAAACAAAAAAGGAGAAAGAATATAAAATTAATATACCAATAGCTATACAATATGCTTAAACAACTAAGAACTAATAAAAGAACCCATCCCTTAAAAAAGATGCCTCAAAGAAATTGTGTATATCATAAGGGCCAGCATATCTACAGAAACGCTGCGAAACCCAAACTCTCATTTAGGCCTCCCGGGCTCATGGTGCCCAGCCGATAGATCCACTTGCTCTCTACTTTGGCTAAGACCTTAGATAGGTCCCCACCTCGGGGTCCAAGAGTAACCTGGTCAATTGCTTTTATCATTAGGCCCCTCGCATTACATTCATGTTGGCATTTAAAATGCCTAGGGAGACTTTTGAGTGAAGAGTCCTCTTCACTGGAGTTCGCTTTCTCAATATGCCTAATGTGTTCGCGGTTTCTTACCTTTAATTCCCTTGTGGTCAGGCCATTATAGACCTTCCCACAGGGACTGGTGGTATGGTAGATCACTCCAGCTGACGCACATTTAAGGTGTTTTCGAATGTTGTAGCTGCAAGGTCCATTCCAGTTCGTAAAATGTTGTGAACTGTGTTTCTGGGCTCCCTCTGGTGGTCACTAACGGTATTGTGTTAGGCATGTCTTGTTGCAGGCCTGAGCTCCAGCTGTGTCGTTAAGCAGCGGGTGTTCCCTATTTAAGTCTCCTCTGGACTCAGTCTCTTGCCTGGCATCGTTGTATCCAGACCTATATGGTCTCCTTCGGATTCCTTTCAGTCTGTCTCATGCAAGAAAAGCTAAGTCTGTTTTGAACAATTTGGATCGTTTGCATTTTTCAGTGTTTTTGTCCAGCTTGCTTATATTTGATTTTCTGGCTCGCTGGAAGCTCTAAGGGTGCTGATGTTCTCCCCCTGCACCGTCAGTCGGTGTGGGGGTTCTTGAATGTTCAGCGTGGATGTTTTTGTAGGGTTTTCTGCTGACCGCATAGTCCACTATCTATTTTCTGCCTATCTAGACTAGTGGGCCTCACTTTGCTGAAATCTAGTTCATCTCTACGTTTGTGTTTTCTTCTTGCCTCACCGTTATTATTTGTTGGGGGCTTTCTATATCTTTGGGGTTCAATTTCTCTGGAGGCAAGTGAAGTCTTATTTTCCCTCTAGGGGTAGACAGTTCTCCGGCTGGCTCGAGACGTCTAGAACCAACGTAGGCACGTTCACCGGCTGCTTCTAGTTGTTTGTGTTAGGATCAGGTATGCGGTTAGCCCAGTTTCCACCTCCCTAGAGCAGTATTTATGTTTTTGCTATCTTGCTGGAATATCAGAGATCCTCTGCCATTGGGATCATAACAGAATGCCAGGCCCAAAAGAAAATGTTTAATGCATCGCAGAAGCGGGATTAAAAAGAAGTTCTGAGTTTTTTGGGGTTTTTTTGCTGCAGTTTGCCTAGCTTCTTCCATCCCCTTTTTCTCTGAGTGGCTGAAACTCTGCTGCAGATATGAATGTCCAGACTCTGACTTCTAGTGTGGATCAGCTTGCTGCTAGGGTGCAAAGCATTCAGGATTTTGTTATCCATAGCCCTATGTCTGAACCAAAAATACCTATTCCTGAGCCGTTTTTTGGAGATAGATCTAAGTTCCTGAATTTTAGGAATAATTGTAAATTGTTTCTGTCTCTGAAACCTCGTTCCTCTGGTGGTTCCGCTCAGCAAGTTAAGATTGTTATTTCCTTCTTGCGCGGTGACCCTCAAGATTGGGCCTTCTCTCTGGCGCCAGGAGATCCTGCATTGGTGAATGTTGATGCGTTTTTCCTGGTGCTTGGTTTGCTTTATGAGGAGCCTAATCTTGAAAATCAGGCTGAAAAAATGTTGCTGGCTATCTCTCAGGGTCAGGACGAAGCTGAGGTATATTGCCAAAAATTTCGGAAATGGTCCGTGCTTACTCAATGGAATGAGTGTGCACTGGCCGCAAATTTCAGAAATGGTCTTTCTGAAGCCATTAAAGATGTGATGGTGGGGTTTCCTATCCCTACAGGTCTGAATGATTCTATGGCTCTGGCCATTCAAATTGATCGACGTTTGCGGGAGCGCAAATTTGTTAATCCTTTGGCGGTGCTGTCTGAACGGTCACCTGATTCTATGCAATGTGACAGAATTTTGACCAGAGCCGAGCGACAAAATCATAGACGTCAAAATGGGTTGTGTTTCTACTGTGGTGATTCAACACATGTTATCTCAGCATGCTCTAAACGTTTAAAAAAAGAAGTTAATCCTGTCGCCATTGGTACTTTTCAACCTAAGTTTATTTTGTCTGTGACTTTAATTTGTTCATTATCTTCTTACCCAGTTATGGCTTTTGTGGATTCTGGTGCTGCTTTAAGTCTGATGGATTTGTCGTTTGCCAAGCTGCGGTTTTGTCCTGGAGCCTTTGGAAAATCCTATTCCTCTTAGAGGAATTGATTCTACGCCATTGGCAGAGAATAAACCTCAGTATTGGACGCAAGTGACCATGTGCATGACTCCTGTACACCAGGAGGTGATTCGTTTTCTGGTACTGCATAAAATGCATGATGTTGTCGTTTTGGGTCTGCCATGGTTACAGGCCCATAATCCAGTTTTAGATTGGAAAGCTATGACTGTGTCTAGTTGGGGGTGTCAGGGGATTCATGGCGATTCTCCATTGGTGTCTATTGCTTCTTCTACTCCTTCTGAGATCCCTGAGTTTTTGTCAGACTTTCAGGATGTATTTAATGAGACCAGGTCCAGTGCCCTTCCTCCTCATAGGGACTGTGATTGTGCTATAGATTTGATTCCTGGTAGTAAGTTTCCTAAGGGACGACTCTTTAATTTATCTGTGCCAGAGCATGCCGCGATGCGGAGTTATATAAAGGAGTCTTTGGAGAAGGGACATATTCGCCCATCCTCGTCCCCTCTTGGTGCAGGATTCTTTTTTGTGGGCAAGAAAGACGGGTCTTTGAGACCTTGTATAGATTATCGTCTTCTGAATAAGATCACGGTTAAATTTCAGCATCCTTTGCCATTGTTGTCTGATTTGTTTGCTCGGATTAAGGGATCCAGTTGGTTTACCAAGATAGATCTTCGTGGTGCGTATAACCTTGTGCGCATAAAGCAGGGAGATGAATGGAAAACGGTATTTAATACGCCCGAGGGTCATTTTGAGTACCTGGTGATGCCTTTCGGATTATCTAATGCCCCTTCTGTGTTTCAGTCCTTCATGCATGACATCTTCCGGAAATATCTGGATAAATTCATGATTATTTATCTGGATGATATTTTGTTTTTTTCTGATGATTGGGAGTTCCATGTGAACCAGGTCAGGATGGTGTTTCAGGTTCTGCGGGAGAATGCTCTATTTGTGAAGGGCTCAAAATGTATCTTTGGGGTACAGAAGGTTTCTTTTTTGGGTTTTATTTTTTCCCCTTCTACTGTGGAGATGGACCCAGTCAAGGTCCGTGCCATTCATGACTGGACTCAGCCCACGTTTGTTAAGAGCCTGCAGAAGTTCTTGGGCTTTGCTAATTATTACCATCGTTTTATCGCTAATTTTTCCAGCGTGGTTAAACCTTTGACGGATATGACCAAGAAGGGTTCTGATGTTGCTAATTGGTCTCCTGCGGCCGTGGAGGCCTTTCAGGAGCTGAAGCGTCGGTTTACTTCAGCGCCAGTCTTGTGCCAGCCGGATGTCTCTCTTCCCTTCCAGGTTGAAGTTGATGCTTCTGAGATTGGTGCAGGGGCTGTTTTGTCGCAAAAAAGTTCTGATGGCTCCGTGATGAAGCCATGCGCCTTCTTTTCAAGGAAATTTTCGCCTGCTGAGCGGAACTACGATGTTGGTAATCGGGAGTTGTTGGCTATGAAGTGGGCATTTGAGGAGTGGCGACATTGGCTCGAGGGAGCTAGACATCGCGTGGTGGTCTTGACTGATCATAAAAATCTGATCTACCTCGAGTCTGCCAAGCGCCTGAATCCTAGACAGGCTCGTTGGTCGTTGTTTTTCTCCCATTTTGACTTTGTGGCCTCGTACCTGCCTGGCTCGAAGAACGTGAAGGCTGATGCACTTTCTAGGAGTTTTGTGCCTGACTCTCCGGAAGTCTCTGAGCCGGCTGGTATTCTCAGAGAGGGAGTGATTTTGTCTGCCATTTCCCCAGATTTGCGACGAGTGCTGCAGAAATTTCAGGCTGATAGGCCTGATCGTTGCCCACCAGAGAGATTGTTTGTCCCTGATAGATGGACCAGCAGAGTTATTTCTGAGGTTCATTCTTCGGTGTTGGCGGGACATCCTGGGATTTTCGGTACCAGAGATTTGGTGGCTAGGTCCTTTTGGTGGCCTTCCTTGTCGCGGGATGTGCGTTCTTTTGTGCAGTCCTGTGGGATTTGTGCTCGGGCTAAGCCTTGCTGTTCTCATGCCAGCGGGTTGCTTTTGCCCTTGCCTATCCCAAAGAGGCCTTGGACGCACATTTCCATGGATTTCATTTTGGATCTTCCGGTATCTCGGAAGATGTCTGTCATCTGGGTGGTGTGCGATCGTTTTTCTAAAATGGTCCATTTGGTGCCCTTGCCTAAGTTGCCTTCCTCCTCTGATTTGGTCCCTTTGTTCTTTCAGAATGCGGTTCGTTTGCACGGCATCCCTGAGAATATTGTGTCTGACAGAGGATCCCAGTTTGTGTCCAGATTCTGGCGATCCTTTTGTGCTAAGATGGGTATTGATTTGTCTTTTTCGTCGGCTTTTCATCCTCAGACTAATGGCCAGACCGAGCGAACTAATCAGACGTTGGAGACTTATTTGAGATGTTTTGTTTCTGCTGATCAGGACGACTGGGTTACCTTTTTGCCACTGGCCGAGTTTGCCCTTAATAATCGGGCTAGTTCTGCCACTTTGGTTTCACCCTTTTTCTGCAACTCTGGTTTTCATCCTCGTTTCTCCTCGGGCCAGGTTGAACCTTCTGACTGTCCTGGGGTTGATTCTGTGGTGGATAGGTTGCAGCGGATTTGGAACCATGTGGTGGACAATTTGAGATTGGCACAAGACAAGGCCCAGCGTTTTGCCAACCGCCGCCGCGGTGTGGGTCCCCGACTTCGTGTTGGGGATTTGGTTTGGTTGTCTTCTCGGCATGTTCCTTTGAAAGTCTCCTCTCCTAAGTTCAAGCCTCGCTTTATTGGTCCTTATAAGATTTTGGAAATCCTTAACCCGGTGTCTTTTCGCTTGGACCTCCCAGCGTCATTTGCTATTCATAATGTGTTCCATAGGTCCTTGTTGCGGCGGTACGTGGTGCCTGTGGTTCCTGCTGTTGAGCCTCCTGCCCCGGTTTTGGTTGAGGGCGAGTTGGAGTATGTGGTGGAGAAGATTCTGGATTCTCGTATCTCTAGACGGAAGCTCCAGTATTTAGTTAAGTGGAAAGGCTATGGTCAGGAGGATAATTCCTGGGTTGTCGCCTCTGATGTTCATGCGGCTTATTTGGTTCATGCCTTTCATGCTGCTCATCCTGATCGCCCTGGGGGTCTTGGTGAGGGTTCGGTGACCCCTCCTCAAGGGGGGGGTTACTGTTGTTAACTGTGTTTCTGGGCTCCCTCTGGTGGTCACTAACGGTATTGTGTTAGGCATGTCTTGTTGCAGGCCTGAGCTCCAGCTGTGTCGTTAAGCAGCGGGTGTTCCCTATTTAAGTCTCCTCTGGACTCAGTCTCTTGCCTGGCATCGTTGTATCCAGACCTATATGGTCTCCTCCGAATTCCTTTCAGTCTGTCTCATGCAAGAAAAGCTAAGTCTGTTTTGAACAATTTGGATCGTTTGCATTTTTCAGTGTTTTTGTCCAGCTTGCTTATATTTGATTTTCTGGCTCGCTGGAAGCTCTAAGGGTGCTGATGTTCTCCCCCCGCACCTTCAGTCGGTGTGGGGGTTCTTGAATGTTCAGCGTGGATGTTTTTGTAGGGTTTTCTGCTGACCGCATAGTCCACTATCTATTTTCTGCCTATCTAGACTAGTGGGCCTCACTTTGCTGAAATCTAGTTCATCTCTACGTTTGTGTTTTCTTCTTGCCTCACCGTTATTATTTGTTGGGGGCTTTCTATATCTTTGGGGTTCAATTTCTCTGGAGGCAAGTGAGGTCTTATTTTCCCTCTAGGGGTAGACAGTTCTCCGGCTGGCTCGAGACGTCTAGAACCAACGTAGGCACGTTCACCGGCTGCTTCTAGTTGTTTGTGTTAGGATCAGGTATGCGGTTAGCCCAGTTTCCACCTCCCTAGAGCAGTATTTATGTTTTTGCTATCTTGCCGGAATATCAGAGATCCTCTGCCATTGGGATCATAACAGTAAAAGTAGTAGATTTAGCATGGTTATAGCACCTTTTACAGAGACCGCAGGGAAAGAAGCCTGGCAATCCTTTCTGATTGGCATAGTTAGTTATAGTTCTAATGGATTCATAGTGACTATGGACTAATAAATCTTTTAAATTAGCCGATCTTCTGGCCACAATTGACGGTTGTGTTGGTAATATGCCACGTAGAACCGGGTCTACCAGTAATACTTCCCAATGTTTATAAATGATTTCCTTTAGACCTTTCCATTCCTTGTTGAATGTAGAAATGAATCGTACCTGGTTGTTGTCATCCCTTTTTGTAGATATGCAGGTACCATATAAGTTGGTCTCTTGCTGCTTTTACAGCCCTTTGATACCCTCTCTTGATGGTTCTTTTGCTATAGCCTCTGTCGAGAAATCTACTTGTGAGGTCAATAGCCTGTATATTAAAGTTTTCCTCACTTGAGCAAATACGTTTAGCTCGTAGGAACTAGCCAATGGGTATCCCACGAATAGTAGATGGTGGATGAGATGAGTCTGCAGATAAAAAAGAATTTGTGGATGTGGGTTTCCTAAATATATTGGTATCAATTCGTCCATCTGTACCTACACTCATCTTGATGTCTAAGAAATCCATTTCTCTACCCGATTTGAAAGTAAGCTTTATATTTAAATTGTTATCATTCAGTTGTCTCATCAGTATATCCAATTTCTCAAGTGTACCATCCCATATGTAAAGGACATCGTCAATGTACCTCATCCAGTTATGGACATTAGTCATTCCCTGGACGAGGTCATTGTGAAAGATGTCCATTTCCCAAGCCCCTAAAAACAGACAGGCATACGATGGGGCGCATGAAGCCCCCATCGCATTGCCCTGCAATTGTAAGTACATGTGAGTGTTAAAAATGAAGGCATTATGGGTTAATAAAAATTCCAAAAAGGTCAAAATAAGTTCCACTAAGGGACCATCTAAAGAACTTGAAGTGAGGAATCGTTTAACTGCCCTTAAACCGTCCCGATGACGGATGGAAGTATAGAGTGATTCCACGTCGGCCGTGACAATGATCATGCTCTCATCCAGGTACAGCTGATCAAGTCTTTGTAGGGCCGACGTGGTGTCCTTGATGTACGAAGGTAGATTTATGACTATGGGTTTCAAAAAGCAGTCCACGATGTTTGCAATCAATTCACACGGTCCATCATTACCTGAGACTATCGGGCGACCGGGTGGGTCCAAGGCATTCTTATGGAGCTTAGGAACCAAGTAGAAAGTAGGGAGTTTGGGGTGATTCTGCCGGACGTTGTCCACCAGTTTTTTTGACACAATTCCTTGTACGAAAGCTTTTTTTATAATGTCCAATAGAAGTTTCTGAAAGGAAGACACGGGATTAAAAGTAAGTCTCTTGTAGCAGGTTGTATCATTAAGTAATTTGTAAGCTTGTCTTTCATACTGCTCCTTAGGCCATATGACAAGGTTCCCACCCTTATCGGCTGGTTTGTATACAACATCCCGCCAACTTTTAAGTTCTTCTATAGCCTGACCTTCAATTTTGGTTACATTTGTGACACTTTTTTGAGTTCTAGCTAGATTTTCAATATCACGTGACACTAGTCTCGTAAAAATATCTACCGCTGGGCACAAACTAAGCGGTGGAAACATTTTAGATTTAGCAAAAAATTTTTGAGGAATAGTACTAACCTCTGCCAAGTTGTTTTCCTCCTCCAAGGCAATCAAATTGTCGAGGGTTTCTCTATCCTCAGAGCTGAGTGAAAGGTCATAGTCGGAATTTTTGGAATTAATTTTTTTATAAATCAATTTTCTGGCAAACAGGGGAACATCTTTCACTGATGTGAACGCATCTAGGTGGTGTGAGGGAGAAAAAGTTAGCCCTTTTTGCAAAACTTTTATTTGTACAGGAGCATATGATTGGAGAGATTAACTACCTGATATTGATTATCCTTCTTTCTACCCCTCTGTGCCTCATTGAACATCTCTGGGAATTTCTTCCTCCCATTTCCACTTCTGAGATGAAAGTCCCGAGTGGACTCAACAACGCTGGTAGAGGTATTACTTTCAACACCAGATGCACTTGAAATTTCTGAATTCCTTCTAGATTTGGATTTAGTCAAGAAATCTGTTTTCTTTTGTTGCCATCTAAACACCTTATCCGCATCGTAATCGCCCACATCACGTTGGAATTTCTTGAGTTTGTCCTGGCTAATTCTTTCTTCCAATGCATTGACATCAGTTTCCAAATCCTTAGACCACTTTACAAATTGTTCATTGGGCATATCCTTAGACAGCCGCTTATACACCTCCTCTAGTTCCTTATCCACTTCTGTCAAAGTCCATAAATTCAAATGAACACTTAGAGGCTACTGAGATCCATCTTTTAGTAAGTTCCTGTTCACCCAGGTCATATGTGGGGTAAAGTTGGATTCTAAGGCCTCTAGGAATAATTTTTTTATCCAAATAATTTTGTAATGAAGAACGGTTCCACCATAATTTAGTTTTTTACTGCAAAGCGTTCCTATATTTATGCATAAGGTACTTCATCTCAAATGAAGCATCTTGCGAAACAGCGGGTGTACTTTTTGAAAATATATCCATAGCCTTAGATTGCCAGGCACTTTCCCTGGCCTTTAGATCCAATATGCGGACAATCTGTCATAAACAACAGTAAAACATATGATAATTCAACAAAATGGCCCAAATTACTATATGGCACGTCCTAGCACATGAAACAACAATTAGGAAACTCAGTTGAATTAACCCCTGAGTCCAATGAAGAGAACCATAGGATACCAATAAAATTACAGTTTTATTGCCAAAGATTAAAAAGAAAAACAGGTATGGAACATATAATACAAAAAGATACCTAGGGAGCCAGAACAATACCCTAAATCCTTATTTAAGAAATATATGCCACCACGATATAGCAAGAAAGGAAAATCCAAGTTGTCGTGATTTAGTAAGTGCTGTAAGGCACAAAATGTTGCCAGATCTGCTTGGTGCATGCAATTATAAATTAATCATTTTGCAGTGCCCACCCAGGGAATACATGTTACATTGCATTAACATACAAGCGCTGATCCCAAAAATGCCTGTTATCTTACCGCTATAACACGTGGGTCTATGGAGGCTGTGAATCATATAATACTGGGTAGTTCGGCGTTCCCCTGTTGCCCTGACGCGCGTTTCGCCCTTAGCTTCTTCCGGGGGCGTGCCCAAGGGATGAAAGGTGCGGTTATTTAAATGAGTAACCACCAATAGACGTGCGAGGACTGGAGAAAGCTGTGACGTAAGTGATTTCCTATTGGCTAAGCCGTATCTAGGTTACCATTAAGTAATTTCCTATTGGCTATGCCGTATCTAAGCTACCATTGGGGAAAGATGAAGTCAGTGGCCCGCAAATGGAACGCATGCATCCCACACCCACCGTGCTGTGACTGTGCATGTGGGGCTTATGAGTGTCAGCGTACCATGAGTAGAATGTACGACGCATGCGGTCATCATCGTCATCCATACAAAAGCACTTCGCAGGCAGCGCTCTCTGTGCCGTGCTCAATAGTGTGCGCAGGTCCAGTATAGAGCGCTCTAGGAAATGCAAGGTGACTATATGATCCACGCATGCACACCTTCTCTCTGGTGCCTGATAAGGAAAGTGTTGGAAATTAGTTGCTGAGATACTAAGCAATGGTAAACGAGTAAATTACATGCCACCAGCCATGGATACTGCAGTGAGTAGTGTGCCACATTGAGTGCGAGTTGCGAAGGAATACAGGAAAGAGTGCTCAAAATGTGAATGAGAAAATTTATTGAATAAGGAGGTGCATATATTAAAATTGCTATATAGATACTGGGATGAACACATACCCTATGAATTAAAACTGAAAAGCCAGGATGGACGTGCCAAGCTAGATAGGTGCTCTAAAAACAAATGGATTGAATAAATAAATTGGTAAAGATGCATATAATAAAATGACATTATGCTGCCATAATAAAATATTAACCCATGCAGCTGGACTAGTAAAATTAGTGAAAGGGAAACAAAGGAAAGCTGGGGGGAGGGTGGGAAAAGGGGAGGGGGTGGGGGGGTGGGAGGGGAAGGACAGTGAAGGGGGGACAAAATGGGAAAGGGAGGGAAGGGGGGGGGGAACTACCTAGGAACCATATCTCCAAATAGAGAATCACGTGCAGAATCCTAATAATATTTATGTTCCAATAAATACAATTGGACAATTATGAAAAAGTGACAATTGGTCAGTATATAACCATAATAAAATAGTTAATATTTAACAATATTATAAAAAGCTAAAAATACTTAAGAAAAGACCCCGAAAAAACACAACCACCAATCATCAAAGCAACAAATTTTGGATACATAACAAGTCCATGTATTTCAGGGTATAAATCCGCAGGGTTTAAAGTAAGACAAGACAAAGTGCTGAAATGTACAAGCCATTTTTAGTATTTACGTAAGACCCTCTATTGTACAACCTACTCTCAGTACTTTTCAATACGTCAACAAGCATCATACATGTAATGTAATTGGTAAATTTCCTTCTCTAAGGGAAAACAGTAGGAATCAAGGCTTTGACATAGAGGGAACCGTTGAGCTACAACTACAGACATAAAGCTGGCCATACAGGTTAGACAGCCACCTGTGCCCTGTATGAGAACCTCTGCCAGTCTTCTAGCAGCAGCTTATCTGTGTCCCAAACAAAAGGTTCAGCCTTAAGGTACCTTCACACTGAACAACTTAACAACGATATCGCTAGCGATCCGTGACGTTGCAGCGTCCTGGATAGCGATATCGTTGTGTTTGACACGCAGCAGCGATCAGGATCCTGCTGTGACATCGTTGGTCGGAGCTAGAAGGCCAGCACCTTATTTCGTCGCTGGATCTCCCGCAGACATCGCTGAATCGTTGTGTGTGACGCGGATTCAGCGATGTCTTCACTGGTAACCAGGGTAAACATCGGGTTACTAAGCGCAGGGCCGCGCTTAGTAACCCGATATTTACCCTGGTTACCAGTGTAAATGTAAAAAAAAACCAAACACTACATACTCACATTCCGATGTCTGTCGCGTCCCCCGGCGTTCTGCTTCCCTGCACTGTGTCAGTGCCGGCTGGCCGTAAAGCAGGGCACAGCGGTGACGTCACCGCTCTGCTTTAGGGCCGGCGCTTACAGTGCAGGGAAGCAGAACGCCGGGGGACCCGACAGACACCGGAATGTAAGTATGTAGTGTTTGTTTTTTTTTACATTTGCACTGGTAACCAGGGTAAACATAGGGTTACTAAGTGCGGCCCTGCGCTTAGTAACCCGATGTTTACCCTGGTTACCCGGGGACTTCGGCATCGTTGGTTGCTGGAGAGCTGTCTGTGTGACAGCTCTCCAGCGACCACCCAGGGACGCTGCAGCGATCGGCATCGTCTAGATAGCTGCAGCGTCGCTAAATGTCACGGTACCTTTAGAAATGTAACAGACTGAATCCTTCTCTCCCCTGATATTATGTGTTAGTGAGAGTCAGCTAGTGGTTTTTAACAGGAGAAAGAAAAGAGTATGAAAATTTAGCTTGTTTCTTCACATTTCTGGGGTACATTTTTGTGATATATAAGATTCCCCCAAAAATGTAACAATTTTGCTGGGTTACATATGTTAGCCATACAGTATTATGCTTTCTTTGGTACATTTCTTGGGAGAAACCCTCAAAAAACTTTTTTAAAATTTTGCATTATATTTTGTATTATATTGCTCACCCATAGACTATTCATTGGTCTGGAGTCCATTTCATTGGTATAAAAGCCTCCAAAAGGCTATTGCATCTTCTTGGGTACATTTCGTTGCTCTAAAAGCCTCAAAAACTGGTTCAAAATTTATCGGTATTATATTGCTCACCCATAGACTATTTCATGTTCTGGAGTCCATTTTGTCATTATATAACCATAAAAAACTTCTTAAAAATGTAAACTGTGGCAAACGTTGCGGATTTTTAGTAAAACCTGATGGCAGCAAAGTGAGTGAGAAACCTGGAGTGTCATGCACACGTTGAGTATTTTTGACTTGCAGGTTTGATGCAGAAAATAATCTGCCTGTCAATTCTCTGTGTTTTGCCCTATGTTTTTCACCATTGTCCAATCAATCAAAAATGCAGGCAAAAATGTTCCAAAAACATGCTTTTTGAAGCTGTGTATTTTCTGCCAAGAGATGCAGAAATGGTGCATACATTTTACTCAAGGTGTGCACATACCCTTATCAGTATTATATTGCTCACCCATAGACTACCATGGTCTGGAGTACATTTTCTTGGTATATAACCCTCAAAAATGCATAGCTTTTGAGTCTAGGAATATCAATACATGATAATTTGAACAGAATTTGTATGAGGCCCTCCTTTATGTCTAATACATTGATTTATACGCAGCTGCATATCACTCCTCTCCTTCTATGTAGCCCAATCCTGCAGTACATCACTCCTGTTGGTAGAACAGCGCTGGCGCCCCTGCACGAGTCCCTTTCCTCCTCTCAGCAGGGATGCTGGCGTGTTCAGCATTTGCTCCCTCCCTGAATCTGTCCGTCCTGTCTACCTAACCCTGTCCGTCCTGTTTGATCTTTATCCTGCCCATTCCACGGTAACTTGTTCCTGAGCCCGTTCTGCCTCTATCAAGTTCTGAGCGTGATCCGCCTTGTCCGCACCTATACCGCTATCCTCACCTGTCCAGTCTGAACCTGCACAAGAGTCCGCCCTTTGTTCCTGAACCTATCCTGTCCGTTCCTGAAACTGAACCTGTTCTACCAGCCGTGCCATCCGATATGGAACCTGTTCTGTCTAACCAGCGACCTGTACTCCTGTTAACCGATTCCTGGCCGGTCCTGTTTCCCTGCCCCTTTGGGGGTCATCTGCTGCTTCTCTGGGGTCTATCTCGGAGTAGCACCTGGCATCCACGTGGGTTCAAGTCTAATGACACCATCAGGGGCTCTAGTGAAGAACCAGGTGGTCACTTAGTTACACCCCTCTAGGCTCTCCCCGAACCCCGTTCCACAACCACGTGCGTAACACCTGTCCTGTACATACAAGCCTATCCTGTAATATATGACTTCCATCTTCTATCTTGCAGTACATCACTCCTCAGCTACAAACAGACCCATCCTGCAGCACATCACTTCTCTCACCTATATACAGCCCCATCCTGCAGAATATCAGTCCTCACAGGCAAAAAACCCACACACACAGTTAGCATCCCACTGCAGGCAGAGGGGCGCAGTCACATCAATGCGCTGCCTGGGCTGAGACGTTGACATGCTCTTCTGTAGGCTGTAGTGTTAAATAGTGTTGAGCGATACCGTCCGATACTTGAAAGTATCGGTATCGGAAAGTATCGGCCGATACCGGCAAAGTATCGGATCTAATCCGATACCGATACCCGATACCAATACAAGTCAATGGGACTCAAGTATCGGACGGTATCCCTGATGGTTCCCAGGGTCTGAAGGAGAGGAAACTCTCCTTCAGGCCCTGGGATCCATATTAATGTGTAAAAGAAAGAATTAAAATAAAAAATATTGCTATACTCACCTCTCCGACGCAGCCTGGACCTTACCGAGGGAACTGGCAGCGTTCTTTGCTTAAAATGCGCGCGTTTACTGCCTTCCGTGACGTCACGGCTTGTGATTGGTCGTCGTGCCGCCCATGTGGCCGCGACGCGACCAATCACAGCAAGCCGTGACGTAATTTTAAGGTCCTGAATGCCTAATTCTAGGCATTCAGGATTTGAAAATTACGTTACGGCTTGTGATTGGTCGCGTCGCGGTCACATGGGCGACGCGACCAATCACAAGCCGTGACATCACGGGAGGCAGGAAACGCGCGCATTTTAAAATTACATCACGGCTTGTGATTGGTTGCGTGCCGCCCATATGACCGCGACGCGACCAATCACAGCAAGCCGTGACGTAATTTCAGGTCCTGAATGCCTAATTCTGCATTCAGGACCTGAAAATTACGTCACGGCTTGCTGTGATTGGTCGCGTCGCGGTCACATGGGCGGCACGCAACCAATCACAAGCCGTGACGTAATTTTAACCCTAGAACGCGTACCTGGGGCCTCGCAGGCCTGCTACGTTACTTGTTTTCTATTATCTGTAAAACTACATTAGTTAGAATTTTGAAACTCAAGGTAATCCTCAGGTATATAGTTGTTAGTAATATCCAGTTGTTCATATATTTTTATGTTATAGGCTTCTCGTATAGCAACGCTTTTTTTGTGACTACCCCAGATTCACGTACCTGGGGCCTTTGAGGCCTGCTTTGGTTTACATGTACTCCTCAGTCTTTTTGTCTGTACTGTTGTTGGGGAAGAACTTATGACTCAGTCTTTATGACTATTGGTCGATGGCTGTTGCTGGGAAGAGTGTGGATTCTGCCTGACATGGTAATGTGATCCTGGAAGGGAGTTTCCCCTCACAAAGTAACGTGATTATGATGTCAGTACAGGTCCTTTAGTCCTAAATCCTAGTTGCTGGAGAGACTTTGGAGGAAGAAGTCAGCTTTCTTTGGTCTGTAACAAAGAACGAAAGGTTCTTTGTTACAGACCAAAGAAAGCTCCAAAACCAGAGGCTTCTACTGCACTTACAAGAAAGTGATCTGTTGAAGGTAAGAGTAGGGGGGCTGTACTTTACCCTAAGCACACAAACACTAACAAAGTCTTAGCACACACAGTGTATAGTGCACAAGCCTGATTGTAATCTTTATTTTTTACTTTTCATTTTAGTTTACTCACATCTAAGATTACAATGGCACAGTCTACATCAAGGGGATCGACTGTCCAAGAAATTGAGGCGATTATTTTCAATAGTGATGAAGACAGTGACATTTCTTTGTCGAATGAAGAGTATATTCCACCAGCTAATGTATCAACTTCATCGTCCAGCGATTCCTCAGATGATGAAGAAGTAATGGATTCAGAAGAATGTGCAAGTAGAACATCTAAAACAAATGTTTTTTGGAACAGTACTGCTGTGGCTCATGCACGCACCCCATCACATAACATTATTAGAGTTCCTCAAGGAGCTGTCCGAATTTCCCAATTCATGTCCAAAAAAGATGTTTTCAGTAAATTTGTTTCAGATGATATTGCAGATGAGGTAGTTTTGTGTACGAATGTGGAAGGTAAACGTATTGCTTCGGAAAAAAAAAAAACTTGGAAAAATTTAACTAAAGAGGAACTATATGCCTATATTGGCCTTACTCTTCTGGCAGGGTCGACTAAATCATATGATGTGCCAATCAGAGAGTTATTTCTGAACCCATTTGCAGATCCACATTACAAAGCCACTATGTCCGTAGATAGATTTGAGGCTATTCGGAGATGCATTCATTTTGATGAAAAGAGAACTTGGCCTGTGAGGTTGGCAACCGATAAATTAGCGCCTATTAGCTATATATGGAATCTTTTTATCAAGAACTGTTACAAACTTTACAATTCTAGCGAATATGTGACAGTGGACGAACAACTTCTTGCCTTTAGGGGACGTTGCAAATTTATCCAATATATGCCCAGTAAGCCAGCTAAATACGGCATAAAAAATTTCTGGATGTGCGATTCAGCAACTTATTATGGGATGAATGGCATGATTTACTGTGGAAAAGAAGCTGACGCTCCAGTCCAGAAAGATCTATGTTCCAACATAGTGAAAACACTAGCTTTACCAATTTTCCATTCTGGAAAAAATATCACTATGGATAATTATTTTACTAATTTAGAACTGGCCAATTTTTTGCTTCAGAAACAACTAACACTTGTTGGTACAATGAGACCAAACCGCCGCAAAATTCCACCAATAATGAAGCACAATGCACAGCGACCAATCTACGAGAGTGTATTCGGTTTCTGCAATGAGGCAACAATGGTGTCCTATAAAGCCAAGAAAGAAAAATCTGTGATATTACTGAGCACAATGCATCACGATGAAAGTATTGACACCAATGACAGGAAACAAAAACCTGAAATTATACTTCATTATAATAAGACAAAAGGAGGTGTCGACAAGATGGACGAAATGATTACTGAATATTCGTGTAAAAGGCAGACTAAATGTTGGCCTGTTGCCCTTTTTTCCAATATCCTTGATGTGTCATCCCTCAATAGCTATATTGTTTATTGTCAAACTAATCCAGAATTCCATGCCAACAGGAAGGACAATAGACGTATATTTTTGACAGAACTTTGTTATGAACTTTTGATGCCTACTATGCTAGAGAGAAGCAGCACAAAATGCTTATCAAGGCAAATTACAGAGGCAATGATCCGATGTGGAATATGCTTTCAGGAACAGCCAGAGCAAAGAGAAAAAAAAAGAAAGCGCTGCTATATTTGTCCAGCAAAGAAAGAAAGAAAATCGGAGCGTTTCTGTTCTACTTGCGGACAAAATGTATGCAGGGAACATTCTGAAGAAAAAATAATATGCAAGAATTGTCGGGGGAATATGTAAAGTGGAAAATAAATATTCCTGCACCAAGTTTGCTACAGACTTTATGTAAAAACTTTTTATAAGAAAAAATGTATCCATCATAAAAAATTGTACTGAGTGAATATATTGGGCGTGCCCGTTTAGTTACATTTTTGTTGTTCTATGTACATAATTTTTTTTGGGAATTATACACATCTTAGGCTATGTTCCAAGTAGCGCTGGGGTTCACCAGAATGGGATCCATAATGGATCTGACCTCCTGGTAACTCCAGCTAAGGCTGATGGAATGCCAGGATTCCACCAGCCTTAGCTGAGGTCACCAGGAGGTCAGATCCATTACGGATCCCCTCCTGGTGGACCCCAGCGCTAGTGGGAATGCATCCTTACTTTGCAAATTTAAAATAAACTTTGAAAAGTATTTTTATTTGAGTTATTCCATGTTATTTGCACACAGGCCTAAAAGGCCCCAGGTACGTGAATATGGGGTAGTCACAAAAAAAGCGTTGCTATACGAAATGCCTATAACATAAAAATATACAAACAACTGGAAATTACTAACAACTATATAGCTGAGGAATACCTAGAGTTTCAAAATTGTAACTAAAGTAGTTTTACAGAAAATAATAAAAAAGTAACCTGACAGGCCTGCGAGGCCCCAGGTACGCGTTCTACCAGCCTTAGCCGGGGTCACCAGGAGGTCAGATCCATTACGAAATCCCATCTAGGCGGACCCCAGAGCTAGTGGGAATGCATGCTTACTTTCAAATAACTTTGAAAAAAAAAATTTTTTTGAGTTATTCCATGTTATTTGAAAACAGGCCTCAAAGGCCCCAGGTAGGTAATAGTGTAGATTTCTATGGTCACGCATTCTAGGGTTAAAATGCGCGCGTTTCCTGCCTCCCGTGACATCACGGCTTGTGATTGGTCGCGTCGCCAATGTGACCGCGACGCGACCAATCACAAGCCGTAACGGAATTTTCAAATCCTGAATGCCTAGAATTAGGCATTCAGGACCTGAAAATTACGTCACGGCTTGCTGTGATTGGTCGCGTCGCGGCCACATGGGCGGCACGCGACCAATCACAAGCCGTGACGTCACGGAAGGCAGTAAACGCGCGCATTTTAAGCAAAGAACGCTGCCGGTTCCCTCGGGAAGGTCCAGGCTGCGTCGGAGAGGTGAGTATAGCAATATTTTTTATTTTAATTCTTTCTTTTACACATTAATGTTGTTTCGATACCGATACCCGATACCACGAAAGTATCGGATCTCGGTATCGGAATTCCGATACCCGCAAGTATCGGCCGATACCCGATACTTGCAGTATCGGAATGCTCAACACTAGTGTTAAAACATCCTCCGGTGTACAGAATAGAGACTTGTAGAGAGAAGAAAACATGGCTTCCTGCTTTACCACAGGGTTTAAAAATACTGACTTACAAAGTCTGCTGACATGATTAAGAGTGACGGTCGCTATGGGGTCCCCCTGGTAGTGCCGCCCCCCAATAGCTACACCACTGATGAGGCCTCATATTCTAATAATATTTTATTGTAGAACAAATACTATTTTCTGGCAAATAGTTTGTGTACCAAATATCATAATCTCTGTGCAGACACTTATAATGGAATCAGAGGAATTTATTGTGTCTATGTACAGAGCTCTACTCATTACAGAAAGACAAAGACATATGCCATAGCATTAGCTCATATTCATCCCATATAATTTGCATCATATCACAATAAACCAATTCAACTTCAGAATCCAATGGTTCTCGTCATTTCATTCTATGTCATATTTGTATTTTTTTTTAATACAGTTATTAGTGATCATCATTTATGCATCTACTGAAAATAGTGATGAGCAAACGTGCTGGGATGAGGTGTTATCTGAGCATGCTCGTGTTCTAAACAAGTGACTTCAGCGTGCTCGAAAACTTTCTGTTCAAGTTCCCAGAGCTGCATGTCTATAAATGGCTGAATGGCTATAAAAACGCGATAAAAACTCTTAAAAAACGCATACACATGTATCCCATCATTTATCATAGTTTATAATGCATTCCGCAAATTTTGTGCAGGGCAGATATTAATAGCCTAGAGAGTTCATCCAGCAGGGGGCGCATCACTGCGACTCGAGGTAACTACAGGACATTCCCCTGCATTCCATTCATTCACAAAGTTTTACAGACAGGAGCACAGCTGCATTAGCAGAGCTCCTGGGTGTAAAATGATTTAACCCCTTCAGATGGATTTACAGCATGGGACAAGACTGAACGATGGAAGGTATGGAATATTGTTGTTTGTTTGTTTTTTAACTTTATTTCAGGTGACAAGGGTCTTCAGGTGAATTAAGAGTATAATAAAATATTAAAACACCATGTGTCTTTATTTCATTAAAATACTTTTTAATAATGTGTGTGTGTTTTATTAACCATTTCATACTATTGGATTAATAATGGATAGGTGTCATAATTGACGCCTCTCCATTATTAACCTGGCTTAATGTCACCTTACAATAGCAAGGTGACATTAACCCTTCATTACCCTATATCCCACCGCTTCACGGGAGTGGGAAGAGAGAGGCTATGTGCCAGAATAGGCGCATCTTACAGATGTGCCTTTTCTGGGGTGGCTGGGGGCAGATGTTTTTAGCCAGGGGGGTCCTATAACCATGGTCCCTCTCTAGGCTATTAATAGCTGCCCTCAGTCACTGGCTTTCCCACTCTGGCGGAGAAAATTGCCCACGGGAGCCCACGCCAATTTTTTCCGGGATTTAACCCTTTAATTTAATAGCTAGAGCCCCCAAATTTTACACAGAGACACTTCATACATTAGTAAAGAGGAATATGTAATAAAAGAAGGGATATGAGATGGTTTACTGTATGTAATCTATGTCTCATATCCTGTTGGGTTTGTGAAGGAGATAGGAAAAGCCGGCAATTGAATTACTGGCTTTTCTGCTATCTAGCGCTGAATTAAATATATATATATGTGTCTCACTGACATATATATATATATATACCTATTCTATTCTATGTGTACACATTTATTCTACCTATTCTATTCTATTCTGTCAGTGTGATTTTACTGTACACTGCACTGAATTGCTGGCTTTTCTATAGAACACCGGTGCGTATTTCTCGCAAGTCACACGCATGGTCCGTGTGTAATCCGTAATTTTCTCGCCCCCATAGACTTTCATTGGCAGATTTTTTGTGCAATACGCTGACAAACGCAGCATGCTGCGATTTTCTACGGCTGTACAAGACCGTATAATAAGGATACGTAATATACGGCAGATAGGAGCTGCGCCACAGAGAATCATTGGGCCGTGTGCAATGCGTATTTTCTGGACGTATTTTCTGCGCTTATACGTCTGTAAAACTCGCTAGTGTGACGCCGGCCTAAGCCAAACCTCCGACTCCTCAATTTCCATGACACCGACTCCACGACTCAAACGCCCTCATACATGGCTCATGTTTAGGTTTAAGTGATAAATTTACTGTAGTAAAATGATAACATCAGGCTTTTAATCATATTATGATACAATAATCAAGCCATTTAGATAGAATATAAAATATATTTATTGGAATACAACTTTAGAACAACAAAACTTTAGCATATTTACAATTTATTATACACTATGCAGTAAGTGGAAAAAAAACAGTTTTCAACAAGAACGTACTGAATAACATTTGTGCAGTCTATGAATTTGTTCTGAGACATAGTATCGCTTCCATCAGATCCTCCTTCATAGATGACCTCAAATCTGACCTAAATATTTTAAGGTTAGAGAACAACCTCTCTACACTAACTAGGGTTGGTGGCAAAGCAGTAACCACATGGGCAACATCTCAAACAATTTCAGGGTATAAAGGAATTGCCTCGTGCACAGTCAGTTTTGATGAACGATTGAACTCTTCTACTTCTTTGAGAGCAATTGAAAAATTTGCTGAAATATGGTCAAACTGTTTTCTATGGGAGTGGAACATTTTTCCCTGCAGCAACGCTTTGCCTGCTCCATGTCATCCAAATACTTTTAGAAATCTGATGAGGATGAAGGAACGGCAGGAGCAGCACTGGCAGGACCCGAGTCCTCTTGCTCTTGGCTGTCCTGTAGCCCACTCATCCTAACTGCTACCTCAATCACAGCTTATTTTCCTTTAGTAAGCTGTTGATCATCCAGCAATATACGATGACTCGGGTCCACAAACAGCTTGCAGAAGAATTTTATTTTCTAATAGCAGTGTCTCTCTCCATTTCATTGAAGCAGCAATGCCATCTGCGATTACACCTCCTCTTTGGGACAGGCAAAATAACCAGTTCATCCACTCCTTTATAAAAATGACGAGTTAAATTCTCAGCTTGTAACTTTTTAGTCACTGTAAATGGGTGATGGAGCAATTCCTTTAAATCAGTCACCTGTGTCCATTGAATCATGTAGTGTTACCTGAGGGTTCACCATATCTACAAGGAAGGGTTTCAGCTCAAGCAATCGCTCAATCATTAAATAGGTGCTGCCCCACCGAGTGGCTTGATCCACAATTGCCCCTTTTCCAGCCCATCTCTTCAAGATGGAATCCATTTCAGGGGTTCTGGCAGCAATAGCCAATTTTCTCACTTTGCTAATCAGAGTTCCAGCATGTCCCTCTTGCAGACCTATCTTATTGCCAGCTGCAGTGTGTGCACAACACAGCGCATGTGATGAATAGGAAAGAGGTGTGAAGCAGCTTCAACAAGCTCATCTAATTGTAAAGAATCATTTTGCTGTTCTGTAGTAATATCTGTTTGTTCCTCCATTATGGGAACAGGACTGTGGCCTTCCATCTCCAACATACTGAATGTGACATGTTCTTCTAGCTGCTGTTCACCTTCATTATTCCCATTCATCAGTTTAATTTTACTTATGTTTGCAGCATTATCAGTTACAATAGCAAGAACCTGTTCTTTTTTTAGTTTATTATCTTACAGAATTTTTTCCACTAAGGTCTGGACAAACTGACTGCTGTGATGAGCTTTAGTATCTTTTTATGTCAGCGTCTTAGTAACAATTTTTTGTTGTCACAAACATATCGAACCTTGATAGCAAAATAGTTCACTCAGTGACGTGTGCAGACATCCATTTTAAGAGACACAAAGCGTCTCTGGAGAGTCTTTTTAAGATCTTCCTTTTTGGTTAAGGGCTTCTTCAATCACTAATTTTCTAATACTTTCTCTTTCCAGAGAAACACCAAGTTTGCAGGCCATTTCCCCATTAAGAGCTGTAAAAGCTGGTGGTGCAAATAATGATAATGGTACACAGTCCATAACAAGCTCGATGAGCTGTCTTTTAAACACATCTGCTGTCATTGTTACAGTTAAGGTACCGTCACATTTAGCGACGCTGCAGCGATATCGACAACGATGCCGATCGCTGCAGCGTCGCTGTGTGGTCGCTGGAGAGCTGTCACACAGACAGCTCTCCAGCGACCAACGATGCCGAAGTCCCCGGGTAACCAGGGTAAACATCGGGTTACTAAGCGCAGGGCCGCGCTTAGTAACCCGATGTTTAACCTGGTTACCATTGTAAATGTAAAAAAAAAACAGTACATAATCACTTTCTGATGTCCGTCAGGTCCCTGGCCGTCTGCTTCCCGCACTGACTGTGAGCGCTGGCTCACAAATATAGGAAGGAGTAATAAGACTAAGGAAAATACACCACCAGCAACGAATCTCCAACAACCAGCTCTCCACTCCGGACCGAGATAACAACGCACTAGACAGAAGCTATAATCGGCGACGCCCAATGATCAGGAGAACTATTTAAAGGCAATGAGCATGGCCCAGCTTCCAATCCGAGGATTAGGTAAATTAACCCCGGAACAGCTAGACAAAATCTAGCCGACGCCAATGAGCAAATAGTGGTCAAAAGCGGAATTACCGCTGTCTGTCGAACGACCTGGTCTGAACAGCGTCCGACATGACAGTACCAAGCCTTCTACGAGGGACCCCAGGGCCCTCACGGCTTATAGGACCCGGCTTGTCTGGATGGTGACAATGAAAAAACCTGACCAGCTGATCCGCCTGAATATCCGAGGCTGGTACCCAGGACCCCTCCTCAGGCCCATAACCATGCCAGTGTACCAAGTACTGTAAAGTGCGACGCACTACACGTGAGTCAACCACCTTGGAGACTTCAAACTCCAAATTACCATCCACCAAGACTGGAGGTGGCATAGGCGCCGCGTCCACAGAACCCACCACCTTCTTTAGAAGAGACCTGTGGAACACGTTGTGTATCTTATACACCGTAGGGAGCTCCAATCGGTACGCTACTGGGTTAATGACGGCGGTGACCCTAAATGGACCAATAAACGTGGACCCAATTTAAGGGACGGTATTTTGAGTCTTATGTTTTTTGTGGATAACCACACCCAGTCATCCACACTCAGGTCTGGACCTGGCACACGCCTACTGTCAGCCACACGTTTGTACCTAGCACCCACACTCAACAGGCGCTGTTTAACTCTCCTCCAGACTGATGACAATTGTATTCCTAACTGGTCTTCCTCCAGAACGCCGGAAGAGCCCCTCTGACTCAAGGTACAAAATTGAGGATGTAGCCCGTAAACACAAAAAAACGGAGACTCCCCAGACGACTCTTGGTGGTGATTATTGATGGCAAACTCAGCCAAAGGAAGAAAGGTAGACCACTCCTCCTGGTTATCAGAGACAAAGCAGCGTAAGTACTGTTCCAAATTTTGGTTCATACGCTCAGTCTGACCATTTGACTGAGGATGAAACACCGAAGAATGAGACAACTTGATCCCCAGCCGTGAGCAAAATGCTTTCCAAAATTTTGCCACAAACTGAGACCCCCTATCAGACACGATGTCAGACGGAACCCCATGAAGTCTGACCACCTCCTGCACAAATACCTGAGACAGAGTCTTAACGTTAGGCAACGAAGGCAAAGACACAAAGTGTGACATTTTAGAAAACCGATCAACAATCACCAAGATGACCGTGTTCCCAGCTGATGAGGGCAAATCAGTGATGAAATCCATGGAGATTTCCGCCCATGGCTTACTAGGTACTTCAAGAGGAAGTAGTGTGCCAACAGGATGGGAGCGGGGCGTCTTAACCCTAGCGCACGTGGTACAAGCTGACACGTATGAGACCACGTCCTGTCGGATCTTGGGCCACCAAAACCAACGTGACACCAACTCCAAGGTACCTCTAACCCCTGGGTGGCCAGCCAGGACAGCATCATGATGCTCCGCCAAAACCTTTAAGCGGAGATGAAGCGGTACAAAAGATTTGTTGATGGGAAGCTCAGATGGTACCTCCTCCTGAGCCTCGGCAATCTCAGCCTCAACCTCGGTAGTGAGAGCCAAAACCACAACACCCTTTTGGAGGATGGGTACTGGATCTTCCCGAGGTTCACCCCCCGGAAAACACCTGGACAGAGCATCCGCCTTAGTGTTTTTAGACCCCGGTCTGTAAGTGACAACAAAATTGAACAGCGTGAAAAACAATGCCCAGCGAGCCTGCCTGGGGGACAGACGCTTGGCTGATTCCAAATACAGCAGATTCTTATGATCGGTAATAACAGTAACCTGATGTACCGACCCCTCCAAGAAGTGTCGCCATTCCTCAAAGGCCAACTTGATTGCCAACAACTCCCTGTTGCCGATATCGTAGTTACGTTCGGCGGACGACAGTTTCTTGGAGAAATAGGCGCACGGAGGCAAACCACTCAAAGATGGGCCTTGAGATAGTACCGCCCCCACACCAACCTCAGACACATCGACTTCCACAACAAAGGGTTTTGATACGTCTGGCTGCACAAGAATGGGGGCTGAAACAAAACTGTCTTTAAGAAATTCAAATGCGCGCACAGCAGCCTCAGGCCAAACGGAGAAATTGGTACCCTTTTTAGTCATGTCAGTTAGCGGTTTAGCAATGACGGAAAAATCCTTGATAAATTTCCTATAGTAGTTAGAAAACCCAAGGAACCGCTGAAGTGCTTTCAGGTTATCAGGACGTTCCCAATGCAGCACCGCTTGCACCTTAGCGGCGTCCATTTTAAAACCAGAAGCAGACACAATATAACCCAAGAAAGGCAACTCTTGAACAGAAAATACACATTTCTCAAGTTTAGCATACAGCTTATTCTCTCTGAGAAGCTGTAACACCTGCCTGACATGATTTAAATGAGCATCACGGTCGCAAGAATATATGAGGATGTCATCTAGGTAAACGATAACGAATTTCCCCAAAACATGCGAGAACACATGATTGATGAAATGTTGGAACACTGCAGGTGCGTTAGTCAACCCAAAAGGCATCACCAAATTTTCAAAATGACCCTCAGGGGTATTAAAAGCCGTCTTCCACTCATCACCTTGACGGACTCTTATGAGGTTGTACACCCCCTTGAGGTCAAGCTTGGTAAACCACTTAGCACCCGCCACCTGGTTGAACAAATCTGGTATCAGTGGCATCGGGTATGGATCACGAACCGTAATCTGGTTCAACTCCCTGAAATCCAAACACGGGCGTAATCCGCCATCTTTCTTCTACACGAAGAAGAACCCTGCTGCCACCGGCGAGGATGACGGCCTGATGTGCCCTTTGCTCAAGCTTTCAGCAATATAATCTTTTAACGCTTGTCTCTCCGGACCGGAGATGTTAAACATCCTTGCTTTAGGCAACTTGGCCCCTGGTTTAAACCTGATAGAACAGTCATAGGGACGATGTGGCGGCAACTCTGAACAACCCTTCTCAGAGAACACATCCACAAAATCCAGAAGTGACTCCGGAACGCTTGAAGTCACCGCAGCCACACATGTGGCCAGGCAATTCTCCTGGCAGAACTCGCTCCACTGAATTATGTCCTGAGTTTTCCAGTCAATTACCGGGTTGTGCATGGACAACTGTTGTGAATTCTGCTCTTGGGCTCCCTCCGGTGGTTATAAGTGGTAGCGCTGCTGTCTTTGGATCGCTGCATTCATCAGGTGTGTCCACTTATTGCAAGTCTGACTGGGCTATTTAGTCTTGCTTGACCCTTTAGTCAGTGCCAGTTGGCCATTGTTCCTGGAGGATTCACATCCCTGCCTGGTCTCTCTTGCTTTGCTGTTCATTTCAACAAAGATAAGTTCTGGCTTTGTTTTTTGCAGTCCACATGCTGTGGGCCTTATTGTTCAGTTCTTTTCCATGTTTTGTCTTGTCCAGCTAGGCCTGCATAAGGATTTGTTCAGCCAAGCTGGTATCTCTGGAGATGCAGATATACCCTCCATGTCTTTAGTTAGATGTGGAGATTTTGTATTTTCTGTGGTGGATATTTTTTAGTGTTTTAATACTGACCGCATAGTACTCTGTCCTATCCTTTCTATTTAGCTAGAGTGGCCTCCTTTGCTAAATCCTGATTTCAGTCTGCGTGTGTTATTTCCTTCTCCTCTCACAGTCAATATTTGTGGGGGGCTGTCTATCCTTTGGGGATTTTCTCTGAGGCAAGATAGTTTTCCCTTTTCTATGTCTAGGGGTATTTAGTCCTCCGGCTGTGTCGAGATGTCTAGGGAGTTAGGTACATTCCACGGCTACTTCTAGTTGCGGTGTTAAGTTCAGGGTCTGCAGTCAGTACAGGTACCACCTTCTCCAGAGTACGTCTCATGCTGCTCCTAGGCCACCAGATCATAACAGTACAACTGGCCAACAATGAGTTAATCACATCTCAGAAGAAGGGAAGGAAAGTGCTGAGCCATTTTTTTTTCTGTAGTCTGTTGTGTCTTTTCTTCCCTCTTTACCTCTGGGTGGCTCAGGAGTTTGGCGCTGGCATGGATGTTCAGGGATTGGCTTCTCGTGTGGATCAACTTGCTGCTAGAGTACAGGGTATTTCCGATTATATCATTCAGACTCCGGTTTTAGAGCCTAGAATTCCAACTCCTGATTTGTTTTTTGGGGACAGGTCCAAATTTTTGAGCTTTAAAAATAACTGTAAACTGTTTTTTGCTCTGAAACCACATTCCTCTGGTGATCCCATTCAGCAGGTTAAAATAGTCATCTCTCTGCTGCGTGGTGACCCTCAGGATTGGGCATTTTCCCTGGGATCTGGGAATCCGGCCTTGTTTAATGTAGACACCTTTTTCCAGGCGCTAGGGTTATTGTATGATGAACCTAATTCAGTGGATCATGCTGAGAAGACCTTGTTGGCCCTGTGTCAGGGTCAAGAAGCGGCAGAATTATATTGCCAGAAATTTAGAAAATGGTTTGTGCTGACTAAATGGAATGAGGATGCCTTGGCGGCAATTTTCAGAAAGGGTCTTTCTGAATCCGTTAAAGATGTTATGGTGGGGTTCCTCACGCCTGCTGGTCTGAGTGATTCTATGTCTCTGGCCATTCAGATTGATCGGCGCTTGCGCGAGCGCAGAGTTGTGCACACTATGGCGTTGTTTCCCGAGCGGAGTCCTGAGCCTATGCAGTGTGATAGAATTGTGTCTAGAGCTGAACGACAAGGATTCAGATGTCAGAATAGGTTGTGTTTTTACTGCGGCGATTCTGCTCATGTTATTTCTGATTGCCCTAAGCGTACCAAGAGAATCGCTAGTTCCGTTACCATCAGTACTGTACAACCTAAATTTCTGTTATCTGTGACCCTGATCTGCTCATTATCGTCATTTTCTGTCATGGCATTTGTGGATTCAGGCGCCGCTTTAAACTTAATGGACTTAGAATTTGCCAGACGTTGTGGTTTCCCCTTGCAGCCTTTGCAGAGTCCTATTCCGTTGAGGGGCATTGATGCTACACCGTTGGCTAAAAATAAACCTCAGTTTTGGACAGAGCTGACCATGTGCATGGCGCCAGCCCATCAGGAAGATTGTCGTTTTCTGGTGTTGCATAATTTGCATGATGCTATTGTGCTGGGTTTCCCATGGTTACAGGTGCATAATCCAGTATTAGATTGGAAATCTATGTCTGTGACTAGTTGGGGTTGTCAGGGGGTTCATGGTGACGTTCCTTTGATGTCAATTTCCTCCTCCCCCTCTTCTGAAATTCCTGAGTTTTTGTCAGATTTCCAGGATGTATTCGATGAGCCCAAATCCAGTTCCCTTCCGCCGCATGGGGACTGTGATTGTGCTATCGACTTGGTTCCAGGCTGTAAGTTCCCTAAGGGCCGACTCTTCAACCTGTCTGTGCCAGAACATGCCGCCATGCGGAGTTATGTTAAGGAGTCTTTGGAGAAGGGGCATATACGGCCATCTTGTTCACCATTGGGAGCATGTTTTTTTTTTGTTGCCAAGAAGGATGGCTCCTTGAGACCCTGTATTGATTATCGCCTCTTGAATAAGATCACGGTCAAATTCCAATACCCTTTGCCTTTGCTTTCTGATTTGTTTGCTAGGATTAAGGGGGCTAGTTGGTTTACTAAGATTGACCTTCGAGGGGCATATAATCTTGTTCGTATTAAGCAGGGTGACGAATGGAAAACTGCGTTTAATATGCCCGAAGGCCATTTTGAATACCTTGTGATGCCATTCGGGCTCTCTAATGCTCCATCTGTGTTTCAGTCCTTCATGCATGATATATTTAGGAATTATCTTGATAAATTCATGATTGTATATTTGGATGATATTTTGATTTTTTCAGATGATTGGGAGTCTCATGTGAAACAAGTCAGGATGGTATTTAAGATCCTTCGTGATAATGCCTTGTTTGTGAAGGGGTCTAAGTGCCTCTTTGGAGTACAGAAGGTTTCTTTTTTGGGCTTCATTTTTTCTCCCTCATCTATAGAAATGGATCCGGTTAAGGTTCAGGCAATTCATGATTGGATCCAGCCCACATCCGTGAAGAGCCTTCAGAAATTTTTGGGCTTTGCTAATTTTTATCGCCGTTTCATTGCCAACTTCTCCAGTGTGGTTAAACCCCTGACCGATTTGACGAAGAAAGGCGCTGATGTGACGAATTGGTCCTCTGCGGCTGTTTCTGCCTTTCAGGAGCTTAAACGCCGATTTACTTCTGCCCCTGTGTTGCGTCAGCCGGATGTTTCTCTTCCATTTCAGGTTGAGGTTGACGCTTCTGAGATTGGGGCAGGGGCCGTTTTGTCTCAGAGAAATTCTGATGGTTCCTTGATGAAACCGTGTGCCTTCTTTTCTCGAAAGTTTTCGCCTGCGGAACGCAATTATGATGTCGGTAATCGTGAGTTGTTGGCTATGAAGTGGGCATTTGAGGAGTGGTGACATTGGCTTGAGGGGGCCAAGCACTGTATTGTGGTCTTGACCTATCATAAGAATCTGATTTACCTCGAGTCTGCCAAACGGTTGAATCCTAGACAGGCCCGATGGTCCCTGTTTTTCTCCCGTTTTGATTTTGTGGTCTCGTATCTTCCAGGTTCTAAGAATGTTAAGGCTGATGCCCTCTCTAGGAGCTTTTTGCCTGATTCTCCTGGGGTCCTTGAGCCGGTCGGCATTCTGAACGAAGGGGTGATTCTTTCTGCCATCTCCCCTGATTTACGACGGGTTCTTCAGGAATTTCAGGCTGATAAACCTGACCGCTGTCCAGTGGGGAAACTGTTTGTTCCTGACAGATGGACTAGTAAAGAGATTTCTGAGATTCATTGTTCTGTGTTGGCTGGCCATCCTGGGATTTTTGGTACCAGAGATTTGGTTGGTAGGTCCTTTTGGTGGCCTTCTTTGTCACGGGATGTGCGTTCTTTTGTGCAGTCCTGTGGGACTTGTGCGCGGGCCAAGCCTTGCTGTTCCCGCGCTAGTGGGTTGCTATTGCCTTTGCCGGTCCCTGAGAGGCCTTGGACGCATATTTCTATGGATTTTATTTCAGATCTTCCGGTTTCCCAGAGGATGTCGGTTATCTGGGTGGTTTGTGACCGGTTTTCTAAGATGGTTCATTTGGTACCTTTGCCCAAATTGCCTTCCTCTTCTGATTTGGTTCCGTTGTTTTTTCAGCATGTGGTTCATTTGCATGGCATTCCGGAGAATATTGTGTCCGATAGAGGTTCCCAGTTTGTTTCTAGGTTTTGGCGGGCCTTTTGTGCTAGGCTGGGCATTGATTTGTCTTTTTCTTCCGCATTTCATCCTCAGACAAATGGCCAAACCGAGCGAACTAATCAGACTTTGGAAACTTATTTGAGATGCTTTGTGTCTGCTGATCAGGATGATTGGGTGGCTTTCTTGCCATTTGCCGAGTTTGCCCTTAATAATCGGGCTAGTTCTGCTACCTTGGTTTCACCCTTCTTTTGTAATTCTGGTTTTCATCCTCGTTTTTCTTCAGGGCAGGTTGAGCCTTCTGATTGTCCTGGGGTGGACTCTGTGGTTGACAGGTTGCAGCAAATTTGGGCTCATGTTGTGGACAATTGTGTTGTCTCAGGAGGAGGCTCAGCGTTTTGCTAACCGTCGTCGGTGTGTTGGTTCCCGGCTTCGGGTTGGGGATTTGGTCTGGTTGTCTTCCTGTCATGTTCCTATGAAGGTTTCTTCCCCTAAGTTCAAGCCTCGGTTTATTGGTCCTTATAGGATTTCTGAGATTATCAATCCAGTGTCTTTTCGTTTGGCCCTTCCAGCCTCTTTTCCATCCATAATGTTTTTCATAGATCTTTGTTGCGGAAATATGTGGTGCTCGTTGTTCCCTCTGCTGATCCTCCTGCCCCGGTGTTGATTGATGGGGAGTTGGAGTATGTGGTTGAGAAGAGTTTGGATTCTCGTTTTTCGAGGTGGAAGCTTCAGTATCTTGTCAAATGGAAGGGTTATGGCCAGGAGGATAATTCTTGGGTTGTTGCCTCCGATGTTCATGCTGACGATTTGGTTTGTGCCTTTCATTCGGCTCGTCCCGATCGGCCTGGGGGCTCTGGTGAGGGTTCGGTGACCCCTTCTCAAGGGGGGGGGTACTGTTGTGAATTCTGCTCTTGGCCTCCCTCAAGTGGTTATAAGTGGTAGCGCTGCTGTCTTTGGATCGCTGCATTCATCAGGTGTGTCCACTTATTGCAAGTCTGACTGGGCTATTTAGTCTTGCTTGACCCTTTAGTCAGTGCCAGTTGGCCATTGTTCCTGGAGGATTCACATCCCTGCCTGGTCTCTCTTGCTTTGCTGTTCATTTCAACAAAGATAAGTTCTGGCTTTGTTTTTTGCAGTCCACATGCTGTGGGCCTTATTGTTCAGTTCTTTTCCATGTTTTGTCTTGTCCAGCTAGGTCTGCATAAGGATTTGTTCAGCCAAGCTGGTATCTCTGGAGATGCAGATATACCCTCCATGTCTTTAGTTAGATGTGGAGATTTTGTATTTTCTGTGGTGGATATTTTTTAGTGTTTTAATACTGACCGCATAGTACTCTGTCCTATCCTTTCTATTTAGCTAGAGTGGCCTCCTTTGCTAAATCCTGATTTCAGTCTGCGTGTGTTATTTCCCTCTCCTCTCACAGTCAATATTTGTGGGGGGCTGTCTATCCTTTGGGGATTTTCTCTGAGGCAAGATAGTTTTCCCTTTTCTATCTCTAGGGGTATTTAGTCCTCCGGCTGTGTCGAGATGTCTAGGGAGTGTTAGGCACATTCCACGGCTACTTATAGTTGCGGTGTTAAGTTCAGGGTCTGCGGTCAGTACAGGTACCACCTTCTCCAGAGTACGTCTCTTGCTGCTCCTAGGCCACCAGATCATAACAGACAACCAAGGAAAACCCAAAACCACCTGAGCAGGAAGATTCCTGAGCACCTTACATGTAACCCGCTTGGAATGTAGAACCCCAATGTGGAGTTTCACCTCAGCCACAAATTCAGTAATCTCCCCCTGAGAGAGAGGAGCAGCATTGATGGTGACCACGCGGATAGGATGAGACAGTTTTTCAATCCTAAAACCTGCTGTGCGCGCAAACTCCTCATCAATGAGATTTGTGGCTGAACCACTATCCACAAAAACAGCAATTGGCAGCTCACTGCCAGCGATAAAAACCTTAGCAGGAAGCATGCATTGAGAAACCACCATGGAGGATATACATAAGCTCAGATTGGTCTCCTCCACACCCTCTGAGCTTAGAAGTTTTCCGCTGTTGCATTTTTCTTAGACAGCAGAGGACAGATGTTAATAAAATGACCAGTTTTACCACAGTAAAAACAGGCTCCCTGTTTCCTGAGCTCAGGGGCTTGACACTTCACATGTGACACCCCTGCGATTTGCATAGGCTCCGTGGGCTCACCTGCAGCAACCACACGTGAACCTAAACCCTCTCCCATAGGTGGTGTCTCATGCTCCCCCTGACGCAAACGGCGATCAATGCGGACAACCAGACTCATAGCGGAATCTAGAGAAGCAGGAGTTTCGTACATCAGAAGGGCTTTTTTAACCCTTCCAGAAACCCCATGAATAAACTGACTCCGCAATGCTGGATCATTCCATTGTGTATCGATCGCCCAGCGACGAAATTCAGAACAGTAATCCTCTGCAACTCGCTCCCCCTGGCGAATAGTGCGTATCTTAGATTCTGCTAGAGCCATTCTGTCAGGTTCATCGTAGATTTTTCCAAGAGAAGAAAAAAAACTCTCCACAGAGTCAAATGCAGCAGAATCAGATGGCAAAGAAAACGCCCATGCTTGGGGATCACCGCTTAACAATGACAACACCAGGCCCACACGCTGAGCCTCATTACCCGAGGAGATCGGGCGCATACGGAAATATAGTTTGCACGCTTCACGAAAAGAAACAAATTTACTGCGTTCCCCAGCAAATTTTTCAGGCAAAGGGAATTTAGGCTCAGCAACTCTTCCTGTCGCTCCAGCTTGCACATTAGATACTGCCAATCCCTGTTGCTGAACTGCCCCCCCTCAACTCAGTGACCTGTAGGGATAGCGCCTTCAACTGGCGGGTTATGGAAGTCATGGGATCCATGACAAGAGAAAAAAAAAGAAACCCCTTTTTTTTTTTTTCTCTTTTTCGTTGTTGGGCCGATTATGTCACGGGGAGACTAGATGAGCGAAAGCTAATAACCCGGGCCCCTGCAATTTCCCTCAGACTAGGGAAATCCTGACTGACCCTCTATCTGGAGTTTACACTGATGGTGTGCATGTCCAGGCCTCGACCCTCGCCCTGTCTCCTGTTTCAACCCTAGGCTGAAACCAACCGCCCACCACCCAGTGAAGAGGTAATACACCAATACCCACAGTTAGAACAGACAAGGATAAAGGAAAATATACACCACGCCGCAGACACTCAGGAATACACTATAAATGTGCAGGGCAAAATAAATACAAATATAGGAAGGAGAAATAAAGACTAAGGAAAATACACCACCAGCAACGCATCTCCAACAACCAGCTCTCCACTCCGGACCGAGATAACAACACACTAGACAGAAGCTATAATCGGCGATGCCCAATGATCAGGAGAACTATTTAAAGGCAATGGGCATGACCCAGCTTCCAATCCGAGGATCAGGTAAATTAACCCCGGAACAGCTAGACAAAATCTAGCCGACGCCAATGAGCAAATAGTGGTCAAAAGCGGAATTACCGCTGTCTGTTGAACGACCTGGTCTGAACAGCGTCCGACATGACATTATATTCTATGTATAGTGTATATAAGCCATCAGAGCAGATATTTTCTACAAATATGAGCTAAGAGGAAAAACAAACTAAAACATCAAGCATACAGAGACAACATATACTGGACTAACGATTTATGCAAAGTTTATTGAAAGTTTAGATGCTTTATGAAGTACTTACCTTAATCCTGCTTTCCTGTTCACTCCAGAAGTTCTGAGATGAATGTAGGCTTTCCTTCCCTGTGTTTATTTTTTCCCCTTATCTGTAGAGGAGGAGCTTCACTACTTATCATGAACATAAAATGCAGCACAGATCAGCTAAAAGTCTAGACCTTAGATCAGGAATAGGACAGACATTTATAGGACATTTCATAACTTTCCCAAATTCTTATGAAAAATATTTTATACAAAAAGCATTTAACTACTGTACCCAATTTATTATATATTTTTAGGAGTTGGAGTCGGTCCATTTTATACCAACTCCGACTCCATCAAAACGGGTTCCAACTCTGACTCCATGACTCTGACTCCACAGCCCTGCCAAAAAAGCAGCGAAAAATGCTGTAAAATGTGCTTTTTAAAAACAGCGTTTTACTTCCAAGAGAGCAGGTTCTGGCTGCTAAAAAAAAGCACAGCAAAAACGCAAGTGTGACATAGTCCCTTCTAGCATTCCAGTATTGAACTCCTTATTCCCCAAGAACATGTATTTGAAGAAATCACTGGTGTAATTGTAGTTTGGCTTTGAACTGTTGGTTAATTTCAGCTGTTTGCTGAAATGTGGCAGAAAATTTTAAAAATATATTATATTTTATTATTACTTTTATTTTTTTAATAACATTTGTGTAGTTTTTTTTTTTTTTTTTAAGTAAAAATGTTAAGCTATCCTCTCTAAGCCCAACCCTTACACTATCCCTAGTTATGGCCCTAAAAAAAGTATGTAAAAAAATAAAGTTTACTATAACATTAGCGTTTTGTTTTTTTCTTACAGGGGACACTTTTTTTTAATATGGGGCAGCTCCCCCAGCAGGTCTCTGTCTGGGCTATGGAAGAGCATAGAGCAGCTTTTGTCATCTGACTTGCTGCCTACGTAGAGTGCAGCAGTTGAAGAGTTTGTCATTGGCTGCTGAGGTCTGCATAGGCAACGGTCGAGATGGCAATGCTCACTTCATTAGGCCTCATTCGCACATCCGTCTTTAAACACGTATGTGAAAGAATGGTACCAGTGTCATCAGTTGTTTTTTTTCTGATCAGTGCGTCATTGGTCTGTGCTCTGTGTGGACGTTTTTACCGGTGTCATCAGTGATTTTCAAGGATGGATAAAAAAAAAAAAATGAATGACAAAACTTCTCCTATACTTTCCAAAGTTGAATATGGACAGCACTTGGATGCCATCTGTGTGCTGCACGTTTTTCATGGACCCATAGATTTGTATTGCCACTTTTCATGCACGATACCGGAGTAAAATGAATATGTCTCCGTGAGTTTTTCCCAGACACACAGTTCATGAAGAAACAAGGACATGTGAATAGCACCATAGAATGTAATGGGTACGTGTTCTACAAGATACAACACATACATGCAATACAGATGTCTGAAGTAGGTGTTAGGCCGTGTTCACACATTCAGTATTTGGTCAGTATTTTACATCAGTATTTGTAAGCCAAAACCAGGAGTGGGTGATAAATACAGAAGTGGTGCATATGTTTCTATTATACTTTTCCTCTAATTGTTCCACTGCTGGTTTTGGCTTACAAATACTAACCAAATATGAACGTGGCCTTACACTGAGAGCCTTGTTATCTCAGTTGCTGCCTATGCAGAGTGCAGCAGCAAAAGACAAAGTATTCTTGGCTGCTACAATCTGCATAGGATGCTAGCTGCTTCAGTTATCTCGCACACCAAATATACTCTGTACACTTTTGTAACTCCAGGAAGATATGTCCATGGGGGTAGTGGGTAAAATGTTGCACCCCCGTAGAATCTAGCATTTAAAGCAACTGCTCCTGTGCCCTCCCCCAAAGCTATGCCACTGGGTATGCCGGGTTTTATTGGGTCATTGTGCTGTCCATTGAGCACACAGAAGGAATATATGTCTGAAGGAGCACTTACAGCTGGCAGCAGACAGAGGGAGGGGGTGCTCTACAGAAAAGGAGATCACAGGAAGAGGAAATTGCAGGGTAGAGGCTGTGATGACAGATGAGCTACTGAAAACGTCAGCACCCTGGTTACACACAGCGTACACACTACAAGATGAAAATAGGAAACTTGGACGAGGTTGCAAAATGAATGACGGAATGAAGATGGCAGACAAACTTAGAGCATCACATTAAAGGGATTTTTGGGCTGAGAACAAAAGTCTGCAGTCACTCTGTGACTGCCGAATCGTGACGGTGTGCGAGAAAAGTACTGTCATGATTCCCGTGTGCCCCCAGGCACTTCTCACTAGTCGTCATGCAACCGCAAAAATGCAATGTGCATACATGTGGTCATGTAAAGGCCCACTAGCAATAGTGACAGTGTGTGTCTCACACCTACGATTGGTTCCATTGTAATGGGAGTAAGAATCCCAATGGTCGGACCCCAAGATGTCAGTAAGTTATCACCTACAGTTGTGGCCAAAAGTATTGACACACCTGCAATTCTGTCAGATAATACTCAGTTTCTTCCTGAAAATGATTGCAATCACAAATTCTTTGATATTATTATCTTCATTTAATTTGACTTAAATGAAAAAACACAAAAGAAAATGAAGCAAAAAGCAAAACATTGATCATTTCACACAAAACTCCAAAAAATGGGCCAGACAAAAGTATTTTGCACCCTCAGCCTAATACTTGGTTGCACAACCTTTAGCCAAAATAACTGCGACCAACCGCTTCCGGTAACCATCAATGAGTTTCTTACAATGCTCTGCTGGAATTTTAGACCATTCTTCATTGGCAAACTGCTCCAGGTCCCTGATATTTGAAGGGTGCCTTCTCCAAACTGCCATTTTTAGATCTCTCCACAGGTGTTCTATGGGATTCAGGTCTGGACTCATTGCTGGCCACCTTAGAAGTCTCCAGTGCTTTCTCTCAAACCATTTTCTAGTGCTTTTTGAAGTGTGTTTTGGGTCACTGTCCTGCTGGAAGACCCATGACCTCTGTGGGAGACCCAGTTTTCTCACACTGGGCCCTACATTATGCTGCAAAATTTGTTGATAGTCTTCAGACTTTATAATGCCATGCACACAGTCAAGCAGTCCAGTGCCAGAGGCAGCAAAGCAACCCCAAAACATCAGGGAACCTCCGCTATGTTTGACTGTAGGGGCCGTGTTCTTTTCTTGAATGACTTTTTTTCTCCTGTAAACTCTATGTTGATGCCTTTGCCCAAAAAGCTCTACTTTTGTCTCATCTGACCAGAGAACATTCTTCCAAAACGTTTTAGCCTTTTTCAGGTAAGTTTTGGCAAACTCCAGCCTGGCTTTTTTATGTCTCCGGGTAAGAAGTGGGGTCTTCCTGGGTCTCCTAACATACAGTCCCTTTTCATTCAGACGCCGACGGATAGTACGGGTTGACACTGTTGTACCCTCGGACTGCAGGGCAGCTTGAACTTGTTTGGATGTTAGTCGAGGTTCTTTATCCAACATCCGCACAATCTTGCGCTGAAATCTCTTGGCAATTTTTATTTTCCATCCACATCTAGGGAGGTTAGCCACAGTGCCATGGGCTTTAAACTTCTTGATGACACTGCGCACGGTAGACACAGGAACATTCAGGTCTTTGGAGATGGACTTGTAGCCTAGAGATTGCTCATGCTTCCTCACAATTTGGTTTCTCAAGTCCTCAGACAGTTCTTTGGTCTTCTTTCTTTTCTCCATGCTCAATGTAGTACACACAAGTACACAGGACAGAGGTTGAGTCAACTTTAATCCATGTCAAGTGGCTGCAAGAGTGATTTAGTTATTGCCAACACCTGTTAGGTGCCACAGGTAAGTTACAGGTGCTGTTAATTACACAAATTAGAGAAGCATCACATGATTTTTCGAACAGTGCCAATACTTTTGTCCACCCCCTTTTTTATGTTTGGTGTGGAATTATATCCAATTTGGCTTTAGGACAATTTTTTTTGTGTTTTTTCATTTAAGACAAATTAAATGAAGATAATAATAACAAATAATTTGTGTTTGCAATCATTTTCAGGAAGAAACTGAGTATTATCTGACAGAATTGCAGGGGTGTCAATACTTTTGGCCACAACTGTATCCTGTGCTCCATTGTACTCACTGGCGTAGCTAGAGCTTTTGCCGCCCGGGGCTGTTCCCGAGTTTGGCGCCCCCCCCCCCCATTGCCGTCACTCAACGCCGGGCACGGCCCCCTCAGCGCTGTTTACCCATGAAATCTGGCGCCTGCACTGTGTATCGCTGTTTGGTGCAGGCGCAGAGAGCTCTGGCCGTCTGACGTCACAGCCAGGCTTGCAGACTACGCCTGTGCGGCAAGTGCGGCCACCCACCTTGGTAATCCCAGCCCCGCAGTGTTTTATGCATTATGCAGAGTGCGGGGCTGGGATTCACAAGCAGGGCGGCCGAACAGGCGCAGTGTCCAGCATTGCCCCAGTGTGTCCAGCAATCTGCCCCAGTGTGTCCAGCAATCTGCCCCAGTGTTCAGCATTGCCCCAGTGTGTCCAGCAATCTGCCCCAGTGTCCAGCATTGCCCCCAGTGTGTCCAGCAATCTGCCCCAGTGTCCAGCATTGCCCCCAGTGTGTCCAGCAATCTGCCCCAGTGTGTCCAGCAATCTGCCCCAGTGTCCAGCATTGCCCCTAGTGTGTCCAGCAATCTGCCCCAGTGTCCAGCATTGCCCCCGTGTGTCCATCAATCTGCCCCAGTGTCCAGCATTGCCCCAGTGTGTCCAGCATTGCCCCCAGTGTGTCCAGCAATCTACCCCAGGGTCTCCAGCATTGCCCCAGTGTGTCCAGCATTGCCCCAGACAGTGTGTCCAGCAATCTGCCCCAGTGTCCAGCATTGCCCCAGTGTGTCCAGCAATCTGCCCCAGTGTCCAGCATTGCCCCCAGTGTGTCCAGCAATCTGCCCCAGTGTCCAGCATTGCCCCAGTGTCCAGCAATCTGCCCCAGGGTCTCCAGCATTGCCCCAGTGTGTCCAGCAATCTGCCCCAGGGTCTCCAGCATTGCCCCAGTGTGTCCAGCATTGCCCCCAGACAGTGTGTCCAGCAATCTATCTGCCCCAGTGTGTCCAGCAATCTGCCCCAGTGTGTCCAGCATATTACCCCCAGTGTGTCTGAGTCAGACATAAAGAAAAAAAAAAAGTAAAATCCTCACCTCTCCCGTTCCCAGCGCAGGTCCGGTGCACTCAGCGTCTCTCTGGCTCTGCAACGCTCAGGACAGAGAGGCTGAGCGCGCAGTGATGACGTCATCGCACCCTCTGCCCTGAGACGTCCCAGAGTCAGAAGGCGCCAAAGACGCTGCAGCTGCCGCAGGAACCAGGAGAGGTGAGTATTAGAACAGGGGGCCAAATGCCAGCGCTGTAGAAGGGGGGCCCAATGCCAGTGCTGGCATCGGGGGGGGGGCCCTGGTCGTGGCGGCGGTTGGCGCCGCCCGAAGATTTAAAGGGCCTGTGTCTTTTTTTTTTTCTTCCTCTTCCTCCTCTCTGGGTCGGACCCGCCCCCGCTCCCCGCACCCCCCTTCCTACGCCACTGATTGTACTGGGAGTAATGACACACCCACCAGGGAAGTGGGATACTCGGAACGGTGTCGGACAGTTTTCTGGGGAAATCACGGGGCCATGACCCGACTCCGTGGCCCTGGCTGTGCCGTAAAATGGAGAATATGTATATGGGATTTAACGTGACGCCACCTGTGGTGTTCAGCAACGGATGGCTGACGCTGCTAAAGGAGACCGCTGGGGCTGATGGTGACGCAGCTGAGATGGTTCCGCTCTCCACAGGTGGAGCGGGGCCCCAGGACTACCGGTTCCGTTTATGTCAGGTTTGTGGTGCAGGACTCAGGGCACAAGAGCTCACTGAATGACACAAGGCTGTAGTTTTCTTTTCCTTTACTTGATGGTTGATAGTACAGACTGGGGTACTGGTAACAGATAGTAATGGAGAGGCGGGCAGCCTGGAAGCAATTTTTGGATACACCTGGCCAGGTAGGTACAGAGGCCTTCCTTCTGCGCGGTCCTTCCTTTTTCCTTGCTGCCTAACAGCTCACCTTCCTGCTGCTGTCTCTCTCCGTTTTTAAAAACTAACCATTGTCCGCATGGCAGGCAGCTCAAGCCTATCACAGGTGCCGCTCCTTTGTGTTTGCTCCAGGCTCTGGTATGCTGCTGTGCCGCCGGGTATTAGATCGGGCCAAAAGACCTGCATTCCCCTGCCCTTGGGATTTAGCTGCCGGGACTTCAGTACCCACGCAACCACGGACTCCGGTTCCCAGCGCTCAGCTCTGGGGCGAGTTTAATCACAGCTCCACTCTCCAGGTTCTGCTCTACTTCTCTCCTACTGACACCTGGTGAGGGGATCCCTCCTTGCTTCCAGGCATGACATTACTCCCTGTGAGGGAGGCAATGCCACTGTGGCAACCGGACTTCTGGGGTGCCACATTTCCCCCTAGTGAAATTCTGTACTCCCAGACTGAGGAAGCAAATAATAAACAAATTAACAAGTGAACAATCATAACGATTTACAAGATTTCAAAAATAAAAATTACAAAAACTAGAGCTCAAAAATAGTCCTGCTGACGATTAGTCCATGCTTCATTGTCCATTCCTTAGCCAGGTTGGTAACTATATACAAGTATTGTCCTGGTCACAATGAGTCGAGTGACCAAATCGTCCATTAAATCAAGTAAAATAGGATTGCTCAAGAGTTCTTACAGAGTCTCTGTAGGCTCATATGCTTGATGGCTACATACTTACATTACATATTTACGTATCTTATTTATACAATCTACTTACATGCGGAACCTTACGGGGATTTGACCTAGGGTACTATGGGTAGACCTTCGTAGCACTAGTACTGGTGTAGTGCGCTCTCTATTGGCTGCGCTACGGGTGATTCTACGTTTCACGGGTATACCTGATGTTCTACGACCACTCATGCTCACCGTGGGCATGACAGATTCATTGCTGGCAGGGGGTGGGTTCTCTTGCTCTGCTGCTGGTGTGGCATCTGCTGCTTGAGCCCGCTGGTCTTCAGGCTGGTCTTGAGTCACATCTCTTTCTGGCACTACTAGCTGGGAAAAGGTCAAAATGGTCACGACTATGGCCTGGTTCCCCCTTGTCCAATTTGGAGGGAACTCGCTGAGTACTGTGCTGATCTTTTCCTCCACCTCTTGCACTAGCTGAGGAATGTCTTGGTCTTCAATCCTTTCCTTTAGTTGGTCAGGGCATGGTTTTAGATGATCCCTCGACACTGCCGCTGAGGTTTCTCCTCCATCTTTACTGATCAGGCACACCTTGGTGTTATCAGAGTCTGAAGGTAAAACGGTGTATGGCTCAGCCTCCCACTGGTCGTCTACTTTGTGAACTCGTATCTTCCTTTTGCATACCTTTTCTCCAGGTGACAAGGCAACTACAGGGACATGCGGATTATAATTTCTTTCCTGCCTCAGTCTTGCCTGGGACAAACTTTTCTCTACACACTCTTGCACCTTGTGATATTGCTGCTACCGCTCCGTATCCCAGACTGCATCTGGTGATGTTGTCTCAGGTATTAAAACTCCCATGTCCAAGTCAATGGGTAACTTGACAGGTCTTGCCCTCATCAGGTAGGCGGGTGTACCGTTGGTGGAGTTCACCGGAATGTGGTTATACAGTATAAGTCTACCAAATCCGGTAATTTCTCTGGCCACAGGCTACGCTCTTCCAGGGGCAGAATCTTCAACAGGTCTATTACTACCTGGTTCATTTTCTCTCATAACCCATTGGTCTGGGGATGATACAGCATGGTTCTTATTTTCTTGCAGCCGTACAGGTTACAGAACTCCTGGAACACTTCTGCTTCAAAGGCTGGGCCTTGGTCGGTAAGCACTCGTTCAGGGTAACCGTGCGGGCAACAAAAGTGTTGTTGAAATGCTTTGGCTGCCATCTTCGCCATCTGATCCTTCACTGGCATTACTACCAGGAATAGTGGTCTACTATGGTGAGGGCGTAGACATAGCCTGACCGGCTTGGGGCCAGCTTCATGTGGTCCAAGGTTACCAGCTCAAGCGGTTGTTTGGTGACTACGGGCTGTAGGGGAGCCCTCTGGCTATCACAGTCTTTCCGTCTCAGGTTGCATGGACCACATTCTCGACACCATTTCTCGATTGCTTTCCTCATGCCAACCCAGTGGAATCGATAGTTCCAACTTCTTCCACCCGAAGTGTCCTGCTCCATCGTGGTATGCTTCTAAGATCATTGGCGCATCCCGCTTCGGGACTACCACCTGCCAGACCAGATCCTGGGTTCAGGAGTTGACGCTTCTCCAACACAGCTTCCCCTCAAAGATGAGTAGCTTGCCCTTCTCCTTCCACAACTGTTGGGTCTCTTGTAGTGCATCTGGACCAGGGTGCGAATCAGCTTGTCAGCAATTCCTTTACTAGGCGGACTGCCGGATTGCTGTCCTGCATTTCTGCCCCTCCATGGTGGGGCAATGGGTTAATTGTTGCACGGCATAGCGCTTGTCCCTCATGCAGTGGGAACACTGGGCCGCACCGGGGCGGTAGAAGGCTGGTAACTCGATTTCTTCGAGTTCCTCTGGGTCTTCTCCCCCACCTAGCAAGTTGGCTATCCTGGACAGCGCATCAGCATTAGCGTTTTTATGCGCCGCCCGGTATTTGATGGTAAACTCGTAGTTGGACAGCCGAGCCATCCATCGCTGCTCCAACGCACCTAGCATCGCCGTTTCAAGGTGGGTCAGCGGATTATTATTACTGACACCTGGTAAGGGGACCCCTCCTTGCTTCCAGGCATGACATTACTCCCTATAAGGGAGGCAATGCCACTGTGGCAACCGGACTCCTGGGGTGCCTCAGTAAGAGCTCCCTGGCCTGGGGTCCCAGTGGTCGGACCCCCAGAGATCAGTACGATACCACCTATCCTGTGCTTCATTGTAATTGGAGTAAGAGCTCACTGACCTGGGGTCACAGCAATCAGAACCCCAGAGATCAGTAAGTTACCACCTATCCTGTGTTCCATAGTAATGGGAGTAAGAACTCTCTAACATGGGGTCCCAACGGTCGGACCCCTAGATGTCAGTAAGTTACATATCCTGTGCTCCATTGTAATGGGAGTAAAAGCTCCCTGTCCTGGGGTCCCAGCGGTTGGACCCCCAGAGATCAGTAAGTTACCATCTATCCTGTGCTCCATTGTAATGGAAGAGCTCCCTGTCCTGGGGTCCCAGCGGTCGGACCCCCAGAGATCAAGTTACCACCTATCCTGTGTGCTCCATTGTAATGGAAGTAAGAGCTCTCTGTCCTGGGGTCCCAGCGGTTGGACCCCCAGAGACCAGCAAGTTACCACCTATCCTGTGCCTCATTGTAATGGAAGAGCTCTCTGTCCTGGGGTCCCAGCAGTCAGACCCTCAGAGATCAGTAAGTTAACACCTATCCTGTGCACCATTGTAATGGGAGTAAGAGCTCCCCGACCTGGGGTCCCAGCGGTCGGACCCCCAGAGATCAGTGAGTTACCACCTATCCTGTGCTCCATTGTAATGGGAGCAAGAGCTCCCTGACCTAGGGTCCCAGCGGTCAAACCCCCAGAGATCAGTAAGTTACCACCTATCTTTTGCTCCATTGTAATGGGAGTAAGTGCTCCCTGTCCTGGGGTCTCAGCTGTCAGACCCCCAGATGTCAGTAAGTTACCACCTAGCCTGTGCTCCATTGTAAAGGAAGAGCTCCCTGTCCTGGGGTCCCACGGTCGGACCCCCAGAGATCAGTAAGTTACCATCTATTATGTGCCCCATTGTAATGGAAGAGATCCCTGTCCTGGGGTCACAGCGGTTGGACCCCCAGAGATCACCAAGTTACCTTCTATCTTGTGCCCCATTGTAATGGAAGAGCGCCATGTCCTGGGCTCCATTGTAATGGAAGTTGTTATGATTCCTGGAGTGGACCCACTGGATCACGGTGACGACCGTTCCCAGGCGAGCTGACCAGTTGGAACCGACCCCTATACAGGGACCGTTAGGGTCAAGTCTAGGAGGGAGATACACCGCGATAGCTTGTGCAAGAGGGGCGGCTCGAGGAGAATCAGGGTACTCACCAAGGACCAGACGGGCGGCGCAGCCACAGAGAAAACCCTGTATCTGTGGTCCCAGCAGTCGGACCCCCAGAGATCAGTAAGTTACCCCCTATCCTGTATCTGTGGCCCCAGCAGTCAGAGCCCCAGAGATCAGTAAGTTACCCCCTATCCTGTATCTGTGGTCCCAGCAGTCAGACCCCCAGAGATCAGTAAGTTACCCCCTATCCTGTATCTGTGGTCCCAGCAGTCGGACCCCCAGAGATCAGTAAGTTACCACCTATAGTGTATTAGTGTATCTGTGGTCCCAGCGGTCAGACCCCCAGAGATCAGTAAGTTACCCCCTATCCTGTATCTGTGGTCCCAGCAGTCAGACCCCCAGAGATCAGTAAGTTACCACCTATAGTGTATTAGTGTATCTGTGGTCCCAGCGGTCAGACCCCCAGAGATCAGTAAGTTACCCCCTATCCTGTATCTGTGGTCCCAGCAGTCGGACCCCCAGAGATCAGTAAGTTACCCCCTATCCTGTATCTGTGGTCCCAGCAGTCAGACCCCCAGGGATCAGTAAGTTACCCCCTATCCTGTATCTGTGGTCCCAGCGGTCAGACCCCCAGGGATCAGTAAGTTACCCCCTATCCTGTATCTGTGGTCCCAGCAGTCAGGCCCCCAGAGATCACTAAGTTACCCCCTATCCTGTATTTGTGGTCCCAGCGGTCAGACCCCCAGAGATCAGTAAGTTACCCCCTATCCTGTATCTGTGGTCCCAGCTGTCGGACCCCAGAGATCAGTAAGTTACCACCTATAGTGTATTAGTGTATCTGTGGTCCCAGCAGTCAGACCCCAGAGATCAGTAAGTTACCCCCTATCCTGTATCTGTGGTCCCAGCGGTCAGACCCCCAGGGATCAGTAAGTTACCCCCTATCCTGTATCTGTGGTCCCAGCGGTCAGACCCCCGGAGATCAGTAAGTTACCCCCTATCCTGTATCTGTGGTCCCAGCGGTCAGACCCCCAGAGATCAGTAAGTTACCCCCTATCCAGTATCTGTGGTCCCAGCGGTCAGACCCCCAGGGATCAGTAAGTTACCCCCTATCCTGTATCTGTGGTCCCAGCGGTCAGACCCCCAGAGATCAGTAAGTTACCCCCTATCCTGTATCTGTGGTCCCAGCGGTCAGACCCCCAGAGATCAGTAAGTTACCCCCTATCCTGTATCTGTGGTCCCAGCGGTCAGACCCCCAGGGATCAGTATGTTACCCCCTATCCTGTATCTGTGGTCCCAGCGGTCAGACCCCCAGAGATCAGTAAGTTACCCCCTATCCTGTATCTGTGGTCCCAGCGGTCAGACCCCCAGGGATCAGTAAGTTACCCCCTATCCTGTATCTGTGGTCCCAGCGGTCAGACCCCCAGGGATCAGTAAGTTACCCCCTATCCTGTATCTGTGGTCCCAGCGGTCAGACCCCCAGGGATCAGTAAGTTACCCCCTATCCTGTATCTGTGGTCCCAGCGGTCAGACCCCCAGAGATCAGTAAGTTACCCCCTATCCTGTATCTGTGGTCCCAGCGGTCAGACCCCCAGAGATCAGTAAGTTACGCCCTATCCTGTATCTGTGGTCCCGGCAGTCAGACCCCCAGGGATCAGTAAGTTACCCCCTATCCTGTATCTGTGGTCCCAGCAGGCAGACCCCCAGAGATCAGTAAGTTACCCCCTATCCTGTATCTGTGGTCCCAGCGGTCAGACCCCCAGAGATCAGTAAGTTACCCCCTATCCTGTATTTGTGGTCCCAGCGGTCAGACCCCCAGAGATCAGTATGTTACCCCCTATCCTGTATCTGTGGTCCCAGCGGTCAGACCCCCAGGGATCAGTAAGTTACCCCCTATCCTGTATCTGTGGTCCCGGCAAGCAGACCCCCAGGGATCAGTAAGTTACCCCCTATCCTGTATCTGTGGTCCCAGCAGGCAGACCCCCAGAGATCAGTAAGTTACCCCCTATCCTGTATCTGTGGTCCCAGCGGTCAGACCCCCAGAGATCAGTAAGTTACCCCCTATCCTGTATTTGTGGTCCCAGCGGTCAGACCCCCAGAGATCAGTTACCCCCTATCCTGTATGTGTGGTCCCAGCGGTCAGACCCCCAGAGATCACTTACCCCCTATCCTGTACCTGTGGTCCCAGCGGTCAGACCCCCAGAGATCAGTAAGTTACCCCCTATCCTGTATCTGTGGTCCCAGCGGTCAGACCCCCAGGGATCAGTATGTTACCCCCTATCCTGTATCTGTGGTCCCAGCGGTCAGACCCCCAGAGATCAGTAAGTTACCCCCTATCCTGTATTTGTGGTCCCGGCAGTCAGACCCCCAGGGATCAGTAAGTTACCCCCTATCCTGTACCTGTGGTCCCGGCAGTCAGACCCCCAGAGATCAGTATGTTACCCCCTATCCTGTACCTGTGGTCCCAGCGGTCAGACCCCCAGAGATCAGTAAGTTACGCCCTATCCTGTATCTGTGGTCCCGGCAGTCAGACCCCCAGGGATCAGTAAGTTACCCCCTATCCTGTATCTGTGGTCCCAGCAGGCAGACCCCCAGAGATCAGTAAGTTACCCCCTATCCTGTATCTGTGGTCCCAGCGGTCAGACCCCCAGAGATCAGTAAGTTACCCCCTATCCTGTATTTGTGGTCCCAGCGGTCAGACCCCCAGAGATCAGTATGTTACCCCCTATCCTGTATCTGTGGTCCCAGCGGTCAGACCCCCAGGGATCAGTAAGTTACCCCCTATCCTGTATCTGTGGTCCCGGCAAGCAGACCCCCAGGGATCAGTAAGTTACCCCCTATCCTGTATCTGTGGTCCCAGCAGGCAGACCCCCAGAGATCAGTAAGTTACCCCCTATCCTGTATCTGTGGTCCCAGCGGTCAGACCCCCAGAGATCAGTAAGTTACCCCCTATCCTGTATTTGTGGTCCCAGCGGTCAGACCCCCAGAGATCAGTTACCCCCTATCCTGTATGTGTGGTCCCAGCGGTCAGACCCCCAGAGATCACTTACCCCCTATCCTGTACCTGTGGTCCCAGCGGTCAGACCCCCAGAGATCAGTAAGTTACCCCCTATCCTGTATCTGTGGTCCCAGCGGTCAGACCCCCAGGGATCAGTATGTTACCCCCTATCCTGTATCTGTGGTCCCGGCAGTCAGACCCCCAGGGATCAGTAAGTTACCCCCTATCCTGTACCTGTGGTCCCAGCGGTCAGACCCCCAGAGATCAGTATGTTACCCCCTATCCTGTACCTGTGGTCCCAGCGGTCAGACCCCCAGAGATCAGTAAGTTACCCCCTATCCTGTATCTGGGGTCCCAGCGGTCAGACCCCCAGAGATCAGTAAGTTACCCCCTATCCTGTATCTGTGGTCCCAGCGGTCAGACCCCCAGAGATCAGTAAGTTACCCCCTATCCTGTATCTGTGGTCCCAGCAGGCAGACCCCCAGGGATCAGTAAGTTACCCCCTATCCTGTATCTGTGGTCCCAGCGGTCAGACCCCCAGAGATCAGTAAGTTACCCCCTATCCTGTATCTGTGGTCCCAGCGGTCAGACCCCCAGAGATCAGTTACCCCCTATCCTGTATCTGTGGTCCCGGCAGTCAGACCCCCAGGGATCAGTAAGTTACCCCCTATCCTGTATCTGTGGTCCCAGCGGTCAGACCCCCAGGGATCAGTAAGTTACCCCCTATCCTGTATCTGTGGTCCCAGCAGGCAGACCCCCAGAGATCAGTAAGTTACCCCCTATCCTGTATCTGTGGTCCCAGCGGTCAGACCCCCAGAGATCAGTAAGTTACCCCCTATCCTGTATTTGTGGTCCCAGCGGTCAGACCCCCAGAGATCAGTTACCCCCTATCCTGTATGTGTGGTCCCAGCGGTCAGACCCCCAGAGATCACTTACCCCCTATCCTGTACCTGTGGTCCCAGCGGTCAGACCCCCAGAGATCAGTAAGTTACCCCCTATCCTGTATCTGTGGTCCCAGCGGTCAGACCCCCAGGGATCAGTATGTTACCCCCTATCCTGTATCTGTGGTCCCGGCAGTCAGACCCCCAGGGATCAGTAAGTTACCCCCTATCCTGTACCTGTGGTCCCAGCGGTCAGACCCCCAGAGATCAGTATGTTACCCCCTATCCTGTACCTGTGGTCCCAGCGGTCAGACCCCCAGAGATCAGTAAGTTACCCCCTATCCTGTATCTGGGGTCCCAGCGGTCAGACCCCCAGAGATCAGTAAGTTACCCCCTATCCTGTATCTGTGGTCCCAGCGGTCAGACCCCCAGAGATCAGTAAGTTACCCCCTATCCTGTATCTGTGGTCCCAGCAGGCAGACCCCCAGGGATCAGTAAGTTACCCCCTATCCTGTATCTGTGGTCCCAGCGGTCAGACCCCCAGAGATCAGTAAGTTACCCCCTATCCTGTATCTGTGGTCCCAGCGGTCAGACCCCCAGAGATCAGTTACCCCCTATCCTGTATCTGTGGTCCCGGCAGTCAGACCCCCAGGGATCAGTAAGTTACCCCCTATCCTGTATCTGTGGTCCCAGCGGTCAGACCCCCAGGGATCAGTAAGTTACCCCCTATCCTGTATCTGTGGTCCCAGCAGGCAGACCCCCAGAGATCAGTAAGTTACCCCCTATCCTGTATCTGTGGTCCCAGCGGTCAGACCCCCAGAGATCAGTTACCCCCTATCCTGTATGTGTGGTCCCAGCGGTCAGACCCCCAGAGATCAGTAAGTTACCCCTATCCTGTATTTGTGGTCCCAGCGGTCAGACCCCCAGAGATCAGTAAGTTACCCCCTATCCTGTGGACAGATAACTTGTTTTCTCTGGACAACCCCCTGATTACTGATAAGGCGCAGGAAGCACAGGCGCTGCCGTTGGTTTTGGGTAAATTGGTCTTTGCCCCTTTGTAGCTTTTACTTCTGGTTTGCAGTAATATAAAGTGTCGCAGCTAGTTGTAATCTTATCGGCGTTTTCTGCGTCTTCTCAAGGCCAGCAGTAGGATCAGTGATGCCCTCGGGCAGATAATGGCCGCACACAGCCGTGCACTGAGTGCACTCGGTGACCCAGGAGAAGTAGCAGTTACCATGCGGAAGACGCGGTGGGGGAGGGGCCAGAGCCAGCTGTGGGCGGAGCCGCCGGCACAGTGTGCGGCAGGGAGGGCGGAGTTAGCGCGGTGTATACATCACAACCGCCGGGCACTGCGGGTAACACTGCGGACCGCACTGAGCAGCAGCCGCCGGCCCCGTTATGTAGCCGGAGCCATTATCACGGGGACACTCGCATCTGACCGGAGAGACGTGCCCGAGATTACAGCCGCCGGTACCTGAGGTGAGAGGCGGAGCGGCGGACACTCCTCAGCGGCTGTGACTGCGGGGGAGCGGGGTCATGTGTCCAGTGCACATCGCGCTATTGTGAGCTGATGTCAGCCACTGATGTAAGACCCCCAGAGTTATAGCTCCGCGTGGCTGATGGTTCCCCAGTGTGATGGCTGCAATAAGTTATCTACAAGTTTCTAGAACTGGTGACTATTAGTGTGGAGGGAACCTCGGGGGTCAGACCTGGACTAGGTCTGCTGCTCAAGACCCCAGTACTGGGAATAGATGTTGGGGGTCCACTTCTGAATTCATGATAGTCAATTCCTACCCAAAGTCGGCCCCCAATGATGTAAGGCAGGCTGGGCCATCAATTTCAAGAAGTGGCTATCCTGGTGCGCGGCGGATGCTGCCCTGTGTCCTGCCCCCCCCCCCCCCGTGCATTTTGGATGCTACCCTGTGTACTCCCAGCCCCCCCCCCCCCTCGGTGTGCGGCAGGTGCTCCCCGTGTCCTCTCCCCCTGGTGCGCAGCGGGTGCTGCTCTGTGTCCTCTCCCCCTGGTGCGCAGCGGGTGCTGCTCTGTGTCCTCTCCCCCTGGTGCGCAGCGTATGCTGCCCTGTGTCCTCTCCCCCTGGTGCGCGGCGGGTGCTGCTCTGTGTCCTCTCCCCCTGGTGCGCGGCGGATGCTGCCCTGTGTCCTCTCCCCCCGGTGCGCGGCGGATGCTGCCCTGTGTCCTCTCCCCCTGGTGCGCAGCGGATGCTGCCCTGTGTCCTCTCCTCCAGGTGCGCTGCGGATGCTGCCCTGTGTCCTCTCCCCCCGGTGCGCGGCGGATGCTGCCCTGTGTCCTCTCCCCCCGGTGCGCGGCGGATGCTGCCCTGTGTCCTCTCCCCCCGGTGCGCGGCGGATGCTGCCCTGTGTCCTCTCCCCCCCGGTGCGCGGCGGATGCTGCCCTGTGTCCTCTCCCCCCCGGTGCGCGGCGGATGCTGCCCTGTGTCCTCTCCCCCCCGGTGCGCGGCGGATGCTGCCCTGTGTCCTCTCCCCCCCGGTGCGCGGCGGATGCTGCCCTGTGTCCTCTCCCCCCCGGTGCGCGGCGGATGCTGCCCTGTGTCCTCTCCCCCCCCGGTGCGCGGCGGATGCTGCCCTGTGTCCTTTCCCCCCGGTGCGCGGCGGGTGCTGCCCTGTGTCCTCTCCCCCCCGGTGCGCGGCGGGTGCTGCCCTGTGTCCTCTCCCCCCCCGGTGCGCGGCGGATGCTGCCCTGTGTCCTCTCCCCCCCCGGTGCGCGGCGGATGCTGCCCTGTGTCCTCTCCCCCCGGTGCGCGGCGGATGCTGCCCTGTGTCCTCTCCCCCCGGTGCGCGGCGGGTGCTGCCCTGTGTCCTCTCCCCCCCCGGTGCGCGGCGGATGCTGCCCTGTGTCCTCTCCCCCCGGTGCGCGGCGGATGCTGCCCTGTGTCCTCTCCCCCCGGTGCGCGGCGGATGCTGCTCTGGGTCCCTGACGTTACTATGAAATTCTATTTATGCAGACCTCTCCTATTTGGGCTTTTGGGTCCTGGGTACAAATCCCACCAAGGACAACATCTCCATCAAGTGCAGGGAATATGGAATATGTTTATTCCCCAATTATTTACGTATATTCCATGTCCAAGATGCACAGAAAACCTGTTATCCCTCTCCATATTTTTGCACCTATAAGTGATGTTCCTTCTTTTTATGCTTTTTCTTCATTCTGCTTAGCACAATCCGTTTGTATGTCCCCCCGGTCTGTGTGGGTTTCCTCTCACGCCAGATGTATGATAATGAATGTATATTGTGAGCCCCAATGGGGACAGTGATGTCTGTACAGTGTAGAGGAATTAATGGCACTTCTTTAGTGAGTAGAGCAGATATTTGGGACTAGTCCCTCTTCCTGAGCGGTAACCTGTCCTCTTTATTGGGCAGATCACAGCCATACACAATGTGGGGCCGGTGTCCTCCTGCCATCTGGTGTCACTGGTACCCGGACGATGGTCACCTGCAGGGATGAATCTCCTCTTGCTTTGTCTCCAGTCTTTCCCTTTGTGACCAGCGGTCCCACACACCATATTCCGCTCCCCCCAACTACCTGCACATTTAGCCAGACGTGTATATGCCTGCTGTGGGTGCCAGTGAATGCCCCTGTGCCATAGCCTGCCAGGGCTACAGCTGGGTCCCTCCGCTCCATGATTTAGCATCTCTTCCCTCTTGAAGACTTTCTGGTAATGAGAACAGTGATGATCTTGTCCAGTTTGGGCCCCCTCCCCCGCTCTGGGGGGCTGGCAGGTCCTGTAGGGCAGCTGCAGGCCCATGTGTTGCTGGAGTAGGAAGTTTGCATTCTTCATGTCTCCTCTGGGAGGGAGGCATTCAAATGGTAATGCACTATAGCAGGCGGCCACTGTTAACCCTTGCAGCCCTCATTTTACTGATCAGTTTTTATTGGTAAAACTAGATGTAAGAAAAACAGATATATTTTTTTCCCTTTATTTCCTTCATATTAAATCTACAGAATTTTCTGCTGTTGTTCTCAGTTTTTTATCAAGTCTTTACGAGTTTTTCCCTTAATTTGACTTTATTTAACGATTACATATTCTAGCCCGATTCTCGTGATTGCCGCTAAGGCTACTTTCACACTAGCGTCGGGCCGAGGTTACCGACGCTAGCGTTCTCTGCGCCGCCCAACGGGGGCAGCGGATGCATTTTTCCAGCGCATCCGCTGCCCCATTGTGAGGTGCGGGGAGGTGAGGGTGGCGTTCCGGCCGCGCATGCGCGGTCGGAAAAAGCGGACCGTCGGGAGCAAAAATCGTTACATGTAACGTTTTTTGCTCCCGACGGTCCGCCACAACACGGCGCAACCGTCGCACGACCGTTGCGCCATGTGTCAATGCGTCGCTAATGTTAGTCAATGCAGAAAAAACGCATCCTGCAAGCACTTTTGCAGGATGCGTTTTTTCGGCAAAACGACGCATTGCGACGTATTGCAGTTAACGCTAGTGTGAAAGTAGCCTTACTGACTGTTAGTATGGGGCTAAATAAAAGCAATTGAAAGATTTTTTTCAAGTGGAAACCAGTTCAGGGAAGGTTCCTTTCTTTGAAGATTTTTTATTTTTTTGGAAGGCTATTTTGCAGCTTTTTATTGGATGATGCTTATATTGATTTTTATCAGGATCCAATTGAAGGAATTACATGCACTTTTTTTTTCCACCAATTGTTTTTGAAAACCTTCTACAGGAAGAAAAAAAAATCCTCAAAAAGGAAAAACAACAACTTGTCAAGTGAATGCTGAAGTGGGTCTCCACCAGAAATGGTGATGAAGAGTTATCCTAGCATTTTTGAATCTTCCAAAAAACTGATTGCATTTAGCCTTTGCCCCTGCAGAGGTGCAGCATTGGCCCAAAAAGTACAATGGTGCCATATCACAGAGGTGGACACAGGCCAGCGCCTCACCGCTCTAAACTTCATACAGAAGCCATGAAAAGAAAATATCATGCCATGTAATTTTGTGCTCATATAGGTTCTGTCCATTGATTTGTCCTGCTCATAATACCTTATATAATCACGGATTTGTGGGACCGCCTTGTAGTGTGTAGGTGGATAGCAGACAGTTGCACGCCATGTATGTATATGGTGTCTGTATTCTCTGTATATACAGGAACCCCTGGAGAAACCTAAAGGTACACGGTATTATTTATGATTGCATGGTGGAATTATTTGGGTACAGAATTTTAGTATAATGTGTGAAACGTGGCGGTATTATGTGGACTCTTAATGGGAGTATTATTTTATTGCTTCACGTTGGTTGAAGTTGACTGTAAATGGCTGTAATGGTGAAATCTGTCCCGCAAATTCATCAAGACTTACCCCACTTTAATATTGTAAATTATTCCAAACATCTTAATGTGGGTATTATATTATGTTATATTTTTTTAACGACCACTCAGCTTCTGATTACTGGGGGTACGTCTGCTGGGACCCTCCCCAATCCTTAGATCTACACTTGAAAGGGCAAGCTCCTTCAGTCCCATAGAATTTAAGGGGTGGTGTGTGCACATGCATGCCTGCCAGGTTATATTATATGAGAAGACCACATTACCGCTAAGATTGGATATCCTCAGGGGCCAGGGACGCTAAACTCTAAATGTAAGCCACAGATATGCAGTGATAAAGTTGGGACCTACTAGATTAGGATGACTATTCTAAATAAAGGGCGAGGAGATTCCTCTCCATTACCACCTCTGTACATGATTGACTGGCAAAATACCAACAACAAAAAAAGGGAAAAAAAAACCAGTGAAGCCCAATAAGTGTAGGCACCTACAGGAAATGGCGTCCCAGGATACTTGAGCTTTATAGTAAGAACTGTTCTGAGGAGGGTTGGCAGATGTTTTTTTACAGGTGTCTTTACACTGTCGGGCACTTATTCTCAGAAAAGATTGCATATTTAGTTTTTCTATTTTAGTCATCTTGCTGACGTACATTTTGTGGTCTGAAATGATGCTTCAAAAAGTGTCCTAAAATAGGAGCTTGTGACCTTTAAGTGGTTCCTTGTGAGTGACTCCTATTGAGAAGTTGTATGTGATCTGCACTAAATTTCAGCTTAAATGTGTGAATCGCAATTACTTTTTTTTTTTCCAATACCTAAATTCAGATATTGACCATTCCACTCATTTAAAGGGCTAGAAGAATGACATTTAAACAAATTGGCCATAATTCATAATTTTTGTCTTAATATATATTTTTTTTTGCACGACTTGTCAGCACCAAAGGTCCTAACGGTAAGTTCACATTGGGCATTTTTACTTTGTGTTTTTGCTGCGTTTTTTTTAAATACTAATTTCAGCTGCTTTTTACAGTACCAGCAAAGCCTATGAGATTTCAGAAATCTCATACACACATTGTTTTTTTTTTTTTTTTATGTCATCAAGATTTTGTGCTTTGCAGCGTTTTTTTGACATCGCGCATGTTACTTCTTTCAGCTTTTTTGCTGTGTTTTTCACCCATTGACTTGAATGGATGGTGAAAAAAAAATGCTGCAAATACGCAGGTTGAGGTTTTTTTGCAGCTTATGTGCTGCATAAAAGTCAAGGACAGCCGGATGTGACCTCACACTGGGCTCTGCTACATCTAGATGGCAGGCTGCATGATGCGTCCATACAGCCTGTCATCCAGCAGCAGACCCCCCATTCACTCGAATGAGGGGCCCGACATTACAGTGTTTGACATGCTGTCATGTGCATGACAGCACGGCAAACACCGCTTCTGATTGGCGGTGAAACCATCCCCGCCGGTCAGAGAGCCACTGTACCCACGCTGTCAGAAGACAGCTGGAGCGCTCAGCTGTGATCGGAGGGGTATAGTTTACCTCCAGTCACTGGTATCAGCTGATGGGACTACTGCTCCCATCATCCGACACCTGCTGCCACTAATAACCGTGAGAGCAGGAGCGGCTGATGGGAGTATTCAATAGCCGCTCCTGCGCTGTAAATAAATAATAATAAAAAAAAAACCTGTGCGGGTTCCCCCTTGTTTATGATAACAAGCGAGGCAAAACTCACATTGGCTGCAACCCTCAACCAGCTTTTCTGAAGCTGACAGGGGTCCCCACGTCGCATTTTTTAATTTAATTTAAAAAAAGGCATTGGGTCCCTCCCTTCCCCTGTTTGACAACCAGCCTTGCTGAAGCAGACAGCTGGGGGTTGGTATTCTCAGGATGGTAAGGGGCCATGGATATTGCCCCCCCCATTTTAGAAATAGCAACCCGCAGCTGCCCAGAAAAGGCAGATCTAGATTCCAATTCTGGCGATTTTCCCGGCTCTTCTCACTTGCCCTGTAGCGGTGGCAAGTGGGGTGATTATTTGGGGGGGGGTTGGTCACCTTTGTATTGTCAGGCGACTTTAAGGCCTGAGGTTAGTAATGGAGAGGTGCCAATAAGACGCCCCCATTACTAACCCCATAGTCACTTTCTAAGAAAACATAGACACCCTGAATAAAATCCTTTAATTGAAAAAATGACACAGACTCCTTTAATAATCTCAATTAAGCCATATTTATGACCTCTCCTAAATCCACTGATGCCCTCGGTCTCCTGTAATAAACCAAAAAGTAAACAACAATATCCCTCACCTGTCCATCGTTCTGTTCCACGCCGTAATCCATGTCTGGGGGATAATTCGTTTTTGACCTGAACGGTGCCAAGAAGTGACCGTCCAGACTGAGAACCACTGGGGAATGAGATGCTGTGAGCGCAGCCTCAGTGACTAGCGGTGACATCACTGAGGCTCCGTTCCCAGCCAGGATGAACTGCGGTGACCTCTGTGGGATCCCCGCTAGCACCGTGAGAAAGTGGCACGGTGCAGAGGCGAGTTCACCGGGAGAATTTCACTGCGGTGAACTCGCATCTGCACCATACAACTTTCTCACGGTAGAAAATTGATAATTTAATAGCAAACTGTGTGTGTGTTAAATCCTCAAAAGACAAGATCTTGGTCCCAACCTATGGATTTGGCGAAGAACCACCCCAGGTGCACTATCCGCTTTCTATTACCTGTATTCATGATATCGAGGTAGAAACAGATGAGCAATAATAATGCAGTACAACAAAACGTATTGTATAATAGTGAACAAAACATATTACTACTGCCATAAAGGATTGTGGCTATCCAAAAGAAATAAAGATGGTAGAATAAGCAGAGACTGCGACCAGGATAATGTGTGGGAAAGACTTCCCTATGCTCATAGCCATTCCAAGATGGCTTCCTTGGGTAAATTAATAGCAGCAACATGTCAATTCTTGAGGCATTTGCAGCACATAAAATACCCCATACACTAAAACATCACCTTTTAAAAAACAAACAATAAAAGGCATTTTCATTTTGTACGTGTTTCTTGATCCAGGGTGCGCTGGCTTAAGAGGCGTGGACCTAATGACTTTGCCACATCCCTCAGTGCACTTCTGGTATAATTTGTCACTTGGGTCGCACTAAGCCACGCCGTTACCTTGAAGCTTCCCAGCCTTTTTTTTTTTTTTAAACCCTGCTGAAACTGTCATAAAAGGGACGAGTTGCAAAAAATGGTATTTGGTACATTTGAAATTATTTCATGTCCTTTTTCTGGCTCAAACTCCTTGATAACTCATGCATTTTTTTCCTTTTTCTATTTTTTTTCTTTTAAAGCTTTTCTTTGATGTAGATTTATTTTTTTTTTTGTTAGCCAGAGAAATTAACATAAAAAACCTTTGAAGGAACCAATAACATGGGGATTTTCCAGTCAGTAACTTACATCAGTTTTTGTTAAAAGCAAGAGTGGAAGCCACGAAGTAAAAAAAAGTATAATGGCAAGAATTGTATGTCTTCCTTGGTTTGGACCTACTCTGACTTTCGGCTTACAAATGCTGATGGGAAATTCTTACTAAAATATAAGTGTGTGAATAAGACCTTACTGTTTATTTGTGGATTTAGGTTACGGGCTCTTGAATAGCAGGAAGAGGCCATAGAAAGCTCACGGTGTACATCCAGCCATTTCCGAGATAAATGAGACTGTGGTAGTAGGCAGCTCCTCTCAGAGTTCCCCATTTATGGCAGCCTCCGACACTTTCTGCTGTTAGATTGGATTCTCACTAATAAGTCAAGAAAATCTTGAGGTTCACATGAAAACTAAAGGGTTGTTCCCAGGCAGCTGACCAACTTGAAATCCCATATTACCTGAATTCCCAAATCCTGCAATTATTTATTGGGTGAAGTGACAAACTTCCAGTAAATCTTGTTGAGACAAGTCGTGCAACCAGTCAGTGAAGTCACCAGTAGTTTTCATGTTGTCCTAACTAAGAGTATCGTAAAGTAGTGACTGAGGTACGAGTCGGGCACAGGGAAATGTGTCCGCGAGGTCGCTCCCTCTTTGGCTATGTGCACATGGCATGTTATAGATTCTGGCGCAGCCGCCAAGTTTTCACAGGCAAATTTTCTTCAGGAAAATGCTGGCTTTTGATTTCCTGAGGTGGCTTTGCATTAATTCTTGTTGTGGCTCCGTTGCTGACCTCTCTTACTCTATATGGTGAAGTGTAGAGAGGCGGGTGGATATCGCCCCAATTATCAGTATGTCAGTTATGAGATGGAACGTGCACAGCAATGTCGTTTTGATATTGCCGTGCATTATATTTATAATATAGGGTGGTTGTGCCAGACTTTTTCAGGTGAATTCCAGTTATAATTTGCCTAAAAAGATGCCACGTGCACATAGCTTTAGCTTGGCTTACTTGGCAAGGCTCATCAATAAACCTATGATTTCGCTGAGCTGTCCTAATGTTTCAGAGTAAAACATGGTCGTACTGCGATAAGGGAGCCAGTCCGTATTTAATGACGTCTGTGGTTAGCACATGAGGAGTTTTCTGATAACTTTCCTTTCAACTGTTTAATTTCACTGCTGATTCATGTAGATCAGTGTTTCCCAAACTCCAGTCCTCATTGACCCCAACAGATAATGAGTTCAGGATTTCCTCCATATTGGGGTATGTTTCCACTTGGCGTATTTGCTGCGGATTGGATGCTGCATACAGCCGCAGTGTCCAGATGTTACAGCATAGTGGTGGCAGACCGGCGTAAACGGACATGTGGCGCGTCTTTCTAGACCCCAGTATGTTTGTTTATCTTGCGGAGATGCTCAGTCTCCCCAAGATAAACAGCACCTTTCTATGTCTAGAATGGGGTGATTCCACATGTATTCAGTGAACACATACGGAATCACCGCGCGTACAAAAGGGGGCAGCGCTTTGGACGGAGCCGGGATCCGCTGCATTCAAAGTGCTGCTGGTGGTGCGCCACGTGGAAACATACCCTTAGAAGTGACGGAATTATCAGAAATTACCTCAGGTTCTCTCACCTCTGCAATACTTAGGAAATCCTGCAAACATGATGTGTTGCGGCCATGAGGACTGGAGTTTGGGAATCTCTGATGTAGATGTTTTTTTTTCAAAAGTCAAGTGCATTTTAGTTTTAGCTTCTACAATTTTTCTCACAAGATAAAACAGAAAATGAAAAGGCAGTAAGATCTTACGTTGAAGGGTGGAGGCATAGCACAGGAGAGCATTTCATGAGGGATCAGTTGTTTCTTTTTATTTAAACTAACAATGTTCAAAGCTTATGTTGATTTATTATCACTATTTAGGAATTTTACATCCTTTTTTTATGGATATTGAAAACCCCATTAACCTTTTTAAATTGGCCATAACTTTTTCATGACTGATTCTGTGTTGTGCAGATGTAGCTTTTTTTTTTTTTTCTTTTTTTTTGTCGTCATTTCAGAATTACTGTATGTCTGAATCTTGGCTTTTCTAAACTGATTTGCTTGGTGCAAATTGTGGTACATATGTCACACAGTTGATTAAAGGGAACCTGTCAGCAGGATTGTGCTCAGTAACCTACAGACAGTGTCAGGTCAGCGCCGTTATACAGATAAGGGCTTGTTTCCACTTGCGAGAAACACGTCCGTGTCTCGCATGTGGAAACCAAGCTGTGGCGCCGGCACTCCAGAGCGGAGCGTGCGGCCGCATAGCAACATATGGAGCTGCACAGCTCCGCTCCAAAGTGCCAGCGCCAGAGCTTGGTTTACACATGCGAGACACGGACGTGTTTCTCGCAAGTGGAAACAAGCCCTTAAAATGATGTCTGGGTGATTAAATCAGTCTTGTGGTTGTTGTTTAATCTTTATTTGTAGTTTTCAGTAAAGGTACCTTCACACTAAACGACTTTGCAACGATAGCGATCCGTGACGTTGCAGCGTCCTGGATAGCGATATCGTTGAGTTTGACACGCAGCAGCGATCAGGATCCTGCTGTGATATCGCTGGTCGTTGCTGAAAGTTCAGAACTTTATTTGGTCGTCAGATCGGCGTGTATCGTCGTGTTTGACAGCAAAAGCAACGATGCCAGCAATGTTTTACAATGGTAACCAGGGTAAATATCGGGTTACTAAGCGCAGGGCCGCGCTTAGTAACCCGATATTTACCCTGGTTACCATTGTAAAAGTAAAAAAAAAACACTACATACTCACCCTCTGATCACGTCCCCCGGCGTCCGCGCTGCTGCTCAGAGCTTCCTGCACTGAATGTGTCAGTGCCGGCCATAAAGCAAAGCACAGCGGTGATGCCACCGCTCTGCTGTTAGGGCCGGCGCTTACACAGTGCAGGGAAGCTGAGGCCGGGGGACGCAGCAGACACAGGAATGTAAGTATGTAGTGTTTGTTTTTTACATTTACACTGGTAACCAGGGTAAACATCGGGTTACTAAGCGTGGCCCTGCGCTTAGTAACCTGATGTTTACCCTGGTTACCCGGGGACTTCGGCATCGTTGGTCGCTGGAGAGCTGTCTGTGTGACAGCTCTCCAGCGACCACACAACGACGAAACGGCGACGCTGCAGCGATCGGCATCGTTGTCGATATCGCTGCAGAGTCGCTTAATGTGACGGTACCCCTTTAATGATATGCTCGAGCTTCGGGGCGGTCTGTGTTGGGGGTCTTTATGTGGTGCTCTGCTTACAAATGCGTCTGCATGGGCTAATGATGGGTCACTGACCCCCTCAGAGACCTGCCCCCTATTTTACATACTGTGTATATGTTTTGAAGAAAAAAATTCACATTCATGCTGCAGCATGATCACATCTATAATGTCCATTTAATTATTATATTTGGTAATATAAATTTATTCAGAAAAAAATTCTGACTCAATGGCACCTGCCTGGTAGATGCTACTGTGCAGGTGCCACTGGCGCCATCTTGGTGGAGACAATTCTTTTTATTTTTTTCCTCTAGCAAAATTGCAGCGCGTCTATCGCATCGCCAATAGAGGCTACTGCTACTATTTTTTTTTTTTTTGTGAATAAACTTATATCACCAAATATAATAATTAAATAGACATTTATGCAATCATGCTACAGCGCAGGTCCCTGCCTGCTGAATGTGAATTTTTTTTTTTTCAAAACACATTATATTCAGTATGTAAAATAGGGGGCAGGTCAGTGAGGGATCATTGACCCCTCATAAACCCATACAGATGAATTTGTAAGCAGAGCACCATATGCAGACCCCCCCACAGGCCGCCCCGGGTAAGAGCATATCATTAGCTCAAAACTGAAAATAAAGATTAAACAACCACAAGAAGGATTTAATCAACCAAGGTATCATTGTATTCAGTACAACGGCGCCCGCCTAACACTGTGTGTAGGTTACAATCCTGCTGACAGGTTCCCTTTAAACATTCTATGGGAATGCCATAGACTTGGCTGACTCTGAGCCTCATAAAAATGAAAGGTTATTCCGTCTTTCTCACTTCCACATTGAGAATTGAGAGTGGAACAAGTGAATTCTTGTATAATATGTGCCTGGAGTGTGCTCTTTACCAGTATTGTTCACATGTTTCATTTATTAGTTGAGCGGCCATCTCCTGCCCCACTCACCTCTTAGAAGTTGCAAATCTGTGAAGGGTTAGTTCTGCTTTGCTAATTTCCACTAGTTTCTATTTCCTTGTATTTAAAGAGATTGTCTGTCATAATATTTAAAAAAAAAAACAACAAAAACCTGTTTTAGGGCTGCAAATGTGTTCGAACAATTAAGGCTACTTTCACACTAGCGTTAACTGCAATCCGCCACAATGCGTCGTTTTGCCGAAAAAACGCATCCTGCAAAAGTGCTTGCAGGATGCGTTTTTTCCCCATAGACTTACATTTAAGCGACGTATTGCGACGGATTGACACACGTCGCAACCGTCGTGCGACGGTTGCGCCGTGTTGTGGCGGACCGTCGGTACCAAAAAACGCTACATGTAACAATCCCACACCACCACTCCACAGCTGCTGTTCTAGTTGTCATTTCTGGTCCTGTTCTGATGATTACTTGACTGCTGCAGTCAATCACTAGCCTCAGTCATAACTGTTGCCCTTCGTGCATGTGATCGCTGAGGTCAGTGACTGGCTGTCTGCAGTGATCACGGTTATGATATTCAGGTGCTTCACACAAAATAAGAATATCATCAAAAAGTTAATTTATTTCAGTTCTTCAATAGAAAAAGTGAAACTCTTATATTATATAGAGTCATTACAAACAGAGTGATCTATTTCAAGTGTTTATTTCTGTTAATGTTGATGATTATGGCTTACAGCCAAGGAAAACCCAAAAGTCATTATCTCAGTAAATTAGAATACTTTATAATACCAGCTTGAAAAATTATTTTAAAATCTGAAACGTTGGCCTACTGAAATGTATATTCAGTAAATGCACTCAATACGTGGTCGGGGCTCGTTTTGCATCAATTACTGCATCAATGCAGTGTGGCATGGAGGCGATCAGCCTGTGGCACTGCTGAGGTGTTATGGAAGCCCAAGTTATTTGATAGCAGCCTTCAGCTTGACTGCATGGTGCATCTCATCTTCCGCTAGACCAGGGGTGGGGAATCCTTTTTTTTTTTTTTTTCTTCTGCCAAGGACCATTTGGATACATATAACAAATTTGGATGTTATGTACAAACTCCACCCACAAAGTACATCCTGACCCTGGCACTGGTTTCAGGACATAATCTTTCATTACATGCCCTTCAGTGTTCAGTAATGAACTCTGCGTGTGTGTTAACAGAGCAAGAAGAAATTAATGAGCTTTTGGCAATCAAAATACAGCTTCTTGCCCAAGAATGCAGTCCCTGAGAATCTGCTCGGGGGGCCTGATAAAAGGTCATTGAGGGCCGTAAATGGCCCTGGGACCTGAGGTTTCCCACCCCTGCTCTAGACAATGCCCCATAGATACTCTATGGGGTTAAGGTCAGGTCAGTTTGCTGGCCAATCAAGCACAGTGATACTGTTGGTTTTATACCAGGTATTGGTACTTTTGTCAGTGTCCTGCTGAAGAATTACATTTCCATTTCCAAAAAGCATGTCGGCAGAGGGAAGCATGAAGTGCTCTAAAATTTCCTGGTAGACGGCTGCGCTGACCTTGATCTTGATAAAACACAGTGGACCTACACCAGCAGATGACATGGCTCCCCAAACCATCACTGATTGTGGAAACTTCACACTAGACCTCAAGCAGTTGGATTGTGTGCCTCTCCTCTCTTCCTCCAGACTCTCGGACCTTGATTTCCAAATGAAATGCAAAATTTACTTTCATCTGAAAGAACCTTGAACCACTGAGCAACAGTCCAGTTGTTTTTCTCCTTGGCCCAGGTAAGATGCTTCTGCCATTGTCTATTGGTCATGAGTGGCTTGACACAAGGAATGCGACTCTTGTAACCCATGTTCAGGATAAGTCTGTGTGTGGTGGCTCTTAAAGCAATGACTCCAGCAGCAGTCCACTCCTTGTGAATCTCCCCCCAAATATTTGAATTGCCTTTTGTTAACAGTCATTTCAAGGCTGCAGAGATCGTGGTTGCTTGGCACCTTTTTCTACCACACTTTTTCCTTCCACTCAACCTTCCATTAATATGCTTGCATACAGCACTCTGAACAGCCAGCATCTTTAGCAATGACCCTTTGTGGCTTACCCTCCTTGTGGAGTGTGTCAATGACTGCCTTCTGGACATCTGTCAAGTCAGCAGTATTTGCCATGATTGTGCAGCCTACTGAAACAGACTAAGGGACCTTTTTAAATGCTTAGGAAGCCTTTGCAGAGATTTTTTGTTAATTATTCTAATTTATTGAGATAATGACTTTTGGGTGTTCATTGGCTGTAAGCTATAATCATCAACATTAACAGAAATAAACACTTGAAATAGATCACTCTGTAATGACTCTATATAATTAGTTTCACTTTTTGTATTGAAGAACTAAAATAAAGTACCTTTTTGATGATAGTCTAATTTTGTGAGAAGCACCTGTTTGTGGCGTCATCAATTCTGGTCTGTCGGGAGACACCAGAGCAGTGGTAGTGATTTAACAAAAAAAAAAAAAAATCTTAATCATCATCTGCACTTGGCTTGTGTGTCTCCCGCCCTCTCTCCCTAATTCCCTATAAAAGATAAAAGCTGTTTAAATCCACTCTTGAGGTGTCCTTTAAGCATTGTGATATTCTACTCCCACCATTGTTTTTAGATGCTGAATTTCTAAAGTTGCCAGGCGGAAATGCAAGTCATTGATTGCCATACATGTTGTAATTTGCTGTCGCAAACCCTAAATGACCTACCGTATATTTCTGCTTTAAAAAAAAAAAAAGTGAGCACATAAGCAGACTAAGACCTGTTTGTAGGTGAAGGGTGAAAAGCAGTGAACATCCTGGTGTCTAAGAAAACAGGTTAAACAAAAAAAAAAAATCAGCGCTCCATATTCAGGTAATTTAATATAAATCCTTTGTTCACATATGTGCAACGTTTCTGTCTCCAATAGATCTTTCTCCAGGTTGAAATATTGCACGTTTGTGTGAATTATGGATGTACGTGTATTATATGGACTGGAGTGCTGTCAAGACCGTATTTGCCATTAGGCACCTGTGTACCCAAAGTGGCAGAACTCCAAAAAAAAAAAATGAAAGGTTCTTGGTAGCAGAGGATGTACTCTATATGAGGAGCTGGTTTTAGACTCCTCTGGCAGATAAACCTGTGCCAGAAAGTAAGAGATCGGTCGTCCTGGATCCTTCATTCCTGAGTCGTTGGCCTGTTGGTTTATCGTGCTGATACCTGTTTTTCTTCTGATGTTAAGGGCCCCATACACACTAGACTAATGTTGACCAAACCTGCTGATATCGACTGGTCTCATGTGTATGGGGGTACCAGCAGACTGATAGTTGGCTGAGAAGTCAATCGTGCATGTCTCGTTTCAGACTTTCCCGAAGATGAGCCGCTGGGTGACGTGTCAGCCGCTGGCTTTCTTTTAGGTGACACAGAAGTGCTCAGCCAAGTGAGCTCTTCTGGAGTATGGGATCGTCGGCAGAGATGGCTGTCAACCGAATGATAGGCCAAAACAGTGTTTGGCTGACAGCCATTTAATGTGTATGGCTAGCTTTAGCCTCATGGGAATGGGGCCTCTACACATGACACACTTCTGCTGCATAGTTTTTGTGCACAGGCCAGGCTAACAAACGTGTGATTTCACCTGCCAGTCATGTCTGGATGTCATTTACAGGAGCTACTTCGTATCTGAATTTTAAAAAAATGGCAAAATGGGCAGAACTAGTGCATGCTGCGTTTGTTTTCCAAGTGCAAAATTGCACATGAATTTTTATTGGTCACTGTGCTGTACGGTCTGCAATACATGTTAGGCAGGCGGCACACTTCCCTCGTTCCCAAGAACGTATTTTCAGTCAGATACTGATTGCATCAAGTCTATGCAAGACTCAATATTTGGTGTTAACTCTTAGACTCCTGATTTTGGCTTACAAATAATGAGGTAAAAAACTCACCAAATGCTGACCGTGTGAATATGGCCTAATGGTCCGACAGTTGAGGTGATCACTACCATGAGACCTGGGCCATGCCAACAGTGAAGCATCCTGCGACCATTCATGTGTGGGTTTTCTTTTTATCGGCAGTAGTGGGCTCACTCACAATTATGCCTAAGAACACTGTCTGGAGCAAAGCATGGTATCTTAACATCCTCCTAAAGGTACCTTCACACTCAGCAACTTTACAACGAGAACGACAACGATCCGTGACGTTGTAGCGTCCTGGATAGCGATCTCGTTGTGTTTGACACGCAGCAGCGATCTGGATCCCGCTGTGATATCACTGGTCGGAGCTAGAAGTCCAGAACTTTATTTGGTCGTCAGATCGGCGTGTATCGTCGTGTTTGACAGCAAAAGCAACGATGCCAGCAATGTTTTACATGGAGCTAACGACCTGTGAGAACGATAAGTGCGTCACCGTTACGTCACAGGATCGCTCCTGCATCGTTCTGGAGCTGCTGTGTTTGACTTCTCTACAGCGACCTAAACAGCGACGCTCCAGCGATCGGCTCGTTGTCTATATCGCTGCAGCGTCGCTGAGTGTGACGGTACCTTAAGAGCAACTTCTCCCAACCATCCAGGAACATGGTGGAGAAAAATGTCACAAGGCAAAAGCAATAACTAAGGGATTTGGTGAACAAAACATTTAGATTTTGGGTCCATGGCAAGGAAACTCCCCAGAACTCAACCCCATTTAGAACTTGTGATTAATCCTCTAAAAGCAAATATCGTAGACTAACAAAAATACAGAAACTGTGAGAAACTCCAATCATTGATTAGGCCAGAATGGGCGGTCATCAGTCAGGATTTCGCCCAGAAGCCGATATCCAGCTGTCAGGGCGAATTGCAGAGGCCTTAAAAACTAAAGGTACCGTCACATTAAGCGACGCTGCAGCGATATAGACAACGATGCCGATCGCTGCAGCGTCGCTGTTTCGTCGTTGTGTGGTCGCTGGAGAGCGGGCTGTGTGCGGGGATCGCGGGGCTGTGAGGTGATCGCAGGGCTGTCGGGGGGAGGGGTCTTTGGGGGTGTGTGTGTGAGCTATGCCTGCTACAGTGACAGTGCTTGACACATTAGCCAATGATGGGACAGTAGTAGTCCCATCATCCGGCTAATGTGTTGAATGTACAGTGGCATGTAAAAGTTTGGGCACCCCTGGTCAAAATTACTGTTATTGTGAACAGTTAAGCATGTTGAAGATTAAATTATCTCTAAAAGGCCTGAAGTTTAAGATAACACATTTTCTTTGTATTTCTGTAAAAAATATATATATATATATATTTTTCATCTTTACATTTTAAAAATTACAAAAAGGAAAATGGGCTCATTAAAAGTTTAGGCATCCTGCATGGTTAGTACCTAGTACCCCCCCCCCCCCCCCTTTTTAAAACTATTATAGCTTGCAAATGCTTTTTGTAGCCATACAAGGGTCTTTCAATTCTTGTTTGAGGGATTTTTTTCCATTCTTCCTTGAAAAATTCTTGCAGTTCTCTGTGATTCCTGGGTCGTCTTGCATGCACTGCTATTTTGAGGTCTAGCGACAGATTTTCAGTGATGTTCAGATCAGGGGACTGTGAGGGCCATTGTAAAACCTTCAGCTTGCGCCTTTTGAAATAATCTGTTGTGGATTTTGACGTGTTTAGGATCATCATCCATTTGTAGAAGCCATGCTCTTTTCAAATTCAGCTTTTTTTACATGTTTGCATCAAGAATTTGTTGAAATTTCATTGAATCCATTCTTCCCTCTACCTGTGAAATATTCCCCATCCCATTGGCTTCCAGACCACTCCAAAACATGATTTATCCACTCGCATGCTTAATGGTTGGCGAGATGTTCTTTTTCTGAAATACTGTGTCCTTTTTTCTCCACAGATACCTTTAATCATTGTGGCCAAAGAGTTCTATTTTAACTTCATCGGTCCACAGGACTTGTTTCCACAATGAATGTTTAGATGTTTTTTTGCATACTTTTGACTCTAAATTTTACGGTGAGAATGCAGGAGAGGTTTTCTCCTGATGACTCTAATGAAGGTTGTATTTGTGCAGGTGTCTCTGAACAGTAGAACAATGTGCCAGAACTCCAGAGCCTGCTAAAACGTTCTGAAGGTCTCTTGCAGTCAAGCAGTAGTTACGATTTTCCTTTCTAGCAATACTACGAGCAGGTCTCACTGAAATTTTGCTTCATCTTCCAGACCTTATCTTGACCTCCACTGTTCCTGTAAACTGACATTTCTTAATTACATTTTGAACTTAGCACAGCGTTTTCAAGTTGCCCTTTCCTATCTGCTTACAGCCTTCTCCTGCTTTGCTGGCCTCCACCATTTTCATTTTTAGACTGCTAGGCAGATGCTCAGAAGAACCCATGACTGCTGTTTTTTTGGCACAAGGTTAGAGAAGGCTGAGTTTTTATAAAGCTGGGAAATTTGTTTTACCTGGCCTTTCCTAACGGTGATAGTGAACAAGCCATAACTCTAACAGGCTAAGTGAGGTCTGAAACATTGGTCAAAGTTATCTCTGAGCATACACATCTCCAAGGGTGCCCAAACATTTGCATAAGCCCAATTTCCTTTTGGTAATTTTTAAAATGTAAAAAATGAGAAAATATATATATTTTTTTTCATAAATTACAAAGGAAATGTGTCCTCTTTATCTTTAGGCCTTTTGGAGATGATTTCATCTTCAACTTGCTTAACTGTTCACAATAACAGTAATTTTGACCAGTAGTGCCCAAACTTTTACATGCCACTGTAACAAAAAAAAACACGCACATGCAACAGTACATACAGTACATACAACATACAGTACATACTCACCATCACCTTAATCCCCGAAGCCATTGTCACCTGTAAAAAATATTAAAATAATAAACAAACAATATACTCCCTGATCCGCAGATATCCAATTAAAACGAGTGTGCCACGATGATCTCCCGTGGAGAGCTGCAGCATCAGCAGATGCGACCGCTCTCCAGGGGCTCCAGGAATACAACGACGGAAGATTTCCTTCCGCAATGTATTCCTCCGCCCCTGTGAGAAATACTCCCTACTTTCACTTGTGGCACTGCTGTGTGGGAAAATTCCCACGCAGCTTTGCCATAAAGTGAGACCCTGAACTCAGGTAACCTCTTCAGCGATGCACTGCAGGAGCCATTTTCTCCTGTCAGTGTGTCACTGAAGGTCTATAGTGCAGTTACATCACCTGATGTCACTGTTCTATAGGGGAGATCGTCGTGGGACACTTGTTATTAATTGGACTACGGCGGAAAGGGAGTATACGGTTGGTTTATTATTTTGAATTTTTTGCAGGCGATCGAGAATGGTAAGTATGGTGAAATGAAGAATATTAAAATACTTTTTTCTGGCTGTGTCGCTTTTTTTTTTTTTTTTTTTTAACCCCTTCACTACTATAGGATTGGTAATGGATAGGCATCTTATTGACGCCTCTCCATTATTAACCGGGCTTAATGTCACCTTACATTAGCAAGGTGACATTAACCCCTTATTACACTATATCCTACCGCTACACGGGAGTGGGAAGAGAGGGGCTGAGGTGGCTGCAGGCTGGTATTTGTAGCTGGGGAGGGGGGCAAATATCCATGAGAAAAACACGTGTGCACAACTGCTGATGGTGCAAAAGGTAGGTTCCCACACCTTGTAGTATATAAAGAAAAACCTTGCACTCAACTTAAATGCTCTTGGTGAATTTAATGTAGTACAACAAAACGTTTCGGTCCAACAATACCGGACCTTCATCAGTTACGTACTGTGAGGGACATAGAAGAGACAATGGTGTCTCTAGGCACACTGGACATAGTGTCCTGTTATAGGAATGCTGAGCCCGGGAAAATCCCACTGGTATTAGTGAAGGAGAAACGTGCCAGAATGCAGACGCAGAATCCTCTGCTCGTCTCAGCAGAGGATTCTGCGTCTGCATTCTGGCACGTTTCTCCTTCACTAATACCAGTGGGATTTTCCCGGGCTCAGCATTCCTATAACAGGACACTATGTCCAGTGTGCCTAGAGACACCATTGTCTCTTCTATGTCCCTCACAGTACGTAACTGATGAAGGTCCGGTATTGTTGGACCGAAACGTTTTGTTGTACTACATTAAATTCACCAAGAGCATTTAAGTTGAGTGCAAGGTTTTTCTTTATATACGGCAAATATCCATGGCTCCTCTCTAGGCTTCTAGGCTATGAATATCCGCCCGCAGCTGTCTGCGTAGCCTTTCTGGCTATAAAATACAGGTGGACCCACGCCATTTTTTAATTTATTTTTTTAATTAAACATGCTCATTAATCAACATCGGCCTTGCTATTATATATCTATGGATATAACTATGGCTATATCTATCTATCTATAGATATATTTATAGATGGATATATCTGTAGATGCATAGATATATCTATCCATATATATATCTGGCTACTTACACACATCAGGTTTTTGCCGTCAGGCACAATCCGGCGAGTTTTGAAAAAAAACTGATCCGGTTTTTTTTTCCGCCGGATCTGTTTTTTTCTCATAGAGTTGTATTAGCGCCAGACTGCGCCTGATGGCCACACATTTCATCCGTTTTGTTGCTGGATCCGTAAAAAAAGCTGTTTCCGGGGGACAGAAAAAACATACAGAAGAACATTTTTTTTCTGTCCAGTGGAAAAACGCATCAAACTGACATGTGAAATGATGTATCCGGCCTCCTAATCCGGATCGTTCTCGTTCTCTCGCTCTCTCTCGCTCTCTCGCTCTCTCTCTCTCTCGAAATTCCACAGGCAAATCGGATAAGTTGTAGGACACCATATTTTATTTTTCTAACATTAAAAGTACACCCTCCCCCCACAAAAAATTGATGGAATTGCGCTTAAATGGAATCTCTCAGCAGGTTTGTTATGTAATGTGTGAGCAGCATAATATCGTGCAGTAAGAAAGCTTGATTCCCAGGGATTTATCCCTTACTTCGCTGATTGCTGCAGTTTTGATAGAATCCCTGTTTTCTCTGTTGTAGATGTAGCAGAGTAAAGACTTCGGAGCTGCATATAACCCTGCCCACACCCCTGATTGGCAGCTTCCTGTGTACACTGCATTGTTCGCAAGCTGCCAATTAGTGGTGAGGGTGGGGTTATATAGACTAGCCTGACTGCTGTGCACCTGAGACCTAGTCTTATAGTGATAATCTCCTGCTGATACTAATTGTTTTGAAACTACAACACACGACCTAATAAGTGACACATTCCTATAATCAGGCTTTTGTGCAATATATTATGCGGCTTGCAGATTCCTTTTAATTGGCTAACCAGTGCTGCAGTAAAAGCAAATACCGCCAGAGCAGCAGTAGATTTAACAGGCGAATATCGGTTTTCGTTATTTTATACTATTCTCTGCCACTGAGTGCATGTTTTTATGCTCTATGAAGACCTTTTTTTAATTTTTTTTTCTAGTGTCCCTTTATAAATGCCCTTTGACAACTATGTAGCCAATAGGTTGCTGTGGAAACTTTCAAGTTCCTTGTTTTCCTTTGTGACACAAAAACTCCTCTCTGCACTGACCACACCAACTTCCTTTATAATAAATGCAAAATAAGGGGCCATACATTTTAAGATCAGCAGTTTCTTCTTCCTTTCGGAGGAGAGATGAGCGCTGGATCGCCTCGCTTTCTCGTCTGTGGTGCGCTCTTTTGCTTTGCATTCTAACATCTGTTACGATGAGGAATATTTAGCTGTTTTTTCGGGTGAGTTTTCTATTAATGCTTGGTCTCTTTGCTCCATTACTAATACCACATATTAGTCTACAGTGTGGCCTCACCATTTAAAGTAAGTCTTCCACTGAAACGCCGCAGCACGTATCGTATCACATTCTCAACAATTTGAGGCGCTCATCAAAGGGCATGGCAGCGGAGGAAAGGAGAGTGATCAAAATTGCTCTCCCATGGACAAAATTGCACCAGAACCTAAGAAACTAAACCTTTGGTGTAATCTTAGACGAGACAGATGCGCCACATTTACCAAACAGCGTGAGCCACTGGGTTTCAAGATGGTTTAGTCTAAGTTTGTGAGGTCCTCAGAATGTTATTACCCAGAAGAAGCAGGTCATCAGAAACCACAAGTCCCCACTAGTATGGTGTCGAGGATTTGAAACAGACTTAATAATTAACAAAATATTTATATTTTTCTAGGGTTTAATGTCATTGATTATAATTATGTAGAATTGAAATTTGTTAATGACCTCAAGAATATCTTCTAGAGATTGGGATCTGCCAATTTCTTAACGGTATGATGTAATTTTGGCTTATTTTCTCTCTAATCTCGTATGTGCAGCATAAATAATTACTAAATATTCTGAAAATTCTATATTTTTAATGTGATTGTCCAACCGAGCAAAATATTTTAACCTCTTTAGGTTATAAAATCGCCACACTCGCCTTACCGATACCCCGGCGATTAGCTTCTGAAGCTTCCTGGTGTCTTCTACCTGATGCAGCGGTGATGTCCTACTGCAGATGTGACCGCTGCAGCTAACTACTGGCTGCACTATCACTTTGTAAGGACATGCGCCTTTCACAAAGGAAATTATAAAAACAGGTTGACAACTTAAAACAGGTCAGGAGATGTAACCGATTTCTCTTTAATCCCTTCCCAACTCACAGAACCTGGTAACTACTGTATTGAGCCGGTTCAGGATTTAGGGTATGTGCACACATTGTGGATTTTTCCATGCGGATTCTGCAGAATCCGCAGGTAAAATGACCTGCGTTTTACCTGCGGATTCCCTGCAGGTATTCTGCGGATTTTGTGCGGATTTCGCTTGCATTTTTTACACCTGCGGATTCCTATAATGGAATAGGTGTAAAACGCTGCGGAATCCGCACAAAGAATTGTTATGCTGCGGAAAATAAACCGCTGTTTTTTTTCCACAGCATGTGCACTGCGGATTTGGTTTTCCATAGGTTTACATGGTACTGTACAACGCATGGAAAACTGCTGCGAATCCGCAGGGCCAAATCCGCAACGTGTGCACATAGCCTTATACAGCCGGCTCCTGCCCCTGACAGCAGCGACCCACCATTGCTTGCTCAGATTGCTGCTGTTGTAACCATTTAAATGCTGCTGTTAGCTTCCAATAATGGCAAAAAAAGAAAAAAACAAACCTCCAGAATTGCAGTTTTTCAGTCACTCTTCCCCCACAAAATGTTATACAAAGCAATTAAAAATGGTACTAACAAACTCCACATATTTATCTGCACATATCAATATTTTGTGTTATTCTATCAGCATTTTTAAACCACTAAAATATGAACACATTTTATAAGTTATAAGTTTATCTCAGTAATTGTGCTGACACGAAGAATCATGTTGCCATGTAATTTTTACTGCATAATGAACACTGTAAAAAAAAAATTATTATTTTTTTTTAAATGTGGTTATGTTGACAGAAAAATAAAAAAAAGTTTTGGCTGATGGAAGAAAAGGATGACAAAATGTAAAAGGGGGGTTGTCCATTACTCTTACGACCCCTTCTGAATACTTATGTTTCACCCCAGTAAAATAACACTGGTACTCTCACTGTTGGCACTGTCTCTCCCGGGGCTCACGTGACATTGTCATACAATCCCTGCTACCAATCAGTGGTGGCTTCACCCTCCAGTCCTACGGATGTAATTAATATCTGGAGGAAGTGAGGGGCAGCAGGAGCTCTGTGAGGCCAAATTGTGGAGCCGGGGAAATTAAGGAGTCGGAGGTTTGGCTTACCGACTTCACAGCCCTGGCGCTTAGTTTATTCAATCGTTTCTTTTTTCACATTCCCTGATTATTAGATGCCAATCTGAAATTTCACTTTTCTTCTGCATGTTGTGATTGGATTTAGACACTGCAGAACTGTTCCTTAATCAAAGGTGGTAAAGACAGGAATGCCGGAGTATGACCCTGTTCTCTGCAGTTCTGTAGTAAAAGCACATTTCAAGGTTTGTGACCTTACTTCGGCCCCTGGATCACATGAGCTGATGTCATCGGTTTCTGTAGGAGAGCAAAGCAGAAGGATTTATCAGATGCTGACAGCTGTATTCTCCAGTCTGGTGACCGGGGGCCCAATATCTTGTCTGACTGGAGCATAAATATACATGCACCATTCGCTTCTGTAGGTCTATGATGGCGTTTGCATGTGTGAACAGCGCCGCCGTCACAAATGTGCACTCACTGGATTTTACTTTTGCAAACAGCAGCCAATGGTATGGAATAACAATAGGAGAAATATTCCCCTTACCAATATGTCGCTCCTGACCAGATACTTACGAACCCCTCCTTCCTCCAACCACCACCAGTCTGTATATCCATCTCTGACCTGATGATGAAATGGTACCACTGCTGCCGATCACTGGTCATAGTGGTGCCGACATGTCAAGGCTGTAACCAGTGATTGGCTACAGTGGTATCTTATCAACATTACCTGACCTCACTGGAACTGGGTAAACAGACCCGTGGGGGGACAAGGAAGGCATCCGCATGGGAGCAGCAGGAAATTGGTAAGCAGAGTTTGATTCCATTGTTTCATACCATTGTCAGCGTCTTGTAAAACGTAAGTACAGCTTTGGAAAACCCCTTTAATTTACCATTTTGGTCAATTACGCTCTCAGATGAAGCCAAATGACTTGTATTGTTTAGGAGAATGGGAGGAAAAAGGAGAACTTTAATAAGAATTCACACTTAACCAATATAGGGAACCTGTCATCTGATTCCTTGCTGCTTGGACTACATGAATCGGACACTGGCTGTGCTATTGCAGCCATGTATGTTTTATTCTGCACCGCTGCAGTGTTTCAGAGAAAACCTACTTTTAAAAGCCAATTGGGAATTTTGTATCTTCGATAAGTAGTCCAAGACGCAGGTTCCCAATGTCTTCGTCCCACACTCCCCATTCTTCTAGACCGGCATGTCTCTCCATATATGTTTGTGTTTAGGGGTACAGGTCCGTCTAGGGCGGGGGTAGCTGGTGTGTGGCTCGCGGGCCTGTGGTGTGTGTGGCTCGCGGGCCTGTGGTGTGTGTGGCTCGCGGGCCTGTGGTGTGTGTGGCTCGCGGGCCTGTGGTGTGTGTGGCTCGCGGGCCTGTGGTGTGTGTGGCTCGCGGGCCTGTGGTGTGTGGCTCGCGGGCCTGTGGTGTGTGTGTGTGTGTGTGTGTGTGTGTGTGTGTGTGTGGCTCGTGGGCCTGTGATGTGTGTGTGTGTTTGTTTGTTTGTGTGTGGGTGGGTGTGGCTCGCGGGCCTATGGTGTGTGTGTGTGTGTGTGTGTGTGTGTGTGGCTCGTGGGCCTGTGATGTGTGTGTGTGTGTGTGTGTGTGTGGCTCGCGGCTGTTTTGTTTGGTCCACTAGCACCAGGTGTTGCAAGCGGCTATTAAGAGCAGATCTGAATGGGGGTAATATAGGAAAAACTGGAGCTTGGCACACTGTCTTGGTGGGATTTTAGTGGAAAAACGTTGTTGTTAATATACCGGTAATAGGGGGTTCTGGGTGTCACTACTGAGAGTGGGGCAGGAGCTGGATGTGTCTAGGGGATCGGCGCGGGTGACTCTGATGGGGACCTGTCTTGGGGTAACCACAAGACTCCTAGTCCTCGGGCAACTTTTTCAAAGTGTGTTTTCTTTGAAATGCCCCATTGTTTCCAGGTTAAATATTTATTGCAGCCAGTGTCTGATTTGGGGTTGACCACCATTTTCTTCCCCCCTTTTTTTTTTTTTTTTCTTTTTTCTTTTTTAATGGACATTTAAAAAAAACTCCCATAATAGATCAATGAGATTATGTCTACAGCCTGTGATAATTATAGTCATCATAATCCTGCACAAGTTTCTGCAGCTTTGGGGAAAAAAATATTGGACGCCTTAAAATACAAGTGTCCTAGATGTACTGACTGCCCAGTATTTTCTGGGTGGTTGGCATCCCTGGTGTGATTCGTGCTTCCCATGGTTCAGGCAGCACAAATCTCTGGTCAGGATCTCTTCTTGTAATCTCAGAAGACATATTTAGGCGACTTTGCTTCCTGGTAAAATAACATTTGTGCATCTTGTATGTGACTAGTTTAACACCACTTTTGTGTTTTGTGCATATTTTTAGGAAACAGAATTGAAGAACTTGCAGCCATGTATGTACACACCATGACGCTGACCAGTTACAGCAATACAAAGAGGGTTAAAAAGTGTGCAAGAGCCGCGCAGGTATGAGTGATTGTATAAAGGGGGAATTCTTAATACCTATTATTTGTATTCTGGTTATGAGAAGTTGTGCTGTGCTGCTGTTAAAGGAAGTTGTACACAATTGTGATTTTTTTTTTTTTTTTTTTTTTCCCTTTATAAATGCTCTTTGCTTATGCACTTCTAATGAGTCCATCATTTGCATACACATGTCAATTTATACATTTTTTTAATTTCTATTTCTTAGGTGAGACGTCATAAACGTTATCTTGAATTTCAGCCATTTTTAAGTCCACTTTCTCCTCTGCTCTCGATGCCAAGCACCCCTACCGTTCTCTTTACAGAAGGTAAACTACCGCTGTGATCTTGCAAAGATGCTTCCTTATATTCCACACAACCATATTAATGAAAAGCTGCATGAGTCTGAGTTGGGAAATAAGGTCCTCAAGGTGAATGTTTGCCTTTTGAACAACTTTTTTTTTTTTTTTTTTTTCTGAGCGGAGTCACTTATAACCATATGGTGGTTGGAGCTCAAAGCTGCTGCACTGAGTTACAGGAACAATAAACCTGCATGTAAAAATACAATACAAAATGTAGGTCACTAGATTCTGTAGGCCTGGTGAAGCTGGCTTATTTACCTGGAAAATCTATTTTATTTTGCAATGGCTGTAGAATACTGATCTTTAAGGGAACCTGTCACCAAAATCATGCCGCCCGAGTATGAATCAGACACTAGCTGAGCAAATGAAAGCCAGGAATGTTTTAATATGAAATGCTATGGCAATTCTGAGAGAACCTATAGTGAAAATCCTGTCAGGGACTGTGTGACGGGTTATCTGCCTGCCCCAGTTGACTGACAGGTCTCCTCTTATATGTATATGGAGGGGCCTGTTGATCAAAGTGATGAAGGCAGGGAAAAGCCGTCAGCGACCTGCCTCAGATTATACAGCCATTTTGAAGTTTGTGGACATAAAATAAGCGATGACTGGCTTGCATGTAGCCAACTGGTGGTTGTTTTAATGGCCTTTTTACACTGACCGGTTACAGTTTTAAGAACAATCATTAATGAGCATAGAATATCATGTCATCGGCACCAACTCTCCAGGACGATGTATGGTCGATAACAATAAACAAGCTTACACATAATTTCACCAATCCGATGCCGTCAGGTAAGAGGCGGTTTTCATGGCTCCTGTCCAGGGGCCACAGATTACTCCCGTGGCTGATGGACTGGTTAATGCGAATTGATTTTCACTGACTGTACTTAATGGAACATTCCAGATAAAAACAAAGAAAAACCAAAACCTAAAGACCTGGAACATATACTGCATATGTTCATAACTCTACTTGTCATTTTTCCCCTTTTTATTGCAACCTTTTCTTTCTTTGCAGATGTTTTGCCTCGGCCAGCCGTTATTGGAGTGGGGGCGAGCTATGGATCTTATGCAGATAGCGCTACTGCAATTAAAGAACTCCTCTGTTCAGTTTTAAACTTGCCAAGAAGTGTTACTTCCACCGCGTCTGTGAATGCTCCTTCGCAGGACAGTGATGACGAAAACTCGAAGGACACATACGCTGGTGGCAATAATAGGGAATCAGATGGCGATCCTGATGGTGGTCCTTTCTTGACAACTGCAGAAAATGACATCCGGTTTAATAGACACAAGGCCGCCTGGGATAACACCCAGGTGGACTCTTCTAATATGTCTCCATCGGACCCACCTACACCCATCACAATCGCATATGTTGTACCCGAACTGGATTTGTCACCCTACATCCAATGCGAAAAGTGTTCTGACTTTATTTTACCTGAATCTGAATTTTTCCCGCCACAGAATTTGCCTATAAACTCCCGAAAGGAGAAACGGCGGTTTTCTTCACCCAGTGTGGCCGCCAAGCATGTAAATCCAACTCCACATAGCTCCATTTTAGATGGATTTGCTTTGAACTTGAATGAGACTAAAACAGACACTGAGACGTCTAGTACAGAAGGCGACAAGTCCGTCCATCGGAGATCGCTGTCCTGTTCCAATCTTTCAAAAGGTAATAATCACTGATATCCGAGTTTATTTATGGATTGTTCTGATTTCAGAAATGTAATGATTTACCAGTATTGTGGTGATAAAACCTAGCATAGGTGTGGCCGTGCACAATGTGGCACTGTGACAAGCATAGCTTAGGTTGTAAATATGTGGTGTAAGCTTAAAGGGAATCTACCATCAGTATTTCCACCTAAGGCGCTCTTATACCTTCCTATCAACCTCATTACACTTGTTAATGATGCTTGTATTAGTTTTTAAACACTTATATTTAGTGCTTAGGGCCAATCTTGATTGTCTCTACTTCCTCGCTTGCAGCCACCGGGCTAGTTCGGGACTGATGTCAATGAATGCCACTGGTGTGGGGGAAAGCACGCCCACCGTGATGTGCAGGGAGGAGCTGAGGGATGGCTTCTTTTCCCTGCTCTTCCTGCACAATCGGGAATGTCTGTTACACTGCTGTGGGCATGGCAATGATTGACAGTGGTCCTGGACTAGTCCTGTGACTGCAGGAAGAGGAAAGCTGGTGCAACGAAAATAAGTTTTTAAACACCTACTTGTTCTATCCGTAAACACTAAATATATTTAAGAATTAAGCTTCATTGTTCCTTCTCTAATATACTTACACACACTTCCAGCAGTCACCAGACCAGTCCGGGACCACTGTCAATCAATACCATTGGTGTGGAGGAAGCACGCCCAGAGGGGTATAACCGTCATTCCTGTGTGTGAGCGAAGAGAAGCCGTCCCTCAGCTCCTCTTTCCTGCACACACTGGCATGTCGGATACACTGCGGTGGGCATGCTTCGCCCACACAGAGGCATTGATTGACAATCGCCCCATGCTTGTTCGATGACTGCAGTCAGGAAGAAGAAGAGACGGTTAAGTATAATTTTTAAACACTTATATTTAGAATTTAGGGCTAGTGCACGCATCATTAAAGAAGGTACAAGGAGGCTGATCAAGCCCTACTAATACATTCTAGGGGTATTATGATGACAGGTCCTGTTTGTTTTGGGGTGATAAGATATTGGTTCCCCAATATCTGATTTCTTAATGGCCAGAAGTGCAAAAAAATTATTGATTCTAGGTCACTGGATAGATTAATTGTGGTTGAGGAGAACATTGAATGTTGGAAATATGCAAATTAACAGGAAGTGTCCAGGAAATCCTTACAAGAAGTCTGGAAAACTGGTGACTTGCTGAAACTTCCAAGCTGCTGTGCTGACATAAGGTCATTATATCCAGGAACCTTCTCACACAGTTATCTGTATTTGTGGCTGGTCGTGGTCATAGGTTTATAGAAAAAAAACTCCTAACAAAACCATAAAAAGCTAAAGAAATTGCAGACTTGCAGGAAGCCCTTCCTCTAGGACTAGCTCAGACATGTGCTATGAATCTTTTAAGGTGACTGTAGTGTGGACTATTTGCTACTGCTGTGATTGACATTCTTATATTTTTCACATGAGGGATCCTGTATGTTAAAGGGAGTGGCTATGATTTTTCCATTGTCAGGTATCATTCATGTATAGTGATGACCACACCTTCTTTAAGTTTCCCAGATTTGCAGTTCCTTCATATGTTTATGTGTATTGTTTCTTTTCATTTAAAAGGCATCTGTCAGAAAGATCAACTTCCCCCACCCAGACCACATATAATGGCAGGCCTTTGAAATGTAAATCCATTGACACTTTTATATTTTCTATCTGTTGCTGCATTCTTGAGTAATTATATACAAAAGAGGCAGTGAGCTTGGCAAGATGGAGCATTCAGAGCCACTTCCTCCCCAGGATTGATCAATAGGTCACTGTGTGATGTCAAGTGCCAGGCTAGGTAATCAGATTGTAAACTGGAGAGACTAGTACTGGGCGGGGAAACAACCTAGGGATGCATATGATCAGTAAGTTCTTTGTTACACCCATAGCCCTGAATGCCTCATTTGCATATAAATTAAAGTTCTTTACTCAGAAATGTAGTAACAGATACAAGGTATAAAGGTGATGGATTTACATTTCAAAGGCCTGTATACCCATATATGCTTCTTGTGGGAGGTTGGTCTTACTGACAGATCTTTGTGTAAAATGGCTAAAATGGAGTATTTTATATTAATTGTACCATGGTATAGCCCCATCATCAGCATATGAATTGTTTTCTCAGACACTGTATCAGTAAGGCTGGGGTCACACATGTGAGGAATACGGCTGAGTCTCGCATTTTAATATCCGGCACTGCCGCTGGCACGCTCTGCTCCTGAGTGACAGCGGCAGTGCCGGGTATTAACATGCAAGACTCAGCCGTATTCCTCGCATGTGTGATCCCGGCCTAACAGTTACAGTTCTACTATGGTTTATAAAGGGGCTAAGTCCCCCACATCATGTTATAGCAATTTTGTGGGTGACAGACTCCCTTTAAGGAGGTTGTCTTTTAGCTTGGTTACTGCTATTCCATCATATATTCTATATGTGGATAGAGTACAGACTAGATGTATCTGGCTTGCTAAATTCTGTAATTTTGGGGTGCAGAATGCAATGAAAGAATTGACTTTGCTGTTACTAACTGGTGTATAGCTGAAGTCTAAATAGGCTGTACCTCTAGACAATCTCTTCCTATAAGGCTATTTTCACACATGGCATTTTTTTCTGCATAAAATAAGCTTCATTTGAAAGTACCATCAAACTCTGACATTTCAGAAATCTTATGCACACGCTTTTTTTTTTTTGTTTTTGTTTTTTTCCCTGACTGAATTTGAGAACAGCAGCCTTTTAGAAAATCTACAACATGTCAATTCTTTCAGCATTTTTTTACCTATAGAAAGGAGTATGCAAAAAAAGTATAACAGATGAGCTGTGTTTTTGCAGCATTTTTGATGTATTTTTGATGAATAAAACTATGTTCACACGTTGCGTTTTTTAATGTAAATTTTAAGCTGCATTTTACAGTACCAGCAAAGTCTGAGATGTCAGACATCTCATGCACACGCATTGTTTTTTTTTTTGTGCTGACTAATTTGGAAAACTGCTGTGTTTGTAAAAACTGCAGCATGTCACTTTCAGCGTTTTTTGCATCTACTCTAAAGTTAAAAAACCTGAAAACAACATTGGCTCTCGTTACCTGAAAAAAATGATGGTTGCCCCTAAGTCGTTCTATATGGTGCTAAATTCCGGAAGAACCGGTGCTGTCGCATTAGTTTCACATTTCTAGATTCCTCTTCCGCCTTCTGTATATTAATGGGTTGATGTCTCCTTTTATACAAGCTGTCAATCAGGATTAGTGTTTCCAGTGGTTTCGTAACTAGTAGGATTATGGCTCTTTGCGTTTATTTATATGGAAAACAAAGGGGGCATCACCAGACATGTAGACAGGAGAGCAGGCTGTCAGTCATTACATGTCTCACACTGCTGAAGCCGCCCTTCATTTAAATTAAGCTCTGGAGGCAGAATCTCGGGTAGATCTGTCTCATAGATCTTAACGGTTATTTACATATTAACAAAAAATATGCATTTCTCTGGAATAAGACATCAGATTGCAGATAACAAGGTATCATATTATTCAGCTTCCTGTGACCCACAGGCCCATATAGACGGCTCAGGAGGAGTGATCCTACCGACAGATTCTCTTTATGCACTTTGTTCCCTGGCATTTTAGAGATTAATGAGGGTCTCGGCATCTGGTCCCAGTTTCTGCCTTGGACAGCGGCTCATGGGGCATGACACTACCAGAAATATGGTCCCACCACCACCCCAGCTTTATTCTCTTTTACACTCCCATGTTTACTCTCTAATAGTAACAAGAGAACCGCAGATATTGTGATAAAGGCTTCAGCCAAGCATTTGTGGCTTTCATGGTGAGATTAGCGCTATTATTAATACTGTGATTTGCAGGTCCATACTGGCAGGGCCTTGTGTGTTCCCAGCAGGTGGTGTCACGTTTATTTTACTGTTAGAACTGACCTGATTTGTCTTTCTGTTGTAGTAACGGAGAATGCCCCGGCCTCCAGCACAGAAGTCCCACAGCTCTCCGAGGGAAATCTGTTCGAACCAACTGTGAACTTAGAGAGAGTAAGAAGTGTCCAGAATCGGCCTTTCTATATGTGTTCATATAGTCGGGGGGGGATCTGTATCCTGCACCCTTTACAGAGAAACGTGATCTTTTATCAGCCCATAACCTATCCACACGATTGGGGCCCATTCAGATGGCTGTGATTTTTCTCATGCGCAAGAAACAGACCAATTTCCATTAATGAGCCGGATCAGACTTTCATCCGTGTCTGGTTCCTGCCCAAACTTTTGTGCTGTCCAAATTTTTCATGGAGCAATAGACTTGCATTGGAGAGTTTGATCTGTGACTTGGATGAAAACGGGAGAAGTCTGTCTAGTTTGCAGACCACTTGGTCCACAAAAAACACAGCTACATTTTCAGTGAAAAGCTGCCATCTGAATGAGCCCTAAGTGATAAGTTGCTGATCTGTTACATTCCTCATAGACAATAAAGGAAGTGGCATTCTGCATTTAGGAATTAGGACCATTCCAGTCGAGGCCTTCAGAGCCCTGTTCTCATCCTGCATTCACTTTTTGGCTACTGTGCACTCCTTAGTCACTTTGAATTGGAGCACAATTAGCCCCAATGACCTGCCAATACTTGCACCACTTGTGTTGGTGGGAAAAAAGCTTTCTGTCTGTTTGGTTTGAGCTACATCCTTTTTTTTTTTTTTTTTTTAACTTACAGTATTGTGCCATAACAAGACATATCATTACTTGTATCTTGTTTTGAATTATGTGGGCACTAAAGGATGAGATGGGTGCACGTACAGTTGTGTGAAAACCAAAATTAAGACTTTGGAGTGGCCTAGCCAAAGTCCTGATCTTAATCAGATTGAGATGCTGTGGCGTGACCTTAAAAAAGTGGTTCATGCTCAGAAACCCTCCAATGAGGCTGAATTACAACAATTCTGCAAAGATAAGTGGGCCAAAATTCCTCCAGAGCGTTGTAAAAGACCCATTGCCGGTTATTGCAAACACTTGATTGCAGTTGTTGAGGCTAAGGATGGCTCAACCAGTTATTAGGTTTAGGGGGCAATCACTTTTTCACACAGGGCCCTATAGGTTTGGATTTCCTTTTCGCTAATAAGTCATTAATTTAAAAATGCATTTCGTGGTTACTTGTTATCTTTGTCTAATATTTAAGTTTGTTTGGTGATCTGAAACATTTAATTGTGACAAGCGCGCAACACAATAGGAAATCGGAAAGGGGGAAAGCACTTTTCACACCACTGTAAACATAAAGGGACCACACAGGGCACCATTAAACTTATGGCTCGCCCATAGTTACTAATTGGTACAACCTCTAGAAGGTTATTATGATTACGGTATTACTGTTATTGTAGTCATTCATATTGGCCTGACATAATGTTACTGCAGTGGTATGTTCTAACCAGTAAGAGTGCACTGCAATTTTTTTTTTTTTAAGTATATCTCTTTGAAATACCGTAATTAAAGTAGTGATTGCGCCTCATTCCTTACATGATACATTGCTTTGCTTTTTTGCAGGAAAATGAGCACTTTCTGGCAGCCGACCTTTTTATATCTGTGGTTGAGATGATGAAGAGCAGCTGGCAGTCTGATCAGTTCCAAACCGAAGGAGGAATGTATTGGCTCAGAGAAGATAACGAGGAGCCCTGGTACCGGAGACGCAAAGCCAACTCCGAATCCGCCACTTCTGTTGATAGTGGTTATGACGGTATATACCCTGTGTCTATAGAATTGTCTATGTACTAACTATATAAATGACGACTGAGAAGTAGAATCATTATGCAGATAATTATAGAGAAGGAAAAGCTCTCCACAATTTTAAGCCTTATGTAACTTACCAGATGTCTTAATGAAAACCAGTTTGCCCATGTTCTGGTTTCGGCTTTATTAAACTATATAATGGCCAGCATTGCATTTTTTAATTTTTAAATCTTCAAAATTCCATTAATAGGTCGTGGTGTTTCTGAGGTTAATTGACGTTGTATGATAAGAGCGGTGATATTGCGAGTGGAATATGAGACTTTCTGTTTGGGAATTACAGGCTTGGTTACTGTGCAGAGTTCTCCTGTGGAAACCATTCTTGAGGAGGAAGAATACGATGATGACTCCACGACCTGTGAAGAAGACTATGACTCTGATTATGTGATAATTGGTAAATTGATTCATATACATGCGATATTGATACATAGTCCTGGTTATTGTGTGAAGCAAGGTTTAGTTTTTGATGATCCATCCACTTCTATTTTGAGTGGGGATGCCCTTTAAATGGTTAATATGCCACACAAATGGATGTCCAAAAATTCATATTGACAGGGAAGCACCAACAAAAAATGTTTTTTTCTCAACAGAAATGGAGGACTATGAGAAACTGGTGGCGAATAATAGTGACACACCAGCAAGGTATGATCAGGCTCCATGGCCGTGTCCGTGTAAATGTAGTGTTATGGGGTACATTTCTGATCATACCTGCAATCATCTTTTCTAGAACTGGTCCCATAGTCTCGAACACTGCTGAAGAAACCGCCAGGAATCTGTACAGAACATTCCGACAGCAATGGACTCTGATTGATGTAGATGGGCAGCTCCCTGCAAAACTGACCACTTCTTACACAGTATGTTCCACAAGAGTCTGTGTCACTATTCCCAGATACTTCTAGCCAGAAGCCTAGTCACCGGTCATTTAAAGCAAAGCTACTTTATGGTCTGCATATGGTTCTTTACAGGGTGTCTCCACACCGAAGCCTAGCATACAACTCTGTAGTACAGACAGGACAGCCCGCTATTGTTAGGCAGTAGGTGTGACACCATGCTTCTGCATGACTTCATGGTGATTCACAGCAATGTCACATACCATCACACTAAGTAAGATATCAAGATCTGTAAGTAAATTACCGTATAAGAAACGCCCTCCTTATAGTTGCACGTGCTATGTTAAAATGGACCAGTCACTTCCAAAAAAAATTCAATCCCTGAGCTCCCCTGATTCTGAGACTTTTTTTTTTTTTTTCCATTTCACGCTTTTGCAATCCATTGTAGATATGTTCACATGTGTTGCTTTCGGAGCACAACAGGTGAAATCTTTGCTTGCAGTTCAGCTGGGTGTTTCTTTAGAGTCGTCTTTGGGGGGTGGGGGGCGTTCCCTCCTAGAAGTTGCCAATCACAGCTCAGCAGCATGAGACTGCTAGATTAGTGCCAAGCTGTGATTGGCAGCGCCTGGGAGGGCGGCATGAAAACACACGCCCCCAGGGAAGACTCTGAAGAAACTCCTGAAGCCACAAATGTGAATATCTCTGCAATGGAGTGATACAAAGCAGAACAGAGAAGAGCGTCAGAATCAGGTGAGCTCAGCAATTTTATCTTTATTTTTTTGTTTACAAGGGATTTAACTCCTTCTTTTTTTTTTTTTTTTTTTTTTGCATAACTGAGACAAGTTCTAATTAACCTCTTTACCCCCTCCCAGAAGAAGCTGATCTCTACTTTTTTTTATTGATGACCTATCCTAAGGATAGTACAAAAAAAAATTGGCACGCCTTATTCAAGACTCAATAGTGTTTTATTTATTACATTCCTAATACAATAAGTCATATGAACACTTTTCGAACGCTCTTCTACTGCAATCCGATTATCTGATGAGGATCTGATGCAAGACCAAAACGCCGTATGACTTATGATATTAGGAATGCAATAAATACAACACTAGTGTATTGAATACAGAATGTCAAGCTCTTCTTTATATCGGGGTGGAACCCTACTTTGGGCACGTGACAGATGTTGGAGTGCTGTTTATAGAAACCTTTTTTATCCTACGGAGAGGTCAAGTGATGAGTGAACGTTCTTGGATAAAGTGTTATCCTAGCATGCTCGGGTGCTAGCAGAGTGTCTTTGGCGTGCTTGAAAAATGTGTTTAAGTCACCGCTGCTGCATGTCTCGCAGCTGTTAGACAGCCACAATATATGCAGGGATTGCCTATTTGTTAGCTAGGGCACGTGCGCTCGTCACTAGTCATCAGTATAAGATTGGTAGGCGTCTGACACCCGGCACCCCTAATGACCAGCGGTTGTCAGCTCAGGTGATGTTCAGATGTAAACAATGGACAGAGCCGGAACATCAAGCTCTGCACACCGGTGGACGATCTCGAGCACAGCAGCTCAGCTCCTATTGAAGTGAACAGGACTGTATTACCCCAGACAACCTGTGGACAGGGATGGTGCCACAGGTTGTCTCTTTTCTAACCCTGTACAACTACATTATTGAGTCTACTGTCTTTTCTTTTAGCGGTCCTATACAAACATGATTCCAGAGGAATTTGAGTCCAGTGTGTGTCTGGTAGAGGAGATTAAGCGCTTCAGAATGATGGACGGTGAAGAATGGTCTCCTCCACGGTTTCAGGTTATCACCACTGTACACCAATACATCAGGTATTTACTTGCAGTCCTCTTTATTACCAGTTCCTTACATTTATAATGTATATATTGTTTGTTACAAATCATATTTAAACCACATATATGTTTACATTTATTTTAATTTTTCATGTTTATTATAAAACTACCCATAGAAATTAGATTTACGAGTCGTGCTGCAATTTTACTTTGAGACTGGTTAAATCTTATGCAGAGGTTGGTATTGAGGAAAATCTCGTTTCTTTCTTTTTTTTTTTTTCTTTTCCCTTAAGTCCCATTGTCTCTCCAAAGATAATAAGGGAGGTCATCAATGTCTGGTAGCTAGCTATTCAAACTTGTGGCTCTACTAATAAATGTTATTGGGGTGGAGGACCTTGGGCTTTGTATACAGTACTTGAACCATCTTCCGAGTACAACTTGTGTATGTCGGTTATACAAAGTGAAAACTCTTAAGACCCACATACACCTTAGATTAAAGGGAACCTGTCAGCGGATTTTGCCCCTATAAGATGCGGCCTCCGCCTTTCAGGGCTTATCTACAGCATTCTATAATGATAAGCCCCCAGTCCGACCTGCAAGTGAAGAAAAATAAGCTATATTATTCTCACCCCGGGGGGGCGGTCCGGTCCGATTGGTGTCGCAGGTCCGGGTCTGTATTGCAGTGCGCAGGCACTGGGAAAGGTCAGAGGCCCAGCACCTGCACACTGCAGAACTTTCCTCTGCCCTCCACAGGGCAGAGAAGTATGCCTGTGCCGGAGTGCTAATACCTGGGAGCGATGAAGCAGGAGGGCGGCGTCACAAGAAGACCTGCGACACCCATCGGACCGGGCGCCCCATCCCCCCCCCAGGTGAGTATAATATAACTTACTTTTCGACAAAATCTGCTGACAGGTTCCCTTTAATGGCGGCTGAACCCGCCAATATCGATTGGTTTGGCTGATGGTCTAATGTGTATGGGGGCACCAGCCAGCTGATGGGAAAGATGTTGATTAAGTCCAATTTTTGTAATGCCGATCACCTTGTTCTGCAAGAGATGAGCCACTTGCTGATGTGGCAGTCGACGGCTCTCTCGTGTGTGGGAGAGTCGGCTGATACGGCCGGCGGCCAAAGCATCGTTCAGCTGATAGCCGACTAATGTGTATGGCCAGCCTTGGTTTCACTTGCGTGCAATTGCTATGAGAATATGAATTTCTATAGATTGAACGTTGTGCCATAGTTGGTATCACAAATGTGGTGTGCAGTTTAGGACTTTTCGTCATGGCCATATTTAGGGTCAGCACTACATCGATCCCTGCAGTGCCGCTCATGCTGAGGCTTCATGTGCTTTCCATTTTACCCAGGTTTTTGCTTTCAGAGCGTGTGACGTAATATACTTTTGCAATTTTCCATGGCATGCCATATTAGAAGGGTATTTTTCTTAAGATCCCTTACTACTGGCAATAAATGACTGCCAATCAACTACATGCTTGCCGATCGGTGGTCATTTACCTTTTCACACAGGCTGACCCCGCTTCACTGAGAGATCATTAGTATATCATTCAGTTCACATAGACTGCCATTGTTCTCGGCAGCACAGGACAAGGTGCTGCCAATGTCTTATGTTTTGTGCTAGTGTCATTCTATGAACGGCCCTTTTGCTCGTCTGTCAGTTGAGCAGCAGCTTTTTTTTTTTTTTACACTGCATGTTTATCATGGCCTCACAAAACCCATTCATACAATTAAAACACAAGACACTATTGATGTGGATAAAAATGGCCGTGTAGTTTATTCAGGGTTACATAAATTAAATAAATACCAATAAATAAACTCTTCAATTAAAACCAAAGTTCCATACTTCTCTAGTAAACCAATCCACCCATACATGGGTGATTTTCCCACAATTAAACTACACGACGGTGAATTACAAGCATTAAACAAGGGGGAGGGAGGGTGGGCTTCTTATTTTCTTCTTTCTCCGGCGGAATGACCAAAAACCCCTGAAACCTGGGTTTATATACACAAAAATCGGGCGCCAAACACCCCAACAGCCAATAAAAAACGGCTAAAAAGGGCGCCAGGCAGACCAGAAAAAACTGGATATGTCCAGTTTCTAATCTCCACACCTGACTGACCTGACCTTTAGTTGACCTTATCAGTAAAGAATGCCATATTACTAATAATAGGGTTTATGAGGCCATGAGACCCCCGCTGTATTATTTCTGTGTTTACGCGGGGGGGCTAACATGGCCTCACAAAACCCATTCATACAATTAAAACACAAGACACTATTGATGTGGATAAAAATGGCCGTGTAGTTTATTCAGGGTTACATAAATTAAATAAATACCAATAAATAAACTCTTCAATTAAAACCAAAGTTCCATACTTCTCCAGTAAACCAATCCACCCATACATGGGTGATTTTCCCACCAGGCCAAGGCTCAACGAGACATGGCCCCCCCACAACCACACAGCCATTTTTCAATGATCGACTGTAGGTCAAGGTTAAAAATGTCCAAACCAATATCTGATAAATGAACTAGATCAGGCCTATAAAGGCCTGGTAAAAAACCTTCCAATTCAAAATGCGTAAAAGAGAATCCAGAAATCAAAGGGAAAAATGTCTCCATAGATTTGTTGACTCTTTTCCGTATTTTCTCCATGAAAGAAAGATGACTGCTATGCCACAAGAGTCTGGGAATGCTCTCGGAAAATACAAACGAAGAATAAGGCAAAATTTGCCTGATACTGATAATATCTGATCTCATAGATGACAACAAGTCCAGAGTCCTGATTTTACCGAGATCATTACCAGACACATGAAAAATGATTAAATCGGGAGAAGGGTATTTAACTAGCCATTTTTTAACTTGCTCGACCACTGAAAACCATTTCAAACCTCGAACTCCAAGCCACCAAACCTGAATATCGGAAGATAAGTTTTCTGTGTAAATTCGCTGACTAGCCCTCTTCTGGGCCCAGAAGATAAAAGAATGTCCGACTATCCAGATAACTAACGGACCTGAAAGAAAACCGATAATTAATAATCATAAAGATCATGTCTGATATACAATTTGAACCTCTTGGAGTTCCATCTACCCATTTCTTTTATTCCAGACTCAGAAATCCCGGCCCTAGAGGCCTCAGTAGCCGCTCCGATTCTAAAAGAATGGGAAGTAATTTTGAGATGTTTCAAATCTAAAAAGCTCAAACACTTTTTCAAGATAAAGTTAAATTGGAATATTGTCACCGGTGATAAGTCCCTATGAATGAACAATGGGCCATGAATTAAAGGCCTAGTTCTAATCCAATTTGACAAATTATTCACAGGGCAAATGGCTGGGTCAGAGGCTGCATTAATTTTCAACCTAGAGCCTCTACCTAATTGGTCCGTCTTTGATTTCCTAATAAAAAGGATTAAAAAGGCTTCATGAATTTGAACATCCGATATCATTAGCCCTGAAGGTTTAGATTTCGTAGCAGACACTACTTCGCCAATGCGAAGTGCGCCGAAAAATGACAGAGAAAAAATAGCGCTAAATAATAGCGCCTCATCAGAATTCAAACAGACGTGAATGAGACTAGAGCATAAATCTCTGAGCAGCGATAGAGATATAGGTCTTCTAGTATCAGGCATAAAATTAGCCTTTTTAAGGCCTTTCAAAAACTGTTTCACCGGAAAAAGATTGGTTAAAGGAATGTTGCCTGAAAGTTTAAGGAAAAATGAAACTCCCGCAAGGCGTTTAGCTATCGCTGAGTACGACAGACCCCTCTGGGCCATATCTGCAGCAAATTTCAGCGCTGCTATTGGGTTAGAAACCAATGGGTCAAAATAATTTAATTAGCAAAAATTAATCCAATTACGCCATGCGGCTGAATAATCAGCCCATTATTTCTCAGATAAAGAATGTTTAATAAAATGCGGTATTAGATTGTAATCGCTTCCCAAATTGAAGGGGATAAGAGGGTTGCTTCTGAGTCCGCACTGGGAACCTGCAGAAAAAAATGTGACCACTGACGATTAAGCAAAGAGTCCGTTACACTTAAAAGTTTAGTCTGTCCTAGATTAGCCTTCAGCCATATATTACATTTTAGGCATAAAAACACCAATTGTCTCAAGATTTTGGCTACAACAGTATTTTTTGAAGACAAAGTATTAATGGCAAACACCACCGCCTGGTTAGAAGAAAGAAATAAAATTCTAGAATTCTGCATTAGAGATCCCCAGGTATAAATTCCAGCAAAAATAGAAAAAATTTCTAGTACCGTCAAATTAAAAACTACCCGCTCAGACACCCAATTCGTAGGCCATTGGAAAGAAGTCCAATGGGAAATAAAAAAGATGCTACCGCCGAGATGCTTATCAAAAAAAACAAACGGAAAAGAATCAGCTGACACAAAAGATGACTGCCACAAAGATCTGCCGTTATGCTCTGATAAAAAGGAGAGCCATATTCTAGCATCCTCCTTCAGGCCCGAATGAATCCTAATATGAGAATGAGGTGAAGATACGCCTTTGGTGGCATCATATAAACTTCTACAAAAAGCCCTACCTATTGGAATAACCCGAACCGCAAAATTCAGTAATCCTAACAGGGATTGGAGTTCTTTAAGAGTAGTCTTTTCTTTCGACAAAAAATTAGATAAAGCTGTGCGAAGTTTCAAAATTTTATCGACCGGAAGTCGAGATTCCTTTTTTTGGGAATCCAGGGTGATTCCCAGAAACTCGATGGATCTAGAAGGACCAACTGTCTTTTCATGGGCGATAGGGACACCAAAGTAATCACACATCTGAATAAATTTATTAAGGGCATCCTCACATGTGGGGGAGCCGAAAGGACCAATAAACAAAAAATCGTCTAAATAGTGGAGGATACCCGTGTCTTTGCAATTATTTTGTAAAACCCAATGAAGAAAAGAGGAAAAGCTCTCAAAATAAAAGCAAGACAAGGACAAACCCATGGGCAAGCACTTATCGGAAAAGAAACAGTCATCAAAATAAAAACCTAGGGAATTAAAACCGGACGGGTGGACGGGGAGGAGTCTGAAAGCAGACTTAATGTCCGACTTGGACATCAAGGCATTGCAGCCGAATTTTTTAAGGATCTCCAATGCAGAATCACAAGAAGAGTAAGAAACTGAAACTAAGGACTTATCCACTTCATCATTCAGAGACGAACCGGATGGATGGGATAAGTGATGGATTAGTCGAAATGAGCCCTCGTCTTTTTTAGGTACTATACCCAAAGGAGATATACGAAAATTAATAAACGGAGGTGTTTCAAAAGGGCCTGCAACTCTACCTAGCTGGATTTCATTAATAATTTTATCCCTAGCAACCTCCGGGTTGGCCTTTAAGGAGGGTAAATTAGGAACGA